>NC_139383.1:121787000-123108500 GCF_054392235.1 Sus scrofa | reverse complement strand
CAAAATAATAATAATAATAATAATAATATTTCTGGAATGGCTTCTAGTCTTATCTCTGCCCACAGCAATTTTCTGTGTGACTTTGGGCAGGTCACTTAATGTTCCTGGGCCTCAATTTCTTCATCTGGAAAAGGAGAGGACTGAATTCTAACTTCCTTCCCAGCACAAAGTAAGGATAATAAATAGAATCTTTGACAGGGTTCCTTAAGAATGAAATGGAGATTAAAGAAGTAGGCAAGTAATTTAGAAGCACCTAGTCTATTGTTAGCTCTCATTATTTCCCATGAATATCATTATTACCATGGTTTCTGATTCTGTGATTTCCATATATACAATAGAAACTTGAGTTTGCTCTGCTTAATGGTGACCGGAAACCAACTCAGAATCAGTTCTACTCTAAGTCCCACGACCAGGTAACCAGGAGTTCACCACGGACATGAATACCAGGTCAAGTCCTCCGTCAATAATTGAATTAAATCTGAAGTGACTCTGGCTGCAAATGTGTTCTCCTACTCCATGTCCAGCAGAGGGAGCCAAAGAAAAGGAACAAATCCATTCTGAGATTAGGTGCCAAACACAGCGGAAGACAGAAGGTAATGGACTTTTAGAGGTCGCCTCTTTCACCCTGCCACATCCTCATTTTGGATTGTAAAACTCAGGCCGAGAGAGAAGAAGATTTCTGAAGATTACCAACTAATAAGTGCTTAGGTCCTCAGAAAAACAAGCCTGTGTTCTTAGTCCTAATTTTTGGGTCTTTCACCTGTTGTCCTTTTTATGCTTTCATGTTGTTTTCTTACTCTTCAAGGACTTAGCTATAAATAATTGCAAGCTTAACATTCTCTGTAGCCTCAGATATCTGACAAAGCAGGCTTTGAGTCTGTATCCTGGTTCTGCTCCTTACCACCCTTGTGACCATGGGCAAGTTACACAACCTCTCCAATATTCAGAATCATAGTTTAGGATTATTATGCTTATAATAATGCAGTACAAAATGCCTTGTGGCATTTTACATCCTGAAAGCACAAGGTGCCTTCATAGATGTAAATACCTATTTTATTTTTGGTAAAAAAAAAAAAAAGTAATTTTATCTAAATGAATTAAAATTGGATAATGTAGGCCTCACTCAGATGCTTCTAGGAGGCAGCCCTTTAAACAAAGCTGTCTGGATACACAGCAGACTTCTAGGGATTCTGGAAAACCATTGAATTAACGGCTACGGGAGACAATCAACCTTTACCAGGAGGAAATTCAAGTCCAGTGTGGCCAGGTCTTCCAGTATGTTAAGAGAAATTGGAAATCTGGGTTTTTTATGTGCAAATTTCTGATTTTTAAAAATATTGTACATACCAAATAAACTCCAGGCCAGTGGCTTGTTATGCCTGCTTTTAAAGCTAATTTTAGAGCTCCATATGCAGACACACACCATATTAGAGCTGAGAAATGCAGTCCAACAAATTCAGGAGAAGAAAAAATGCCTCTCATTTGGAGGGAATGTGCCAATACTATAAACCCGCAGGGTTGTTTTTCAAAAGATCTTACTCAGCAAACACAATGAACTCCTGGTGGTTATCTTTCAATCTTTAGTATGTCCTCCAACTTTCCTTGATGACTTTAGTTTTTCTGGCCACTCTGAGCCTGATGCCATTTAAGTTGCTCCAGTCTTCCAGGTTGACTATAAATTATACATTCCACACTGACATATTTTTTCAAGGTAGAAAATAACATTTCACAATTTTATATATAACATTCATTTTTATTTAACAGCTACCTTCATTAGATATTCATTGGAAAAAGGTTTATTGTAAACAGCAATCGGGTGGGGGAAAGGGGTTGAGTGTCTGGAATTTTTTATATCAAACTTATAGTACACATTAAAAATAAAAATCATTTTGCACCAGCCAACAAAGAAAAATAAACTGGAGGCACATCAGACTAGGAAAGAGAAAATGCAATGTTAAAGGAAAATGAAAAGGTGGGGGGAGGAATTCAAAGTAGGAAAATAGTTCAAACCAAATCACTTAAAGATCCTGAAGTTGTTTTCATTTCTCTAACTTGATGGGCTTAAACCCTGTGTTTTTTGCTTTTTTTCACAGAGCATCTCCACCACTGTCTCCCTTCCTTTTGTGAAGAAGGGCTGATTGGGAAACATGTTATTTTTTATTGGTTCACTATTTTATGAAATGTGCTTGGGCAAACTCGCCTGGTGGTTTTATTGAAAGGTTGGTGTATTTCAGACTACCCTTTGGAGATTGTGGGCACATAGTGCCCTGTGTTTAACCTTTTGTTTAAAACTGTGATTTCCAATCAACATGGCCAAGGCATGATTAGGTTGGCTTGGTTATGTTATGATTTGTTTCAGTAAAGCAAAGAAGATATTTCAGAGTCAAGCAAAGAATAAAATAAACGTGTCATAGCTAGGCCAGTGAGAGTGGCACCATGTTAATGAACAAGGGGACAGTGAGGCCCTGGTAGCTGTGATGGGACTAAGTGAGAGGGTTGTTGAAAGCATGAGACCATTCACTTGGGTCTAATGAGCAGAGGGACAGGGGAACAATGTCAAGGGCTTGTGTGTGCCGTGACCTCTCTCAGTCATTTTCGTACAGAAAAACCAGTGACATGTAAGAGATTAAAAAGGATTTTACAAGCCCAAAAAATAAGGTTCATAAGACACAGCAAAGAATAGTGAAAATAACACCAGAAACCCAGCTCTCTTGCTTGCTAACTCTGAGGTCTTGGGCAATCTCTTTGAAGTCTGAAGATAAAAGTCCAAGGACTCTTTCAGGTCTGATACTGTATTGCCAGGCAAATGTCTCCAAGGTTTTACTTTGAAAAATTTCAAGTCTATAGAAAATATAAAAGAATTGAACCAATATACTCCTCACCTAGATTCACCAACTGTCCAACATTTTGCTGAATTTGCCTTATCGTTCTGTCTCTGTTGCTATCTATCTATCTATCTATCCATCCATCTGCCTACCAATCATCTATCTATCTGTATGGGAAATATAGGAGGAAAAAAGTATATATTGTTATTAGCCATTGTTAAATGATCTAAATTAATTTGCAGACGTTTATGACATTTCATCACTAAATACTTTTCCAGGCACCTCCTAGGAATAAGGATTTTCTACACAACCACAATAGCACAGTCATATATCTAAGAGAATAACAATTCCATGCAATCTAATCTCCAGTTCCTACTCATTTTTCTACAACTACATCAAAGTCTCTATTGCTACGTTTTTAGCCTTTCAAACTTTAGCATTTCAAAATAGTGAAAAGAGTTCAGTTCTTTCTCTTTTTCTTTTGTTTACATTTGTTTATATTGACTCGTGAGTAGTCCAGTTATTTTGTAAAATATTTCACACATTCTGGATAAGGCAGACTGTGGTGTAGTTTAACATCTTCCTCTATTCCTACATTTCCTGTACACTGCAAGTTAGGTCTGGCAACTTGATCAGATTCTGGTTAGATATCTTTGGCAAGATGCTTCTTAGGCAATTTTGTGTTCTTCATGTTGCATCATACCAGGAGCCACATAATATCAGGCTGTCCCGTATCATGAGGTTAAGTTTGGTCACTTAATTAAGGTAGTGATGGCCAGACTGCTATAGAGTAAAGGTATATTTTCTCCTCCTTTGTCATTAGTAATCTGTGGGGTGAATCTTTGCTGCCTTAAGAATAAACCAATCACCCAACTAAAACATCAAAGATTCTTATCTGAATCCATCATTATGTTAGGCTTTCAGGGACTGCCTGGTTTATCCTTACTGCTTTATTTAATAGCTAGCATTCCTCTGTAAAAATAGATTTTCCTTTTATTTTCTTTCTTCTCTCTGTCTCTTCTTCTCTCCCCCCATCTTCTCTCTCCCTCTCTTTCCCTCTGTATCTCTCCCAGCTCTTCTCTTCATATTACTCTGGTCTCATGAATTCAATATATATTTAATGTATTATAATAAGTTATGTTCTTTATTCTTTTTGATGTCAAAATGGTCCCAAATTTGGCTAGAGGGAGCACCTTTAAGATGGATCCTATATCTTTTTTACAAGAACACATTAGTTTTTAGGTTTTCTTTGTGTCTAGCAATGTAAAATATTTCTGACTCACTTCATATTAACCTTCCCCAGATATAGATTCAGCCATTTTTCAAGAAGTCCTGTTTCTTTTTAATGGATAATGCTATTCTCATCAAGATCTGGGCAGTAAGTGTGCTCAAGTGTAAGTGCCATTACTTGTCTTTTCAAGTGGGCAAAACTAGGAGATAAATACATACATACTCAAGAACTCATATATTCAAATTTCTTTTCTCTTAAGTCTTGATTCCTAATACTATTACTATGTCTACTTGTGTGCTTTTTCCAACAATATTTTCATACAGCTTCAAAATTATAATACTAACATTACTAATAATGAATAAACACAATTAAGCTTTAGTTGCCACTGAATTCTTTTTTTGGGGGGAGGCTGCACCTGCAGCATATGGAAGTTTCCAGGCCAGGGTTCAAACCCATACCACAGCAGCAACTCAAGCTGCTAGAGTGACAAAGCCAGATCCTTAAGCTGTTCTGCCACAAGAAAAGTCCTTAAAGTCCTGAATTCTTTTTGTTCTTAGAATAGATCCCACTTGGGCATGGTCAGTCAGACTTCTAATACAAACTTATTATTATTATTATTATTATTATTATTATTATTATTATTATTTTGCTTTTAGGGCCGCATCTGTGGCATATAGAAGTTCCCAGGCTAGGGGTTGAATCAGAGCTGCAGCTGCTAGCCTACACCACAGCCATAGCATCCAAGCTGCATCGTCGACCTATATCAGTGCTCACAGCAATGCCAGATCCTTAACCCACTGAGCAAGATCAGGGATCGAACCCGCATCCTCATGGATGCTAGTGGGGATCATAACGTGCTAAGCCACAATGTGAACTCCAGCCACATTTTACTTGAATCAAGTTGTTTCTCTGTGTGATTATTTTATCAATATGATACGTAGTTAGATCCATTTTTTTAAGTTGTATTCCAAATTAGAGTTTGCTTCTTTCTATCCTTTTAATTTTTCAGACATTTAAGATACTCATATTCTTCCATTTTCATTCCCTCCACCCCAGTCCTACTCCTTCTCCTTATAAATTTTATTACTTTCTGATTTATTCTTCCTGGGTGTGCTTTTTTTCCCCCAAACACACAAATGCACTTTTCCTTCTTTCTAGGCAAAGGATATCCCCACTACACATATTTTGTACTTGACTTCTTTCACTTAACAATATATCCTAAAAGTTACTCCAAATCCATTCATAAAGATCCTCCTCACTCTTTTTCATGTGTCACCAGGTATCTTCAAAGGCATATTTACAAAATGAGACTTCAGCAAACAAGAACCAATAAGCACCTGACACTCTAATAGGTGATTTTAAAGTTGGGAATAGATGTGGAGATCAAGTGAACCAATTCTTCCGCTTTACAATAGTAGAAACTGAGGCTCAGAGGGTGAAATACCCCATGAAGTGGATGCTGGGCTGCACTGCCCAGATTCCCCTTCAGGACTAAAGAAAGAATCCTGGCTGCCAGGAATGCCACCAGCTGAGAGCCTGCTGTTGGCACTTCCTATTGGAATTGCCCTGCTCCAGAAAGAGCTGCCTCAACAAAGATCCTACTCCTCTCCAAGATAAGCATGCATCCAAAAACATTGGATGACATTGGGGGTATAAAGTCCTGACTCCTCATCCCGACCCAGGACAAGTCTGAAGGGCCATTTCAGCTCCAGATCTCCCATGGGTAGGCTGAACTCTTGTGACTATGTCCCAGCCGAGATTCTCCTCTGCCCAGACCTGCTTCCTCCCTCTCCAGGGTTTGATCCCAAGGGTATTCCCTAGTAAAATAAACCTCCTACACATAGAGCTCTATCTCAGGGTCCACCTCTTAGGGAACACAACTTGAGACACCCAAAGTCATCCAGTTATGAGTAGAATCAAAAATGGACACCAAATATCCTAACAACAAATCTACTACATTGTACTACACTATATCACCTTTCAGTTCTTTATCAATTTACTTAACTATTAAAAACACTGATGCCACTAGTTAAAATTTCTAGGGCGAAAGAGCATCTCTCTTTAGAGTACTTGCCATCAAAGAGAATATTTTACTATTGCTTTATATAAAACACAACAGGGAGTTCCTGTTGTGGCACAGAGGGTTAAGCATCTGATTGCCCCATCTTGGGTCACGGCAGAGGCGCGGGTTCAATCCCCGGGGCCTGCATAGCAGATTAAAGAACCTGGCATTGCCACAGCTGCAGTTCAGATTCAATCTCTGGCCTAGGAACTTCCATGTACCATAAAAAAACAAAAACAAAAACAAAACAAAACAAAACAAAAAAACCCAAAAAACAAAACCCACATTGTAACCCAGATATTAGCTAAGATATCTCAACCGCTCATTGGCTTGAAGCCCCATTTCACGTTCTGTGGAAATCCAAAGCTTTCCTCAAGATTTCTTGGAATTCTCTAAGAATTTATACCGTTAAACTGGCTCCTGTTTCTAAAAGTGCTGTCTGGCTCATAGCAGGTTCTCAAAGATGTACTGTTTGTTAGCCAAGCATCTCTCTCTTCTTCTGGGAATAATGTCCCCTTCTTTTGTAGAAACAACTTTTCTCCCATTTCTTTTCATATTATAGCATGTGATTCAAATCAGAGTGGCTGTCTTCTTATACGTGGCTATTTTAGCTGCAAAGTTTGGCCCAGGGATGAAAATATGACCTGATCCAAGCTGTTTAATGTCCTTTCTAGGGGGTCCTAAAAAATTAGAATTAAGGCAGAAAAGTCTTTTCCTCTCTGGTAGTAAATCTATGAGGATAAAAGCCTGGAAGCTGCTGTTAGCTACATCCCCTGTTGAATGGATAAAGTTTATCTGTACTAGGAAGAAATAAAGTCAACTCACAACAACCAAGAGGGAGATCTGTTGGTGTTTGAGTCCCTGTGTATCAGAGTCTCTGAGGCCAGTTCTTTTATTTTTCTTTTTTTTACGTGCAGCATACAGAAGTTCCCAGGCTAGGGGTTGAATCAGAGCTACAACTGCCGGACCACACCACACCAACGCTGGATCCAAGCTGCATCTGTGACCTACACGACAGCTCACGGCAATGCTGGATCCTTAACCTATTGAGTGAGGCCGGGGATCAAACCCAAATCCTCATGGATACTAGTCAGATTTGTTACTGCTGAGCCACAATGGGAACTCCTGAGGCCAATTCTTATCTTCACTTTTCCACAGTGTGAACTGAAAAAATGACATAATTGTCAATGGAACAAGCTAACTTACCTCCCCAAAAGATGGAGATGATGTTTCAGTAATTGCACTGCAAAAGGAATGCAGAATTAGAAAATAGCACATGACAAGTTGAAAACTGCACAATAGGCAAAGAGGAAGTATCAGATTAAGAATTTCTACCATGCCCTGCAATTCATTTGAGGGCTGTTAAAAATGCAGCCTATAGCCAGAGAACACTTCCTCCTTCCCATCAGACCTGTGTCCCTCCTTCACCAATCACATGTGATTCCCAAAAGGCTAAGGTCTCCTCCAGAAGGGAATTTACTGGTTTCTCCTATCTAACCTCCCACCCCTATTTCTTTTACTAAATACTTATCAAGAAGGCTTCAGAGAACTAGGAGAGTTTCTTTTATCTTTGCCCTATAGAAGAGTGACCTTTCAGTTAGCAAAATGGCTTTAAATTGGTTGTCTGCATAATCAGTTTCATCAAACAATCACACCTGGAATCACTGGCCTCAGGGCTTTAGGAGGTGGATGGTTCATCTTTTACAAACTTTTGATACTACTCTTTCTTTTTCTAGAAAAGAAAGAAAGCTTTAGCCTAGTCTTAAATTCCAGAGGAACAGGAACTTTGTTTCAGTGGAATTAATTTGCAAAATCATTCTTCTTTTTAGATTCTAGGTAGAATAACTTGCTGAAGTGGTGGATACAATAAATGGTTTATGAGAGCAACTTTCTAACTTCAACCCCTCACTCTCCACCATTTAGGATCATAGTGGTGCTATTCAAAAAGTGTCACCAAATGCCCCCTCACTGTGGGACCTATGAGTCTTTCACATGAAAGGTCTTTTGGCCATAATACTGTGAACTGAAGTTTGGCACTTGCCATCAGCCTCTACATGGACTAAAACATGAACCACTGCAGCTACCAACCTGTAGCACCCCCTGAGTGGAGCTCAGGGTGGAGACCAGGAGTGAGGCACTCTGTGCTCCGGGAAAACTGGAAGACCGAGCCTTCCGATAGTTAAGATATTTTTAGGAGAAGATTTTATGAGCCCAGTTCTTGCATCTCCCCATATCTAGAAACACACTAAAATCCTTCAATGATGACTGATGTCTATGACTAGTAGCAGCCTTCACGAGACCAGCAGCAAACGTCTGCAAAATGTGTGCATGGCTACATGCACCTCCCCCTTCACCTTTATGACTTGTATCTGGATATTCCCCCTGTCCTCCTTGGGGCAGTATTTCAGTGGCAAATACTGCCTCCTGGGCCATAGTTAGTGGGCAAAAGATGTCACGGTCATCTGTGACAACAACCACTCCCAAGGGTGGGCTAGTGAGCCCTGAGGGAACTCAGGGAAGAAACAAAGAAGACTGGCCCAAAGTTAAGGCGCGTATCAACGGGAGTGACTCCAGTAAGCACAGACATTTACATCTTCCGATAGAGACTGGTTTTCTGTAAATCTGGTTATCTGTAAAGCTTTTGTTCCTACTGCCTTCCCTTTGTTGCGAAACACATACCCTGGCACCCCCACCTCACTTGCTCTGAGCAGTTTCTTGAGGCTACCCCAGATGCTGTCTCCTGGGCTTAGGTCCTAATTTCACCCCAAATAAAACTTGACTCTCAACTTTCAGGTTGTACTTTTTTAGTCAACAATACCCAGTTCTTCCTGGACAAGGGGCTTAAATTAACTTCAGTGCGGTAGGTCACAGCTGGGGTCTCAAGCAGGGGCATTTTCCCAGTGAGAAGACCTAAAAATCCTACAGGGTTGACCCCATGGAAACACCACTTTAAACAACAAACACTAAATTATAACATTAATTTTCAAAACTTAAATTCCATGAGTTTCAATTTCTGCATCCATAAAATGAAGATATAGAGTATCACCTCACACCAATGTTTTGCTCGGGGAATGCTGATTGAGTAATGAATCATTGAACTAACTAAATTGCTGAAGAGATGAGTCATTGTTCTTAGTTGCAAGCAATAGAAACTCAATATGATTAACTAACTCAGAAAGGGAATCTAGGCAAGATACCAAGGAGCTCAGAGAATTGGCCAGAAATAGAAGAGCCAGACCAGGAACGTGAGCTGGAACCCAGGCAGCAGGAAGACAGCCAAGGTCTTGCCACAGAAATAGTCCCTTAAGATGCAGGGTGGGTACCTCACCCTCCAGACACTCCCACAGCCCCCAGGCCCTCAACACTGTGCCACCCAGTTTGTTAATGCAACACTTCTATTAAAAAAAAAGAGATTACATTCTATTTCTGCAATAAAATTCTGCATTTCTGGGTCTCTTAGCTTCACCATCCAATGTTTCAAAAGTGTGTGAATATAACTATGTGAAGAAATTACCACAATTTTGAAATGGCCATTTCTTCCACAACCTGAGGAATTCATTTTAAGTTTAGTCTATACTGGAATACCTGCTTCTGCCCAAGGCTTGGGCTTTTTTTTTTTTTTTTTTTTTTTTTAAACAGATTAAAACTCAGTATTTTAAAAATGACAAAAAAAATAAAAATAAAAAATGTAGATGGGCAGACAGATGCACAGGAAGACAGATAATTCAGTACAGGAAAAAAAAAAAAAAAAAAACAAACCTGAAAGAAATATCTCAGGCACCTGCTTTTAGTAGATGAAGACATTTTGACAATGAAATTATCTGTAAGCTACCTGGCACCCAAGATTTGGAGGAAAAAGTGATGGATTTGGTAATTTTAGTTTTCCTTCTAACACCAGAATTTTATCTATAGAGACAAAATGTTTTCTGGCAATAATCTCATGCAAAGATTTTCATTTTTGTTTTATATGGAAGGTGTAGACAATATCACCAGCTACACTTTCACAAGCACAGAAAGGCCTTTAAAATGAATAAAGACCATTTGAAATACTTTCTGAAGGCAAACTGTATCTCAGAAATGTTCTGCCAGCCACATTGGAGATGGACCCCAAGTGCTTTGGCTCCTCCGTTGTAGTCCACCCCAGATGCAGCCTAAAGAGTCTGGATGTCCACTCTTGTGACTGCCTCCAACAGGCTGCCCCTCTCCAGTCCAGATGTAAATGTTCAAGTGAGATTTTGGCACAGGCTGTGCCCCCATATATGGATGAACCAAGCTCTAAACATGTACCTGCAGCAATGCACGTCCTCCATGGGTTTAGGCTTGAGATTCCTGAAAGGAAGGGGCAGACTGGCATCTTGTTCTGAAAGATTTAAACAAGACGTGTACTCTTGCCCAGACAGCAACATGGGCCTCGGGAGCAGGAAGAGCATCTGAGATGGAAATGCTGCTTCCTTTTCTTTTTCTGGTAAAAGCTCAGCAGCTGCCCCAATTCTGGTACAGCAATAGAGCCTCCATGACCTGAAAGGCAGCCTTCCAGCAATGTGGATGCTCAGCAGAAACTGCATCATCAAGGGTGGGAATGACATTAGAAGCCAAGAGGTAAATCCTAATTCATTAGGTTATGCAGAGAGAGTTGAGGGAGGCCATTAGAACCTGAAAACAGCAGTGAATCTGACTGGTTATAAAACACAGCCAATGCTATACAGAAACTTTTAAATTTAATTAAGTCCCATTTGTTTATTTTTGTTTTTGTCATTATTCTAAGAGGCGGATCTGAGAAAATGTTGCTGTCATTTATGCTGGAGAGTGTTTGGCCTATGTTTTCCTCTATGAGTTTTATAGTATCTGGTCTTATATCTAAGTCTTTAATCCATTTTGAGTTTATTTTTGTGTATGGTGTTAGGGAGTGTTCTAGTTTCATTCTTTTACATGTGGCTGTCCAGTTTTCCCAGCACAACTTATTGAACAGGCTGTCTTTTCTCCATTGTATATTCTTGCCTCCTTTGTCACAGATTAGTTGACTGTAGGTGCATGGGTTTAATTCTGGGCTTTCTATACTGTTCCACTGGTCTATATATCTGTCTTTGTGTCAGTACCATATAGTTTTGATGACTGTAGCTTTGTAGTATATTCTGAAGTCAGGGAGCCTGATTCCTCCAGCTCCATTTTTCTTTTTCAGGATATCTTTGGGCTATTCTGGGTCTTTTGTGCTTCCAAACAAACTTTAATATATTTTGTTTGAGTACTGTGAAAAATGTCCTTGGTAATTTGATAGGGATTGCATTGAATCTGTAGATTGCCTTGGGTAGTATAGTCATTTTGATAATATTGACTTCTCCAATCCAAGAGCATGTATGTCTTTCCATCTGTTTGTGTCATCTTTGATTTAAAAGTTTCTGCACATCAAAGGAAATACTAAACAAAACACAAAGACAACCCACAGATTGGGAGAAAATATCTGCAAATGAATCTACTGACAAGGGATTGATCTCCAAAATTTATAAACACCTCCTACCACTTAATACCAAAAAAACAAACAACCCCATCAAAAAATGGGCAGAAGATCTAAACAGACAATTCTCCAAAGAAGACATACGGATGGCCAAAAAACACATGAAAAGATGTTCAACATCACTAATTATCAGAGAAATGCAAGTCAAAACCACTATGAGATATCACCTTACACCGGTCAGAAGGTCAGAACGACCATCATTGAAAAGTCTAACGAACAATAAGTGCTAGAGGGGGTATGGAGAAAAATGAACACTATTACACTGGGTTGGTGGGAATATAAATTGGTGCAACCACTGTGGAAAGCAGTATGGAGATTCCTCAGAAAACTAAAAATAGAATTACCATTTGATCCAGCAATCCCACTCCTGGGCATCTATCCAGAGAAAACCACAACTCAAAAAGACACACGTACTCCAATGTTCATTGCAGCACTATATACAATAATCAAGACATGGAAACAACCTAAATGTCCATTGACAGAGGAGTGGAAAAAGAAGATGTGGAATATATACACAATGAAATATCACTCAGCCTTTAAAAGGAAAATAACAGCATTCTTAGCAACATGGATGGACCTAGAAATTATCATGCTAAGTGAAGTCGGTCGGACAATGAGATACCAACACCAAATGCTATCACTTACACGTGGAATCTTAAAAAAAGGACACAATGAACTTCTTTGCAGAACAGACACTGACTCACAGACTCTGAAAAACTTATAGTTTCCAAATGAGATAGGTTGGAGGGGTTGGGGGGTACAGTGGGGGTTTGGGATGGAAATGCTATAAAATTTGGTTGTGATGATTGTTGTACACCTATAAATGTAATAAAATTCATTAAATAATAAAAAATAAATAAAAAATAAAACACAGCCAAATGCTGGGATCTTCAACTTCATTCTAAACAAATATTTGAGACAACTTTTTTTTCCCTCCATTTTAAGAAGAAATCAAGATGACAATAAAAATAAAATTAGGGGTTAGCAGTAAGATGAGGTGTGACATCAAAGTGGTTTTCCAGAAATGCATGCCTCATGAACACATGACCCTGCAGAAGGTGACTGAACATCTGCGTCTCTGTGAAAGGAGGAGCTATTAGGGTGAGGAGTGGGAAAGAGACCCTGAGCAGCTCTAGGGGAGAAACAATGGGGCTTGGATGGCAGGGCAGTGTTTTCCTTTATTGAAAAGACGTATTTCCTCACACTTCATACTCCCCTGACTAAAGTCTACTTCCTCGGGACTAGGCACAGACCTCACCACTCTGGGATGCCTCCAGGTTGCAGCCCCTCTTCCCCCAATTCCAAGATGCCTCCCCACGCCCTCAGGGTTCCCAGAGCTCTTCTCACACCTTTCACTCAGTGGCGTGAAAGGCTTTGCCTCTTCCTAAAGGAACACTGACCATGTAAGAAGATGGTAGAGATGATAAAGGTGAGTATGTTCCCTTTCCTTTTTCTTTCTTTCTTTCTTTTTTTTTTTTTTGATGAGGAAAGAATTGGGGGGTTGGAAAAGGTAATGGGAAGGGGGAGTTTCCATTGTGGCACAGTGGAAACGAACCTGGCTAGTAACCATGAGGTTGTGGTTTCGATCCCTGGCCTCGATCAGTGGGTTAAGGATTCAGTGTTGCGTGAGCTGTGGTATAGGTCGCAGAAGTAGCTCGGATCCTGCGTTGCTGTGGCTGTGGTACAAGCTGGCAGCTGTAGCTCCAATTTGACCCCTAGCCTGGGAACCTCCAAATGCCACGGGTTTGACAATAAAAAGAAAAAAAAAAAAAAAAAGATAATGGGAAGTGGAACTTTCCTCACCCTGGACTCAGACTGTTCCTAAGGCTGGACCTGGAGGTAGAATTATTTCACTTGTATCAGAGGATCTAGGTGAATGGGGGGATCTCCCTTTTCCCCATCCACTTTCCCCTTAATTCTACCTGCTCCTTCTGTGGCAACATGCCTAGGAAACAGGCTCTGGATCCCAGCCACACTTACCAAGGCCTTCCCCACCCCCACAGACCCCACACCCAGTCTAGGCCTGGTGCCCTGTTCCCCTGGCAGCTTTCATCCAGTGCAGGGGAAGGAAGAAACCAGGGGTACAAGGAGGGGGGCTTGGGAGAGGTCCTGGCAGGGATGAGGATCATAGGTGTAGAGAGAATTAGAATTCCTGGGTACATTTTAGGGCAACTCGTTCTTGGGATCTAAATAGAGGGCAGAAGGCAGTCAGGGGCTAGGCAGTAAGATCTGGAAACTTTTGTCTTCAATTTGCAAGTGATAATGATACTCCTGAGACTAACATCTAAATAATAACATACAACAAACACACACACACACGCAGTATTTGACTGTCACACCAACATGATGACACACCTAATGACTGTCTCAATTTTACAGACCCTGGGAAACTGAAATGACTAAAGAAGAAACACACAAGTGAGGTTTGAGTCTTCTACTCACACAGAGTACATTACTAATAAAACAGTTCATGAACCTTAGCCATTACTTCAGATGATGAAGAATTAACAAATTAAGAAGAGGGGGAAAAAAGAATAAAAAGGAAAAAAAAAAAAAAAGATTTACCTCTGTGAAAGCAATCTTGGATAAATCCTCCAATGTGAAGTAATAACAGTGGAACTCAATGTGACAATGAGTATGATGAACCAAACCTGATTAATAAATCTCTTACAAGTTTCATTTGATTATTATTCTTTAATAAGATCTAGACGCTTATGATATTTTCACAAATTATGTACTTCGTGGTGTTTACAGTATTATTATTTTTCAAAGAGATTAAGATAATTATTTCACAAGGCATCATGGGCTCACAGTACTTTACAGAATGAGGTCTAAAGCAAATATAAAGACATAGTCTTTCCTCTAATTTTGTCCTGCATTCCAAATAAGGATGACAGGATCATATAAGATGAGTTGGTGTTTTTATAATTTCGTTTTTAAGAATCAATTCCTAGGAGTTCCCAACGTGGCTCAGCAGAAACAAATCTGACTAGCATCCATGAGGACACAGGCTCGATCCCTGGCCTTGCTCAGTGGGTTAAGGATCCAGCATGGCTGTGGGCTGTGGTATAGATCAAAGATACAGCTCAGATCCTGCATTTTTGTAGCTGCAGCTGTGGTTGTGGCTGTGGCCGGTAGCCGTAGCTCGGATTCAACCCCTAGCCTGGGATCCTCCATATGCTGCCAGGTGCGGCCCTAAAAGGACAAAAAAAAAAAAAAAAAAATCAGGAGTTTCTGTCATGGCTCAGTGGTTAACAACTCCGACTAGAAACCCATAAGGTCGTGGGTTTGATCCCTGGCCTCACTCAGTGGGTTAAGGATCCGGTGTTGCTGTGAGCTGTGGTGTAGATCAGACGTGGCTTGGATCCCAAGTTGCTGTGGCTCTGGCCTAGGCTGGCAGCTACAGCTCCTATTGGAGCCCTAGCCTGGGAACCTCCATATGCTGCAGGGACAGCCCTAGAAAAGGCAAAAAGACCAAAAAAAAAGAAGAATCAATTCCCAAAATTGAGGCTGTCAACACACACACACACACACACACACACACACACACACACACACGCACGCACGCACGCACGCACGCGGGGGCGCACACACAGATGGGGGAGTATGGTGGCTGGTATGGACTGAATTTACCTACACTGCCACCAGGTGGAGGCAGAGTGCCATAGGTTGTGAAGCCTGAAAGGGTAGTGGAGGATTTGCTAAAATTATAGACTGTTCTGGGTTCAAACTCTACAGATTTACAATCACAAAATTTTCTTTTCTTTTCTTTTTCTTTTTAGGTCTGCACCAGTGGCATATGGAAGTTCCCAGCTAGGGGTCGAATTGGAGCTACAGCTGCCAGCCACCACCACAGCAACACAGGATCCAAGCCACATCTGTGATCTATACCACAGCTCATAGCAACACCAGATACTTAACCCACTGAGTGAGGCCAGGGATCAAACCTGCAACCTCTTGGTTACTAGCTGGATTCGTTTCCACTGGGCCACAATGGGAACTCCACAAAATTTTCTATTTCTTATTTATTATAAACATTTACTGAAACAGCAAGGCAAGCAAGCTATGAACAAAGCTTTAAAGTAGCTCGTTAGAGAGGTTTTACAAATAAAAAAATATAGTTATATCTTTCCCTTCAATCTTGTAAGGTTCCTTTTCTCACAAAGACCTTCAGAAAACATTGTTAGCTCCCCATTATATTGCTTTAATGTGAAACTCCCCAAATCTCTGAATTATGTCTTGCAAAAACTTCCAAAGTTCACTTTTAGGCTATGATCTTGTGAATAAAAACTGTTGCCTTCCGTATCAGTAAACAAAGGGTGCTACAGCCATCAAGCCACTACAGCCCCACCCCCACTCCCGTGGTGAGCCCTGAAGGAACTCAGGATGGAGACAATTGAGCTTCCCAATGCCAAGCCCTCAACCACTGCAGCCACCGCCAATGGTGCACAGAGGGGACTTGGGATACAAAAGAAACGATACTGGCCCTGGAAGGCTGGGGTGCAAATCAAAGGAATGATTTCAGTCAACCCAGACTCTTGCAACTTTCCATATATTGCAAAGTGCTAAAGGCATTCCCTGGTGGCTCCACCAGTTAAGGATCTGGCATTGTCGCTGCTGTGGTGTGGGTTTGATCCCTGGCCCAGGAATTTTCATGTGCCGTAGGTGCAAAAAAAAAAAGAAAAGAAAAAAAGAAAGAAAGAAAAGCACTGAATTCCTTGAGATCTGGTTTTCTCTAATTAGCAGTAATTTTTCAAGTCCTGAACACTTAGTCTTTATTGCTAAAACTCCTTCTTATCCTAGCTCCTCCCTCACCTTTTCAGAGCAGTCTCTCCAAGCTACCAGAGCCTGCCTCCCTGGCCCAAGTCTTCAAATTTGTCTGCCAAATAAAACATAATTTTCAACCTTAGGTTGCGCATTTTTTTCAGTCAACAACCTCTTTCCCAAAGTAAGAAAGTGTGGCAAAGGGAATCTGAAGGATCGTGGTAGGGAAGGTGATAGAGGGTGAGCAACTGTCCTAATTTGCCCCAAATTGTCCCAGTTTTAGGACTCAAAGTCCAAACACCTTAGTCTTAAGAAAAGCAAATATATACATAATAAAAGTTTATGTGTATTTCTATGTGTGTGTGTGTGTATATATATACACATACATAAAACTTACCACTTCAAATTCTCTGCTCCAAACTTTCATTTCTTTTCATTAGGGAAAGAAAAAGGGTAAATGCCTTGTCATTTGATGAACCCTACACATCCCATGTATAGAAACACTCCTTTAAGCCTAAGTCTGCTGCTAGGTCAGGGGTGTACTTTATATTTTATTTTCTGTCTTTTGATGGCCACACCCACAGCATATGGAAGTTCCCAGGCTAGGGGTCAAATTGGATCTGCAGCCACTGGCCTATGCCACAGCCACAGCTCACAGCAACACCGGATCCTTAATCCACTGAGCAAGGCCAGGGATCAAGACGCATCATGGTTGCTAGTCAGATTCATTTCCACTGAGCCACAATGGGAACCCCCTGTGCTTTATATTTTACATGGATGAAGGGTAAATAGCAGACGTATAAAGGGTGTACTGGTGAACAGTGATGCAGAGCAGGTAGGCCAACTGTTGCAGGTAAACAGACAGGGCCTTTAAGAAATCGCTCAGTTCCTCATGTTAACCTGTGATCCTGACTGAGCCTTGAGGCCTCTGATGAGGCTTCCCTGCCAGGTGGAGAGGAAGCAGGAAGCAACTCAGCCCTGGCTGAGAGAGGATGCTGACTCTGGAGCAAAGACCAGAGGCTCCAGGGAGGGATATATTTAGTCCAGCTCTGTTAATAGCTGACCCCCTTGGATCTCCTCAGGAATGTAGCAGGGAGAGTTCTTGCCAGTGAATCAGGAGGGAAATAACACAGACAGGTTTATAACTTGAAAAGAATACCCTTAAGGAAATGACCTAAAAAAGGACAACTCCACGGGGATTAGATGAAAATGTTATTTTGTGAATTGCCTTCCTGAGCAGTATATATTCATTATACTCATTTCCTGTATCCTCTCACATAATTGGTTCAATCCTAATTTAGCTTTACTTTAGGACAAGTGTTCTTTGTCAAGTTTGTGTTCTCAGTCACACAGCACTACCAAAGCCTGCTCTGTACACCTGTCCCCTGCCAGCATCTACTAATGAGGAAATCAACAGAATGTGATAATGTTCTTAAAAACAAAGAGAATTCCCTTCAAATACTCCAAAGAACAGAACGGAGAGGCTGACTGTGGTGGAGGCAATGTCACACTAGGGTGGCAGGGCTATTTTGTCCTGGGACCCTGAGCGGGCACAGACAATGAACAAAGGCAACAAATACTAATGGAACAACACATTTATTTATTGAATCTGAGACTGGAGAACAGAAGACAGCTGAGAAACATGGTTGAGTTCCTAACCTGACAATGAATAAGCAGGATCTAATTTACAACCGCACAGGCGTGAGACTGCCATATGTTATGTAAATAGCTGGGGGTCCCTTTAAGAAAGGAAGTGGTGTGAAGACAAAACCCTTTTGTACTACAGACTGAGCCTACCTTGACTTTCAGAGACTAAAAAGCCACTTGGATAGAGCTGTCAGATAAAATATAGGATACCCAGTGACATTTAAATACCAGATAAACAATGAAAATATTTTGGTATAATTATGTCCCCCAAATTGCCCAGTTATACTAAAAGTACTCTCCGTTGTTTATCTAAAGTTCAAATTTAACTGAATGCCCTATCTTTTTATTTGCTAAATCTGGTAACCTAACTTCTGGAGGTGGGGGGGAAGGGACTATGAGATGGGGAGAGAAGTTGCCAGTAAGGCAAAGGAATGGGGCATTGGCCCAGCAAGAGTCCTGCCCTAGAGAGGAGGAGCTCAAACAGTGAGAGAGTTCAAGAGTGTGCAAAGACATTACTCTTTCTCCCCAAAAAGAACAAAACAGATTAAAGTGGAATGACTGGAGAACAAAATAATCTTGGAAATTTTAAGTGTAACACCAAAATAGGAACTCAGTAGAAGGTTTAGAACATAAAGAAGAGGATCTCTCATAAAACAGAACAAAACAATAAAGATACGCAAAACATGACAAACTATTATGGACAAAGGGAATCAATTCAGGAGGACCAATAGTAACATTATAGATGTTTCAGAAAACAGAGGGAAGGGAACTAGCGAAAGTCGATAATGAAAAATTCACAGAGCTGAATAATACTAGCTAGCATTTATTGGGTATTTACTATGTGTTTTGTAAGTATCAATTTATTCAAATTTCGAAACCCCCCAGGTAGCCACTATTATTATCCCCATTTTACAAATGAGCAAACTGAGATGCAGAGAAGTTAGGTAATTTATAGCCATCAAGGCCAAGACAAAGATTCAAACCCAAAGTCCAGCTCCAGAGCCCAAGCTCTTGAATTCAAAGTGTCTTAGTTTGGATTGCCTTCAAAACTGAGCCAAAGACACCTGTTAACTTACTAAGCTTTCATTTGGGAGTGCAATTCCAATAAAACAAGAATGAGGGAAAGATGAAGGAAGACCGGAAAGAGGGGAGAACAAATATACGAGAAGAGGCTCTTAGCTGGCCATGAACTTATAAACAGCACGCCTCTTGACAAACAAACTCCCTGGCTCCACTTCCTCTGGTCAAACATACCCAAGAGAGTTGAACTCTCCCTTCCTGTACTTCTTGGTTTTTTCATCTGGCCCTTCCAGAGTCCACTAAGAAAGCCAAATCCACTGTGACAGCAGATTCCAGACATGTGCACACAGGCCAGTGGCACATCCATGAACTTGCATGTCTGCCAGCCAGGTCCCAAATGGGGAGCCAACAAGCATGTGCAGATGCTGGGTAGACCCACAGAGTCTCCTGCCTCAGTGGGGACAAGGAATCCCTAGGGCAGGAAGTGAAAGAGAAGTGGCATGAAGAATGAGGCAGAGTCCCACTGAATCATGCCTGTGAGTGACAGGAAGGATTGGAACAGCTGCCACTGTGGGCCTGGCCAGCTAAGCCAGGCGATGACAGAGACAGACCTCAACAAGGACTGATGACTCTCCTCCGGGACCCTGAAGAATGCTGGTTAGTGCCAGGTGATCTTTCTGGAAGGCCATTCACAAATGTCAGACCAACTGGGGTAGATGTGTAATTGGATTGGGCACAATTTTCTATGCTGGGTTCACAGAACTGAATGCCGACAATGACTCTATCAACACAGCAAAAGCACATACTGAGGTGCCATACCATACCGGGTGCTATTCTAATGCTACATTTATGTTACTTATTTTAATCCTCATAGCAATATCATGAAGTTCCTTGTGATTTACAGACAAAGATGCCAACAGAGGAAGGGTTAGTACCTTAACCAGCACCATAGCTGGTAATCGGGGGAGCCAGGTTATGAATCTGAGCCATCTGACCCTATGGTCAGTTCGCTTATCTATCAAAAGCCCAATGAATGAATGATCAATAAACAAATGAAAAAGACCTCCCAAAATGTGAAAGGATGGCACATCAGGAATAACAAGATGATTCTGAAAGCTTCCAGGGAAACAAATCACAACAAAATGAGAATCAGAATGGTTACTAGCCTTCTTAACAGCTAAAAGCAGCAAACAATAGAATAATGACTTCAATTTTTTAAAGAAAATGAAACTTTCAACCTAGAATTTTACATCCAGTCAAATTTTCAAGTATGAAAATAGACACCTTCAGAAAGGTTTAGGCTAAGAAAACTGGAATTTCTTTCTTAGAAGGTGACTAGAGTATGTACATCAGACAGGTAAAGTAGTAAACCACAGAAGAGAAAGACATCGCATTCTGGAGACAAATACAACCTAAAAAAGCCATCAAGATAAGCTCCCAGGTTGATAACTGTGTGGCAGAACAGGAGAGCCACTCAACCACAATAGAGCAGAAAAGAGGGGGGGGTCATAAAAGAGCATCCAGGAGAAGAATGGACCCAATAGGAAGGATGATATGATAGATGAGAGGATGAAGCAACTGGAAAGAAGATGCAATCATGCAACTGTTAAAGAATGAAAAAGAGTTATATAAGCAGGGACATGTAATACAGTATTCTAATAAGTTCTATAGCAAATAGTACTTATATTGGTATAATAATGTAAACACAAATTGTTGATAAAATTTAAAGTATGATAAAGTTGGGAGGAGAGGATGAAGAAGTGGTAGTATTAAATCATAATCTCATGGGGAGTTCCCGTCATGGCTCACTGGTTAATGAACCCGACTAGTATCTATGAGGACTAGTAGGTTCCACCCCTGACCTCGATCATGGGTTGAGGATCTGGTGTTTTTGTGAGCTGTGGTGTAGGTCTCAGATGTGGCTCAGATCCCGAGTTGCTGTGGCTGTGGTGCAGGCTGGCAGCTACAGCTCAAATTCGACCCCTAGCCTAGGAACCTCCATATGTTATGGATGCGGCCCTAAAAAGACAAAAAACAACAACAAAAAAAAAAAACCAAAAAAAATCCTTAATCTCATAACATTTATAATTTTTTTCTTTTTGTTGTATCTATGTGAGATGGTGGATGTTAAATAAATCTATTGTGGTTACATCACAACATATGTAAATACAACCATAATGCTGTACACAAACTTATACTGTGAAGTAGGTCAATTATTTCTCAATAAAACTGGGGAAAAAAAAAAAAACCTTTAAAAATTGCAACATTTGCAGAAGTTCCCTTTGTGGCTCAGTGGAAACGATCTTAACTAGTATCCATGAGGATGTGGGCTCAATTCCTGGCTCTGCTCAGTGGGTGGAGGATCCAGTGTTGCCGGGAGCTATGATATAGGTCACAGACGTGGCTTGGATCCCCTGTTGCTGTGGCTGTGGGATAGGCTAGGAGCTGCAGCTTGGATTCAACCCCTAGCTTGGGAAATTCTATATGCTGCACCTGCGGCCCTAAAAATAGAAGAAAAAATTGCAATATTTGTATATTATCTAAACACAAGAAGGTCAGTATCAGAAAAACCAAGTAATATTTCAAAGACATTACCTTTAGCAAAAGACTGGCAGCTGGTGCAGGGTTGTATAGGTTACTGCTTTTTTGTATTACAAGCATTTTTAGCACTATTTGATTTCTTAATTACGTATAATTACTTAATTTAAAAAATTTTTAAGAGGAAAGATATTGAGAGGAATTGCAATTAAGAGTAAAGCCTCATGGAGTTCCTGTCATGGCTCAGCAGAAACAAATCTGACTAGCATCCGTGAGGATGCAGGTTCAATCCCTAGCCTCGCTCAGTGGGTTAAGGATCTGGCATTGCTGTGGCTATGGTGTAGGCAGGCAGATGCAGTTCTGATTTGACCCCCAGCCTGGGAACCTCTGTATTCTGTGGGTGCAGCCCTAAAATATATATATATATAAAAGAATAAAACCTCATGGATCTCCCAGGTTTTTTTTTTTTTTTCTTTTTCCCCACAATTGTGCTCTTTGGCACTTGATCAGCTTCATGATTTCCCTCCTCTGACTTCTCACCTGTGTCTTCTGGTTGCATTCCATCTTTGGTTTTGATTATCTGGTAACATCTGGTTCCTTCTGACACTCCTGTCCTCACAATGTCCCCAGCTCACTTTCTGTGACTGACTTTAGTATCTTTCTCTTCCTCTCCCTCTTTCCCCTAGCTTATAACACAAGTGGCTCAGAAGTATGGCTTTAATCAAATAATTATAGGAAATATAGTCTGCTGTGACTTTGACCAAATAACTTCACTTCTCATAGTTCCTTTTCTGTGCAGTGAGAGACTGAATCTAGATGGTTTTATATCTCTATATGAAATGTTCTGTGATTTGCATCCTTGTCAGAAAACTCAGTTGGCAAAAGTGTATAAATATAATCATGAAGAGAAGTTGTCTTGTGGTGTAACATGTTAAGGATCCAGTGATATCACTGCAGCGGCTTGGATCACTGCTGTGGCACAGGTTCTATCCCTGGCCCAAGAACTTTCACACGCCATGGGCACAGCGCAAAAAAAAAAAAAAAAAAAAAAAAAAAACACACAAAGAAAATGACATCATCATTTTTTGATGAAGGAAAATAATTCACTGAAGAGTCATTTTGGGTTCTGAGCACTTTCAAAAAAAAATCAAAAGTCTATACCTGCCTGAAACCTAAAGAATCAAGATCCAAATGGAGTCAGTCTAAAGCTTAAGTGGAGAGCAGAGGGTTCCAAAGTCATTGAACTACTCAGTCTTGATCAAATTTCTTTTATGAACCCTATTATGAGAGAGAGATTCAAATACAGATTATAATAGTGGTTCTGGTGACCTCTTAACCCAACTGAGAGACTTCAGTTCTAATCACCTAACTTATTAGGAGAGATAGAGGGTAACTGGAAACAAAGACAGTCTTCTATTAATAAAGATGGGCTCATGTACAGCAGAAATTGGCACAACATTGTAAATCAACCATACTTTAACTTTTTAAAAAAGGAGGAAGGGAGGAAGGAAGGAAGGGAGGAAGACAGATGGCCCAAGTGACAAAGGAGAAGAATAAGGGCCCAAAGATGCACAGATTTCCCTAGTTAGGAGAAAGACAGATTTCCCTGCAACAGGCAAAGGTCTTTTTTTCTTTCTCCCAAGGTACAGAGTACCAAAGTGTGTGAACTACTCTGCTTCCCTGAACTTGCCCAGCCTCAAGACTAAAGAGTGAGCCTGGAGTCAGAAACAGACATCAATGGTTTAATGGATAGGAGGTCTTAACATGTCCAAAGCAAAATGGTCCAGAGTGACACCCCACTGTGGATGGTGGATGGCAGGCCATGGCAGCGGTCTTCACTACCCACCTGGAGAGGGAGGGTATCAGTTATAGAGAGAATTGAAGTCAGGTTGGCTCATCAGTTACCAGGGAAACCAGCAGAGAAACATGCCCTTCACCACCCCTCCTAAACTATCACAGTGGAGATAGTTCTGATCTAAAGATTAAAAGCATCACTAGCTGGTGCCACGGGCAAGTACATTGGTATTTACTGATTAAGCTCTGTGGTTAAGAGGGAAGGTCGGTCAGGTGAGTGGGGTGTAGGTGAGGCAGGGACTAGTTAAGCAGGAGATGTACAGAGAGCAAGAGAACAGCTGTCTCAGGTGGCCTGGTCATAGAACTTGCCAAATGGATCTTAGGACCAAGAGAGAAATAATGGTGTGTACTTACAATTACTAGCAGGGAAGATGTCAATGGTTGGTTTAATATCCCTCCTAGGGCTGGGAAGAAAATGTCAGGTTCCAGAGCTCTTGTGTCACTAAGAAGATTAGACTTGATGGAACCCTGCTACTGTGTCCCAGCAAAATACACTGGGTCCAGGAGGTCAGTCCTTCTAAGTATTATGATCTGTAAGTCTTTCACTAGTACAAAACAATTAAGCAAATGTGGTATATCTTGAAGTAATACATACACACACGAATACACACACATTCTGAGCAGCAGACAATAAACAGAATATCAGGAAAAAAGGAATAGAAATGAACCCTACAAATCTTAAAGGAGAAGGAGAAATCACTAAGGATTCTCAGGCCTTGGCTAAAACAGAATTGATATATATTTTTTTAAAACAGATCACTCCATCCCTGCTAATAGACTTATTCTTGCATTATGACACTGATTCCTAAACAGGAGCACATGGATACAAAACAATAAAGGTACTCCTTGGAGATGAAAAGTTTTCAACCATGTACATATGCGATACATATTTACTGACCTGCAGGAATATTTACTGAAACTTCCTAACGTGCCAGGTATGTCACTCAATACCTTCCATATTTTGACCCATTTCATAACAATCCTGTGAAGTATGAAATATCAGTGTCCAAATTTTTACAGATGAAGAAATGGCAAAGAAATGTTAAGAGAGCACACCAGGATTTCACAGCTAGCGAGGGCATGCTGGTCCACCAGCAATGGCGAGAGACGTGACCCCATCCCCATCTGAAATTAGACATGATAAAACTGAAGGGGGCCTAGAAACACTCAATGAAGAGTAGGCAGGCATTTAAGGTCATCTAATTAGGCGAAGAGTGAAGAATAAAGATAACTTGGTGTTAGACATGACTTTTAAAACATTTAAACACCATTGAAGAGGACTCACTTCTCTGTCCTTCAGTGAAGGTTTGGAGGGTTCGGTGGGTAACCTGGACCCCTGGGTAGAAAATTGCTGCCAGATGCTTATCGGAGAGACCCAATGAAAAAGATCAGTTCATAGGACTGCTTATCAGAGAGACCCAATGAAAAAGACCAGTTCATAGGACTGTAAATGTGCATGCAGATTTTCCAAACTGAATAGTGAGAGAAGCAGAAGCAAGAGGTTCCTTCATCTCCCTGGACCTAGAGGCCCCTATGCCTGTCAGGGGAGATGTAAATATCTACTTGGAGCTCATCAGGGTGTGAGTCTGGTTTGTGTGTGTGTGAGTGTGTGTGTGTGTGCACGTGTGCAATGGTGGTGGGGAAAAGTGGAGTGTGGAAGTCAAAGAAGCTCCCCACAAGACCAAAGATGTCTTTGAAATCTTGTATTTATCTTTAAAATTATGCTAACCTAAAAATTTTCCCCCTACTGGATCAGACCTTTATTTAATTAAAAAAAAAAATCCCTCCTGAAATATTCAGTAAACCTGACAATCCAGAGAGAGCCCCCACAATTGTGTAAAAGCCTCAAGAATGCCAGTTCAGACCCACATCTGGTACCCGGGGCACTTGTTCCTCAAATAAGAAGCAGACCTAGTAGAGAGATCACTGCATGGGCAGTGAGGCTGCATCCCACACACCCACAGTGACTGATATGCTGAGAATGCTCTGGATGAGCCAATGCAAAGATGAAGGAAGGAAGGGAGGAACAAATGAACAAAGAGGTGGTGACTCTTTGTGGAATACCAGTTTTAAGGAGACTGTCTATGTCCCTTGTGACTTGTCTTGATTGCAGAATAAGAGCAGTTTTTACTGAAACCCAAGGCACAAGCCAAACACAGGCACTCAAGACAGACTTTCAGAACAGACCCTGGAGATGCCAAAGGATGAATCTAACAAGAACAATTAATAACCCAGGAAAATGGAACCTGAGCCTGAGAGACAAAGCAACTGACAAGAGGGGAATTCTACATGGAAAACTATTAGACATAGGTTTTAAACATCCCTACCATCTGTGGCAGGAAAATAAATCACATTGCCAACAGCAATCTGCAGGTAAAGGAAGGTTAGAGAGAATAACAGGGGACCCAGAAACACAGAAAGGTCTCTCAGGTAGGAAGGAGACATCACAACCTGGGCTAGACCCCCAACCCAGAAAGGGGTCACACCAAGTACCCTGAAAGCAGCTGTGTTGACCTGGCTCAGAAACAAATGATGAGAAGCCTTACAGAAGGTGAGAACAGAGGTTTCTTCTTTCAGAGTACTGGGTAGTTGCCTGGCAAAGTGGTACAAAAGAATAGGAAGCGTGGGGAGTTCCCACCCTGGCTCAGCGGAAATGAATCTGATTAGCATCCATGAGGACTCAGGTTTGATCCCTGACCCAGCTCAGTGGGTTAAGGATCCAGCGTTGCCATGGGCTGTGGTGTAGGTTGCAAATGAGGCTCGGATCCCGTGTTGCTGTGGCTCTGGCATAGGCTGGCAGCTGCAGCTGCAATTTGACCCCTAGCCTGGGAACCTCCATATGCCTAAGATGTAGCCCTAAAAAAAAAAAAAAAAAAAAAACAAAACAAAACAAACAAACAAACAAACAAAAAACATGGGAAGAAGTGTGGTCATTCACATTCAAGTAGATGACAACTAAATAATTACATGCCATTTTTTTACCCCAATACAGAATAATATTTGCATTTTTTTGTGTGCTTCAAACATGAAGGATAGAGCATTTGTGTGTTCTGTATACTTCTGAAGTTAAATCTAAGAGTCTATAAAATTATGAAAAAGGATTTGTAATCTGCCTTGATTCCTGGGCTAGAGTTTGATGTACGTGGATTTTAGAATCTAACAACCTAGGTCAGTAGAGACGAAATATCCAGAATGGGCAAGTCCCTCCAGAGAGAGACACAGCAGATTAGTGGCTGCACAGGACTGAGCAGGAGGGATTGGGGGGAATGGGGAGTGACTGGCAAGTGACCAGGGTTTCTTGGTGGGGTAATGAAAACCTACTAAAATGAACTGTGGTGATAGTTGCACAGCTCTGCAAACATACTAAAAAACACTGGATGGTGCACATTAGGTGGGTGAGTTGTATGTAAATTATAGCTCAATAAAGATATTAAAACAAAACAAGAAAACCCCAGGTCAGGGTCCTAACACTGACCCTACTGGGTATGTGCCCTTGAGAAAGTTACTTAACTTGTCTCAGGGTCCTTATCCATAAAAGAGGGATGATGTGACAGCACTACCTATCTCGGAAAGGAGAAATGAATTCTCAACAAGGTCACCCATGAGAGGGCCTTGCACAATGTCCTGTACATGGCTGAGATGCAATAAATGTCAGCAACCTGTTCGTTTGCCTCAACAGAACAAATGAATTCATTTGAAAAAGGAGGTGGGGGTTAGATTGACAGTTCTCCCAAAAGGGCCTTCAGGCCTCCAGAAAGCCTAGAAAAATAGTCTTCGGGCTTCCTCTATTTTCTGCCAGAAAACCTCCCTGAACTTGCAGTTATTGGAGATCAGGCTGCCCTAGATTGCTAAAAACATCAAGTTTCTGTGCATTGGGCTGGAATTAGATGAACTCAACATGCTTATTTGCAAATTGAAATTTCAGTTTGGCAATCAGATAAGCCTTTGGTTAATTATCTTATTACTACCTTGTAAATGCTACTCATCTAGGAGATAAAAATCTTTCAAAACATGGAGACTGTGGAGTAAACTAATAAAAGGGGATTTGGTGGTGAAAGGGTGGAAAACCACTGAACCGGTTTTCTAAGCTCCTTTGGCTCTATTGTTTATGCTGGGTTTTAGAGGAAAGGGTGTTTGCCAGAGACAGGGAAGAAAGGCGTTTTGTGCATGCCTTGCACTGGAATGGCAGCACAAGTGACAACCAGAGCATGAGAGGCCCCAAGTGTGTGGGAAAGAGAAAAAAAAATTCTCTGATCCTTTCCGGCTCCTCCTTAACCACTAAGACCTAGTTCTGGCTGTAGGATCCAGGCATTTTGAAAGCCACTCCAAAGTAATCCAGCTCATATTCCTGTCTCTGAGGTCACCTCTTATTGTAACACAGCTGAGGTCAAAGCCACCGTACAAGCACTGTTATTCCAGGACAAATGGAGGCTTGAGAGTGGCTTGTTTCACCTCCCAAGTCAATTCTTATAAAGCACTTTGAGTCTCTGGTGGTTACCTGCCAGTCTCAGCAGCAGAGTTAGTAGCTAGAAGCAAGAGTCACCTGGGACTTCAGTCCTGGGTGGATCTGATCCTGCTCAGTATCCATTCCTGTGGCAAAGCACACAATTTATTGGACACTGGCCTCTTTCTGTACTCAGGAGTTGCCCACCTGTCTATTGTCAGCTGGCAGAGAAAGACTTCTGCCAACAAAGATCAAAGTGAGAAAAGGGGTGACAGCTGTCTTCTAAGAGGTTTCCCAATGTAGCAGTTATTTAAGGACTTGACCATGGTCCATGCTCTGACCTTTAGTCTTAGGTTAGACATACAGAAAACAGCAGATTATGATCACATGACTCATGCATAAAGCCATTCTCCTCCTGAAGGTAGAACTGGACATTCATTGGCTGTGAAAAAGTATTTTGTGACCCTGGATTGGGATGCAGAGGACTCAGGCAGGTGAAAGGTGGCAATTGTTCAGACTGCCTGGAGCAGCTATCTCCATTGCAGGGCCTGACTTTATAGTAGTTTGGGGAGCTTCAAAAGATGATGGTAATGTGAGAAAAAAGAATGTATACATGTATGTGTAAATGGGTCCCCTTGCTGTACAGTAGAAAAGTGACAGAACACTGTAAACCAGCTATAATGGAAAAAATAAAAATCACTATAAAATTTATTTATTTTTCATTATAAAATTATAAAAAAATGTAAAATAGGGGTTCCTGTCTGGGCGCAGCAGAAACGAATCCAACTAGGAACCCCAGGTTGAGGGTTCAATCACTGGCCTCACTCAGTGGGTTAAGGATCCGGTGTTGCCATGAGCTGTGGTGTAGATTGCAGATGCGGCTTGGATCCTGTGTTGCTGTGGCTGTGGTATAGGCCGGTAGCTATAGCTCTGACTAGACCCCTAGGCTGGGAACCTCCATATGCCGCGGGTACAGTCCTAAAAAGACAAGAGACAAAAAAAAAAAAAAAAAAAAAAAAAGATGGTTAATGATCCTGGCACCGCACCACTGCCAACCAAAAGAGAGCTCAGACAGACTTTGCCCACCTTTGTCTCAGGGCCTGTTTTCTTAGCTTCCATGGTGGTGACTATGCCCTTGTGGCTGACATCACTTGACTTTAAATTCATTAAAATCTCTAATCAAATTAATCAAATCTCAGAGATCTGGAAGCCAAGCAGTCTCTCTCAGAATCTGCCCATAACTGCTGGAATCAAGTTGGACCTTCAAAGGATAATTTATCTCCCCATTCTGTGAAGGGGTCTTACTGCAGCCTATGAGCTTGAGTAATCACAGACTAACATTTTACTGAGTGCCTACAATATGCCAGGCACAACGCCAAGAACTTGGCATACACTAACTAATCAAATCCTCACAAAAGCCTCATGAGGAAGTTTCCATTATTATCACCACTTGCAAACAAGGAACCTGAGGCACGGAGAGGTTAAGGAACTTGCCAAAGAGCATGCAGTTCATAAGAAGAGGAGGCGGTATCTGAAAGCAGGCAAACCCACTCCAAAGTCAATACCCTAATCAGGTGTGTCACACATACCAACAGTCACTGCTTGAAAGGTCTTCCCCAAGGAAAAGAAAATTAACTGGATTTCAGAGATAGATGGAGTTTGCTGGAGATTTAAAACTCTTGCTAAGTGTTAAACCCAGGCTTTATGAACAAGTAGAATTTGTCGTGGCATAAAGGAGAAGGAGGTTCGGGTAAGCCCACTATTTGGGGGATCCCCTCCCTCCTGTCTGGTTTGGACTCCTTGCTTTTGTTGTTACGTCTTTGACTTGTTATATTATTCATTCAGTAGACTTGTATCAAGCATTTTTTTTATGCAACAGACACTGGGTACACTGAAGGAAGACACAATTCTGCTGTCCCCAAAGACCTCCCAAATACGACATTAGCATTTGTGTCCACCTATATTATCTAACCTAATAACCTAATTGTCACAACCACCCCATGAAGTAAGCAAAGCGGGAACTGATATACCCATTTATCACTGGGCACACCGAGGCACTAAATAGCTAATCCCTGTGCCCTGGTGTCTCCCATAACCACATCCAACTAGAATTCCAAATGAAATTCTATTTCAAGTGTTCTGTCTTCTGGCATTTATATTAAGTGAACTCATGTAGCCTATTTGTTAAAAGGCTTTCCCAACTCATCAGTGAAATGAGAAAAATAAGGATGATGGAGTTTTTTTCTTAAATTTCTTCCATTTAAAGAACTATAATCTGAAATTATGTCCACCCTATTTTTTTGGCATTAAAATGCTCTTTTATGGAGTTCTTGTCATGGCGCAGTGGAAACAAATTTGACTAGGAACCATGAGGTTGCAGGTTCGATCCCTGGTCTCACTCAGTGGGTTAAGGGATCTGGCGTTGCTGTGAGCTGTGGTGTAGGTTGCAGATGCGTCTCAGATCTGGTGTTGCTGTGGCTGTGGTATAGGCCTGCAGCTATAGCTGATTGGACCCCAAGTCTGGGAACCTCCATATGCCATGGGTGCAGCCCTAAAAAGACAAAAAAAAAAAAATGCTCTTTTATAAACACTGGTAGTTTTTTTTTTTTTTTAATGCACTTACATAGCAGAACAAAATGTTGGTAATTTGGTAGTTCCCCAAACCTGTTTATTGGTCTTGGAATTGTTGCTCTAAAACACACATCATTCTTGAGAAAGGCAAAAATCCATCCCGTCATTAAGAGGCACAGATGAGCCTTCCACCATGTGTAGTACCTAAGGTGCCTGAGACCATGGCCTTGACTGGGAGGACAGGGATGCTTGGATTGAGAAAAACAAAGAGCAGTGATATGCTGTGATCCCTTTATTCTGATTTACATGACGCATGACTTTCCACAGCCATGGCAACTAGCCAAAAATGATAAGGCTAATTCCACAAGCGCATTATTCACATGTCACCAAATATTGACTCTTACTAACCTCTTCCCCCCCAACCATCTGCCCTAATGTGTCAAATCAAAATAAATCAACAAAAAAAAGTGGCAGGCAGATAACACCCAAGGGAGGTTGCAGCCAATTACATAGTTGCCAGTTCTAGGCTGAGATCTGAGCAGCTACCCCACTTCTCCATCTCCCTTCTTCCCCCGTGACCAGGAGTGTGTACAAAGAGCTACACACACACACACACATTTTGGATGGCAATGGTATAGTTATATGATGGGGAAAGGGTTGGGGGCAGCTGAAGTGAAAAAGATTTAAAAGATCTTAAGAAGTAAAGAAAATAGAAGACCAGGAGTTCCCTTCGTGGCTCAGTGGTTAACGAATCCGACTAGGAATGATGAGATTGCAGGTTTGACCCCTGGCCTTGCTCAGTGGGTTAAGGATGCAGCATTGCTGTGAGCTGTGGTACAGGTTGCAGACGCGGCTTGGATCTGGCATTGCTGTGGCTGTGGCGTAGGCTGGTGGCTACAGCTCCAATTAGACCCCTAGCCTGGGAACCTCTATATGCTGCGGGTGCGGCCCTGGAAAAGACAAAAAAAAAAAAAAAGATAATAGAAGACCATTTATTGAGCTCTTATTATGTACCAGGCATATTAGTGCCACTGCAACTCTGAGATATAGGAACTATTATCATTCCCATTTTATAGATGAAAAACTAAAACTTATTTATATCAATCAACTTGTTCAAAGCCAAACATGCATTTCATGGTCTGCATTCAAAGTTAATGCTTTCATTCCTTAAATAAGCCAACTCATTCACTGCTACCTGGACATGTTTTTCAACCAGTTCTGCATCATGATAATTGTGGTACTCAGTTTACAGGGTCGTTGTGAGAGATCAATGAGCTAATATAGGTAACAAACTTAAAACAGTCCAGTACATTTGTGCTCAACGTGTGTTGGCTATTATTACTGATACTGTTATTTTTATTACAGAGTATTTATTGCCTTCTTTGGCTTGATGAAGGGAAGGTGGAGGTCACAGATTTTGTAAGCAAAAAGGATATATTTGGGCGGGTAAGTATTCTTGGGGATTTAGTGCCCACAGAACTACATTTCTTTTCCCAGGCAGAGGATAAATCATCTTTTCTACACCTGCTCACACCTGGTTATACATTTCCACGCCCTGTAGATTTCTGAGTCTCTTGTTCTCTTTACTTCCTTCTGTCTCCTCTCTTCCAATAGCTCACCAGAGAGGCCACACACTGTTGTCTTTCATAGCCCTCTCTCCACTGAGTCACAAGATGTTAGATGGATGTGCCCTCAGCAGTGGTTAGAATGAACTGCCACATCAGTGGCTTGGTGGTGATGTCTGTCACACCTGCAGAAATTCCCAATGAAGCACAGAGGGAGATCAGATCACTGCTCCAGCCTATTATTTTTCAAAGCAATTTCCAGCATTCTCCCCCTCCATTGCTTTCCACTAAACTATAGGAAAACATCATAAATTAATTGACTGTAACATCCCCAACAGCTGCTACCAGCTCTATGCGGGGCTAGTGGAACACACTAGTAACTTTATTCTTACATTTTGTAACTTGGAAAATATAACCAACTGCCTTTGTGAACATGAATTATTTCATGACTTTTCTTTTCCAGCATCTGAAACTATGACTCAGGTCCCAGTCACCAGCTCGACTGTGTCACAAATATGCTTTTTTTCCCCATAACCTTCTTCCACCACTGACTGCGTGTTCAAAAGTAGCCCAAAGCTGAAGAACAGCTGTTAGTTGGTTCCCTCAAGAGCTAGTTGCAAATGGTGCATCATTGGCTTGTGCTTTTTTGCTTCTTTGAGAGCATTTAAATGTGCTAAATAGAAGTGAAGAATCATAGGATGAGTAATAGGGTATTAAAATGGTAAGTTTCTACTAGTTGCCAAGATAAAACAGATGTGAGAGTAAAAACCAAAATGTAGATTGAAAAAGAGAGAGAGAGAACACCAGCTCTGTAACTCCTTGAGCTGGCTTGTTTATACTGGGTACTATATGTTCCAGAAAGCTTTATAGAGTGTTCCGGATTAGAGTTTATCAAGTGTGAACTTGAGAGGGATTTGGGAGCCAGAAGTGAAGCAGCCGCTTTTACTTACTGGTGGTTGCTGGTGGTTAGGGCAGTGAGACCAGTGCAGAGGTGTCAACAGGATCCAGGTCGTTTTCACTTTTCCTTGCAGTGCCTCCAGCATTCCTTCTCAGCTGCTGACCCTGCCAATCAGCAGAGACCTCAGGCCCACCACAAACATTGAGCCACGAACCCCAAGGGAACAGCCAGGAAGAGCAGACGGCCTTCCATAGCCTTTTGTGCCTGCTCCCTTTCACACCCCTACTCCAGCAACTGGAAGAATCCAGCTGCCAGTTGTCCCTGAGAGCTCTTACTCATTCACCTGAGAGGGCTGCTTCATGATCTTTCTCTGACCCTTCAACTCCTCTTTCAAAACTATACTTCCCCTGTGCCTCCCACAGCTGTGCATACTCTAATTGCTGAAATGTATTCCTTATTCCATAATCCTCATAGGGTCTATGTCCCTGGTTGGACCCTGACTAATATATCTCTGGGCCCCTGAGCCAGATCTAGGATAAAGAGGAGTCAAGGTATGAAGCAGAGAGAATTGTCAACCAATTTCCTCCTCGAGAGACACAACTGTGCCCCGTGTGCCCACCTCCTCCTATGATGGGCTACCATGTGCTCCTGGTAGCTCAGCTATGGAGAACTGCCACCTCACTCATGCCTCAGGAAACTGCAGCAGAGAATCAAGGGGGCCACACTGGCTCCCATGGGATTACTCAGAGTTTAGAGGGTTATGGTATTGTTCTGGGCCCTGACCAGTAAGACTAGCAGAAGGGACAGAGTAAGCTCAGCAGCAAGAAGCTGAAGAGGGACGGAGGACTTCTAGGGAGGAAGTATCACCAGCAACCATCAGGAAAGGAGATGCTTCCACTAGATCAGGGGATCTGCATGAGCACTGCATCACTGACAACATTGGAGGAGCCCAGAAAAGCAGCTCATGGGAAAAAGTTCAATATCTGCTGACCCGGTGAGCATCTCATTTGCCACTCATTCCTTCCTCCTCTCTGACCCTGGAGAGGTCACAAATTGCCTAGCAACCTGGAAGGGGGACAGGAGCAGAGTGGGACAAACAAGGGGTAAAGAAGTGCTATAAAATTAAGTTCAGAGTTTTTGTTAACCTCTTGGAGTGAACACAGTTGAACTGAGACTATATTTTGAGACTTAAAATGACCACGTTAACTGAGAGTGAGCTGGAAATTATGGGCCTGCTAGAGCTTTTACCTAGGAGCGGGAGAGTATTTTCATTTAATGTACTTTAAGGTGGGAAAGGAAAATGAGGTTGTGGTTGCTTAGGGCCAGAGGTCAGGCACTGCGCAAGGCAGTTACAAACGCCAAGGCAGGGACAGCTCAGGCCCTGTGGACCTCATTCTGTGTTTGTGGAGCCCTGGAATCCTCTAGTGAAGCCTCAAGGACAGGAGGAGCCACAGAAGAGGTTCAGAGTGTGGAACTTGAGGGCTGTGTTCTCTTTAGAGCTTTCACTACTTTTTATATTGGAGTTTCAAGTAAGTTCTCATTTGACGGCAGAACAGAATTCCACCACTTTAAAAAGATCTTGAAATCTACTTTCTATCTAACCTCATTTAACCAATGGAGAAACAGAGGCTAGAGAAGGGAAGGATACAGCCATGTAGAAGCAAAACCTGAGCCAGTGCTATGATTCATAACCCTAGACCTCCCCACCACCCACAGCCTCCAACCCCAGCATCACATGAGTATCTGCTAGCTGATTTCAGATTTCTTCACAACTGTCTCACTTTAGATTTTTCAACAGAAATAAATGACTAGGAATACATGATACAAAGGATAGAAAATTCAATTGGCAAACGCAGGGTCAAGCAGAAGGAAGGGCTTGGTAGAAAAATGGAAGATTGAATTGCTGGGGAACAGGCTCAACCTCTGGATCACTCTTGACCTCTGGGGTGCCTACGAAAAAGCATATTTCTTATCTGTGGGCCACCCTAAGGCGTGACCTTGAATCTGGATTTTAACAATCATCTCAGGTTATATAATTCCCAGGGCAGGTTTGGCTCCACCATGTGGATGAACACACTAGGCCAAGAATGTTCAGTGCACGGTGGTGGCAGAATGCTGGCACTGGTCCTGGCCTCTCCCTCCCCATTGAGGCACACTTTAGAGCGGTGCTGGGGGTTCCTGCAGGCTGGGTGGTGACTCAGACTGGAAGGAGTTTGAAAAGGTGATTTCTAGGCTGAGGAGCAGCAGCTGAAGGAACCTGGGGGTGATCTATGCAGGGACCAGTCTTAGAAGCTAGCCTTACAGGGGGAGGGTGTCTGGCTACATGGTAGCACCTAGAATGAAACCAAAGGTGAGAGCTGGCCCCAGGCCAGCACTGGAAGGGGAGCTCTAAAGCCTGGGAGATGGGGAGAGGTTAGGTTCCAGATGATACGGGCCATTGTAAGGGACTGAGATATCAAAGAATGAGCAAAGAGTTTGCTAAATTTGACATCTCCGGATAACTCTTTGGCCACAGATCCTCATGGAAAGGCTTTGTGTTTTCATAACTAGTCTGAGTTCCAGAGTATCTGAAAGTATGTTACTCTTGCTTAGCTGTGACAGCAATTCTGAATGAGGGGTAATTTTGAACCTTAGAGGATATCTCACAATATCCAGAGACATTTGGTTGCCACAACTGGGAGTTGACAGGCATGTGATGCTGGCAGCCACAGTGAAGGCCAGGGAAGCTGCTGGGCATCTGACAACACACAGGGCTTTCCCCACAGCAAAGACACATCCAGCCCAAAAGGTTAATAGTGCTGCAGTGGGGAAATGCTGGTCTGTGATGAAATTGTTAAAGGAACCCATTGTCCTTTGGGGAAACTCACATCTGTGATGCCCATGACATGAAGCCCCCAGGTTAACTGCCCACACACACACGAGTCCTCCCATTCTGGAGGGCAGCCAGGCCCAAAATCTGCAGGTATATAGTGAGTTTTATTAAAAGAAAAGATAAACAGCAACACATTTTTTAACAGGCTAACGATAGGTATTGGAGTCTATTGGTTTCATATCCCCACTACACCTCTATCTTGCCATCTCTCACTGTCCTACAGTGGTGGCTCTAAAACATCCCAGGTGGTAGAACAAGCACCTATCCATCCTTAACCTCCACCCCAGCCACCAGGACTCTGCTTACTCAGTTTCCAGCAGGCAAATCTGATGTTTCTTGCAAACAAAGGGGCCCAGGCAAAGGTTGGAGGTAGGGGGTGGTGTCACTTTCTCCTCTCAGAAAAGCAAATTCTCTTTTTGGCTACTCAGTTTGTGGAGAGGGTGACTATAACCCTACCCTGATCCCGGCTTATTTCCTATCTCTCAACTATAGGTATAGGCAGCCATGTCCCCAGGACACTGCTCCAACTTGTCTAGGCTACAGCACCCCACTCTCTCCCAGTTCATTTTTACTGAAAACACTCAGAACTGTCCCCCATAATATGCCAGGGCACCCACGTCCTCTGCATCTCTTAACATGTATGGCCCAGTTCCTTAAAGGGCAGGGCAGAGAACAGAGGGTAAGAGATCAGAATTCACACCTCTATCTAAGCAAAGCACTGCCAGATTTATTTCCACACTGGAAACAGACCTATTTGTTATTTTGAGCTGTGACTGAGATGACATTTATGACATATAGCAAAGCAGGAATTATCTTAAGGAGTAGAAAGACAGACGAAGACATACTGTGAGTCTGATAAGATAAAAGCAGCAGCAGATAAAAACATTTATAAAGGGAGACGATGGCTATCTGCCAGACAGGAGCAAGGAAACCCACTAAACACAAAGAAATGAAAAGGAGTCAAGCCAGATTCTGTGACTGGCTGTATACCTTCATCTTTTCTTTCCTTCAAGAAGATTCAGCAAAAGGAGAGAAAATGGAGAGGGAAGCTGGTAATGGGTTTAGGGAACACTGTGTGACCTTGGACAGTAGTTTCCTGGGCATAAAAAGGAAGAGAGGTGGCCCTGTTTACCTCTCATAGTCAAGGTGATGTTTAAGTTGGTGCAGGTTAAAAGCTATGGGAGCTGAGAAGCATGCTGTGTTTAAGGGATGGGGCTCAGACTGCATCATACAAAAATGTCACTTAGGATTGCTGTTAAAAAATCTAGATCATGGGCCCCACCTCCAGAGATGCTGATTCAGTAGGTTTGAGCTAGGGCCCAGAATGTGGATTTTGGACAAATACTTCAGATGATTCTGAGGCAGGAAGTCTCTAAGAACCCTATGAGGTAAATGCTGCTGTGACCCCCATTTTACACATCAGGAAACTGAGGCTTTAAATCTGATAACTTCCCAAGCTCATACAGGTAGTTAGTGGCAGAGCCATCTCCCCAGAGATCTGGGACTCAAGAGATGAGAAGTGATCTGGGCAGGAACCCACCCTCTCTTCTGAAGCAGAGAGCAGAGTAGTAGCCTACTTCCAGAAGCATCCAAGAATCTCAGAAGTGCTGTTTGAATCTCTTGGGCTTTCAGCAGACAAATAATCTTGAGACAGGTACAAACAGACACACTCATTAATGACAGAGACAGAGGATGAGGGAGGGGGAGGAGGGTCACATTAAGAAGTATAATTTATTTCAATTTTATGCTTCTCTAGAGCACTCTGAAAATTCACTGGGACAAAACAAAACAAAACAAAAAAAACTGCTCTAAAAATGTGTCAACGCCAAGGTTATTAAAATGCCATTCTGTACATTCAGTGTAGAGAGAGGAGGAAGCACTGCAACCAAAACGTCAAGTTTTCAGAAAACAATATGAACTAAGTAGTTTCAAATCCCAGAATCATCAAACAGTAGAGCTGGATGTACCTCTGGGAGTTAGCTTGATTAACCCCTTACTTCACAGATGAGAAAACTGAATCTTGGGGAGGGGAAGTGCCAAGTTGTGTCAGCAGAGCCATCCCAAACCTTGGGATTCTGACCCCCTTGCCTCATGCTCATTTTGCGCCACACTCTGCCCCTGAGACACCTGAAAGGAAAGGAAGTCCTTAAAGAAGTGTTCCTTCCAAACTCCTTCTTTAATGCATACCGTGGGTTGGAGCAGCAGCCAAAGGAAGAACGAACAGAGGCAAGGTGATGTGGTCAACAGCTGATTTGGTACATAGAGGAGTCTAGTACACATTTAAGTTGCTGAGAGGCCCCAAGTCTCCAGCTTCCTCAAAGCATCCGAAAGAGAGGGGTAAGTGACTGAGGGGAGAAGATCCCAAGAAGGCTCCCTGGATGTGCCAGGAGGAGTGAGCACTGTAACTTGTCTCTCACCATTTCCTGCCTCTGATACCCAGGGACACTGCCAGAAAATCAACATCTTTGAGACACATGCTGCAGTAGCTGGAAGTAATGGGATTTAGAGCAAATGGTTCCCTTCCAGCTCAAAACCCTCAGAGAAGCCCTTAACCAAGCATCTCAGGACCACCACAGTTTGGCTGGTTACTGTCCGACCAATTTTATTTTCTACCACTGCCCTGATGAAAGCACACATACTTGGATTATTCTGACCAACCAATAACCTATGGAAAATACTGGTGTCAGCCTGAGAGGCCAGCCCAAGCACAGTTCCTGGCAGAAGAAGAGGAAGAATGTCCAGTGGATAGAGGAAGAAGGGTTGAAGGTACAAGGAGTTGTCCTTAGACTGGAGAAGAAAGGCCACAGGCCTGGGCAAGGAGTAATCCTGCACTTTTCCTACCCCACTCCCATTGGCAGGCTTCCCTCCACCCATGACACCACCAACAACAGAGGGGTCACAGTTCAGCTCCCGGCTCTTAAGCTCCCAAGCTTCCTGCAACCAGACAAGTCAAGCCCAGCTCTGGAGCAGCCAACTCCTAGGCTGTGAAAAGAGTGACAGATGGCAGGATAGAAGGATCCAATTTTTTTTTGTTTGTTTTCTATCCACAAAGAAGTTGCAGCCAAGATTAATGACATGGGCTGAGTAAACCCTGAGATTATCACCAAAATGGGGCATCCCAAGTGCAGGAAAAGACAGATTCTCAGTAGTGAGGGATCAGAGACACGTGAGCTTAATTTTCCACTCAAACTCATAACAAAGAGGTGACCTGGGATTGAAGTCAGAGCTACTCACTGGTTTTGGCTTTTAATTTGTTTAAACCAATTTGGGTTAAAGTAAAAGAGAATTTGCTCAAGGTGCTAGCCATGAAAACAATCCACTAGGTAACCCATTTCACATCAGGTTTATCAAATGGCCTTCATTTTCTAAATAGAGCAAGGTTATGTGGTGACACCAGAAAGAATGATTGCCCTGCCAACCATAAGAAGTCCCAAAGAGCTTCTCTGGTCCTCCCCAACCTTTCCTTATTTATCTTGGTAAAGAATTCTCTAAGCCTTTGACCTGCCAGTTCAGTGATCTTTCCCCATCTCTGACAAAAGCCTAGCTGTGAGGAAAGATAATTCTTCTTAATCAAATGAGTATCAGTGAGATCTATGGAACAGCTTCTAACATTTTTTAATGACTTCGATCCTTAGAAGTTTCTCTTAGGAAAAAGCCTTTGGGTATGGTAAGAATATGAAATATTCTAGATTTATTTAACTCATTTTTTTTTAAACTTTATGAGTTGGCTAGAGGAAACCTTGAACTTTTTAGCCTTTCCTACTTAGACAGTGGAAAGGGAGAATGTGAACAATTATAAAGATGATTTGATGAGGTTCCACTTCCAGTTAGGACCCAATGTTAAGGCATGAGTACTTACGGTTTTGAAACACCTGGTTTAGAATCTTCTCTGTTACTTAACCTCTCTCTGGTATGGTTTCCAAGCTTACACAAAGAGTTTATTATAGCGCCTCCCACATAGAGATATTCTGAGGATTACATAAAATAATGATTCTAAACATTTAACACAAAGCCTAGTTCAGTAAATGTGAGTTTTCTTTCCTGTATCAACCAAAGGATTATCTTAATTTTCCATCTGATATTGCCTTTATAGACATGGCTTCTAAACACTCTGAACATCACAGGGGCAGCTCTCACAGTGAACAAACAGCCTCTCTGAATCAAGTGAAGTTACCTGTGTATTTGTTGCTTGGAAGGAGAAATTGGCTGAAGGATTACTGAATTTGTTTCCTAGAGCTGTTGCAACAATTTACCACAAACTGGGTAGCTTGAAAAAAAAAAAAAACACAGAATTTTATTCTCTCATAGTTGTGGAGACCAGAAATCCAAAATCAAGGTATGAGCAAATTAAGTTTCTTCTGGAGGGTTTGTGGGAGGATATATTCCATGCCTCTACAGCTTATGGTGACTGCTGGCTCCTGGCACTTCTTGGCTTGTAGATGTCTTCCAGTCTCTGTCTCCATCTTTATATGGCCTTTTCCTTTGTGTATCCTCTTTCTCTCATAAGGATTCTAGTCATTGGATTTAGGGACCACCCAAAATTCAGGGTGATCTTGAGATCCTTAATTAATTACATCTGCCAAGACCCTATTTCCAAATAAGTTCACATTCACACTATTCAACCCACTGCAGTTACTTTAAGTTCTTCAAAAACAACCCTTTTTTGCAGTATATATAAGTTGACTCATTATTTTGTATGCCTGAAACTAACACTATATGTCGACTATATCTCAAAAAAAAAAAAAAAATTTCCCCTACTCTGTTTCCAGAATGAAATTATTTCTGAGCAAGTATTACTCATTTGCTATACACCTTTAGAACCTTAAATACACAATTTAAAAAGTGCAGATTGTATGAAAAATCTAAGTTTCTTTGGAACCTGGAGTCATTTTAAGTTTTGAAAGAGATGGTAGCAAGTGAACTTATTTTGGTAATTTAGAAAATTCAATTTCAAATTTCTAAATTCCAGTTAGTGATGCAGTCAGAGGCAGAATAACGCCCTCCCAAACCCCACCTCCCAAAGATTTCCATATCCTAACTCTTGGGAACTGTGAATAAGTTACCTTAAGTGACAAAGGAGAATGAAGGTTACAAATGGAATTGCTAATCAGCTCAAGTTAGGATAGGGAGTTTATTCTGGATTATCAAGGTGGGCCCAGTATAATCATAAGGATCTTTAAAGGTGGAAGAAAGACAAAGAAGAGGAATTCAGAGTAATGCAGTGTGAAAGTCACCCAAAGTCAATGACTTTGAAGACAGGAAAAGACTCCAAGTCAAGGAAAACAGGCAGCTTCTAGAAGCTGTAAATGGCAAGAAGAGAGTCTCATTCAGAGCCTCTAGAGAAGAATCCATCCCTGCCAACATGTTGATTTTAGCCCAGTGAGATCCATGTTGGACATCTAGCCTGCAGAACTATAGGATAATATATTTGCACTAAGCCATTAAGTCAGCAGTCATTTGTTATAGCAGCAACTGAAAACTAATACAGATGTGCTCTGAATGCACACAGTGGCCTTTCTTACTTAAATACCACTAAAAAGATGGGGCATGAGGAGGCCTGAGCTCACAATGACAAAGAACAGAAAGGGCAAAATAAGCAACAGGTTTTTAGAAGCAAGAAAGCAAATGGATGGGTCGTACCCGGCTGAGCGGTCCTGATAAAGCTGAATTCCAAGCCCTTTTGGTTAAGAAAAGAAACAGCCCAATTTATCCCTCAGAACTCCCATAGACCATGATATTAGAGGCACCAGGTAGATCTAGAAGGAGGGATGAAGAAAAGGCTAAAAACAGGAAGCCTGATGAGAGCTGTTTCAAGGGGCAGTTAGAGCCTCTGATCTTGTCTCCCTCATTGATCAGCCTAGTAATTTCTTCTCCCCAGACACAGCAGAAGATTAGAGGTTTCATCCTCAGAAAGAGCATAACAACACAATCCCAAGACAAAAATAGCAAGACTCAAGGCATCAACTGATGTTCGATTAATTGAACAGAATTGGTGAACTAAAACGTATATTCATATCATTTATCCACTCAATAGTCAATACAGTCAGATGACTAAAACATGGTACTGGAACAAAAAGTTCTGGTGTAGAGCAGTTGTATAGGCCATTACTTTGGACTGTGGTCAGGGCTGTGCCAGAAGTGAGCTGGCAAAGCTGTCAAAGTACAGAGCAAGAGAGCCCCCCTCACAGAGGATGGGACAGGCACAACTGCCCAGATACTGAGATGCTTAACTTGATCCTAATGTATACACTAATCAACCTTTTATTGGACGTTAACATAGTACACAAAGAGGAATGTTTTTCCATGGAAAAAAACATGATGTGAAGTTATTAAGAGTTATTATGTGGTATTCTGTGACTCCCAATCAATACTATTACCATAAAGCCATGGATCTCAAAGTTGAGTGGAACAAAGAGACACCAAGATATAAAACAGAATGGCAAGTGCCTTAGCTTCAATAGTTCTAACCCTGAGAATTATTGTGCCAGATAGGAATTATAATTCTCATTTTGCAGATTAGAAAACTAAGGCTCAGAGAGTTTAACCTCCACAAAATGATTTGACTGGGACGTGTCTGGCTGGGAACTCCAAGTCAATATGACCTCAAAGTCCACATTTCCTTTACCTAGTTACACTGCTCTGGATAGTTCATTCAACAACTATTTGGAATGTCTAAAATGTTTTAAGCACTTTTTTTTTCTGCTGGGAATAAAAGTGCTCTTACAGAGCTTTTCACTGAAAAGATAAACAATAAACAATAATAAATATATGACAACTGGTGAATACATACTTTAAAAGAAAATAAAGCAGGGTGAGACAAAATGAGAAGTAAAAAAAGTAACATGATATGACTGGAATTTTAAAGGAGACAGTCTGCTGCTGCATAGACAAAAAGCATTGTAGAGAAGCAAGGGAATAAACCAAGAGACCAGTGAAAAGTGATGGCAGTTTCAAATGGGATAGCTGGCAGCCACTGAAGTGATGGAAGTTGGTCAATTCCTAATGTTCTGAACCAACATAATTTGCTGAGAGATTGGATGCAAATGGTGTAAAGGAAAAGGAAAAAAAAGGACCCTGTGGATGGCTATCCTGGAGCATGTGAGTGTTACATTATAGGCACCTTACCTTTACAGATGTGATTAAGGAGTTTAAAATGAGAAGATTAAATCCTGGATTACCTAGGCATGTCCCAAATGCAATCACATGTAACCTCATGAGGGCAGAGGGAAATCTGACACAGAGAGGAGGAGATGTGAAAATGGAGCAGAAAGTTGAAGATGCTGGCTTTGGAGGCTGGAGGGATGAAGCCACAAGCCAACAGATGCCAGCAGCCACCAGCAGCTGGAAGAGGAAAGGAATGGATTTTGTCCTAGAGCCTCCAGAGGAACAAACTCCTTGACTCCTTGATAGTGATACTGAGTTTGGACTTCTGTGAGAGAGTACATTTATACTGTTCTAAGCTGCCCAGTTTGTGTCAATTTTTTACAGAAGCCATAGAAAACTAATTCATACCCCCCCTCCAATTTCTCTCCACACACTAAGCATGAGCTCTTATATGGCTGCTCCATGGCCTGATATAAGTACAAGAACTTGTAAAAAATGCATTGCCATTTAGAGGTTGTTTGTATTTTTTATTAACATTACTCAGGTTATGCTATAGATCTTACACTATTTCTTTTTTGCACTTAACTCTATATATTTAAGGTCTTTCCATATTCTCCTGGTATGCACACCTGGTGTGATATGTCCATCTGCTGCAGAACATTCTGCCTCCAACAGATATCCCTGTTCCATTCTTGTAGAGATGGACATCTAGGTTGCTTCCAGCTTGTTTCTGTGAAACTACTGCTTGAATACAATTTTAAAATATGCTTCATCAAGAAGCAGGTAATTACTGGCACCATATTTTCAGGATCAGATGAAAATAGATTTTTTTTTTTTGGTCTTTTTAGAGCCGCGCTCGCAGCATATGGAGGTTCCCAGGCTAGGGGTCTAATTGGAGCTACAGCTGCCAGCCTACACCACAGCCATAGTAATGCCAGATCCAAGCTTTGTCTGTGACCTGCACCACAGCTCACAGCAACGGCGGATCCTTAACGCACTGAGCAAGGTTGGAAGCTGCAACCTCATGGTTCCTAGTCAGATTCATTTCCACTGCGCCACTATGGGAACTCTCCAAAAATAGATATTACAATTGGGCTAAAACTATGAGATGATAAACCATCAGTTCTGCAAGCATTTTAAGTAAGAATTACGATTTTGGGGTTCCTCTGGCCCATCCTTTCCTGGGAGGTCCCTCTGCCCTGTCCTCCCCCAAGAGATCCCAGGAAACTGAATGGCCTAACAATTCCAGCTGCCTTCCTTGACAAATTGAAATGGAAGTCGACAGCTGTTTTCCCTCCAGCATCCTCTGGGAAATCCACCCAACTACATGTTCCCAGCCTGCCCTTGATTTCAAAGCTATAGTGTTCAATACCAAGTGGCAAGTACTATGTCCAGGACATTAGTGTCGGGAAGGAGTTTGAGGGCTAGCAGGGGCACAGACAGCCTCTGGGAAAAAGAGAAGCCAAAGCTAGTTAGCTAGAAGAAATGTGGATGGATGGGCTCGGGTGGCTTCAACTGTATAAACAATGACGCCAAACAACTGCACTTCTACTGAGTCAAGGAACAGATGTGGTAGACCAGAGCCAATAAGAAACACCTGGTTCAGACATTCGGAAGTACTTATTTATTTATTTATTTATTTATTGTCTTTTTGGGGCCACACCTGTGGCACATGGAAGGGTTCCCTGGCTAGGGGTCAAATCAGAGCTGTAGCCACAGGCCTACACCATAGCAACTCGGAATACGAGACTTGTCTGTGATCTACACAACAGTTCACAGCAATGCCGGATCCTTAACCCACTGAGTGAGGCCAGGGATTGAACCTGCATCCTCATGGATACTGGTCCAACTCGTTTCCACTGAGCCATGACGGGAACTCGCCAGAATGACTTTTTAAATAATGAGGTTAGAGGCAACATACAGTCTCAAAGTTGGAAGATGTGGATTCAAATAAGCACTGTAAGAGCAAACAATTTGTCTGGAAGGGACCTTCACGATCTGTCTTCACTCTATCACTAGTTGGCTTCAGAACCTGAGCTAAGCACCTTTGCTTTGGTTTCCTTATCTGTCAGAAAGAGGGTTCAAAAGATGTGGCTATGCAAAACTAACTCAAAATGCATAACATAACCAAGTAAGTTTAGTCCTAGGTATTTTAAACTTATAAAACCTCAAAAAGAAAACATAGAAGAAAATCTTTATGATCTTGAATTAGACAAAGATTTCTTAAATATGGCACCAAAAGCATGACCCATAAGAGATAAAAATCAGTAAGTTGGACTTTTTCAAAATTAAAACTTTTTGCTCTTCAAACTTTAATTAAGAAATGCAAGTGTGAAGTTCCCGTCGTGGCTCAGTGGAAATGAATCGGACTAGCATCCATGAGGACGCAGGTTTGATCTCTGGCCTCCCTCAGTGGGTTAAGGATCCAGTGTTGCCATGAGCTGTGGTGTAGCTTGCAGATGCGGCTCGGATTTTATGTTGCTGTGGTTGCGGCTGGCAGCTGTAGCTCTGATTTGACCCCTAGCCTGGGAACCTCCATATGTCATAGGTATGACCCTGAAAAGCCCCCCCCCCCCAAAAAAAGAAAAGAAAGAAAGAAATTAAAGTGTAAGCCAAAAATTGATAAACAGTAATTTATGTAACTGATAAAGGCTTATATCCAAAACATGTAAAAACTTAAAATTCAGCAATGAGACAAGATTTGAACAAGTACTTAACCAAAGACATGTGAAGGACTAATAAATGTGAAAAGATGTTAAACAACATTATACATTAGGGAAATACAAATTAAAGCCATAATAAGTTTTCAGCATGCTTTCACTAAAATGACTATAACCAAGACGTCTGATGATACCAAGTGTTCACAAGGATGTGGAGAAATTGGAATATTCATGCACTCATTGCTGGTGGGAATCTAAGATGATTACAGCAACTTTGGGGAAAAAAGTTTAGCAGTTTCTTTAACAGGTAAACATACACTCACCATACCATCCAGCGACACACTCCTAGGTATATACCCAAGAGAAATGAAAATATATGTCAACACAAAGACAAGTACGTGAATGTCCACATCAGCATTAGTCAAAACATCCCAACCGTGGCAACAATAATCATCTGGTGAGTGGATAATTAAAATATGGTCTATCCATACAAGGGCATAAGAATGCAGCAATATTACAGAGTAATACTGATAAAAGCAAGAGCATGATTGAATCTCAAAAACATTCCTTGATGTGACAGAACCAAATACAACTGGCTACATAGGTATGATCCCATCTATCTAGTAAAGGCAAAACTATAGATACAGAAAGTAGTGATTACCTGGAGCTGGGGATAGGAAAGGGGAATGATCACAAATAGCCACAACAGGGAAATGCAGGGATTATAGAAGTGATAATGGCTTCAAATTATATAAAAGTACTAAAAATCATCAGCTCGACTCTTGCAACTGGTGAATTTCATGGGTTGTAAATTATACCTTGTCAAACTGGGGGGGGGGGGGAGAAAAGACATGGCCAAGTAGAGACTCTCTATATGCCCAAGGTCTGCACAAATTCTGGGTTTTGTTTAATACACACCCACTTCTTCAACAGTCTGGTTAGAAAATACCTAAGAACAATGATCTGGGAAGTGGAGGCTTTGTGAAATTTTATACAAAAATCAGGGGTGGCCCAGGTTAAGAATACCTTGTAAAGTAGGTGGCTTTGTCTCCTTTCTATTATCTGTCCTCTCCTCCAGGTTATCACTTCTAGTCACCACCTTTTACCCTTTCTGCTAATGCTTATCCTCAAGCAGGTAAGAGGTAGACTTGTGTTCAAATGGGTAAGTTCCTTAGACTCAGAGACAGTTTCTTTCTCTGGAAAGTGGCAATGATCAAGCCACCTTCATAATGTAGCCGTGATCCACATATACAAGCTGTTAGCTGTCAGCTGCTCTCTCCTATGTTCTTGCCCCAAACCTGCTTCCAGGAAAAGAGGGTGCAGTTAGCCACAGACACCTTGCTGAGAATGTACTTCATCAAATTCCTTCTATGCAGGTGAACTACATTTTCAGAGTGGAAGAAAGGCTTGTTCTGCACTGAGGGGGAAGATGGGTCCCAGTCAGCTTGCAGCCCTTCCTAAAACTCCCCAAATCTCACTCCCTGGTCTCCTTGTTTGGTTATCCACCAAAGACTCTGAAAAGAGGCTAAATCTTGGCAGCCTGCCTTGAAGTGCCTTGTTTTCTGTCACATGGTCCCCATGACGGTAAAACTATTTCAGATAACATCAGAAAGCCAAGGACACAGCCACAACCACCCAAAGCTATGTGCTTATATGTTACTGTTACTGAGAACATTGGTGCAGAGCAGAGCTAGGACTAGGGTGAGGCAAGAGAGGTGCTTAGGGTGCCACATTTTAAGTAGGCACTCACTCCCAGGTGTCAGCTTTGCCTTGCATGATCCTGATAAATAAGTGCCTCCTTAAGGGTGGGCCCCATAGGGCACAACTTCTAGGGAGGCACTCTCAAGGATGAAAGTGTAGGGTGGGCCAGAGAGCAGCCTTCAGTGTCGTACCCTTGGCACCTCACCTGCCCCACTTTAGTTGCAGCCCTACCATAGAGGGCCTGGACCCATGTCCACATGCCAAAGTTACAGCTCTCACCTTAACACCCATTAGATGTGTGACTTCCTGCAAGTCTATGCCCTTACTTTTTCCTGCCTGTCTGGCCCCGTGATTCTAGGGCTACTTTACTCCTGTCCAAAAATAAAGCAAAACAATTATGGAAATATGAATTACCTTGATCTATTAGATCCCAGCTCAAATTTCCTATCATCACAGAAGCACTCCCTGGCCGTGTAAACCATTCCCTACCTCTTCTATTAGCAACATATTCATATTATTCACAGCAGTTATATTTATAAGATTTTATTTTATTGCTTTTTATCAGTCAAGATAATCTATGGTACAGTAATAAAAACCTCAAAATCTCAGGAGCTTAAAACAGCAAGAGTTTATTACTTTTTCACTCCACCTGTCTGTGGCATCAGCTGCGATGCTCAGCTCAGGGACCCGCTGATGGAGCAGCCACATGTGGAGCACTTAGCTGGTCACTGTGCCAGAGGGGAGAGAGAGCTCCAGGGGGACCTTACATTAACCACTTACTTGGCTCAGAGGGAACACACATCACTTCCAGTCATGATTCACTGGCCAGAACTCATCAATGTCCCACTGACCCACCTGGGACCCCTGCCACTGCACTCCTAATAGGCGCTCGAAAGGCAGAAAACCAGAAGGGTTTGAGCTGCTCTAATGACACTGCATTATTTACTTGATTTGGTCTGAATTCCCCGACCAGCACAGCCTATCAGGCAGGACTGTCTGTCTCATTCACCATGTCATCTCCATCACTAATGCCTAGCTGGTGCTCTTAATAACGTTCTGGTGGTTTAGGATTGGTGACTGAGACTGTTGGCTGGATGAATGTCAGCTCCCAGCAAACTGCTCAGATCCTGGAGGACTTGGGGAATCAGCTTTTCATGTTAATTGGTCCCTCCTGAAAGGAGAAGAATAATTACTCTGACACTTTTCCTCGTTTTCTCCTGGAGTGTCTAACTGCAGAGGTCAATGAACAAGAACCTCTAAGAGTCTGGGAGCATGGTGCAAAGGGATGATCTGAAATCTGAAATCTCTTTGTAACTTTATTCTTCATCTTCAAAATTCATGTGACTTTTATATTTCATTCTATATTATATTCATAAAGAAAGTTTTAAAATATTTAACTGAGCTCCATTAATAAGGCTTGATGAATATGTGTCATGCTTATTTCACAGTTTCAAGGTCCCCCTAATAGCCCACACCTTCAGGGTGGTTCACTCCCAATCAGGAAACACAGCTCTAAAGACTCCTTAGATGGTTGCTGGGGCCTTAAGGCTTAAGCTTAAAGCATTAAAAACATTCTCTGTATTTTGCTTCCTTTCATGGTGGCACGTCTTCTCTCATGGGGATAACATTCCTTTTACATGTGGGAATTTGCCTTTGTCTAATGAAATGAGGAAAAGGTGGTGCTGAAGGCCTCATTTTCTTTCCCACAGGTTGATGGACTAAATGCTTCTGAACCAGTGTTTCTCAAATATTTTATTACCATGAACCACACTAAGAGAAGTGCATTTTATATCATTCCCTGAAATGGACACAAATAGTAACCCCATGCTGGCTGGTATACCCATCCCCAGATGCTGAGTGTTGGCTGTTCAAAGTCACAGCTGCCTCCTTCTCTAGAGATTTACCCTTGGCTAAACAGGAGCTGCCTTTCCAGAAGGTTATGTACCCCTCTTCCTCAGAGCTCCATATAGAGAGTGACTGGCTGTTGACATGGGGGTTCAGGAGTTACCCTTGTCTCAAGTAGCACCAACTCTGGTACAATTCAAGCTTCAGAACTTTCCAGGGGATAAGGCTTCCTTTTTTTTTGAGCATGCCTTAAAGAGATCACAACATCCACCCAAATCCTCTTCTGGAGCTCTGCTTCTAGGGAATATGACAAAAGACACTACCCAGCACTGCCACCCCCCAACACACACACCTCCACAAAATAAAATTTCCAAAAATAGTACTTCTAGTTACTTTAAGTGATGTACCATGATACTTTCTATACTATTCTTTTTTTTTCAAATTACTCATTTGTGAGAACTAGATTTCATAATCCACTAATAAGTCACAGCCTGCAATTTGAAAAATACACCAAACTTTTCCAAGTTAACCTTCCAGAGACAGGGGTTCAGAACTTGTGCAGGTTAGGGCGAAGGTTGGGCAAAGCAACTCTGTCTCAGTGTGCACAGCCTGGAGAGTTTAGAGACACAAGAAAGGGATTCTATAGAGCTGAGCCTCTCATGGAACCACCAAGAGTCCAATGCCTTTTGACAGAAAGGGTGGCCACCAGCCTTCTCCATACTGTTCGCCAGGATATTCTTCCTTCCCAACAGACATATGCATTCAGGGCTTCAACAGAACTGTGAGTTCCAAGGAGGTAAAGCAGTTTCTGACCTTGCACAAATGCACAAAGATGGACATGTAAGAACATTTATTTCAGCATGGTGATGGCCCAAACTGAAACATCCCAAAAGGCCATCACTAGATGAACCACAGTGCAACCAGACAAAGGGTGACCATGTGCCCATTAAAAATAATGAGATAGGTATCTAACCACAGTACAATTTCCCATGTTACATTAAGTGTAAAAATCAACTGGCCCTAGAGTTCACCAATATAATTCCCTGTTTTTATTAGTTCATCTTGATATAGTAAAACTGTGGAAAAAAATGCTCAAGATTATTTACAGTAACCTATCTGCAGGGCATGATCATGGAAGGCTTTTACTTTTTAAGTCATATATTTCCACAATATTTAAGCTTTTTGCCACAAGCATGATTTACTTTTGAAATGAGAAAAGGCAGTAATTTTCACTTTGAAAAAGTAAGACACAAAAAGAAGGTAGACAGTGGCATTCTGTGCTCCTTTGAAGTCACGATAGCAGCCCTTCAGCAGGTAAAGTGTATTTTCAAGAGTCTGAGACAGAAGCCATTACTAGGAGTACATGTTCTGAGGCAACATTTTTGCTCCAACACAGAGAAGTGTTAGATAAAATACAAATTGAGGAAATTTATAAATCAAAGCAAGGCTCAGAAACTAAATGAACGTCTCTATGGGCCAGGAACAGAAGAAAAGCCTCCATCAGGGAGCCGGACTGAGGCCAGAGCCTGTGGGTACGTTTTTCCAAACTGACAAAGGTGGCTTCACAAGACCAAAGGGTGGAGTAGGGGCGGTGAGGGGTGCAGTGTAAAGCTCACTGCTGGGAGGTGGGACTGGAGGTCAACTGCTGAAAGGAAGCTGGGCAAAGCTGCCTACGGTTTTGTTTTGTTTTGAAATCAGAAGTTGGTTACCCTGGCTGCATCTAAAATCACCTGGGGACATTTAAAAAAAAAAAACCACTGCCTCTGAAATTTTGATTTAATTATAAAATTCATTTTCTCTCTTCTCTGTCTCTCTCTCTGTTTCTGTCTATCTCTTTGCTACAAGTCTCCCTTGGAGATTCTAACATACATTCAAGACAGAGTAACCCTTACTGAAACTTTAGGTTTACATCAGTGTCAGAGGATACAGATACAAACTCTGTCCTGGCATTCTGCCAAGCAAGAAACCAGTTCGGAGATGAAATCTGAGATTTCCCCATTATGATCCCAGGGTGGACATTTCTAATCATCTATAAAGACTGCTTTTGGACTGAAGCCTTGGGGAGTGGCCCAACAGGGTCAGGGAAGGGTAAAGGGACAGAAAGATAGACAAAGGCAAAAATGTCTATCTATAGGTAAGTGGACGGATCCGTGATATACATGATATACTCATATAAAAGAACATTATATAACAGTGAAATTTAATAATCCAGCATTAACATGGCCTCTAGATGGATAACCCTCAAAAACACATTGGTGAGTTACAAAAGCAACTTGCGCATGGCATGTTTTTTTTACGCCCTTAATTTATTTTTACTTTATTTTTATTTTTTTGTCTTTTGTCTTTTTAGGGCCACACTCATGGCATATGGAGGTTCCTAGGCTAGGGGTCTAATTGGAGCTGTTGCTGCCAGCCTACTCCAGAGCCACAGCAACACCAGATCCGAGCCACGTCTGCGACCTACACCACAGTTCATGGCAACACCAGATCCTTAACCCACTGAGCAAGGCCAGGGATCAAACCCTCAACCTATGGTTCCTAGTCAGATTCGTTTCCACTGTGCCAAGATGGGAAGTCCATTAATTTAAATTTTGAACTCTAGGAAACAAGAGGTATATATTGTTTTATGACTAAGTACACACACACTAAAGCTATAAAAATACTCATGAAAATCAACCGTATCAACTTAAGGACTGTGATTACCTTTGCAAAGAGGAGAAGGGTGGACAGAGAGAAATAAACAGGAACAAACTTGAACCTCAGGAGTTCCCACTGTGGCTCAATGGCATTGGCAGTATCTCTGCAGCACCAGAACACAGGTTCAATCCCCAGCCCGGTACAGTAGGTTAAAGGATCCGGTGTTGCCGCTGCTGTAGTGTAGGTCACAACTGTGGCTCAGATCTGATCCCTGACTCAGAAACTCCATATGGTGTGGTATGGCCAAAAAAGAAAAAATTAAAATAAAATAAAAACTTGAACCTAAAGGCATCACACTGCATGTAAGAAGCTAGTGTTTATAAGGTCACATGGTTTATGATTCCATTTATGACACCTGTGAAAAGACAAAACTACCATTATGAGAAGAGATTAGTGGTTGCTAGCGGTCAGAGGACGATATGGTTATAAAGAGAGTTTGGGGGTTGACAAGGCTCTTTTTATCCTGAATGTGGTGACAGCTGTATCAATCTGCAATGTATTAAAATTCATAGGGCTGAACGACAGTATAGGATGACTGTTGCCCCAGACTGGGGGCAGGGGAAAATGGGACTTATTGTTTAATGGGTAGGGAATTTCAGTTTTGGAAGATGAAAAGTAATGGAGGTGGATGGTGGTGATGGTTGCAGAATAATTTGAATGCATTTAACACTACTGAACCGTACACTTAAAAATAGTTAAAATGGTAAATTTTGTAATCTATATCTTACCAGAATAAAAAAAAAGTTCAAAGAAAGTCACAGTACTGTACAGCCAAAAAAGAAAAAAAGTCAATCTCACTGAATTTTACTGCATGGTTATTTTAAAAAACTGAAAGAAAAAATCTGAAGCAGGAGTTCCCATCATGGCTCAGTGGTTAAGGAATCTGACTAGCATCCATGTGGATGAAGGTTCAATCCCCGGCCTTGCTCAGTGAGTTAAGGATCTGGCGCTACCGTGAGCTGTGGTGTGGGTCACAGACGCAGCTCGGATCCTGTGTTGCTGTGGCTGTGGTGTAGGCCGGCAGCTACAGCTCTGATTCGACCCCCCCACCCTGGGAACTTCCATATGCTGCAGGTACAGGCCTAAAAAGCAAAAAAAAAAAAAAAAAAAAAAGTCTGAGCAAACATTGCAAAATGTTAAGATCTATTAAGCTAATGATAAATTTATTCATGTCTGTTAACTGTCTTCACTTTTTTGCATGTTTAAAATGTTCTAGTAAGTTTTTATAAGACTGACATGCTACCTACTACTATACTAATGAGGCACCTTAGTAAGTTTTTAAATAGTTTAAAATTTTAAGGATATACCAATATACCTTACTTCAAGAGAAAAACTGAGTTTTGTCAGCTAAAATTCCTGACTCCCAGTTTACTGCTTTGTCCATGTTGACAATGTTTTTTCTTTTTTTTTCTTTTTGGTCATTTCTGCAACATGTGGAATTTTCCTGGCTAGGGATCAAACCCATACCTCAGCAGGAACCCAACCCTCTGCAGTGGCAACATCAGATGCTTAACCCACTGCACCACAAGAGAACTCCCACACTGGTAATTTTAAACTGAAGTTTCAAAATTATAAATTGATTGATAGTACAATTAGGCTTCTTCAATTTAGGCAAGATTTGAAATGAAAGAAACAGAAAAACCACAAAGAATGACTTCAACTTTCCCTAGTCCATAAGAAAACATTTCTACATCATCAGAGCACCCACATAAGTATTGCAGGGGAGCAAATTTTACCACCCCAAATGTCCCTTTGGCATGCAGATTATTTCAAACTAAAAATAATCAAGGCCTAATAGACTTGGGAAGAAATTTTGACTTTCTTCCTAACTGCCTAAAAAAATGGAGATAGAGGGCCTGTTTCCAGAAAAGAGCTGTCAGCAGAAACCTCTGCAAAGAATATGGGCTAAGTGTGGAGGGGGAGACCCACAGGGTCCACTCTGTGTCATTGTCTCTGCATGGCCCTGCAAAATTTGCTTTTCCACCTTCACACGAATTGCCTTCTTCCCTTCTGAAGTCCCAAAACACTGTCCACAATACCCTCTCTTGTCTCTAACCAAAGCTACTATTTAAGGGGAGGGATTTGGCCATTTGAGTGAGTTACTCAGTTTTCTGGGATCTCTCCCATGTGTACATGATGACTAAACTTTTGTTTGACTTTATCCTGTTAATCTGTCCCCTGTCAGCTTAATTCTTAGGCCAGCCAGAAGAACCTAGAAGAGTAGGAAAATTTCTTCCTCTCTGACAATAGTCTCAAGAATAGTATTAAAATTTAATTAGTAGCTCTCTTCAAAAAAAGCATTAAAGCAGTTTTAAAAGAAAAAAATCACAAAAATGTGTCAACTTTACTCTGAGCTACTCAAACTGATCTCATAAAGCATTTTAATTTATTTCATCTCATTTCTGCTTCTGCCTATCTTTGTTCTCACCCCACTCTCCTCTCTAAATACAACTTCATCGTGAATAGCTTCTGTGACCTCTTCTCATTGTAACTAAGCAGGACTCCATAGGCCCTTCCTAGGACAGACAGCCACCCCCCACCCTCAACCCATGCCCTCTGCCTGCCTCTTGTGTGTAGAAAAGCTGTAGTCTCCCAGGCCTCCTTTGAGTCACAAAAGCCTGGCTCAAGAATTAATGATGGAAAGAATGTGAACATACAATAACAACAAAAAACTGCAATTGGGCCGGGAGAATTGGCAACAATTTGAACAGTAAATCAGCCATATAGCAGTCACAGAATCTTTAGTTCTCCCCTGAAAGACATAAATAACAATATCTGATGCACATTCCTGAGCTGTTTTACAGATACTAAAACCCCCACAAAATGGAAGTTAACTACATGATGACCATAAGTGTGCAGCCCCCAGGCTGGCCAGAACCTGAGGATTGGTAATGTTAACCAGTGCGGCATCACCCAATTACCTCACCACTAACCCATCAGATAACTGTGCACAAGCTCATCACACATCCTGTGACTCTCCTCCCTCACCTTGCCCTTAAAAACTCTTCCCTGAAACCCAATGGCGAATTTGGGTTTTTTGAGCATTAGCTTCCCTGACTCCTTGTTTGGCACCTGCAATAAATGCTGCATTTTCCTTTCCCACAACCCAGTGTCAGTAGACTGCCTTTACTCTGTGTGGGCAAGTGGACCCAGGCTTGGTTTGGTAACATCATCCCACATCTAGAGTGAGGGTTACTCAAGTTAGAACAGACATTTTTAGAAAGTAGTAATCTACAAAATTCTTAGGTGAAAAGAAAAAAACTTCCATTCATCTGTAGGGTTCTTGGTTGCAAGCAACAGAACTGATCGAAAGGTCCAGGAAAAATGAGGCCTGCAGAGGGCAAGATGTAGGGAAGAAAGCCTATCCAAGGACCCCTTGCCCCCTGACTAGAGAGGACTCAGCATAAGATAGTACTGCATTTTGGTACCACCACCAACAGCAGGATTCTCACCATGCTGCAATCATCCTGAAGATTTCTCATTTGATGAACTGTCTTCTATGCTATCATTCCATCGAGACTGAAAGTTCCATGTGTGGGCATCCAGTTAGCAGAGCCTGGGGCTGCAGCCCATTCTCTAGCTGCCAGGACTTCTTTAAAAGGAGTCTGGGTCCCACATTCCAAAAACAGTCACACAATGAAGGACATTCCTCTTCCTCAAAGGGAGAGAACTCAACCCTGGACAGCAAGACAAGCAAGAACTGCCACCCTAATGGATTTCCATAGTTCTCCCAACATCCACATGTGCTCTTCCTCCCTGATTTAAATTCACCTCATTGTTCCCACCACCATCCCCTGTGCTTTCACCCAAAGCCACTGCAACTTTCCTTTGTACAACAAAAAATATAGTCATCCTTCCTCAAAGGACAACAGAATTCTGGCATCTTTGAAACTCCTGCTTCTACTCTTATCCCAGTCACTTCTCCACAGAGCAACCAGAACGATCCTTATAAAACCTGAAATAGATCTTGACCCTCCTATGTCAAAGCCCTCCTATGGCTCCCAGGTCCCTCAGAGAAAGAGCCAAATACTCACAATGGCTTCACCCTACATTATTACTCCACCCCTACATGCTTGATCCCACCTCCTACGGCCTTCTCCCTTACTTTGTACCATCCACCCCCCCACCTCCCCCCCCCGCCCCACTTTCCCACACACGTAGCCTGCCTCCATCCTGGAGGCTTTGTTTACTTTTACTTCCCTCAGGTAAACAGATAACTTGCTCCCTGTACAGTCTTCCCTGACTCAATAAATAAAACAGAGCCTCAACCCTCTTCCCAACCTCTTATGTTACTTAACTTTGCTTTATATTATCACAGCTAGTGGTATTCCACGTGGTCATCTGTTTATCATCCATATCCTTCTAGCGGAACATAAGCCCTACATGTAAGTAAGGGCTTTGTCTTTCCAATGCAGTATCCCTGGAGCCTGGATTGGAGCTGGCTGAGGTTAGGTATTCAATAAACATGAGCTGTTACTGAAATGGGAGGTGAAGTCATCTGCTGAGAAGAAAGGGTAGGGAGGGGAGCAACAGTGTCTTCAATAGAGGAGGAGGGTGGATGGGGTCTGAAAAGCTTCTCTGGTCAAGTCGGAGAGGTTTGTCCATAGACACAGGTGAGGATGGAAATTAGTTAATAGGGGTAAAGATCAGTGGCTGAGTGTTTTTCTTCCAGCCCCACTGAGGAGACGGAGGCAGGTGCAGAGATGCCATGCTGCATCTATCCAGCAATAGGGGTTGGCCATGTGGGTAGGGCAAAGGGGGCAGGAGGTAAGGATCTTGAGATTGATTGGCAAGAAAGTAGAGGGAAAAGACTTTGGGAGGGAAGCAAAGACAGGGAAGTGGTACATAGTATGAAGATGCCTGCAGGTCAGGGATGGTACTCTGTCAATGGACACTAATGACAGGAACCATCTGGGAGGATTGCTCCTGACAAGCAGAGACAGGCCAGTAGGCTGAGAAGAGTGGAATAATTAATGCGTGGCAAGTATGGGTCAGAAGGAGGGTACACTGAGTCTGAAATCTTTGAGCAATCAGTCTCAGGCCATGTGTATGGCCAAGCTAACAGTAGGCAGAAGTACAATAGCGTGCAGTTTTTGTAAATTTTTAGCAATCAAAATCCTTTCAACTGCAAGAATATCTTTTCATTTTTATTGCTGTTTCATACACTATGGTACAGTTGAAATGATTTATTTCCCATTGATATTTAAAGATCCATTTATTGTTGAACTACTCAGGTATTAATATATGAGAGGATCTAATGTAAAATATGGTGACTATAGCTGATAAAACTCTACTGCATAATTGAAATTAAAATTTGCTACGCTGGCTGCCTATAAAGCCTTCTCTACTAGTCTGCAAGAGCTGCCATAACAAATTCCCAAGTTGGGTGGCTTAAACAACAGAAGTTTATTTTTTCTCACATTTCTTTCCAGAGGCTAGAAGTTCAAGATCAAGGTGTTGCCAGGGTTGGCTTCCCTGAAGCCTCTCTCTTTGGCGTGAAGATGGCACACCATCTCACTGCTTCTTCACTTGGTTGTCCCTCAAGGCACATGCTCCCTGGTGTCTTTGTGAGTCTTAATAACCTCTTATTAGAAGGATATGAGTCAGATTGGGTCAAGGCCTACCCTAATGACTTTTTTTTTTTTTTTTTTCCTGTTTTGGCATTCCTGTGTCAGGGATCAGATCCAAGCCGCAGTTGTGAACCACAACAACACTGGATCCTTAATCCACTGTGCTGGGCCAGGGATCAAACCTGCATCCCAGCACTTCAGACACCATTGATCCCATTGCACCACAGCATAAACACCCTTGTTTTAACTTAATTACCTCTTCATAGACCCTACTGCCAACAGAGTCACATTCTGAGGTTTTGGGCACTAGGGCTTCAATAATATGAATTGAAGCAGGAAGGAGACATAAATCAACCCTTAACACCTTCCAAGCAAGCATTCTCTCTTAGATGATAAAACCAAAGGAACGCTCACTTGTGGAACACTGCAGTGCAGCTCCTAATTCAGATTTTCATTCATTCACATTCTATCAATATTTAACAAGAGCCATTTATGTAATGACAAGGTCCATGTGAAACCAACAGAGGAGTCTTTCCAGAATGTGTGTCTGATTATGTCTCCCTTCAGAAACTCCCAAATGATTTCCCATGGCCTTGGGGGAGTTCCCAAATCTTAGCTTGGTATACAAGGTATTCCATGATGTGGATTCTGCTTATTTATGGCTACAATTCCCTCACAAGGCTTCTGCTCCAGCTAAACTCCTTGAGTATATAGTGATTGCCCAAATTTGTTATGCCAAGTATATGATGCCAGCAAAAAAAAAAAAAAAAAAAAAAAATGGATTTATTCAACAAATATTTAATTGTCACCTCCTTTTTGGAATTGTGCTAGACTCTGAGGCAGATAACAAAGCCCCATTCTCAAAGATCTCCTAATATAAAGGAAATGTTAGACAAGTAAACAAAAATCACAATCAACTGATGTGCAATGTAGTCTGGATGTATACAGAAATGTGTCAGAAGCTCGGAGGAGGATCTCCTTAAATTTACAGAGCATTAGTTTCCCCAGTAAAGTAATACACCAACCTTTAAAATTAGACTAAAGAGAAGGCCAGTTTATAGCACAGCCTGTATGTTACATTAATACATTGCTGAAATAAATCAGATATATGGTTCCACCAGTTATTAAGAATAAGTGACATCCTACATAACTAATGAAATAGAAATTGGTTACACACCCTCCAAAGTATGTCAAACCCTAAATTGGAAATTATAATCTCTCCTTGCCAGCATGAACCCATCTTTGGAATGTTTTTTAAACACATACATGAAAATCACATGGGATAATCACTGTACAAGCCACTCCAAGCCTAAGATACTCTATTTCATCAATCACCTGAAATTAGCAGCTGTCATCTGCTGATACAGTTTTAGTATTATGCAATTTGTAGGAGAATTATTTTATTTATGTTTAAAAAACCATTTGTATGTCTCTCAAGAAGTTACCAAGTCCAGAAATTTGCAAAAGAAAAAAGAAAGAATATGAACAGATATTGTTAAACTGCCAAAGTAATGTAGACTGAAAACCTTCCAAGACCACTAAGAAATGCTGGGTGTGGAGTTGCTGTCGTGGTGCACAGAAATGAATGCGACTAGGAACCATGAGGTTGTGGGTGTGACTTGTGGTCTTGCTCAGTGGGTTAAGGATCCAGTGCTGCCATGAGCTGTGGTAAAGGTTGCAGATGCAGCTCAGATCTGACGGTGCTGTGGCTGTGGCATAGGCCAGCAGCTGTAGTTCCGACTGGACCCCTATCCTGAGAACCTCCATATGCCACAGGTGTGGCCCTAAAAAGCAAAAATAAAATAAAAGCAATGCCGGGTGTGATAAAGGCTTCTTTGGTTTTGGTGCACACTGAGTTCACAGCCAGAAAGAGAAATTTCTGAGTGATCATAATGAAGAGAGAACATAAAAGAAAAGCAGTAATTGATGAGCTGACCAAACAGCTACTCAACTGGATGAGCTGCCATTGAGATCAGTTTCCAAGGAGTTTTGGTTTAAATGCCAATATTGGAACATGAAAGAAGTCCTTGAGTTCACCAGAGGTGGGGAGTGAGAAGTGAACCCCCACGTAAAGCCAAGGCTCTCAAAGGGCAGCACCATCACAGAATGACAGACTAACTACAATGTAACCCCTGGCACAAGGATCAAGGAAGGGTGTCTTCATCCAAGTTATGGGTAAGGAAAAATGTTAATCCTGACACGTCACTTACCATTTTACTGCCTCTCAGTTGCAAGTTACTTTTAGTAACTGGACTGTAATAATAGATTGGACACCTTAAGCATTTTCCCTTTATGGTGAGCATGATACAATGCTTTGTCAGTAGAGGGCACTGGAGGGACATTGCAGGAGGAAGAGGGCTTCTCTTCCAGTTCCTTTGTGCTGGGTTTGGCTTGTTGTTGTTCCTGTTGCATGTGTGGTATGTGGTGATGTCCAGTGGTGGTCTTCACAGCCCCTCAGTGACCTCAATACCCCATACCGGGCCTGGAGACTACCTTTCCATGGCCCTCCTGACACGGATATCATGTGCTCTAGATGTCATGGCCATAATGGCATCCCAAATCCCTGTGAGCACCCACATGACAGACCTGACATTCCTGCACCTCAGAGTTGCTTCCTGCCACCCAACAAATGCATTCAAGTCTAGCCCAGTGAGACTCTCTGCCTTCTGTGAGCTTAAGCACATCTCACCAATGAAGTATGAATCCTAGGCTGGAGGAGGGGCCTCAGCCCAAGTTTGTCCTTCCTTTCAGCATTCTCTTTATATCTTTATATTCTCTTTATCATTACCTAATAATTCCTTAAACCAACCTATTTAAATTATTGTGTAGTTTCTGTCTCTTGATTAGACCCAGAATAGTACAACTGAGAAATCAAAATCCCTTGCCTATGCCTTATTAAGTTTCAAATTTACACTACCTAGGAGGAATATATGCCAAATTATTGTGAAGGGATACTTCCTCAATCTAGTTTGAATGGCACTCTCACAAAGAAATTTGCTGAATATGAATTCATGATCCAAAATTTTAAAACTCACAAGTAATCTTCATGAAAAAATTGTCAAATAAATATGAGACTTAGAACTACAACTTCTGATAATAAGTTATAAAAGAACAGATTATAAGTATATTTAAAAGAAATGCTGTAACTTACAAGAAATTACCTTAAATATAAATGGACTACACAATTGAATAAAAGACAAAGATGAGCATAGAGGAAGACAAGATGACAGAGTAGAAGGACTTGAGCTCACCTCCTCTCACAAAAGCACCAAAATCACAACTAACTGCTGAATAACTATAGAAAAAAAGACTGAAACCTACCAAAAGTGATATTCTGCATTGATGGAACAAGATAGAAAGCCCAAAAATAAACCCATGCACCTATGATCAGTTAATCTCTGATAGAGGAAGCAAAAATATACAATGGAGAAAGCTAGTCATTTCAATAAGTGGTGCTAGGAAACTAGACAGCTACATGTAAAAAGAATGAAATTAGAATATTCTCTAACATCATATGCAAAAAAACCCCTCAAAATGCCTAAAGACCTAAATCTAAGACTGGATACTATAAACTCTAAGAGGAAAACATAGGCAGGACCCTCTTTGACATAAATTACAGCAATATCTTTTTAGATCAACCTCCTGGAGAAATGAAAATAAAAACAAAAGTAAACAAATGGGACCTAATTAAACTTACCAGCCTTTTCATAGCAAAGGAAACCATAAACAAAATGTAAAGATAACCCACAGAATGGGAGAAAATATTTGCAAACAGTGTAACTGACAAGGGGTTAATTTCTAAAATATGCAATATAACTCATGTAGCTCATTATCAAAAAAAATAAACAACCCAATCAAAAAATGGACATATGGTCTAAATGAACATTTCTCCAAAGAAGACATACAGATGGCCAAAAAACATACAAAAAAGATGCTTAACATCACTAATTATTAGAAAAATGCAAACCAGAACTACAATGAGATATCATCTCATACCAGTCAGAATGGCCAACATCAAAAAGTCTACAAATAATACATGCTGGAGAGGGTGCAGAGAAAAAGGAACCCTCCTACACTGTTGGTGGGAATGTAAATTGGTACATCCACTATGAAGAACAGTATAGAGGTTCCTTAAAAAACTAAAAATGGAACTACTGTAATATCCTGCAATTCCACTCCTGGGCATATATCAGAAGACAACCCTAATTTGAAAAGATACATACACCCCCAATGTTCATTGTAGCGCTATTTACAATAGCAAGACATGGAAGTAACCTGAATGTCCACTGACAGATGCATGGATAAAGAATATGGGGGTACCTATATATAATGAAATATTAATATTACTCGGCCATAAAAAGAAATGAAATAATGCCAGTTGCAGAAAATGAATGCACCTAGAGGTTATCATACTAACTGAAATAAGTCAGGCGGAGAAAGACAAAAACCATGTGGCATCACTTATATGTGGAATCTAAAAAAAACCCGAAAAAAATGAATTTATTAACAAAAGAGAAACAGATTCACAAACTTAGAAAACAAACTTATGGTTACCAAAGGGAAAAGATATGGAGGGAGATAAATTAGGAGTTTGGATTAACATATACACGCTACCATATATAATAATAGATAATCAACAAGTACCTACTATATAGCAGAAGAAAACTACTCAATATTCTATAATAATCTGTATGGAAAAGAATCTGAAAAAGAATAGGTATATTCTTAACATAATCACTTTCTGTACACCTGAAACTAATACCACATTGTAAATCAAGTATACTCTAATATAAAATTAAAATTAATAAAATAAAATTAAAATAAAATAAAAAATTTTATAAAGAATACATATATTTGGGAAAAAGACAAAGATAGTATGATCTTTGTTTTAGTTCCTGATTTAGATGGTATTTACATGGATATGTTCATTCTGTGAACATTTATACAGCTATCCTTTTATAACTATTCACTTCTGTGAATATACTCTATCATTCCTATATATGTTTCTAAACATATATATACATTTATATGGAATTTGTAGGTCAAAGAAACTAGAAGTGTTTTAGAAAAAAAATCACAATAAAATACTGTATATCAAAGGTTTGGGGATATAGATAAGCAGTACTTATAGAGAAGAAATTCATGATTTAACTACATCATAAAGAAAAAAATCGATGAATTAGAAATTAAAGAAATGACACCAAGAAAACAGTAAATTTCAAAGAAGGTAGAAAGAAGGATATCACAAGTTTAGTTGCCTAAGACACTGCAAATATTAGTAGCTCTTCTAGTGTTAATTCATCCTTGCCTTCGTGATAGATATCCCATCTGTGCAAAAAGAACACCTGAGCCTTGAAACCACTTTTGCCCTGAGGGTTTTGGTTGATCTAGGCAAACTTGGACTTCAGTTTGGCAGCTTCATGGAGGGAGAAAAAAGAAGCGATGACCCTGGGCTCACCCTGAGCCTAGGAATCTAACAGAAACCCCCCTTCCTTATCAGGCTGCTTTCAAAAGATGACACCCTCAGAGAAAAATAAACCGGAAGTAAATCCACCCTGAACCCAGCACCAGAGCTCCAGTAAGTGTCACCTCATGCTGAGGGCAGCTTGTGTTCAACTGAACTCCCCAGTTCCTCCTTTTCCTTAAATTTCAGTCTGTTAGTTCCTTACAATCTTTTCACTACTGTAACATTTTTACTAAATTTAAAAATATGTTTTATATACATATATATTTTAGATAGCATTTACATTGATGAGAAAGGGCTTGAATTACCTAGCTGTTATCATAAACCAAACCTCTTTATAAGTGGTAAAAGTATAGAAATCTCTCTGGGAGTTATACACATCAGCTTAAGGCTAATGGTTGTTAACTGTGAGATGGAAGAGAAAAAAAAGAGATGGAGATGGGTCTTTAGCTTTATTTGTAATGTTCATATCTTTAAAAGAAAACAAAAAATATGAAGCAAATTTATAAAATTCCAACACGGGTTAAATTCTGGCAGTAGGCAGAAGCAGACATTGATGGATCACTTACCCAAAGTCCATTCTCTTTTTCTTTCTTATTAATGAAACCTCAATTTTGATAAGATTGGTAATGTTACCTTTCCAAAGTTTCTTATAGCCTGGAATGGCCATATGACATTGTTCTGGCCAAAGAGAGAAGGGTAAACGTCCCAGAGAAGGGCTTCTTAATTCAACAAAAATTACAAGGTTCTGTGTACGGAGAAGACCTTTTTCTGTCTTCTTTTGGCTTGGAATAGAAAAGATGACAATGGAAGCAGTCTTCAGATCATGAGGTTCAAAATGACTTAAGGTAGTGCTAAGGGTAGAGGAGAAGCAAGAGAGAAATCTGATCTTTGCAGGCCTAAGATACCATATCAGCTTTGGACTGTCTGCCTCCAAACTTCTTACAGCAGAAAAGTTAATTTTTTTTTTTTTTTTTTTTTTTTTTTTGTCTTTCTAGGGCCACACCCATGGTATATGGAAGTTCCCAGGCTAGGGGTTGAATTGGAGCTGCAGCTGTTGGCCTTTGCTATAGCCACAGCAATGCCAGAGCCAAGCCATGGCCACGACCTACACCACAGGTCACAGCAACACTGGGTCCTTAACCCACTGAGCAAGGCCAGGGATTGAACTGTGTCCTCATGGATACTAGTTGGGTTTGTTTTCACTGAGCCACTATTTTTCATTTTTTGGTTACAAACTTCTGAACCTAATCATGTATAGTACATTGGTACATAGATTTTATTATATTATTTTCTATATAATGAAATACCTCATAATTTTAAATTACTTTAAAATTTAAAAAGGTAACGGAAAATACAGGAAAGTATGAACAATTTTACCTAATGAGTTCAGTCTCTCTTCCCTGTTTAGGGTGGCTGGAGGGAATTAATGGCTGTATCAATATAATTCTTTCTGATTCTGAGAAGTTTCTTGGGCAGAATCTCATTCCTATTTCAGGCTTGAAAAAGAAATCAAAATGGGGTAGTGGAGTAGGGTTCAATTCTGCTTTGTCAGATAATCTCTGCTGTGGTTCTGAACACAAGCAGGAATGAGGATAGTCTTGTCTGCTTGACACTCTAAGTCCAGCTGTGGAGTGAAGCCAGTTTGACTGTTGTTACTGACATCGCTTACTCTAAGAAAGCTTGGTGGCCTGTGACCCCTAAATATTGTGTCATATGGTGTCACATTAAGATGTTTCATTAGCAAACAACAGAAAAAAACTAGTTGGTTGAGGCAGAAAGAGAAGGTACAGGAAGATAAGCTCACAAGATGACTGGAAAGGAAACTGAAGTAACCAAAGTGGGAGGATGCAGAAACAACTATCCTCAAAGAATTTAGTAGCAGGAATAGCTCACAGGTCTTTGCAGCCATTGATTAACTAAGTGACTCCAGTCATTTATCTCATCCTGTGACACTCCAGTCCAAATTCAAAGTCCCGAGTTTTTTTTTCTTGTGTGTGTGTGTGTGTGTAGATGTGTGTGTGAGGGAGAGAGTGAGAGAGAGAGAGAGAGAGAGAGAAAGAGACAGAGATTTCTTAGCTACGCATAATAAGCCTTAGGCCTTCTTGTCTGCTACCAGGGTTTGGACTTGAAGAACATGACAAAGCCTTTAGATTCTGAAAGCAAGAGCATGCCACTCATCTGTCATCTCTCTGCACGTATGTAGAAGGGCTGCTGCTCTGAAAGTTGTTGGACCACTGTGGCAAAGGGCTCTGTGTGCCAGGTAGCTAAAAAAATGACAACAATCTACAGTTGAGGTATATGTGCAGAAAGACACTAGTTTATTTATCCTAGAGATTTTCTTAATCACTATTTTTTGACAATGTTGAGTTACACAAATATTGCTAGTAGGGAATCCTGTTTTTGCAGGTATTACTTTTTTATATTTATTTATTTCCCCAATAGATTATTTTTTTTCCTACTGTACAGCATGGTGACCCAGTTACACATACATGTATACATTCTTTTTTCTCACATTACTTTCTAGCAGTGTTATTTTTTCCCCATTATGTTGAAGTTTATTAACTAAATGGCAATTTTGTTTTCCTCAGAACTTGGGTTGACATTTCTATTTATTTTTCATTTGTCTTTTGGTATGCAATTGAAACCACTGAAGAATGAAGCAAAACATATTTAAATTTTAAGTTTTGAAAAAACCGTTCTGATTTATGGTTCAGAATAATGCATGAACACACATACATATATCTCCTCTTTCTCCAGAGACTACATTAAGATGGCATTAAAGACATGAAAAAGGACAAAGTCAACAACAATGAGGAGAATCAGAAGGGACCATGGATGGATGAGAGATTTCAACACATTTACACAAAATGAAAAGAAGATAGAGACTTTCACTTCTGGGAGTAGAGTGGGTCAAATATTCTGAAGTGTACTGTTGCTAAAAAATAGGTCCTGCATAAATTACAACAAATATGACTCTAAATCTATTACTTAGATCACTAGAAAGTGAAAAAAATCTCTAAAAGCTGAAAGTCAGTAAAAGAGGAACAGAAGAGGAGGAGAAGGAGGGAAAAGGGAGGAGGAGGAGCACACAAGGAAAAATAAAGCCAGACCAGTACAACAAAGTGTCATCTTTCATGCCAGCTATGTGCTTATGATACCACCAAGCTATGGGATTTTGTGTGATAAAAAGAAAAGGATATACAGGAAAGCCAGGACTTGGGAAAACACTCCAAACTTGTAGAGTCTCATAAACATTTACTGAAATATAATAAAAGTAAATAAGTATATACATGAAAGTTGCATTTTCTAACAAATGAGTATAATAGCAGTCATACTCTAAGCATGTATGTTTGCTTGCTATAGTGAAATCTCATAGTTTCTGAGTCATGGAGAAAAGTAGAAGGAAGAACATCATTCTTAGGCTGAAGGTTATTATACTGGAGGTGGAGTGTTACAGCTCACCGTTTTTCCTTTTTCTGCTCTGGCTTAAAATAGAAGCCCCACCTTTGCTGTTTCCCAGTTTTCTCCTTCCACAAAGAATCTGTACATGAGCTCCAGACGGGTCCAGACACAGTGTGCCAACCTGCTGCTCTGCACTCTGCAGCCAAGAGCTCCCTTGCAAACACTCCCCAGACCCACCTAGCACAGAAGATAACTGGGATGTGTCCACTGGCCCTTTTGAACATTTTCTTCACAGTGTTGTCTCTGATGGAAACACGATATGGACTCCTTTGTTTCTTGGATATCACACATTCGTTTCTTTTGAAATTGTAGTTCCAGGCTTCCATTCAAAATTTGAGGCTTTCTTTTTTGGTCACCACTTGGATTCATATAACCAGAATGTTTTCCTGTGTTTGGAATGCTGTCTTAAATATGTATATTAAAAAGAATACACAAACTGCGGAGAACAATTCAATGCATACTTGTAGATTAGATGGATAAATTGAGAAAAGAGGAAAGTTGAAGGGTGTATGTGTGCTTGTATGGGTGCATGCATGTGCATCTGTGTGTTTTGTAGCCTTTCATGAAACATTATGTTTAGTAGATTTTTTCCAATCTTTAAAATTTTGTTGAAGTCTAATTGATTTACAATGTTGTGATAATTTCTGCTGTAAAACAAAGTGATTCAGTTATACATGTATCCATTCTCTTTCAGATTCTTTACCCAGATAGATTATCACAGAATATTGGATAGAGTTCTCTGTGCTATACAGCAGGTCCTTGTTGGCCAATCATGCCATATACCTCAGTGTACATATTCCAACCCCAACCCCCAGTCCATCCTCCCACCCCCACCTGTCCCCTTTGGTAACCTTAAGTTTTTCAAAGTTTGTGACTGTTTCTGTTCTGCAAGTAAATTAATTTGTATCTTATTTTTAGATTCCACATGTAAGTGATACCATATGATGTTTGTCTTTTACTAACTTCACTTGGTATGATAATCTCTAGGTCCATTCACATTGCTGCAAATGGCATTATTTCATTCTTTTGTATGGCTGAGTAATATTCCACTGTATATATGTACCACTTCTTTATCCATTCCTCTGTCAATGGGTATTTAGTCTGCTTCCATATCTTGGCTATTGTAAATAGTGTTGCAATGAACATTCTGGTAAGTGTATCTTTTCAAATTAAGGTCTTTGCCAGATATATGCCCAGGAGTGGGATTGGCGGATCATATGATAGTTCTATTTTTAGTTTTTTAAAGAAACTCCATACTGCTTTCCATAGTGTTTGCACCAATTTAGATTCCCACCAACAGTCTAAGAGGGTTCCCTTTTCTCCACATCCTCTCCAGCATTTATTGTTTGTAGATTCTGGCTGGTGTAAGGTGGTACTTCATAGCAGTTTTGATTAGTGATGTTGAGCATATTTTCAGGTATTTTTTGGCCATCTGTATGTCTTCTCTGGAGAAATGTCTATTTAGATATTCTGCCCATTGTTTATGTTTTTTTTTTTTTAATATTGAGATGCAGGAGGTGTTTGTATATTTTGGAGATTAATCCCTTGTCAGTTGTTTCATTTGCTAATATTCTCTCCCATTCTATGGGGTGTCTTTTTTTTTTTTTTATGGTTTCCTTTGACGTCCAAGAAATTTTAAGTTTAATTAGCCCCATTTGTTTATTTTTGTTTTTTTCATTCCTCTTAAGTGGATCTCAGAAGATATTGTTGCGGTTTATGTCATAGGGTATTCAGCCTGTTTTCCTCTAAGAATTGCTGTTTTTGTTTGTTTTGTTTGTTTGGCTTTTTAGGGATGCACCTGCAGCATATGGAGGTTCTCATGCTAGGGGTCAAATCAGAGCCATATCTGCCGGCCTGCACCACAGCCACAGCAACGTGGGACCCAAGCCATATCTGCAACCTATACCACAGCTCATGGCAATGCTGGATCCTTAACCCACTAATCAAGGCTAGGGATCGAACCCACATCCTCATGGATACTAGTCAGGTTTGTTAACCAGTGAGCCACAATGAGAACTCCAACGAGTTTTATAGTATCCATTCTTATATTTAGGTCTTTAGCCATTTTGAGGTTATTGTGTATATGGTTTAGAGATTGGTTTTTTTGGTTTTTTTTTTTTTTTTCTTTTTTTTTTTAGAACTGCACCCACGACACATGAAGGTTCCCAGGATAGGGGTCCAATTGGAATTATAGCCACTGGGAGTTCCCGTCGTGGCGCAGTGGTTAACGAATTCGACTAGGAACCATGAGGTTGCGGGTTCGGTCCCTGCCCTTGCTCAGTGGGTTAACGATCCGGCGTTGCTGTGAGCTGTGGTGTAGGTTGCAGACGCGGCTCGGATCCCGCAATGCTGTGGCTCTGGCGTAGGCCAGTGGCTACAGCTCCGATTCAGCCCCTAGCCTGGGAACCTCCATATGCCGTGGAAGCGGCCCAAGAAATAGCAACAACAACAGCAACAACAACAACAACAACAAAAAAAAGACAAAAGACAAAAAAAAAAAAAGAAAAAAAAAAAAAAAAAAAGGAATTATAGCCACTGGTCTATGCCACAGCCACAGCAATGCCAGATCCTAGCCGCGTCTGCAACCTACACCACAGCTCATGGCAACGCCAGATCCTTAACCCACTGAGTGAGGGCAGGCATCAAACCTGCAACTTCATGGTTCCTAGTCGGATTCATTTCTGCTGTGCCACAGTGGGAACTCCTATGTTAGAGAGTGTTCTAATTTCATTCTTTTCCATGCAGCTGCCAAGTTTTCCCAGCACCACTTTTGGAGAGACTATCTTTTCTCCATTGCATGTCCTTTCCCCCTTTGTCATAGATTAGTTGACGATAGGTGTGTAGGTTTGTTTCTGGGCTTTCTATCCTGTTCCTTAATCTATATTTTTGGTTTTGTGCCAGTACCATACTATTTTTTATGACTACAGCTTTGTAGTACAATCTAAAGTCAGGGAACCTGATTCCCCTTGCTCCATTTTTCTCAGGATTGCCTTGGCTATTTGGGGTCTTTTGTGTTTCCACATAAATTTTAAAATAATTTGTTCTAGTTCCGTGAAAAATGCCATTGGTAATTTGATAGGTATTGCACTGAATCTGTAGATTGCCTTGGGTAGTAAAGTCATTTTGACAATATTGATTCTTCCAATCCAAGAGCATGGTTTATCTTTCCATCTGTAATGTCCTCTTTGATTTCTTTTGTCAGTGTCTTACAGTTTTCAGAGTATAGGCTCTTTGTCTCTTTAGATAGGTTTATTCCTAGGTATTTTATTCTTTTTGATGTGATGATTAAATAGGATTTTTTCCCTAATTTCTCTTTTTGATCTTTTATTGATAGTATATAGAAATTATTTTGTTTATTAATTTTGTCTCCTGTAACTTTACCAAATTCACTGATGAGCTCTAACAGTTTTCTGTAGCATCTTTAGGATTTTCTGGCTTTTTTTTAATTCTAATGATTGGCTCAAGCACAAGCGGAGTCAAAATGTGAAAAGTCATGAATAGGCTAACACAATTTCTAGTTTTGGTGACTTTATTTATCTTCTACTTATTTACTTGAATATATAAGTTAACGCATTACAAACAAAACAGAAGAAATTGTAATGTTGGAAAATGTAAGATTGCCCCAGAGGCAAATGTTGTTAACACCTCTCTAATCTGTAGACTAATCCTTTGGTCCACAGCAAAGTAAGTAAACTTAATCTCAGTTTCATCCATTAAGATCATTAAAGGGAGCTGAAGCATCCTTGGTGGCACCCTAGTAAGGGCCAGAAACAAATGCCCAGTTGCTCTGGATGAAATGAAAGTAACCAAATTTAGGCTCTTAGGATTCCCACAAGCCAAACTTCTTCATGAACACAGAACCATTTTAAATTTTAAACAAAAAAAATTAATAAATCAAGTGATATATAAAAGGGTTGTATATCACAATTAAGTAGCGATTATCCTAGTATTTCAAGGGCAGTTTAATATTTGCAAATCAGTACATATAATTTACCATGTTAACAGAGAAAAAGAGGTATAGGTGATATGGTCATCTCAATAGGTATATAAAAAAGCATTTGATAATTACTCTTAGCAAATTAGGAACAGAAGTAAACTTCCTTAATCTGGTAAAGAGTATCCCTATAAACATCTACAGCAAACACCTTATTTCATGGTGAAATTTTAAAAGCATTCCTCTAGAGATGGGATGTGAAACAAGGATGATTTCTATCTTTACTTTCATTCATCACTGTGCTGGTTCTAGCCAATGCAATAAGGCAAGAAAAAAGAATCATTAAGGATTGGGAAGAAAAAAAATTCTACTTCATTCACAGATAACATAGCTATGCACACAAAACTCTAAGAACATCAAAAAGGTAATTTCAGAATTATTAAGTAAATTAAGAAAAATTATTAAAAATCAATATTGTGAAAATGGCCATCCTACCCAAAGCAATCTACAGATTCAATGCAATCCCTATCAAATTACCCATGACATTTTTCACAGAACTACAACAAACAATCCAAAAATGTATATGGAACAACAAAAGACCCAGAATCGCCAAAGCAATCCTGAGAAACAAAAACCAAGCAGGAGGCATAACTCTCCCAGACTTCAAGAAATACTACAAAGCCACAGTCATCAAAACAGTGTGGTACTGGTATCAAAACAGACAGACAGACCAATGGAACAGAATAGAGAACCCAGAAATAAACCCTGACACCTCTGGTCAATTAATCTTTGACAAGGGAGGCAAGAACATCAAATGGGAAAAGGAAAGTCTATTCAGCAAGCATTGCTGGGAAACCTGGACAGCTGCATGCAAAGCAATGAAACTAGAACACACCCTCACACCATGCACAAAAATAAACTCCAAATGGCTGAAAGACTTAAATATACGACAGGACACCATCAAACTCCTAGAAGAAAACATAGGCAAAACACTCTCTGACATCAACATCATGAATATTTTCTCAGGTCAGTCTCCCAAAGCAATAGAAATTAGAGCAAAAATAAACCCATGGGACCTCATCAAACTGAAAAGCTTTTGCACAGCAAAGGAAACCAAAAAGAAAACAAAAAGACAACTTACAGAATGGGAGAAAATAGTTTCAAATGATGCAACTGACAAGGGCTTAATCTCTAGAATATATAAGCAACTTATACAACTCAACAGCAAAAAAACCAATCAATCAATGGAAAAATGGGCAAAAGACCTGAATAGACATTTCCCCAAAGAAGATACACAGATGGCCAGCAAACACATGAAAAAATGCTCAACATCGCTGATTATAAGAGAAATGCAAATCAAAACTACCATGAGATACCACCTCACACCAGTCAGAATGGCCATCATTAATAAATCCACAAATAACAAGTGCTGGAGGGGCTGTGGAGAAAAGGGAACCCTCCTGCACTGCTGGTGGGAATGTAAACTGGTACAGCCACTATGGAGAACAGTTTGGAGATACCTTAGAAATCTATACATAGAACTTCCATATGACCCTGCAATCCCACTCTTGGGCATCTATCCGGACAAAGCTCTACTTAAAAGAGACACATGCACCCGCATGTTCATTGCAGCCCTATTCACAATAGCCAGGACATGGAAACAATCCAAATGTCCATCGACAGACGATTGGATTCGGAAGATGTGGTATATATACACAATGGAATACTACTCAGCCATAAAAAAGGATGGCATCATGCCATTTGCAGCAACATGGATGGAACTAGAGAATCTCATCCTGAGTGAAATGAGCCAGAAAGACAAAGACAAATACCATATGATATCACTTATAACTGGAATCTAATATCCAGCACTAATGAACATCTCCTCAGAAAAGAAAATCATGGACTTGGAGAAGAGACTTGTGGCTGCCTGATGGGAGGGGGAGGGAGTGGGAGGGATCGGGAGCTTGGGCTTATCAGACACAACCTAGAATAGATTTACAAGGAGATCCCGCTGAATAGCATTGAGAACTATGTCTAGATACTCATGTTGCAACAGAAGAAATGGTGGGGGAAAAACTGTAATTGTAATGTATACATGTAAGGATAACCTGACCCCCTTGCTGTACAGTGGGAAAATAAAATATTAAAAAAAAAAAAGATCCAAAACACTGCTCTTATGTCAGAATAAACAAAAAGAATATGAAAAATTTAAATGATCCCATTACACTAGCATCAAAAAATTCAAACCTTCAAGGAAATGCAAATAAAAAAACACAGTATTACATGACTATGTACACAAGAAAATGATTATAACAAAAAAATCAGAAGATACAAAATAGTGGCAAAGAAGTGGGGCAAAATAAGTCTTCTACACTGCTAGTAGGAGTGCAAATTAGTGCAACTATTTTGGAAAATTTTTTGGCACTACCTAGTACAGCTGGACATATACGTACTCTATGACCTAGTATTTCCACTTCTAGGCATATATCCAATAGAAATGTATACATAAGTTCACCAAAAATGTGTAATAATGCTTACTGTAGTACTTCCAAATAACCAAATATTGGAAACATTGTAAGTGTCCATCAACATTAGGCTGGACAAATAAAGTATGGTACGTTCATGTAATAAAATAAAGAAAAAAGAAGGGAATGACATACAAGCACATCAACAATAGGAACACGTCTCACAAACATAATGTTGGACAACAAAAACAAAAAGCCAGATACCACAGAGGACATAGTGAACAGTTACATTTACAGTTAGCCCTCCACATGTGTGGGTTCTGCATCAGCAGATTCAGCCAACTGTGGATTGACACAAAAGGCAGACTATGAAATCAAACCCTTACAGGGACTTGAGCATACCTAGATTTTGGTTTCCATGGAGGTTCTGCAACCAACCAAGAGTCAACAGTATACAAAATTTTAAGAGACTGAACTTATCTACAGTTTTAGAAGTCAGAATAATGGTTACATTTGGTAGAAAGTTGTAAGTGGAAGCAAGCACATAGTGATTTCCGGATGGTTATAAAGTTCTATTTCTAGATCTAAGTGCTGGTTGCAGAGATGTGTTCACTTACCAAATTTTTCCCTTATGATTTCTGCACTTTTTGTGTATAATAACATTTCAATTAAAAGATTTTTTTACAAAGGAAAAGATAAGGCAGAGCCTAAAGAAACTGGGAGATGAAAGGGGATGATAAAGGTAAAAAGAGAGGGAACAACGTTTTCATCTTAAAAAGTGGAGACTCAATAGATATTATTTTTCATGAAACAAGTAGTGTAGGCTTAACAATTTTGAGGTTGCAAAGATGGAGAAACCAAGACAGGTGTCAAATTGCAAAATGAGGTGTGTGGCAAAGAGGGTGGCATAATGAACCAAATCTGCATTTGCGATAGCAGAAAATTAATGGACAATGCCAAAACTAGATAAAGAAACTAAGTATCTTAAAACAATTATTTTTCTTTCTCATAATTCTGGGGATTTGCTGAGTAGTTCCTCATTGATTTTGCTAGGGCTCACCACGGGCTGTGTTCCCCTGGAGAGATGTTTGGGCTGGGCTGGAGAGTCCAATCCAAGGTGTCTTATTTGCACATCTGTCTGTTAAAGCTGGCTGTCATTTGGGGTCCTTCAGTTCTCCCCTACATGGCCACTCACTTATGTAGGATTGACTGGCTCCTCTAAAGGACAGCATGTCTCAGGACAGCATTCCAAAAGGCCAAAAGCAGAAGCTGCAAGGCCTATTAAAAGCTTAGACTTAAGTTTTGCAAAATATCACTTCTGCCTTATGCTATGGAACAAAGGATGTGCCAGGGCCAGCCCAGATTCAGGATGTGGGGAAATAGTTTCAGTCCTCTTGATGGAGGGAGCTACAAAGTCACATTGTAAAGGGGTGAACATAACAGAAGGAATTCGTGGCCACATTTGCAATCTACTACCATCTGCCCTCTGTTCACAATTATTTACATTTCTCCCTCATGCAGAAGAACAAAAACAGAAAGTTTAAATCGATTGTTTCTGGGAAGCAGAACAGAAGGTAAGGGAAAGAGGAGACAGGAATTTTTTTATCCTAAGTCTTTGCGTATTATTATTTTTAAAAACATACATGCTGTATAAAAATTAATATTTCTAATGTCATATCAGTTTTGGTGCATATAAATTTCTTGCTTTGAAGAGAACAACAGGAAAGGCATTCCTATTCTCATTTAATAAATGCTGGAAAATACCTACTGAATGTGGATTTTAAGAAATGTAAGATCATTAAACTACTCAACACCAACATTCTTCAGTTCTGTTCTACCCACTAAAGATTCCCTTTAAAAATGTGACTGTGTATATGAAAAATACTTCTTAAACTCTAAATGTTTTATAACCCACTATATATTATCCATTGCTACTGTTTCTACATTGTGCCCAGCATGGTATTAAGCTGTGTGAGGCCACAAAAGGACTAGAAAATAAGATTCCTGCCAGCCAGGAATTAACAGTCTAGATGAAGAGAAAAGGCAACACCCATAAACCAATTATAAGACATACCAGAATATAAGGGGCCATGCAGACAGGGACATTACTCTTTGTTCATCGCAGCCTCATCACAACCCCACACACAGTAAGACCTTGATAGGTATGTGCTAATGGAGGATGGATCAATTACCTGGCCGCCCAAAGTTCAGAGCCTGGACACAGTACTGATTGGGGGTGCTGGAAGCATTTAAGAGGCAACAACCAGAGTAGGTGGTTGCATTCAGCCATGGCATCACAGCCAGGTTTATTTCCCATCAGGATATGACAAAGTCATAGTGCCTGCCACCAGAGGGGAAGATGAATATTCCAGCCCAGAAAATGAAAGACTCAGACATAGGAAGCAGTTCAAACCAGACTGAATGGAAGTAGAGAAAGTCAGGGCTGCTGGATCTCAGAGACTGCCCACCTTGTGCCCCTGTGGAAGTTTGGCAGACAGAGGAAGTAGGGGTGGGAAAGAGTGGACAGGATGGAATGGCAAGTGATGGGAAGAACACAGGGCACCTGAGAAAGAGGTAGGGAACAAATCCTACCACCCAGAGGGACACAGCAGTGCCCATCACAAGTACTACTGCCCCTCCATATAGAGGAATCCCAAATTTTCCTCATACTAGTAGTCAACACCCCATTCATTCTAGAATTAGCAGGGAAAACAGGGGTGAATTGGACATTCTCCAGCTCCCCAGGACCTTAAAGCCTTTTACAGCTGGAGAGACACCAGTTGCATGTTAACTTAGGGTCTTGGAGCCTCCCAGAATGGTGGAAAGCTGGTCTCTGAGCTCAGGCACCCCTGAGTTCCTATATGGGTTCCAATGCTCATTGCTCAAGATCCCTAGGCAAGCCGACCTTTAATAAGTCTCAGTTTTTGTTCCCTGAGACCAGTCTCTGCTTCACAGGTTGTGAGGATACAATGAGGTCCTCTATGCAAAGATATTAGAGGACCTACATGCTTTACCACTGTTAGGGAGAACCACAGCTGTGAGACCTGGGAGGCTGGGTGGAGGTGCTGGTTTTGATCTGGGGACTTGAAAATAAGCAGAATTTATATAAGCATAGATGGACTAGCCATGGCATCTCACATGGGAGCAAGGAGAACAAAGCCCCAATGCAGAAAAATAACATGTGGAGGGAGCCACAAAGCTTTCTATTTGATTGGCTGTATCAGATACAAGAAAGCTTGATCTGGAAGGGAAGATGGGTGCCCTGGGTGTCCTGGGGTGTCTAGAGCAAGAAATGCAGACCTTGTTCTAGAGTCAGCAGGGAACCATGAAAGGTTTGACCAGGGATGTGAGTCTTAGGTGAGAAGTGGGGTGGGAGGCTGGTAAGGATGGACTAGATACGAAGGACCTGCTCTGAGATGGGACAGGTGGGTGGGTGCCTTTCAAATAGGTCACCTCTGACAGGTTCTAGGAAAGACCCACAGTTGAGAAGTAGTTCTTAGGACTTAATCTCTTTCACAACTGGCTTCAAAGGGTAGAAGACTGGGTGACAAGAGAGGAGATAAAGGGCCATGTTAATGATTGGAGAGGCGACCTAGTTCAGGAAAATATTGATACAACTCTTCTAATCATTGCCCAAGAAGGTATTTACAAGGGAGCTGGGAAGAACAGCTTGGCAGCCCTGACAAAAGCTAAAGTCCAGACATGGTCTGGCCTTGGGCAAAATGAAAAATGGATTTCTATCTCTCCCTCCTACCTTTTCTAGAGTCCCACTGTATTATTAGCCCCTCCCCTTTCCTCAACTGCCCTGAGCCCATGGCCATATCCAAATACACTATGTCTCTGTGTGCAGGTATGATGTAGACATGTGAATGCCCACGATGCTGTTCCCCAGCTGCAGGACTTTGGGCAGGTGACTTATCTTGGTCACTTGAGACCCCTGCGGTAAATTGAGGTAAAAGTGAGTCCCTTGAGCAGTGGATGTACTGCTGAGGAGCATTAGTCTCTTCCTCTAACCTAGAGAGAAATCTATTGAAATCCTATGGGCACTGGACACGGAGCCCCCGTATGTCCCTGACCTCAAGGACTGCTGAGTGTATGTGCAAAGTGGTCATGTGCTTCTCTTTCAGGTTGATCCTAAGTACACAGATGTTGTTTCCTCATGATATGAAAATATGTCACAATCTGTGAGAACATTTGAACTTTTAATAAACTTAGAGTCAGGTTCTAGGGTAAATGTTCCTAAGACTTGCAGGTGTCCTCAGACCAAACTGCTTTTTTAATGAAGAAATTACAGGAAGCGTTGATACTGGTAAATCATTCCAGAATGAAATCTGATTCCATACATTTTTATGCTTGTATTAAAGTAAAACAGATTTATATAATACCCCTTTTGAACCTGGCAATGATATAATTAAGACTGTTGTCATTGATAAGTCTCCACGAATATCAAGCCATTCAACTCACGTATGTGTGAGATGAAAATGGACTCATGGAGTTCCCATCATGGCTCAGTGCTTAATGAATCTGACTAGGAACCATGAGGGTTTGGGTTCGATCCCTGGCCTCACTCAGTGGGTTAAGGATCTGGCATTGCCGTTAGCAGTGGTGTAGGTCACAGACTCGGCTCGGATCCCGAGTTGCTATGGCTGTGGCGTAGGCCGGCGGCTACAGCTCTGATTAGACCCCTAGCCTGGGAACCTCCACATGCCGCAGGAGCGGCCCTAGAAAAGGCAAAAACAAACAAACAAACAAACAAACAAAAACACACAAAAAACAATAAAATGGGCTCTCTCATGCTTTCTCATTGGGAAGACAAAATCCATGACAACTTTTATCTTCACTAACTCAAATTCTGATTAGGGTTTGGGGCTAGCGTCTAAGTTCCTATCTTTATATTAAAGAGGCTACTCAGTAACAAATGCAAATTTAAGACTATGGAACTCACACAAGCCCACATGAAACACTAGCGTTCAAGTGTGTTAGAGGCACCATTTAAATAGAACATAGTCTTCTCCTATTTGATCTCCAGTGGGCTTTATCTGTAGCATTTTCTTAGCTCAAGTAAACTTTTTTTTTTAATAAAAATTGAATTCAGTTAAATGGAAAAAAATTGAAAACAATAAAACTGAATTTTAAAACATCTCTGAGTAATTCATGCTGAACTTTATTCTATCTAGTCTGAACACATCAGGTTTCACATGTTGAGGATAACTCTGAAAGCAGCCTTGCAGTTACTTTCAAACCATTAAGGCCTTCCTTTCATCAAAATTACCTCATGATAGGGAATGAATGTGAGAGAATAAGAACTATACTTCAATAAAAAATAAAATGATGAGAAACATTTTGACACTGGACTTCTCATAAGACTAAATGTCAGTAAAAACGGGAGGGAAAACGAATTTTGAAGATAGAATTGTATATTCAACCAAACTATCAATTAAGTGTAACTTATCTAAATAAAGACATTTTCAGGCAAACAAGGCCTCAAAAAACTACTTTTCATGTTCTTAAGAAGTTACTTAAGGAGTTCCCGTCGTGGCGCAGTGGTTAACGAAACCGACTAGGAACCATGAGGTTGTGGGTTCGGTCCCTGCCCTTGCTCAGTGGGTCAAGGATCCGGTGTTGCCGTGAGCTGTGGTGTAGGTTGCAGCCGCGGCTCAGATCCCACTTTGCTGTGGCTCTGGCGTAGGCCAGAGGCTACAGCTCCGATTAGACCCCTAGCCTGGGAACGTCCATATGGCGCGGGAGCAGCCCAAAGAAATAGCAAAAAGACAAAAAAAAAAAAAAAAAAAAAAAAAGAAGTTACTTAAGGATATACCCCAGAAAGAGAAAGACATGGGATCCATACAACAGTGGTGACAACCTAGGAAGGTTATACAGAAAAATCTCAGGACAGCTGTCCAGAAAAGGATGACAGGTCCTAACTCAGGTCAGGGAGCCTAAGACCATGAGAAAGATAAGAGCCCTGCAAGAAAAACTCTGTCTGAAAGGCTACTAAAATTGAAGCTCTGGGAAAGTCACAGTCTTCTTTCTGTCAGAATGAAAAGAAAGAGAGGGAGGGAGGAAGAAAAGAGAAAGGTAAAATAGTAATAATGTCAGGAAGACCGAAGGCTGCAGAAGGTAGTAATCCAAAGCAAAGGAAAATGTGACATGATTTTAAGTAATGAATAGAGTGAAAGACAAGAAAAACCATTTTACTTTGATGTTACTGTGCTTCCTCCCTTTCAAGTAGCCTGACACGGGACAAGTAGAGCAGTATATACAACTCAAGGATGCTGCCCCTCCCTGTATCGGGCAATAATTAAGTAACCACAATAATACAAATGCCTTTTGAGTTACAACTTTTAAAATCAACCCCAGATAAAGCAGCAAAGACTTTATTACAATTGTAGAACTGAATACAAATCTTATGAATGTCGATAACATAAAAGCAAAATGTAGCTGACAAAAGGAGCTCTAGGTTAATTCAATGAGTTAGTTTACACCCCTACAAGAATGAAATTGCTGGGGAAGAATCCAAAGAAATCACATCACTAGGAAATGCCAAAATCCTAATTTTGGTAAATTCAGCAAATTTGCTATTCTTCAAATTTCATTGTAGAGAACTGGGCTACTTCTTACAGGAAGTAAAAGATTAAAGAGAAAGACTGACAACTTTAAGGGGAGTAAAATACTGACTGAAGGTGACAGAACAAGAAATAGAGCTTTAAGCACAGTATTTAAATGTAAAATATTCACAATATAGGAATGTTTAGAAAATGAAATAACTATCAAACATCAAGAAGGGATGAGGTAGAGAAAGTACTGGGCCATGTGACCTAAATCTCATCTATCATAATAACGAGTCAATAGCATGTTCTAAAGCTGATGAAACCTCAGGTAACAATTATACAAGCATATTATTTTGAACTACAGATTAAGTCACAGAATAATGAAAAGGAGAAACAGTTAATAAAATTTGCCTCAGGAGGATGGGACTGGGGGTTGAGGGAGGTAGGGCAGGAGATGTTGTTTTTCAATGTAAGCTTGCTTTTGCTGTTTTATTTTTACATCCAAGTGCACCTGTTGTATCAATAAAACTTCCAGGAGTATGTATATGTATATTTGTGTTTTCCTTATAGGCAAGAACTATACCTTAGCTATCTTGTTTTTCTAGGTCTATCCTAGTAGTCAACACAATAGCAGTAAAATAGTAGCAACAAGAACAGTAAAATCATCTATTTTGGGGGGAGGTGAAGGAGAAAAAGATAGCTTTATTGTTTTGCCAGGCAAAGGGGGCCACAGCAGGCTAATGCCTTAAAGACTGTGCCCCCTCAAAATCATCTATTTTTAAGGACCTACCATATCTCAAACATGTTAAAGTGCTTCACATAAATATTATTGTTCTTTACACAACCCAGCAAGGTAAATATTCTACATTTCTAATGAGGAAATGGAGTTCAAAAAAAAAAAAAGAAAGAAAGAAAGAAAGAAAAGAAAAGAAACTCATTGCATCTGTTGTAAAGAACTGGAAAAAAAAAAAAAAGCAACTGGTTAATGGCAGAATTTGAACCCAGCAGGATTTGAATCTGAGTCTGGCTGTCTCTAAAATCTTGTTCATTTTTTTAAAAAACTAAATCAGCATTTATAGGAATGATTGTGAATGAATGATTAGAATAAATGAAATGAACGTCAAAACTTAAAATGAATGTCAGTTACATTATTCCATGCCTCAGAAAATACCATTCTATCTTGCTACAAGCATCACCACCTAAAACCAAAAAAACTTTAGATTCATAAACCTCCTGTGTCTGAAATAACTTGAGGCTGCTATGTGAAGTAACCAGTAAGGTCTGGTGGAAGCCAGAGGGAAAATTTAGATGCTCAAAATTAAGCGAAGAGATTTTTGTCCAGTAATAGAACAAGCTGAAATAATCCAGACTGTAAATCACTAGGTAGTAAATACATATTGACTCAATGTCCACACTCTCAGCTTTCTGGACTAAAATATTATTTTCATGCAGATTTAAATGGTTTAGGGATTAGGGCTTAATGCAGAATTAGTTTGCCTAAGTGGCTCTGTCTCTGAGCCCAAAGAAGGTCACATGGATCCAAGAGTGTGCTCTTGAGAAAAAGCACAGCACTGGTGCCTGTGCCTTTTTGATCATTTTCTCTGTCAATAAATACGGCAGAGTGTATTCCTCTCTATCACATACGTTCTACTGGATCAAGATATGCATTATGGCATATACAGTGATATAGAAAAAAGAATGAATACAGCGTGTACACAGAAGCTCTCCTTCTTCTTCTTACCCTCTAATGTGTAGTCTTGTACAAGCCCAGCTACACTCAATTTAGAACACTCTTCTATGGGATTACCACACAGTAAGCACACAGCCATGGAGAACAAGTTGTGTATAAAATAAAACATAAATATTATAATTAGAGCCAATATTGATTAAGCACTTACCTTGTGCCAGGCACTGTTCTAAGCAGACTGCATGTTTTTATTTTAACTTATTTAATCCTTAAAACAATTCTATTGGCAGGTTCTATTACCAGCCCCATTTTATAAAAAAAAAAAAAAAAAAACCAATGTGCTGAAAGATTAAATAACCTTCCCGAGGTCACACAGCTGGTACGTGTTAAATCCAGGCCATCTTTTAAAAAATAAATGTTTTATTTTGGAATAATGTTTAATTTACAGAAAGTTGGAAAGATAGTAGGGTGTTCACATATATCATCACAGAGCTTCCTCTGTTGCTATCATGGTATAAAACCAGGGTACACAGGGCAAAATAAAGAAACCAACATGGGTACATTGATTAAATACAAGGCTTCATTGGGTTTTACTAGTTTTACCACTAATGTCCTCTTTCTGTTACAGGATCAAATCCAGGGTTACCATCCAAAAGTGGTACCTTTTCTGATATGGTATATCAGCCATGGTTCTAAGAGAGAAACAGTCTCAGGAGGATGTAGAGATGGATACATATAGTGTTCCTTCACTCACAGGTGACTGTGTTCTCCCTGATTCTGCATCATCTTTCCTCTATGCATGCCTTTCTCTGCATCCAAATTTCCCCCTTTATAAGGCACAGTCATAGTGGATCAGGGCTCATCCTAATGACCTCTTCTTAACTTGATCATCTACAAAGATCCTATTTCCAAAAAGGTCACAGTAATAGATACTGAGGGTGAGGTGTCCCACATTTGGGGGGTGGGGTTACAATTCAACCTGTACCTCAGTACATCTGAAATCAATAGGGAAGAGCACAGAATGGCAGGTTGGGGAGTCTTAGGCAAGGCTTGAGCGGCTGTCTACAAGCAGACTTTCTTCTACTTCAGGAATCTTCAGCTCTGCTCATAAGGCTTTTCAACTGATTCAATCAAGCTCACTCAGATTATCTAGGCTAATCTTCCTTATTGAAAGTAAACTAGTTATGGACTTTAACCACATCTACAGTATACCTTCCCAACCACATCCAGATGAGTGTTTGAGTGAATAACTTGTGACTGTAGGCTAGCTTAACTGACACATAAAACTGATCATCATACATTGTTATCTGTTTGGTTTCATCAACATAAAATTTACTCCCTTAACCATTTTTAAGTGTAAGTTTTCCCTTTGCCTTTTGAGGTTAAACAAGTCTTCTTCAAAGCCCAGACATTCCTCTAAAGTTGGTTGGTTAATTACTAAGATTCTAATGACACCTCCCCTGGCTAAGAACAGAAAGGAAAAACTTGGACTAAGAAATGTTCACAGGCCAAGGGCAATGAGCTTTGCAAGGCAAGTGCAGCGGGAAGTCCAGTAGCCCCCAGAGGTGTGCTGCACTGGGATATGTCTAGAGGACAGTTCTTAGCTGGGTGGCATAGGTTACAACACAACAGGGCCCAAGCATACCTATACAACGTTTTGTCAGGTGACAACATAGGTACCATACAACTTTCTCTTCCTACCTTCCTAATCTTAGTAAATTGCTATCAAGTTGTCAAGTGAGGATCTTTATAATCGACCAAAGACAGCATAAATAATCTTTGGTTGGCTGTGAAACACCAGAATGGGAGTTAAGGAAAAGCAAACCCCACCACCCTGGAGCCTTCGGACAACAAAGAACTTACAGTCCTGACGCTTCATTACTAGCCAGCCTGGTGACCCCCAGGAATGTCCAAGGCTTTAGGTGAGGTCACATTTTATACCTTTCACTACTTTACACATGTTTTAATAGGAAGGGACTCTCTTTGAGAAAGGCTTACCAGATGGTTTCCTTAAAACTGTTACAGAGACAGGAGGATAGTCTTGGAGTAGCAGAAGAACCACCTGCTCCAGTGAAAGGAGCCTGTAGTTCACACCTGTACACTTGAAACTCTGCTCTGTGGGGCAGGGGCTGAAACTTTCATCTTGGAATGAGTAATTCCATAACCCTGGAAATCTGTCCAGTCCACTCCAGGTTACCCACACAATCTACTTCACCACACAGATGAGATCTAATGCTTTGCTCTCCTCGAAGACCACAGTTACTGCTCAAATACCACTGGGAACAAGAGGGACCCAAAGTGACTACAGACACCAGTGGGCATCTTCAGGAAATTCTCTCCTGCTTTCCAGCCAGATCTCAGATCCATCCAAGAAGAGCAGAACTAAACATCTCCCTACCCTGTACAGGAGTTCACCTAGAGTCAAGGGTGTTACAATGTGAGGCTAATTACTGCAGCCTTTTAATATTCTCTTCTCCGAGGCCCTCCAGGGAAGGATAAAGTAAAGCACTGCATAATAATAAGTGGACTGGGAACCTTCAGGAGCTGTGTGACCTTGGACACAGTAGTTGACCCTGACTTGCAACCTCATTAACACTAAAGGAGAGAGAGGGAAAGGCCCCTTCCTTTCCATGGTCAAGGTGAGGAGGATCAGGCTGGGCCCGGGTGTATGGGAGCGGAAAACACACCTCTGCCCAAAACACAGGCACGCAGGTCCGGGAGGAGGTGGCAAGGGGGGTAGGTGCTGCCTTGTGGGAGACACAAAGACACCTGGTTCTTCGCTCTTCTCCCTTGTATTCTCCCCACAATTTTTGATCAGCTGACAGTCTCCGTCGTTCCCCCCCCCACAACAGCATTTTGCTTTTGCTTTCACTGTGAACTGTATCGTACACACAGAAGGGTATAAAAAGCCTACATACAGTTTAGAAACCAGTAACAACATGAATTCCTGTGTATTTGTCACCAGCAAAGCCCTTTAACAATTTCCAGGAAATAAACATAGAGTCTAAGTAATAAAATAAAATCTAACCTTTTTTTTCTTTGTGCTTTGTCTGGTTTCACCTGTTCGTGTGGGGGCAGCATGCGGAGGCCCTGTATGGGGCCCTTCGACCAGAAGTTCTCCTAGGAAACGGCTATGCCAACACCTCAGCTCCGGCAACTGGGCAGACTGGCTCTGCACCTCAGTTAAAGATGGCAGCGGACATGTGCTGAGACGCTGCGCCTGCGCAAGAATTCTGCCCCGCCCCCAACTCTGAGATCCTATAAAGCAGCCCCACTAAAGCCTTTCCAGGTGATCAGGTGTTTGCCCTTCCTACATTCTTTGATCAAAGAATAAAGCTTCCCTTTGCTTCTGAACCTAAGGGAGCTTCCACTTTCTCTAAGGACACCAGGAAGGAGGACCCATGTTGGGCGGACTGGACATATTCACCATTCCAGAACAGAAAGAGGCTTTCCTTAAAATTCCCTCAGGCATTCTCCAGATCACTCTCCTTCTCCCCTCAAAGAGCTAACCTTACTAGCCTGATTGCTGTGTTAATGGTTCTCTCTGGCCTTTTCTTATTCCCTGTGAAGAGATTAATTAATTTTGTTTTTGACATTTATGTTAATGCAGCCATTCTGTTATGTGTTTCTCTGTGAATTGCTTTCTTGTGCTCAATTTTGTTTTTGTTTTGTTTGTTCTTGTTGCTTTTTCTTTTTATGGCCGCACCCACATCCTATGGAAGTTTCCAAGCTAGGGTTCCAATCGGCATTGCAGCTGCTGGCCTACACCACAGCCATAGCAAAGACAGATCCAAGCTACATCTGCGACCTACACCACAGCTCATGACAACACCGTATCCTTAACCCACTGAGCAAGGCCAGGAATCGAACCATCATCCTCATGGAGACTATGTCAGGTTCTTAACCCACTGAGCCATAATGGGAACTCATAGATTTTAAAGATTCCTTCATGTTACTGAGGGCAGCTGTGTGTATGTAGGGCGTTCAATTTTCACTGCTGTATCCTGTTCATATACTGAATCAAATACAGTAGAATTTTTGTATTCATTCTACTGGTGTCGGGCATTTGGATTATTTCAAGTTTGGAGCCACTAAGATCAATGCAGCTATGACTGCTCTTGCACATGTCTCCTGACACATGTATGTAAGAGTTTCTTCAGATAGGACCACATTGCTAGGCCATAAGAGTGGGTGTATGATCAGCTTTACAGGGTAATATAGGTAATGCTACCCAATTTTTCAACGTGGTTGTACCAGTTTAAATTCCCACTAGCCATTAATAAGTTCCTTGCACTTCAGAACTAAAAATTATCACCTTTATTATGGTTTCTCAATGTAGTTTTAACTTGTAATTTGTAATGATGAGATTGAGCATATTTTCGTATGATCATGAGACATATGTGTCTTCTTCTGTAAAACGCCTGGTCCTGTCTTTGCCCAGTATTTTACTGAGTCATTTGTTTGTTCTTATTGCTTCATAAGAACTGCTATAGGGAGTTCCCATTGTGGCTCAGCAGTAATGAACCCAACTAGTATCCAGGAGGGTGCGGGTTCAATACTTGGCCTTGCTCAGTGGATTAAGGATCCCGCCTTCTGGGGCTGTGGTGCAGGCTCCAGCTGTAGCTCCAATTCGAGCCCTAGTTGCCATATGCTATGGATGTGGCCCTAAAAAGAACAACAAAAAAGAATTTATATGCTGTATTCCTTTATATATTGTGAATCTATATATATATTTGTATCATCTCTTCACTGTCTTAAAGGTATCGTCTTATAACAAAGTTCTTAAGTTGACTATAGTTGAATTTGCAACAATTTATAGAAGTTTTGATCTGTAGTAGGGACAAGCCTACCACCTTCGGCTACTCCTTCAGGATTATTTTGACTACCCTTGGCCTTTAGATGTTCTGTGAAAAGTTAAGAATATGCTGGTCATGTTCTACCAAAAAACAAACAAAAACCAAAAACTCTTACTGGAATTTCATTAAATCCATAGATCAAAAAAAGGGAAATTTACATCTTTATAATACTGTTTTTCTATTCAAAAATATGGTATACAAGGTGTATGTCTGCACGTGTTTAGGACTACTTTCAGTAACGTTTAAAGGTTTATCTATAAAGACTTACAACTCATACATTTATTTACTAAGCACTTCGTATTTTATTGCTAATTTAAATGGTACCTTTTACAATTAGATTTTTTCTTTTTTGCTGTTGTTTTAGGGCTGCACCTGTGACATATAGAGATTCCCATGCTAGGGGTCGAATCAGAGCTACAGCTGATGGCCTACGCCAGAGCCACAGCAACTCAGGATCCGAGCTGCACCTGCGACCTACACCACAGCTCGCAGCAACACCAGATCCTCAACCCAGTGATCAAGGCCAGGGATCGAACCTGTGTCCTCATGGATGTTAGATTCATTTCTACTGAGCCACAACAGGAACTCCTACAATTAGACTTTCTTATTGCTTCTGGTATATAGAAATGCAATTGATTTTTATATCAACTTTATATGCAGACATCTTGCTAAATCCTTAACCTTATTATCAATTCACATATAGATTTAGAATTTCTTTGTCTGCAAGACTGAGAGTTTTATTTCTTCCTTCCCAATTCTTAGACTTTTCTTTCTCTTGTTTTACCACCCTAGCTATGACCTCCTGTACTGCAAGTGGGCATCTCTCTCTAATCCTTTCATTTTAAATTTTTGATGATTAATAATGATGTTTGCCGTAGGTTTTTAAGGGGTTCTTTTCCAGATTAACAAATATCTCTTCTATTCCTATTTTGCTTTAACTGCATTCCAAAAGTTTTAAAACATCATATTCAGGTCTATGTATTTTTAAATTTCCACTATGACATTTTCTTTGATTTATGAGTTGTTTCAAGTGTGCTTTTCATTTCCAAATGTATGGTTTTTTTCTCATTATATTTTTGTTATTGATTTCTAACTTAATTACATTCGAAATTTATTCATAGAAATTTTTATGAGTGCTTTTTAAGCAATAATCTCCAACTGCAGAGTGCACTCATCTCCATATGCCCATTTTATCAAGTTTATTAACATGTTCTTTAAATCTTCTATATCCTTAATGATTTTTATCTATTTTTACCTGATTTTTAATCTATGAATTCCTGAGAACAGTGAGTTAAAATCTCCCACCGGCACAATGGATTTGTCTGACTACCCTTGCAGTGCTATCATTTGTTTGCTTCATATATTTTGAGGCTGTGTGTGTGTGTGTGTGTGTGTGTATTACATGTATTAAAATAAAAAATCTATCTTATTGCTAAAGTAAATGGTATTATGTATACACCTTACAAGTTTAGAATACATTTTGGGGAATTAAGCATTTTACCAATATGTGGTGACTTTATCATTCATAAAGTTGTTTACCTTAAAGTCTGTTTTTTCCTGATATTGATATATTTTTCCATCTTTCTTTTGATTAGTACTTGCCTATTATATCTTTTCTCATCTTTAACTTACAATATGTACACATCTTTAGATTTGAAAAGTGTTTCACATAAAAAGTGTATGCCATATTTTTCTTTTTTAAAGATTATTTTTCTTTATCCAGGTTATCAGTTTTGGTCTTTTAACTGAGGAGTTCAATGTGGTTGCATTTATAGTAACTACTACTATATTTGAATTTCCTTCTAACATCCTACTATGTGTTTTGCATTTGTCTCATTATTTTCATTCTCTCACACCCCCTTCTTGTGAATTAAGCAAGATTGTTTTTGTTTATATTTTGTCATTTGCCTTCTGTTTATCTAGAAATGATCATATCCATATCTTTTTTGTAGTTTGCCAGAAAAAAATTTTAAGATGTATTTATAATCATTTTATAATATTTTTAACCCTCTCAAAAAATTCAGGGTCTTTAATTTTTTTTTCAATTCTAATTATCTGTCCACCTAATCTAATGCTTAGGTTGTCTGGTATTTTACTTCTAATATGCTTTTTGTCCCTGAAAATATGACATTTTTGTTACGTTACAGAGTTAAGGTTTATGTAGATTTAAGTTAGGGTTTATTTATAGTTACATAAATATAATATGTTTGTTCATCATTCCTTCTCATATCTCAGACCTTGTCTCTTAGGCCATTTTTCTCCTTCCTGAGATATATTATATGGAATTACATTTAGTGGAGACCTTCTGGAAATAATTATTTTTTTTATTTCTTTTATTTGAAATATCTTTACCCTCATTTTTGAAAAATCATTTGGCTGAATGTATAACTTTTGCGAACAGTTATTTTCTTTATAGAAGTCAGTATTAATACTAGTTGCCATTCTTTTAAAAAAAGATCCATGTTCCTCTCGGACTGCTTTTAAGATCATCTCTTTTTCTTTATAATAATTCCGATGTGTCTAGAAGCGTGTTTCCTTTTACCTATCCTACGTAGGATTTGTTGAAGATTGTGTCTTTTAGGAATTCTGAAAGATTCTCAGCCATTCTCTGTTGAAATTAAATCCCTCCTCATATCTGACTGAAATTTTTCACTTTGTCCTCTCATTTTTTTTTTGCCTTCCCCCACCCCCATTTCTAAACTTACTTCTCAAGTTTATCTCCATGATTGTTATCAATAGCAATAGATAATACTATTGCATCCATCTCTATTATTTCTTTGTAACTGTATCTAATTTTCTGGTTACTCTGTCCATTGAAGTTTAAATCTCAATTATATTAGGATTTTCATTTTTAAAAGTTACGTCTGGTTGGTTCTTTTTCCAGGCTACCTCTCTCCTGCTCAAATTTTCAAGCTTTCTCCCTTTATCTTTAAACCTATTCTGCATAGCTACTTTACTTTCAGTGTTCAATAAACCTAGTACCTGGTGCTCTTGCTGATCTATTTCTACTATGTGTTTTTGCTTTTCTTTTTTCCTTCTGCTCTCAATTATAATACATTTACCTTTTGCGTTTTGTGATTTTTTTTTTTTTTTTTTTTTTTTTTGTCTTTTTGCTATTTCTTGGGCCGCTCCTGCAGCATATGGAGGTTCCCAGGCTAGGGGTCCAATCGGAGCTGTAGTCTCCGGCCTACGCCAGAGCCACAGCAACACGAGATCCGAGCCGAGTCTGCAACCTACACCACAGCTCAGGGCAACGCCGGATCGTTAACCCACTGAGCAAGGGCAGGGACAGAACCCGCAACCTCATGGTTCCTAGTCGGATTCGTTAACCACTGCGCCATGATGGGGAACTCCTGTTTTGTGATTTTGACTAGAAGCTGCTCATTCTTCTTGGACATTATCTGTGGAAATTCTGAGAGGACTGGGTTGCAGCAGGATTCTGCCAGAATTTGTATTTCTTCAGCTGAACAAGTTAAATTTTCAGACTTAGACATTTAGGACCATACATGTGGTATGAATTTGAGCTGCAAAGGAAAGTGAGAGTCGGTTTATGCCAGGTCAAAGTGATTATCTGGACCAAAATGGATAAGTTTTCTTGCTTCTCTTTCTGTGTTCATCATAAAATGTGTAACCGTTAGGATTCCAGCTTTATTTAAGGATCTCCTATGAAGTACCCTGCCTCAGTCAAGCTCTGGACTTAAATTCTTGTCTCCCACTCCCATTCAACCTCTAAGGCAACAACAGCCCAAGGTGCTGGCATCTGGCAGAAATTTCCAGGGTGAAAATAAGCTTTGGTATTCATTTACCTCCCAGAGCTCTTGGTTTCAGTTTGGCAGCTAAGAGGATTTCTCACCTCCATGTCAGCTCAGAGATGCAATTTTAAAGGTATACTTTATTCAACATTTTAGTTGTTTTGGATGGGAAAATTATTCTGGCTATCTAATTTACTCTATTGCTAGAAAGAGAAATGATCAAGCTGGTTTATTTTTAGCCAAGGCTAATTTCTGGATCACTCTGCACCTGTGAACCTGAACCAATTTGCATGAATGCGCCTTCCTTTTCTCACTAAAAGAATTTCCATTTACAGTTATACAACTATAAATGTAATAAAATTCATTGAATAATTTTAAAAAAACTAAACTAGTAGCCAAAAAAGAAAAAGAAAAAAGAATTTCCAAAGAGGATAACCAATGAACATCTGTTGGAGAAAAACAAACAGCATCCCAGTCACCTGTCCCAGAGGCTCCCAGAAATGATGCTTCTATCCTACACATGAAAATATTATGTCAAAGGCATCATTAATAGGTCATGTTTATCAGGGTAAGGCTTATTACCATTGGTAAAACGCTAGGTGTAGGATATGTATTACCTCAGTTTTTACAGCACTCTGAGTTTTATTATTAATTCCACTCTACAGATGAGGAAACTAAGGAGTGAAATGGTTTAGCAAATTTCCCAAAGAATGTGGTAGAAGTGGGAGGCATATGGGCTCCAGAACACACACCCTAGATTCAAGATAGGCTATCTCTGTTAGAAGAAAAGCAGTCTGGGAGTTCCCATCGAGGCTCGGTAGAAACGAATCTGATTAGTATCTGTGAAGACACAGGTTTGATCCCTGGCCTCATTCCGTGAGTTAAGGATCCAGTGATTCCGTGATCTGTGGTGTAGGTTGCAGACACACCTCAGATCTGGCATTGCTATGGCTATGGCATAGGCCAGTGGCTGCACCTTGGATTCAGCCCCTAGCCTGGGAGCCTCCATATGCTGTGGGTGTGCCCCCCCAAAAAAAAGTCAAAAAAAAAAAAAGCAATCAGTGAAAAAGTAGCTTCCTGAGAAATATGGCCCATATTAGATTATTCAGGGGAAATTATTTCTCTAGCACCATGGGTCTGCATCTGAGCAGCCCACCAGAAGGACGCAGGAAGTGTTCTCAGCATATACCTGGCACCTCCTAAGAAGAAATTCTGCTTTAGTTGGTCTGGGGTGGAGCCCCAACATCCTTATTTTGTCAAGGCTTCCCAGACAGTTCTGGTGAATTCCTTTGGTTAGAACCACCCCTCTATAGGTCACCCAGGGCCACTGTCATAGAAAGCTTCCCCCTTCTTCCTTTGTTCACATGTGAGAACAATTTGCTGGGTCTCAATTTCCCATAAAAATGGGTATTGGGCAAGAAAGTGAATCGTCATCTCACTCGTCACCATCTGAATGTCTTTAGGCAATTCAGATTCTACAGTGTCTGAGTGGGCCCTAAACAAACCCAATCTCTTTTGGACTAGCACTGCATATCAGCAGGTCGGGGCTGGAGGGAGGGTAACTCTGGCTTAAATTAGGCATGGGGATTGTTTATGGATTTCATATATCCATCACTCCGTATATGTGGATATTTGGGAGGGAGAGACACTGAGGGATGTTACCACCTAAGTGATCCTGAATCATCTCCAAAGCATTTTCCCTTGCTGAAAGCCCATCCTCTCTCCTTCCTAGCTAAGTGCTTTAAAAAAAAAAAAAAAAAAAAAAAAAAAAAGGCAAGAAGCACAATTTAACTGAGGAAGAGTCACTAAGGGACAAAGTCCTAAAAAAAGAAGGAGAGGCCCAGATTGAGAATGCCACCCACCTCCACACACACACACATTCTTCTGTCAAGGCTGCTGAAGCCATCTGGCCAGAAAGAGGCTGCTTTTAAGGAATTTGGCTTTGTTGGGCAGGCCTGCATATAAAATTGCAACACAGATGTTCCTTTCAACTAAGCACCTGGCTTCTCTGGACAAACGGGCAACAACTCTTCCTCATTGGCTGGTTCTGGCCCTGCGTTTTACATCATCAGCTTAGTCCTTCCACTCAGCACTTCTGGCCTGAGCCCTCCTAACTGCACTGGATCCCTCCCAAAAGGGAAGCAAATACTTTACCAGAGGGTGGAGCCTGGGTGCCCTCCTCAGTGCTCCCTGACACATGCTCTGTAGTGCTTCACAGCTCTGTTCTGTTCACTCACGGTACCCCCACCCCTCAGAGGTCGGGGGCAGAAGCCACTCTTAATACAGTTAGAAAGCGGCCAGCGCAAGGTGCTGATCTTTCTGAGGACCTTTGACCAGCCATAAGCCCTGATTCATATTCCAATCTCATCCACTAGAGATGCAACTCCCCTGAGACAAGGGACCCAGCTTCCTTACAGCCCCAAGCTGTTTCTGGATCATCAATTAAGCCAGTCCCCATCTCCTAGACACCTAGGCTTCCTGTGGCTGACTCTGTAAAGCCCAGATGAAGCATCAGACAGGCCACTAATTCTTTTTTTTTTTTAATTGTTATTTCCCCAATACAATTTTTTTTCCTACTATACAGCATGGTGACCCAGTTACACATACATGTACACATTCTATTTTCATACATTATCATGCTCCATCATAAGTGACTAGACATAGTTCCCAGTGCTACACAGCAGGATCTCATTGCTAAGCCATTCCAAAGGCAATAGTTTGCATCTATTAACCCCAAGCTCCCCAACCACCCAACTCCCTCTCACTCCCCCTTGGCAACCACAAGTCTATTCTCCAAGTCCATGATTTTCTTTTCTGTGGAAAGGCTCATTTGTGCCTTATATTAGATTCCAGATATAAGGGATATCATATGGTATTTGTCTCTTTCTGACTTACTTCACTCAGTATGAGAGTCTCTAGATCCATCCATGTTGCTGCAAAGGGCATTATGTTGTTCTTTTTTATGGCTGAGTAGTATTCCATTGTGTATATATACCACATCTTCCTAATCCAATCATCTGTTGATGAACATTTAAGTTGTTTCCATGTCTTGGCTATTGTGAATAGAGCTGCAACAAAAATGCAGGTGCATGTGTCTTTTTTTTTTCCAGGGCCGCAACCGCGGCATATGGAGGTTCTCAGGCTGGGGTCTAATCATAGCTGTAGCCACTGGCCTATACCACAGCCACAACAACACCAGATCTGAGCTGTGTCTGCGACCTACACCACAGTTCACGGCAATGTTGGATCCTTAACCCACTAAGTGAGGCCAGGGATCGAACTTGAAACCTCATGGTTCCTAGTCGGATTCATTAACCACTGAACCATGACGGGAACTCCCATGTATCTTTTTTAAGGAAAGTTTTGTCTGGATATATGCCCAAGAGTGGGATTGCAGGGTCACATGGTAGTTCTATGTATAGATTTCTAAGGTGTCTCCATACTGTTCTCCATAGTGGTTGTATCAGCTTATATTCCCACCAACAGTGCAGGAGGGTTCCGTTTTCTCCACACTCCCTCTAGCATTTGTTATTTGTGGACTTATTAATGATGACCATTCTGACTGGTGTGAGGTAGTGTCTCGTGGTAGTTTTGATTTGCATTTCTCTAATAATCAGGGATGTTGAGCATTTTTTTCATGTGCTTGTTGGCCACCTGTATATCTTCCTTGGAAAAATGTCTATTCAGATCTTTTGCCCATTTTTCCATTGGGTTGCTGGCTTTTTTGCTGTTGAATTGTATAAGTTGCTTGTATATTATAGAGATTAAGCCCTTGTCCATTGCATCATTTGAAACTATTTTCTCCCATTCTGTAAGTTGTCTTTTTGGTTTCCTTTGCTGTGCAAAAGCTTGTCAGTTTGATTAGGTCCCACTGGTGTATTTTTGCTCTTATTTCTGTTGCTTTGGGGGATTGACCTGAGAAAATATTCATAATGTTGATGTCAGAGAATGTTTTGCCTATGTTCTCTTCCAGGAGTTTGATGGTGTCTTATCTTACATGTAAGTCTCTAAGCCAATTTTTAGTTTATTTTTGTGCATGGTGTGAGGATGTGTTTCAGTTTCATTGATTTACGTGCAGCTGTCCAGTTTACCCAGCAATTCTTGCTGAAAAAATTGTCTTTTCCCCATTTTATGTTCTTGCCACCTTTGTCAAAGATTAATTGACCATAGGTGTCTGGGTTTATTTCTGGGTTCTCTATTTGGTTCATTGGTCTGTCTGTCTGTTTTGGTACCAGTACCACACTGTCTTGATGACTGTGGCTTTGTAATATTGCCTGAAGTCTGGGAGAGTTATGCCTCCTGCTTGGTTTTTGTTCCTCAGAATTGCTGTGGCAATTCTGGGTCTTTTGTGGTTCCATATAAATTGTTGGATTGTTTGTTCTAGTTCTGTGAAAAATGTCATGGGTAATTTGATGGGGATTGCATTGAATCTATAGATTGCTTTGAGTAGTATGGCCATTTTTACAAGATTAATTTTTCCAACCCAGGAACATGGAATATCTTTCCATTTCTTTACATCTTCTTTAATTTCCTTGATTAATGTTTAATAGTTCTCAGCATATAAGTTGCTCACCTCCTTGGTCAGGTGTATTCCCAGGTATTTATTTGATTTTTTGGGGTGCAATTTTAAAAGGTATTGTATTTTTTTATTCCTTTTCTAATACTTCATTGTTAATGTGACTAATTTCTAAATGTTAATCTTATATCCTGCTACTTTGCTGAATTTGTTGATCAGTTCAAGTAGTTTTTGGGTTGAGTCCTTAGGGTTTTCTATATATAGTATCATGTCATCTGCATAGAGTGACAGTTTTACCTCTTTTCTTCTTATTTGGATGCCTTTTATTTCTTTTGTTTGTCTGATTGCTGTGGCTGGGACTTCCAGTACTATGTTGAATAACAGTGGTGAGAGTGGACATCCTTGTCCCAGATTTTTAGTAGGAAGGCTTTCAGCTTTTCTCCATTGAGTATTATATTTGCTGTGGGTTTGTCATAAATGGCTTTGATTACGTTAAGGTATGTTCGCTCTATACCCACTTTGATAAGAGTTTTTATCATGAATGGATGTTGGACTTTGTCAAATGCTTCCTCTGCATCTATTGAGATGACCATGTGGTTTTTGACTTTACTTTTGTTAATCTGGTGTATGATATTGGTTGATTTGCATATATTGAACTATCCTTGTGCACCTGGGATGAATCCCACCTGGTTGTAGTGTATGATCTTTTTGATATGTTGTTGGATTCGGATGGCTAAAATTTTGTTGAGAATTTTTGCGTCTATATTCATCAAAGATATTGGCCTATTGTTTTCTTTTTTGGTGGTATCTTTGTCTGGTTTTGGAATTAGGGTGATGATGGTGTCATAGAATGTCTTTGGGGGGAGGGGTTCTTCTTCTTCAACCTTTTGAAAAAGTTTAAGGAGGATGGGTATAAGTTCCTCTTTGTATGTTTGGTAGAATTCACCTGTGAAGCCATCTGGTCTTGGACTTTTATTTGTAGGGAGTGTTTTTATGTCATATTCAATTTCATTTCTACTATCGGTCTGTTCAGTTGATCTATTTCTTCTTGATTCAGTTTTGGCAGGCTGTAAGTCTCTAGAAAGTTGTCCATTTCTTCTAGGTTGTCAAATTTGTTGGCATAAAATTGTTCATAGTATTCTTTCATGGTTTTTTTTTTTTTATTTCTGTAGTATCTGTTGTAACCTCTCCTTTTTCATTTCTTATTTTGTTTATTTGGGTTTTTTCTCTTCACTTCTTGGTGAGTCTAGCCAGAGGTTTGTCAATTTAGTTTACCTTTTTAAAGAACCAGATCTTGGTTTTATTGATTTTTTTCTATTTTTTTTAATCTCTATTTTATTGATTTCCTCTTTGATCTTTATGATTTCCTTCCTTCTGCTGACTTTAGGTTTTGTTTGTTCTTCTTTTTCTAATTCATTTAGGTGTTGGGTTAAATTGTCCATTTGAGAATTTTCTTCTTTTTTGAGGAAGGCCTGTATTGCCATGAATTTCCCTCTAAGCACTGCTTTTGCAGCATCCCATAGATTTTGAGTGGTTGTGTCTTCATTATCATTTGTCTCAAGGTATTTTTTAATTTTCTTCTTGATTTCCTCATTGACTCATTGGTTTTTCAACCGCATGTTGTTTAGTCTCCATGCAGTAAGTTTTTTCTCATTTCTTTTCCTGTGGTTATTTCAAGTATCTTCTCTGACCACAATGGCATGAAACTAGAAATCAACTGCAGGTCATTAATTCTTAAGGAGAGGAGTTAGTCCTGTATTCTGCTTCCCTCACAGCAATCCTTTCTTAGAAATGACGCAGGCCTAGGTGGGGAGAGTGGCAGGGAGAATGAAGGCCAAGAGGACCTGGTTCTGTGTCAAATGAGCTAACGTGTTTAGTGCATCACCTGCAACATTGTATGGGCTCCTTACTCCTCTGCCATTATTCCAGAGTGTGAGGCAGTGTGACAGAGCTTCCAGACATCACATGAAGCCCTCTGCATATACCCACCATGAGTCTGAATAAAGTTCCTGCGGGGTAGGTATTATTATCACAGTTTTATAGATGAAGAAACAAGTTCATAGAGGTTAAGTAAATTGACCGATGTCTCACAACCAGTGACAGAGCCTAAAGTGAAATACAAGTGAGTCCAACTCCAAAACTGGACTCTTTCCTACCACTGCAGGCTGTCATATCTCCCTTACAAAACAGCAAGTTTCTCAATGTATTTGTTTCTTAAAATGACTAATAAAGCCTTTTTGTAAAGGATTAATATAAGCAATAAGGAGAAAAGGCCAATAAGGAGAAGAATGCCAATCATTACAATCAATATGATTATTGTAATTGAGCATGAAACTCTGTGCTGGCTTCTTCAAAGCCTGAAGAGGGAAATAAAATAGGTAAAATTTGTCTTCCTGGGCCCTCCTTTTCTGATGGCTCTTGCTCCCATCACCCCAACATCTACCTCTAATCCTCTTCCCAAAGGATTCTAGTGCCTAGGGCTTGATCCCACCCAGAGTAGGAGCCCATGCCTTGCCTTCTCTTCCTTCAGCCTGCCAGCCATCAGTGATCATTTTTTCCTACATTTTGTGTATGATTTTTTTAAATCAGAGAATAAGCCATGTGCAATAAAGGGCTGATCCAGGCAGCGCAGCTACCTACAGGGTGGAGTAGAGTTGAAGGGATGAGTTTGAGGTTTATACAGGAAGGCAGAGGCATATCTCCAGTGGAGATATAAGGGAGAGGTATAAGGGAGAATTCAGAATGGGAGTATCTTTGGGGACCTACCTATTGTATTCTAAAGTCCCTGTCTGCTCTACCATAGGTTGGGCTGCTCATTCTCCCAACAAGATCAAGCAGGCTGCACTAATTAAATCTGGAAGAATAGGATTGCTTCCTAGAACCTTGTATCTGTTTCATACTGTGCTGGTGTGCAGGGCAAAGGCAGCTAATGATACTCCATGCCTAGGACAGCATAGGTCAACCTGTGCTTCCCAATTCCTGGAGGCTTGGAGGAACCTGAAAGTACTTGGAGAACCTGAGAATCCATATGTACACCAAGCATTCACTATAGACTGCATCACTGCCTCCCAATACTATGAACCACAATCTCACAAAAGTATTGGATACTGCTGAGTTTTCTGTCTAGGTTCTTTTGATTTTAAGGAACAAAGTCAGAGAGAAGAGCTCTTTGATGCAAGTGCCATGGAGTGATGAAGAAGACTGACTCTCATGGGGTATCAGTCAGTGTTCTCCAATAGTCGCAGGAGTTCATGCTGCTGTCTTGAGCAGAATTTCTTCTCTGAGAAACCCCAACTTTTGCTTTTAATGTCTTCAACCCAATGAATGAGGCCCAATGACGTTATTTTTTTTTTAGGCCACACCCACAGCATATGGAAATTCCTGGGCCAGGGATTGAATCTGAGCCACAGCTACAGTCTACGATGCAACTGTGGCAACAATGGGTACTTTAACCCACTGTGTACGGCTGGGGATCAAACCCGCACCTTTGTAGCAACCCAAGCCACTGAAGACAGTTATTTAACCCACTGCGCCACGGTGAGAACTCCCCAACCACATTATTTGAGGGGAATCCTCTTAACTTAAATTCAGCTGATTGTAGATTTTAACCACATCTACAAAATACCTTCATAACAAACCTAGATTAGAATTTGAAAATAACTGGGTGTTACAGCCCAGCCAAGGTGACACAAAGCCAAGCATCACAAATGCATATCCAGAAACACGAGCCATCATGGCCTCATAGCTCCAGGAAGGAAGGATTGTCTGCATTTACTAGCACCCAGACATCAATGTGACTCAGCTACCTCCTCACACCTTCTACTTCCTAATAGCAAATTCTTTTTGTACATTCAGTTCAGATTTCTAAGAAAGAAAATCTATTTATTGAGGTCATTTTTTTCATCCCAGCCTATGTTAAGACCAGTGTGGAGGGAGTTCCCATTTTGGCACAGTTGTTAACGAATCCGACTAGGAACCATGAGGTTGTGGGTTCGATCCCTGGCCTTGCTCAGTGGGTTAAGGATCCCACATTGCCGTGAGCTGTGGTGTAGGTCACAGACATGGCTCGGATCCCGCGTTGCTGTGGTGCTGGTGTAGGCCGGCTCTGATTAGACTCCTGGCCTGGGAACCTCCATATGCCGCAGGAGTGGCTCAAGAAAAGACAAAAAGACAAGAAAAAAAAAAAAAAAAAAAGACCAGTGTGGAGATTGGTTGTCCTGACCCAGTCAGTGGTTCCTCCTGTGCAAAGGCCAGCCAAGGGCTCCATTTCAGAGCAGGTGGCTGAAGGCCAGATAGTTTCAGCTCGAGAAGAATGTGGAACACAGCAGACCCCTGCCTGCACACCTGCAACACACCCTTCTGTCCTCACAGCTCACCCCAAAGAATGAGTTAGTTGTAATTATTCTTTTATAGTAGTATACATATTACAAGGTTCTGCGCAACACTGGAAAGATTATAACCCCTCTCAAACACACAGCTGCACACAACTCACCTGCTCCCAGCAGGGACACAACCAAAGGCGTGCATCCTGCAGATACTGTGTTGTGTAGCTATTTACAAACTTGTTTCTCAGCATCGAATCCATGATCTCTCGATGATACTCCTCTTGTGTTCCCTCTGCTACTCTTGCTAGAGGTTATTCCTCACCACTTTGCAAACTCGGGGCAAATGGTGAACATAACTGCCACCAATATACCTGAAAAATATCATAGGAGGAAAACGACATTCTTAGGGTAGCAATAGCTAAAATAATAACATCTGTGGAAGAGAATGGTGTATAGTTCTTCAATTTTCAGATACTTTAGCAAGGAGGGGAAAAAAACCTGAAAAAGAGGTAGGAACCATGTCCTTAATTCTACAAATGATCTTGAGCCTCTACTTAACTAACATCTACAGCCCCCTTCTCTCGTCTTCCAAATTCGCCTTTATTTTTGCCCAATTGGTGATTCTAATTTTTGCTATCAAGAAATCTGTTGGCTGCAAATAATAGAGAATCCAGATAACAGTGGCTTAAATAAATAGGGATTCATTTTTCTCACATAACAAGAAATAGAAAGCAATTTCTGGTGTTGGTTTAGCTATAATGTCAGGCCTCTGGGTCACATCTCCATTCTACTCTCGCCCTTTGCCTCATAATCACAAGACACCACTGCAGGCATCTTGGCCATGTGCACAGCAGGAGGACTAGAGAGGGATTGATACCAGCTACATCTAGGCTTTTCATCAACAAAGCCAAACCCTTCCTCTGAGCTTCCAGCAGGCTCCTTCTTCTCTCTTCTTGACCAGAACCTCCATATGTGACCACTTTGCTACACTGGAAGCTGCTAAGTCAACTATCAAGCAAAAAGAGAGAGAAACGTCCTTAACTCATTTAAAGCAAATGTGGTCCTTTAGCTGGGTCATGGCTGATTACCTTCCTTCAATCCAGATGCACAATAAAGAAGTTGGAGTTCCCGTCGTGGTGCAGTGGTTAACGAATCCGACTAGGAACCATGAGGTTGCGGGTTCGGTCCCTGCCCTTGCTCAGTGGGTTAACGATCCGGCGTTGCCGTGAGCTGTGGTGTAGGTTGCAGACGCGGCTCGAATCCTGCGTTGCTGTGGCTCTGGCGTAGGCCAGTGGCTGCAGCTCCAATTCGACCCCTAGCCTGGGAACCTCCATATGCCGTGGGAGCGGCCCAAAGAAATAGCAAAAAGACAAAAAAAAAAAAAAGAAGAAGAAGAAGTGGGGAGTGGGTCACTGGTGCACCTGCTTATGTGGTATAATCTTTTTTCTGCTAACTTCATAGTCCCCTCCCCCCTGTATGATAGTAGCACCTAGGGAGTTCCCACTGTGGCTCAGCAGGTTAAGAACCCATCATAGTGTCCATGAGGATGCAGGTTCAATATCTGTCCTAGCTCAATGGGATAAGGATCTGGCATTGCTGAAAGCGGTGGCATAGGTCACACATGCAGCTCAGATCCTATGCTGCTGTGGCTGTGTCATAGGCCAGCAGCTGCAGCTCCAATTCCACCCCTAGTCTGGGAACTTCCATATACCACAGGTGCAGCCCTAAGAAAGAAAGAAAAAAAAAGAGAGCAGCACCTCAACATCAACATCAAGCTCCTTTGCCAAGACCCTGGAGCCTCAGCACTTATTACGTCACCAGTGGCAGTCCCAGTTCTGTAGGATTTTATCATGTCCTTCAGTGGAAGTATCTCTCCAGTGGGTCAAGAAGCTTCCAGACCAGCAGACTCCAGTTGCAGTGGTGCATCATCAGGTATAAGCCTCTCCTTACTCCTGGAGATCTCCATCTCCACCTAGACATTCCTGGCTCTTTTCTCCTGGCTGTGGGAAAAGACAACATGGTACAAAGAATTTAAAATCATTAATGCATTCATAGTAGCTTTATTTCATTATTTATTTTCTCAACCAGTCATTACCAAGCAAGAGTTATATGAGTGTCTGTGAAATGGACTTGGCTTTGAAAGGGTTCCTCACAATTAAAGGTTTCTCACAATTAAATGATCCAGCAAGAAGACACCCAAGAGTTAAGAGCCTTTTGTGCAAAGCATGGCTCTGCAGCTAGCTAACCAGCCATGCAACTTCGGAGAAAACATCTCCCCTCTCAGGACCTCAGTTGTATACTCTGTTAGATCAGCAGACTGTACTAGAAAATAGCTAAGGTCCCTTCCAGCTGGCAACATGTTTTACTAATTTATGAAGATCTTGGATGCTTGTGTTTTTTTGCTGTTGTTTTCTTTTTAGGGCTGCACCTGCAGCATATGGAAGTTTCCAGGCTAGGGGCTGAACTGGAGCTACAGTTGCCAGCCTACACCACAGCCACATCAACGCCGGATCCTTAACCCACTGAGCAAGGCCAGGAATCTAACCCACATCCTCATGGATACTAGCTGAGTTTCGTTACCGCTAAGCCACAGTGGGATCCTAAAATCCTAAGATCACTTTCAGGGTTAAACTTTCTTGCTCTTCCTAGTCGGCCTTCATTTCAGACACTGAAAATAGATATCTTCTCATTTTCACTAAAGGGAATGGGCTTTCTCTCTGAATTAACTATCTAGAGTGTTGTAGTAGCATATAAAAAGCCTCCCAGTGGTCATTGCTCATATATATTATTCACAACTTCTATTTCCAAGAATAAGAAAAAAGGAAGGAAAGAGTTCAGTTCAGAAAATCTTAAATCTCTCCAAAGAAAAATAAAGCCAATGAAGCTGTCTGGATATCATTGGGGCCTTTTACCTTCTAGGCTAATTGGCAATGCATCAAAAGTATTACAGGGTTCTAACAGAATACATTAATGCCAAAGTTCATTTATTCACACATGGTGCAAAAATGATGATGTACTATGGTGAAATAAATCTTCATTTAAAAAATAAATGTCAAAGCTGTTTGAAGATTTTTTTTAAAAATTAATTGTTTGGGTTTGTATGCCTCTCTTTCTCACCCAAGAATGACGGCAATGGTATGATACAAAGAATGTGGAGGTGGGAATCAGTTATCAAAAACCTTTGTGTAATCCTAACTAAGTCTTTTAACACTCTAATTTAAAAAATATATATAATATTTAACAGTAAGGGTTTTGGTGAGAATAAAATCACACCAGAAGAAACGTGGTAATATATACCAAAGTTTTCATAAACTGTAAAATAATATAATTAAAATGAAAAACTTCTTATGTGCTAACAGAGAAATGATTAAAAAAAAAATAGGATAGTTTGCAAAACACACGGTTTTTTTGTTTGTTTGTTTCATTTTAGGGTCGCACCTGCAGCATATGGAAGTTCCCAGGCTAGGGCCTGAATCGGAGCTACAGCTGCCAGGCTACACCACAGCCACAGCAATGCCAGAGCTGAGCTGTGTCTGTGACCTACACCATAGGTCATGGCAATGCCAGATCTCTAACCCACTGAGCAAGGCCAGGGATTGAACCCAAATCCTCATGGATACTAGCTGGGTTCGTTTCTGCTGAGCTGCCGAGGGAACTCCCGAAAAATACATGATTTTTTATTAATAATTTTGTTTGAAGCTCAAGAAATCCTCTACATCCAAGTTTTTTAAAGATATATTTGCCGAAATTCAAAGCAGCTGAATTTAACAGACGCACACAAAGCGCATGTGTGCTTTTAGAGATTTGTTTTCTTTTATTCACAAAAATAGTAAAAACAAATTTATTTCATGACTTTAGTTGTAGTTTTATTTTACTGGAGTATTCATATGTCAACACATCGAATTCCACATTTAAAATATGTGCAGTTTATTGTGTATCAATTTTACCTTAATAAAACTGTAAAAAAAAAAAAAGTTAATTCTAAAAGACCCTTTAGGTGGAGGATTATATCCTGGTTGACTCACTCTTTTGGCTTCCTTCTCCCACATTTTCCTTCATTCCTGGAAGTTTTCTGATGGAACATCCCTAGGAGGGACCTGCTCCCAGTCGGAGTTGACCTAAGGCCAAGACTTCACCACCACCTCTGGCAATCAGGAGGGAGAAAATGAGGACCAGGACTCTGGAAGAATCTCTGTCCCTAGTGGGAAGCCAGCTGTGAACTAGCAGGTGGGGGCAGAACCAGCCACTGCCCACTTCTGGAATTCCTCACCCAAATGCCCAGCCTCTGGGAATTCAGCACCAAAGGGCAGGCTGTCAGCACATTCCCCAGGGAAATAAACAGATGGGGGGGGTGGAGGGGAATAGAGAGGGAAGCATTAGCTGGGTCTGAGTTCAGAGTCAGATTCAAAAGCAAAAAAAGTCTGAAACAACAAACCCCTGTGTCCTGGCATCCTTCTTCATGTCCTGATGTTTGGCTGCAGGGCACGAACTGGGGAGGCCAAACCCAGGCACACACTTCACTGAAAGACATTTTCCTCCAGCACAGAGATCTCTAAATGGATAAGTTATTTTAGGCTTAACAGAGAAAGAGATGAGATCAGACATTTGCATGATCACAGGAAGTTTAGACCGGGGTGGTTAAGAGAAGGCTACTCTGCCCGCATTGAGTTCTTTCCCAAGAGTATTTAGTGATTTGTTCCTGTGTCTTAAGGTTTTGACTTTTATACAAAGTGAATTCTTCTGGGAGCATAATGATCCGATGATATTTTTATTCTTAGAAAGATTTCATAAGGATCAGAAAGCCCTCATAGTGGTTCTCAGGATTATCTACCCATTGAAATCACCTGATTAGATTTTAAATACTGATACCTCCACAGATTCTTATTTAGTTGGTCTGAGCTACAGCCTTGAGCATAGGGATTATTTTCAAGTCACCCAGGTGATCCCAGTGTACAGCCAAGGTTGAGAATCACCTCCCTGGGCAACATACCCACACCTGGCTGATAATAGGATCCCCCTAAAAGGCCTGGTGAACATACTGATATTCAGCCCTCACACCTTCTGTTAAGGATCTCTGGTAGTTTATCATGCAGCCATTCTTTTGCCCTGATGCTAAGGCCTCCAAGTACCTACATGCATTGCTGGCGACTCTCACTCACCTACGGGTTATACCAAAAACTGCGCTTCTCAATGTGCATTTACACTCCCCAAGGATCTTGTTAAATGCAGATTCTGATCAAGATGGAAGATGGATGAGGTCTTAAGTTTTGCATTTTCAACCAGCTCCCACCTGATGCCCAAGCTGCCAGAATGGACCACATTTTAAGGAGCCTAGAGCTGTGCCTTTCAACGGAAAATACCGATGTCTGGGAAATTCTGATTCAATAAGTCTGGGATAGCATGGACACTGGGATTGTTTTGAAAGTTCTCCAGGTGATTCTTGGGTGCAACCGAGGTTAAGAACTACACATAGGCAAAAACAAAAAACTATTTTAAAGAGATATTAGCTTTAGGATTTTGGCAAAGTAATGCTTTAAATTCATAATGGGAACAAAAACTGTTAAAAGTATATATAATTTCTCTGTAGAGAATGGATCTTGAGGAAAAAAAGCCTTTTGTTTGCTGGGGAGATGGTAAAAATGCAGAAGCTGGTGGTCAAAAGGGAACTCTTTTTACATAAAAAGGAGCATAGAGCTCTGAGGGAAAATGATCCCGCACCGGGCAACACAGGGAGAGGAAGAAAAGGCAGCTGCTGTGAGGATGCCACTTGGGTAAGAGGGAGAGAGGTCTATGTGGAATTTTAAGAAGATGTTATAGTGTATAGGGCTGTGTACCCTTCTTCCACAGTGTCCTCGAGAAACAAAGAACTAGTCCAAATAGTATATGACTTCAATCTGTGGTGGGTTTTATTTGGTTTTTGCTTGAGTCACTATACTTAAGGGATTACGAAGGGAGTAGTCTCATACCACACCTGTGTGGAAAGTACTGTTGCTACCTGTGTATCACAGATGAGGAAACAGGCTTAGAGAAGGTAAATAATCCGCCCCAAGTCTTGTCAGGCAGAGCCAGGGCTGAGACCTGGGTAAACGAATCACAGAGCCCAGCTTTCAGAACTGACCTGCAGGAGAAGAGGAAAGGCCTCGAGGAGGAGAAGGATGGAGCTGGATGCAGGAATAATACCTCTGCTGAAGATGGGAAGTCTGCCAGCTCAGCACTGGCCGTCACTTGTACTGCATGACAGGCCTGAACCTCAGGGAAGAAGAAGGGGTGAGAGGAGAGGAAGATGGGACTAGAAAGCGTGAGAGCTTTTTTTCAAGGATCTGTGGGCAGAAGCAGGTTTACAAGACAAGCTACCTTGAGATCCAAATAACAGTGAAACACAAAGGTAGGCCAGGCAGTCTCCCTACTTTGGTAGGAAACATAGCTTCCAAAGCTCTATGTTTGGAACACCACATTCATTCAACAAAATACTTATTTAGCACCTACTATATATCCAGCGTTGGGGATTTGGTGAGGAGCGATCCTAGTGCTTGAACGAGGGAGTTCCTTCCAAGACATGATGCTCACCGATTCTTGCACTGGGTTCATCCAGGGCAGAGTTTCACTGGGTGTTGTTCCAGCTGTCCTCATACCTTGAACTTCACTCATTTCACCAAGGCAAAATTATTTCTAGTCCTCCTTATGCTTCAAGTTTTCTGGGAGCCAAAGACAAGAAGTATCCCTAAGTTTAGAACAACTGCCTAGTGGCTTGGGAGGAATTTCTCTGTTGTTCCTTTAGGAACACACATGGCATAATGCAATCCACAAATCAACAACAGCCTTATTACAAGAGTTTCAAGAGTTATTTCTTCAATTGCTCCTCAATATAATTTTGCGTATTGTGCCAAAGAGTAACTGAGCAAAACAATTCCACAGAGGCCCACTCAGAGAGGGCATTCCGGGGGGTGGCATGGTGGGGTGGGGTGGTATGGCTATTTCCAGGAAGATGTTCAAATAATAATTCTTAACTTTGGAGGTGGGTGGGATGTTGACATTCCCTTTGAGAGTCTGCAGAAAGCTATGATCTATCTCCCTGGAAGGAAATATCATTTCACATAAACACAAAAAATGCTGCTTAGGATTTCCATTCTCTGAGCCTTGACCCTCCATCACAGACCCGTTAGGATTTTGGGGACCCCAGTGGAGAAGGCCTAACCCAGAGGAGTGGGTCAGCCTTCATATATGTTGCTTTTAGCTGGGCTCCAGAGAGGAACGAGGAGGCTGTGAATTTGAGGCTCATTTCCTCACAAGAAGCTGAGGAAACTGCTGCTTTACACAGCATCAAGAACACAGGAGGAGTTCCCGTCGTGGCGCAGTGGTTAACGAATCCGACTAGGAACCATGAGCTTGCGGGTTCGGTCCCTGCCCTTGCTCAGTGGGTTAACGATCCGGCATTGCCGTGAGCTGTGGTGTAGGTTGCAGACGCGGCTCGGATCCTGCGTTGCTGTGGCTCTGGCGTAGGCCAGTGGCTACAGCTCCGATTCGACCCCTAGCCTGGGAACCTCCATATGCCGCGGGAGCCGCCCAAGAAATGGCAAAAAGACAAAAAAAAAAAAAAAGAACACAGGAGACTCCTTGAGACTGCTCGGGCTCATCAAATTCCTGAAATTAAAACCGCACCTCTCACCTCAGCTGGCTTTGAAGAGGCACCATCTTAAATAATACACACTAAAATATAAACAACTAATAGCCCCAAGCCCTCCCAGGAATATTTCCATTTCAAAAAGTGGTTAAATGTTTATCAAAGGGTGATATTTCCAAAGGAGTAATTAAGGAAAATAAATTATTTGAGAGGGAAAAAAGAAAAGAAATCATTAGTGAGCACCTACTACAGGTCAGGCACCGTGTGTATGCATTTGATTTTTCCACGAAGCTGATAAGCTGGATATAGGTGTCCACTTTTCACCCAGAAAGACACCAATGCCCGAAAACAAAATAACAGAATGTCATAGAGCAGGATTCTCAACTTGCATGCACACTGGAATCACCTGGGGAGCTTCAAAGATGCTGGGTTCCACCCCAGAGATTGTGGTCTGGGCTTTGGCATTTTTAAAAGATCCTCTGAGGATTCTGCTATGCAGACAGTTTAGGAACCACTGTCAAAGGGGAGATGGTAGAGATGTTAATTTCCCCAGTTCTTGCTCACTTTCAGGCAGATGTTCCACTGGGACACATCTGTGTGGTCATGCCAGTTGTGTAAACTTGGAACTAGTTTCATATCAGTTGGTATGCAGTTGCCAGCTTGAGCCCCTGTCCTCCGCTAACTCCCCTCCTCGCCCTGGCCTGCCTGCCCCTCTCTCCCAGATTTGGCCCTGCCTGTGCTAGAAACATTCTTAAATATCTTGAAAATCACTCCTGGCATAATCATCTCCCTTTCATAACATTTTAGTACATATGGACAAAGTCAGAAAGATCATTTGAGGTAATCTGATCATAAGTTACACAAAGCTGAAAAACCCAACTCTACCTGACACTAACTGGAAATGCCAAAAGCAAATTGGAACCTTTGCTCAGTTTTCACAAGAGAGAGCTCAGGACTTTGAGGTTTTGTTCCCAGATGTATTGGGTCTACGTTCAAGTCAACTCCTTTAGTTGCCCAGAAAATTAGAGACAAAAAGAAAGGAAAAGAAAGAAATATGACTTAGCAAATGATCTCCTACTTCCCAGTCAACTGCATTTTCCTGCAATAAGACGACAAGCAGGGCAAACCAACCCGAGATTTAGACAAGAAATTCCTGTCCCCTTTGGGGCAAAGAGCAGGGCAGTACAGTTTTCTATCATTAACCAGAGGAAACATATTATATGGGACAATCGTGCAACATGCAAGAACAAGTGGGAAGCATCCAGCCTCTTCCTATCTGGACAGAGAGAATAAACACAGAAAATGAAAACAATACATTTCACAATTAGTTCAATCTTTTTCAGAATTAACTGCAGAAGAATCTAAGTAGTGACAAAGATCTATATCTCACCCAGGCCACCTTATCTCTCTGCACATCCCAGCTTTATGCCTATAGAAAGTAGGGCCCTTCTTTATTCATTGAACGAACATCCGCTGAACAACTACCATTTGCCAAGAACTTTGCAAGTCTGAGTGAGCCAACATGCTGGTTCTCAGGAGTCCACAACCAAGGAGACAGATATGTAAGCAAATAATTATAATGCACTCTGGAAAAATCTGTAACCAACACCATGCAAAGGAGCATGGGAGTTCAGAGCAAGGAGTCATTAGTTTGCTGTGAATTAGAATGGACCTCATGGGGAGGCAGTACCTGAAATGATATTACAGATGAATGGGTACAGATGATTCCTACTGTTTATTCTAGTCTTTAGTTTCTGTAAAAGAAGAGAGGGTACAGTGGAAACACACACTGAGAACAGTCCTGGATGGAGCATGAATATATCTTAAAGGCTCAGACCAAGGGCTGGAGGCTCCTTATGCATCCCTCGGACCCCAAAGTGGCCTAATATCTGCTGGGTCTTAAAAAGTGTCAGACTATGTAAGATATGGCTTTGAAATTATGCCATGACGTTAAAGAACTGGTCTTCAGGGAGAAAATGGTGGATTCCATTTCTCCAAATCGTGCATTTCCCAGAAGCCTCTGATTCCTTGAAATTTCCCTTGGGGATTCACAGCTGTACTAATGATCTCCATCAAATGGCACCATTTATTTAAATTTAATTTTTATTTTATATTGGAGTATACTTGATTTATAATGTGGTATTAGTTTCAGGTGTACAGCAAAGTGATTCAGTTATACATATATATACATCCATTCTTTTTCAGTTTCTTTTTCCATGTAGGTTATTACAGAATATTGAGTAGAGATCCCTGTACTATTCAGTAGGTCATTGTTGATCATTTGTTTTATAAACAGTAATATGTATATGTTAATCCCAAACTCCTAATTTATCCCTCCCCTCTGCCTTTCCCCTTTAGTAACCTTAAATTTGTTTTCTAAGTTTGTGAATATGTTTCTATTTTGTACAAAGGTTAATTTGTATCATTTTTTTCAGATTTCTTATACAAGTGATATATGATATTTGCCTTTATCTGTCTGATTTACCTTAGTACAAAAATCTCTAGGTCCATCCACATTGCTGCAAATGGCATTATTTCATTCTTTTTTATGGCTGAGCAATATTCCATTCCATATTTTTGTTTATCCTTTCCTCTGTTGATAAACATTCAGGTTGGTTCAGTGTCTCAGCTGTTGTGAATAGTGCTGCAATGAACACTGGGGTGCAAGTATCTTACTAAACTACAGTATTCTCTAGATACATTCAGAATGGAACCATTTTTGATCATGTTTATCATGTTTATCTTTGTGCTCTGGGTTTACATTGAAGAGCACACTGAAGATTTAGTTGTGTTTCATTTCTTCACCTCCAGCTACTTCTTTTTATGGTGCTACCCTGGGGTGGAGATTTGAAATAAAATTAAAAGGAAATTTCTGATATTCCTAAACTGAGACTTTGGGCAGAAAAAAACCTGACAACTCTTTGGTTTGGAATCACGGAATCCTCTTCCCTAAAGAAAACCCCTCTTTCAATGTCAGCTGTCTGGAAGCTGAAGGCAGGGCAGGGCAGAAAGTTTAGGAACCTGGGTTCTAGACTCAGCTCTGTCACTTTATCACTTATGCAGACAGACAACCTGCACAGCCCCTGGCCTCTGCTTCCTCACCTGTAATATGGAGGAAGGGGTGATACCCTCTCTGAGTTCCTATTCAGGCTTCCCCAGGACCTGCATGAACTGTCGCTCTCCGGGCCTCCTGGGCCCTCATTGAGGCTCTCAGAATCCTGGGGTGATGCACATGGGCTGCTATAGAAGGCAGCGAATGCCAGGGCTGGAAGGAAAACCTTTCCAGGCCCTGTGGAAACTAGTAAGTGAATAGTCTGGTTTACAGACCTCATCCATCTTCTTGAACCCGGCCAGTTCAGAATCAATGACAAGCCTGCAGGAACGTCACTGGCATCGTGTCCCCTGGGTCCTCTGGCAGGCTCCTCCTTAAAACTCCTTCTTAGCTCACTTTCTTCTCTCTGTCATCTACCATAAACTTGTCAAATGTGTTGAACTCCTCCTGGCCAGGACCTTACAGTCTAGTTTGGGACAGAGACATTGCTGTGGGTTGAATTATATCCCTAAATCCATAAGTTGAAATATTATCCCCAATACTCAGAATGTGACCTTTTCAGGAAACAGGATTGTAGCTGAGGTACTTAGGATGAGGCCATTAAGATGGGCCCTAATCAACGTGACAGGTGTCCTTATAATAAGGAGTAATTTGGATGCAGACACATACACAAAGAGAATGCCATGAAAAGCCACAGACAGAAGGCAGCCAACTACAAGCCAAGGAAAGGGCCCTGAAACAAATTTTTTTCTCAGAGGGGACCAGTCCTGCCAATACTGTGATTTGGAGTTTCTAGCCTTCATGACTATCAGCAATAAGCTTCTGTGGTTTTCTGTTACAGCAGCTCTAGGAAATGAATAAAGATGTGTCCTTGAAACTGCAAAGCACAAGGCAAGGCCAAGGCCAAGCTGAGGATCTGGCTGGTAAAGAAACAATGAACCCTTTATAGATTCAGACAGGTTGTTAATTAGACAGTGTGAGGAAGAGCAGCCAAAAGTGCCAGCTCCCTGCAGCCCGAGACACCAAAACAAAAGGGGGCAAAAGGCCTGAAAACTGAGTGCTGAGTGCCAGGCACCACTGCTGAGGAGCCTCAGGCCTCTTAGAACCTGGGAGGAGGTGAGAAGGGTCTCATGACAGCCCCCTTGGAAAGAGGGAAGCCAGTGAGAAGTGCCCTGTGGCAGCTCCTCAGAGTCCTATGCTCTCCTGCACTAGGAGGACCATGAGGCATTCAGCCAAGGCTCAGATCCACTGTGGCTCTAACTCTGCCTGTATGGCCTCCATGGTTACATGTAGGGTCACCACGGTGCTCCCCAGAGCTGTTCTCCAACAGGGACACTTATTGGAGTAGACAGTGAGGTGTCAGGGGCAGGAGCACAGCCTCTAAGCTGTGCAGTTCTGCAGAGAGAGGGCGGTGGGACTGGGCCGCAAAGGGCCTGATGGATGGAGTATCACCAGAGTGGAGATGGACCAAACATGGGCAGATAGAGGATGAGATCCCTGCTTTTATAAAATGATTTTTTTTTTCATTCTTGGAATAGGGCACATGCAACAGGCAAATTTAGAAAACTGAAATAAATATAAAACTCATAGACATAATGCTGAGCAAAAGAAGCCAAACACACAGGACTGTACTTTATGATGCCATTGATATAAGATTCAAGAACAAGCAAAGCATACCTAAAGAGAAAAAAAAAGAAAAATAGAGATGGCCTCTTAGAAGAAGGATAACAATTAGAAAGGGAAATTTCTAGAAAGATAGAGATGTACTATGTTGTGACATGAATGTGGTATATTGTGATAGGAATGTGATATATGAGATACTCATCAAAAATTGTATAGTGAAGATTTGCGCATTTTTGTGTATGTAAAATTTACCTTTAAATGCATAAAGACAATAACCATCACCCAAAATCACACGAGCCGAAGGTTATCCATTAAAACTTTTAAAATTTACTTATGGCCTTTTTTTTTCTTGCAAAGTGTGTATAATTGGGATCATACTGAATACACAATTTTGATTTTTTTTTTCTTTTTTAGCCATACCTGTGACATATGGAAGTTCCGGGGCCAGGGGTTGAATGAGAGGTGCAGCTGTCAGCCTATGCTAGAGCTACAAAACCATATCCCAGCTGCATCTGCAACCTACACCACAGTTTGTGGCAACGCCAGATCCTTAATCCACTGAGTGAGGCCAGGGATCGAACCTGCATGCTCACAGAGCCAATGTCAAGTCCCTAACCTGCTGAGCCATAACAGGAACTCCAATTTTGGATTTTTTTTAAGTTTATGTTAAAAAAAAAAATCTTCTCATGTCATTAGAACAGCTTAGTCAGTACCATTTTTAAGTAACTGCCTGGGGCTGTATTTTGCATATATATTATAATCCATACAACATTTCCATAGCATTAGGCATTTAGTTTGCTTTGTCAATAATAAATAACACTGTGATTAACATCTGTGCCCATACATCTTTGTCTGCATGTCTGATTATTTCTCTAGAAGATTTCTGGAAGAAGAATTACTGGGGAAAGAGTATGAATATTTTAAGGCTTGTCAAAGCTTGCTGTCACATTGCTTTCCTGAACAGTGTGGGAGCAGGGCTTTTCTCCCCACACCCTCACCAGCCTTGAGTAGTGTCACAGTGTTCATCTTGCCTGATGCAGCAGGGGGCAAATAGTATTTTATTGTTGTGACTGTCTTTCTGTAACTATTGGTAGAACAGAACATTTTGCCATACATTTACAAGCTATTTTATTTCCTTATCTGTGAACTCTCTGTTCATGTCCCTGACCCACTTTTCTATGTTGATGTTTTACTGGGTTTTTAAAAATCAAAGTAGAAACTCTTTAAAGATTGAAGCTAGTAACTTCTCTACCACACTTGTGATAAACGCTCATTCCTAGTGGGCTTTTAATTTTAGGGGTTGTTGTTTTTTTTAATTACATCTCATCAGAATCATGTCCTTTGCCTTCTTTGTCACTGCTCCTGACTTGGGGTGGCATATGCTAGCTGGGCTATTGTGTGAGAAATGACCTGGAATCTGGAGAGAGATGATAAGACTGGAAAAGAGGGACAGGAGATATGTAGATATAGATATATGAATGTGAAGAAAACTGACATCTTAACAACCTATACACTGCTATATAATGATATATATGTATGTTGATAGGCTGCCAATCTTCCTTAAATTGACCTATAGATTCAAAGCTATTATAGTCAAAATCCCAGATGGCTATTTTAAAGAAATTAACAAGCTGGTGTTTAAGGACCTAGAATAACCAAAACGAATCTGAAGAATAAAACTGAATGGCTAACACTACCTGATTCCAAAAATTATTACAAAGCTCTAGCAATCAAGCCAATGTGGCATAAAGACAGACTAAATAGACCCCTGGAACAGAACAGAGGTCAGAAATAAACCCACACATATATGGACAGGCAGTTTTTGACAAAGGCTCAAAGGCAATGCAATAAACTATGCTAGGAAAATTAACTAGATAGAAATAAAACAAATTTGAATCCATAATTCATACCATAGAGAAAAATTAAGTCAAAATGGATCATAGACCTAAATGTAAGACTTAAAACAATAAAACTTGTAAAAGAAAATATAGCATAAAATCTTTTGTCACCTGGAGTTAGGGGCAAGGATTTCATAGGTATAATACCAAAAGCACTGTATATAAAACAACAGCAACAAGTTTGTCAACATTAAAAACTTCTGCTTTTTAAAAGACAGTGGTAGGAGAATGTAAAGAGCAGCCAAAACCTGGAAGGAAACTTTTGCAAAGTATATATCTAATAAAGGATTTGTATTCAGAATAAAGAACTCTCAAAATTCAACAACATGGAAACTTAAAACCCAATTATTTAAATAGGCAACAGAGTTTAATAGATACTTCATCAAAGAAGACAAATAGATGGCAAAAAAGTATATGAAAAGAGGTCCACTATCATTAGTCATCAAGGAAATGCAAATTAAAACCACCATCAGATACTTCTACACACCTATTTGACTGGTTCAAACGAAAAAGACTGACGATACCAAGTTTAGCAAGAATGTAGAGGAATTAGAACTCTCACGCACTCCTGGTGGGAATGCAAAATGGTACAACCACTTTGACCAACAGTCTGGCAATTTCTTTAAAAGTTCAGGATACAGGAGTTTCCGTCGTGGCTTAATGGTTAACGAACCCAACTAGTATCCATGAGGACTTGGGTTCGATACCTGGCCTTGTTCAGTGGGTTAAGGGCCCAGCATTGCAGGGAGCTATGGTGTAGGTCACAGACGAGGCTCAGATCCCACATGGCTGTGGCTGTGGTGTAGGCCTGCAGCTATAACTCTGTTTTGCCCCCTAGCCTGGGAACCTCCATATGCCATGAATGCAGCCCTAAAAAGACCAAAAAAAAAAAAAAAAAAAAAAGTTCAGGGTATAGCCACCAAATAATCCATCTATTTTACTTCTAGATATTTGCCTAAGAGAAAAGGAAATACATGTTCATACAATGGCTTATACATGAGTTCATAGGTGTTTATTTGTAGTAGCCAAAAAATAGAAACTCAGATGCTCATCATAAACAAATGTGATGCATCAATACAATGAAATACTGCCCAGCTATAAAAATGAACAAACTATTGATACAGGCAACAACACGATGTATCTCAAAATAAGTATGCTGAGTGAAATAAGACAGAAGGAAGGACATACTGTATATGCCAATTATACAACTCCAGAAACGCAAACTAATCTGTAGTGACAGAAATGAGATTAGTTGCTTAGGGGATGAAAGTCTGAGATGGACAGAAAGGAGGGATCACAGAGAAAACGTTTAAGGGTGATAAACATGCTGATTTTTTTCATCATGGTGATGGTCCCAGAGCTGTATACATAGGTCAAAAATATATGCAGTTTATTGTACACCTCAGATACAAATACACCTAAATAAAGCTTTTTCCTTTTTCTTTTTTTCTTTTTTAGTTTTAAGTTACCAAAACATTAAAAAAAAAAAAAAAAGAAGAAGAAGAAGAGGAAAAAGAAAAGAAAGAGAAAACACTCCCTTAGTCCCAGGCCTTCCCTATGTGTTCTGTTTTTAAGAACTGTGGACAGCTCAGATTGAATTAAGTTGTGTCAAGTTTAGACCTTGACTTTCTGTAGACTTCCTTCTAAAATTTTCCAGAACAGATGGCTTTATTCCCCAGCCACCAGAACAAAGCACCCTTGGACTCAGATAGGAAGAAACTCAGTGTCCTGTACCTCTTATGACTAAGAGCTGTGGGTTATTTCAAGGAATCTGTGTCACAGAATTTCTGTGCATTTGCCCCAGATATCTCCTTGTTATTCTCATCCCTCCACTCATTCGGTGCATATTAGTTGAGCATCTAGTATGTGTTGGGCTTATAACTGGCCAAATGAGGACACAGGCATGAATAAAACAGGCACAGCCAGGGTCATGTTATTCATTTTGTGGGCCCTAGGCATTTTTGCATTTGGGAGTTCCACTAAAAAACAAATAAATTTTATGACCATGTTGATGTAAAGACAAGTATAATCCAGACTGAATTTTTATATATCCATTATTCTTATATTCATTTTTAAAACTAATTTGAAGAGGAATTTTGAACTTTTCTTTTTCTTTTTTTCTTTTTAGGGCTGCACCCATGGCATATGGAGGTTCCCAGGATAGGGACTGAATCAGAGCTGCAGCTGCCAGCCTATACCATAGCTCACAGCAACGCCGGATCCTTAACCCACTGAGCAAGGCCAGGGATCGAACCTGCCACCTCATGGTTCCTAGTCGGATTCGTTTCCACTGCACCACAAGGGGAACTCCTGAAGAGAAATTTTAATTCAAGTATTTTCATGGACCCCTAAAAGTATCATAGATCATGGGCCTACGCTGGCACTGGGTAACAGTCCCAGCCCTCACGCCTCTGCTGCCAGAAGAGGTCATCTTTGAACAGATGCTCATGCTAACAACTAATTAATTAGGTATTCTACCCAAAGGGCAAAGCAAACAGAAGAGGGAAGGAGCATGGTGTCTGAAAGGAACAAAAGGAAGGCCAGTGGTTGCAACCTGATAATCAAAAGACAGCTTTGTGAGACTAGACATGTAAGCTGAAACTGAGGTATGTAGGATTCTGGCTTTTTACTTTAGGGGTAGTAAGAAGATATTGAAGTGTGTCAAAGGGTACAATTAACAGCAAATGGGCAACCCACAGAATGGGAGAAAATATTCACAAATCTTCTATTTGATAAGAGGTTTATATATATAGGATATATATTTTTTTTAATTCCTGCAACTCAAAAACCCCCACTTAAAAATGGGCCAAGGACTTAGACACGTCTCCACAGAGAATATAAAAATGACCAATAAGTATGTGAAAAGATGTTCAACATCACTAATTATTAGAGAAACGCATATCAAAACCACAGTGTAATACCACTTCTCACTCATTAGGATGGCTACTAGGAAGAAAAAAAAATGTAAGTGTTGGTGAGGATGTAGAGAAATTGAGACATTTGTGCATGGTTGGTGGTGGAAATGTAAAATGATGTAGTCGCTATGTTAAAACAGTATGATGATTCCTCAAAAATTAAAAACAAAGCTACCATATAACCCAGGAATCCCAATTCTGTATATATACCCAAAAGAACAGAAAGCAGCATCTCAAGGAGATATTTGTAAACCTGTGTTCACAGCAGTATTATTCAGAAGAGCCAAAAAGGTGGAGGCAACCCAAATGCCCATCAGGTGAATGGTTAAACCAAGTGTGGTGTATCCACACAATGGACTATTTTTCGGCCTCAGAAAGGAAGGAAATTCTGATACATGCTATAACATGGATGAAACTGAGGGCATTATGCTAAGTGAAATAAGTCAATCACAAAAAGATAACGATTAATGCCACTCACATGAGGTACAAAGAATAGTCAAATTCATAGACAGAAAGTCGAATGGTATTTGCCAGGGGCTAAGGATAGTAGGGAATGGGGAGTTGTTTAATGACACAGAGTTTCAGTTTTGCAAGATGAACAAGTGCTGGAGATTGCACGACAATGTGAACAGCCTTAACACTACTCAACTGTATACTTAGAAATGGTTAAGATGATCAATTTTGTGTAATATGTTATAACTGATAGAATTCAGATATTTTAAAAAGATGGCTCTGAAAAGCCATTCTTTTGTGAAAAGAATGAACAGGAAGTGTGCAAGAGTGAAACCAGTGAAATCTCCTGGAGGATGTTGCAGAGTGCAGATGGGAGGGGAGGGTGATTGACCAGAGTGGACTATAAATAAGGTGACTAGAGAAGGAGAGGAGACAGAGAGAAATATTTAGGAGTTTGAATCCATAGAACTGGAAGCTGAGGAAAAGAAATACATAAATGATAAGCAACTCATTTTGAGTGGCTGGTAATGCCATTTACTGAGCCGGGCACATCAGAGAGGGAGCCCTCTGGGGAGGAAGGAGGTTGGGTTGGGGAAGAGGAAGAAATTCCATTTTGAAACACCGAGAGATCTAAGTGTGAAAGTAGGATTGGCAATTGGCAGTAGAGATCTAGAGCTAATGAGTCTTTCAAGCTGGAGATGCATGAAAGTGTAGACTTTCTCAGTCTGTGCTTGAGTAATAGGTGTGGTAGGTGTGGATGAAAAGCTGGAGGAGCTGAGTATTTTGAGAAGAGAGAGCCCAGAACCAAGCCCTGAGTCATTGCTGGCAAAGTGACATCAAGAATAGGTAAGTCAGGAGTTCCCGCTACGGTACAGTGGGGGAAGGACTGGGCATTACCACAGCTGTGGCTCGGATTTGATCCCTGGCCTAGGAACTTTTGCATGCCGTACCTGGGTATGGCAAAAAAAAAAAAAAAAAAAAAAAAGAAAAGAAAAGAAAAGAAAAAGAAAAGTCAGCATTACTGTCTCATTTTATAAATGAAGAAAAGGAGGGCAAGATGCTAATCTTGCCCAAGATCACACAAGTCCTTAAGGGGAAAGGCCAGAATTTGGACCTAAAATCCACCTTCGACCGCTATCCTCCTCCCACCAAAAAACAAACAAACAAACAAAAAAAAACGAGGCAGGAAAGCCCCTCACCACCGGCTGCCTCCTAGAGCAAGCCCCCTTTGCCAACTAAGACTCAGTTGCCTCGTGGGCAAAATGGAGAAAACATGACCTCCCTTTCTTAGTGCACTGGGTTGCAGGGAGGCCTGGGTGAATCACAGATACAGCCTGTCAACTGTGAAACACCGTTCCATGGGGTGACAGGCTCCATGCCCTGGTTTCCAAATGAGGGAAGATCATCGGCACAGTTGGCCCGAGATCATCTTAAAGGCAGAGGTCATTACCTTCCCATGAATCTAGACCAGCCACCTCATTAACCAGTGCCACCTTGACCCACTTCCTTGTATTTACCTTTCTCTGGGAACCATCAACCTAGTTTGCAGTCTTGGCCAGAGCTGTTCTTCTCCAAGCTGGGGCCTCCTGATCCACACCTGCAGGCCCAGCCCCCACTTGGTGGGGTTGGCCCCGACCAAATGCCCAGAGGAGGAAACTGAATCCTTCCCCTCTTCCAGCTGTCTTGTTTGGCGCAGGTCCCTGCCTGAGTGCCAGGACTGGACTCTGGGTAGAGGCAGGCACCAGCAACCTGATGGTGCTGCCCAGCTTGGACTTCTGAGAACGACCTAGGTGAGAACTGCTGGCCACTGGCACCTGTCCACAGCCCTTTTCATAGCCTGGCTGACTACCTGCTTGAACCACCCCCTTTTCTTAGAATTGCAAAGCCATCAGCTTCTGTATGCCATTCCCCAGGCTACCCATCCTTCCAGGAGCATCAGCTGGGCCCCCACCCTTTAACCCAACACCCCCATCCACCTGTGCCTGCCCCTCTGTGGTCTTTTCTTCCTCTACCCTTCAGGCCCATAGATATAAAGGTCATTTTCAAATTAGAATGACCAGGGCCCAGGCCTAACTGATGAGAAAGGGAGAAGACAGGTGGGAGTCAAGAGTCGAGGGGGAGGCTGAGTCCCAAGAAGGCTGGCCCCTCCCCACGACTTTGGGAGGAAAAGCTGAGGCCCGGATGGTCTCTGAATTCTCCCAGGCTTGACATAGATGGGTTCAGAGGTTTTTGAATAAATAAATGAACAAGTTAGATCTTCCCTCTCTGCATCCTGGTGTGTTTTCTGAGACCATCAGTTCTCTCTCCTGAAATGGGGCAGATACAAGGCCAGGAGAGAAAGTGACTCGTCAACCAGTGCAGAGAGGAAATATTTGTTCCTGTGAGGTCTTCTCTGGAGCAGAACTAACTTGTTCCCTCATGAGACAAGAGAGGACAGAATGGGCACCGGGATTTTGAAACAGCACCCCAGCTCCTACTGTAAGAGAGCCTGGGTCCCACCAGCTGTAGTTATATACACTTAGCCACACTGTTGCCTGGGTTTACGGGCAGGCCCTGGGTTAAATGAGCCCTGACCTGTTTTATCTTGCTTAATCCTCCCAAACACCTTCTGAGGCTGGTACTATTATTTTCTCCACTGGACAGATGAGGAAATAGAGGCAGGAGGTTAAGTCACTTGAGCAAGAGTCCACAGTTCATAAAAGCAGCAGAACTGGGATTTTTTTTTTCTTTTTACTGAAATGGTGCTGTTACATCTTAAAAAAACCAGCAATTTGCCCACATGCTCAGCTTGGCTGAAATGTGTTATTTTCAAATCGAGCAATGAACTGCAGATGGGTAGAAGGGGAAGGGCCTCCGAGATGAGTTGGTCCAGGCCAGAGTTGGAAGAAAGGAGGAGAAAAGCTTAGCACACAAGGTGCAAATTTCCCCTCCCTCTTCCCTCAGCTCCAAAAATAAAACAGAACAAAAAGATTGGGAAGTCCTGGATTTAGAGAATTTAGCATCTCCCTCCTAACTCCCTGTGATTTTTTTTTTTTTTTTCTCCCCTCAAGATAACAAGAAGGGCCTATTTCCTGGAGCAAGGAGAAGTGAAGACCCTTCTGCTGGTGGATGTGATCTTGGGGGAAAGTGGGTAGGGGCAGGGAGTGTCCTGGTCCCTTCCTGCGGCTGGTCCCTGGTCCCTCCCATGCTTTTCCTCTAGCCCTCCTCCCCAGATGCTGTGAGGCTAAGGACTACAGATCCAGGGCCCTGAAGACTTCCCGGAATTGGCTCCCCAGGAAGACAGCCCTGTCCTTTCACAAACCCTCACCTCCCCTCTGCATCCCTAATTGGCATCTTATGGTGACTTCATTTTTCACTCTTGGCTAAAAATGGGTCTCTGATGATTTATTCTATCCTGGGTGTTGACAAGCTCAAGAAGTGGTGCAGGGCCGCTGCCAGGCGCTGGAGGTAACAAAGCGTGACTCACCACTCTGAGGTCAAGGTGGGAGGCAAGGGAACCAGCTGACAGTACTCGCACACCATCCCCAGGGTTTCTCCCTCTCCTGTGAGGGCACTTCACTCCTGGAGACGAAAGGGCCACCCCAGAGCCCTGGGACAGAGACAGGACAGGCAGCTCACAGGCCTGTCACAGCTCAAGGCTGCTTCTTTGTTTCTCACCCCCAGTGGTAAACGCTAAACTGCCTTTCAGAGAAAGCTCTAAAAGGGAGATATAACCCAGCCCTCCTGGAACCTACTCGGTCACGTGTTCATAAAACAAGAGCACTGAAAGAACGACAACATTAAAAAAAAAAAAAACAAAAAAACCCCCTAGAGATTATTTAACTCAATCTTCTTACCTTATGGGAACTAATTCAAAACCCAAATCATTTGACCACGGTCACAAAGTGAGCTAGAGGTGAAGCTGGGACTAGAACCTGGGTCTTTCATCTCCCAGCCCTGTGCTCTGTATGCCGAGCACAACATAACGTGGATAAAATGTGAGCTCATGAACAAGTAGGGCCTGACTCCTTTCGCCGTGAACAGGAGAAAGACGCCCTAACCTTGAGGGGAGAGGCTGCTGGAATTTCAGCTTTGCCTTCATGCCTCCCTTTGGTGAGGCTCTCTGTTTGGCAGATGATCTCTTCCTAGCTTGTGGGGTCCCTGGAGTCCTTGGGGCTCTCCCAGGAAGGATGTGTTACCAGTAGGAAGGTGAAAACTGGGGATGATCCACAGATTCTTTCTGGGCTTCATCAAGAGCAAGTTGCCCTTATAAGCATTTTTTTTTTGCATTCCATCTGGCTGCTAAATGACCCCATTTCTCTTTTCTCTCTGTTGAGCTTCCAGGTAAACAATGTGTCACCCAGGAGAGACTTGAACTCATGGAGTCAGTAAATCAAAAGGGACCACAAAATTTCTCCAATCTGAATCTGCTGTTCTCAGTCCAGGAACCCACTCCACCACCACCAGGGAGACACCACACGACCCTGGGCTGGAACACTCCTCAGGATAAATGATTCTTCCTCCCTTCTTCATGGCCCCTCTGTGGCTAGACAGACCCAAACGGTAGAGACGGCTGTCCAGACCTTCCTGGCGGCAGCCTCTCTGCAATGGCAGGTCTGCCTTCTAGGCTGATAGAGAGCAATTGTTCTCCCTTCTCTGGACTACAGCTATGTCTTTGCTCATGGCTCACAGGTCCAGGCCAACACCAGAACCATTCTTGATCCTCCAAAGACTGAGCATCTGTTTGGTGGGCTAGGCAGGACTCATACTCAATTTTCTTTTCCCATCTGATTTCCACAAGAATAAGAGGAAAAAAAAAAAAAAAAAGCTTGCCCGCCTTCCCTAGGGAAATTGAGTAAGGATAAAAGCTAAGTGCCAGAGCCATCCATTTACTTCTTGCTAACAATTTTGGTGAAAGGTCTGATAGTGAGGTTGAAAAATATTATTGTTCTTCTAAATTCCTCATTTGCCTTCTCATTCCCTTTGGAAACCACATGTGAATTTCACCCAAAATAAATCAATTAATGGAGTTCCTGTAGTGGATCAGCAGAAACAAATCTGACTAATATCCATGAGGATGCAGGTTTGATCCCTGGCCTCACTCAGTGGGTTAAGGATCTACCGTTGCAGTGAGCTGTGGTGTAGGTCACAGCCACAGCTCAGATCCCAAATTTCTGTGGCTCTGGCGTAGGCCAGCAGCTACAGCTCCAATTTGAACCCTAGCCTCGGAACCTCCATATATCTTGGATGCAGCCCTAAAATAAAAAAAAGAGAGAGGCAAAATAAATCAATTACTTACTCTATGCCAGGCAGCATTCCAGGGATACAACAGTGAATGAACTAAATGAAGTTCCTGACCCCGTAAAGCCTGTGTTCTAGAAGAGAAGATAATAATAAACAAATAAACAATATAATATAATGTCAGGAACTGGCATGCACTGTGAGGAAAACAGCAATGTTAAGGACAAACAGTGATGGAGCTTTTGGGTAAGGGGGTGAGGGGAGGTCTTGGAAGTGACATGTGAGCAGAGACTGGAGTGGGAGGAATGGGGAATGTTTCCCTCCTTGGAAATATCTGGGGGAGGTATTCTAAGATGAAAGAAGTACAAGGCATTTCTGATCAGGGTGCTATTGGATCAGTTAGGATGCTTCAATTGACTTTTCATAGATGAAAATCATTTTTAAACCAAATATTGCCAATAGCTGAAAAACGTCAACATGACCTTACTTGCTTTTAGAAGTCTTTCGCATTCATAACCTGATGTCTAGTAGGTGGGACCACGGGCATCTGCATGAAGTGATCAAACAAGCTTACCTTTGTGAAAAGGTCCCTCATATGGTATCCTTATTAATAATCACAACAGCCCCACAAGGTAGGTTTTATAATTAATTCATAACAGTGTTACAGGTGGGGAAACTGAGGCTGCAAAAAATGAAATAGCTTGAGTGTGCAGAGCCAAGACCAATAGAATCTGATGTCCTGGAGTTCCTGTTGTGGCACAGCAGAAATAAACCTGATTAGTATCCGTGAGGTTGTGGGTTTGATCCCTGGCCTCAGTCAGTGGGTTAAGGATCTGGCATTGCTGTGAGCTATGGTGTAGGTCACAGACATAACTCGGATCCTGTGTTGCTGTGGCTGTGGCTGTGGCGTAGGCTGGCAGCTGTAGCTCTGATAAGACTCCTAGCTGGGGAGCCTCCATATGCCATCGATGTGGCCCTAAAAAGCAAACAAATTTAAAATTTTTTTTAATTAAAAATAAAATAGAATCTGATGTCCTGTTGTTGGGACCTTTCTTCACTGAAACCTGGTGTAAAGTACATGAACACCTGAGCTTGTAAATATAACTTCAAATCAGCACAATATCCAGAGCTGAAGATCAATGTCTCTGGGACAGTGTGGCAGTGACCACACAGCTGTCCTTCAGATGGACTTGCTAAAGGGAGCAGAGTTGCCCTACAGCCCTTGTTAGCGCCCTGAGGACCCATATCCCTGTTCGTGTCCTCCAGGCTGCTCCCAGCCAGTGGCTGACCACAGCAGTGGGGGTACCGTGCAGGCCCATCCTGCGTGACACAGCAGGCAACCTCCTAGTTCTTGGACTCCTGCTGGCCTGGCCGAAATGCTCTGTTATCTGAGGCTTTTTCTCCCCAGTACTTCTTTCCGTCTCTCCTTTCACAGGTGTCAGACCTGCACTATGGTCTGAAGGCTCTGCCTGCCCTCTCTCACCACCTCCCCTTTTCTCCTTCACAGACATTTCTCCCAATAAATCTCTTGTGTGTTCCAGCCCTTTCCGGCCTGTGCTTCCAAGAGGATCCATATTGACATCATTTATAATCTAAATAGTTTTGTTTTACTTCTTTAAAGAAGAGCTGTATTATTAGTTTATTATATCTTTACCTTTCTGGACTTGCAAAACTCAAAGAAAAGAAATGTTTTTTTCTCAGCTATCTGTGTCAGACTTGTACCCTCATTAATGGCAAGTGTACAGGGTAATTCTGGAATTTTACAGGTGTTAACCGAGGTGAGGTTTTGGTCTGAGTTCTGACAATAGCCTTTAATGTTAGCAGTTTCCAATCTGCTTCACAGATCCTTGTCTAAGGCAAAAATGTGCTGCTTGCTTCCCTGGGTATGCATTCCAAGCATGGAGCTCATCAGAGCTGTTGAGGTACATGGGAACGTATGTAAGTGGTTCTAGAAGTTTGCCGGAAGTGCTGTGGGCAGATGTAGGGGTCTGACCCTGCACTGTCCAACAGAAATACAATGTGAGCTACCTATGTAATTTTCAATTTTCTAGTAGTCACATTAGAAAAGGAAAAAGAAACAGGTTAAGTTAATGAAATACCTTATCTATCCCAAGATATCCAAAGTATTATCATATCAACATGCAGTCATATTTAAACACCACTAATAAGATATTTTACTCTTTCTTTGCACACTAATCATTTCAATGAGTCACATTTCAAGCGCTCAATGGGCACACATAGCCAGTGGCTACTCTGTTGGACAGGGTTCATCTAGGGCCTCTGAGAAATAATACCTGAATGTGAGACAGTCAATAGCCGGGTTTTCTTAGTATTCCTCTAAACCGGTTACAGATCTTCACCCAACCCCACCCCATTGTGGAATTTGTCAAATCATCACCCAAGGGGATTTTTATTCAGGACTTTTTCTAGTTTGCTAGGTAATAGGAAATATTCATTCTGTAATGAAATATTCCTAGGATTGAGTTCTTAGGCATATATGAGATGTCAGCTCTCAGCATGATTTTAAATAAATCTTTGCAGCTAGAGAATCAAGTGTATGAAAATATGGGGTTATTGCCTTCTCCCAAATGTCTTACTTTAGCAGCTTCAGCAATTACCTATCATATGACTCTGTTATCTTCTGCCTGGTCCATCAGGTGAGGAGCCATCTTCCACCCCATCTGTCAGGTTACATTTCTAGCAGAGATGTGGTAACTACTTTAAGAAAGCACTATGAGGAGTTCCCATTATGGCTCAGTGGTTAATGAACCTGACTAGCATCCCCGAGGATGTGAGTTCAATTCTTGGCCTTCCTCAGTGGGTTAAGGATCTAGCGTTGCCATGAGCTGTGGTGTAGGTCACAGACTCAGCTCAGATCCTGCGTTGCTGTGGCTGTGGTGTAGGCTGGCAGCTGTAGCTCCAATTTGACCCCTAGCCTGGGAAACTCCATATGCCACTGGTGTGGGCCTAAAAGACAAAAAAAAAAAAAAAAAAAAAAAAAAAAAGAAAGAAAGAAAGAAAGAAAAGAAAGCACTATGATATAGTTCCCTATGCCCCACAGTAGGACTTCATTGCTCATCCATTCTAAATGTAATAGTTTGCATCTGCTAACCCCAAACTTGCAGTCCATCCTACTCCTTCCACCCTCCCCCTTGGCAACCACAAGTCCGTTCTCTATGTCTGTGAGTCTATTCCTGTTTTGCATATAGGCTCGTTTGTGCCATATTCTAGATTCCACATATAAGTGATAGCATATGGTATTTATCTTTCTCTTTCTGACTTACTTCACGTAGTATGAGAATCTCCGGTTGAACCCATGTTGTGCAAATGGCAGTATTTCATTTTTTATGTCTGAGTAGTATTCCATTGTGTATATATATATATATATATATATATATATATATATATACCCATCTTCTTAATCCATTCATCTGCCGATGGACATTTAGGTTGTTTCCATTCTTGGCTATTGTGAATAGCGCTGCAATGAACATATATTCAATCTCTTGGGATAGAATGTAATGGAAGATAGTATGAAACAAAGAATGAATATATATATATATATATATGTATATTTATATATATATGACTGGGCCAATGTGTTGTACAGCACAAATTGGCACAACATTGTAAATCAACTATACTTTAATTTAAAAATGCACTGTGGGAGTTCCCGTCGTGGCGCAGTGGTTAACGAATCCGACTAGGAACCATGAGGTTGCGGTTCGGTCCCTGCCCTTGCTCAGTGGGTTAACGATCCGGCGTTGCCGTGAGCTGTGGTGTAGGTTGCAGACGCGGCTCAGATCCCGCGTTGCTGTGGCTCTGGCATAGGCCGGTGGCTACAGCTCCGATTCAACCCCTAGCCTGGGAACCTCCATGTGCCGCGGGAGCGGCCCAAGAAATAGCAACAACAACAACAACAACAACAAAAAAAAAAAAACAAAAAACAAAAAAAAGACAAAAAGACAAAAAAAAATAAATAAATAAATAAAAATGCACTATGATACTCCATTTTTTAATACTAGAATTATATATTTAATACCAACTTCACATGAGGCAAATATTGTGTATATACCTGTACATGTGCTCATTCAATTTTCAACCATGTATTATTATCTCCAGTTTACAGTTTTAAAAAATTGGGTTTCAGAGAACGAAGTAACTTGCCCAATGCCACATTGCTAACCATTCTCCATCCCTTTAAAAATTGGCATTGGGAAACCAATATCCTAAACCAATTTACAGTGTTGATGGAATTGTAAATTGGTTCATTCTTTTCTCAAATTAACTTGGCCATGTTTAACATGTTGTAAAATGGTCCATGCCCTTTGACACAATGATCTTGGAATTTATTTTAAGATAATAAATGAAATACACATGCACACACTCACACATCAGCTTGCATAAGATGATTATGACAGAAATATCTGTGACAGCATAAAAAAATTTATATAACCCAAATCTTTCACTCATTTAGCAAACATTTACTGCATACCTTCTGTGTGTTAAGCACAAGTCTAATACCAAGGATTCAGCAGTGGAGAAAAAAATAGAAGGACAAAAATGATCCCTGTTTTCATGGAGAAGTTTCACACGCAAATATCCTAGGAGGACAGAATAGAAGTGGATAATGAGAACCACACACACATGTTTTTTGGCCACACCCCCCGGCAGGTGGAAGTTCCTGGGGCAGGGATCAAACACGTGCCACAGCACTGACCCTAGCTACAGCAGTGACAATGCCAGATATTTAACCTGCTGAACCACACGGAACTCCTACTATCCATATTTAAAGGGTAAAAAGAAACAAAATAACTCTTTTTTTTTTTTTTTTTTTGCTTTTTGGATACTAGTCTGATTTGTTTCTGCTGTACTACAACAGGAACTCCAAATTACTCTTGATAATATATTTTGTTTAATCTAATACATCCAAATTATGTAATCAACATAAGAAACTAAAAAAGATATTTTGCACTTTTTTAATACTAAGTCTTCAAAATACAGTGCATATTTTGCATTTACAGCACATTTCAATTTGAACACTAACCTTTCATCAGAAATCTATTTTGATTTCATAAAATTTACCCTTAAAAAATAGTCATATAAACAAGGTGTTCCAAAGTTTTCCCAATATGTTAGTCGATTATTAAAAATAATTTTCTTTTAATATTTGCATCCATATTGACCGAATTAGTTTGTCTTTTAAAAGATGGATTGATTTGACTTTGAAGCAAAACCATATGTTTTAAAACAATTTTTGTTCAAGTTAGCTAACTTCACTAACTCTTGGATCTGCTCTTAGTGCCACAGATTCAAAAGGATATTACACAAATTGAAAAGTCACTCTGAACTTATCAGTATCAACAAAGTGTCCTTCAAGTTTTTCTTGTAGTTTTTCCAGTCAATTTACATAACACTATCAGTAATAAATAAAACCTTCTGCAATTGATTCATATTAGAAAAAGTTATAAAATTGTTATCACTTGTTTAGATTATGGAAAGTTTTGATTTCAACATAAATTCTTGTGCCTATATGGCTAGGCCACAAATAAGCTTTTCCTTTACTTAAAAATCTCAAATTTAGGGAGTTTCCATTGTTGCACAGCAGAAATGAATCTGACTAGGAACCATGAGGTTGTAGGTTCAATCCCCAGCCTCGCTCAGTGGGTTCAGGATCTGGTGTTGCCGTAAGCTGTGGAGTAGGTCGCAGATGCAGCTCAGATCTGGCATTGCAGTGGCTCTGGCCTAGGCCAGCAGCTACAGCTCCAATTAGAACCCTAGCGTGGGAACCTCCACATGCCACAGGTGCAGCCCTAAAAAAAAAATCTCAAATTTAGCATGTCCATATGCAGTGAGAAAACATAAATCACACTGACATTTTGTGTCTTTGATTATCGACCGTTTAGCAAATATTCCTTTTATTTCAAGAAAAAATTGGATTTCCCAGTACAGTAAATCTTTAGAAAACTCTTCCTCCACTCAAACAATAAGTATTGGCAAAGAACATTAAATTCATTAAATCCATTGTCTTCTACTTCTTTCAACAGTTCTGGAAATGGGATGATTCATAGCATTTGAATATCTATAATGAACAATCTTAACAATTCCATACAGTATATTTTTCATTTTTTCATAGCGTCTCTTTCAGAAAACCCAGCCCAAATACTTTCAATACCTGACACACAGTGAAGTGAAGCAATAAGGGAAAACCTCAGTCTCTTATTTCAAAATTCCAATAAATCTGGGTTTTTTAAGCTGATATAGCTAGATTATAGTACAACATGAAAGAAACTAATTTTTTCATATCTAGCTGAAATTTTTTGATAAATAGAAAAGATGCAAAAATACCATGCCGGAATTCCCATTGTGGCTTAGTGGTTAGTGAACCCAACTAGCACCCATGAGGTTGTGGGTTCGATCCCTGGCCTCACTCCGTGGGCTAAGGATCCGGTGTTGCCGTGAGCTGTGGTGTAGGTTGTAGACGTGGCTCAGATCCCACATTGCTGTGGCTCTGGGGTAAGCCTGCGGCTACAGCTCTGATTGGACCCTTAATGAGGGAACCTCCATACGCAGCGGGTGCAGTCCTAAAAAGACAAAAAGACCAAAAAAAAAAAAAAAAAAAAAAAAAAAAAAAAAAAAACCATGCCTTGGATTCAACCTTTTAGGGCACAAACTGACATTTCTTTGTAAGTGTGGGGAAAAAAATCTAAATGTTACTATTCTAGTCATAGTACCAGCTTCTGCACCTCCACTTGATCCTATATGGCAGTAGTATGCCTTAGTTTTAAATTTAAATGTTTATCCATACTTATTTTTTAACTAGAAAAATAATTTAATTATATTACAGTTAAAACAAATGCAATGTAACATTTTTAATAAACCTAATCACTAATTATAGCTTACATAGGTATCACTATAATTCACATTGTCTGCATAAAATATTCAAATAAACACAAGTTATAGCAGATAAAAAGAAAAAAAATTACCCAAGCCTGATACCAATTAGGTGGGTGAAATGTTTAGGTATAGACTACGGTAAGATCTTACGCAATGTAGTGAAATGTCTAACAACAACAACAATAACAAAAGTTGTGTTTAACAGAAAAAATATTTTATACTGCTATAGCTTTAAGTTAAATTAGGTTAACTTCTAATAAGTTAATAATCCCATTCCTCAGTCACCTGGCCAACTTTCAAGGACTTGATAGCTAGATATGACTAGTATTGCAGCAAAGCTCTGTTAGGCAGGGAGAAGGTTCAGATCACTGGCTTCTTTAAAGCTGCCTTATGTTTCTTTAAGTTCCCAGAAGTTTGGAGGGGAGAAAAAGCGTTTGGGGATGGATTGCTGGCTGCCCCTTTCACTGCAACCAAGGTTGCTCCACTTTTATCTGGTTTACATATTGGATCTTCACAGAAGACTTGGCTGGAAGAAAGTGTCCCAGTGGGTGAAAGCTTTGGTCCTCTGTTTCCTTGCTCCTGAAAGTGGTAGCTTTAGCATGGACATCCCACCCCAACCTCTGAGCTAGATGGAAATGCATGTTCTCAGGCCCTACCCCAGGTGATTCCTGTGCACATTACAGTTTAAGGAACAGTGGGCCCAAAATAAATAAAAATAAATAAATAAAAGGAGTCCCCATTGTGGCTCAGTGGTTAACGAATCCAACTAGGAACCATGAGGTTGCGGATTCGATCCCTGGCCTTTCTCAGTGGGTTAAGGATCTGGTGTTACTGTGAGCTGTGGTGTAGGTCACAGATGCGGCTCGGATCCTGTGTTGCTGTGGCTCTGGTGTAGGCCGGCGGCTACAGCTCTGATTAGACCCCTAGCCTGGGAACCTCCATATGCTATGGAAACAGACCTAGAAAAGGCAAAAAGAAAGAAAGAAAGAAAGAATGAAAGAAAGATAAGGAACAGTGGGCTACATGGTTTTTTGAGCCCCTTGATGTCCTTTCCCTCTGAATCACACACACACACAACACCCCACAGTGTTTTCAGGAGGAATTAACCCATCATGAAGCTAGAGCTAAACTCTGGCATCTTGGAAAGAAGCACAGGTCAGGGGATGCAGCCCTCAGCATTCCCGTGGGCGGCTGTGATGGCTTCTGGATTCTGAGTTACAGCCCCAGCACGTCCCTACCATTCCTGCCACTGCTGTGCCTGATGGACAAGAAGGACTGTCCCTATCGGAGAAGATTCATTAATGTGGTAGAGGAAGTATGCTTTGTCATTAAATGAATGAACCCTGTCACCAAACTGAGTGGCTCTAAGTCCCAAAGTCACCACTCTCTAGCTCTGTGACCTTAAGGGAAAAATTTTTTTAATTTTTTTTTTTTTTTTTTTTGGTTTCTTTTTATGGCCACACCTGTGGCATATGGAAGTTCCCAGGCCAGGGGTTGAATCAGAGCTGGAGCTGCGGCCTACGCCACAACCACAGCAACACTGGATACTTAATCCACTGTGCAAGGCCAAGGATCCAACCTGCATCCACATGGAGATAACATCGGGTCATTAATCCACTGAGCTACAATGGAACTCCACCTTGGGAAATTTTCTTAATCTTTTGTACCTCAGTTGGCTCATCTGTAAAATGGGGATCATAATAAAAACATACATAAAGGGCTATTATAATGATTAAATGAATTAATATGGGTAAATCATTTAGAACAGTGCTTGGCACATAGTAAACACTAATAGCAATATAAAAAGCAATCAAGCTCTGCACATTTTCTCTCATTTTCAGTTACAAAGATAGTGAAAGTGCACCATTTTTCCTTAAACAATTTCCTATCTCTGGGCAAGTGGAAGTTTTACCTGCTACAAGTGGCCCATAGCAGGTGTCTGAAATGTTTGCTGAATGAATGAGTACTTGCAGTAACAGATATGTGACTGGAATAGGAGGATGTGATATCCACACACACTCAGAATCCCAGCCGTTTCCTCCAAGTATTGGACTCCCCGTCCTTCTGGTGAACCATGGCTGGATGCTTACCTACAGTGTTTCAAGAATCATTTGAGTGTGAATGCTTTTCCATCACTGAAGAGATCCCAAAGCTATAGCCAGCAAAGCTCCTGCAGTACCTGAGCAGGCCTGGCTGCATCCTCAGAGGTATCATGCTAAGTTGACTCCAAGACAAGCGAGGGTCTCGTCTGACCTGCCCCCATCGAGTGATCAGAATCCTTCATGTTCTTGGGGTTCCTCTCACTCTAGTACTGTATCCTTAAGATTTCTTCCTTGTAGCTTCTTCTAAGCCAGGCCTCCTATACGCTCTAAATTCACATTTCCTGCTGCTGCTGACCGAACACCTACAGCTTGCTGCCACTCCCTGAGCTGTGTCCTCAGGGGAGAGATGAAGCCAGAAGAGAGCAGTGGCCATATCACCCACCCTGTCTCTGTTTTGTGCTGCAAGGAGGAGATTCCTGGCTCTACTCTCTCAGGCTGACAGCAGAAAATAGTGATAATGCAAAGTATTTCTTAGGAAAAGAAACAGGAAGGCTGCTATCTTCTGTATTAAACTCTGCATGGTAAACTTTATGTTGGAGAAAATGGCAGAGCTCTTGAAGGAAGCCTACATGCAGGTTGCATGTATTCAATAGTTCCAAGGGTGGGGAGAATACTGAGTGCTGACAGGGAGGTGGTCTCTATTTGAATGGATGACATTCAAGCTCTGTGTCATATATTCTTTAAATCAAGCCAAGTCCTCTCTTTGCTTGAGGCTTCAAAACACAAGCGAGATCACTGACCAAGATGAGGCAAGAAGAAATTGGCTGGGTTGTACTCAAAAGAGATGAGCTTTGCTAGGTGATTCAAGATAAGAGCGCAGGTGCAAAAGAGAAAGCAACCCAGGTGACTGAAGGGGAATATCGTACCAAACATTTTTTCCTTTCTGCGTAGAAGTGGTACAACTACCATCAGGATTAGCGTTCTAATGTTGATGAGTTGAGCTTTTCAGAGGGATGAGCATGTTCTCATTAAACTCAGAAAGGACAAAGCCCTAAGCAGAGTGGGCCCCAGGCCCTGGCCAGGGCACAGAGCCCAGCCCAGCCCAGCCTCTGCTTGTATGCTCTGCCTGACACTTAGGCCCAGTGCTTGCCCATCTCCTCAGAACTCCAGGGCCAAAGTTTAGATTAACAGATCCCTTTGTTTTGGTTGAAAAAGCAAGGTGTCTTAGCTTTTTCCTTTTAAATTGTCTTTATCAATTTTTAATCAATAAAGTAATTCATGCTCATCATAACAACTGACGCAAAGGTTGGTATATATCTTTCTTAAACATAAGTGGGAGGTGAATTTGTTTTCTTAAAAACAGGATTTTCTGAACATATGACTTTGGCATCTTATTTTTTCATGAACAATCCTCCAGGTCAAGGCCTACAGAACTAATTATTTTAAATAATAAAATAATTAGCTGTGTCAGAGTCCACAGTATGAATGCACATACTTTGTTCCATTATTTCCAACTTAATTAATATTCAAATTATGATCTAGAGTATTTTGGCTTGTTTGATTTTTGTTTTGGCTATTACATACATTACTGCATTAATTATCTTCATAGATATAGCCATACAAACGGGTCTATATTTCTGAAGAAAACATGTACAACAAAACGAACTGCTTGGAAGTAGGGATGTGTCTTTTTTAAAATAGATATTACCAAATTACTTTTCAAAATTAGAAATCCACTCGCCCAAATGCAAACTATGAAAATGTCAGTCTTCCTACAGCTTCACCAATACCCTCTGTTTATTGTGACTTTTGCTGTTTTCTAAAGAATATTCATTCAGGAAAAAATAACAGAGCAGGTTACCTTTCTACCTCAGCCCTCATCACACCAGACTCCCATGTCCTTATACATCTGTCCTTCCCATAGGTTGTACAGCACCAGGAACAAAACTAATGTACGGACTATGGCTGATTATGATGTATAATCATAATCACAATGTAGAAACTGTAACAAATTTACCACTGGAGTTGTTGATGAAACTGAGCAAGATCCTGTGGGACTGAAGGCATGACAGCATTTCTCTGTCCCCTCCATGACCTTCCCTGAGTTCCAAAGGACAGGATCAAAGGGTTGCACATCAGGGAAGGGAAGGGATGCAGAGACAAGGGTGGAGCTGTCAAGAAACTATAATGCAACCTAGGGGCAGGGTCCTGTTTCTGCCTCAAGGGATACCCATAATGTCTTTGAGCTCTTTTGCAAAAAGGAAACCCCCCAGCAAATAGAAGACTTCAATTACTTGATGAAACTGTCTCCATTCAAGAGAGAATGTCACAGAAGCTCAATCAGGAGACCACCTGAGACCAGATTAAAGGAATACAGGCCCCTCCCCCATACACACTGATCCTTATCAGCAATCCTACCTATGAACCATTGCTATAAAACTCCTTACCAAATCCTTGGGGGACAGAAGGTGGGGGAGACAGTTTTTGAGGTCTGAGCCCACTGTTTCCCCTTTGCCTGGCAAAGCAATAAAGCTATTCTTTCTTCTTCAACCAAAACTCTTGTCTCTGAGATTCAGTTCCAAGGTGAAACACAGAGGCCAAGTTTCAGCCACACTGATGAGGGGAAGCTATGTATGTGTGAGGGTAGGGAATATAGGGGAAACCTTTGTACCTTCCTCTCAATTTTGCTGTGAACCTAAAACTGCTTTTAAAAATTAATCTTCTTTTATACAACAATCCAAAACCTATGGGACACTTCTGAGAAGGAAGTTTATAGAAATACAATCTTATCTCAGGAAATAAGAAAAAGCTCAAATAAACAACTTAACCACTCACCTGTAACATCTACAGAAGGAAGAACCGACAAAGCCCAAACTTAGTAGAAGGAAAGAAATCATAAAGATTAGAGCAGAAATTAATGACGTAGAGACAAAGAAAACAATAGAGAAGATCAATGAAAACAAAAATTGGTTCTTTTAAAAGAACAAAAAAATTGACAAACCAGACTTATCAAGAAAAAAAAGGGGAGAGGGTTCAAAGCAATAAAATTAGAAATGAAAAAGGAGAATTTAATAACTAATACCATATAAATACAAATGATCATAAGAGACTACTATGAGCAACTACCTGCCAAAAAAAATGGACAACCTGGAAGAAATGGACAGATTCTTACAAAGGTACTACCTAACAAGCTGAACCAGGAATAAAGAGAAAATATGAATAGATCAATCACAACTACTGAAATTGAAAGTGTGATTAAAAAACTTCCAAAGAACAAAAGTCCAGGATCTGATGGCTTCACAGGTGAATTCTATCAAACATTCAGAGAATAGTTAATACCTCTTCTGAAAATATTCCAAAAAATTGCAAATAAGGAAATACTCCTAAGCTCATTCTATGAGGCCACAATCACCTGATACCTAACCTAAACAAAGATACTATAAAAAAAGAAAATCACAGGCCAATATCACTGATGAACCTAGATGCAAATATCCTCAACAAAATAACAGCAAAATGAATCCAACTATATATTAAAAGGGTCATTCACCATGATCAAGTGGAATTCAGCCCAGGGATGCAAGGATTCTTTAATATTCACAAATCTATCAGTGTGATACACCACATCAACAAACTGAAAAATAAAGACCACATGATCATCTCAGTACATGCAGAAAAGGCTTTTGTATCTATTAGAAAAACATCCATTTCTAATAAAAACTCTCCCGAGAGTGGGCATAGAGGGAACTTACCTCAGCATAATAAAAGCAAACAAACCCACAGCTAATATCATTCTCAATGGTGAAAAACTAAAAGTATTTCCACTAAGAACAGGAACAAGACAAGGATGTCCATTTTCACCACCATTATTCAACACAGTTTTGGCAGTCCTAGTCATGGCAATTGGAGAAGAAAAAGAAATGAAAGAAATCCAAATTGGAAAAGAAAGAGTATAGCTATCACTGTTTGGAGATAACATGATATTATACCTAGAAACTCCTACAGACACTACCAGAAAAATGGATACAAAATTAGTACACAGAAACTGATTGTATTTTATATACTAACAATGAAAGATAAGAATGAAACATTAGGGAAACCATCCCATTTACCATCACATCAAAAAGAATAAAATACCTAGGAATAAACCTACCTAAAGAGACAAAACACCTGCACCCTGAAAATTATAAAACATTGTTGAAAGAAATTGAAGATGGAAAGATGTACCATGTTTGTGAATTGGAAGAATCTACACTGTCCAAATGACTATACTACCAAAGGCAATCTACAGGTTCAATGAAATCCCTATCAAATTAACAATGACATTCTTCACAGAACTAGAAGAAAAATATTTTAAAATTTGTTTGAAAACACAAAAGACCCCTAATAGCCCAAGCAGTACTAAAAAGACAAAATGGAACTGGAGGAATCAGGTTCCCTGACTTCATGCTGTACTACAAAGCTACAGTCATCAAAAGAGTATGGTACTGGTACAAAAACAGAAAGACAAAAGGAATAGGATAGAAAGCCCAGAAATAAATCCAAGCACCTATGATTAACTAATCTAAGACAAAGGAAGCAAGAACATACAGTGAAGGAAAGATGGTCTCTTCAATAAGTGGTGCTGGGAAAACTGGACAGCTACATGTAAATGAAATTAGAACATTCTCTAATACCATACACAAAAATAAACTCAAAATGTATTAAAGACCTATATGTAAGGCCAGATACTATAAAACTCCTAGAGGAAAATCTGGGCAGAACTCTCTTTGACATAAATCACAGCAACATTTTATTTGATCCACCGCCTAGAATAATGACAATAAAGACAAAAATTAACAAATGAGACCTAATTAAACTCAATAGCTTTTGCACAACAAAGGAAACCATTAAAAAATGAAAAGACAACCCACATAATGGGAGAAAAATCTTTGCAAACAATTCAACCTACAAGGACCTAATCTCCAAAATATACAAACAGGAGTTCCTGTCGTGGCGCAGTGGTTAACGAATCTGACTAGGAACCATGAGGTTGCAGGTTTGGTCCCTGCACTTGCTCAGTGGGTTGACAATCCAGCGTTGCCATGAGCTGTGGTATGGGTTGCAGATGCGGCTCGGATCCCACATTGCTGTGGCTCTGGCATAGGCTGGAGACTACAGCTCCGATTAGACCCCTAGCCTGGGAACCTCCATATGCCACGGGAGCGGCCCAAGAAATAGCAAAAAGACAAAAAAAAAAAAAAAATACAAACAGCTCATACACTTCAACAGAAAAAAAACAAACAATCCAAGTGAAAAATGGGTAGAAGACATAAATAGACATTTCTCCAAAGAAGACATATGGATAGTCAGCAGGCACATGAAAAAATGATCAGTATCACTAATTATTAGAGAAATGCAACTCAAAACTACAATGAGGTACCACCTCACACCAGTCAGAATGGCTATCATTAACAAGTCAACAAATAACAAATGCTGGAGGGGCTGTGGAGAAAAGGGAACCCTCTTACACTGTTGGTTGGAATGTAAATTGGTACAAACACTATGGAAAACAGCATGGAGGTTACTCAGGAAACTAAATGCAGAACAACCATATGACACAGCAATCCTACTCCTGGGTATATATTGGAACAAAACTTTCACTCAGAAAAATATATGCACCCCTATGTTCACAGCAACTCTATTCACAATAGCCAAGACATGGTAACAATCCAAATGTCCATCAGCAGATGAATGGATTAAGAAGATGTGGTACGTATATGCAATGGAATACTACTCAGCCATAAAAAGGACAAAATAATACTATTTGCAGCAATATGGATACTATACTATACTAAGTAAAATAAGTCATAAAGAGAAAGACATACCATATGATATCACTTATGTGTGGAATCTAAAATATGACATAAATGATCCTATCTACAAAACAGAAATAGACTGCAGACTTAGAGAGCAGACTTGTGTTTCCCAGGGTGGTGGGGGGAATGAGTGGGATGGACTGAGAGTTTGTGGTTGGTAGCTGCCAATTATTACATTTAGAATGGATAAGCAATGGGGTTCTACTGTATTGCACAGGGAACTATGTCCAATGTCATATATATATATATGACTGGGTCACTTTGCTGTACAGCAGAAATTGAAGGAACAATGTAAATCAACTATACCTTAATAATTTTTTTATTAGCCTTTTAAAAAAGTGAATAAGAACACATTTTATGGTGGACTCTGGGACATACCCCAGATCCTCAGGAATGAAAGGCTCTTATGTTAGCTCCTGGGAGTGGCACAGAGGACAGCCTTCAGGGGTCAGACACTCTGGAATTGCCTCAGCTGAATGAAGAGTTACTTTCCCAAGGTCATGTCTCATTCCTGATTGATACAGGGATGTAAATACCCAGCTTGCTTGTCTCAATTCCGAAGGATCATTCATCTTCAGAACTGCCCGCAGGGTCACCGTCACAGCTTCCTTTAAGACTCCATCACAGCTGGGTTTCTCCTTCTGCCTAATCCTTCTCTCTTCCCAAGGACATCCCTTGTCAACTCCCCAGTGCTCATCTCTGTCTCAGAGTCTGCCTCCCGGAGAAGCTGGAAATAAGTTATATGTTTTAAGAGAATGGAAGTCACCCAAGTGTTCATTCAGAGTTTCTAACTTACAGAGTTCATGACATAAAGTTCTTTTGACTTGGGTGGGCCGATTTTCCTGTGTGATGCCTCCCACAGATGAAGCAGCAGCCACAGACTTAGACCTCTGTATTGCAAGAGAGGTATGTGTATTTTCTAGACAATAATTACACATTCCCCAGGACTGTGTTGCTCATCATTACTGTAAAAGAAACTGGAGAGCCAGAGAGATCATTCAGCACAACTCTTCTTAGATCTTGCCAATCGTTAGGTGAAAAGTGGGTGGTCACTTGTGTTTTGATTGAGATGTCCCCAACTACTGAGGTTGAGAATGTTTGCAGGTGCTTGTTTGCAGGCAAGTGAATTCCTCTTTTTGACCTGTCTATTCAGACATTTTCCTTTTTGTTTCTCCTACCCTTTTCATAAAAACTGGGAATAAATTTTTGGATATATGTTGTTTGAGCTTTTTTAATGATAGCTTTTATCACTTCTAAAGATAACACCTTATGGGTTGGTTTTTGGAAGAATATTTTAGTTTGGTTTTACAAATCCACATACACAGAAGCATATAAGGAAGAAACTATCTTAGTCTCTTAGGACTGCTGTGACAAAAGTAGCATAGATTGAATGACTTATAAACAACAGAAATTTATTTCTCACAGTTCTGGAGACTGGGAAGTCCAAGATCAAGGCACTGGCAGATTTGGTATCTGGTGAGGGCCTACTTCTGGTTCCTACACAGCTATCTTTGTGCTGTGTCCTCACATGGTGAAAACGACAAGGGATCACTCAGGGGTCCCTTTGATAAGAGCATTAATCCCATTCATTAGTGCTTCACCCTCGTGATGTAAGCTCCTCCCAAAGGCCCCATCTCCAAATACCAATGTCATAGTATCTATATGGTAACCATCATATTGGTATTTGGAGATGGTTCTTACATAAAGATTTAAGTGGGGGTGGGAGGCTATAAACATTTAGTCTATAGCAGTAACAATCACTTAAAATTTCTCCACTTAGAAAAGTCATTTTGAAATTTGTTACATTTCCTTGCAATTTTTTCATGCCCAGTTTTCATAATTGGAATAACCTGACAAGATAGGGTATATTCAAGGTGGTATGGCCATAAACATAATTGGACTAATCTTGTATCAGACTTCATATATAGCTTTGAATTCTAGTTTTTCCATACAATAATATATACCAAGCATTTTTCTGAGTCACGGAAGGCCTTAATAAACATATAAATGGCTACCTAATCGTTTATCAAATGGATAAACCATCATTTGATATAATCCCTTCGAAGTATCAGACATGTGGATCCTTTCCAATTTCTCACTATTACAAATAACACCATGATGATCTTCCTAGGCAGAGATATTTGTTTGTATTTCAGATTATTTCCTTAAACACAGTCTCAAGAGAGGAAGTGAGTTAAAAGTAAAACCATTTAAAGATTCTTGTTATGGTATCAGTTTATCTTTAAGAAGTCATTTGTAAACCAATGTTTTACATCTGAAGAAAAATTACTGCAGTGACAACATCTCACTTAGACTTAGTCCAAGCATTGGTGATACCAGCCAATGCCTCGAGGTCTTGCATCAATTAAGTAAATATTTGTTACACCTACTGCTTATTTTAGGCACTAGAGGGAGTAGAGATTCTGCTATCAAAGAGCAAAGGGTCTGAGAGAAAGATGAACAATAAGATTATCATACAAGAGTGAAGCAAATCTTCAGCAAAATTCTAAGTCAGTTGTGCAAGGAAGGTGGTGAAACAATGCAGCCAGGAAGATAAATTGTTACGTCATAGTCTCATAAACACCCGTGAGGGCACTGAGACCCTTCATATAATCAATACTGGAAGTTTATGAATGCCAAGTCTGGGATTTGAAACATGGTTACAGGATTTTACATAATGGCATAGGTTTACGGTTTTTACAGCTTTGCTTTTATGATCTACTGATGGTCATCATCACAGTTTCCCTGATAGCAGGTCCCTGGCATTCAGCCTCCACCTTCTTCCTGTAGAATTTTATCTGACTGGAGCCCACTCTGGACTGTGGCTTTGAAACTGCCCTGTGTGTTCAGGGCAAAGATTGTATTGCTTGCTGGTTGCGGATACACTGCGCAACTCAGGGGGCTCTAGTGAGTAGAGAGAGACTCACCAGACTGGCTTCCAGCAGAGCATGCTTTGTCTGCTGCTCAGAAGCTGAAGAGACCCCAGACCCAGTGACTCCACCCAAACTACCTAAGAGCAGTACAGTGGGATTGCCCTCAAGTCAGACGTTCTGAACGTGACCCACGCTCGCCTCATGGGACATGGACAACTTATTAAAACCTCTCACCTTTCTTTCCTTAACCATACAACTGACCCAAGAGTGATCATGAGAAGACAAAAAGATAATGTATAGAAATGCACTTAAAAGGAGGAAATTGTCTTTGAAATATCAGCATTTATTATGTTTGAAAAAATCTAAATGGAAGGTTTTCTAGTCCCTTTTCTCTGAACAAGTTTTGATGTCCACAGGGGATGGGAAGAGAGGAAAGATAGTGCATGAACTTATTCGTTGTTTGTTTTTAAAAAGACATACCTTAAAGCCATGTGACAGAAGTGCTGCTTTTCTGGCTTTGGTGCATCACTAGAGAGACAGACTTTGGCTTAAAAACACATTTTTCTGTGTACCTAGGGTTTCAAAAGTTAAGAGAGGAGTTTTGTACAGATGCACCTCATCTTATGGTGCTTTATTTTATTGCACTTTGCAGATACTGCCTGTTCTACAAATTGAAGTTTTGTAGCATTGTCAGATGTCAGCATTTTTTAGCAATAAAATATTTTTAATTAAGGTATTTACATTTTTAAAGACATAATGAAACTGCAACTTGATAGACTACATGGAAATATGTATAGTCTAAACTACAGTTAAACATAACATATACTGTAAACATAACATTTATATGCATTGGGAAACCAAAAACTTCCTGTGGCTCACCTTATTGTGATATTAGCCTTAATACAGTGGTCTGGAACCACACCCACAATATCTCTAAGGTGTGCCTGTGGAAGACTAGGAGGGAAAGATTCTTTAGGGTTTACAAGTTGTTACTTGTAGGCTCTACACCATAACCATGCAGATCTCTGAGGCCACAGGAACTACCTTCCACTCCATCATCTGCAAAGGAAGCCCTGGGAAGCAAATTCTAACATGATGGGATGGGGGCGGGGGGGAATTCAGCCAGGCTTCCGAACAAATGAAGATCAAAGAATATTTTAGCAGAGATTTTTGGAGAAGCACTTCTACTTTAGTGAAGTTGTGAAGAAACCTGCAGATTTGTTATTTCTCCTACTTTTGTTGGATGGAGAAAATAGATTATTCTTTTAAAAGGCTACATAAAAAAAGAAGGAAGCATTATCCTGGGTGATTGAATTGGGCACACCTGGGGGACGACTCAAATGGCTACACCCTCATTTAAAGAAGCTCAGGGGAGTTCCCGCTGTGGCTCAGTGGTTAACGAATCTGACTAGGAATCATGAGGTTGCAGGTTCAATCCCTGGCCTTGCTCAGTGGGTTAAGGATCTGGTGTTGCCGTGAGCTGTGGTGTAGGTTGCAGACATGTCTTGGATCCCACGTTGCTGTGGCTCTGGTGTAGGCCGGCAGCTACAGCTTGGATTCGACCCTTAGCCTGGGAACCTCCACATGTCACCTGAGTGGCCCAAGAAATGGCAAAAAGACAAAGTAAATAAATAAAGAAAGAAAGAAAGAAGCTCAGGGAAGAGAGAAGTGACTAGGCTGCTTCCCAGTATTCCCCACTCCCAGCCTCCCCCAACTGCACTGCCAGCCAGCCAGGTAATAGCCTCTGGAGAGCAAAACGACTTGAGGCATCCCTCCTCACCAGCCACCAAACCTCCATCCTCTCTGGCACCCCCACATGGACAGTCAAGCCCTGTGCCAGGCTGACAAGGTGCTGGGGGGCGGGGGGCGGCGTTGCTTTCCCTGCCTGCTGCCTTCAAGGACCTTCCCCTGCCCTCTACCAAGTCCCAAGGCTCCTGCCTCTTCAAGAGCAAGCCCTGCTCCTCACACTTGACGTCTCCACTATCACCAGCTGCTGGGCAGTGTCATCCCAGCTATTCTCTCCCTTTCAGCTTCCATCTCATCGCTATTCCCTAAGGATCCTCTTTCTGCCTTTCACTCTGAAATCCCTTCCCTGGCCTGTGCTTGAAAGAGGGTTTGAGAAATTCTCAGGACACATTATAAATATAACACAGTTCCTGTCCTGTGAATCCCCAGCCCCAGTCAGGAACATGTGGATCCTTGCTTCTCTCTGCTCCCTAGCCAGGAGACGTGGTATTTTTAGATGGACTGCAGAACTGGGAAGGTCAGAGTAAGCCAAAAGGATGCGTCCACTGAACAGAAACCCTTACTGAGATGGGAGTAATAATCAGAAGTGGAAGAGCTATCATTTTCTGAGACAATTTCCTATTTACCTGTATCTTCTGGACTCCTTAGCATCACTCACTGGGGAAGATAAGCAGATGTGTTGGCTTCACTTTATAGAAAAGGAAGGTAGAGTTGAAAGAAGTTAAGTAAACGGCTACAGTAGAACCCCAAACTGCGTGGTCGATGATACCTGAGGGCCCTTCAGCTTCTTGCAGCAGAAAGTGAGCACTGCCCCCACTGGTCTCTAGCCAGGAAGCCAGTGTGTCCTGCAAAGATGCCTCCACCTGCCAGCATAGGCTGCCTAGGCCCGCCAGCCCAGCCAGGCCAAGGCTAGGTGTGCAGGGGCCTGTGGGAGAACGTGATGCCTTAAGAGCAAGGGAACAGTGGTGTCCTGCTGAGAATCTCCCATCAAGTAAAGTACGGCTGTGATTGACAACAAACCACAAGGGCAACATTGCAAGAGCTGTACACTTCTGACCTTATGGAAAGCGAGGTAGCCACACTCCAGATCCCCTAGACCGGGTAGAACATGCTGCCAGTACAGACTCCACCACATATCTGCCCACTGCTTCCCCACCAATTCGCCCTGACACCCTAAGAGGTGGGTTTTGCTCTGTGCAGTTTGTTCTTTCTTCCAACAAGTGGGAAGAACCTGTCTGAAAGGCATCTCCTGCTGAGAGCAGACACAACACACAGGCTGTGTCCTTGACAAGGGGCTTGCACCACATCCCAACACCGGGCCACCCTCTTCCATGGGAGCTGGGGGCATAGGGAGGCCCCCCCTAGCTCCTCCTCTCAGGCCTGGCAGACCTCCCTGGCTGATAGAAGTGGGGGTCAGCAGCTCTGAGCCTGGCCCAACCTCATGTGGTCCAGACGGGGATTTGCTTTCCACCCCACAGGAGACAGAGCCTGCCCTCTCCGGGTCCCCTCACTGTTTTCTCCTGTTCTTTCTAGCTCCAAAGCTGTGCTTTCTCTTAAGAACCAACTTATCCTACTAGGAAAAGAAAGGTGGGCACTGACAGACTTACACAGGGTACTCATCAAGGAAGACTCTGAGATGTTTAGAAGACCCAAATATTACAATGCTTTTGCAAACGATGGCTCTTCAAAGCCTCAGACAGCCCTGAGGAGAAAATGGAAAAGCCTGCATTAGTATATTAGCATTCAGACTTGTGCACCTCTTGGTATCTGTGCTGGAATTACCATTGCTATTCGTGTTGGTATTTGCACTGTACTCATTCATATTCACACTGGTGTTGATGTTGCTCTTTGTATTCACATTAGTATAGTGTCCAAACTCACACTGGTGCCCATTTTGGTAGCAGGATCAGTATCAGTACTTAACAGGAACAAAGAATGGTGCACAAACAGCTAGGAAGTCCAGTGCTGTTGCATCTGCCTTCCATTCTCCATAAACACAGGAGATTATCTGGGGCATTAATAACAAGGACAAAGGCTTTTGACTACCGTTTAGCCCAGACAGTAATGAGATGGCTCCGTGCCCTCCTGGGGCCCTGAGACAGGAGAAATTATACAACTAAAATTTTTTCTTGGGCTCACACATGGCATGCAGAAGTTCCCAGGCTAGGGATTGAACCTGTACCACAGCAGAGATCTGAGCCACAGCAGAGACAATGTTGGAACCTTAACCCCCTGAGCCACCAGAGAATGCCCATACAAGTAAAGTTTTATGCACAGGCTCCATCCCTACCTGTGAGGGTAGGGCTATAGCAATGGGGTGGGAAATTTGGCTGGAAATGAGGACAGGAGGGCAAATTCTGAATGGCATTATGGGTTGTGATAAGGGATTTGGAACGAGTCACTATTGAGGTTCTAGGGCCTCTCTGAAGACCCAGGATACAGAGTCAGGGTTCCTTCCCTTGCCCAACATACCACAATGCACACCTACCACCCCCACCCCAACACACACGCTATACACACATACATACCCCCGCATATATATTACACACATGCACACCCCCACACACACACAGAGCACACATTCTACACACACACCACATGCCACACACACACCACGCTACACATGCACACAGAGCATACAACCACCCTATACATACAACACACACACACATACTGTACCACACAACCCCCCCCACATATACAAGATACACACAGAGATATCACACACACACCACACACATATACATACACCCCCACGTACCACATACACATACACAGAGCACACATTTGACACACGCCATGTGCCACACACACACACGACACTACACATATACCACACACATATCATCCACTACACACACACTCTGCACAAGTCTCTGACAGTTGCCCAAATGTGGCTCTTGTTTTGAGGATCCCAGCAGAGTGGTCAAGCTTGTCAAATTAACCAGAGTAAGCTGGAGTCTGGTTCTATAGATGTCAGCCCCAGGGTGACTAGTGACAGTTGTGTTATTCATGGAAATTCTACACCACCTCAGCACTTCTCTGTGACAGGAAACTAAAGCCTCAGGCTTCCCAAAGCATCAACAGGTCTGCTCTTACGGTACCATTTAACCTGTGGCCATACCTAAGGTGCAGAGGTCTTTCTGGGTAACAGGGCTCAAGGTGCCCTTCCAGTAAGGGCCAGCACCTCCTATCCCTTCCTTCTTTCATCTCACATCACGCCATGGGAAGACATAGTACGATTCCACATCTCTGGGACTTTCCACCACAGGAGGCCAATTCAAAGCCCTGGGTTTCCTCTTTTCATGTTATTTCATGACATAAAAGAAAGCACCCACCCAGAGAGCTAGTCTGAAAAATATGCACGTTCCCCTGCATTAGTGTCCCTTTGATCTGGGAGACTCACGGAGCTGTTCTGGAGGCCTGGTCCTTTCCAGTCCATCAGCTTCCCTTCTGCTTTGGAGGCATTGATTCTCAAGCGTGGCTGGATCCAGGTAAACCTCTGGGCCAGTGAAAGGTACACCTTCCTGGTGTTTTTCTGGCAAACACTCAGCTTTCCTTTGCCTTGTAGCTGCAAAACCCAGTCTCTGCCTCCACTTTCCCAAGGTGTTCTCCACGTGTCTGTCTGTCTGTCTGTCTATCCCTGTGTCTAAATTTACCCTTTTTAAGGACACTAGATATTTTGGATTAGGGTCTACCATAATAACCTCGCTTTAAATTAAATTACCTCTATTTCCAAAGACTATTTCTAAATAAGGTCACCTTCAGAAGTACTGGGGGTTAGAATTCTAACATATCTTTTTCTGGGGGACACAATACGGTCCATAACAGTGCCCCCTTCCATCCACTCACTCAGCCTCATTTGATTTCTGAGTCAAGCTGATCCTGCCCAGGCCTCCATCTAATCCAGTTTAATCCACTAGAATTGGGTCTACCCAATTATCTTCAATGCTCTTAAAGGTTATCTCCAAGAAGCATCTCTGACTCTCTCCTCTCTGCCCTCAGGAAGGTAGAAGACTGACCTTTCCCTGTCTCACAGGAGGGACTGGATTATGCCCCAGTAGGGGCTCAAGTCCTGGCCTCTCTCCATTTCCTGAGTCTCCAACTCTGGCCACCGTATAACAGACAGTGGCCAAAGCAACACCCTTACACAGGCCTTAAGCAGGGGCTTCCACCCCTTGCACCTGCTATTTCTCCCTTTGCACCATCGTCTCATATAAATGGAGAAAGCATCTCTTTGTGAAATTGCTTATCTCCTGCAGCTCAAGTTGGAAGGATGTTTACTTATTTAGCCCTAGGGAATCATAAACATCTTACAGCGTATGTTAACAGTTACTCCCAAACACCATTCATTTTTACTACCTGAAATTACATAATATTCCCCCCAGGATTCACCTCCAGTGGTTAACAGACTGATGGGCTCTGTTTTCCTTGTCTCAGGCCTCAGAGGGACAGCATTATTGGTTCTGCTTTGTCCCCTTCCAAAAAAAAAACAAAAAAACAAAAAACAAAACAAAAAGCAGTATCTTTTGATATGCAAAAGCAGAGGGACCAGCCACCAGGAACAAGCCTCATCACGAAACTTCTCCAAATGCCCAAAGAGAGGGAAAGTCAATGACTATAAAAGAATGACAATCATTACATTTAGTTTAAACCAGTGGTTTCTAAACGCCAGTAAGTGAGCCTGAGATGCATTTAAAATACCGACACCTAGAGTCCACCCCATACCCTACCTGCTAAAAATCAGGATCTTGTAGTAAAAAGAGAGACATGCTAATTTTTTTTTTTTTTTTTTTTTTTTTGCTTTTTTAGGGCCGCAACTACAGCATATGGAAGTTTCCAGGCTAGGGGTCGAATCGGAGCTGCAGCTGCCGGCCACAGCCAGAGCCACGGCAACACTGGATCCTTAACACACTGAGCAGGGCCAGGGATCGAACACAAAACCTTATGGATTGATTGGGTTTGTCTCCGCTGAGCCACAGTGGGAACTCCAAGAAGGAGAATATATTTTTAAAGAACTCAAGGAGGTGAATACTTCCATATCGTACATGTGAGATCCCTGCCTCCTCACTCCCAGCCCTGCTGCCCTTAGTCCCCTTTCCAACTCAAGGTGACCCTCACGGTATCTGGCCCCTAGGCCCCCCACCCCCACCCTGTGCTCCATCACTCCACTGCCACTTCCACCTGCTTCCCACTCTCTCCAGTGGGTCAGTCCCTCTCTCTCTGAGCCTCATGCACCCATGCTCCCCTGTACAGTAGGACTTACCCCACTCACCGTTACCATTGTTCACTTGTCTGTCTCCCCAGCTAGACCATGAGAAGGGAGGATCCATAGAGAGGATGTGCCTTTCTTCCGCGCACCCAGACCAGGTCCTGCTAGTCACAGCCTTGCTGCCTGGCTAAATGGCAGACTGAACCCGCCTCTGTGACCACCTGGTAGGCAGTTTTCTCCCCCTCTCTCTGTCTTTCTCCCTCTCTCTAGTCCCTCTTTCTCTGTCTCTTTCTCTCTCTGTATCTCTCACTCTCTCTTTCTCCCTCCCTCTCTCTGTCTGTCTCTCTCCCCTTCACTCTCATGGTCCACCTTGAACTCTCAGCACTGGTCCAGACCTGTGGCTGGGAACTGTCTCACACTGCTGTGAACAGGTCCTTTTCTATCCCTCTCTTTGTATCCCCCAAGGGTCTAGCCCCATGCTTGGCATCCAGCAGATCCCTGTAGCTGTGTTTGGAGGGCTGGTTGGTAGACGCATGGGGTGGTACAGAGGGAAGAACTCAGGAATGTAGAAGACCTGATTCCAGTTCTGGCTTCACATCTGGACAGGGAATTTGCTGCATGATCCAGAGCTCATTCCTTGACAGGTATGGCTCTTGACCTTCTTACCTGTAACTCGGGGTTTAGTGTTCCTCCTGTGATGGTGGTACGCTAGGCAAGGTGAGGGGAATAGTGTTAGAGCCCTGATGGGCTGTAGGTCCCGAGTCTGCTGGTGCAGAAATACCATGAGTTAAAAGTAGCCCAGTCCCAGGGGCTTGTCCTGGGGGGAGGTGGCAGTGTAATCATCCCCAGACCCGGGAGCAAAGGGGAAGGAAGGGGAGGGAAGGGAAGAGTCTCCATCACGCCAGGGGACTGCCAACCCCAAATCTACACCCCACTGGCCCTTCTGTCCAGAAGAATGTTGCCTGAGGCAGCCAAGTCATCCTCCAGAAGCCAGACCTGAGTCCACTGCACCTGTGCCCTGGTCAACAAACTGCCAGGTGAGAGCAGCATCCAGCTCAAGCCTGACTTCACCTTCACAGTCCTGGGGGTTGATGTTTCCACCACATCATACTCAATGTCAATGCTTCCAGGCGATGGAGCTGCTGCCTGAGCTGCCCAGTGGAAACCACTGCCTGACAGACACTCGGAACAGACACTCTGAGATGAACCAGCCCTGCCCAGACTGCAGAAGGGAGGGTGACACTCTTTTCCCAGGAAACAAGACTGTCTGAAGGAAGCTCCCCAAGTATTCTTACCCACACCCGGGAGGACACACCTGCTCTTCCTCACCAGGAGCAAAAGGGTGAGTGCCTTGGGGGCTGGCTGACCATCCAGACCCCGCAGCTCCTCTCCAGACACGTGCTCTATTCATTGCCGCTGCACCTGCTAGCTCTCATTATTCTCCTTCTACCTTACATGTAGATCATGGGAGAAAAGTTGACACCAGGGTTGGCAGAATAGGCAACTACCTATTTGCTGTTATTTTATTCCCTCATCCAGCAAACACACATGATAGGCTGTGCCAGCCTCCAGACCTGGAAAGCCCACTAAGCCTCCTCTGCCAAGGACTAGTGAGCTTCCCAATCAGAAGAGACCCGTGGTTAGAGTGTCAGTATCAAGCCTCTGGAAGAGAAGGCACAGGAGGCCTCTATGGATCGTTTGCACCTCACCGAAGTTACCTGCTCTTTTTTCACAGTCAGTTTTCATGTATGGAAGGAAAAAAAAAAACAAGAAAACTCACCCTCACCTTTCAAGACTCAGTTCAAGTGTGTCCTTGACAGAGGTTAGATTTCTCCTAGAATGAAAACTGCGCCTTAACGTTTCACGGCGTGTTTGTATTGTCCAGGCTCTATGTCTTGTGCTGTCTTCACAACACACTAGTGAGTAAAGCTTGGAAAGCAAGTACCGTTTCCTTGTCCAACAACTAAAAACCCTCAGGGCGTGTATCATGAGAATCTGACACTTTTTATTTTCGTTTTTAGCAGAAAAGTAAAAGAGAATTTTAAGTTTATAAATAGTTGTGGCATGTTTAAGAGAACTTGATTTACTACAATTATTTGTTTATTAGATATAAAGTAATTTAAATGCTTATGAGGGTTTTACTTATTAATATTGTAAGTATAACCTGCCAGGCATTCGAAGTGTTTAGAAAGTAAATATATTAAATTTATAGGAATTCCCTGGTGGTTCAGTGGGTTAAGGATCCAGTGTTACCACGGCTGTGGCTTGAGTTGCTACCGTGGCATGGCTGTGATCCCTGGCCTGGGAACTTCCACATGCCGTGTGTGCAGCCAAAAAAAACTTATAAATATGACTGAAGATGTTTAAGGGAATGTAAATAACAGTTTGTAAGTGGAATATTTTGTTTTATTTTATTTTATTTTATTTTATTGGCTGTCCCTGCGACATGTGGAAGTTCCAGGGCCAGGGATCGAAACCATGCCATAGCAGCAATCCCAGCTGCCTCAATGAAAACACCAGATCCTCAGTCTGCTGCGCTATGAGTGAACTCCCTAAATGGAACTGATTTTAATCTATTCCCATGAGTTAATTGAAAATCGATGAACAAATGAAATTACTTCTTGTCATTTTTTATAAGAACTACTAAATGTATAAATAAAAATGTTTAAAAGTTGGCTGTAGATACATAAAGATCTCACATGTGAACTTAGATGTGTAACTAGGCACCTCACACATGTCCCAAATATTCAGTCCAAAATAGGATCTGAAATTTAAAAAAAAAAAAAAAAAAAAAAAAAAATCTCGTTGTCTCTTCTCCTGGGTAAAGGAGCTTCTTCCAAACTAAAAGGAGATTTGTTTTCCTCCAAGGCTTTCAGGATTGATTTTGCAGGGACTTCCCTCCATGAATCAGATAAATGGGAAACATGCACATAATGCAAGTTCAACTTTCAGCAGGATGAACTACTGAACATCTTAATAAGCTATGTTGTGATATGAGCCAAGGGCCTTGTTTTCTCCTGTATCTACTCCAATGACTCTCTCCACTCATGGTAGAGCACGTGTGGCAGAGGATCCCACAAAAAGGGAAATATGTGCAAACTCTACTCATGCTTTCATAGAGGTTGAATCCCAGTGTTGAAAAGGACTTCGATAGCACTCTATCCACTCGCCACTCAATGTTTTCATCTCTTCTCTAGCTCTGCCAATGGTTATTTAGCTTATTGTAAATACCTCCAGTGCCAGAAAACTCACTTCTTTCTAGGTATATTCTTCCTTGCTTGCTTCTGAAAATACATTTTTTGAAGGTTGCAAGTATATTGCAACAGATGAAGCCTGGGCTTTGGTATTAAATGGACCTGAAAATCTCAACTCTGCCACTTGCTGTCTGGATTTGCACATTTTTGTTTTTTAATTTATTTTATTTTTGTCTTTTTTAGGGCCACACCCACAGCATATGGAAGTTCCCTGGTTAGGGATAGAATCGGAGCTGTAGCTGTGGACCTACGCCACAGTCAGGGCTACATCAATGCCAGATCCAAGCTGCATCTGCAACCTACACCACAGCTCACATCAACACCAGATCCTTAACCCACTGAGTGAGGCCAGGGATTGAACCTGTGTCCTCATGGATGCTAGTCAGGTTCATTACAGCTAAGCCACAACAGGAACTCCAAGATTTACACATTTTTGAGCTTTGATGTTGTCATCTGCTAAAAAGAGGGAAAGAGCAATAATACCTACTTCCTGGACCCTTCAGGAATTCATAAGATCATAAAGTGCCCACTATAGAGTAAGTGTCAATGTTAGTTCTTCTCCCAACTCTTCATAAACCTCCTCTTTAGCCTTTTGTTTATTTCCTCAATACATCTGTCTTGACTGATGATTTAATACAGAGACACTGTAGCCAATATAGCATTGAGAAAAGCATCACAAAAAGCCATCAAAGAGTCATTGTTGAAAAGGGAGACCCCTGTCTGGCAAGTAGAATCATAAATCCATGATAATAATTAATGTCCTCACTTGACTGCAGATTCTTCAAGGGTACAGATCTTGTCTTATGTCACCCACAGAATCTACTCTATGCCTTTATGTACAGTAGAAACCCAATGAATGTTTGTAAATTGAGTTATGCTGCCTTTTATAAATGCCATTTCAGAGCTAGGTTGATTAATCAATCACAGCAAAATTACAGATATTTGGATGTCTGTTATTTTTGGATTATTAGCACCTACATGGGGAGAGAGAGGCTTATCTCTGCATTTAAAAAATCCAGAAGAAAACATATTTTCCAAGACTGGCTGTAACTCTGAGGGCTATTGCCTTAATAACTAGCATTAAGCACCAATCAAACTTTGACAAAATTTAGTTATTTTCATTATATGCTGCATGTGTCCTTTTAGGAGACTGAGTATTTGAAAAGTTTATTCTTAGCTATCCCTATATTCCTAGTGCCTCATGCAGTGACTGACAGTATTTCACGGGTAGATAGACAGATGGAGTCCTAAATTTCTACTCTCAGTATATTTTCTCAAAAATATAATGAAAATGGAATTTAGGATTACATCACAAGATCTGGTATGTACATTACTTAAAATAATTTCAATATTCACATTATAATTTGTTTTAATACTGCACTCTGTCTGGTTGACTGAATTACTATACAAGGTTTGATCAGAACATAAGTTGCTCCAAAATAACAGAGATGAGTCTCTCTCTGTGAATGAATTTCGTACAAATCAACACATAACATGATGAGCTTAACCACTACAGAAATAACCCTTCCCAAGAGATAGTTTGCAAAAGTGTTGCATACAAACTGAAGAATAAACTAAATCCAAATAAGGTGATTTAAATGTGACTTCAGAGAATCAAAACCAGAAAGAGAATGGTCGAAGAGGAGACATGGTCAGCTAGAAGCCTTGCATATCTCTCAACTCTCTGTATTACCTTCTTTTTTTTTTTCAGCATATGGAGGTTCCCAAGCTAGGGGTCCAATCCGAGCTGCAGCTGCCAGCCTACGCCACAGCAACGCTGGATCTGAGCTATACCACAGCTCACACCAATACCAAATCCTTAACCCTTTGAGTGAGACCAGGGATCAAACCCACATCCTCATGGATGCCAGTCAGGTTTGCTAACTGCTGAGCCATGACAGGAACTCATGTATTACCTTCTTATATCTCTGCAGGCTCCCTTGTCCTACTAAACTCCAAGCTCCAAGGGAGCAGAGACCTTTCTTCCTCACTGTGGCATTCCCAGTTCCTAGCATAGAGCCTGGCACTCAATACCTGTTGAGGTTTCCAGAAGACCCTAGATGTTTCCCTCTTGCCCCCTCCAGATTCTAAACCACTTGGGAATAGCCCACTGAGGAATCAATACAGCAGCTTCTTTAATGATGGAGATGGAAAGTCAAGACAGGTCTACAATTACCTCCTGCAATGAGATCCTGGGGTAGGGAGAGTTTAGTCTCCAAGACCCCCATGGCATGGAGGAGGCAGTAAAGGCTAGGAATGTGAAACAAAGACTTGTTGCCTGCAGGGAATCGAGGCCTCTTTCTGTCAAGCAAGAATTGTAGAGGGTCTGAGGTTCTACCCTACTTGCAAGCTAACAAGCCAGCCGGCACCTGTTCCATGGATTCTGACAAGAAGATATGAGACTCCTGGATCAGAGACAAAGCACTTCACCACTCACAGAAAATGCAGTAGCCAGAGTGTCAGCATGATGGTCATGCCAGTTTCCCTGTAGGTCCCACAGGGAAAATGCAGATGTTTCTAGATGGACCCTGACTGAACATGAAGAGGATTATTACAGGAGAGAAGTCAGAGCTTGGGCGTTTTGCCACTTTAATAGCATGTGGAGGCAAGTCTGCTCTTCATCCAGGGAGAGTTGTCACCTCCTTTATCAAGGGTGCTGCTGCCAATGCGACCGTGAGTAATGGCCTGAGTAAAGAGCACTCAGGCTCTTGAATTCATGGCTGACACAGGAAGAGCATTTAGAGATTCTCAGGGCTCATTGCAGATTGCCTCTTCCAACACCAATCCAGTCAGGTCCCCCCTCCCATGGAAGAGGGAAAGGAAGCTAAGGAGAATGAGAGATATTATTGCAACATTCCTCCTTCCTGGGGAAAGAGCAGCAGTGCCTTTGTGGGGACACTTTCCAGCTCTTACTAGCTCTCACTGGTCAAAAGGCTTGTGGCTGCCCCTCTTCCAGAAGCAGAAGAGCACCTTATCAGATAATCCTTTTCCCACACTTGCTAGAGTATGTCCAAACCCGCTATCATTCTTTTCTCTTATCCTTTTGGGACAAGATGTGGTCAATTCGTATTCCACTTGCTATGATACTTAGTTTTTTATTAACCTGATGAAGCTATAGTGCCCAGGGATTTAATCAAGCACTAATATATGTGTTGCTGTGAAGGTATTTTGTAGATGTAGTTAACATCCAATCAGTTGACCTTAAGTAAAGGAGATGGCCCCTGATAATGTGGGTGGGCCTCATCTAATCAGCTGAAAGGCCTAAAGAGTAAAACTGAGATTTCCCTGAGGAAAAAGAAATTCTCTCTCAAGACTGCAACATTAGTTCCCACCAAAGAGTTTCAGGCTGCCAACCTTCCCTACAGGTTTGAGACCTGCCAACCCCCACAGTTGTGTAAGCAAATTCCTTGAAATATATCCTACTGGTTCTGTTTCTCTGGAGAACCCTGACTGATATGCCTACATATCAGAAATAGGTCAGAAAAGATAGTAATTAAATAAACCCATAGCTCTGCTGCATCCATGCTCACCACACAGCCTTCTCATCGCTCATTCAAGGTTTCAAGTCTCTGACACCCAGGAAAACACAGATCTTAATAGTCCAACCATGGTGAGATAACAAACTAGCATCTTGGCTGCACTGTCGATATTTTCCAAACCAAAATATCAGAGCACCTGGCCTGACAGATAAATGTGTACTTATAGGAAAGATTGGAGAGAATGTTTGAAACTGGGTCTGTTCCAAAAAATCTGGGACATACAGTTGCTGTATTTATATATCATTCAGGTTCACTTCACCCCAGTCAGTTTCCCTGGTCCACATAAACTCTAACTACAACTCACAAAGCCCAACTTCTAGTCACTGCTAGACTGAGGATCTCCCAATTATTCAACAAATACCCAATGAGTACAAAGCAGGCCAGGCATGATCTTGATTTATTTTATTTTTTGCTTTCTAGGGCCGCACCTGCAGCATATGGAAGTTCCCAGGCTAGGGGTTGAATCAGAGCTACAGCTGCCAGCCTACGCCACAGCTGCAGCAAAACAGGATCCAAGCTGCATCTGCGACCTACACCACAACTCGTGGCAACTCCAGATCCTTAACCCACTGAGCGAGGCCAAGGATTGAACCCTCATCCTCATGGATAGTAGATGGATTTATTTCCACTGCACCACAATAGGACTCCATCTTGACATTTGAGATGAAAGGAATGAGATACCATTCCTAGTCACTAATCGCTCACAGCCTGCTAGGACAGATGGGCAAGTGAATGGGTGATGACAAAACAGGAACACTGGCATCCTGACAAAGCCAAACCCCAGGTACCTCCCAAGGCTGTACCACTCTGCCTCTGAGGCCTCCAAGGAGAGCCTACCTTCTATACTATTTCATTCCCTTTTAAATTCAAGAAAGACCAACTATAGTGTCCAATGGAACTAAACTCCTTTCTCTGCAGGCCAAGGTCATTTCATCTGCCCACATCCATGGCTCTCAGTCACCTGAGGAGAAATAACCCTAGTGATGGTCATCCAGCATCAGCCTGGCCCTTTGCCCTGTTCAGGCAGGCCTCGTGGCCACCAATGGCTATCCCATCTGGGTCCAGGCCCCCTTCTTCACACGTTTCCTTTGAGAAAGATTAGACTAAGAAATGTTAACTCCTATGTTCATCTCTCCTAGACTGGCCTCTCCCACTGGCCAATAGCTCTGGACTGTGGAAGCTCCTTTCCAGAGTCTGGTCCAGTCTCAGTGCCCCGTGTGGAAGGGAGGGAGGGAAGGAAGTGAAGGAATGAAAGAGACTTTACAGATGAGCAAATTCAGCAGCAAAGTGAAAAAAGCATCAGCTTGCCAAAGGGGGGAGTACTAGATTTGAGTACCATCAGCTCTTAACTTTAAGTGTTTAATTTGGGACAATTAAAACTTTCTGACTCCCAGTTTTCTCGTCTGTAATGACGGGATCAGAACATTGTCTACCTCAGAGAGAAAATAAAATGCCCACAGAGCATATTCAGCTGAGTGTCTGGCAGACAAATAACACTACACATGAGTTAATTTTACTGTTATTATTATGATCACATCACCACTTTGGACCTGCAATTCCTCACCTACAAAATGAGGGGTTAAACCCCATCACCCCCAACTCTCTACAAGACCAATGGCTCTGCTGCTTGGTGAGGCAGAAATCAACCCTTTTTACATCAGTTTCACTTCACGGATGACCATAGCTGAAAGGAGAGCAGAAGTGCTTGAGCTCAGCTCTGAATTCTGTCCCAGGCGCCCAGGTCAGCTCCAGCATCCAGTCCTGTGAGATGCTATTCCTGAATCCAGCTGAAAGGCTTCTATCCCTGGTTGTGCCCTCCCCAACTTGACTTGGGTCCTGACTCTGGGTGTAAGGCTAAGTTATTATTAAATCTTACCGTTCAGCACATAATGTATTGTTATTGATTGCCACATGGTGTCTCAGTTTAGTTTTAATGCTTCATATATTCAGCCACACACAGCTTGCTAAAACCAGGCCTAAGTTACCGCTCAACACCCTGCAGGCTTCAGAATGTTTTCAGGACAGGGAATTTCTTAGAGAATTGAACGAAATTTTCACTGAACAACTGGCAACTTTCATTGGACAACTGACATTGAATAACTAAAGAAAGTAACCTCAAATCTCTGTCTGCAAAGAATATAAATTACAAATGATCAATTTCAGTAACTCCCAATGCATGAATCATTTCAGTAATAAAACTGTTTGGAGAAAGACTGAAGGATTGTGTCTCTTAATCTTACTCTCCCAGAATTCTGTTATTAAATGTGTCCAGGGCCAACAATGGGTTATGGATTCATTTGAAGAATCACTTAATCCCTCAAAACTATCAGGACTCAAGTGGAATTTATAAGGGGAATTGCACAGAAGATTTGCTGCCCACTAGACCTAGTCGGCAGAGCTGAGGCATATGGGTGATTTTTCTCTCATTAACAAATCTTTCAGTCCTTGAAAAGTAATAACTCCTTCAGAATTACACTTACCTGGGACAAACAGGGTAAAGTGCTACAGCTTTTCTTCCTATTCCATGTGATTCTCCTCCAATGAAAGAAATCTTCCACATTTTCTATAAATGTTGCTTCAATTTCTTTCTACTCCTTTCCCCCCAAAGAGAGTCACAAGTCCAGCAAAAATTAGATTGCAGAATGTTTCACAAGTTAATTGTTCCATAATGATCCCTGATTCTTAATGCTACGTCCTAAGCTGACTGTGAGATCCTAAGCAGACTGTCAGATCCTTAGCAGCAGGAGTACCAGCAGGAGCTTCCACTGAGTTCTGCCACATGCCTAGAATGGGGGTTCTCAACCAAGGTAATTTTTCACCCCAGGGGACACTGGCAGTTTCTGGACACATTTTGATTGTCACCATTGGACTGTGTTGGGTGCTACTTGGCACCAAGTGGGTAGAGGGCGGGATGCTGCTAAATAATCAAAAAGCAGGAAAGCCTCTCAATAAAGAATTACCTTGCCTGAATTAGCATCCTTCAGAGAAATCGACTGACTATATAATTTATATTTATGTATATTTTATTCTTCTGTAATATTTATATAATTTATTTATAAACATGTGACATATAAATATATACATAATTAATATATTAATACATATATTCAGATACATAGATAGACAGACAGGCAGGCACTTATTATAAGGAGTTGGCTCATAGTCATATGGAGGCTGGAAGACCAAAATCTGCAGAGCTAATGTCCCAGTTTTAGTCTGAAGGTCAGCAGGCTACTAAAGAACCAAGAAGATCCAATCAATGTCCCAGTTCAAAAGCCATCATTCAAGGTGATTCTCTCTTACTCAGGGAAGGGTAAGCCTTTTGTGCCATTAAGGCCTTCAGCTCTTGGATGAGGCCCACCCAACACTAGGGAGGGCAATCTGCTTTACTCAAAGTTCACCAATTTAAATACTAATTTCATCCAAAGACACTCTCATAGAGACATCCAGAATAATGTTTGACCAATGTGGGTACCTGTGGGTACAGTCAAGTTGACACACAGAATGGAATATCACACAACCCCAAGTGTCAATAGTGCTGTGGTTGAGAAATCCTGGTCTAGAATCATTCTAGGCACCTAAGAAAGGCTCAGAAATGCTTGTTGGTGGAATACAACAGCTTGTTTTCACCTTAGGACAAAGGAGGGTTCAAAGTGGGAATTCATGGAGGAAGGGGCCAGGTAGAATCTTATACATATGGGTGAGTTGGGTGGACAGGGAGGATACATGCCAGAATGGAAGAAACCACAAGGGCACAGTGCATGCAAGGGACCATGAGGACTAAACCCCATCAGCTAAAACCCTAAAGAAACATTTAAGACCACAGGGATCTTAGTAGCACAGAACCCACCATGAAATTTGAATGAAAGATGTGGTTTTATTTATTTATTTATTTTTGTCTTTTTAAGGCCACACCCACAGCATATGGAAGTTCCCAGACTAAGGGTCAAATCAGAGATACAGCTGTCAGCCTATGTCACAGCTAAAGCCACAGCCACGCAGGATCCAAACTGTGTTTGTGACCTGCACCACAGCTCATGGCAACACTGGATCCTTAATCCACTGATTGAGGCCAGGGATCAAACCCACGTCCTCGTGGATACTAGTCAGTTTCACCGCTAAGCTACAACAGGAACTCCTTGTTTTTAAAACAATTGAAATTATGTGTTTGGGGGAAGGAGAGTAAGAAAAATTTATCTTTAGCACCATGTATAGAAATAGCAACCTAATTTACATGAGGACATTTTACAGATGAAGGAACTGAGAGATAAACCATATAGTCGGGGAATTTTTGCTTTATAGTTTGGTAAATGTGCTTACTTAGGTCTGCTGACATGAGTTGGGTGTTATTAGACACAATAGCATTATTGCACAGAATCATATGATGTTTACAGCAGGGACTCTGGAGCCAGAGTGTGTGGGCTCAGACTGGCTCCACCACTTAGTAGATCATGACCTTGGGCAAGACGCCAAACTTGTGAATATTAAATAAGTACATAAATATAAAACATGCAGAACAGGGCCAGCTAGGTACATGTAAAATGCTCAATCATGTTTCTGTTCTTATTATCACCATTCTTTTGAATCCCACTTCCTTAACGCCAGCTACAAGGTTCTGTTGGATTCCTACCCTAATAAGCAGTATTAAATCGGCAAAACTGAGGAGGCATTAGAAAGCCTCTTTCAGGACTTTCCCAACTCTTTTCAACTCTTTCAACTCTTTCAGGACTTTCCCAACTCTTTCACCAAGCTCTCCAAACAAATTGATTTTAGTCGTACGATTTGAGCTGAAAACATTTTCTCCTGCAGCCCCTGTGAGAAAAGTGAGATGTATACCAGGACTGGCTGGAGTTTCTGAGCACACAGAAGCAGGCTGTAGGGAGCAGGACCCTTACACATCTCCAGCAATCAGCACATTTACGTGCACCTTCCACCTTCCGTGTCCAATTTTCAAAAAAAAAAAAAAAAATGGGGAGGAGAAGGCTTCTCCATCAAAGTTCCCTTCCTGGCTTTTAATGGCTCACCAAATAGGGAAGGATCTAGAAGAGAGTCACTAAGCTGGTAAGGAGGCTGGAGGCTGTGCCAGTGAAAAGAACTGGGCAGACTGAACCTAGAAAAGAGACACTGATGGGAGCGAAGGTGGCTGCTTTCACATAGTTGAAGGGCCAGTGGTATGGATAGGAATTAAATATGTTATGTGTAGAAGCCAGCTGTAATGTGCAGGTTTCAGTACAACAAACTGAATGAATGTCTTTCTACTACTCAGAAAAATCTAAAAATGCAATTCACTATCAATAGGTAGTGAATTCCCCATCATTAGTGTTTTGCAAGAAGAGGCTAACTGATCATTTTGTAAAGTAGTAATTTTATACTTTAAAGTGATTTCCAAGTATACAGTTCCTAAACTGAAAACTTACATTGCTGATTCAGATGTGAGGTTTAGCTCTTGCTTATTTTCTTTACCGTCCTCAAGCTTAATTCTATGCTAGTGATAGAAAAGAGTTTCTATCTCCAAGGCCAGTTCTTGTTGATTGGTCATGGCTGCCTGGAACACTGTGTTAAGAAGTTTCTAAGGCTGTGTAATGTGATAGATTGGCAATGTCTGCTAAGGACAGAAAAGAAGCAAAGGAGGTTCAATCTTCATTTCTATTGTATATGCAGCAGCTAAAATATATATGATAAGGATAATTTTTATAATATTTTAATAATTTCCCTTCTCAATAAGCAAAAAATGTTCCCTTCTCACATTTCCTTTCCATGGTGAGGGTTAGGGCATGAGGCTTATTGACTCCGAGAAGGGGCAGTAGAAGGGATCCACCTAGAACAAAGAGTCCATAAATAGGAAAGAAGAAAGATATGATGTAAAGAAATTCACAACAGACAGAAGGGAAAGTAGAGCTCTTCCTGGGAGGAGTTGGAGAGTTCTGGAAAGGGTGAACCTGGGAAGGAGTAGCTGCATGAGATTCCCCCTACCTCTGAGCCTTAGTTCACAGCAGGGAGCAGGGACCTGTAGGAACTCGAGGGGGAAGGGAGGAAAAGCTGAACCAGAAGCAGATCCAGGGCACTTCCTGTTTGCAATTCTGGGGGAGTGGGTAGCACCTCACCCTTCACAGGTGCCACCATGGGACTGCCACAGCAGGTAGAAATGACAAGGTGGGACATGCAGGAAGAGAGAGGTCTGGACTCGGTGCCCCTGAACATCTCTGCTCACATGAGGTGTGGCGGTATCTGGAAGTTCCCACCTGGTAAGAGACAAAGCAGAGCTGTAGCTGGGGGGGCGGCGGGGGGGGGGCTTGGGTGGCCATTGTGAGAGGCCAAGTGACCAGATGGAGAATGTGGCTGATGCTCAGGGAATCTATTCGTGAGGTCTGAGATGGGGTCGAGTCATCACGAGGGGGGATAGTGGTGGCGGGGGGAGGACGGATGATAATGAAGCCTTCAAGGCACTAAGACAGCAAAGCCCAGTTTACACCACTGTGGATGTGTAAGCAGCAAGTGCACAAGGACAGAGGCTGAGGCTACAGGGAGTCTAGATGGAGGTCAGGGGAGGCTGATGGGGAAGCACAGCACTGAGACCAGGAACCTCTCCCTATAGCTTGGGAGGATGAGAAGCTTCCCTTGTTCAGAGGCACTGGGGAATGGGGAAGGGAAGGGACAACCTCTGAAAGCACTGATAGTGAGTCTGAACTGTACATTGACTAATTGCTCCAAAGGCTCTTTTAACCCAGGAAAGACTGAGTTCCCTTTAAATGACAAGTGTAAGTGATGGTGTAAGTCATGGTTGAGACAGAACTGCATTTTCCCAAACCACTGCACAACCATTTCAGAGTATCTGCCACCACACACACACACACACACACACACACACACACACACAAACACATGCCATAAATGCATGTGCAGTCAATCACAGGACCCTAACAGGATTAACTAGAACAAAGGGTCTAGAAGACTTCTCAAGAAGAGAAAGGAAGAGGGAATTCCCGTTGTGCTCAGTGGAAATGAATCTGACTAGTATCCATGAGGATACAGGTTAGATCCCTGGCCTCGCTCAGTGGGTTAAGGATCCGGTGTTGCAGTGAGCTATGGTATAGGTCACAGATCTATACCATATGGCTCAGATCCCCAGTTGCTGTGGCTGTGGTGTAGGCAGGCAGCTACAGCTCCAACTGGACCCCTAGCCTGAGAACTTACATATGTTGCGATGCAGCCCTAAAAATACAAAAAAAAAAAAGAAGAGAAAAAAAGGAAAGGATTGGGTGTAAGGGAGCAATGGTGGTAGGAAAGAAAGAAGGAGAAATCTACTTGAAAGATAACAACAGTCAGCTCGCTAAATATTGCCCATGGAACAGGTGCTTCGCATACTCACTGCTCCAAGCGTGGCCCAGAGATCAGCAGTGGCCCAGGAGCTTGTTAGAAATCTAGATAGACAGACTTACTACATCTTATTTCTCCTTTTTCCTTTCTAGCCTTATTAAGATATAATGGACCTATAATACTGTGTAAGTTTAAGGCATACAATGGAAAGATTTGATGTATGTCTATACTGTTTACCATATACAAAAACATACATACATGTTTACCATAATCAGGTTAGTAAACACCTCCTTCACCTCTCATAATTACCATTTGGTTATGATAAGAGAAGCAATTTTCAAGTATGCTGTATAGAATTGACTATAGTCACCATGCTATAATGAGCTCCCCAAGCATGTTTCTCTTATAGCTGGAAGTTTGTACCATTTGCCAGACATCTCCTCATCTCCCCTGCCCTCTAGCACCTGGCAGCCATCTACTCTCTGCTTCTTTGAGTTTGACTTTTTCAGACTCCACTTGCAAATGAGATCATATAGTATTTGTGTTTCTCTGTCCCTACTGCAGGTGATTCATGTCCACATTTGAGTTTGAGAGGTGCTACATCCCATGATTTAACACAATCCATTCAAGACAATTCTATGAATTATAAAATATTCTCCCCATTTTGCAGAGAAGCAAACTGAGACCCAGTCAAGATCATGTATGCACTAAAAACCAAGATACTACCCATGTGGCCTGACTCCAGAGCCCACCCTCTTCTCCATACCAAAACTGGGTTTTTTCTGGCCAAGTGTGTGTTTACAATTGTGTTGATGCATGCCTAGAATGTTTGGGAATGATCTGTAGAGATACAGCAGGGACAGGACTTCCTGTTCCAATGTTTTCCAAAGTAAAACACCAGATATACATGATTCAATCCATGTCCAGGATTCTGAGTGCTCAAAAGCCTCCAGTATTTTAAGCTTGTTGGGCAAGTCATAGCTATCATGTTTAAATTGTTCTGCTTGTTCCAAATTTGCCCTGCATGTGTACCTTTCAAGAATAGTTCTTTTAGCTGATAAAACCCTTGTTTTCAAATGCAAATGTGTTTTGAAATGTATCTGTTCAATCACTTCTCCCTCAAAATCATACTATAGCTGAATTACTCCAAAGGAATCTGTAGTGAAGCACAGAACATTTTCAAGCATAATCCCGTGGTGCTTTTCATCTAAAAAGGTGACTAACAGCTTGCATAAGCTTATAACCAGACTTAAAGCTTAAAATCCCTGCGGAGTTTGCAAAGGGCGTTGAGAAAGCAAGCCAAACCTGGGAAACATAAATGTCTTTGCACGCTGACTTCTCTACCAGTCACGATTCCAGTCTGATTTAAAATTGCTCTTACTCATTTCAGCTCCACAACCCCTATTTTCCTGACAGTGAGTTGAAAAATCTCTCCTTCCTCTATTAAGAAAAATAAGGAATGGCTCCTAGCTAACACGTTAATTAGGTCACTTAAGGTGGTGAAAGGGATCAAAGTAAGATGAAACTCATGTATTGCCACCTGACATCAAGTGGGTAATTATAAATATACATTTGGAAAAATGAATGAAATCTAGCTTTGCATCCCGAATTAACCAGTTCTGTGACCTTGGGGAACTCTCATACTCTCATTCTCCCCTCTAGGTTCTTTTCTTTTCCTTTCTTTTTTTTTTTTTTGGCTTCAGTGATTTCCTAGGACTCCTTCAAGCTTCAGAGTCTCAAATTTTAAATCAGACCTTAATTATGTGCTAAGTAAAGTATAACATACTTAATTTGAAGGATGGCATACCAGCACAGATAGTTAAGAAGATGACAAGGCAGCATGGAAACTATTCATTACATAACATGGAATACAAAATGTTGTTTATACTCTCTGAAGCTATATAAGATTCTGTGTGCATGTGAACAGAAGCTGGAAGGAAAGAGGGAACAAAAAGAACAGAGTGAGATCATGGGTGGATGATGTTTCCTTATATTTTGATTTTCATTAATTTGCTGTTTGATGTTTAAAAACCTGACTTTTAGGGAAGCATTTCTTCATATTCTATGGGAGAACTTTTTCGTAGTTTACTGTCATTTATTTTCTCAGCTTGCAAGGTAATGGTAGCCAAGTTGATCTCATTGCTACTTATGGATGATGTCACTCTCCAGAGTTCAATATTGTTTCCAAAATGATCATACACCTGTGCCCTAGGAGGGCAATCCCCATCTTCTCAGCCTAAACTTACAAACAGATTCTGTGCTAGCATTTCCCTCCACCAATGGGTGGGAGAGAACAGGTACTGTATATGAGAATCTAATCTGAGCACCTGAGGTGGAAAAGGACCTTAGAGTTTGCTCTGCCCTTCCTCTGAGGTAGTCCATTTGGACGGTCTATCTGGTTCATGAAGAAGCTTTTCACTGCCTGGACTTTATCCACAGCCAAGGGCTCTAGCAGCCATTTTGGACAATATGTCTCTACTCCCCACCCTGGCAGCATCTGACTGGTCCAATGCTGAGCACCTGATCCACGATGGCCAATCAGAGCTCTTTGTCAATCGTTTGAAACTGGAACTAAGAGTCAGCATCTCTTGTGATGGCTAAATCCAAAACCTGTCAGCACATCAGCTTGGGTGCTTTGGTATACACACTCTTTTTTTTTTCCGGCTGCACCTGTAGTATATGGAATTTCCCGGGCTAAGGGGTCAAAATCAGAGCTGCAGCCAAAGTCTACACCACGGCCATGGCAACACCTGATCCAAGCCATATCTGTGACTTACACTGCAGCTTGGGGCAACAACAGATCCTTAACTCAATGAGCAAGGCCAGGGATCAAACCCACATCCTCAGAAACAACAGTGGGTCCTTAAACCCATGGAGCTGCAATGGGAACTCCTGGGATACACATTTTTGATAACCTATGTGGACTGTAAAAGCAGAGAAAGTTCACATGAGGGGAGGAGATGTCAGTGAGGAAAGAATGAGTCTGGATGCCTTTTTGTCTGCTTTAGCCCCTTCCTGAGAGGTGCTTCAACCTGCCCTTGGGGGTCTGTGAAATAGCTTAATCCTTAGCGAAAGTCCCCATTTAGCTTAAGCTAAAGCAAGTAGCTTTCTATTACTTGTAATCAAAATTGTCCTAATATAGCCTCCCTCCCTCAGTTTATTTGTGGGAGCTGCCGAGCATACCATACAAGTCCCTGAATAACCTGGCCCTGCAGAGGGCCCCGCCTTGCATCCCAGCCACTCAGGGCCTCAGCTGCTAATGCCCCACACCTTACTGCCTCTGGTCTCTGGGCTTTGCTGGCTGCTGTGCCTGAAATGTCCTCCAACCATTAAGCTCTGTCCCCAGCCTGAAGGCATAAGCAGGTAAAAAGCCTGTCTGTAGGGGTCCGCTGGCTTCCTGCCTTTCTTCAGCCTTGCATATGATTAAAGCACTCACACTGAGTGTTGTGTGGGATGCTGGGAGCTGCTCTTTCTGATCCTGCTCTCTGTAACAGACTGAGATTTCAGAAACTGGACCCTCCTGGGAAGCCGACTGAGACGGGTCTTGTTTCTGGAGCCTGAGATGATGGTGTTCTCATTAGGTTTTGCTGAATTCTTTATTTATAAAGACTTCCTGGGCAACCAGGTTAAAGGCTGGCAGTGCCCAGCATCCCCGCACTTAATGAGGAATCAACAGCATGGTGAAAAAAAGTAGATCCGGGCAGGGTTTTGCATTCCAGGGCACAATAAGTGAAAGAAGAGAGTTTCTCTGAATGCACCTGGGGAGAGGAATAACTCACTTCCCCAAAGATTTTCTGAAGAGGAGCAAATGAGCACATTTCAATCCTACCTAGTTGAAAGGAAGGGCAACTCATGATTATAGTTACAGAACATGCACAGAGCCCCCCAAAAGTGGTCCAAGGTAGGAGGTGTTACCATCCCTGACTTAGAGATAAGGAAACTGAGGTCCAGAGGTTAAGTAACTTGCTGAGCTTAAACAGGGACCAAATTGGCCTATAGGTGCAAAACTGGTCTAGTGGCACCAATAACTATCCTCTAAGTCAATTCTAATCAGAGTGCTCCCTGGACCATATGAGCATCAGCATCACTTAGGAGGAAGTGGCTAGAAATGCAAATTCTTGGGCTTCAGCCCAGACCTACTAAATCAGACACTCTGGTGTCAGGGCCTGGCAAGCTGGGTGTGAACAAGTGCTCCAGGGAATTCTGATGTGCCTGTCAAGTCCCACTATTCAGTGTGGGTCTCAGGCCAGCTACATCAGCATTACCTGGGAGCTGATTAGAAATGCAGATGCCCACGCCCCACCTAGTGAATGGGAATCTGCATATTAACATCTCCAGGTGATTTGTATGCACCTTAGAGCTGAAGACTTAGAGAGTGAGGAGTTGGCATTTGATGCTGTCATTTCAGTCCTGTTTGAAGTCCAGAAAATTAGTGGGGGTGGGGGAGACGACTCTGGGAGGAAAGATGATGAGATCCTTAAAGGTTCCTTTGTGTGTGGGCAATACTTCTTTCCTCTCTTTTACTTATCATCTAAGGAGGTAATTATGTGTGAGAGACTTTTTGTCGTTTGTTTTTTATAGCTACATGACAAACTCTCAAGGTGTTCAAATTGATCTTATTTTGAAGCAATCTTATCAAGGTGGGGAAACAACTACATGGATGTGAATACAGAGGCTCCTCTACACCCTGATGAAGTCAAGGGAAGTCAGAAGGTGATAGTCACTCATCCCAGCTTCTTCCTTTCCAACAGAAGCTGCAACCTACTTGACTCAGTTGAGCCGTGCTTCAGAGGCAGCTCACTGCTCCCAGCCCCAGGGCATGTGCTGCTTGGTCTATGAGAAGAAACCCTGGTTCTGTTTCTCTTACCAGTGATTAGTTTAAAAATAGGTATGTGAGGGAGTTCCCATTGTGGCATAGCAGCAACAAGTCTGACTATTGTCCATAAGGATGTGGGTTCTATCCCCAGCCTCGCTCAGTGGATTGGGGATCCAGCATTGCCATGAGCTTCTCGGTATATACCCTAAAAAATTGAAAACAGAGTCTTAAAGAGACATTTGTATACACATGTTCACAGCAGTATTATTCACAAGAGCTAAAATGTAGAAGTGGCCCAAGTGTCCACTGGGCTGATGAATGGATAAACAGATGAACAGATGAACAAAATGTGGGGTAAATATATACAAGGGAATATTATTCAGCCCTACAAAAGGAAGGAAATTCTGACTCATGCTATAACATGGATGAACTTTGAGGACATTATAGTAAGTGAAATAAGCCAGTCGCAAAAAGCTATCTGCTGTATTACTCCATGTATAAGAGGCACATAAAGTAGTCAAATTTATAGAGTAAGAAATTGGAGGGTGGGCAAGGGAATGTGAATGTACTGAACACAACTGGACTGTACACCAAGAGATGTTCAAGACAGTAAAAAAAATTTTTTTTGTCTTTTTTGGATGGTACCTTTGGCATATGGAGGTTCCCAGGCTAGGGGATGAAGCAGAGCTGTAGCCGTCAGCTTATACCACAGCCACAGCAGTGCAAGATCCAAGCCACGTCTGTGACCTACATCATGGCTCATGGCAATGCCAGATCCTTACCCCACTGAGCAAGGCCAGGGATTGAACCTGCAACCTCATGGATACTAGTCAGATTCATTTCTACTAAGCCACAACGGGAACTCCAAGACAGTAAATTTCATGTGATGTATATTTTGTCACAATTAAAAATAAAAATTTTTTTTAAAAACAGACAAAGAAGAGACCATTCCCTGCTCTGCCTCTGCGTATTATCATGTCTTCATGTGGTAATTGGAATAGCTGCCAAAATCTGGGGACCCTCTAAGGAGAGAAAAAAAAAATGGGGAAAACACAAATCTTTGGTGATGCCTTTGAGTCACTGCATTAACAAGCCCTGGATCTGCCTTTTCTCCAGGAGTTTTATAATATAAAATAGTATTTCTTATTACTTGGCTACTTTGAGTTGAGTTCTCTGTTACCACCAAAGGCATCCTAACAGATACAGGGTTCTACCTATCTGACTAGAGGCCAGCAGCCAGGGTGGCTCATGAAGACAAAAAGGCCCACCTTTGAAGCTTTCGGTTCTGCTGCCACAGTAGCAAAGTTGGCTGGTGATGGTCTCCATGCCCTACTTTCTCATGATGATCACACTTTGTTTATTTTCCATATACTGCTGTGCAATATTTGCTTTTATAAAAAAAAAATCACTAAGTTGCCATAACCCCTTGGATGGCTCCATTATGGAATAAAGTCCACTGAAATGAGGCTGAAGAGGTTTACTAACATGAGAAGCTTCTTACCTATGCTAGGGGGTAAATATAAGTTATGAAGTGATGTGATTCAATTTCTTGTGTATTAACCCCAACTACTTATAGATAAGCAGGCAGATGACAAAATTTGAGGACCCTCTAAGAAGAGAAAAAAGATGGAGAAAACACAATTCTTTGGTGATGCCTTTGAGTCACTGCATCAACTGCGGTGAATGGATATAAGAATACAAATACATGTGAAGAGAGAACAAGAGAACAAACAAAACACTAACGCTGGCTCTATCTTGGAAGCAGGGGATATATTTTTTTTTACTTCTATATTTCATTTTCTTCTTTTCCCTTATGTGTTTTTCTAAGTTGTCTTCAATGAAACTATCTGATTTTATAATAATGAAAACAGTAGTCTTTTTAAAAAACCTTATGTAATTTTGTGTGTGTGTGTCATTTTAGGGCCACACCCATGGCATATGGAGGTTCCCAGGCTAAGGGTTGAATCGGATCTATAGCTGCCTGCCTACGTCACAACCACAGCAATGCAGGATCCGAGCCATGTCTGGGACCTACACCACAGCTCATGGCAATGCCAGATCCTTAACCCACCAAGCAAAGCCAGGGATTGAACCCACTTGTCGGGTTCATTAACCACTGAACCATGATGGGAACTCCCTTATGTAATATTTTAATTCGCTTTACTCATAGACACATGATTTTTCTCAAGGAGCTGAGTGTGTAATGCCCTGTGTGTCCAACCTTTTTATGTTGACCATTTAGAGTGGACATCTCCATAATATATGATATGGGTCCCTGCCTCTAAAATCGTGTCGACTGATCACAGTCAACAAACAGCACTGATGACAGGTTTATTATTCCAGACCACATTGCTGCACTGTGGTGTTCTCGGATAATATTCCACATGTTGACCCTCATGAAACCACCCAGATTTGCTGTGTTTTTAGTTCTTGGATCTGCTTTGAATCCTTCCAACATCTTCAGGTATTCCTCATTATTTGTCAAACTATGTGTCTGTGACACACCCTCTCCTGCCCTCTACTCTGCAGCGTCCAATCTACTGGATTCTGGAAATCAGATGACCTCCATGGTATCACTGAGGCAGGCCTGTGGGTCCTAGTACATGAGCTTCCTTGCCATCTTGGCTGCACAAAACCCTTTTTGGCTTGATTCCTGGTTCTGGTATGTATGTTAAACTGCAGATGCTGGGGAACGGAGTTCTGCGTTAAGTGAAGGGAGAGTGTTTCTGATAACAGTGTTTCTTACTCCATTAAGAAATAGCATGACTCTGATTGTCTCGACTTCTCCATCCAAAAGAAAGAGGCTGCAGATGGCTAGAACAGAACCAACTGGGGTCCCTGCTACACCATCAAAGTGAGGTTATTTAGGTTCACCACCTGGTTATTAGATTCACCAGATGGCAAGCTTGAGTAACTGCTCAGAAAGAGAGCAACTAGCCAATCCATTACCCCAGCATAGCCAATAGCGTTAATTTAACATGGGATGCACATACTAGTACATAATATGGGTAATGAGGCATCACAGAGCCATCATAGAGGCAGCCATCTGGGCTCGTGTGGGACAGCCTTGTGCACAGTGGCCATGGGAGAAACCCAACTGAGTTTTGTGCAGCAGGAAGGAGGTGTGAGGGTGAGGGTGGAGGGTTGGGGGCAGCAATCGGGATGTGGGGTGGAGGGTTGCAGAGGGAGATGGAGAGTAGGGTGTGTGCTCACCTGTGCTACTGTCCATAACACTACAATAGTTTGCTTCCATCACTGGGTTATTGCTGACTTGGCCCAATCTCGCCTAGTTCTCAGGTTATCTTTCTTGTTATTTTCAATTTTGATGAACAAGTAATGACATTTTTATACCAGTGCTGGAAAACCAGAACTTTGACTAGAGTTGGTTTTGAATACCTTGACAGTTCTAGTCCAACGGTGACTGTTAAAGAGGTGGCTTCCCTTTAGGAAATGCCATGTGTGTCTGCGTGGGGAAGTGGGTGGTGGGTGAGGGTTCACGTGCTCTGGCCCACTTCTGGAACAAGCTTGGGACAGAGAAGCTCCAAATGGTCCCACTGAGGCTGATACCCATGGGACGTGTGCATCGCAGAGACTAAGGCCCATAAAGAAAGGGCCATACCCAGCATTGAGCATAGCAAGTGACATGGAGGCAGGTGCATTTCCTGTCCTGGCTCCCCCTTATTACCTCACAGTACCCAGCACAGCACTGCCCAAATACGGCAGGAAATTTCACATTTGTGGAAGTCAGTTCACCTCTTCAGCAAATATTTACTAGCTGCGGGGCACTAGGAAAAATCAGGTAAAGGGCACTTAACATCTCTCCATATTACTTCTTAAAATTGTACAAAAATCTACAGTTATCTCAAAATAAAAAGATTAATTAAAAGTCCAATTGACTATGTCTAAAAGAGAATGGCTGAAGAGAAACAAAGAGATCCAGAAATATTGTTTTTAAAGGGAGAGGCAAGAGAGAGGGAAACAAACATTTGACAGACTTGTCATGTGGCAAAGGGCATAAGCCTGTGTAAACACGGGGAGCGGGGAGCCACCGGACCAGCAGGTTCCTCCAGACCCTGAGTGGCCTTCATTAGGCACCTTCTAGGTTTCTTCCCGACTCCCCCCCAAGAATGTAGGAGATGCTGACCTATTTTCAAACCAATTTTCCTCACTGCTCATTATTTTTTCCCCAAACAACCTGTGACTGTAAATTAAGACCATCTGCCATTAATCCAGCTCTTCAGAAGCTGAGTACTTTTCATGACTAAACTTCTGAGCCACCCACTGGGGTGGGGGATGCCCTATGACCCCCTGTGAGGAGCTGTCACCATCCCTGCTATTGTCGAAGGAATGTCCCCCCTCAAGGCCACATCTATCACTCGTCATGGCCTCAGGAGATTAGAAGTGACAATGGAGAGCCTAGGAAACACTCATGCTTTCTGTCAAATGCATAGAAATAAAAAATGCCAAGGAGGAATGCAACGAACAGTACGTTTTTATACTATTGTCTATATTATTGTTGTGTTGGTTTTAGATCAATAAAAATGTACAATAACCCCACAAGGCCAGAAGTGCCAGGGTTTCCATCAACAGATGTGGAGACCAAGGCTCAGAGGGTTCGTGAGTCACAGGAAGAGTAAGCGTGAGAGAGAGAATGGTCACCTTTCGTCTCTGGTGCCCATTCTTCATTCTCAACCTCACTGCTTCCAGCCCTTGGTTTTGTTCCTCGGAATCAACACAGTCTTTGCTTCTCCCCATTTTATCCACGCCATCTTGTCACTGACCTCTAAACACACTCCCACCTAATTCATCAGTGGTACACATATATGTCTTGGTGCTTAAGTCATATGTTCAACTTCTCTGTTTCTCGTGAAGTCAACCAGATTGTGTGTCTCCAGGCACTCTCATCTGATGCTTTCTGCCTCCTGAGCACCTGACCTCTCCTGCTTTACTTCAATCTAACACCCTTTGGGGACCAATCTGAAATAAGTCTTTCTCAGACGCCAGCCTGTCAGTCTTTAGTCATGTTTCTATGTGTTTCATAACCAGTGGAGCATGGAGCATGGCAACACCAAAACCAGGGAGAGCTTAGTATCAGAACCAGTAGCAAGCCAAGGTCCCAGGTGTCCAGCTGGGAGAGGCCAAGGGTCCATGAGATGCACAAGTGGATGTATGAGATATGAACTGCGGATGAGGAATTGGGAAAGTGGCTGATATGAGAGGGGACAAGCCTGAGGGAAACAAACAGTTTCCTGGTTTGTCTGGCATAGGGAAGCTTTTAAAGGGCCAGGTGTGACTGTCTCCTTTTGCTCCACAATGTCTTAAAGGCACCACCTGTCACCTGGCGGATGACTGATGTAGCAGCCTGGGCGTTCACAGGGGGCCAGCCTGCCTTGGACACAGCCCTGTTGATTGGAGCCAAAGCATCACATACAACAGTGATAGGTTAAAGCCAACAGATGTCATCACGCCCTAAATCATAGAGAAAGTTGAGAAGGGAGAGGAATAATGGACAGTGTCCCTGATCAAAACAGACATCTCATCACAGCATATTTAGAGGAAAATACATGGAAAACAAAAGCCGAATTCTCCATCCAGGCTGCAGCACCTAATACAGCACTGCCAAGAAGAAAACATTTAATAAAATCCTCCTTTAAGTGTTGTTTGGAGTATGTGCTATGTGGAGCAATTAGTCAGATGGCAGTCCAACCCCTGAGCTCACAGTGCAATGCAAACAACCCTGATGTGGACAAAGAGGCACAGCATATCCATTATTGAGCATACCTACTATGTGCCAGGCACCAAGAGAGGCTTTGATGCTACACCAGAGCTTCCTTTTAAAGTTTCCAAAACAGGAGTTCCTGTTGTGGCGCAGTGGTTAAGGAATCCGACTAGGAACCATGAGGTTGCAGGTTCAATCCCTGGCCTTGCTCAGTGGGTTAAGGATCCAGCATTGCCGTGAGCTGTAGTGTAGGTTGCAGACGTGGCTTGGATCCTGCGTTGCTGTGGCTCTGGCATAGGCCAATGGCTACAGCTCCGATTAGACCCTTAGGCTGGGAACCTCCATATGCCGCAGGAGCAGCCCAAGAAATGGCAAAAAGACTAAAGAAAAAGAAAAAAACTTTCACTAAAGTTTCCAAAACAAGTTAACCTTATATAATCAAATCTGGTCCTCATAAACCCAAGTGACATAGGTGTTGTTATCCTTACTTTGAAGATGAGTAATCTGAGGTACACCAAGATTACAATGAATGGTCTGGGTCCATATGACCAGAGCCATATAAAGTTTTTCTGCATTGAGAAAGAATCCCAGGGAATACTTGTCCTTCATGCCCCTGGGCACCCACAGACCCTCTCCTACCTGTGCCCAAAGAATGGCCCTCAACCACTATACTCACTCTACCCCGGAGGTCTCTGCACGCTGCCTACAACACTTCTTTGAGTAGGAAGAATATATAAGGATACACCCAGTTTCAAACAACAGAAAACCCAACAAAAAGAGGCTTAATCAGTAAAGAGAATTATCTTATGTAAAAGGAGATGCGAAAGTAATTAATTCCAGAGGTGGCACCTTAGCTCAAAATTGTGACAAAAGAAAAATAAAATTGCACTAAAAGAACCAAGATCTTTCCTTCTTTGCACTCTGCCATCCTTAGGCTTGTCAGCTCATGGCTAAAAATGGTGGCCTGCAGCTCTATCCTCATGTTCTCACGAGACCCTATTGAAAGGCAGATCCAGGTCACAGGACCTCCCAGCAGCAAGGGTGGGGGAAGGCAAGAATCTAGTATGTACAACTTTCATGGGGAGGTGGGAGGGTGTGGACACAAAAGTAAAAGTTGGGAGTGGCCATTGGACAGCTAATCACCAGTCCCTCTCAGAAATCACTTGCTGATGCCTGATTAGGGTTAGAGCTGAAAACCAATTCCTCCTGAGCAGAAAAAGGAATTTCTTAACACTACCCATAGGTTGCTTTATTGGTTTTTCTATTGCTGCATTATAAATTACCATGGCTTAGCAGCTTAAGACAATACCCATCTATTTTCTTGTTTCTGTGTGGTTTTTTCCCCTTTTTTTTAGGGCCAAACCTGGAACATATGGAAGTTCCCGGTCTAGGGATTGAATCGGAACCACATCTGCAATCTATACCACAGCTTGAGGCAACGCTGGATCCTTAACCAACTGAGCGAGGCCAGGGATCAAACCCGGATCCTCACTGACATTGTGTAGGGTTCTAAACTCACTGAGATTCCACAAGAACTCTATACCTATCTTTTGTCTAACAGCTCTGTGGGTCAGAAGTCTGGGAAGTCCTAAGTGAGTTCTCGACTTAGGTCCTTACAAGGCTCAAATCAAGGTGTTACCTGCACTGAGCTCTCATCTGGAATTCTGGGGAAGAATTTGTTTCCAGTGCATCCAGATTATTGGCAGAATTCAGTTCCTTGCAGCTGTACGATGGTCTCCTTGCCCTTGCTGGCTGCCCACACAGGATCACTCTGCACTCCAAAGGTGGCCCTCCTTCCTTATATGCAGCCCCTCCATCTACAACACCAGACACAGGACACTGACTCCTCATTCTTCCAAACTCTCCAACATTTTCTTCCACCAGCTAAAGGCAATTCTGTGTTTTTAAAGACTTCCTGCACTAGATTAGATCCACCCAGATGATCTGCCTTTTGCCATGATCACAAGAGGAGCACCAGAGGCGGAAGATCTTGGAAACCATCTCAAAATTCTACCCACCTTAGTGACCATTAAACAAACCAAAAATCAGGGTTTATTCTTGGAGTTTGGGATATGGTCAGTCTTTCCTGAATCACAATAAGGGCAGGAGGATTTCCAATCAAAACTGAGTCTCCGCAGGAGTTCCTGTCATGGCTCAGAGGTTAACAAACCTGACCATTATCCATGAGGACGTGGGTTTGATCCCTGGCCTTGCTCAGTGGGTTAAGGATCTGGTGTTGCCATGAGCTGTGGTGTAGGTCACAGATGCCGCTCAGATACCATTTGCTGTGGCTCTGGCATAGGCCAGCGTCAATAGCTCCAATTCGACCCCTAGCCTGGGAATCTCCATATGCCACAGGTGGGACCCTAAAAAGACAAAAACAAAAAACAAAAACTGAGGCTCTGCAGGCAAAAGTTAAAGGAGAGAATGGCTGCTGGGTGGGCAAACCAAGAGGGTCTGATTTGATTAACTTTTTGTGAACCTGAGATAAGAACCCTAATTTAGTTAACAGGTGGAATACCATCTAGCTGATGGACAAATTTTTATTATTATTGTGAAAACATGGTGTGTAAGAACCAATGACCAGAATACTCGTTCCCCCACCCCTCCAATCCTCACAACCCCCTAAAACCCCAGCTCTACCCCCCACACCTGCTCCTCAGCCATCACTGTGCCCCCAACACAGATTCTTGAAGAATGCTCACCCCCAGGAAGTTTGATAGAGCTTCTTATAATAAAAATATTTAATGTAGCTAGGCTTCTCGTGGCTAGTTTTACCTGGTTTGTCTCCATCTGTTAGGCAAAAGGGAAAGTCAAGGATTTATGGAAAGAGGAGGCCATCTCTGAGTTCATGGAAAGCAGGTCCTAACGCTGCCCATGGTGTTTATAAGCCTTTGCAGGCCTTTCACTGTCTTTCCAAAGAGAAATCACATGCCCTCCCCTCTGCCAAGATGCCTCATTACCAGCTCTTTCAATGCATTGTTTTCTTTTTACTGCCTTGAATCCAACTCAGGCCGCCTACATTTTTTAATTTCAATTGGTTTTCTCTGTTTTATGACATCTATTTGGATTTAACTTTTTTTTTTTAACCTCCACTAAAAAGTCTGAAATACCAGACTTTTTATATAAGTCAAATAAAAGACAAGTCAGATGTCTCCAAGGAGCTTATGTCTTTGCACCAACACGTGGAGATCCTTAAGAACTGCACATTCTCAACCAGGAGCAAGCAGCTCAATGCTTTACTTTCATGGAGGCTTGTGTTCACCTTTTATTTTAAGTGCTCTCAAGCCCATTCTCTTGAAGTACCTTGCCTTACCAGGAACTCTGCTTATTTGTTCTTGTTGCCTCCTTCATTCAGAAGAACCATCAATCAGTTTCTGAAACAAGGCAGCTTCTGTGCAGAATCAAAAGCCACCACAACACAGCTGGTGGCAAGAGAATGCAGTGGGCATTGTTGTTTGTACACGGGCCTTCATCTCTTTGAGAAGTATCTCTGTTTGAAATGAATGAGGCAGACAAGAGTGGTGGCTTCAAAAGCAACCGTCCTCCTCTGGGCTTTTCTTGTTGAAAGTTCTGCGCAGCACTGTTACTAGAAAGTAAAGAGAATAAAAGGCAAATCTGAAGCAGGCTACAGGTTTCCTCTACAAGAGACACACCTGGCCTCAGCTGGGCTGTGAGTCTGGACTCTTGCCTTTACTTGGGAGATTTGGGTTTGCAAGGTTAACATGAAAGAGTCTGTTTAGTTTTTTTTTCCAGTGATTCTGCATCAAAATTACATAAATTTCCCTAACCAAGAGCCTAGCCCAGAAGTACAACAGGCTCCCCTCTTTCCTGGTCCCCCCCCCTTTTTTTTTTTAGGGCCACACCCACATGCAATCCCCAAGCCAGGGGTTGAATCAGAGCCACAGCTGCCAGCCTACAACACAGCCACAGCAACACCAAATCAGAGCCGCAACTGGACCTACACCACAGCTCAGGCAACATCAGATCCTTAGCCCACTGAGTGGGGCCAGGGATCAAACCTGCATCCTCATGGATACTAGTCAGTTTTGCTACCACTGAGCCATGATGGGAACTCCCCTGGTGCCTCGTAAAGGTGTCACTGTTCATAGGAGTAGGGCTGCCATCACTAGTGTTTCCATGGTTATGGCTTCTGAACCAGAGAATTAGCTGATCCTTGGCCCAGCTCTTCTTGCTCACTATCATCAACTCCACAGCAGGAGGCTTCCTTATTCCCTGATTAATTTTGTATTTGGCTGGAATGTTGGAGAACACACAGTTTTCCATGGTACTTCATGACCCTTCTGTAGGTTCTTAATGACCCTAATGTTAAGACATAAAGTCTTGGGTTAGTGAAAAAGTGAAAAGAGTGTGCAGGGCTCATATAGACAAGCATCCTAATAACTGGCTTGAGAGTCATGCCCTTCATCTTTCATCTGCAGAGGGTTTGCTGTGACTGCTTGAGAGTTCAGAGCGACTATCTAGCCCATGACTGGGAAGTGAAAAGGATAGTACAACACCTATTCGGTATGTAACCTCAATCGTAAATTCGCCTTCTTTTTCTTTTTCTTTTTTTTTTTTGTCTTTTTTTTTTTTGTTGTTGTTGTCGTTGTTGTTGTTGTCGTTGTTGTTGTTGTTGCTATCTCTTGGGCCGCTTCTGCGGCATATGGAGGTTCCCAGGCTAGGGGTTGAATCGGAGCTGTAGCCACCGGCCTACGCCAGAGCCACAGCAAGGCGGGATCCGAGCCTCGTCTGCAAATTACACCACAGCTCACGGCAACGCCGGATCGTTAACCCACTGAGCAAGGGCAGGGACCGAACCCGCAACCTCATGGTTCCTAGTCGGATTCGTTAACCACTGCGCCACGACGGGAACTCCTCGCCTTCTTTTTCCCATCCTTCTCTTCCCTACCTAAATTATCTTTTTAATAAGTCTTGCATTGCTTATACCTATAAAAGTATCTTAAATTATTTTATAGCAAGGCTGAATGTAAAGACAGTATAAGTATATTCCTCAGAAATCCATTGGATCTTTTGCTGTTAGAATGGGAAAAAAAAAAATACAAAGATTTTTCTGGTCAGAAAGGGAAAACTGCACCAAGCAAAGTGCCTAGAACACATTCTGTGTTAAAAATCAAATGGAATAACTTAAACATGTATTTTCTGTTGAAGAAAAAATATAGGTACTTAGTGCAGGATTCAGCGGAATATATACTAAAACAGGAAAGATACAAGTTCCCATTGTGGCTCATTGGGTTAAGAATCTGACTAGTATTCATGAGGATGCAGGATTTGATCCCTGGCCTCACTCAGGTAGTTAAGGATCTGGCATTGCCACAAGCTGTGGCATAGGTTGCAGATGCAGCTCAGATCTGGTGTTGCGGGGGCTGTGGCATAGGCAGGCAGCTGCAGTTTCTATTCGACCTCTAGCCTGGGACCTTTGGTATGCTGCCAGTGGGGTCCTAAAAGAAAAAAATAAAAATTGGAAAGATACAGAGAAGATTAGCATGGCCCCTGCTTAAGGATGATATGCAAATTCGTGAAGTACTCCGTATTTTTAGATGTTGGTCAAAGGGCACAAAATTCCTAACTAAAGGATAAATAAGATGTGGGGATCTATTGCCCAGCATGGTGACTATAATTAACAACACTATCGGAGTTCCCGTTGTGGCTCAGTGGTTAACGAATCCGACTAGGAACCATGAGGTTGCAGGTTCAATCCCTGGCCTCGCTCAGTGGATTAAGGATCTGGTGTTGCCGTGAGCTGCGGTGTACGTTGCAGACACAGCTCAGATCTGGCGTTGCTGTGGCTCTGGTGTAGGCCGGCGGCTACAGCTCCTACTGGACCCCTAGCCTGGGAACTTCCATATGCCGCAGGTGCGGCCTAGAAAAGACAAAAGACAGAAAAAAAACAAAACAAAACACTGTCTTATATATGGAAAGTTTTAAAGAAGAAAGTAGATCTTAAATGTTATCACCACATGTGAAAAAATATATATATATAATTATGTTAAGGGATGGAAATGTTAACCAACTCTATTGTGGTGATCATTCTGCAATGTATACATGTACCTAATGATCACATTGTACAATTTAAACATACATATGTTACATATCAATAATAGCTCAATAGAGCTGTGGAAACTACCTCAACTATAGAAGAAAAAAAATATATTTATACATACATTTGCAAAAATGTATACACACACACATATACATAAAATTGTAATTTCTGATACATTGAACCATGACAGTCCAAAACTCTGGGAGTCCCTGAGTAATTAGGAGCCTGCCACACAAAGCCACTCACACAAGAAATTCGGGCAGTTCCTTCAAAAGCCTGGGGTGAGCCATGCAGACACACTCTTTACCATCAGGGAGGTGCTTAGTGGGTTCTGGGAAACCCAGTTTCTCACACACAATAAACGCTTTCTAAGTACCTTTTGAATAAGTAGAAAAGATAAGTAAAAACAAAAACAAAAACAAAAACAAAAACAAAAAACAACTGCTATGCTTGTGTGCTAAATAAGTTTGCAGATAATCTTCAAATTAACCCAAGTGGATGATTAGCAGCACCCAGAGAAGTGGATGCTATAAAGGGCTTTAGTCCCTTTAATCCTCTCAACAACTCTTTGGCATTTTTATCTCCACCTTTTTTCAGATGGGGTGAAGAAAGGTTAAGTAATTTGTGCAAGACCGCATACATAACTGGTACTTGAAAGACCCGGGATTTCAGCCCAGAGCTGCCTGACTCTAAAAACAGACTATCCCCTCAGTCTCCTCTGATATTTTCCCGAGCATTTTCCATGTTAACATAAATCTGAGGCCTTATCCTAGATACACTGAGTCAAAAATCTCCAGGGTGGGATTTGGAAACATGTGTTTAACAAGAGATGAGATGATGATTATCATCAGAGAAGTTTAAGAAAACCGTTCTGTCGCATTAGGTGGGAAATGGTCCCATATCCTCCTCTGACTGATCAAACAGAAGACATCAGAGAGTTGAAGCTCCTGCAACTAAAAATAAACCATGTTATTCTGGAGTTCATCAGATTACAATATTGTGGGATATTTATTCCTCAGTCTGCTAACCCAGCGGTGTCTGATTTAAGGTTATCTGGATCTGAAAACACCAAGACCATGTTGGAAAGTGAAAAATGGGCTCTAGTTTAAACCTCAGACTTTCTTAGCTTCTGTCTCTGCTCCTCTTTGATCCTTTGGAACAAAAATGAGTAAGAATTTGCTTTCAATTCCTAGCAGCTGTAACTGACATAGAGGTTCCAGCTGTGCAAGGGCTGGAGGAGAGCTGGAAGGAGAACCACAGGCTGAGAGTCAGTACTCACATTTGGGAAACCACCAGATGGCCTTCATTGGATGCGCAAGTTACCCTATCCAGGAAGTAGAAAACCCAGCACTGCTTTGCTTGTTTTTCTTAGTTTCAGTTTTTCCACGCCTGAGGAGAAGAGCCAGGCCAGCTAAGGCTTCCGTTTCAATGTCCATTATGGGAGCAAACAACTTATTTGTACAACCTAAACACTGACTTAATTAAATAGAAAGCAAAGCAGTGATTCCTGACAGGGCTGAATTTCAGTCAAGTTGTGAAACGCCACAGTGCATCCAGAAGCAGAGACGGACAAGTTGAACTGAAACCTGGGAACACGTAAGGGGCGTTGGACCACTGCGTCTCAGCCATTTTATTGTAAGTTATTCCCGTTATCTCAGAGAAGAGTTTGCGACACGGTTAGAGAAAAGATTGGAGCTGGCTACACCCATTTTGAACATAGATCTTTGTTTTAAAAACTTGCTTTATATGCTATTGCCAAGAAACTTGCTATGAAAGAGATTTCCAGGCATGATGTCTATAATAGCAAATGATGACAATTACATTCTATATATAATAATTTAATAGGCTTTATTATACTTCTATTCCTGAGTGTTCTTGACCTTATTTACTCATCACAACAACTCTAAAAAGTTGGTTCTCTTAGCAACACAATTTTACAGATAAGGATACTGGTAGCCTCCTCACAGAATCATTATGTAACTATCAGAAAGTTCACAGCTTGGAGCCAAGAGCCCATCTCGTATCACTGTTATCTGCATCCCAAAGGACTCCATATAACTAGGCCATTCATTTCTTTAAAAATTCCTATATTGAATTAAAACATAAGACCCAACAACATGTTTGTTGCTTACAGATAGGTGCCTGTAACCAAAAGATGCAGAATGCTAAAAATAAAAATGTCTTATCAAGGAAACTCATACAACAAAAAGAAAACAATTGGTAAAGTTGATTTCACATAAAAGGTGGAGGGAGGATGCTAGGTGTCTCCTGATTATAATGAAAAATATAAAACCCACAGTAAAGACATAGATTACCAAAGTGAGAAATCAAAGAGAAAAAGTAAAAAACAAACTATTATAATGGGAGGTGTTAATTCATTATTGGGCTAAGATAAAAATTAGACAGTCTTAAAAATTAAACAGGCAAACTTAAATAGACATTTAGAACACACTGAAGATCTGACAAAAACAGATATAAGTCTGAAAAATAACATGGAGGTTATGAATGCTATACAATTAATGTGTTAGAACAAGCAGACATATAGAACTTAATAATAACAGACTATACATTTTTTTTCAACGTCATTGGTACATATACACTAACTCTCAAATAAGGTCCCAAAAATAAATCAAGGGGAAAATTATATACATATATATTCTCACCACAATGCAATAAAACTAAATGTTAACCATATAAGTAAAAACAATGAAAGGTGCTTTGGGCAAAATAGTGATCTGTTCTATAGCCTTGGAGGCAGACAGTCCAGGATTGGGATTATAACTCCATCCCTTACTGCTGTGTGATCCAGGAAATTTATTGAACCTCTCTGAACCTTGGACTGTACATCTAAAAATGTAGCTCTACTTTGTAAAGTTCTTATAAAATTAGCTGTAAATTTAATAGCTACATATAAAGTATGTAAAAATAACACAATACCAAGACTTAAATGAAGACTAAGACTATACATCGCATAGTATATCCAGAATTTTTGTTGATTGAAAGCACAAGCCTAGAAAATATAAATCTAAATGCTAACAATGAATGTTTCTAGGCTCTGAAATTTGGGGTGATTTTTATTATTTTGCTTTATTTTTCTACTTTGTATAATATAGTAAGTTCAAAATAAAAATCATTATGAAATAAATATGAACTTCTTTAGATCATAGTACAAGAAGAAAATAAAGCTAAATATATTGAGTGCCCTCTCTGTAGTAGTTACTGTAAACATGTACCCATTTCAATTGTTGCCACTGTCATCTTCATTACCGTAAATTCTAGAATACTTAGTTTCTTGCTGTCTCTCTCTATATGTATATATACACACATATAATATATATTATAAATAAAATATAAATGTGTTATTAAATATTAATTTAAATATAGAATATATAAATTTATATTTATTATATATAATATAACTATAGTATTACATAAAACACTATTGAGATAACTGACAATTTAATATGGACTATGGAATTAGAAAATCAGGGGTTCCTGCTGTGACTCAGTGGAAATGAATCTGTCTAGTATCTATGAGGATGCAGGTTTGATCCCTGGCCTCACTAGGTGGGTTAAGGATCTGGCATTGCTGTGGCTGTGGTATAGGCTGATGGCTACAAAGAAAGAAAGAAAGAGAGAAAGAAAGAAAGAAAGAAAGAAAGAAAGAAAGAAAGAAAGAAAGAAAGAAAGAAAGAAAGGAAGAAAGAAAATCATATTGTATCAATATTAAATTTCCCAATTTTCTTAACTGTTAAATTTCCTGATTTTTATAAGCGAAAATGTCTGTCTTAGGAAATACACATTGAAGTATTTAGGTATGTATGTACATCTGTAAGTGGTATATATTCTATATTCTCAAGTTGTTCAGAAAAAAAATTATATACAGAGAATGATAATAAAGCAATCAGGGAAAAGGAGAAACCAAAAAAAATATAAACATGTAAATCTGGATAAAGGTCGTACAGGACTTCTTCATACTAGTTTTTAATATTTCTACAGGTTTAAAATTATATACAAATAAAAATTTACAATAAAAACAAACAAATAGATGACTGACAACTTCTAACAATAGCAACAGAGTCAAGCAGAAAATTAAGAACATGATAAAAATTTCTGAAATATAAAATTGAAAATACTACCTATTAAAAGTGAGAGGGGTGTGAACAAATCAAGGTTCAGAGGCAAAGGTATAGATCTATGGACTTTCAGAAATAAAAGATAAGTTCCCATCGTGGCTCAGTGGTAACAAACCCAACTAGCATCCATGAGGATGCGGGTTTGATCCCCAGCCTCACTCAGTGGGTTTAAAATCTGGAGTTGCTGTGAGCTGTGGTGTAGGTCACAAGTGCGGTTCAGATCCTACATTTCTGTGGCTCTGGTGTAGGCCTGGGAACTTCCATATGCCACAGGTATGGCCCTAAAAAAGACAAAAAAAAAAAAAAAAAGAGAGAGAGAGGGAGAAAAAGAGATAAGTGAACAAGTGAACAAAGCACTAATTTAAAATCTTATGAAAAGTGTCAACATAAGAAAAAAGAGAAAGCAAAGAGTAAAGAAAGACAGAAATAAACTAGAAAACTGGTGAAAATAATAAATTTAACGCCTCTTTCTCTAAAAAGAGTATAAAATAGAAATATTTATACTCTTGGGAATGTAATAAATAAAAAGTATAAATCCACAAAATTTTAAAAAGGACTGGTGATTTAATAATTGACAGGAGTTCTCTTTGTGGCTCAGTGGTAACAAACTCAACTAGTATCCATGAGGACATGGGTTCAATCCTTGGCCTCACTCAGTAGGTTAAGGATCTGGTGTTACCATGAGCTGCAGTGTAGGTTGCAGATGTGGCTGGGATCTGGCATGACTGTGGCTGTGGTGTGGGCCAAGAGCTGCAGCTCTCATTCAACCCCTAGCTTGGGAACTTCCATGTGCTGCAGCTGTGGCCCTAAAAAGTCCAAAACAAAACAAAATTAAAAAATTGACATAAATGATTTTTAAATGTAAATAATTGTAATGCACAATTTTAAAAAATTGACATAAATGATTTTTAAATGTAAATAATTGTAACGCACAATTTTAAAAAATTGGCATAAATGATTTTTAAATGTAAATAATTGTAATGCACAATTTATGGTCATCAATTTGAAATATTTAGCCAAATGGACAATGCAAAATATGAACTATAAAATTGGCAAAACAAGATACAAAAAAACATCAAAATAACAATGGAGAATGATATTGAGGAAGTTGTTAAAGAAATATGACTTAAAGAAGTTTACTGAATAATACTTCTATGAATTCAAGAAATAGATTTTTCCATACTACACAGTCAGTTCCAAATCATGGAGAAATAAGACCTGATTGATACCCAAGTCATTCTAAGAGATAAGCATCATCCTCATTCACAGATCTGTGAAAAGTACCATACACGTGCACACATACGCATAAACATACAGGCTTAAACAGTAAATATGCCCAAGTGCCAATTCCAATATAACTGGTTGGGAAAAATTAGAAGCAGACTCAGGCATACAGCAGATTTTCCAAAAATAGTTGTTGGATAAGTGAATAAGTGAATAGATGGGAATACATATGAATAAAGAAATTAATGCAGGCAATTAGCAACATCTACTAAGGGAATGCAAGGCAGGAATGGCTTGTGCATATCACATACCTGTGAGCTAATTTATACTGATCACTTCACCATGTCAGTCACAATGAGCATAGGCAGAAAAATCATTTGTAACTGAGCTTACACTATGCAGCTGTAAACAAGAGTGTTTGGGCCGATGAAGGTAAATTCTAGGAATGTGAAAAATTATGATGAATCACAAAATATCTTTTATAAAAGAACTGCTGCCTTTTTTTTTTTTTTTTTTGGTGAGACTTAAAAGGAAAATGGAAGAAATGAAGACACTAAGGGTTGCAGGGTGACAGAATACACTATCCCCAAAATATGCCACTTTGGCCTAAGGATTGTTTTGAGTTGCAAGCACTTGAAAAAGAGCAGATGCGAGAAGGTCATTCTTATCTCCTCCTTTCCTCTTAAAAGAAGGTAGAAATTCCTATGTGGAAGATGCTCTCCCAGTATCAGGAGAAAAGAAACATTTTTCAATGGGGAATCGAAGCCAAGAGAATTCTGTACCAACAGACCCTGTTAAAATAATTTTTATCTTCCTTTAGCCTCGCTACATAATTTAGTTACTTTTCCACAATTGCCTCTTTCTTTGCTCAACCAGATATAAAAACATGTAAGCTTCACCATTTCTTTGCGTTTTTATTTCCTTATGAGGGCTCCCATGTCTAAGATAAATTTGTATGCTTTTGTCTTGTTAGTCTGTCTTGTGTCAGTTTAATTCTCAGGCCCAGCCAAAAAACCCTAAGAGTATAAAGGTAAAGTTTTACTTCCTCTACAGGATGTTCCTGAAGCAAAATACTGATGAATCTGACTACACTAAAATTTTAAATGCTGTTCAGCATAAGATATCATAAGCCATGTGAAAGGACAATGCAAATTGGGAGAAGATATTTTTCTTACTGAAAAGCTAATGAACTAATAGAAAGATGGGCAAAAGATATGAACAAGCAATGTAGAGCAGAGGAAATCTAAATGACCAACAGCACATACAAAATGTTCAACCTTATCAGTAATCAGAAAGATGAAAATTAAAGTGATGAGACACCATTTTACATCCATCAAACTGATAAGAATGAAATAAAAACCTGGCACTATCAAGTGCTGGTGATGATGTGGAAATATTGGAGAAAGATTCACATTTTGTTGAAGATGTATTCATTGGTAGAACCATTTTGGAGACTAAATTTTCAACATCTAGCAACATTGAAGAGATATATATCTCACAACTCAGCAATTTCCCTTCTAGGAGTAAACGCTAGAAGTGCATGGATGGTGCAAGACCATGGCAACATTGTTTATAAAAGCAAACACCAAAAAAGTAAACCACACAAATATTGATCAACGGAATGAACAAACTGTGATATACAGTAGGAAAATTTCAAGCAATTTTATCAACAAAAATCTCAAAAATATAATGCTGAATGAAAAATAAAGTGGCAGATAAGTATAATAATTTGTAAACATGCAAAATAATGCTATATATCTATAACTACATACCTCTGTTGCTAACATATACAAACATAGATGAGAACCACAGTCACCAGCTCAGGATGAGTTGCCTCTGAGGAGGAGAAAATAAAATTAGGTTAGGGAAGAGGTAATAGGTATATAGGTATTCTATTTCTTAACAAAAATAGGAAGCATATATGGCAAAATATTAGGATTTGATAGAGATGGGTAGCAAGATGGTATTCACAAATATTCCTTATACTGTGTTTGAGACTATTAAAAATTTTGAATGAGCACCCTAATTTTAAAAATATATAAATTATATAAAACTACTATATAAAATTCATAAACATCATTAACAGATAATTCATAAAGAAAGAAAATATGCAAAAAAATGGAGGTGAGGTAAATACAACTTTAACTCACTAGTGGAAAAAAATTAAAATATACATAAAATATTTTGGATTATCAATTGAGCATGAAACTTCAAAAATGTTAATAGCTAATATTAACAAGGGGAAGAGTGAGTGGGAGGAGTGAGCACATCTATTCATTGTTGATGAGGACTTAAAATGATATCAATTTACTTAGCATAGCTGTATATATGAAAAGGCAAAAAGTATATATATGTACATATAACATTGGCCTCAGCAATTCCACTTTAAGAAATTTAAGCAAAGGAAGTGACCAGAAATGGGAACCAAATTTATGCTTAAGCATGTTATAACAGCATTGTTAATAACGGTGATATCTTAGATACACAAGAGTTACAAAACAATAGGGAATTAAGCCAATTATGGCACATCTATAGGATACAGTGCACCACAGCTGTTTCAAACAATATTTTGTTTTATTTTATTTTTTTGTTTTTTTGCTTTTTATAGCCACACCCACCCAATATGGAAATTCCCAGGCTAGGGGTAGAATTGGAGCTACAGCTGCCCGCCTTCGCCACAGCCACAGCAACACAAGATCTGAGCTGCGTCTGTGACCTCTGCCACAGTTCATGGCAACGCTAGATCCTTCAGCCACAGAGTGGGGCCAGGGATCAAACCCTCCTCTTCATGGATACTAGCTGGGTTCATTAACTGCTGAGCCATGACAGGAACTCTCTCAAACAATATTTTAGAAGAATATTTAATACCACTGGTACATGTCATTAATATGTTGTTAAGACAAGTTATTAAAGAGTTTATACAGAATGTTTGCAGTTGAATTTTTTTTAATGTATAGCCAGGAAAGATGATTTGGAGGTACCTAAAGGAAAATGTCAACAGTGGTTATCTTTTGATCTTTTTCACCATGTTTTTATTTTTTGCTCTTCATGTTCCTATTTTTCAATAATAAACATTTATTGATTTTAAAATAGAAAAAGTTATTATAAATAAAACATTCACCAAAATAAGTTTTGTTGATTAAAGATTTAAATATAAAATCTAATTATGGAAGAACTTGCAGAAAATTGAAAAAGTGTTTATCACCTCTCTGGGGGAATTTTAACTTTCTCAACTTTGAGGCTATTTAAATGATTTCACTATAAAAATTAGCATTACTAAAGATTTTTTTTAAAAGGGAAAATATTTTTATCAAACATTACAAAGAACTAAGATCTATCAAAAATAGCTAATTCAAATTTGTAAAATAAATGTCAAGATTCCAAAAGATAAATAGGTAAAAGACAGGCCTATTCCCATAAGGGAAATACAATTAGTAGAGAAACAGTGGGAAAATGTTAATTCTCACTAGAAATCAAAGAAATGCAAATGAAAGCAGTCAGAAGATGAAAATTTACATATTCTAAAAGAGCTACATGCACACACAAAATTGAATGTCAATATCCAATGATGGTGAAGTTGCCTGGAAATTGCCTCATACATTTATTTACAGCCATATTGTTCCCACCTCTAGCCAGAAATGTTACCACTAAGAACTTATTCTTAAGAAATAATTTGGCAAAGGCAGAAAGGTCCCTCCTCCTCCTCCTGACTTGTAAATGTTGGAACTCCCAGGGCTCAGCCCCATGAGGTCTTCTCCTTCCCATCCACACACAGTTTGGAGGATCTCACCTGTATACCCAGATGTCTCTCCTCAGGAGTCTCTAGTGAGATAGGTGACCCAAACAGGGAATTTCCCTGGGCATGGCGGTGGGGGGATTTTGAAGGGAGTTCAAGGCCTCAGAACTCAGTCAAAGTCAGGACAGGATGCCACAGTGAAGACAGAAAGGGCCAGCAAAGAGAATCAGAGAGACATCTAAAGCAGGGTCATTGTAATATTAATTCGTTATGTTAATAACTAAATATCCCAGGCTTTATCTGGGGATAAAGTAAGGGTATAAGGGTGAGGTCCCTTCACTGCAATAGCCCTCCACTCTCCTGAGGGCCACCAGATCCCAGCTGACCTTGACCCTGACCTCCAAAGTCTGGCTATTATTTTTGTGAGGTAGCCCATACATTATTTTGGCTTCCTCCCTCAAGCCCATGTAGAGGAATAAAATTTGCCCCCCTCCCTCAAATGTCTCTTTGGCATGCAGATTATTTCAATCTGAAAACAATTGAAGCCCAAAAGACTCAGGAAGAAAGTTTGACCTTCTCCATAATTTCCTAAAAGAATTTAGATAGAGGGCCTGTTTCCAAAATAGAGCTCTTACATGAGATCTCTGCAAAGATTATGGGCTAAGTGTGGTGGGGAAGCCCAGCAGGGCCTGGAGATCAGAGTCCACCCTGTGTGCCATCATCTCGTGATCCAGCAAATGTTTGTTTCCTAAACATTTGCTTTTCCATCTTCATGTGAAATGCCTTCCTCCCCTTCGAGGTCTCAAACCACTACCCTCAATACCCTCTTCTGTCTCCAGCTGAAGCTGGGATTTAAGGTGAGGGCTTTGGCCATTTTGGATAGTTACTCAGTTTTCCTGTGTCTCTCCCATGTACACATGTTATTAAACTTTTGTTTGATTTTTCTCCAGTTAATCTGTCTCATGTCAGTTTATTTGTTAGACCAGCCAGGAAAACCTAGAAGGGTGAAGGAAAATTTCTTCCACCCTGACACCCATAAACCATTTCAAGTGGCACCTCAGCCCTCCCTCTTTGCCTTCTAGGAGAGTCTTGACCAGCCAGAACTTTCCTTCTGCAGGTGGCTGCTTGCTTCCCCCACCCTACCCCAGGCCCTGGGCAGTAAGGTATGTCCTACTCTGAGGTCAGGAAGCAGAATTGCTTGGGCTCCCAAGTCTCCTAAAAATCCCTATATTCCACAAACACACTCACCCACTTGACATCCTAGCCTGGGGTTCACATGAGCCCTTTTACAGCTTAAGCATGTTTGGACATTTACCATCCTTCATTCTCATGACCTTGTGAGGTTGGAACCACAAGTTTCATTATCCCTGCTGTAGAAACATTACAACTTAGCCAAGGCAGAAGTGGTCTCAAACTCAGACCTTCTACCCTCAAATCCACATCTCTCACCATGGCACCAAGTATGGCCAAAAGCGGGGATTGCTACACATATTAGCAGCCTACCACTTTCTTCCTCGTTTATATATCGCCTATGAAAAATAGACAAGGGAAGTTACTTTTGTTTTTAACCATGCCCGCAAGCATAGTAAGTTCCTGGGCCAGGGTTCAAATCTGAGCCACAGCTGCAACCTATGCCACAGCTGTAGCAACACTGGATCCTTTAACCCACTGCACCACAGCTGGGATTCTGGGAAGCTACATTTCTATCAAGAGCTAGAACAAGCAGTTTTACTGCAGAGATGACACGCTAGCAAAAAGAAAGCATTCCCAGAGGCAAAGAGCCTGACTGTGTTCTCCCAGCCCCAAGATCCCAATTACACATCTGCTGACCTCTGAGATTGAGTCCTTGCTGTTTCCTAAGGCATCAAAAGGACATTCCACTCTCCAGAGAGTCCCCTGCCCCACACTCAGCTGGATAGTCAGATCAGGTGATAGGAGTGAAACAGTGGAGTGAGAAATGGCTCTCTCTGGGGTGTCACTCCAGTGGCCATAAATTTAAACGAAGCCTAGACACAGCAATATTTTCATTCTCCTTTCCCTGAATTTTGCCAAGAGGAAAAGCTCCTTCTCCAAACTGGCTCACTCAGAGCAAACAAGCTTGAATGCATTTTTCCATGCAAAATGCAGGCTCCTAAGGAAAAGGAAGGGGGCCTATGGAGTTCACCTGAATCATCTGACCGTATCTCAGATGTGAGAAATGAAACTGGGACCCCAATAGGGGTCCTCCTGCCCCAGGTCCTTCAGGCCACCAGAAGGAGATCATGTTTAACTCAGAAGCCAAGAGAAACTTTATTCTTTGGTGAGAGAATGGAGAGGTGAGAGCTCAGGCTCTAGAATCCATGCTCTCCTGGGATAGGCTGTGGGCAGGGCTGCTTTGCAGGGATCTGGGCAGCAGGGGCAGGGGGAATTCTCACAGGCATGAGCACAGGCACAGCTCCTGCTCCAGAGAGTGGGGCACAGCCTCTCTGAACACCTCTCTCCCTACTCCCCATCCCCCACCCCAGCATTTCACACCAGGAATTCTGGACTGGAGTGCTGGGTGCAAGGCCTCTGCACCAGACACCCTGTGAGCAAGTAGAACTAGACTAAGCACAAAGGAAAAAAAAAAAAGGTCAGACCATGTTTTATTACCCAGATTCTATTTTTATTTCCAGGGAATTGTTAACAGGCTTTGAGGTGACAGTGGGGTCAAATCCACACAGGTATCCTGACTGGGAGACATACAGAAATTCTTCCTTGGAGCTGAAAAAGATTCCCCCTCTACCCGACATAAAGGGGAAAAAATAAACTTCCCAAAGGCAGGTTCCCACCACCTGCTTGGCCAAAGCTCGGCAGTCGATTTTCTCTAGTTCCTGATACACGCTGCCTACCCCACACCCCACCTCACCCCCAGGGCACAGACTCTATTGCCCTTGGATGTGACCCTTTGGGTCTGAGGAGTCAGACCAGGGATAGTTTCACCAACCAGTCCCTAGTCCCGACTCCCAAGAGTCACCTCTGCAGGTGGTGGGTCCTGTCCCCAAGGGCCCATGGGAGGACCCCCTCTGAGGGCCTTTCCCATTCCAGAGCCTGTTTTCTCTGGCCATTAACCTGAGAAAAGGAATCACATTTTTCTTTCTTTCTCTTCCTTCCTTCCTTCCTTCCTTCCTTCCTTCCTTCCTTCCTTCCTTCCTTTCTTTCTTTCTTTCTTTCTTTCTTTCTTTCTTTCTTTCTGCCATTCCCATGGCATGCAGAAATTCCCAGGCCAGGGATCAAATCCAAACCACAGCAGTAACTGAGCCACAGCAGTGACAAACCCCAGGTCCTTAAACTGTTGAGCCACAAGGGAACTCCTGGAGCCACATTTTTCAATTTAAAGTCAGGATTAGCTGGTCTAAAACTGATGATGGGAATTATTCAAAAACAAGAAAGCAAATTTTTTTTGGAGTGTGCTTTTTTGTTTAATACAAAGGAATGCATAACGTACGCAGTTAATTTCAAAATCAAGTCCAAGAAGCATCAACCCTATTTATACTTTTTTTCAAAAATACTATAAATAGATTTCCTGTTCTTTATTATAGTCAGTTAAACGGACAGAAAAAGAGAAAGGGAAGGAAGACAAAAGTGCAAGAGGAATTAAAACACACTGAAAGACTACAATCAATAAAAATAAGAATAGCTGGTGTGTATCCTGCTGGGCACTGTGCTAGGCACAGTTCATGAATTATTCTGGCTTATTCTTCCCCCAAACCCTAAAGAAAATAATAGTACTGTCCCTACTTTCAAGTGGGGAAACTGAGACATAAAGATTTTAAATAACTTGCCTGCTAATAGGAACAAAAAGAGAGAAGGCAGCAAGGAAATCCAGTTTTCTGTTATCACAAAGCCTCCACTCAAGAGACAAATACCAAGAGACAGCCTTTCCTCCTGAAGGAACCTTTACCTGTTATCTTCAAATTCTGCAGCTAAATACTTCCTTTATCATTTTTTAACAATAGGAATTACAGGGGAAATGTTGTACTTCAATAGAAACCTGTGCATTGTCCACACATAGCACAACCTTGCTGAGTTATCTGATTCTTTTGTCAATTGCCCTTGAGGCATTTTACAACAGTGTGCTTTGTAGATAACTAACAGCAACACAAAATGCAGGTTCCATGCTGCTCTGTGACAGTTTGATTGACTGCCCTAGAAGCTAGTTGTGCTTCCATTTGATTGGCCCATTCATTTCATCTCTTTATCCCTTTAATTTTTTGGGGGGGGGGGCCTCACCTTGGTGTGTGGAGGTTCCCAGGCTAGATGTCGGAGCTGTAGCTGCTGGCCTATGCCACAGCCACACAGCAACTCAGGATCTGAGCTGCGTCTGTGGCCTACACTACAGCTCATGGCAACGGCGGATCCTTAACCCACTGAGGGAGGCCAGGGATCGAACCCTCATCCTCACAGTTTCTAGTCAGGTTCGTTAACCACTGAGCCACAAAGGGAACTCCCATCCATATAAATTTGTGAGGGATTTGGCTTTTCCTTTGAACTGCTTGTAATACCCTTACCAGCTTCCACATTAGTAAGTTAAATAAAATACCCTATGTTCAACTTTATTTCTGAATGAGAGTCATGATTTTACCTTTTTAAAAAAAATTGTCTTAGAATTATCAAAGCATGTCAGAGCATCTCATGGTTGCATTGTGGAGGACTTAGGCATGACCCAACCCAAATGGTGATGGTGTGTAAATTAGATCTTTTGTAGCATAGTCTCACCCTGACAATTTCCTGTCAAACATTCTGTTATCTCCATGCCAAAACTTCTGGGCAAAGGCTCCAGTCCCCTTATCTTGGCTGGTCTTTTTTTTTTTACTGTTGATTGGGAAAATTAATCTGTGTATAAATTATAAAATTCCATCCTAGTGAGGCAGAATATTAATTCAGGTAGTCAGTGTAGAAACATGGGCTTTGATATATTCTTTAATATGGCTATTGATTAACATTTGTTGCTTAAGGGCTCCAGGGAGTAACATCCCCACAGGCCTTGTTTACTATAGGGAGTGTACCTATGCCCAGATGGACATTAATCTCTAATCCCCTGTGACTAAGTTTATGGGAAGAAAAGGACAAAGAAACCATGAGACCTACAGGACATTTCCACCCCTATAAGCCCTATTGGATAAGGACTGATATGGGTAATTGAGCAAGGCCAATGGGAGAAAACCCCATCTTTCTGGACCCCCACATTGGTACCCCCCCATCTTTAAGGAATAAAAACTCCTATGGGACAATAGAGAGTGGGGGCTCTTCTCCCCCTCCCAGCAGCCCTGGGAGCTATTTGCTTTCCTTTAACAAGCCTTTGCTTGCTTGCTGCATGTGTGTTCCCAGAGTTCATTCTTCGACTGCCGTGAACAAGAACCCGGATTCCGGTATCATTTTTCCGGTATCACCACCATTATGTCTCCATTATTTCTATCTTCTGCTCTGTTTCATGGGCTAAGTGTTTTAGGCTCTTTCCATTAAATAGCTGAGAAAAGGCTTGAGAACATTTGTTCTGAAAATAACATTAATAATAAACACATGATCTACATCTTTATCAGAGGGCAAAAGCACAACTCAATTCCATTTTTTTAACCTTAGATCCACAAAGCTCTCACAGCCAATTCCTACTACACCTGGTAAAACTACTTTTGTTGTGTGTGCTTGTGAGTTAGACAAACGTAATTCAGATTTTATTCCACCACTTACTAGAATATGGATTTGGACAACTCAGTAACCTCCCAAAGCCTCAGTTTTCCTCTCTCTATAAAGGGCATAATCATACATGCGTCATCATAGGTTCCTGAGGTTTCGATGACATCACACAGTCTGGCGTCTTTGGGAGTTGGCCCCTGAACTATTAACCCCTGACTTCTAAGCCTGTCTAGGAATTGATGACTAACCATGACAGCAAGATACCCTATGGAAAAATATAAGCCACTGGCAGCACTTAAAGTAGACACTGGGAACCAGTCCTGATTTTTTGCAGCCAAGGACTTCACTTGCTAACTTCAGAAATCTTTGGTGAGATGAGCATGTGACACGGACCAACCACAAGCTGCTGTAGAGAGGACTGGGGCATTTTGATCTGAGTGGAGCCCCGTTCCTGCCTGATACCCAGAACAAGGACAGTGCCCCTGGCTATCTCATAGTCAGAAGCACTGGGGCCCAGAGAAACAGAGCTGCTACGCTGATGGCCCACCTTCCCAAACTGTGCCCTTCAGTTACTGCAATCAGCCCATTCAGTTCATAGCTTGGTTGGTCTCCCAGAAGAGCCCAGCATGATCACTCCTCACCAAGCCTAATCACGTCCCGAAGCCGCTGGAGAACTCAGGCACAGAGCCTATTCTATGCCCACCTCTTTCCCACAGGGGAGAAAGCCCTTGTCAAACTTGAAGGAGCCAGCAAAGGTCCATGTCTATCTGGCTGTTTAAAGCCACCTTACATCTTTCCTTCCTTCTGCTTCCAAGCATAATGCAAATAGAGAAAAAAAAGTTTCCATAATACTGGAACTACTAAAATCATAAAATGCATTATTATTCCAGAGTATCCAGTCACAAAAAAGGCAGCCCTGGTTTTTTCTTTCTCTCCTTCTTTCTTTCTTTCTCTTTCTTCCTTTCCTTCTTTCTTTCATTGTCTCACAAACCAGCTGAAATTCCGACGGGGAGAATAAATGGGCTACCACAGAGCAGGAAACATACAATTAAACGTAGAAGGAGATCTCGGCTCTTGGCCCCTGTGCAATTCACTTTAGACTTTGGGAAGGAGAGAGTATCAGAGTTTACATGGACCCAGAAGTCCTTAGATCCAGTCCACATAATTAGCTGTGGCCTTATACAAGGAACCTCAGAGTCCCAGTTTTCCCACCCGTCAGAGGAAGTAATTTTTATCTCACTTGTTAACAAAAATCAAATGAGCTCTGATTGTGCCAAGAGTTGTTACAAGCACATTGCATGTGATAATGTTTCATTCTCACACTTCCATTTTACAGATGAGAAAACTGAGGCAAAGAGAGGTTACACTATTTGCACAAGGTCACACAACTAGTCAGAGGCAGAGCCCATGAAGACCTGAATCTGCAAAGGTTAAATCAATGCAGGTGGGATGATCTTGGATGAATATCTGCTTGAAAATGCTTGACACATTTCATTCTTTCAAATAGTCTAAAACACCATCTGCAACCTTATTTTCACCTTTCATTTGTTTGCTTGTCTTAAAGAAAAACAAAAAAGCAGATAAGGAAAAGGTTAGGCTCCAGGCCAACCCCTTTTCTTTTCTGTTTATTTTTTTAGATTTTTATTATTTTTTACTATAGTTGATTTACAATGTTCTGTCAATTTCTGCTGTACAGCAAAGTGACTCAGTCATACATATATATAAATATATATACATTCTTTTTCTCACATTACCCTCCATCATGTTCCATCACAAGTGATTAGATATAGTTCCCTGTGCTATACAGCAGGATCTCACAGCTCATCCACTCCAAATGCAATAGTTTGCATCTATTAACCCCAAACTCCCAGTTCTTCCCACTCCCTCTCCCTCTCCCCCAACGCCTTTCCTAATAAGGACATCCCCAAGCCAACTCAAAGAAATGTCTCTACTTGTTTTTGTAATGTTACCGCAAGGTACAAGAATGTCCACACAGATGGATCTGTGACCTAACAAATGTTTGGTCAATTTCCTGGTGGCAGCCTGGTGGTCCCAATCAGACGTGGGGGAAGGTAGTCATTTTCCAATGTTTGAGCCTGCAAACTTTGTAAATTTCATCTTGACAGTGGAGGGTTGATGGGTAGGAAAGAAAGTTCAGTGCAGGCCTGAGAAAATTCAGGGCTTAAGGGCTCGTGGTAAAGAAAACTGGCTGACCCTGGACTCAGGTGACATTGATTCCCCTCTCTCAGCCTTTTACTGGCAAAATATGGTACTGTCCTACTTCTTAATCTCTTAAATCTCACCTGTAGAATGAGGGAAATAAGAGTACCAACGCAAAATGTATTGTTGTATTTACTCTTTTCTTGGAAATCTGCCAAGAGGCTGCCATTCTCACCTATCCCTGGTGTCTGATGATGAAAGCTAGAATATCTGATTCGGAACATAAAAAACCCTGTCTCTCTCATCAGTGACTTTCACCTTGATCCCCTGGCTTCTCCCTCTGAGTATTTGCTCTCTTTATCTCTGTAAAATATGTTTTCTTCTGATTAACTTTCTTATCACCATTACGCTAAAAGAAAAGGTTACATTCAGGTCATTAAAGCCTGGCCTCTTGAAATCCCCATTTCTTCAAGAAGCTCTTCAAGTTAAAAGAAAGAAAGTACTGGGCAATTTTTAGGGATCTAATTATAAGACCACTATTATTTTAGACTGAGGATTGCAGACGAGAGGAGGCATGGGGTTCCACCACCGTGGGCAAAGCTGATAACCAGCTGGAGGCTCCAGGCTCCATGAGGTCAGGCCTGCCTCCTCTTTCCAGTTCATGGGAAATGAAGGGTCTTCCACTAACTGCTGGGATTAATGGGATGTGGAAATGACTAAAGACCCCACTAAAGGACCCACTGTCTGCTCCAATGTATTGATGGGATCAACCACATTAGAGTCATGTCCCAAAGGTCTGGGGGACACTGCATTCCTCTATGGCAGAGTCTTCACACATTTGTAATGAAGCACCCACACCAATCTGAAAAAATGTTTGAGTGCCCCTTCATCATATATGGATATTTATCTGCTTATAAATCATATAGCACTAACATGGTACCACATATAAAAGATATAGTGTAAATATATGACAAACATTATATGTATACAAATAAAAATTTCAAAGCAAAGGTGATATCTTTGGGCTGTTGTAACAGTTGTTACTTCTTTTTTTTTTTTTTTTTTTTTTTTTTGGCTGTACCCTTAGCATGCAGAAGTTCCTACACCAGGGATCAAACCAGCCCCACAGCAGTGACCCAAGCCACAGCAGTGACAGTGCCAGATCCTCAACTGCTAAGCCACCAGGGAACTCCTGAGGTGCTAGAACAGGATATCATAGTCTCGGTGGCTTATAAACAAATTTATTTCTCATAGTTTTAGAGACTGAGAAGTCCAAGCTCAAGGTACCAGCAGATCTGGTGTCTGATGAGGGCCTCATGGATGCCCATATTCTCATTATAACCTCATATGGAGGAAGGAGCAAAGGATCTGTCTCTCTGAGGTTTCTGTCATATGGGCACTAATCCCCTTCATGAGGGCTCTGCCCTCATGACCTAACCACCTACTAAAGGCCCCACCTCCACATACCTTCACCTTGAGGCCTAGGTTTCAACATACCAGTTTGGGAGGGAGGACACAAACATTCAGCCTATAGCAGGTGATATAAGAAAAACCTGAAAGATCTATTATTTTCTTTTCCTGTCCCAACAGATCTCTCACCACAACTCTGAGGCAAGGGTTCTCAAACTTTTGGTGACCAAGAATGATCTGGAGAACTTGTTTAAAATGAAGGTTGTTCATGGATTTCCCACTGTGGCTCAGCGGGTTAAGAACCTGACTAGTATCCATGAGGATGTGGTTCGATTCCTGGCCTTGCTCAATGGTTTAAGGTTCCGGCATTGCTGCAAGCTGTGGTATTGGTCACAGATGTGACTCAGATTCAATTGCTAGCCTGGGAACTTCCATATACCACAGAAGTGGCCCTAAAAATAAAAAAATAAAATGAAATGAAGGTTGTCCAGGCCCCAGCCCTAGACGTTTTCATGGAGGTGACCCAGGGAAGGGCCCTTAACTGCCCTCCTCCTGAGCCCTCAGTCTGACTCTGATTCCAACCCTTCATCAGATTTTGGAACCACTGATCCTCGTCCTTTTGTTTTCCTCCCTCTTTCATTTTCTTCTAAAATTTTAATCCTGTAGAAGTCCTGCTGTTATCCTCCTGACCCCCCCATGTGAATTAAAAGCAATAGAAATAGTAGAATAGCTGCTGTTTATTCCTTCCTGCTTGGCAGGTTTGCTAAGGGCTTTGCCTCTTTACATTGCCTCCTTTAATCTGATCAGGTAGAGGTACTTTGTCCCACTATACAGAAGAAAACATCTAAAGCTCACAACACCAATGTCTTGCCTAGTTCACCCAGTTAGTAAGTAAGTGATAGGCCAAGGACCTTAACCTAGACCTGTCTGATGCCAAAGCCTGGCCTCTTGACCACTAAGCGCATTGCCTGCAAAATCAGTAATTATAATTTACAGAACCTCTCCTATGAACCAGCCACATGGCTGAGCACTTCACATATCAATGTTTAATACTCATGATACACCTGAGTTTGTAGAGGTGTGAATCTCAGTCCACAAATTCTGACATGGAAGGAATCTTACTTCCTGTAACCCTTCTAAATTATGACTCCCAAACTCCTATTTTTCAGGCCCTCCTGGATTCCTTTTCCCCACCCCCAGTTCTGGATCAAACACAATACCCAGAGCTGGGGTTAGGGGTGAGCACCTGGTCCTCTGCCATCAGTCCACACAGGTGACCACAAAGGGCCCAGTCTTCCCCATCCTCATGACCTGTCAGCACCAGAGGCTCACTGCTGCTCCCACCCCATGCCAGGCACAGGGGCATCTTTCATCAACTCCTGCTGACACGCTCACGGCCATTTCCTCTTTGGGTAGCAAGGGACCACCCCCTCTGCCCTCATAGACAAACCTCCCCTTCCCGACCCACTTGAAAAGCCCAAGAGACTCTCTTTCTGGTGATGGGAAGGGAGGGGGACTCCCTCCCTCTTCACATGCCTTTAAAATATTTTTAGCCTTTTGCTTGCCTTTGTTGGTTAAAATTCACTAACCCTAGGTCCTAAGCTTTGGGAAAACAAAAGATTCCTAGTCTTCTCTCTGCTTCACCCTTTTTAAGTGGGAGGCGGAGCATGAGCGAGGGGTTGGGAGAAATATGTTAAGGTGGTACTTCAAAATATTATCTCCAGCTCATGTTACCTCATTTTACAGGTGAGGAGATGGAACCCATCACAGTTAAGCAGCATTTTGCACAGCTAGTTGATAGCAGACCCAGGATCCCAGAGGCACCCAGCTCTGCTGGTGTCTTGCTGAGTTAATCTGCAGAGAGAGATGGAGGGTTGAGTTGGTTCTTGGCAGTACTCATGTCTCAGGGTGTAAAAGCCAAAATCCTGAACAGTTCTCAGAGCTTTCTGAGATGGTCTTCCTGGGTTATTATGCTCAAATTTGGCTCAAATAAAGTTTTCCATTTTTTTTCTTAAAAAAAAAAAACTAAAAACAAAAAAAACAAAGTTCTTATAATGATGTCACTCTGATTGCTGGCCTCCCTGATGTACCTGGAACATCCCAGGCTTGCTCCTACCTCAGGACCTTTGTCTTGGCTGCAGTGGCTGTTTTGGCTGCCTGAAGCTGTCTTCTTCAACATGTCCACAGGGGCAACTCCCTCAAACCCTTGCTCAAAGTTTACTTCCCAATGAGTCTCACCCTGACCATTCTATCTAAAACCGCTACCTTCCCTATCCCCTTAACTCTGCCACACTTTTCCTTTTTTGGTAGCTCTGACTGCATTCTTCCAATCTACATAACTCTCTTATTTATTATGTCTATTGTCTATTATCTGACTCCTCCCATTCCCACCTACACAAGCACTGCAAATACTAGAATTCTGGTCTGTTTTATTGTATTTTCCAAGTGCCTAGTACAGTGCCTGGTGTATACTAGATATTTTTTAAAAGTTGAAGAAAATGACTAAAGTTTAAATAGGAGTTGTGTTGTGGCTCAGTGGGTTACAAACCCAACTAATATCCATCAGGATGCAGGTTCGATCCCTGGCCTTGCTCGGTGGATTAAGGATCCAGCATTGCTGTGGCTATGGTGTAGGCTGGCAGTTGGAGCTCTAAATCAACCCCTAGCCTGGGAACTTCCACATGCCACAGGTGCAACCCTAAAAAAAGCAAAAAAAAAAAAAAAAAAAAAAAAAAATCAAATTAAATAAATAATTTTTTAAATAATAAATAAATAAAACTGTGAAACTCAAGTAATATTACAAGAGTCATATATGGTAGCATTTCCCCTGCCTGCTTTTGCCAAGTGGACTTCTGAATCGTTTCCACAGAACAATTCATTAACACAGAAGAGGAGAGAGTGTGTTTACTCCAGGGTCCTCTTTCAATTGGGCCCCTAGCAAAGCATCCAGTTCTGCATCTTTGCTCCTCCATCAGCTCCTTCTTACACTGAGGTTAGAGGTTGTCAGTCCCGTTTTGCTAATAGAAATGTTGCCCATCACTCTTTGACCACAGGCACCAACAATTTTGCTAAATTCAAGAGAAAACATACCCTGGAGGGTTCTCAGCATAGCAGAGTCCTTTCCTTTCTCTTTGGGTTTAGCCTGCAATTTGAAACACCATTGTTGTAAGCCTGCATCCCTTTTGCAGGCTGTCAGGGAAAGACTTAGGCAACCATGTGGAAGCCACCTACCCCGACCTTTGATACAATTTCCAAACACAACACATTAACTTTAAATTGATTAATTTGGAACTGTGGCCTTGGCCCAAGAAGGTAAGAGTACATGAAAAAATGTTTTATTTTCATAATATATCAGGATAAAAACCACTTTGTAATTCAAATTTTTTTGGAATGAGATATAGTTAGATTTGGGATTGGGGTTAGCAAGGAAAGGGTCTGAACACTAGAAAACATGTTTAAAAGGTTAATTATTAATGGGCAACCTTCCTTAACAAAGTATCAATAGGCAATCTGGTCTCTTAGCTCCAGAAAATTGGCAAGAAGACCTGGGACTCAGGGTGAGAGAGGAGAAATGGAAAGTTCCCCGTGCGTCTCTATTTTCTTGGTTTTGTGCATCTTTATCCAATCAAGTGCCCATGGACAGAGCCTGGGATTAGGTAAGAGCCTGCCTCTCCTCTGGAGATGGGCATGGATTTTCTTTTCTTAATTTACATCTCAACAGATCCAAGTATTCTTGATTGTGTGGGACAGAACTTGCCTCGAAACTCACCAGGTGGTTCTGTGAGTGGCATTGCCGTCATGGGGACATGTAGACTTTTGTAAGCAGGATTGAAAGTTTAGGAAACCACTCTTGGAGTAGAAGTCTTCCCAGAGCACTTGCAGCTAGCAACAAAATCTTTCACGTATCTAATTCAGAAATAGTCAGGCTAAGTCTTCTTCTGTGGAGAATGATCTGAAAGATTTTCAGCTCTAATTTGCAGTTGAGGAGCGCAGCTTGCAAAGAAATGCTCTTTCTTGCTGAGGTTGTCTAATTGCTGGCTCTCTCAGAAGAGAGGAAGCCAGAGAGTCCGCCTTCCGTCATGTCTAAAACAGTGATATTGCACGTTTTCCCGATTTCATTTTTCTGCCAAAGTTTTACTCTGAGACTGAGGAATCCAACAGCAGTCACATCTGTTTGGTCTGTGAATTCACAAACTAAGTCCATGGCCAAAAATATTGAAAGGTAGGTGGATTCCTGGCTAAACAGTGCATTGGATTGGTGAATTACAGGTATGAAGTGAACTGAACAATCAGGTCAAAGGAGACTGGCATTTGGGACTTTGTGCTGGTTGCTGGTTAGGAGCTGGAAACTCTAAGGTAGAGGCTTAAATCTTTCTTTCCTCAAAGACTATGCCTGGAGAGGGCTCCAAAAAGAATTAGGAACTTACTACCCAAAGATGTACCTGAAAATTCTAGAATTTTTTTCTCCTTTAAGAAATAAGGTGCTGGAGTTCCCGTTGTGGCTCAGCGGTTAACGAATCCAACTAGGAACCATGAGGTTGCGGGTTTGATCTCTGGCCCTGCTCAGTGGGTTAAGGATCTGGTGTTGCCGTGAGCTGTGGTGTAGGTCAAAGATGCGGCTCAGATCCTGCGTTGCTGTGGCCGTGGTGTAGGCTGGCAGCTGAAGTGCTGATTCAAGCCCTAGCCGGGGAACCTCCATATGCCGTGGGAGCAGGCCTAGAAAAGGCAAAGAGACTTAAAAAAAAAAAAAGATGCTCTCTGTATTTAATTATTAATTTGTATCATAGATCAATTAATAACTTGTTGGTGGTATTAATTATTACCATAGCATCAACTGCAATGCTAATTATCTTGCATATATCATCTCACTTATAAAGCTGTGTCTGAAAATGATAATAATAGCTTAGAGCTATCAGGCAAAAATGCTGATGAATTTTCTCCCCTGTTTTCACAGGGATATTGCTGAAAGGTCTTTCCTGCCCTTTGACCCAGAATGCTGTTTTTGTTAATTTTTTATTGAAGTGTAACATAGATCTCAAAAAGTGCCCATACTGTAATCACTCAATGAATTTTCACAGTTTGAGCCAGCATCCCAGAAACCTCGCTTTCACACTCTGAGTTTTTGGGGTTTTTAAAATACAGCCATACCTGCCACATATGGAAGTTCCTGGGCTAGGGGTTGAATTGGAGCTGTAGCTGAGGGCTACAGCACAACCACAGCAATACCAGATCCAAGCTGCATCTGCAGCCTACACTGCAGCTTGTGGCAATGGCTGATCCTTAACCCACTGAGCGAGGCCAGGGGTCAAAACTGAATCCTCACAGACACTATGTCAGGTTCTTAACTCACTGAGGCACAACAGGAACTCCCAGTTGAGCCTTAACATAGATTGTTTTGTTTTTGGGGATTTTTTAATCATGGAAGCACACAGTATGAGTTCTTTTGCTTCTGGCCTTTTTCACTCAGTATAATGTTGGTGAGATTCATCCACGCAGCTGCACGTGGTGTGACTTGATCATTCAGGTCACTCAGCTTTCCATTGTGTGAATATACCACCTTTGGTTTATCCATTGGCCCAGACTATGTTTCAACAGAGACTTGAGGTTTGAAGCCATTAGCAAAGGTGAACGTTGAAAAATCTTTCCCTGATGCTAGGTATTGCCCAGATTTCCCTCAACCAATCCCATGCTGGTCAACTTTCCCAGGGTCCTGGTTTGTCCAAAGCTGGGAGAAACGGCCGTGACTAGCAGGAAGTTTTCTCAGGAAAATGGATCAGAATCAGGGGCTTCTTGTTCCCTTGAGAGCAGAATGTCTTGGTAGAATTCTTTCCTCTTTATCACTCAATGAATTTTATTACATTTATAGTTGTACAATGATCATCACAATCAAATTTTATAGAATTTCCATCCCAAACCCCCAGTACATCCCCCCACCCCCCAAGCTGTCTCCTTTGGAAACCATAAGTTTTTCAAAGTCTGTGAGTCAGTATCTGTTCGGCAAAAAAGTTAATTGCATCCTTTTTTTAGATTCTACATGTAAGTGATAGCATATGATGTTGGTATCTCGCTCTCAGACTGACTTCACTTAGCATGATAATTTCTAGGTCCATCCATGTTGCAGCAAATGCCATAATTTCTTTCCTTTCAATGGCTGAGTAATATTCCATTGTGTATTTGTACCACATCTTTTTTATCCATTCCTCTGTCAATGGACATTTAGGTCGTTTCCATGTTTTGGCTATTGTATAGAGTGCTACAATGAACATTGCAGTACCTGTATCTTTTTGAGTTATGGTTTTCTCTGGATAGATGCCCAGTAGTGGGATCGATGGATCAAATGGTAATTCTGGTTTTAGTTTCTGAGGAATCTCCATACTGTTTTCCACAGCGGTTATACCAATTTACATTTTCTTAGCAGAATTCTTTCTGCGAGGAGTGAGCCAGATCTGTGTGCATGAGGATGGTGCGACATCTTCCTGGGGGCTAGAAGTTTCAGTATCTGTACTTCGTAGGGTAGTTTCCCAAACTGCCCCTCAGGGGACATTTGGCAATGTCCATAGACATTTTCAGTTGTCACAACTGGGAAGAGAGTGCTATTGGCATGTCACGGTTAAAGGCCAGGTATGCTGTTAAACATCCTACAATGGACAGGGCAGCCCCCACAGTACTGAATCACTCAGAACAAAATGTCAATAGTGCCAAGGTTGAGAACACTTGGTCTGTACCTAGCTTCAACTATCACAAGTCAGGGACGAGAAAGAACTCCCATAGTATCCTTTCTCCTTGACCCCAGCCCTCCCAGTTAACTTGTTTTTATTAGCATCCATACCATTGCTAATGGACTCACTAATGTACTGGGCATCCAGTATATGCCAGATACTGTGTGAACATTTATCCCACCCTCACCTTACTGTCGAATCAGGGTTGGACTAGGGGTAGGGAGTGGGAACTGTCTGCCTTGCCATCATCCACAGAGAATGTAAAGCAATAACAGAACCTCCTAAAAGCTGGTCTTCCTTTCATCATCACAATTCTGCCTAATGCCAGTGATAAACACAAAACGTCTACCTTCCCCCAAAATAGTGTTTTGGTCAAAGTTGTAAATAAGTGCTGCAGTTACTGTTGAGTTTTATTAATACATATGTAAACCTCAAAGGATCACAGTGTTATTACTTCTTCTTTAATAACTGAACTCCATCAACATCAGAGGCCTTCCAGTTGCGTGGTTGGGGCCCCCGATATTTGTGGATTATGAAAATTGCTCCTTGCAGAAGGAAGTGTCTAATGTTTCAGAGTCCTCCCAACTCACTTTGGACTTAGGGACATCTCATGTCTCTAAGTCCTGTAGTACTTACTGCCTGTTCTTGCATTTAAACAGCAAATTTGAAATTTAAAATGATACCGTAGTGATTATGCAGACAAAGAAACAGAACCTAGGAACTTCAATCCTGTTACCCTGTGTGACCTCTTAGAGTGTTTGTGTTTAAAATTTTTTTGCACAGCAAAGGAAACCCAAAAGAAAACAAAAAGACAACTTACAGAATGGGAGAAAATAGTTTCAAATGATGCAACTGACAAGGGCTTAATCTCTAGAATATACAAGCAACTTATACAACTCAACAGCAAAAAAACCAATCAATCAATGGAAAAATGGGCAAAAGACCTGAATAGACATTTCTCCAAAGAAGATATACAGATGGCCAACAAACACATGAAAAAATGCTCAACATCGCTGATTATAAGAGAAATGCAAATCAAAACTACCATGAGATACCACCTCACACCAGTCAGAATGGCCATCATTAATACATCCACAAATAACAAGTGCTGGAGGGGCTGTGGAGAAAAGGGAACCCTCCTGCACTGTTGGTGGGAATGTAAACTGGTACAGCCACTATGGAGAACAGTTTGGAGATACCTTAGAAATCTATACATAGAACTTCCATATGACCCTGCAATCCCACTCTTGGGCATCTATCCGGACAAAGCTCTACTTAAAAGAGACACATGCACCCGCATGTTCATTGCAGCACTATTCACAATAGCCAGGACATGGAAACAATCCAAATGTCCATCGACAGAGGATTGGATTCGGAAGATGTGGTATATATACACGATGGAATACTACTCAGCCATTAAAAAGGATGACATCATGCCATTTGCAGCAACATGGATGGAACTAGAGAATCTCATACTGAGTGAAATGAGCCAGAAAGACAAAGACAAATACCATATGACATCACTTATAACTGGAATCTAATATCCAGCACAAATGAACATCTCCTCAGAAAAGAAAATCAATCATGGACTTGGAGAAGAGACTTGTGGTTGCCTGATGGGAGGGGGAGGGAGTGGGAGGGATCGGGAGCTTGGGCTTATCAGTCACAACGTAGAATAGATTTACAAGGAGATCCCGCTGAATAGCATTGAGAACTATGTCTAGATACTCATGTTGCAACAGAAGAAATGGTGGGGGGAAAAACTGTAATTGTAATGTATACATGTAAGGATAACCTGACCCCCTTGCTGTACAGTGGGAAAATAAAATAAAATTTAATATAAAAAAAAAAAAAAAAAATAAAATTTAAGGCTCAGTGGGAACGAATCTGACTAGTATCCATGAGGACACAGGTTCGATCACTGGCCTCGCTCAGTGGGTTAAGGATCTGCTGTTGCAATGAGCTGTGGTGTAGGTCTTCGATACAGCTCAGATCTGCCATGGCTATGGCTATGGCACAGGCAGGTGGCTACAGCTCTGATTCAACCCCTCACCTGGGAACTTCCGTATGCCTTTATTTTTGTGTTTTTAGGGTGCGGCTCTAAAAAGACAAAAATAAATAAATAAATACAATTTAAAATGGTAAAACAGATTTTACAATGAACTGTAAGGTATCATATTTTCTTTGGTGAGTAAAATATTTTGGTTCTTCCAGGAAATACTTTGAATGCACTTGAGTATCTGTACAGTGGAAATGTATTCTTTTTTAAACTTTTCATTACTTTAAAACTAAAGAACAAATCATGAAAATCATCATTATTGCTGATTTTCCCATGAATATTACTGAAAGTATCTCTGGCTTATAGAGCAAAGAGATGTTAACATGATCCATTCTGTGTTTCGAATATATACAGGATACCTCTGAGTCTAATAAAGGAGATAAGCTATACAGAGAGTAATTTTTCAATAAGATCATAAAGTGTGATGAGTAACACTGGAGAGGAGTGCAATGGAGGGTGTGTTTGTACAACCCCTCCAAGTTCATATGTTGCAATCCTAACCCTTAATAGGATGACATTATGAGGTGGGGACTTTAGGAAGTGATTCAGTCATGAGGGCAGAGCCCTTGTCAAGGGGATTAGTGCCTTCACAAACAGACCCCAGAGAGCTCACTCACTCTCTCTCTACCATGTGAGAAAACCCGGAAGAGGGCTCTCTCCAGAACCCCAACATGCTGGTACCCTAATCTCAGACTTCCAGCCTCCAGAACTGTGAGCAATAAATTTCTGTTGGTTACAAGCCAACCAGCTTGTGATAATTTGTTACAGCAGCCTGAATTGACTAAGACAAAGTGCAGGCAGAAATGCAGAAGAGTTTACTTCCAAGTGTGGGCACAGTGAAGTCTTCTGGGAGGAGCTTTTGCAGGATGGAATTTGAATAAAAAAGAAGGAGGCTTTCCTTGTGCCTAAGCAAAGAGACAGAACTAATCAAGTACATTTGTTTTTCAAGGTCAAATACCTTCCAAAAATTGATCTTCTAGGGAAAAGAAGGGGAAAATAATGTAAGAAGGAGTTGATAGCAACACTGTATCACATCTTGAACAAACTGGAAGCATCTTCAATGTCCAATAATAAACTATCAAGGATGGAGGGTCCAGCTATTACTAAGTCCATCTTTAAGCAAGCATTGTTTTGAATAACTACTACTAGAAGTTCCAGGAAATTTGGGGAGCAATAATAATGGGATTCATAAATAAAAGTCTTGGGAGTTCCCATCATAGCTTGGCGGAAACAAATTTGACTAGTATCCTTAAGGGCACAGGTTCGATCCCTGGCCTCACTCAGTGGGTTAAGGATCCAGTGTTGCTGTGAGCTGTCTTGTAGGTCGAAGACATGGCTTGGATCTGGCATTGCTGTGGCTGTGGCGTAGGCCAGCAGCTACAGCTCCAATTCCATCCCTAGTCTGGGAACCTCCAGATGCCTTGGGTGCAGCCCTGAAAAAAGAAAAGAAAAGAAAAGAAAAAAGAAGTAAAAATCTTAATGCTGGCCCTTAGGTACTCATAGGGTAACACCAAGGATCTTAACCTAGCACAAGGATGCATTGCAGAGAGGCTGGATCTCTCCTAGTATGGAACCCATGTTTGTAAGAATGCGCATTTTGAGTGTGGGAGAGAGGTCATAACTTTTGGTAAATTATCGACCTGTGACCTTCAAAAGGTTACATAACAACTGATCTTGTAGCCTTTAAAAATAAGTATGAGGAAATTTTATATGCGATAAGACGAGGGAGAAAAAAGGACTAAATAACCTAAATATTGAATCACAACTATGAAAAAACTACATATATGTACATTGCTAGGAATTTGAAGTATATGTAAAGCTCTATAAAGAGTTTCAAAGCCATGGAGTGTGTGTGTGTGCGCGTGCGTGTGTGTATGTGTGTGTTAAGTGTTTAAATGTAAAAGAAAGAAAAAAAAAAAAAAAAGAACAAACCTGATAAGCTGCAAATAGATTGGTCCTGGAGATTTCTCCCTAGAAGGGCCACCTCCACCCACCCTCATAGGCTCAGGCAGGCCCAGAATTACACTCCCAGTGGGGCCAGCAAATTCCTAACAGGTCTCCACAACTGCAGGGAAGGTCATTCATGAGTAATCCTGAGGTAGTAGCCAGAGATGGAACTCATTCACCTGGGAGAGTATGTGAAAACAGAATTATCAGAAAGCCAGCCCCATAATTCTTGTAAAATCCTATCTGCTCTCTGCTAGAGACCCTCCCATCCACTGCCAGTCTTCCTGGCCCTAGGGCTGAGCCAGTCTGGAGCCCTCTGTAGGGCTTCATACCCAAAGAGGACAAGCCTGAGTTGAAAGAAGAGCAGTCTGTCTCCCACCTGCTTGCCCTTCACAAAAAGCCTAGGACTTGAACCCTTATTTAATTCTGGGTCAGGTGAACAAGATCCCCACCGCCACCTTATCCCACCCTGTTTTCCACACCAGCTACCACAATGCTGCAAGGCAGGCTGGGACTTTAGGTGAGTCAGCAGGGAGAGGGGATGGAGAGACAGGGCTGGACCAGAGGCTTGCCTGATGTTAGGCCTGGTCCACAAGACAGAGCTGAGTAGTCCCAGTTACATTATCCAAGGGGATGTGACCACCTTGACCTCAGCCTGAGGTGCCCCTGATATCCATGTGGTCCACACAGGGCAGGGGGCATAGCAATACTCATGGCCAGAACGGTGGCTGTGTGCTGACTGTCAGGAGAGTGTTCATTTTACAGTAGAGCACTCTCAACCAGGGATCAGGGTCCAGCCCACCAGGGAAGGGGGCTGGCCAGGAGCAGGCAAAACATCTGGATCCCTGCAAGCAAGCTGGGGGGTCATGGCCTGACATCAGCCCCAATGTGAAAACTAGAACAATGGGTCAGAACCCAGCCAGTCCTGCAGGGAGTAGGTTTGCTATGTTAAAATAGACAGCAGGTGCCTGGGGCTCGCATTCAAGCGCCCAGCTTAGGGCAAGAAGACAAATTCCAGTCTTTCCCACACTGGAGGATTCAGCATACAGCCATGCTTCTCAAGAGAAGGCGTAATTCTTAGACATTGCCACAAGGTAGTACAGTGACATCTCAGCTGCTTCAGGTTACAGGAGACGACTCAGGTTTGGAAGGGCCCAAGTTTCTGGATGACTCCAGAAAACACAGGCTATTGGCTAACATCCCTATCCTCTCCATTTACAACTCAGAAACCCTCATAGTTTCAATGTTTCCACCTTGAGACTCAGGGAGTGGGGTGGGAAGAGGTAAAGAGAAGACCAAGTGCATTGAAGGGCACGCCTCCCTGTTTGACCCCAGCATTTTCACCTCCACATATGCAAATTCACCTTCAGAGACCTAGTGAAGTGAATTTGCACACAGCTCTTAGGTGGTGTGTTGTGGCGCCATTAAAAATAGTTCTCATGGCAATATAAAGGTAGCAACACTGAATAGTATTTTCATTCCAAGGCTAAGTGGAGTACTTAAGGGACAAAAATAGTATTCTTCATTGTGTGTGCCTTGTGATTACAAATCTGTGAAAACACGTGTATTTGAGAAAAAACTACTTAAAAAATGTACAAAAGTGTTTATACTTGAGTTTATATCTAAATTTTTATCTCTTTCAAATTCTATATAATGTTGTAGAGTATATTTACTTTGATTTGAATAATTTAAAAACTTACATCAAAATGATGAAACAGGGATTTCACTAGTCAGAGGCTCTCGAACTTTAGTGTGTAGCAGACACAGTAAAATAAGATTGTATTAAGTCTAATTTATTTACAGAATAAAGTCTATTAAATATATTAAATAAATAAATCTTATTGTAACTCATGGGCCCAGGGTGGATCTAAGAATTTGCCTGTCTAAATTTCCCAGGTGCTACTTCAGGTCTGGAAATGATACCTTGAGAACTACTAGAAAAACAAAGACAGTTAATGGCAAAACATTTACTTGACTTGACCCCAGGTCTGCTGACGTCCAGGCTTACGACTCTTCCTTCAGAAACAATGCAAGCTTCCAGGACAAACCTGGCTCTCATTTCTCAGAATCCTGGAATGGGGAGGGGGAGGGATATTAATATTGATTGATCCTAAATATTGACCTTCCTCGGGGGTAGCCATGTCCCTAATAACATGAAATCTCTAGATATTCATGACAATTTATTCTTCCAAAATAAGATATCACCATGCTGAAAAGATAGTGGTTCTTGATACGAAAAAAATGTCCAAGCTGAGGTTTGCTTGTAATTTGTAGAAAAACACTCATTGCTATAACGAATTAACCATACACAGCAGAGCACGCCTTGACAGGCCTGAAAAGAGGATCAAGAAAATTCTTTTCACATGAGCTGGGCATTAGCAAAAGCTGGGCAGAGCCTCTGATTCTCAGTTGACTAGGACTGGCCTTTCTGTGATTGCAAAAAACTTTCCAATGACAAATGCTCCAGCTTCCTTGTCCCAAGAGAAACCAAAATAGTCAAGCAACACACTGCTTTATACTGAAACATAACAAAGATCAACAGCAGCAAATTACAGCATTTATTAATGACGTATTGTGTACCAAGCCCCATGGTGAGTACAAAAACATATTCCTGAGGATACAAAAATGAAAAAGCACACTTCCATTTTATCAAGGAGCTCCCCAACTGACAGTCTGAGGCCCCTTTCCAGCCGTGGACTTGAGTACATGCATGTGTGTAAATTAGAGATTAGAAGAGGCACAATTTCAACACAGTGTGATAAGCACACAGTTAGGTACAAAATATCACAAGGCCCTGAGGCAAGAAAGGTTAGTGGAGAAGGCTTTATAGAGGAAGAGGTAAATGGGTTGGGTCTTGAAGGAGAAGTGGAAGGACAGAACAAGCAGAAAGAAAAGCATGAGCCAGACTTGGAGGCTTGAAAACAGATAATGAAATTGGGAATCCCTGAAACGTTTGCTGTAGCCCAGGTAGGGCACATCAAAAAAAAAAAAAAAAAAGTGGCCTGGAGTTCCAATTGTGGCTCAGCAGAAATGAATCTGATTCGTATCCATGAGGATGTAGGTTCGATCCCTGGCCTTGCTTCAGTGGGTTAAGGATGTGGCGTTGCCGTGCTGTAGGTTAAAGACGTAGCTCAGATCCCGCGTTGCTGTGACTGTGGTGTAGGCCAGCAGCTATAGCTTCAGTTTGGCCCCTAGCCTGGGAACCTCCATATGCTGCAGGTGCAGCCCTAAAAACAAACAAAAAAAAGTGGCCAGAGGTAAAGTCCTCAGAGGCCGTGGTAATGCATTTGGCCCTCACCCTAGAGGCAGTGGGGCCACCACTGAGGTTGGTGTTTGGAAAGGGGAGGAACTCAGCTGCTGGCTGCCTCTCCTTCTGGGTGGATGGCTTTCTCTCCCAGCCTGGCTGAAACCCCAGCCACTCCCTAATGGAAAGCGAGGTTATCAGCAGGAAAAGGCAGGGCTGGGGCGCAGAAGTCACCAGCTCTGCAACCTCACCCGGCTGGTGCCCACAAACACTCAGATCTCCCTTTCATGCTTGCCCCACCCCGTGGGAAAGTCCATTTGAATGTTTGTCAATTGCTATTCCTAACACTAAATGGTAGGAGGGATTTACACCAATGAAACTGAGGCAGAAACGTATAAAAGAAGCTTGAATAGGAATCCTTAGTTTAAGAAGGACCTTCTTCTATGTCTGAAAAGAGAAACATGTGCCAATGCCACATCACTAGTTTATAGACCTATTTCAACTTTAAAAACTCATTCCCACATGCATATCACTTTATTCTCCCAATATCCCTGTAAAGAATACTGGACAGGTATCATTCTACCTATTTTACAGATGTCAAAGCTCACCAACCAAAGGCCACTAGGAACACACTTGGAGTCAAATGAAAGTTGGGATGACCTGGCTTATTGGGGGAAGGGAGAACACACTCCAAAGAAAGCCAGGGACATCCCTGCATGAGGAGTTGAAAGGCGCTTTTTAGAAGACTTTGGCCTGTGCTGACTTAGGCTCAGGAAGGGCTAGAGAAATGTTAGGGGACTATTGACTGAAACTGCTGACCTTGGCCAGGCATGATAATAGCTGCTTGCAGGAGCTGTCTCATTGCAGGAGGCCCTGATAAGAAACACGTGCTTCCCTGAAGACTAATGGGGAGAATTTGGGAGGGGCCAATGAGGGGGGCCAATAGAGGGAGGAGACAACCAACCTCCCAGCATCCTTGGTGCTGGAATCCGGCTTGGCTGAAAGACGCACACACCACCAAGAAGGACCCTGAGTCAGAGCAAGTACGGGCCAAGCAAGATGACTGGCCAGAGATAGCCCAGAAATTAACCCCATTCCCATAAAACCAGACACCACAAGTCACGTGACAGAGTTCTCCTGGGTTCCCTTACCCCACTGCAATCCACCTGGGCATCCCTTCCCAATAAAGTCTCTGGCTTTGTCAGCACATGTGTCTTCTCAGATAATTCATTTCCAAGTGTTAGACAAGAGCCCTTTTACGGGCTCTGGAAGTGGTTCCCTTCCTGCGACAGAAGCCAGGGGCAATTCTGAAAGGCAGCCATGCTCATCCCATGGCCCCAGTGCTGCACAACAGGGGCAGACCCAGATGGGATTCTGCCAAAGGGGGGATAGTCCCATTCGGTGATCCAGTCTCTAAATAATTGAATAATGAATTAATTGTGGTGAACTCATTACTGCTTAATGTAATCAATAACATTCCAGCAGGCAGAGCTAGAGCTGGCACTGGTACAGGAGCAGCAGTCACTCCTTGTTAGTTGGAAGCAGGGAATAATTCAGTCACATTTTCAGATTCAGAGTGGTCTCTTTTCTGTCCTGTTGCAAACAGAGATGCAGAGGGTCCTTGTAGCACATTGTTTCTGTTTTGTGGGTCTTGTCTGTGTTCCATTGGGAACATCGTGGTCTGGCTGCCAGCAAGGCTCGTTTTTGTTGCTGTTGGGTTTGTTTTCATTTTCTCACATACCAAGAAAACCCGGGTGACGGCTTTGAACTCTCTCAATTCCTCCACCCTAGTCAAACAGCCTTGGGTGGCTGCCGTCACGTCCTGTGCCTCTGGTTTCTCACCAGCAGTGTCCCTTCCAGCCCTGACATCCTGAGGGTCAACTGAGAGACATCATGGTGTCCTAAGGCCATCAACAGCTACCTCATCTGCTGTCAGCTATTTAACTGTTAACGGGAAAGAGAACTACGAATGCAAAGTTCTACCCACTCTAATCCCGAGACATTGTTCTCTGCCTTAACCTAGTGCATTTCAAAGATGCTCAGACACCAGCAAGACAAAGGCATGATTCTGTAAGAACAAGTCAAGCAGTAAATGACCATTAGACCTTTTCTTCCCCAAGGTTGTTTTACTCAGGGCCAGACTCATCCATTTTTGATCAAAGACGTAACAATGAAATATATACATGTGATGCTTATGTTGCTTTGAGTAGAAACGAGATGTATGAAATAATAGCATGTTATTTTTAAGAACTTTTAAATGTGTCAAATGTTTTTCCTATTTGATTCACTTAATCCATGCAACCCTCTGTGAGATAAATATTGTTATTCCCACTTCACAGGGGGAATTGTGGCTCAGAGAGATAAAGCAGCAGGGGAGGCTCCCAAGGTTCCTGGGAATCTCATTTGCATATTTCTAGTAATGCCAGTGCCCCTTCAGAACCCACATGGGTATGTTAGCTTTCAGAGGTTTCCCACTTTGGATGTTATTCCATGCCTGGTGAGCCTGTCACATGCTCTGATTCTCTCTGGACTAGGCCACATCTAACTAGAAGCTTGCTGTCACCTGACTCACTGTGAGTGATGTCTACCTCTCTGTGGCCCAGGAGAAAACCCCTCCCAGGACAAACCCCTCCCAGAACCCCTTGTATCTCATCCTCCATTACAGCCTCTGGTTCCCAAATGTCAAGCTCAGAAACAAGGCATAAGCTCCAATCCAGGCAGCCCCAAGAATGGAGGCGCCCCATGATATCAAGGCTGAACATTCTGGGCCAATTTAAAGCAACCAAGGATACCTTGAAAAGGTTAAAGCATTTTTCTTCACTGACACATGCTCTAAGTGGAGGGTTGTTTTCACCAACTGAGCTGGTCCCTCCACAGCTTTCTCTGAGGTTTGGTGATGTCAGCAGAACAGCACCTGAGAAATCTCCTTTCCCGAGGTCTTGCCACTGTTCCAGAACTAGGCCCTCCTGGTGCGTTACTGTCATGCCCTGGCCACCACCTTCACACCACACAGAGTGGCTCCATCCCTGGGATGTATGATCAGGATGATTGATGGTAAAGCAGGAAAAGCTGGAGAGGAGACTCGGAGGGGAAGGTGGGGCTCCGCTTGTCCACTCACATCAGGAGACATTTAAATGACCAGTTCGAGCAGGGGGGTGCACTCTCAGAGGAAGGTGCCTGGGCCTGGATCCACCCACCGATTTAGCCACACACCAGTCCTGGGGTAGGACTCCACCACGTTCAACATTCATCAGCATATGATGGCATGTCATTCACTTGCTGGGGCTACCATAACACAAGACAGCAGACTGGGTGGTTCAAACAGCAGAAATTTATTTTCTTGCCATTCTGGAGTTTAGAAGTTGGAGACCAGAGTATCAGCAGGGCTGATTTCTTCTGAGGCCTCTCTCTTTGGCTAGCAGATGGCTGCCTTCTCTTTATTTTCACATCGTCTTCCCCCCTACGTATGTCTTTGTCCTAATCTCGTTTTCTTGTAAGGACACTAGTTATGGAGTAGGGCCCACTCTAATGACTTCATTTTAATTTAATTACATCTTTGAAGACCCTCTCTCCAAAGGCAGTTACATTCTGACATAATGAGGTCTTCACATATGAATTGGGGGCTAGGGGGTGCAGGTGTGCATGGGTCAGGGAATACGATCCATCCCATGACCTCCAGCAAACACTCTGAAGATCCTGCTCTGACCTGTGTCCTGGGCAAGGCAGTGGAGACACCGCAGGTGTATCTTTGTTCTGTCTGAGCTTTAGCAACTCCCCAGGGTGGGAGAGCTTCTGAGTTAGAAAAGGAGGCTTAGGAGTTCCCGTTGTGGCACAGCGGATATGAATCCAACTAGGAACTATGAGGTTGCGGGTTTGATCCCTGGCCTCACTCAGTGGGTTAAGGATCTGGCATTTCCATGAGCTGTGGTGTAGGTCGCAGATGTGGCTCGGATCTGGTGTTGCTGTGGCACTGGCATAGGCCGGCAGCTGTAGCTTCAATTAGACCCCTAGCCTGGGAAGCTCCATATGCTGTGGGTGCGGCCCTAAAGAGCAAAAAAAAAAAAAAGGCTTATAAATATACCTGAGATTGGAAAGTGAATGTAAGTTTGCACACCCTCCAAACCAGGCCCAATCAGGGGGCCTTTGCAGTGGGACTGCAGGAAGCTCTAGCCCAGCTGACGCCCACAGGAGCCAGCTGGCTGCTAGTGGTGGAGGGGGCTTGGCCCTTTCCAACAGCATGATTAAGACTTTCTGGCAGCAGGAGCAATAACTGGCAGGAGGCCAAGAAGAAGCCCTTTCTCTGGCTGCAACTGGGAGTAAGTGATGAAATGCACCCTCTGGCCTGGCGTGGAGGCAGGATGGCCCTCACAGGAGGTGCACAGGGTCAGCCCACACCAGGCTCGCTCTGGCCTGGATAGGCCATGTCCCACACAGACAGGCCATCCCAGCCCGGCCATGGCCTAGATTCAGCCAAGGTCCCCAGGGCAGCTGCCCTGTTTCCCTGGATGCCTGCCACCTTCCCTCCCTGCTCCAGACCCAGAAGGAAGAGAGGATGACCACCAGCTCGAGGACGCAGGGACACAAGGGCACAGGAAGGGTAAACATCGGGGCTCCTGTGCATGTCTGAGCTCTGGGTTCCAGCACAGGCAGGAAATAAACCACAGACTCCCAAGGGAGACTGTGGATGAGAAAACAGAACTGGATTTGGAGTCTAAGAACCTGTTCTCAGTCCAGGCTACGTCGCTTACCCACAGGTAGCCTTGGGCAAATCACCACGGTCTTTAGACCTCTGCTTTTCAGTGGTGAATGGGGTGATCATTAGAGACCCCCACAGGGCTGTTCTGAGGATGAAGTCGGATCATATATGTTATGCGGAAGCTCTTTGCAACTATGCCCTCTTGGCCGTAAAACAAACATTTGTAAGCACCTACTACTTACTAAGTGATTCATGTAATATACCCATTGTTCCCTCCACTTTTTATTACCAAGGTGTTCGGGTATAGAAAAAGTTGAGGCTTGCACAATGAATTACCATATTCCCTCCAGACAGATTCAGTAACTACTAATGCTTTGGTATATTTACTTTTTCTCTCTATGCATATTTATATGTGTGTGTTGCAAAACCATTTTTCTTTCTCTCTCTACATATATATGTATATATTCATTTCATATATAAAATACATATGTCTTTCTCTTCTCTTTCTTTCACACATATGGATGAGCCCACTCTCCAAGGTCTCTTGCAGACCTCTCATCCATGGCACTCAGCTCTTTGCTCTTTAACTACCTGCCACACATCTCTCCCCACAGGACTAGGAACACCTCAAGAGCAGGGACAAGGTGGTCACCATTGTATCCCCAGGATCTATACAGGCCTGGCCTGGAGGAGGCACTTGGCAAGTGACCACTGAGTGGGTACCTCCTTGACAAAGGATAAAGTCACATACACTTTTTTAAAAGTACATGGATTTTAAGTCATTTCATCTGGCAAATTCCAGACCCCTGCTGACAATAATGGAAAAAAAAAACATGCCAGAGGTGCAGGAGCACCTGCTCAGGTCCTGCTCTGCCTCCCTGTAAAAGTATAGGACAGGGGACTCTGAGATCACATGAGGGTCTTGATGGAGGCTGCCCTCTGTGACTGTCATACAGTTGCCCATTTGCAAGGGAGGCAATGCTCTCTCCAGACCACAGTCTACTCTGGAAAACACATTTGCAGAGGCACAGGGAAGCTGGTGCTCTCCCTGCAATGGATCTTACAGAAGCGATTAGAAGTCCTTTAGGTTTCCATGGAACCAGGAACCCACTTCTAGACTATTGAGAGTGGGAAGAGGGGATATTATACCATGTTTGTGTGGCCGGCTTGCCTATAAATTCCCCAGAGTTCGCATGACCTTCATAGGAGTTTTGTTTCCCCTCGCTTCAGATGATGCTTTCTAAAGCTGAGCTCCTCAAATTTTAATGTGCATATGAATCACCTGAGGAGCTTGATAAAACAAATGTTCTGTTTCAGTACATCTGGGATGGGCTCCAAGATCTCACATTGCTCCAAGCGTTCGGGTTGTGCCAAGGCGGCTGGTCCCTGAACCATACTTTGAGAAGCAAAGTTCTGAAGAACACAAAATAGCTTCTCATTTCCTTGGTGGACTAGTAATTAGCACCTACCATGAGACATGAGGCAGTGTGCTAGCACTGGAGGTACCAGGAAATGGGAAGAAACACAAAGACGAACAAGAAGCAGTTCTTTGCCTCGAATCCAGTGGATGTGCTCATTATTATGACGAAGCACTTAGCTCAAGTGGCCTGAATTCTTACAACTTACAATCCATATCATGTCCACTGTTGTTCTTTCCTTTGTGAGGAATCTGGGGCTCCTTCAGCCTGTCTTGTCCAACAAAAGGACTCCATGAGGTTCACATGGAGGTCTCCCTGCCCCTGAGGCCTGTTTTCCTCTGGCACCTCTGTCACACCTGGTGAGATGCGCTCCTCACCCCGGGCTCAGCCAGGAACAGCCCTCGAAGGAGACCTCAACAGCCCTGGGGAAGCAGGTGGGATGGCAGCAGGCAGGCAGCTCTACATCACCACCAGAGAGGGGGATGAAGACCCATGAAGTGGCTCAAGGCTGCTTTCCTAGAATCCTCTAGCTGGTTCGCATAATATATTTCCTAACGCGGTAGATCAAGCTGCCTGACACTGGTCAACCTCAGCCATGAATTATGGCCCGAACTTTGTCACCAAATAGCTGTTTGACTCTAGAAGTCCTCACCTGGACTCAGAACTGGGAGCTCTTTAGTTCCTTTTCCCTGCCACAGAAGATTTCTAAGCCATTTCCAGTCTTGCCCCTAAGCCAGGGTAAAAGCCTCTTTTTTTTTTTTTTAATTTATTTTTTATTGTTATTTCCCTGAAAGCCTCTTTGTTAGGTCCCTACTCGGGGTCCGCCAGCCCAAAGGTTTTGGCTCAGGACTGAGAGTTTCTGGGGCTCTCTCTGCATCCTCCTCCTTTCCTTCCTAACTTCACCCGGCTCTGCGCCAGGCCCTGTGCTGAGCACTCAGCATGCAAAGGCAATGAGATGGCTTTCCTCCCTCTGCAGGGTGGCTGCAGGGACGTGGAGGAGAGCCTCTAACTGGGCTCAGGCAGGGCTGGCAGGCAGCTTCCCCACGCACAGGGCTTCATCCTCCAGCACCTCTAGAGGCAAGGGCTCTCTTTGTCCCCATTTTAAAAATGAGGATACCGAGGCTTACAGAGGTCAAGTGACTGGCCCAAAGTCACACAGTTAGTAAGGATCAAAGGAGATCATGGCTATGTCACCACTTAGCAGAGTATCCAACAAGGAAGAAACAAATGGTAACCAACTTGCCTTCTTTAAATAGCAGAATGGAGAGTAAGAGCCAGTGAGCCACCCTCTCACGTACAACAAACTGGAAGATTGGAGAAAGCCTCTTGCCTCCACTGGAGGACAAAGACCAGGCGTGGGAATGGCCACGCATGACAAGAAAACCCCTAAGGAGGGAAGCAAAAGAGCCCTCAAGAAAGGGGGTGACAGGCTCCACAGGCCCCAGGGCACACAGGAGGGGGTGTGAGCTCTGATAGAGGTGGCGTGTCACTCGACTTGGCAGGCAGGAGATTCTCTGGCAGTGGCAGCCCCAGGGCCCTTTGTCCTTCCTAGAGGGTGGCCTACCCCAGGCTCAGCTGTCTGCCACACCTCTCAGCTGGGTAACAGAGTATTATGATGCATGTTGAAGGCCATCAATTATTGCTTAACTCTGTGCCCGTTGGGTTGTATTTCCAAGGAGGATCCACTCTGATCCATGGCAGAGGTAAATCTCGCTCCTGTTCATTCGACGGCTCAGAAAGAAAATGCCACGCCACATTTTCTCCCGAAGAAATTGAGATTTATGGGTCACTGTCAATATCAACACATGCTGGCTATTGTTTGAAAGTCTCCCAGCTTCTTGGGACTGATGGCTATTTACTTTGGAAGATGAATGTGGCTTTATGATCCAGTCAGTGTTTCTTCCCTTGGAGCCTTTTTTATTCTACCTCATGCTGCTTTGTCTGGTGGTCTAAGCACACACCCCCACCCTCTCCCCTTGGACACCCTGGTGTATTTGAGGCTCTGGAGCAGAGACAGGGGAAGCCAGTGTGTCCTCAGTCCAGATGCCAGTATGACAGCAGCGAGAGATGTACACCTTATAGCAAAATTGCCCCATATATGGACAGAAGCCACTAAACACAATCTAATGCCAGAGTCAAGACCACCAAGGAGCCTGCTAGAGGAGCCATAGGAGGTCCCCTTTGGAATACTGGCCTTTTGTGTTGCCAGGCAGGGTGTGGAAAGTGATGCAGGAGCTGAATCACATAGCTCAGTAGTTTTGACACTGCTCCTCAAACCTGAGCCGACATCAGAACTGCCAGGAAGATTTGTTAAAACACAGATTTCTGGGCCCCACTCCAACTTCCCCATTCAGTAGACCAAGGGTGGGGCCTAGGACTTTGCATGGCTAACAAGATCCCAGGTGATGCTAATCCTGATGTTGGTCATGGGTGTCCCCTGAAGAACCAATTTAGAATCAAATGAGAGGTGTTACAGGTCATGAATTGGGGAGGTGAGGCTGCTGGCAGGGTTTGTCACTCTGGGAAAAGAATAACGTTTAGAGAGGAGTATTTATTGTTTTGCTAGGCAATGTATAATTTAAATCCCTTTCTGTGAAATCTTCAGTTGAAGGTCAATTTCCACTTATAAGCTGTACAGCTGGATCTATTGTGGGAATGCATTGAAGTGCTAATGGATCTGGGACTGCCCAGGCCACTCATCAGTGGTCTGCTGTACCTAGGTTACTAGGAGGTCATGGTCCGGCCATTGGTATGTTTTGATAACTTTATCAGACAACAGCTGTAAGGAGATTCTTTCTGTTGATAATGGAGCCTGGGTACTCGTTCACACACAATGGTCCCCAAGATATTTTCACAATGATCCCTGCAGTTGTGAGGATCTTCAGGTGAAACTGAACCCAGGGCAATAAAGGGACACAGTTAAAGATGCTAAGAGTCCCACATTGAACACCAGAAGTTTCTTGGAGGCAGATGACAGCTTTTTCTTTGCGTCAGACCCTGCATTATAGTCACAAGGCTGCAGTTGCCTCAGGAAATATGCTACAAAGAGCCATTGTGTACTGAAGCCAGGCTGTCCCATATTCTCCCCATCAAAGTCCAAAGGACTGGACAAGTCATCCCTTGGGATTCATTACTTGCAGGGGGCTGTCCCCAGAGCAATCAAAAGCCCTGATTCTCACAGGTTTGGGAGGCTGTTACTAAGACAGGTATTTACAGTGGGGATGGAAGAAAGTCAACATATTTGGAGATGTGAAAAAAGTACATAAGAATACCCAAAGATTGAGTGGGATTTCATCCAAACTTTTGGTCATAAAACTCAAATTAACTTAGGCAAAAGTGGACTTTATTTACTTACATAAGACATATCTAAAATACAGCTTCAGGTACAGCTGGATCTATGCCTATAACAAACACACAATTTATCTCAATTCTCTTTTTCCCTCTCTTTCTTTCTCCCCTACACTCATCCCCACCCCACTCCTTAGAGCTTAAAATTCCAGAGAGATTATACTACTTTATCACATACCTCTGGAAAACATTCCAGTGAAGAATCTACTTGGCCAGAGGCTCACCTCTAAATAGACAACAATGGCCAGGAGGATGGGCTCTCTGATTGACCTGGCTTGAACAGAATGCCCACTCCCTGAGTAGGATCAGCTCAACCCAAACCTGAATGAACAGGATCCACCTGGGAAGGGCCTTGCCCTGAGGTGGGGAGACATCAGCTTGGCCACAGAGGACTGGCTGTGCAGCATGAAGATGCGGGCAAGGTGAGGATGACTCCTGCTTCCTCAGGGGCAAGAAGAATGATGTCTCTGTTCCTGCTTACACTCCATGTACATCAGGCCCCTGTTCAGAGGTGTGCTACATCAGCTCATCTAGCTGGGTAGAGCTGGCCTCACGAGCATGGGGAAAATCCTAGATAACCTAATGGATTCTCAGCTATTCGTACAGCAATAGATTTTCAATTCGTTTTTTAACACAGGAGCACCAAGGCAACTTTCAAGCATTATATCTTCCAGGGACAGTAGATGGGTGCAATAAATAAAATCAGCATTTTTAGTGGCTTCCTAGGAAGTTCAGGGGCCTGTTTTCAAGGTTGTGTTAAATACACAGTTCAGTGATGCTCTAATACACACCGCAGTGGTTCTCAAATTCTAAATCCCCAGGCCAACAACATTGACATCACCTGGGACCTTTTTAGAAATGCAAATTCACCATCCCGCCCCAGACCTACCAAATTGGGTGTGGAGCCAACTGTCTGTTTTCATGAGCCCTCTGGGGATTTCAATGTGTGCTCAAATTTGAGAACCAGTGCTCTGTACATGTATTTGATTCAATTCACCACGTTCAAAGGGACCACCTACTATAAAAACCAAGACTTATAGGTTTATTGTTCAGTCTGAATTTAGAGGACGATAAATGTGAAACAGCTTTCTATTTCTCCCATCCCTGCCTTCACCTATGCACCATCAAGTCATACTTTTTCATCCCCAAATAGCATTGTGAATAGATTTCTTAGCATTTGGTCAGTTCTATTATTTGGTCTTTTTTTTTTTTTTTTTTTTTTTTTTGCTTTATTTTATTCGAAAGCCTGTCTCACATCTGATTTGAGACTCTTCCTTCTCTCCTTCCTGAGCTAGATTTGAGGAGGAGGCAGGATGAGCAATGGGGAGGGGATGGCTCTCCTCTTTCACCTCTCTTCTAACCAGGGCACCATGGGCTGGGGTGGGAGAGCAGGCCTGGTGCTGCAATTGTTCCCCTCAAAGGCAGGGCCTACCCTCTCTGGGGAAGTTTAGTGGGGTACAGGTGGGGGACACGGAGATCCTACCTGCTCGCTGGCTGCCTGGTCTCACTCCAGGCCCATCTGCTGCTGGTGGCCTTGGCTGTGGGATTTTTATTTTTTTTCTTCCTTCTTCTTTCTTTCTTTTTAGGGCTGCACCTTGGCATGTGGAAGTTCCCAGGCTTGGAGTCGAATCAGAGCTACAGCTTCTGGCCTACACCACACCCAAAGCAACACCAGATCCGAGCTGCATCTGCGGTGTATACCACAGCTCAGGGCAACACCAGATCCTTAACCTACTGAATGAGGCCAGGGGTCAAACCCACATCCTCATGGATACTAGTTGGGTTTGTTTCCACTGAGCCACAATAGGAACTCCTGGGATGGTGCTTAAGATGTGTGTCTGTGGCTCTGCAGGCCCCATCAGTGTGAGCCCAGCTCCTCTGTGCCTGAGAAGGACAACTGTGGCCCCCACTTGGCTTCTCCAGTGGTCCATGCCCCACCCACTCTGTCCTATACAGAGCCCCTTCCTCACCCTCTGAGAGCCAAAGGGAACTGAGGTGAGGGTCCCACGCCCTCAGACACATCACCCCTGTGTGGCTTCTCCCACCTTGGCTGAGCTGCCTGTCTTCAGATGACTGAAGCTAGCATAGCCTCTGCATTCACACAGAGACCACAAAGTCCAGTGGACACAGGTCAGACTCTCTCCAAAACCTCCTCATTGCATCCCCACCATGGAGCCAAGGGTGTCAACACCTCAGCAAGCATCAAGGCTGGGGAAGCATGACAAGCGCTGCCTCCTGCAGGCCCTCAGCTGCTGCCTTCATACTTGACTCTGATAGATGCTCCTAACTTGATCTCAGGATGAGAGCCCCGGTAGGAGGGGCAGAAGTAAGTTATCCTCCCACCTACCCCTACCTCTCTTCTCCCATTTGTCTCTCTCCATGGGGCGAGGGAAGAATGGTGATAGTAGTTGGGCCACTTCCTTGGGAGGCCTGGAGTTGGGAGGAAATGTGGCCTCAATTGCCCAATGACTCTCTTTGGAGAACGTGGGTTACTTAACACTCGGTATTTCCAGCAGAGGTTCTGGTGCCAGACCTGTTCTTTGTCCTCTGACACTTGCTATTTGTGACATGTTTTCACATATATTGTCTCACTTGACCTTACAGTGATCCTGTGAGGCATTTAACCTAAAAGTAGTAGGCTCAGAGGGGTTCAGTCACAAGCCCAACGTCCATGCCTGGTGGCGGTGGTGGCAGAGGAAGGAGCCCAGCCCTGCAGCTCCTGGGCACCTGTCCTCTCCCTGCTGTTTCATGCAGATGCCTCGGCAACACTTGTTTTGCAGCTTTGAACAAACAAAGCAACTAACCAGAAAAATGCTTGTTTCCAAAGCCACTGAGCAGCTGACGGTGGAGGCTTAAGGGCATGGAATTTCCTTAGAGAAAACACCAACTGGTTCACATCATGTGTCCTAACCATGGTCTTCCCCAGCCAAGGCCACATAACCCTGGGGAACCTTGAGTTGGCTTTAGTTAGCCAGCTCATCCTGCTTTTCTAGGGTTGGCAGGGGAAGGTGGGGGGATATAAATTGGTGCTTCCAAAGTGAAAGCTGGGCATAAGCTGACAGGACTGAATGGCCAGACTCTATACTCTAGCCTCAGAGAATACCCAGCCCAGGTCATACAGGGTCAGGGCACCATCTGTGCCTTCTGAATGGCTCTGTCCAGAATGACTCACTTCCGTACATGGTGGGTGGAGCTTCACAGTTAAACTCCCTATGAAGGCCAGAGAGCATGACAATTTTCTAATCAACAGATGAGGTTGGAAGCCCTGCTACGCACAAGAGGCTTCTTTCTTCAAGATTAAGAAAAGACTTAGGATGAACATGAGACCCTCGCATGCCTGCCTTCTGGGCAGAACTTCCCTCAGGGCTGTGGCTCAATAAAGAGCCACCCAGATGGGCTGGGATCATATTTCCCACCAAAGATCAAAGCCCTTACCCTCAATAGTGCCAGTTGTTAAATTTTCAAGAATTTTCCAAGCTGATTATTAAGCACAACCATTCTTTAATCACATCATAAAAACTTACATTTAAGTAAATTATAAGAATAGCAGTAGCAAAAACTCAGACTCCTCTTCCTAGTCATTTTACTACATTTCAATATTAGCTCTGTTCTTAAAGTTACTTAGCATTTATGGTGGAAATACTATATAATGATGAGCTAAAATACATCTCTTCCCAATTTTCCATTAGTAACATCACACTGGTAGCTAAATAGTAGCCATGATGATTGTATGCACACATGGAAATTGGTAAACACTACAAATGTATTTTACATTAGTAAATACATAGAAATATAGATGAATACAGTTTCATCAGGGCTTGATTTATTGTGCTGTCTATGTAGAGCAAAGGTCAGCAAACCTTTTCTCTAAGGGTCAGGTACTAAATATCTTCGTCTTTATAGGTCACATGGTCTCTGTGTCTTGTTGCTATTGTAGCACAAACACAGCTCCAGATAATAAACGAACATGTCTGTGTTCCAATAAAACTTTATTTAAAAAAACAGGTGGTGGGCTGGGTTTGCCAGGCCATAAATTGCAGGCCCCAGGTCTAAACTTAAGATAGCCATGGAGAAAAATATTAACTATGAAGATTAAATCTAGGAGTTCCTGTCGCGGCTCAGTGGAAATGAATCTGAGTAGCATCCATTAGGACTCACTTTCGATCCCTGGTCTCCATCTGTGGATTAAGGATCTGGCATTGCTGTGGCTGTGGTGTAGGCCAGCAGCTACAGCTCCAATTGGACCCCCCAGCCTGGGAATTTCCATATGCCAAGGGTGCAGCCCTAAAAAGACAAAAAAAAAAAAAAAAGATTAAATGTAAAAGTGTATTGGGTCTATAGTTGTTCCAAACATAAATAGCACAAAAAATTTGAGGAAATATTCTTCCAGGATTCCTTTTTTTTTCCCCCTTTTCAGGACAGTACCTGCAGCATATGGAAGTTCCCAGGCTAGGGGTCAGATCAGAGCTGCAGCTACTGGCCTATACCACAGCCACAGCAATTCGGGATCTGAGCTGCACCTGCAACCTACACCACAGCTTGCAGTAATGCTGGATCCTTAACCCACGAAACAAGACCAGAGATTGAACCCACATCCTCATGGATACTAGCTGGGTTTGTAACCTGCTGAACCACAATGGGAACTCCTCTTCCAGGATTCTACAACAATAATCTGACACACCAAAGAAGTGGTGTATGTCATTGTTAAATGACTGAGGTTCCCAAACAGATCTTCAATTTTTTCAGTTTTTTCTTACTCCATGTAAATGAAAATATCAATTAACATTCATATTAGAACTATCCATATTCATCATTTGCAACCATGGGTTGGCTAGCGATACAAAAGTTCATCGAAAATCAGCAAGACCATTCTGTGACAATCAATTATCTACACAGAGTTTACAATAAAGGGTATTGGATGTTTTATATTATTTTTAAATTGCATAATATGTATCCTTGACATTAATAAAATGTATGATAAATCATATATATACATATGATTAGATATTTCCCATCACACCAGTGCCTGAGGCACATCAACATAAAGAGGGACTTAACTGTCCAGAGTCGCCCACGTAAAGGACCAGAGGCAGAGTCCAGAGCCTGGGGAAGGTATCAAGGATGGAGGGACAATCAGGAGAGCCCTCCAGGGTGTCCTGGAAGGCTTCATGGAGGACATGCACCCTAAAGAACCATGGGACTGAAAATGAATGGAGAGTAGCTGCACTTCAGGCAGGTAAACAGCATGGGTGAAAGGGTGAAGGCTGGAGTGCCCTGACTTGGTCAGGACCACCAAGAGCAGAGGGTCAGCCCTGGGAAGCAGTGGGAGACAAAGTGGGCCCAGGTATATTTAATGACACAGAAACACACCATGTGGTTGAGTAGAAAAAAACAAAACAAAACCAAACAAAAAAACAGGCTACAAAATGTGTGCGCTTGTGTTAAGAGGGAGAAAAATACATTAGAAGAAAATCCTCTGAAATGCAAAGAGCTCTGGGTGACAGGATTATAGCTGATTTTGTTTTCATGCTTCTGAACATTTTCCGGTACCTTCCTATTATTCTGAAGTGGTGTGTGGCACTTTGATAATCATGAAAAAAAAATAAGGTTTTCTGGGTATGAAGGGCAAAAAGCAGACAGCCCTGAGAACTGAGATAAACCGGAAGCGGTAGTGAGAGAGGACACATCTGGCCTGATGCAGCCCGGAGGCCCCCAGAGGGCAGTGTTGAGAGAGGGTGTACTGTAATGCAGCCTAGGGCTGAGCCCCCTCTCCTGGGAGGACTGTAGGAACATCTGGGCTGCCTCCCGGTGCCCCCACCCCCAACCCCCTAAGGGCCTGAAGTAGTGCTATCTATGCAGGGGACCTGCCCCTACCCCTTCGCCTTAAGCAGATGTCTTCTTTCTCTTTTCTCCCCCAAGTACTAGTTTGCAAAGTTTTCCCCTCCAAACTCACAGAAGCAGAACAAATTGGAAACAACAAAAAGAAGCCGAAAAAACCCTAAGAGATCCTCTGTCTTTTTAGGACTTTACCATTGCAGTTTTCCCAACTGTAAGAAGTATACATTTTCAAAAGTACAGCTGATTCACAGAATTGGAAAATTAGAGTGGATCCTGGAGAACATTCAGTCCAACTCATTTATTTTACAAATAAGGAAATGGAAACTAAGGCCTTCGAGTGGCATATGCAAGGGCACAAAGCTAGGTGGAAACTGGTCTCCAGCAGAGATGACACCTGGGCCTGGTGCCTCCTTTCTCAGCATCTGAATCCTATCAGATGAGCAGCCCAGGGGCTCACCACCAGGTGGGCTGAACAGCCCTGGGCTGCAGAGCATAGCAGATTCTGATCCTTCCTTGAGTTTACCCATGCAAAGCCGGAACACCTACAAGGCACCAAGTTAATAATATACCACTTGATTTCTCTCTACCCCACACACCTGGATTAGCTCCCTCAGCGGACTGGACCACTCCCTCCCTACTGTGATGAATGACACTGCCAAAGCTGTCTTCTCCATAAAGACTTTCTTTAACTAATGCTGTGTTATTTTGTGATCAGTCACCTTCACTGTTGTTATCTTTACTTGCCAAACCAGCCAGGTCATTGTATTTGGCCCTCAAAAGGACTAAAACTCCAGTTTGGTCATTTTCTCTACATAAACTCGACCGAACTGCATACAAGGTGGGGATTTTGATCTTGTACTTAAATATCTAGCAGCCTCTGTGACTCACACAATTCCTTTTCCTCTCCCTCCTGGACCAAAGCCCACGTCTTCATCCTGCCACTAATGCTGGCTCTTTGGGGATTTTCTACAAATCTCTCTGTGTACGTGCCATGTTGTTCATCTTAAATTATATGCTACTGGAGCACAAGGAATATATAAGTATATGCTTTTTCTGATCAGGAGCATCTGTAGCTGAGGGAAGGGCAGGCCTCTCTTATGACTAGAAGACAGCGGGAAAGTCCTGTCAAAATCCAGTGGCCAATCTTTGACCTTTGCCGACAGGCAGAAAGTGGCATTGAAAGTGTCTTCTTAGAGACCCTGCTTTGGATAAAGCCCATGGATGGGGCAAATATTTGCTAGCAAAGTTATATTTTAGTCCTTTGTTAAGTCTGAGTGAGGCCATCTTTTCAAATCTTTCGGAGAACGGCCATCATTGCTTTTCTTTCCTTTTGTGGGCCTCTTTCAGAGATTTAACAATAAATACATGCATACATCAACCAAATGAAAGCTAAAAGGACGTAAGTCCCAGGCTGGGTCCATGTTTTCAGGAAATAAACAGTTTTTGGAGGAAGTCCCACCCACTCCTATAAATGAAAAAAATAAACAAGATGACATTCCACCAGCAAGCAGGTGTTTCATATCCTCTCAAGTCAGATAAATAGATTTTTACATTCATGAGAAAACAAATAAACATTCCCCCCAAATTGGACTGAGGGAGAAAACCACCCTAGGTTCTGTGCACCGAGTTCTGGCTGTATCTGCAGCCATCACCGGAAGGAACTGGATCACCCACACCCTGTTCCCAAGGACGCCTGTACTGGAACAGATTCCAGTTCCATGTACCCTCTGGGGAGGGGCAAAGTTATCATAGGGCGTCATGGGCCCTGTGCAAACAGCACGCTTCCTCCTTACCATGAAGGCGGGGCTCCCGGGTTCCTCTAAATCAGAACAACAGTTAACAGTCAGCCGGATCACACCTGACAGGAACTGGCCTCTGCCTTTTTCCTGAAAAGTGGTTCATCCTGAGGTCTTCCCTGTAGGGCTGAGCAGGTCCTAGCTATCTGCTTCCAAGCTCACCTTTGGATATCTGAGTACAGCCCCTTGGGGTCTACTCTGGAAAGTCTTTTTGACTCTTAGTGAGCACCTCTCAACAGAATCTTAAAATACCCAAGGGAGTTCCCATTGTGGCTCAGTGGTAACGAACCCGACTAGTATCCATGAGGACGCATGTTGGAACCCTGGCCTCTCTCAGTAGGTTAAGGATCCAGTGTTGCCGTGAGCTGTGGTGAAGGTTGCAGATGAGGCTCAGATCCCACGTTGCCGTGTTTGTGGTGTAGGCTGGCAGCTATAGCTCCTATTCGAACCCTAGCCTAGGAACATCCACATGCCACAGGTGCAGCCCTAAAAAGCAAACATATATAATATATATAGCAAAAATATATAAAGCAAATATATATGTGTATATATATGTGTGTATATATGATAAATAAAATAAAATACCCAAAACCACTCAGCTCCTGGGCCTTGGCTTACAGACAGCCTATCTTCTTTTTTTTTTTTTTTTTTAAATTACTCAATGAATTTATTACATTTATAGTTGTAGAATGATCATCACAAGGACACTGACAACACAGTTCTAAAACAAGATTTCAGCCTCTCTCTGGAGTTCTAACTCTGTATGTGAAACAATGAGGTCAGGGCTGTGGGGAATTCAGAAGGAAGAGGATGGCTCATAGAGAAGGGAGTGGTGAGCTCTGGGGTGACTGAGGGTGAAATGCAAAGGGAAGGAAGGGTCAGGGTGGGGGCAGGAAGTGTGTGCTAATAGTCCCCATGGGGCCAGAAGGACCTGCCTGACCAGACAGAAGGGGCTTCCCCATTCCAGAGCCCCAGGCTCCCTGCTGGACACACTAGGGAGCCCTCTGCTGAGGTTATAATCCCATCAACCACCCTGCAGGGGGCTCTTAGAACATCTCTCTCAGTGATTGGGAAGCTCAGGCTCAGGGCCATTACCTTACTGGTTCAAGATCACTCAGCAGGTGAGGGGCAGGGCAGGACTGCAAATTCAAGGTGACTGACAGTATGGCTCTTGCAGGTCCATTTTCTACCCTACCTCTCTGCCTCCGAGAAGAGTTTGGAGATGCTCTGGAGCTGAGAAATAACAGAGCACCAGACTAGGAAGTTGGGGGAGACAGGACCACCTGTTAGAGGGAAGGAGTCAGGAGCAAGAATAGGAGGACCACATGCCAAATGGCTTGGAGAGTGATCTACTCATTTAGCGCCGGGGGCCTTGGTTGTCTCATTTGTAAAGGGACAATGGGCCAAATGGTCACTTCTCTGAAACAGGGAGTGTCAAGCCTCTTGAATGAAGAAGTGATGGCAATGTGACACTTAAGTGGGCTGTGTTTGGGGGCCAGTGCAAGGGCTGGGTGCAGGGGAAGAAAGCAACACCACAGGCAGCTTCATAAATGTGCAGAAATCCAGGTGAGAGGCGAGGGGGGCTATGCTCAGGTGTAGAGGATGAGGTGGTCACTGCTGCAAAACAGAGGTCAAAGCCAGATGCAGGAAACAGTCTGAGGCAGAGCTCAGAGCATTTGGGGATTGACTAGAATCGTAACAATAATAAAAGCTAACATTTACAGACCGCTCTGCTAGTCATCCCACCAAGTGCTCCGCTGTCAGTCTCCACAACAGCCTTGCTGTCGTATCACGGACAATGAGGCAAAGTGCCTTGGCCCAGGCCACAGAGATGACCATCTGATGGCAGAGCTAGGATTTGAACTCAGGCCATCTCAGTGCAGAGCCTGTGTTCTCAACTGCCATGCAGCACCATCTACTCCCTCTATGCTGAAAGAAAGGGAGCCCCTCTCAGGGGGGCCTCTGCCCTTCAAATTCCAGATTCCAGCTTCTCTTTAAACTTTCACACTCTGCTCTGTCTACCTGTCCACACCCACCTCCCATGGCTTTCCCCGCGGCCCAGGCCTGAACCGAACATGTTATGCCCACCTGTCACCTCTCCTACCCATCTGACATCCACACCTCACCCAAGCAGCAGGCCCATGTCATCCCTCTGCCCCAGATTTAAGCCCATCCTCCTCTCTGCTTCTATCGTCTTTTCACCTGTTTCTTGCATGTATCACCCTCCATTTGTTAAATATTTTTTTGTCTGTTTGTTAATATTTGTACCTTCCCTGTAAGAGTGTGAGCACTTGAAAGCAGAAAGAGGCTGGGTCTTAGTGTGGTCTGTGCACAGTGCATGGTATACAGTGGGTCCTAGATAAATATTGATGAATGATTTAACATAATTGATTGAATAAATGAATGAAGATCTGGATCCAGGAGAGGGGTCCTTCTGGCTCCAACCTATTCCACTAAACAAGATCACATTTAGTATTTATCATAAAGGCTTTTGAATCTTTTTTTTTTTAAGGGCCTCACCTGTGGCATAGGGAAGTTCCCAGACTAGAGATGTCGAATTGGAGCTGTAGCTGCCAACCTATACCACAACCACAGCAATGCAGGATCTGAGCTGTGTCTGCAAACTACACCATAGCTCACGGCAACGCCAGATCCTTAACCCACTGAGTGAGGCCAGGGATTGTACCTGTATCTTCATGGATCCTAGTCAGATTCATTACCGCTGAGCCACAATGGGAACTCCCACTTTTTGTATCCTTAAAGAGTTGTTACCACTGTTCTGCATTCTGCCTTACCTATAATCCATCCCACTGGTACACACACACACACACACACACACATACACACACACACACACACACTTCTTCCAAGTGGATCCCAAACCAAAACCAAAGAAATAAATGTCCCTCTCCCCCTATTATGTTCCCACTCAGACAAATGAATTCTAAGCATGAGAGGAGAGAACCCAGGCCCAGCAGGAATGGGCCAGCTCAATCCGAGCCAGTACCTTAGAAATAAGGCTCCGTAGAGCAGGGTCATTGCTAGTTTGGTTGTCTCACCTGCATGGCAACCCTTGGCTCCCCTCCTACATGACAGAGGCACAGCCCTGGCCCAGAGAGCTTCCCTCCCAGGAAGGCTGAAGGCAACCCAGGCAGAGGGACTAGGCCTGCGGAACCACTTCATGGACCAAGCTCTGCTCCTTTGCTGGGCCCTGCCTGACAAGACAGCTTGGCGGAGTTCTTCTTGGTATTCACTGGCACTGGTGCAGTCTTTGAACCATTTCTGCGCTGCCAAGTAGCCCCAAGAACACTGCAGATGCTTCCTTGCTTTTATAGGAGAATTCAAGAGGTGGATTCCAACCCTTCCTTCCCAGCAGGGACCCCACCGGAGCAGCCCTGGGGGGCAGGGGGCTGCTATAGAGACCAGTCCCCCCTTCCCCCCAACCCCTGAGGATAGATGAGAAGCACTATGGCCAAGGGCCTTTCTGTCTGACTGTTTTGTTCTCATCTTCTGTGGACTGAGATGGGAGCAAAGTCATGCGTCATTTACTTCAGGGCCCTGACGGCCTCTCGCTCAGCGCAAAGAAGGCTGGCAGGACCTGGGTCGGGCCCCAGGGTCAGTGTGCTCCAAGCCTCAGAGAAGGGGCTCAGCCCCTCTGAACACTGGTCTCCAGTACCCGCCCTGCCTCCTTTGTGGAGAGCCCCAGGACAGTGGTCACATACATGAGTGGACTCTAAAGAGAAAGAAGTGTGTCAGTGTGACTCCAGAGTGGTTCACAGAAAGCTCTCCCTGCACTCAGACCCTTTGGGGAGAGGGACAGAATCAGGACCCTCTCCCCCACAGCTGACTGGCAGGAAGGCTCCAAAGAGCAGGTGCCTCCCTGCTGTCTGCCCACACTGTGTCCATGGGAGACAATGAGCAAAGGACAGACTCTCAGACAGTGGTCCCCCTGAGCTGGGAGCAATGGCCACCACTGGGTCATCTCAGAGCGGGGCTTGGGGACCATGAGAAGGAGGAAGGGAAGTCCTGAGTGTCTTGGGTCAGCACCTCTTCACATGCACAACCCAAACAAGCAAGGCTAGATGCACGGTAGGGCTGGTCACAGCAACCAAAGGCATTGCAACCACCAAGACTCCCGACTTTTTTCATATGTCTGATCAGACCCCATGGCCGTCTGTTCTGTGTATGTGAGAGAGAGAAGAGAGAAAAATGAGGGAAGTTGGTAATGACCAACCCACTGAGAGCCTGGCAGGGAATGGCCCAAAAGCATCACCCTGCACCTGCACCACACTCCTTTACCTCTTGAATTATTACTGACACACGCTCCTCCTTTACCCTTTCTCTCAGGATGTGCGAAGGCCACTTTGCCTCAGGGCCTACAGTGGCATCCTGGCCTTCCCAAGGGCAGTCAGATCCCCTCTACCCTGACCCCAGCCTCTTTACACTATTTGACCTGACAGTGAGTTTCAAACAACAAGCCAAGCAGGAGTTCGCTTCATGACTCAGTGGTTAACAAACCTGACTAGTATCAGTGAGGATGTGGGTTTGATCCCTGGCCTCGCTTAGTGGGTTAAGGATCTGGCGTTGCTGTGAGCTGAGGTGACGGTCACAGATGTGGCTTGGATCCTGCATTGCTGTGTCTGTGGTGTAGGCCTGCTGCTACAGCTCCAATTCAAGCCCTAGCCTGGGAACTTCCATATGCTGCCTATGTGGCCCTTAAAAAAAAAAAAAAAAAAAAAAAGCAGCAAATACCAACCTTTTTCTGCCTTACTATTTCATCTCTCCACCCTTCCTCCCTTCACTCTTCATGACATACTTGCTTCAAATGGTAGACTCATCCCACTTTGCTCCTCCGAGCTTATTTCTGTCAGGCTTCACCCACTTGCTAAAGTCTAATTCAGGCTCCCCTTCCCCATGGAGGCCTCGATGCCCTCTCCTCTCTGAATTCTGTGCTCCCTGCAGCCAACGTGTTTTGAGCACTTACAGTGCCAGGGGGTCAAGCCACATCCAAGGAATGAACCATTTTCTTTCATCTTCCCAATAATCCTGCAATTTCATTCATCAAATGAGGAAGATAAAGCACAAAAGTTTACCTAATTCACACCGGCTCACACAGCTAGTAACCGACAGAGCCAGGATCTGAACACTGATGCTACCCCAGCATGACCATGTGCAAAGAGAGTGGCTCTCCAGTCCACAGAGCAGGGTCTGAACCTGACAACCTTAGGGATGTCCTGATGCTCTGGGAGGTTCCATCTCTTCCTCTGACCACACCCGCTGTGCTTAGGATTAAGGAGCCATCCCAATAAAGCCCAGGCCCCTTTCTTAGTCTGTCCCATTACTGTCACACTCATTCTAATGCTACATCCCCTCTGACCACTTGTCTGACAGGCAGACTAGACGATCAGCCCCTTCAGTGGGAGACTAAGGTTTATGCTCTGGGTTCCTACAACCTGGATAGCTGTTCCCAGGGAAAGTTCCAGGAATATTTTAATTGGTCAGTTGAAGCCTCGAAAAGAAAGCTTTATCAAAACAGCTTTTGCCTCTGTCGGAGCTCGTGATCTAGACGACATGAAGCCTTCCAAATCCACTCTGCTCATTCCCTGTGCCCTCTCCCAACCCTCTTCACGCCTCTCTTGCTGGGGTGTATCTGGGGTGGACTCCAGCTCCCTGTCCAGCGCTCACCTTCAAGCTACAGCACCCAACTTCTTGCCCCAACTCGTCCACTCCACCTGAGCCCTTGCAGCCAGCCTGGGTCAGCCAGGCTCCTCCTGTCACCAGAAAAGAGAGAGAAAAGCCCTGCAGCTTTCCTCTCCACCTTGAGCCTGAGCATGTCTTTGTCCTCTCTAGCCCCTCTCCTGGCCTCTCCCTCAGGGACCTGGCTTTGAGGATTTAGCAGCTTTTCCAGTTTTCCATCAACCCCTTAGGAGTCTCAACTGTTGTGTCTCTGGGGAGGAAAAAAAAAAAAAAAACAACATCAAATAAAGGTACTCATTATCTTTGAACATTTGATTTCACAGTACATCTTGCATGACTCTCAAATAGGAGGTCAATACACACAAAATCATTTAAATTGCCTGATATTAAACACTTCTGACCCGAAGAGTAAAAAGCTTTTGGAACGATAACATTGATATGAGAGTCACAATGATAGGTTTCCAAGATGAAAGTAATGGATCAGAAAATAAAACAGCAGAGAAAACACAGATGAAAGGCAAATAACCCCATTTGAAATCCAAAGCTTTCATTTTGGGGGAGAATATTGCCAAAAGCACTATTTTGTGTTAAACAGATCATGATGAAAGGCGCACACGCTTGCTACCTTACTTGAGTTTTCATCGCCCAATGTACATGTATCTTCCCCTCTTTAAGATATGGTCTTTGTTGTGATGGTTTCCTAAGCCAGCGGTGCCAGTAACATCAGCGCTGCAACTACCTGTGGATAAATGGTGCTACCCGAGTGACAGAGTTAGCCTCCACTGACCCTGACTCCCCAGCCACAGGGTTAACTGAGCCAAGGACCAGCCTGCTTTCCCCACACAACAAGAGCTCAACAGAGCTTTTCAGTAAAAGAACACATAATGACTAACACAAAGGAGTTCCCGTTGTGGCGCAGTGGTTAACGAATCCGACTAGGAACTATGAGGTTGCGGGTTTGATCCCTGGCCTTGCTCAGTGGGTTAAGGACCTGGCGTTGCCGTGAGCTGTGGTGAAGGTTGCAGACGCAGCTCGGATCCCACGTTGCTGTGGCTGTGCTGTAGGCCGGCGGCTATGGCTCCGATTTGACCCCTAGCCTGGGAACCTCCATATGCCGCAGAAGTGGCCCTAGAAAAGGCAAAAAGACAAAAAAAAAAAAAAAAAAAAAAAAAGAAAGACTAACACATAAATGGAACAAATAAAGCGTTTTATTTAGAGTAAGATTTAAAGACTATAAACAGAAGTTTCCCTTGTGGCACAGTAGAAACAAACGCAAGTATCCATGAAGATGGGGATTTGATCCCTGGCCCTGCTCAGTGTGTTAAGGATCCAGCAATTGTCATGAACTGTAGTGTAGATCACAGACAGGGCTTGGATCCCACATTGCTGTGGCTGTGGCCAGCAGCTACAGCTTCATTTTGACCGCCTAGACTGGGAATTTCCATATGCCAAAGGTATGGCCCTAAAAAGACAAAAAAAAAAAAAAAAAAAAAAAGACATATGAACACAAAGCCTCTAAACCACTGTTCTTCTGTTGCTGTTTACCACAGCCTAAGCCAGTCCTTGAACCTCTCAGATGTACAGAGAATGCAATTTTCTAACTCACACTCAACCTTCTTGGAGTCTATCCTAAAACTTTCAGTGAGCACACCAGGCAACAAAACAGGGAGAACTTTTCCTCTCCTTTACCTTTATTTATTCTTTAAATAAAAGAGCAGTACTATTACTGCAGCCCTATCCCCTCTCCGGGCATTAGGAGTTTCTATGTCTCATTCCCTTTGGGAAAGAAGATTGTGACAAACGCCTTGCATTTGCCCATGTCACTCCCATCCTTCCAATCAGAAGGGGTCAATCCCCCCCACCTCAACTTTCCTGCTTCCCTAACCTCGGCTCTTTGCCCTTTGGATAGGATGTGCTTATTGATGGACTTAGATTTACTTACATTTGGTACTCACTTATTCCAATGGCTTTTACAACCTGACTTCTGACATAGACTGCTCTCACATGGTCCTCAGGAATAGTTAAGATTTTATTTTATTTTATTTTGGTCTTTTTGTCTTTTAGGGCCACACCAGCAGCATATGGAGACTCCCAGGCTAGGAGTTGAATAGGAGCTATAGCTGCCAGCCTACACCAGAGCCACAGCAACTTGGGATCTGAGCCGTACACCACAGCTCATGGCAATGCCAGATTCTTAACCCACTGAGCAAGGCCAGGGATGGAACCCACATCCTCATGGATGCTAGTCCAGTTGGTTAACCACTGAGCCATGATGGGAACTCTAGATTTAAGATTTTAAAAAGCACATTTCAAAAGAGTTCCATGAAATTCCACATGCAAGTGGAAAAGGTTTTAAATGAGAAATGAAAGTGATCAATTAAATCAATATTACAGGAAATTATTGACATGCAGGGCTGGGCTTAACAGAAGAGACAAAGACCAAATGTCCAACTATGAGCAGGGGTGATGGATGAGTCCAGCAGCATCATGGATCAGGTCTCTAATGAGTGAGGTTTAAAGAGGAAACAGTGAGCTGCAGGGAATGGTGAAGAGCTCAGGTCACTTGCCTGGGAGATCAGCTAGTGCAGGAAGGCTCAAACAAGACTTGGGGATCCAGGCACCAGGAAGTTAGAGTTGGAGAGTGCAGTCAATACCAATAACACATCCAAAGGGGGCCAAGCTCTCTGTCCCTTTCTCTAGTCTCTGTGGCGTGTGGTCAAACGAGGTGCATATAAGCACACATGAAACTAGAGAGAGAACCATAGTCCCTGATGTCTGTTGCTTCTAATTAACACCAGGGCCGAGGAGTTAGATGTTCTGCGGTCGATCTAGAAATCCTTTGAAGTTCTGTTGAGCCCCACCTCCTGATGATTAAACACCAGTTCTAAAACAGAGAGGCTTACTCCCCAAACCAACAGATGTTTGGGCTGTCGTCATTATGCCTGTTCTAAACTCATCTGTGATTTCCCTGGGAAGTCCCATCCGTGTGATTTATTAGAAATCACTTATACAAGATGATTGGGACCATCATACCCATCATGAGTTACCATCTAAATTCCAATGATTTTTTTTACAGCAATGCAATCAGGCATTTTGTAGTCAACTTTCCATCTCATCAACCTAAAAATGTTCTAGAAATTCTTCCCCACCGTCTTTAAGGTGGCCTTTATCAGATACCGTCGTTTCATGACAGGTGGACTAATGTTTTCCATCTTTTATGCAGTACATTCTCTACTTAGTGATAGGACTTTTGACAAGCCACTTAGCTCTCTGGACCTCAGTTTTCTCACATATAAAATTAATCAGTAGACTACAGTATTGCCATGGCTCCTAAATTCTAAAAATCTAGAGTTGTTGTACAGGCTTTGTTAGCTATCTTAACCAAACTGACATCACAAGGGAGAAAGAGGCCACAAAGACCAAAACTCTTCTCTGCTTTATACTGTTAGGGAGAAAGAAATTTTCCTACGCTTCTAAGTTCTTCTAGCTGGTCTACAAATTAAATTGGCAGGAGACAGATTAACAGGAAAAAAAATCAAACAAAAGCTTGATCACATGTATAGATAGATGCGAGAGACCCATGAAAACTGAGTAGCTCATCAAAACGGCCCAAATCTTCACCTTAAAAACTGTATTTAAAATCAAAAGAAGAGGTTGAAAGCAGTGGTTTCAGACTTCAAAGGGGAGGAAGGAAATTCACATGAAGGGGAAAAGCACATGTTTGGTAAATAAATGTTTGCTGGGCCATGCCCAGACAGTGATGCAGGTGGGTCTCCACGCCCTGCTGGGTCTCCCCCACCACACTTAGCCCATATTCTTTGCAGAGATCCCTGGTGATCACTCTACTTCTAGCTTTAGAAAGAGCCCCTCTTTCTAAATTCTTTTAGGCAGTTAGGGGAAAGTCTGAGCTTCTTCCTGAGTCTTTAGGGCCTTAATTGTTTTCAGCTATAAATAATCTGCATGCCAAAGAGACATTGTAGGGTGATAAGTTTTGCACACACACCACCCCCCTCCCTAATACACATTAGGTCAGAGCCAAACACTTTATCTCCAGTTTGCTAAACACATCATGATCTTGTCCACATCAAGTCTTCTGCCCATTCACAGGGCCCCACTGCATCTTCACCAGCAGCTGAGCATCTTACCCCCTAAGACGAATGTGGATTATTTATCTTTCTAGATCTAATAAACCTCTTAGTAATCATTGCAATTACTAAGTCACTTTTCACATCTCTTCATTCAGAAAATTATCTCAATTTTTATGACGCCTTTATTGTAATGAATACCAATTCCAGTTTTCAAAGAACTCTTTAGATATCTGTTGCCTTATCTGACCCCTCACAACAAACCTATTTCCTTTTTTTTTATGATTTTTATTTTTTCCATTATAGTTGATTTACAGTGTTCTGTCAATTTCTACTGTATAGCAAAGTGACCCAGTCATACATATATATATTCTTTTTCTCACATTATCTCCATCATGTTCCATCACAAGTGACTGGATATAGGTGCCTGTGCTATACAGCAGGATCCTTTCATTTTTTAATCAAGTAGTTTGTTACACATCATTCTTGTCCATATGTAGTAGTTTTAACAACTTTTTTCCCTAATAAATTTTGGCATGACATTTTATCAAATTCTTTCTGATAGTTAAAATTTTTTTTCATTCATTGTATTCCTACCCAAATGTCTGTTTACTTGGGGTAAGAAATCTCATAGCCCCATGAAGCATGAATCCAGCTTCCAGAGGGTCACTAGAACCACAGTGGCCTTCAGTGACTGTCTGTCCCACCACCCTTGAACATGGGATCTAGTTCCCAGTGACCAAAGGCACTCATCTCTCAGGGTCTTCCTGGCCTGAGATGCAGAACCTTTGCTTAGAGGCGTCTTATCTCTGTAAACTCCCCTGAGTTGCCCTCGAGCTCACAATTTCTGATCTGCACATTTCGGGTCCCACTTGATGGCCTTTCCTGGTCCCCTCTCATAAGTGTTTTTTTTTCTGGCTTCAAAGCTACCCTTTCCCCATGATGCTGCTTTGACTTAATGAATCAGCAGGAGCGTTTGTGATCTGCTGCCAGGTTTTCTGGGCGGCAGCTTTCCTAGGCTTCAGTCAGGCTGTTACAGCCGCCTCTGGTCTTTCTGCCGGCTGTTTGCTCTGCTCCTTTTTCCTCCTAATTAATGCCTACATCTTATCTGAGTGGCCGGTTCTCAGAGTTACTGAGTGATTGATGTGTTTTGTTGCGTTTTCTTTTGGAACCCCTCCTGATCTGCCCAGACTTGAATTAATTGAGGTTTGCTCACTGTTGCAGAGTGATTCGCCCACCAGGTATCCCTTACATCAACTCCTGCTCACCGCTTAGAAAAACCACAGCTAGACGTTGTTTGGCGAGTCAGTGTTCACAGGGTTTCTGACCAAGAGTCAGGGATGGCTCAGCAGTTGAGGGCTTGGGCACTGGGGCCAGCAGAAACTGCCTCTGACATAATGCTCTTGACAAGGTACTGAAGCTTCCTCAACTTCAATCTCTGAAATCATTAGAAGAATAGGACCTGCAGTTCCCGTTGTAGCGCAGCGGAAATGAATCCACCTAGTATCCATAGGAGGCGGGTTCGATCCCAGTCCTCTCAGAGTTCCAGCGTTGCTGTGAGCTGTGGTGTAGGTCGCAGATGCAGTTTGGATCCTGTGTTGCTGGGACTGTGGTATAGGCTGGCAGCTGTGGTTCTGATACCCCTAGCCTGGGAACTTCCATATGCCACAGGTGCAGCCCTTAAAAAAGACAAAAGATGGGAGCTCCCGTTGTGGCACAGTGGTTAACGAATCTGGCTAGGAATCATGAGGTTGCAGGTTCGATCCCTGGCCTTGCTCAGTGGGTCAAGGATCTGGCGTTGCCATGAGCTGTGGTGTAGGTTACAGACGTGGCTCGGATCCCGCATTGCTGTGGCTCTGGCATAGGCCACTGGCTACAGCTCTGATTAGACCCCTAGCCTGGGAATCTCCATATGCCGAGGGAGCGGCTCAAGAAACGGCAAAAAGACAAAATAAATAAAAAAAGGACTACTTGTTAGAAATGTTGAGAAAATTAATCAAAATAATGCATAGAAAATGCTCAGCACCTGGCAAATACCCTTCCCATGTCCCCTATCTGAGGGTTATTACTGATTATCCTACTTAAACTTTGGGGATAGGCAAAGCAGTACATGTTACCCTAGATTATGGATGAAAACACTGGGTTCAGAGAGGTCCCTTGGCTGTGCATGAGCCACCGCAAAGCCAGGACCTAAATCCAGGTTCCCTACCTCCTCGACTCCCACTCTTTCCTCTTCCCCAGCAATGCCTCTCAGAGCCAAGACCTGTGTCCTCTACAACAGTGGTCCTCAAGCTTGGTCCCCAGACCCAGTGTATCAGCATCACCTGGGAACATGTCAGACCTGTCAGTTTGGGGGTCCCAGACTTAATGAATCAGAAGCCCCGGGGATGGGACCTCCAGGGGTCTTCGATGCCCACTCAAGTTTAAGCACTGCTGCTTTGTGGAATAATAATGTCTCTTGATCTAACTCCTGAGATGGATGGTCCACAAATCCTGGTGTGATCCCACGAGTTACCCCTCCCAGCCCTGTGACATTATCCTCGCCAGGAACATATGGTTAACAGCTACAGAGATCATTGAACTGTGGTGTGGCTCTCAGCCATGCACATACATTAGAATCACCAAGGGAACTTGCAAAATAAGACAGAGGCCCACCCCAGAGTCAGCATTCAGTTGTCAAGGCAGCCTGGATTAAGAACCCCAGCACTACAGAGCTGCCCTGTTTGGACTCCACGGAACTCTGCTAGGCTGGGAATATTTGAATCACATTGAGCCTCATATGCTTTACCATTCACTTTCTTTAAATTGGTTTCTTTCCTCCTGTGCCTGGTCAAGCCCTCCACTTTGTACCCACTTATTTGTACAGCTGCTAGCATCTGCACAGAGGTGTTTACTTAATATATCTCAGCTGTGCTGCCCTTGTCCACACCTAGGGTTGTCCTGCTTGATCTCAAAAGGTAATGACAAGGTCTGATAAGCGTTAAGCATTAACTCACTGTTGTTCTTATTTTTCTTCCAATAATGTAGAAGGGATAAGGGAAAATAGTTTTGTGAGCATATTGGAGTATTAAGGATCCTAAACTCACTCCCTGGCCCATCAAGTTCACAATCATACACACATTACTGGTCACTGAACGAAAGAGCACAGTGTTAGCCTTTCTGACTCTCTCTCACTGGATGGGAGCATCCAGCTTGGGCCCAAGGCCATTGTGAGGCCTTCTGTTCCAACACCCAATGGATAGAAAATTAGCAGCTTCCTAAAAGAGCCATCCCAGTTGCCCGCCTGGCTCAGGTAAAGAGGCTGAGAGGCTTGGGGCCGCCCTATTCATCCCAGGAGGCCTGGCCACTGTATTTACAGTCCAGAGAAGAGGAAGACACTAGTGTTTTGTTTGTTTGTTTGTTTGTTTTTTTAAGTATTGTTGATTTACAATGTTGTGCCAATTTCTGCTATACAGCAGAGTGACCCAGTCATGCATAGATATACATTCCTTTTCTTATATTATCTTCCATCATGGTCTATCCTAAGAGACTGGACACAGTTCCCTGTGTTATACAGGAGGCCCTCATTGCTCATCCACTCTAAATGTAATAGTTTGTACCTACTAATCCCAAACTCCCAGTCCATCCCCCTCCCTCCCTGCCTCTCCTTGGCAACCACAAGTCTGTTCTCTATGTCTGTGAGTCTGCTTCTGCTTTAAAGATAGGTTCATCTGTGCCATATTTAAGACTCCACATATAAGTGCTATCATATGATATTTGAGGACCCTAGTCTTTCCAGACTGTCCCCCAAAGAAGCAACCCATTTTCTAGTAAAATTCTAGTTATTAACAAACAAGTGGATTCTAGTGATTAATGAATAAAGCTTCTGGGGAAGAAACAAGAAAAAAAAAAAGAGAGCGAGAAAGGCAAATACTCTCTTCCTGGTATATCCTCAAGAGAATAGAGGAGTTGGTGGACATTGAACTCTTCACAGACCAAGGAAAAGAACTTCCCTCTATTGATGGGCAGAGCCAGGTTTTATGAAGCCTGTAGTCCCAGATAGTCTGGAATAGGGAGAAAAATCTCCCTTTAAGAAAAAGAATAGGAGTTCCCTTCGTGGCGCAGTGGTTAAGGAATCCGACTAGGAACCATGAGGTTGTGGGTTGGATCCCTGGCCTTGCTCAGTGGGTTAAGGATCTGGCGTTGCTGTGAGCTGTGGTGTAGGTCACAGACGCGGCTCAGATCCCGAGTCGCTATGGCTCTGGCGTAGGCCAGTGGCTACAGCTCCGATTGGACCCCTAGCCTGGGAACCTCCATATGCCGCGAGAGCGGCCCAAGAAATGCCAAAAAGACCAAAAAAAAGAACAAAGAAAGAAAGAAAAAGAATACAATGGAGTTCCCATTGTGGCTCAGCGCAAAGGAATCTGACTGGCATCCATGAAAACAAAGGTTCAATCCCTGGCCTCACTCAGGGAGTTAAGCATCTAGCATTGCCATGAGCTGTGGCACAGGTCGCAGATGTGGGTCGGACCTGGTGTTGCTGTGGCTGTGGTGGAGGCCAGCAGCTACAGCTCCAATTCAACCCCTAGCCTGGGAAACTCCATATGCCACAGGTACAGCTCTGAAAGAAAGAAAGAAAGAAAGAAAGAAAGAAAGAAAAAAAGAAAGGAAGGAAGGAAGGAAGAAAGAGAATACAAAATTACAAAGACAAAATTAGATAGGAAAGTACAAAAACACCTTGCAAGTGAGGGCCTAAGCTGAAATTTCATTGGCTGCAGAGTAAATTACCTAGATTTACTTCTACCTAGATTCTATTTTTAAAACTGTTCTGGATTTTTTTTTTTAATTGATCACCCCAAGTGCTAGATGACTTTCCATCATCCTTATTGTCTTCCCGGAATATGTTGTTTGAATGTCAAAAGACTCTGGAAATGAAAATTTGTTCTGGGGGGGGGAGAGTATTCACATGGACAAACACAAAGACAAGTTTTTAATTATTGCCTTTATTTTTATTAGGTTGTATAGTCACATGGTTTATTGTTCAAAAGGTACAACTGGGTAAAGTCTGAGTAACTTCTATAAACTTTTAAAATAAAACACATTTTCAGAAAATGCATTTTTTTCTATTAAGAAAGTAATACTTGCTTAATACAGAATTTTAAAAAACAAAAATACAGAAAGAATCCCATTTAAACCCATCATCCAAAGTCAAAACTTAAGATCTTTCCAACACCTTCCAAATATGAGTAAAGATAAGAGAGTTGTCCTTTTGTTCGCCTGCCTTTCATCTTCCTAACACCTCTCTCACCTTTCAAGTAAGGGGGGGAGACATGGACTTCCATTAAAAAAGTTGTAAGAATTGAAGCATTTTGTGGAGAAAATCATAAGCTTTTGAAATTTATAGAGGCCTCAGCGCATACCCAGGAGTGATCCAGGAGTCCAGGCCAAAGATGGTAGGGCTTCCAGCTCAAGTAACAACTCCATTTCTTCGGGGGTGACTGCTCTCTGCAGAGGCATGAGACCACACCAGCTTGGTGTGGAAGAACGCCATGATCCATGAACCATGTCTGTCATAGTCACAGGAGAAGGGAGGGACTGACTAATTACTCACGTGGTCATAGTGACATAGGGATGGGTTAAACAGTGTCTGGAGAACCATCTACAGTCAGTGCTCCAAAAATGTGACTTGACTAAATGAATGAATAACAGAAATGCATGACTATCCAGTCCTCCTCGGATAGAGAGGCTTAGGAAAGGCAGGTGCCTAAGAATGGTCCACCACCTTCCTCCTCCCCTCAGCAGTCATATCTTTCTTCTTTGGCAGCTCCCACCCCCACCCCCAGTCCAGCTGCAAGCCCTTCCCCTCTTCTGAATGCCCTTGGGCTCCTCTCCTGGCTCTTACCCTCTCCTCACTGAAACTCCCTGAGGGTAGGGGCTGGTCATGTCCTTCCTCTGTTTACCTTCCTCCATGCCTTTCACAGCATCGCTACACAGGCTCAGAACTTTCCATAGTTGCTGAATGTCATTGAGCTCTTGGGGCTGGGCTACACTCCTCAGCCCCTCAGACACTGGGTACTTACTCTGCCCTCTGCATTCAGAGTTGAAGAAGATCTAACTTCTTCCCTTAAGGGGCTCACAGTCTGTGAGTGGACTAAAGCACTTGTGTAAACCATTATAATTAAATAATAAATCATAAAACTATAAATATTATAAGATGTAATTATAATTAGGAGTTCCCACTGCGGCACAGTGGGTTAAGGATCCAGCCTTGCTGCAGCTGTGGCATGGGTCACTGCTGTGGCTTGGATTTGATCCCTCTTCCATGTGCCACAAGTGAGGCCAAAAAAAGAGTAATTATTATTAATCTCTCTATTCCTTAAATTAGACATAATATGACCAATGAAGTGTCAAGTATGGCTGCTAAGCATTCTCCCTACAGACTATATTTCATAGAATCTTTACGACGGCCGGGTAAGATTTACCACTATTATTCCCATTTTCCACATAAAGAAACAAACCTAGAGCATTTAAGTCACTCACCAAGCTAGTCAGTGGAGAAGCCATGATTCAAATCCAAGTATGCCTGACTATGTTGTTAATAAAAGGGGAGAGAGGTCATTTCAATTGGAGTTTGACTAAGACAGGTGAGGGGTTTGCTAACTTTGAAACCACCACCTCCCTTACCACCCTCCATCATCGGTCGAGCAGAGCAGGACAACCAGGGAGGGGCAGGACAGCAGTCAGAAGAAGTACCAACTCAGGTCCCAATGACTCAGACCCAACACCTCAACTGAGGACGGCCCCACCCTGGCAGGGGCCCCACACTCTGAGCACCGCGTATCAGCTCAGAGCAGAGAAGGGCTGCTAAGCGAGTGTGGTTCCTGCATTTCCTGCACACATGCTGCTGGGGTGGGTTTTATGCGACCAGAGAGAGGCAGGGAAAACCGATGAGAAACCAGAGATCTGCCAGAGAGTCGGAGATGAGCCACAGGAAATGCTTTTGTCTAAAAATATGCCATTTCTGAAAGGAAAACAGTCATTAGAGGGTGTGAGAAGCCCCCGTGGTGAGGAAAGCAAAACAGTACGACTCACTGGGAGGCCAGAGGAACAACAGAGAAGCCCATTACCCACCCACTTCCTGTGCGATTAGCAAGGCTTGGGAGGATGAAAGGCAAGCAGACAAAATGACAACCCACAGACAGAACTCCAGGGGAAATGTCTGGGGACAGCATCGGAAGATGCAGCCGGGAGGTGGGAGGAGAAGAAACTGTTCCAGTTAATATTTTTCTCACATCACCTGGTTCAGCTATAGATTTGGTGATAATTTCCTGTGTACTTACTCTATGCCAGGCACAATGAAGGGCTATGCTTGCCTTGTCTCCTATCTTCCTTCCAACATGGAGGAGGAGGGGGAGCGTCAGCTTTAGACCAAGGTCACAGAGCTGGTGAGGGACAGAGACGAGCTTCATCCCAGGTTCCCTGACCCCACTCTCTCGCTCGTTTCAGTGGACCAAGCTTCCTCCCAAAGGATCATCAGGGGTCCTGACCATCCCCAATGGAGATAAGTCAGGGCCCATTACTCCAGTCTTCCTGGAGGCCCTACAGCCATGTGACCTTCTCTCTTGTCTCACATTGAAGCGAACCTGGTTAAAATGGAAGTTGCACCCTCTTTGATTCATGACTCACGGTCAACCAAAATGCATGGCAGCCACAGGAGATCTGGTGTAGTCTTAGAGTGGGAGGGTAACACTTAAGCCATTTGATGTGAAGTCCTTTTACACCTACTGTGAGGTGATTGTCCCTCCTCTGCTGAAAGCTCCAGGGACTGGGGCAGGGAGCATGGGGACCTTAGGTGGAGGAGGTGGAGACAGTTCCTCCAGGGGCATCCTGATCACCACAAAGCACATCCTCTGTGCCGGGAGCAGGAAAGAGGGCTTTACACACACTTCTCATCCACCATCCTTCACCCTTGATGTAGGCAACTTGTCACCATCAGGGCAACAAGTGTCCCTTATGCTTAGCCCCCATCGAGCTCCTTTGGGCACTCACTCCCGTGTCAGAGTTTGGTGTTTGGGAACAAAGAGGTGGATCTCATGCATGAAGACATGAGGGTAACAGTTTCCTCAGCCCCTTTCCTCAGGTACCTCAACTTCCTCTCTGTACCCAGTCCTCAGCCCCTCACGGACACAAAGTCACTAAAGGGGACTAAAGTACCTCATCACTAATTGTAATGATTTATAATGTAAATCATTATAATTAAATAATAAATTATAAAACTATAAATAAGTTTAAGGTGCAATTATAATTAGGAGTTCCCACTGTTGCACAGTGGGTTAAGGATCAGGTGTTGCCAGAGCTGGTGGGCCAGTCCTCAGGTCCCCAGGACCTCAGTCTAGCAGCCAAAGCGGAGAGGTGCCCCACCTCTGTCCACCCAACGGCCTTTGCTGAGGAAACTGGTGGTTTCTCAGATGCACCTCACATGGCCCCTTCTCAGCCTACCCTTGTTGGGCCTCCCCAAGTTGGAGCCCTGGAAGTCGTGGCAGACTGCTCTCTCCCTCACCCCACATCCAGCCAGTCAGTGAGTCCAGTCGACCCATATATCTCACATGCTTCCCTTCCCTACACCCCTGTGGCTGCTGTCTTTGCACACCCTTACCCCCCTCTTCCCTGCTCTCTTGCTTTACGCTCTTAGCAGATCACACTCTGCCATCCACCCTGCAGCCTGCAATCCTAGGGATCATGCAAGGAGGCAGATTTAATCACGTTTCTTCGCAGCTTAAAGTCCAGTAGCTCCCCATGGCCTCTGGAGAAATTGCAACTTAGCCTGGCCACTCAGGCCCTCCGTCATCTCCCCCTGCCTGCTTGCTGATCCTCTCCAGTGACCTACAACTTCCGGAACATGCCCTCCTTCCTCTCCCCTGCCCGACAATCTCTTGTTCTTCCTTTAGGACCCAGCTTGGTATCTTCTCTCCATCACACCTTCCCTGACCCTTCTGCCATCCAATCAGAGATGACTGTCCCCCTCCTGTTTCCTAGGACCACACTGCACACTCACTCCGGCTAAGGCACTCCTAGAACTACACTGTAACTGCTGGTTCACAGGTCTGGCTCCCACAGTCAGCTACAAAGCTGGGAGGTGGCCTCTGTGCTAGGCCTTGAGCAATAAATGCATCTGCAACAAAGGGAGAGGTTAAAGGACCCCATGAACTCAATCAGGGCACTTGGTCCCCATGAAAACAGCTCGCAGGACAGGGCCTAGACCTGGGCAGGTTTAACTGTGTAAGACATTACATCAACAACAGGAGGCACTGTGAGCACCATCCGTGTGCCGGGAACCACGTGAAGCTCTTTACCTGTATTATGTCATTTAAAAGGATTGAGTGAGTTAATTTACATCAAGTAGCAAGCACAGTGCCTGACATGGAGTGAGCACTGAACAAATGTTAGCAGTAAAAGTGACAGATCATTTAAGGGACCCAACTTATGCCAGATAGCATGCCAAACATACTCCATGCACTGTGTTACTGCTCACAACAACTCTAGGGGGAGGGTGCTCCTCTATGTCCCCATTTCACAGAGGAAGACACTGAGTCTCAGCTGGGCTAAGTGATCAGCACAGAAGTAATGGACTTGGGCTCCCAGCCCAGATCCATCTTCTCTGGCACCCACGTCTCTGGTACAGTGGAGTGTCAGGTTGTCTCCAGAGCTTATGTGGGAAGAAAGCAGGCCAGGTTCTCTGAGAGGGGAGCCTCATGGCGTGTCCAGGGGAGACACGTGGTCCTGGGAGGCTTCCTTTTCTGTTCCATCAAGTCGAATATCACATTTTACATACCATCCCAGTTCCCAAGAAGTGCAGACTAGGTCTTCTTGATTTTTCCAAGTTATGTCTTCCTTCTGGGCTAGTATCACAGGTGTAAGTTGGATTAGTCCCCTCCTTGATGCAACTGGGTAAACTGAGGCCCAATTATATATTCTCACACTAAGAATAGAATATGCAGGGGTCAGTCCATCAGCTGGTCTGGGCCCCATTCTGCTGGCTGCATAACAAGTGACAGTGGCTTGTGCCATAGAAGGAGCAGGGGTTAGAGGGTGGATGGATGCTCAGAAGTTCTGATTGTGCCCAGGGCTAGATCTGTGACATCTTGAACAAGACTTTTAGCTTCTCTGAGCCTCATTTCCTCTCCTATGAAGCAAGGCTAAGAATCAAATGGATGATGTGTGACCCCAAGTTTGGGGGACTGTACAATGTTCTACAATTGCAGCCTGGTGGCAGTTAGCTCAGAAAAAAGGTCATTCTGCCTTGAACTCCATAGCCTCTCTGTTTCTGTTGAATTGCACCGGGCCCAAGGTTCTTCCTGCACCCCAACAATAATCAGGCTCATCCCACCCCACTCTTGACTCACTGTATCAGTCAAAAGCAGCGCTATCTCAGAACAGGCTGAGTCCCCAGCCAGCCAGTGTCCACTGAGCACTGAGTGAGAATATCCCCACCAAGCTCCTTCACATTTCCCTTTTAAGGAAATTTTTCAGGGAGTTCCTTCTGTGGCTTAGAGGGTTACAAACCCGTCTGATAGGAGTTCCTGTCATGGCTCAGTAGTTAACAAATCCAACTAGGAACCATGAGGTTGCAGGTTCCATCCCTGGCCTTGCTCAGTGGGTTAAGGATCTGGCATTGCCATGAGCTGTATGTAGTGTAGGTCACAGACATGGCTCGGATCTGGCGTTGCTGTGGCTGTGGTGTAGGCCAGCAGTTGCAGCTCTGATTCAACCCCTGGACTGGGAACCTCCATATGCTGTGGGTGCGGCCTTAAAAAGAATAATAGGTAGATAGGTAGACAGATAAATAGATAGACAGATAGATGATAGATAGATAGATAGATAGACAGACAGACAGACAGACAAATTTCCCTTCCACTGAAGTCTGCAGGCATTGGATAATGAAGCCAGCAGGATGTTTGTAGTATTTCTTCCAGGGAAGAAAGGAGCTCTGTCAGCTCTTCCCTTTTTTTTTTTTTTTTTTTTGTCTTTTTGCCATTTCTTGGGCCGCTCCTGCGGCATATGGAGGTTCCCAGGCTAGGGGTCGAATCGGAGCTGTAGCTGCCAGCCTACGCCAGAGCCACAGCAACGCAGGATCTGAGCCGCGTCTGTGACCTACACCACAGCTCACGGCAACGCCGGAACTTTGACCCACTGAGCAAGGGCAGGGATCGAACCCGCAACCTCATGGTTCCTAGTCGGATTCGTTAACCACTGCGCCACGACGGGAACTCCAGCTCTTCCCTTTTTAAACAAAACCTGCCTTGACTTTCTCTGCCAAGATATACCTTAGGATGTGGTAAGGTGCTCTTGGGGCCCCAGAGCCTCGGAAGAAAGAAGTGAAAGAAGGAAGCAGGGGTGAGATGACTGCAAAGGTTCAGGGGCTGGGCCCCAGGTTTCCAGAAAGCCCTGTTGGAAGCTCCTCCACTGTGTACTAGCTCTTGGGGATAGAAGTAGAAAGGGCTGAGAGAGGAGATGTGCTTGGGGCTCACAGATACTTTACGAGCCAAAGCGCTTTTGAAATCTTTTAATGTGGGGGGAAATATTCACTGCCTCAACTTAAAGGGCACACAACTTCACACATCGAAAAAGACTAGATTGAAAAATCATGGATAAATCATCTCCTTTAATCTTCTAGAAGACCCATCTCCACCCTGACTGCCCCCGTTGGCAGTTCCCACTGAGTCTCAGAGAAAGATGAGGTAGAAGGTAGTAAATGCATGTGTTTCTGCTTGCTTTAATATATGCATTTGCCCAGTTAAGCAGTGGCTGAATTTCATTTTTAGGAAATGACTTGCTCTTCGGGGGAGTCAGGCCTCAAGCAACAGACGGTCACTTCCCCTTGCCCTACGAGGACTGGTCTGATTCTCAGGGAAAATTTGAACAACATGCTGGTCTATAGGGATCCACAGCTACAGGGATCCACAAGTCCCTCCATGATCTGATCCACCTACTTTTCCAGTCTCATCTCACTTCTCCCACTCTAGTCGGAGGGACCTGCCCCCATGAACCCACACCCTACTCACCTGTCCAGGCTCTGGCTTTTAGCTCCTGCCCTGAAGGCCCACCACCTCCACCCAGGTCAGTGTAACAAAGCATGGCCCATTCCAAAGTCACCTCTAATAATCCCCACCACCACCTGCCTTGCTGCCAAATTGGAAGTAATGATGGAAATCCAAGAATTATTAATAATACTAATAATAGCTTACATTTCTTGAGCTGAGTGCAAAGCATTTTAGTCTTCTAACAATCAACAAGTACAACTACTTTGATTCATCTGCATCTGAGAGATGAGAAAACTAGGACTTAGGGGGTTATACAAATTGCCCAAGTTCATGTAGTCGGTAAGAGGAGGAGCCATGAGCTTGAGAACTGAGTCTAGTTCTAAGTGTGTGGTCTGCCACCTCAGCCAAGGGCAAAGCTTTCATGCCACAAACCACTTCCTACCTTGAACTACACGAATTAGTGTGCACCTGTTTTGTAGCTTTTACAGGATTACAGATCAGTGAGCAGAGACCGTGCATGATTCTTCATACCTCCAACAGCACTGAGCTTTCAGGAATGAATGAATGAATGAGAGAGAGAGAGAGAATGTACATCAGACCAGAAAGTTAAGGCAGCTTTTATAATCATTAAAAGACTGCCATGTCAATAAAGATTCATTAAGCACCAACCACGTGTCCCATTTTCTGATGAGCCCAGAGTTGAAACCAGACTCCAATGGACTCTCAGATATTCAGCAAATTCCCACCTTCCAATCTATAAGGCCCAGCTGTCTATTGAGCACTGATTTCCAGTCTCCTAGCAGCTTCTCTGTTCATTATTACTTGGCAAACAATGTGATTTATGCACGAGACACACTCATTAAGATGCAATGTAGTTATTCCAACTGTCATAACTACTAAATTGGATTGAATGGCAATACACTGATAGTTCAAGCTCTGCAGAAAAAGAGTTAGCCTGAAAATAATCAATCCAATGGCACTTTATAGCACTGCCATAAACAACTGTACAAACAGTGGGAAAGGTGATGTCATGACTGTCATTTATTAAAGCATGGCGTTTTGGTGTTCTGTACCGAGATGAAGGCCACTGAAATGTGAAGCTAATTTGTCCAAACAGAATTTCTAATAAATACCTTTGATTGTTCCTTTGTCTCCATCCTTTACTAAAGACAGGCAATTAGCAGCGTTTGCAATATTACAAGCAAATGAAATTGGGTCTCTGCCCAGCCCGCCTACAAAGGACTTCTACAGCAATAAAAATAATCAATTGGGTTCTGCATTTTCTGCTGGGTCCATGTGATTTCCTTAATAATGTCAATGCAGATTGTAATTTGCAGGAAAAAATAAATACCACTTGCATGAGGCATGAAATTTCAGATCACAGAAATGTCATCTTTTCTTACAGATTATTTTGTTATCAGGATATGTGGCTTGGACAACTAGAATACACCTCAGGTCTGATATCTAATTTGGCTTTCATAAACTGACCTATATTTTATCTCCCAAATGGGTTTTGTGCATTTTTCTTTCTGTGCCTTTGCTCTTTAGTGATTAGTGAAGGAAAGTACCACAATATTGGATCAGAAAACCAACAGTAAATCCCCAGCTGGACCACTCACTAACTGAGTGACCTTGGGCAAGTTATTTAACCTCCCTGAGCCTCAGTTTTCTTCTCTGTGAAATGAGATATGCAAGTATGAAAGTGCCTAGAATCTCAAGTCCCCCAGATCCGAAGAAACGTCTGGCCCACAGTAGGCATGCAGGACTTGTTGCTTGAGCAAATGAATGAATGTCTTGCACAGTATCTTGTGTGTGGTCAACATAAATTAATGGTTGCTTAATAATTAAGAATCTGTTTCTCACCTCTAACACCCACCTTCTTCCTCTTGGCCCAGCAAAATCTTACCTATTTTTTAAGGTTGGCATCAAATTCTGCTTCCTCTGAGAAGCCTTCCCAAGGTAAAACCAGCCCAAAGTGATCTGACTGCCCCTAAACTCCAAAGACATTTATTGTCTATAAGCCTCACTTAGACCCTGGGCTTTCAGCCTTGTCCTGTTGCTTCTCTCCTCACCAGAGATTCCCTCACTGCACAATTAGATCACAATCTTCTTGGGAGCAAGTCTAGAGTCTTTAATTCCTGGTGATCTCTCCAGCTCCATTAAAGTTCATGGCACACAATGGCTACTTCATAAATATCCACAGGCTGACTGACAGGGCTAAGCCTAGTCTCCATGGAGACGGGCAAATGCCCATTGAGTTCCTTGGTTCTGCCTTTGCCATTGAGAGGCCACAGCCCCAAACTTACTGCCCTCACTCTGTGTCCCTAAAGGCTTCTTCTCCATAGAAGTTGCTCCTCTTTGTGAAAACCCTTCCTGTTTGTGAAGAACCAGCATCTTCATGCCTTGTGGTGGAAGGGTAATTGCACAACCTCTTTGAGAGACAATATTGTAATATCTCTCAAATTTTAAGCTTGCACATAGAATTTTTAAAAATCAAAGACACACAAATATCCTCTGATCCAACAATCGTACCTGTAAATGTGTATCTTACAAATTGACCTGCAGAGGTATGAAAAGACATATTAAGAATATTCATTATTGGGTTATTTATAGGAGCAAAAGGCTGGAGATGAGTTAAATGTCTACTAACAGAAAACTGGATAAATCAATCTTGGTATATCCACACAGAAGAAACACAAAGCTGCCTTTAAAATTAATGAAGCAAGAATTCCCATTGAGGCGCAGCAGAAACGAATCTGACTTGTAACCTTGAGGTTTCGGGTTTAATCCCTGGCCTTGCTCAGTGGATTAAGGGTCCAGAGTCGTTGTGAGCTGTGGTGTAGGTCACAGACATGGCTTGGATCCTGCGTTGCTGTGGCTGTGGCATAGGCCAACGGCGTAGCTTCAATTAAACTGCTAGCCTGGTAACCTCCATGTGCTGCAAATGCAGCCCTAAAAAGCAAAAAAATAGATAAATAAAATGAATGAAGTAGACTTCTATGTGCTAATGTGGAATATCCTCTAAGATATATTAAGTGGGGGAAAAAAAAAAAAAGAGGCCACTCAGTATGTATGGCCTAATCTAACTTTGTAAAAAGAAGACGTGTGTACCTGTGGGCCTATATGGGTATGAAGTGTCTCTAGAACAACAGCAATGGCTGCCTGGTTTGGGGGTGGAGGGCCAAGAAGACCTGGATCAGAAGCCAGAGTGGACTTGTCACTGTGTTCCATATTCTATTTGTACCAACTACACTCTTTAGCAAATTCATACATTATCTTTCTCTTCTTTTCCTTTTTAAATTTAATTTATTTTTGATAAGGCAATACATTCACGTGTACAAAATTACAAAAGACAAAATAGTGGATGATAAAAAATGTCTCTCCTATCCTAGCCACCAACCTTCTTGTTTCTACCCAGTAGGCATCTAATGGGAGCCCTTTCCTCCGTCCCATTCAGAGATAGGCCAGGCACTGCAGACACCTTCTTTAAAAATAATCACAATAAAAGAAACCATTAAAAAACAAAAGGACAACCTATGGAATGGGAGAAAGTAAAGAAATGATGCAAATGGCAAGGGCTTAGTCTCTCTAATATACAAACAATTCATACAACTCAACAACAACAGAAAAACAACCTAAAGAGAAGACCTAAATAGACATTTCTCCAAACAAAACATACAGATGGCCAACAGGCACATGAAAAGATGTTCAACATCACTAATTATTAGAGAAATACAAATTAAATCTACAATGAGGTACCACCTCATACCAGTCAAATGGCCATCATTAAAAAGTCTACAGATAACAAATACTGGAGAAAAGGGAACACTCCTACACTGTTTTTAGAAATGTAAGCTGGTGCAACCACTACAGAAAACAGTTTGGAAAGAAAACTAAAAACAGAATTACCATATGATTCAGCCATCCCACTCCTGGGAATATATTCAGACTAAAATTCTAATTCAAAAAGATACATGCAGGAGTTCCCATCGTGGCTCAGCAGAAATGAATCTGACTAGCATCCATGAAGACACAGGTTTGATCTCTGGCCACTCTCAGTGGTCTAAAGGATCTGGCATTGCCGTGAGCTGTGGTATAAGTCACAGACACAGCTCAGATATGATGTTGCTGTGGCTGTGGCATAGGCCAGTGGCTATAGCTCCAATTTGACCCCTAGCCTGGGAACCTCCATATGGTGCGAATGTGGCCCTAAAAAAGACAAAAAAAAAAAAAGAGAGAGAGAGAGAGAGATACATGCACCCCTACATTCATAGTAGCACTATTCACTATAGCCAAGACATGAAAAAAATCTAAATGTCCATTGACAGATGAATGGATAAAGAAAATGTGGTAAATATATATAATGGAATATTACTCAGCCATAAAAAAGAACAAAATAATATAATGCCACGTGCAGCAACATGGACACAATTAGAGTCTCATACTAAGTGAAGTAAGTCAGAAAGAGGACAAATACTCTATGATATCATTTATATGTGGAATCTAAAATATGGTGCAAAGGAACCTACCTACAAAACAGAAACAGACCCACAGACCTAGAGGACAGACCTGTGGTTTCCAAGGGGGAGGAGGGAGGGAGTGGGATGTTTGTGGTTAGTAGATGCAAATGATTACATTAATAATGGATAAGCAATGAGGTCCTATTGTATAGCACAGGGAGCTATATCCAGTCTCTTGAGATAGATCATAATGGAAAAGAATATAAAAAGGATGTGCGTATCTATTCACGTGTGTGTGTGTATATAATATTCACACACATATATATACAATCTTTTTATATTCTTTTTTATATATTCATGTGTGTATGTGTGACTGGGTCACTTTGCTGTTTAGCAGAAATTGGTACATTATAAACCAACTACTAATTAAAGTTTATTAATTAAACTTTAATTAAAAAAATTTTTTAAGCATAATAAAACAAATGGGGAGAAGCGTCCCTCAACCTCATCTTCCCTCTCCAGCTAAGGCCCCTCTTCTCCACACAGCTAAGCCAACTTTTGGACAGGGCTGTCTACTTGTGTGGAGTCTACTCATATGAGAAGAGCCTCCTCAGGTGCTGGAGTCAGGCAGACCCAAGTCTTCAATAAGTTGCATAATGTCTCTGGGCCCCACTGCTTTAATCAGTAAAACCCTTAGGTTGTAAGGGTAAGAAACAGTTCACGAAAAGCAGGCAGGTCACTTAGCAGGTGTGTGGAGCTGCTGTGGTCACTAGAGCTCAGGGCATCCCCCCTCCTCTGCTGGGCCCATGAACACTGAGCAGTGTTCCTCAAGGCAGGAGACTGCAAGACCCTGAAAGTCCCCACCAATGTGCTGATAAGTACACCCCATGTCTCTGGGGCAATATTTGGTGGTAAAGATCTATAGCCAAGTTAAAAACTCAGTGATGCAATGTAATGCTAATGATCAACACCAGTTTCTTGCCTTGGGTTTGAGGACTTTTGAAAAGGTTCAGGGTTAGAAGTCAGGAAACGTATTATTAAGACCTGATGCTACCACTAACCAGGCATCCTTGAACAATTCACTTCTCCTCCCCAGCCTTGAATGGATTGGATGAATGATTTCTCAGACCCTAGCCAGCCTCAGACCCCAGCTAACATGGCCTAGGGATGTGCGAGGGGAGCACTTCACTGAGTGAGAAAGTGGCTGGGTGTGTCCCTAGGCAGGAGTATGATTTCCAGCCTCAACTATGAGTCCCTACCAACAAAACCATGTGGGTGTAGAATAAGCATTTATGAAATTCTTCAACACTAACCAACTAAATAACTAAATTCTTTAAAAAGGGAGTAAAGGAGTTCCTGTTGTGGCTCAGAGGAAATGAATCAGACTAGTATCCATGAGGACATGGGCTCAATCCTGGCCTCGATCAGTGAGTTACGGATCCGGCATTGCTGTGAGCTGTGGTGTAGGTCACAGATGCGGCTTAGATCTGGTGTTGCTGTGGCTGTGGCATAGGCTGATTCAGCCCCCAGCCCGGGAACCTCCATATGCCGTAGGTACAGCCCTAAAAGGCAAAAAAAAAAAAAAAAAAAAAAAAAAAGCAGTAAATATTTTAAATGAACTTCATTTTTATCACTACTGAAATGAAATGAAATGCAAATTATAGGAACTATTACAGAGTATCTAACACTCCTTGTGTCAAATGCTAGGTGACTAAAGTTTAAGAAGTTACCATATGTACCAAAAGTTTTACAGACCAATAAACAGCAGTTAGGGAGAACTAACCTTTCAGCTTGAGGGGGCTCTGATCTGACATCTGGCAAATAAAAAATCGACACACTAGTACTGTCATTTAGAGTGATGCCTATCTACGAACCTGAAGAGAGAAGGGGATTTTGCACCTGGCAGAAGTTACACACACAAACATGAGACATGGTGAGGGTGAGAGAAGCTTGTAGTCGGGATAGATGGGGAAACTGTGTCCATCAGCCATGTCTCTCTCATGGCCCTACCTCCATTCAGCATGCAAACCTCATTTCCCCAAATAAATCACAGATATAAAGTTGAAAGATGGTTTTCCATTTATTTTTTAAGTAAATTTGGGAAGTTAAAGAGCACAGCTGTCTCCAATAATACCATGCTCGTTGGGTAAAAATATCTCTTTGCAAGTTGTCCTAAATCAATTTTTTTAATGAGTCTTCTTTTTCTCCTGCTTAGCATTGGTAATTTAATAGCTCAGCGAAAAGTGCTATTGAAGCAAGAAAATTGAGTATTTTCTAATTTATTCTCTGGGACATTCATCTGTTAATCACATATCCTAATTCCCTCCATATTTAAAAAGGGCATTTTAAAGTGGCATTGCCAGCCATTCCAGATCACTCCTTGAGTTTTACTGTCTGCTCTTTAAAATTTATGTCCAACGTGGGTTCGGTTCTTGAGGATTGAACTATGTGAGAAAATTTTGATGGAAATTTTGGATGAATCTGCAAGTGGTAGTGAGTCTACCCAGGAGGGTAAGCCACTGAAACCATGGAGGATCCACCCCTGGGACCCAGTCTTTTGGCCTGTCCTGTTACTGGGCCTGAGCAGAGTTAACTGAGCAGGCCTGCCTCCAGTATGAGGTTCTATCCTTGGCATTTCACCTCTATCTTCATTACATGTTATTCCTTTCCAACTCTGTTGAAAATCCAGTGTACACTGAGCACCCTTCTGGGAACCAGCATAGAGAGAGATGCCTAAGCCACAGTATCTGCCCTCAAAAAGATCTTACAATCAAGGGAAGCAAGGACAAACACATCTAACTAAATGTAACATGGTAGGGAGTTCCCATTGTGGCGCAGAGAAAATGAATCTGACTATGAACCATAAGGTTGTGGGTTCAATCCCTGGCCTTGCTAAGTGGGTTAAGGATCCAGCGATGCTGTGAGCTGTGGTATATGTAGGTCACAGATGTGGCTCGGATCTGGTGTTGCTGTGGCTCTGGCGAAGGCTGGCAGCTATAGCTCTGATTGGACCCCTGGCCTGGGAACCTCCATATGCCACGGGTGTGGCCCTAAAAAGACAAAAGACTAAATAAATAAATAAATAAATGTATGTAACATGGCAGATATCATGCCTTGGGTGTGAGGAAATGCTGGGTAACAAGTTATTTTGTTTATATATTGAATGCTTATATAGCTGCCTAATATGGGCAAGGCATAGTGCTAGCAAGGACTTTTCTAACAGTAACTCATTTAATGCTCACAACCCACTGACATGGTTACTACTGTTATCCCTTTGTGCCGATGGAGAAACTGAGACACAAGGTGGGTGAATAACTTGCCCAAGGTCACAGAGCTAGCAAGTGTCAGCACCAGGTTCTGAACCTGGGCACCCTGGCTCCCCAATCTCATGCTCCTACCATTGGGCTACAATGCCTCTCAAAACACCTTCTCCATTTTCAAAGACAGTTATCTAAGATCAAATGTGAATGGAACATGCAGCCTAAGAATGCTACAGAGCACAGTGAGGAAATGACAAAAAGATTAAAACCTGAATGATGAACAGGAGTTAGCTAAGCTGCTGGAGAGGAAGTGGGTTTCAAATCAAGGTTCTGAGTGGGGAAGGGGTGAGATGTGTTCTAGGAACTGAGCAAAGCCGCCCCTGGGGCAGGAGGGTGCAGAGCAAGGAGAAGAGTAGCTCAAGGGGCAGACGGAAAGTGGGCAGGATCCACATCATTCAGCTCACTCGCTCAGGCCAAGGGTTGTCTCCAGTGGGCTCCCAAAGAACTCTAGGAGTCTATCAAAGGGTGTTGGTGGGGAAATGCCAGCATCAGCTTTGCATGAGCCAGTGATCACTCTGGCTGCTCATGTGTAGAATGGACTGGACGGAGGCAAGAGTGGAAGCAGGGACATCCGTGGGGAGTCAGTGGCCAGAAGAGAGCTGATGGTTGTTGGATGGCGATGAGAGTAAATGAAAGTGGATTCAGGGAAGACCTAGGAGGAAGCATCAACAGGAAATGGTGACTGATTATGAGGGGTGAAGAGAGGGAAGTGTCCATAGTGGCTCTAGAGAGTCTAGGTATTCATGGGGCCAGGAGCACTGGGGTGGGCTGGCTCAGGGTAGAGTGTGGGGAGAAGGTCCCACACAACAGTTGCGTGCACCAGTCACCCCTCCCCTAGGTCACATGCTGCTTCAAGGCTCTATGCCTTCATATGTGAAGGCATCTTTTTCTGAGTGTTCTTTTCTTCCTTCACCTGAAGGACTCCTCCTCAGAGATTAAGCTTGAATGTCACTTCCTTTTTACATGTACATGTGCTGAGCCCTGCACCAGGTCATTATACAGACATCCTCTTATTTGAACCTCACAACATCCCTACAAGGAAGCTATTGCCATTCTCATTTTACAGATTACCGAGGATCAGAGAAGGTCCAGAGTTGGCTGGTCATTTAGGTAGTAGGTGGGAAAGACTACAGACACCTAGAGCTGCCTTCCCGGTGACACTGAGGGAAAGGTGAGCTTTGCCTGAGGCCTCTTCTTCTCAAAGGCATTGAGGTTACACATAACATAGATTAGAGGTATAGACTTGAGGAGCAATGAGAAGTTCTGATGCCCATGCTGTGGTATGTTTTGGAGGCATTTGCAAGGGATGCAGATGAGGATGACGACCCAAAGCATATGTGCACCACATAAGATGCTTCTCTCCATCATCAGAAATCTAGCAAAGTGCCCTCCCGAGCACCAGTCACCCAGGGTTTTCCTGTTCTTCCTAGAAATTGGTTCCAGTGGACAAACAACCTGCAGCCTAACTAAGCACAAATGTTGCGCCTTCCCTCCTACCTCATTGCCATGAACCCTCTACTCTATCCATGTCACTCTCTCATCACTGTCCCTCTGCTTGTATCCATCGCTCTGCCTGGCTCCTCTTCTCTCTCCCTGGAAAGCCCTACCCTGGCTCAGCCTCACTTGGAACATCCCTTCCCAGCTCCTCGGGCTGGACGGTGGTTGACCAGCTGTCCTTATTTGCCAGGATGAGGGGATTTCCTAGATTATTAAGCATTTGGTCCTAAATCAGAACAGTCCCATGTAAACGAGAGGGATTAGGTGCTTAGATGTGTCAGCTTATTCCAAGCCCAGCAATTGTTCAAGCTGTCTTATAGCCATTAGTTCTCTGCTGTCTCCTCCTTTAAAGTAGATGCAACTCCTTAAGATAAGGTCCTGTGCCTAGTTCATCCTCGACATCTAGGCATCGTGTGCAGGGAGCACTTGTGGAACAAGTGTATGATATGAGCCCAGACTTGGTGAGTGTGGCAAAGAATGGCTCCCGCCATGCAGCAGTCAGAGGGGGGAAGCAAAGTGGTCAGAGGGCACCCCGCTAAAGAAGCACATGAGCAACATTCATGGCCTGAGAAAGAACACTGGCCCATGAAAACCTAAAACTTTTTTTGCTTTTTGTTGTTCTCATTTGCCAGCTAGAAACTGGAGGGCCACTTTAGCGGAATCTCTTCCTAAATGCATTTAGCTTGAAAGAATTCAACTTGAGGCGCTTTGCAAACAACCAAAAAGTGAGCAAGCACAAGAGAGGGAAATCAGAATAAATAGAGGGGATCATTCCACTCACCAGGCCTCTTGGTGCCCATGGTGAGTGTGAAGTGGAAAATGGGCACACTGTCCTCCTGCACGTTCCTTGTTGTGTGAGCCTCTTGCTGCACTGAGTATGATTCTAGCACACTTAGACACTTATTTTGCAAACAACCTGGCCCCTAAACTTAAGGAAATGCCTTCCTCTGATGAGCTTCTGGGAAAAAATTTTGGCTGAACCCATAACTTTATGAATGATTGAGAGATTTTCAAGGGTAGTTCTGACCACACACATACACACACACACTGACGTTGGAACCCTCATGAGTGAGACTCTGGGGTGTGGAGTCCAACACCCGTGGGTCTGAGGCCCAGGTGTACCACTAAGTGATCTTCAATAGGTGGGTGAGTTAACCTCACAGATCTTTTGTATAAATGGGGCAAAGGGTAATACTTGTACCTCACAGGCTTGCCATGAGGAGTAAATGAAGGGGATACATGTATAACACTTAGAAGAGTACCTGGGACATAATAAGTACTCAGTAAACAGGGGACTTCCTGTCGTGGCTCAGCAGTTAGCGAACCCAACTAGCATCCATGAGGATGCAAGTGTGATTCCCTGGCCTCGCTCAGTGGGTTAAGGACCAAGAAAAAAAAAAGTAATCACAGTACTCAGTAAACAGGAACTATTATTTTTAGTAACGGTAATAAAGTTGCTTTTATTGGGCACTTAAAACTTTTAAAAATGAGAAAACTGGTTAGTCAATCTGAGCATTCCACCATGTTGCTGAAGCATAAGACAGTCCCTTAACCAATAGCTCCCAGGGAGTTCCTGCGGTGGTGGCTCAGTGATAACGCATCTTAGTATCCATGAGGATACAGGTCTGATCCCTCGCCTTATTCAGTGGATTGAGGATCCCGAGTTGCTGTGAGCTGTGGTGTAGGTTGCAGACACAGCTCAGATCTGAAGTTGGTGGTTGACTATAGCTCTGATTCGGCCCCTGGGAACTTCCATGTGCTATGGGGCAGCCCTAAAAAAAAAAAAAAAAAAAGGCAAAAAACCCATAAAAATAAAAAAAACAGATAGCTCCCAGAAGGTCTGTCATTTAAAACTACATTTCTGGACTATCTGTTGTCTTATTTCTCACTTGATGGCTCTTGCTCCAGAAGAGTGTGACCCAGGAGAGGCTGACTAATTAGAGCATTTCCAGAGCACATTCCAGAGCACATTCAGAAGCACCTTTCTCAAGAGCAGGGATGGAAATATATGGGCAATTAGCAGGTTTAACAGGATTTTCTCCCCCATCCTACTCCCAGAAGTTGGTCTAACATACTAAGCGGAAACACATTAAGTTGACCACAACAGTTATTTTAAGGAAATTCAGTTGAAGTATTTGTGGAGTTTCAGATAATCTTATGTCCACTGTAGACTCATCATGAAATCCTGTTGCCTGGAGCATTGTGAGGGTGTGGCAGGGAGGCTGAAGGTCAAGAAAGCCAAGCTCTGTCCTCACACAGCTGTGTGGCCTGGGGCATAATGCTCCACACCCCTGGACCTGTTTCCTCATCAGTAAAGTAAGGAAGTAGTCTTAAATCCTAAGGCTCCCTCCAACTCAGGAATTTGATTGTTCTCAGAGACCAGCACCCACCCCAGTTGGCCCCTGAATTACACAGAGCCACCAAAGGCCTATGTTTCCTTTCTTTTTTGTCTTTTCTAGGGCCACGCTTGCTGCATATGGAAGTTCCCAGGCTAGGGGTCGAATTGGAGCTGTAGCCGCTGGCCTACGCCAGAGCCACAGCAATGCGGGATTCGAGCCGCGTCTGTGACCTACACCACAGCTCATGGCAATGCCAGATCCTTAACCCACTGAGCAAGGCCAAGGATTGAACCCGCAACCTCATGGTTCCTAGTTGGATTCGTTATCCACTAAGCCACAACGGGAACTCCTCCTTTTTTTTTTTTTAATTACAGCATGGTTGATCTACAATGCTTTGCCAGTTTCTGCTGTATAGAAATGTGACCCAGTCATACATACATATACATTCCTTTTCTTATATTATCTTCCATCATGTTCTATCCCAAGTGATTGGATCTAATTCCCTGTGCTGTACAGTAGGACTTCATTGCCTATCCATTCCAAATGTAATAGTTTGCACCTACTAACCCAAACTCCCCGTCCATCTCACTCCCTCCCCCTCCCCCTTGACAACCATAAATCTGCATTTCTTTATCTAAGCCATGCATCCAACAGCTTTTTAAGTTCTTATTAGGTGCTAGGCACCGTGCTAGGTGTTTAGAGGAGCCACTCTCACATCCGTCATATCTGTTCAACCTGTAGGAATGCCTTATTTCCAAAGTTAGGCTCCTCGGATTACTAAAGCACTTAATCCTAATTTCCACTTCCTTCCCATCTTGGAATCAGAGGGGCTTCCTCTCTGACCTGCCCCATCGTCTGAAATACATCAAAGGAGCAAAGCCCAGGCTTGGGGCTTTTAGCACAAAGAGACCATGTCTTAGAGGAAGGAGAGTTCCAGCACAGAAGAAATCCTGGGCCTTTTTGGCCTCTCATTATCCAGATTTACAGCAAAATGATTCTACAAATGAGCAAGCCTCCTCCCTTAATACTTCTTTCTGACAATAAATACCTAGGACCCCCTCTGTAAAAGTCCTACCTCAGCATCTTCTGACAACCTAAGGATGAATTCCCTACTACATTTTCTTGAGGGGAGGAAAAGAGGATTTGGGAGTCCTAGTTTTACCACTTAAGAAAGGGATTAATATTGACTTCTGGTTTTGTCATCTACTAAATGCGCATGGCATTGTTGGCTACTTGATAAAGCAGAGCGTGCGTTTGAAAGCTCACTATACACCATAAAAGCATGAACTGTGGTCCTTCCTGGCCTTCTTCCACTTCATGACAATACAGAGTCAACCCTACAAACAAGCTGAAGAGACGAGCATCTCCATGGAAGTCAAATGACACCAGAAAGTTTTGCCTGCCCAAAAATATCTTCCCCATATCCTAAACTTCTGCTATTGGTGATTCATTCAAGCACCTATTAAATCACTTAGCCAGCTGTGACCTGCCAACTCATAGGTACTATGAAGAAAAGTTATATGCATTGGGACCTTGCTACGTCCCAGACCCTTCACAATACCTGGTTCTTTTATTTCCCCCCCAAATCAGTATGTCAGACAGGGCCCATCACTCAATATATTTTAAAAACTGGGCAAAGGATCCTCAAAGAGTTTGGGAAACGTGCTGAAGGCCCATGTGAGTGATGGGCTCAGGACTTAGGGATACACGGATGGGGTTGGGAAGGAGGTAGGCCAGGGTGACGCATGGGAGAGAGGTCTGTAGGGGACACACGCCAGCACCAGGGATGCTCAGCCCTCTTTACAACTCTGTCTAGCCTGGTGACCCCAGATGCCTGGGTCACCTCCACAGAGACATCACTTCCAGGAGAGAAAGAAAGAATGTTGATGCTGTTCATTTTCTGAAACAGCGTCTCCCCTCATGCTAATCAGGAAATATTATTTACAGGCCTTCTGAATGGCCCTTTGTCACCGAGTGGGCGGGCAGGCATCAGGAATATTTGGCACCCCTGCTTCTCTGAGAGCCAGTGCTATTCACTGGATAATTACCCTGTTGTCTTCTCACCTCTGGAGAAAATGCAAGACGCCCTCTTTCCAAATCTGGTCCATCATGCTAGCAACCCTCATATTTTTAGAAGCTGTTTTTCCCTGATAGTTTCACAACCTCTAATCTGCCACTCTCCGGATGAATATAAATGAAAACACAACAATGAAATGTGGAGAAATGTTTCCTCTTGTCGTCGTCATCTCCAGCTCCCTGAACCCAGGGCCAGGAGTGGGTGGAGCCCTGATGTGTATCCAAAGCAACAGGGAGAGGAAGGCAGTGAGGACAGGCATCACCTGGCCGCTTCCAGCTCTGATGAATGGCTGCCAACTGGTTATTAGGGAGGGAGAAGCACTTGCAAAAACTTCAGGTCTCTGAGAGCCCCGGAGCTGGGAAGTGCAGAGGATTATAATTACACCCAGGTGGGAGCCTGACTGCAGTTCACCTGCCAAGCAAAGAGTGATCCCATTAAATAGCCGAGAAGGAATGGAGTTCACAGGGGATTGGATTTCTACACTGCAGCCTCAAAGTCACTCTCAAACTTATCTCCTAAAACCTGGAGCTGAAGGAACAAAAGTGTCCTTTAAGGGCAGGTAAAGGGAGGAGTTCCCACTGTGGCTCAATAGGACCGGCTGCTTCTTGGGAGTGCTGGGACACAGGTTCGATCCCCAGCCCAGCACAGTGGGTTAAGGATCTAGTGTTGCCACAACTGTGGCTCAGATCTGATCCCTGGCCCAAGAACTTCATGTGCCAAGGGGCAGCCAAAAAAAAAAAGGCAGGTGAAGGGAGCCCTGTTTGAAGGGACAGCTGCCTGGTCCTTAGCTCTTGACAGCTGTGGCAACACAACCCCACCCTGATGGCTCAAGAGAGCCCCAAAGCTGGAAGCTCAGAAGCTAGCATTTCAAGAGATGTGAATGCTGCCAAACAGTAGAAATAACAGTGGCTTCATGCAGCACAGCAATGCCAGAGAGTGGTCGGAACCTGGGGGTCCAGCCAGACAGTGGCAGGTTCTAGTCCTGACTCTACCTCTCATGAGCTGAGTTACCTTAGTCAAGTTACTTAACCTCTGTTTCCTGATCCTGTTTCCTGGCCTATAAAAATGGGAATAATTATACTATTATATTGGTTGTGAGGTTTAAGAGACAAAATGAGTGTGAAGTGCCTGGCAGACTACCTGGAACATTAGAGATGCTGGGGTTATAGTTTAATATGTCCCCCCTTCACCCCCTCCCCATTTACCAGTGGGCAAATTCCCAATGAATTCCTAAAAGATATCTCTGCTAAATAGTGGTTGCAGTTTTGTAATCGGCCATCAACAGCAATGACTCCATCGTTCTGTCCCCTCTGACCCCCATCATTCAGCACATGGCACAACTTCAGGGACCAGAATCAGAGAGCTGGGCTTTAGTGGCAACTGGCCATTGCCTGACCGGGGACACCCAGCGTTGTCCCTCCCCTCGTCCTGGGACTGACCGCAGACTGTCATCACAAGAGGGCTGGGGCACCGCAGGGTTGTTGACCCCAGTGAGAGGTAGTGGTGCCAGCAGCCCTAGAGCCTGGGGCCTCCCTGCCCTCACTTTCACACATGACCTGGAGCTTGGAGCCTGCCCTCCATAGCTGCTTTTCTGACCCAGTTGGATACCTTGACACAGTCTCAGCAAGCAGCAGAGCACCCATTGTTCAGCCTTCTGTGCCTGCCAAGTTCAGAGGTACCACCTGGATTCTAGCAGCAGAGAGAAGCTCCCCAACCTTCCACCCAGGAGCACAGCTACCCTCATGCACATGGCCTGGGGCCCACTTGGCCCTCAGTTCCTGCAAGATCCTCCACTCTCTCTGCATTTCTGTTTGTGCAGGGCATGGAGGGAGGGCTGTGCAGATGAAACAAACTTACTCTCTGCTCATGGCGATGAAAACATTACAGGCATTATTGTTATATAGCTGTAATATATTCACATTACTGTAATTAAATAATACTACTGGAATTAGTATCACCATAATATATTCAACTCTAAAGTAAACACATAATGCAGCTGTAATAGCTAACACATTTATTTATTTATTTCGTATTTTTGCTATTTAGGGCTGCACCCGCAGCATATGGAGGTTCCCAGGCTAGGGGCCCAATTGGAGCTACAGCTGCTGGCCTACACCACAGCCACGGCAACACCAGATCCGAGCCATGTCTGCAACCTACACCACAGCCCACAACAACGCCGGATCCTTAACCCACTGAGCGAGGCCAGGGATCGAACCCACAACCTCATGGTTCCTAGTCAGATTCGTTTCTGCCACACCATGACGGGAACTCCTTAATAGCTAGCACTTATTCTTACCATACGGCAAGTCTGTGCTAAGCATTATCTTAGCCTAAACCCCCCACAAACGTAGGGGGTAAAAACTATCCTTCCATCCCAAGGACAATCCAGAGAGGCTATATTACTTGCCCAAGACCACACAGTCCACAAGAGTCCAAATTCCCACTCAGGTAGTCAGACCTCAGTCAGTGTGGGGACCCAAACCTGCAAGCTGGTCTTCCTGGTGGCTGAGCTCTGCATACCAGATCTCAGGGCCTAGAAATCCACTCTGCCAGCAAATGTCACTCCACTCCATCTCCACTTGGTGTCTGAAATTCCTCCTATTTGTGTTCCTTTGATTTAAAGCTTCATCTCCTTCCTAAATGCAAATACTCCTTTGGACAGGATGAAAATCCACAATCAGATACCTTAGTGAGGCTTATGTACAAGGCCTTTTCCTGCAGACAGGGAGGTAAGAGCAGGAGAGGGGGCCTGAGCAGATCTGCAGCATCAAAGTTTACTTTCCCCTGTGTGCCTCTCATTTCTCATGCATTTCCTATTTGCCCCACCACCCAGAATTTTCATGCTGTCATAAGAAAACTGATTTAATAAACAGACTCATACTAAGGATGTTTCCCATTTCCACCCCCTCAACAATCTCCCTCATCCTCATCAGAGATTTGTGAGGAAAATTAACTACATGTGATTAGGAAACTCAGGTGACTAGCATGTCAAGGGGTCCTCTGCTGCCACTTCCTCCTGGACCCACCACCACGGCCTGCCTGGTGCCTGCTCACTTGGACCAGCATCTGGTGTGGTAGGGTCCAGCATTTCATTCTGAGTTGCTCAACTTTATTTCCACTAGAATTATGTTGCAAAATTGGAGCTTCATGGAGAACCACAGAAAACAGAGAAGCAAGAAAGTCTACGTGTACACTGGACCCATGTTAGAGGCTTGCCCAGTATACACAGATGAGACCCTGTGGTGCTCAATTTTGTAAAAATAGAGGGATACACACAAGTGGTTTCCTGTAAAAATAGAACATTTTAAAGAAGGCTGCTGCTTAAATAGAGACTTAATCTCTCAGGGATAGTTTACTTATAAGAGGCCTGTGAATATTCTCATGGTCAACCAAAGGGAGGTCTCTCACCCACGGGGGAATTTTGTTCACTGAAACAACATAGGGTGGAAGAGGTTTTGAGAGGAGAGGGGCAGGGCTCTGGCAGAGGTCATCTCCTCTTCTAGCATAGAAGGTGTAATAGTTATTTATTGCCACGTAACAAATTACCTCCAAACCTAGCAGCTTACAACAAAAACAAATCAAACACCTGGAAACAGCATAGGTGGGTGGTTCTGACGTGGGGTCTTTTATGAGGTTGCAAGTCAGCAAGGGCTGCAGGTACCTCAAAATTCTGCCAGAGTTCAAAACCACCACCAAACTCATTCAGAGGGTTATTGTCAGGCCTCGGGTCCTTGCCAGCTATCGGGCAGAGGTTTCAGCTCCTTGCCGTGGAGGCCTCTCCAATAGGGCTGCTCATGACATACCAGGGGGCTTTTCCCGAAGTCAGAGGCCACAGAGAGAGAACCCAGGACAGAAAGCTCGGTCCTCTACAATGTAATCCCAGCATGACACACCATCACATCGACTGTATGTTTCTGATCACACGGATGAACACTGGGACAAGGTGAGAGGAGGCCACACAAAGGTGTGAATGGCATGAAGCCATTTCAGAGTCTGGCTGCCCCAGGAAAGCACTGAACATGGTGAGGTCCCCAGCTAGAAGTGTACATATCACAGCCCACAGGCAGATGGGCCCACGAGCCTCAGTTTGCATTTCTATATATGAGGTTAAGTGAACTGTCAAGAATCAGCAATGTCTAGAAAAGCGTATTGAACAAAGCATTGCACAAACAGAAGGCAACCTTCTTTCTGAGTATTATTAGCAGTACCAGTGGCACATAGTTCTGGGGACTCCCCTGTTTTGCTCGCAGGCCCTTCCTACCTGTATAAATCAGTGTTAGTGTGTATCTCAGATTGCCAATACCCAATGCCAAATGATGAAGTGTTGCAAAATACATCTTGGGCAAGACCTCTTTAATGATCTATTAGAGCTAATTTATAATTAGCCTTTCACCTGACTGCTAAGAGGGAGCCCAGAGTTCATGCTGGTTCTTGCCTGGAAACGATCTGTTCTCTTCATTGAAATGTCCTCCCTCATCGCCTTTACTTAGGCAACCCTATTAAACAGGCTTTCCTATGTAACAGACAATATGAAAGGAAGCACCAGCCCAGCCTTCTCTGAACACTGCAGGCTCCTAATCGCCCAGCTCTGATGTCAATCATCCCAAATGAAACCCACCTGACTGTCCTCCCCTCCCTAACCCCCCTCCCCCCACCCCCAAAACACACAAGGACTGTCAGCCCAGGATCTGACTTAACTGCGGGCATTTAGGACATAGAGGACTTCTTCACTGGGAAAAACCTCTTTCTAGACCCCATAGTGCTCGTCAGAGCACTGGATGGGTGTCAAGAAAGTGGAGTGCTAATCCTGGCTCTGATCTTGTTCCACGTATGACCTTGGGCAGGTCATATCACTGCCCTGAGCGATTTCAATCTGCTTTTCAAAGACAGTGATTCTACCAGTTCCTCACTGAGCACTTCTTAGCCTTCTCCAATAGCCCTTATCTCCGGGCTCTTGAGCACCCACCGAAAACAAAGTACAAGTAACCTTCTGAGGTATCGCACATAGTTTCGTTTCTCCCCCTTGGGTTTTCTTCTGAACGCTGTCAGGACTCATCTGTGTGTGTCATGAAGTGAGTACGGAACCATTATGCCTCCGAGCAGGTGATTCAGCCTCATCTTCACAACCACCATAGGCGCCCTTCAACCACATTGAACTTTGCAACAGCCCCGGGGTTGTACTATTATCATCTCCATTTTACAGATGAGGAACTGAGGTTCAGAGAGGGTAAGCAACCTATTCAAAGTCACCCACAGCCTGTGTGAGGCAGAGCCAGGATTCAAACACGGGCTGTCTGGGGCCAGGGTGGGCTGTCTTAAGACTGACTTCTTCCTCCACAAAAAATCTAAACTGCTTGATCACAGGCCCTATTTCTTTTCCACACAGTCAGCCTCTGTAAGTCTTTGCTGATTGATCACAGGCTTCCATCCTAGACACTTGAAGCATATGGTGAAGCATAAAATCTATCTGTAACTTTCCAGAGCATATGATCTAAAATGTGATAACAGACAAATCCAAAATTTCCATAGACTCAGAGGATTTTACAAGGAATGTTTTCCCAACTCTCATTTTGCAAATGAGGAAAGGAAGCCTGAAGAGATTGGGTGTGTTGCTTCTGACCCCACAGGTCCCTACAGCAGAGCCAGGGCAGAGCTCTGTCCAGGCAGGAGTTCAGTGTAGGGCAGAGTTCTCTGTGGTCCTTAACTGGGGTGATATTGCACCCCAGGATGCTTGGATTTTTCTGGGGACATTTTTGGTTGTTACAACTGAGGAAGAGGATGCTACTGTCATTCAATGAGGAGAGACCAGAGATGCTGCTCAACATCCTACAGTGACAACTCAGCCCCCACCACAAAGATCTGGCCATGAATGTCAGAAGTTCTAAGAAGGAGAAACCCCATTTCCCACAAGCCTCTTCACTTGTTTATTCACACATAGTCATCTACAGTTGGACACCTTACCTTAGTTACCTTTGGTTCCAGCCCCCAACAAAGAACTTGATGTGGACTAAAAGCTCACTGAGTGAGAGGGAGAAAAGGACAGGGGAGGAAGAGAGGAAGGAAGGAAGGAAGAGAAGGAATGACAGAAAAAGTAGTGAACAAGAAAGTCAAACACTGTAACTCAAGACCTTCTTTTGTAAATAGAAGACAATTGGGGAGTTCCCGTTGTGGCGCAGTGGAAATGAATCCAACTAGGAACCATGAGGTTGCGGTTTTGACCCCTGGCCTCGCTCAGTGGATTAAGGGTCCGGTGTTGCCGTGAGCTGTGGTGTAGGTCACAGACGCGGCTCAGATCCCACACTGCTATGGCTCTGGCATAGGCCAGTGGCTACAGCTCCGATTAGACTCCTAGCCTGGGAACCTCCATATGCCGCAGGTGCCACTCTGGAAAAAAACAAAAAAAGATGTAAATAGAAGACTATTGACAGTTTGAAATCAATTCTTGCATATCTACTTGGAAAAGTGACTCTGAATACTTTCTTAGTTACACTCCAGCATAAGGTAGGCTAATAGCAACAAAGTAACTTAAAGAGAGATCCAGCTCCTGCTATAAAGTTTTTCCCCCTATGAAAGTGAGTTCTGATTGATGGATATGATGGAGCCAGTGAGGTACAAATGCACTGCCCTTTTGAAAAAATAACTGGTTCCTTAGAGGTGTCCACTGGGAAAATTGCAGTAGTTAAAGATGCCACTGAGGAAGATATAATAGACAGCTCTCATTCCAAGGCAGCCAGGTCTCAGAGGAGGGCTGGACAGTGGGCTGTAAATTCAGATATCCAAGTGCAGTTAAGCCTTCAGCCCTCAGCCAGGTGACAAATGGATCCCCATCAGAGCTGGCAGATCCCACTGCAATGGGACAGTCTAGCCCCAGCTACTAACTGTCAGGATGGGTGGGGAAAATGGATGCTATCCGGCCAAGACAAGTGGTCTCTGAGCCCAGACACCTTGTTGGGCGTTGCAGTTCCTGCCCTATATGGCAAGTAAAGCTCCTCGGCCACTCAGAGGAGAGTGCTTCTCTGTGTTTTCATCAAGGTCTGGTGAGCAACCCAGAAAATACCCTGCAACCTTCAGATGAAAAGTCCTCGTGTGGTCCTCTCTCCCTCCCTTTAGGATTCTCCCCTTCATCTCCATAGATGCGCCTCTTCCAAAATCCAAGTAACACCTCCCACAGGAGACCTTTCCCAGGCTCCACGTGGACATGATGCTCTCCTCACTCCTTCCCCTACTGCATGGTGCCTCTGTCAGAGGGCCCCCCCCCCACACTCCACTACTTCCCCCACCCCACCCCCAAAGGGCAGAAGCTCAGACCTGCTAGTTTCCAGACTTTGTCCTGCCACTGCCTGCAGTGCTACCACCACCTGCTGGGTCCTTCACTGTGCTCACAGCCCACGACTGGGCTTGCCCTGGAGCCCATAGAGGGGTTTCAAGAATCCCTCACCTACCCAAGCCCCTTCCGAAGCCTAGCTAACCATGATTCATGATTTTGTACTCCTTTTCTTAAAGCCCCCCCCCAAATGGTATGTGCAGTTCAGCCCCCATAGAACCTGGCTCTTTCCTGCCCACAGAGACCTCCACAGACCCCTGCATGCCTTACATATAATAGGTACTTAATAAGGATTGGAAGGTTGAAAAGAATGGATCCTGATGAGGATCACAATTAATTAGGGATTTGGTGTGTAACAAAACAGGAAGGATGTGTGCTTCCCTCAGGCAGGCTTTAATAATTCTTCCGTCATTGAGCCAGAAGGAACTAATGGTGTCCTCCATCAGTTAGTGCCATGGGTCTCAAACTCCAGTCTGTAGGAGAATCCCCAAGGCTAGGCTCACCCTCAACTGTCTGATTCAGTAGGTCCCAGGGAGGACCAAAAATCTGCATTTCTCACAAGTTCGCAGGTTCTGCCCCTGGTTGGAAGACTACACCTTTAGAACGACTTTGAATCCATGCATTTTCAGCAGGGAGAACACTGCCCCCAAGGAAGTGAAAAGTGGTACTTGAGGGAGACAAACACTTCGTATAATAAAGTAGATATACATACAATATAACAACAGATCTATATTATAACCATGACGTTAAAATTTCATGGTGGGAGTTCCCGTCATGGCACAGTGGAAATGAATCTGACTAGGAACCATGAGGTTGCAGGTTCGATCTCTGACCTCACTCAGTGGGTTAAGGATCCAGTGTTGCCATGAGCTGTGATATAGGTTGCAGACACAGCTTGGATCCCGCATTGCTCTGGCTGTGGTGTAGGCCAGCAGCTACAGCTCCGATTCGACCCCTAGTCTGGGTACTTCAGTATGCCACAGGTGCAGCCCTAGAAAGACAAAACATAGAAAACAAAAAATAAAAAATAAAATGGTGGATATTAAAAAATGTACAAAAACTGCAATTCAGAAAGATATGTGCACCCTTATGTTCACTGCAGCACTATTTACAACAGCCAAGACATGGAAACAACCTAAATGTCCAACTACCAGGTGAATGGAATAAGAAGATTGGTACATATATACTACCCAGGCATAAAAAAAGAACAAAATAATGCCACTTACAGCAACATGGTGCAACTAGGGATTCTCATACTAAGTGAAGTAAGTCAGAAAGCGAAAGACAAATTCTGTATGATATCACTTATATGTGGGATCTAAAATGTGGCACAAATGATCCTATCTACAAAAGAGAAACAGATCACGAACAGAGAGAACAGACTTGTGGTTGCCAGAGGGGGGATGGACCGGGCATAGACATAAGCTATTATATTTAAAATGGATAGGTGATGATGTCCTGTCCTACAGCAAAGGAAACTATATCCAATCTCTCGAGATAGACTATGATGTTGGAATCGGCGGGCGGGGCGGTGGGGGGGGGGGGCATCTCTAGTCCCTTCACACGATGTTGGCTCTCCTCTGAACATACTCCAGCGGCTCCATGTTGCTCTGAGATTAAGCGTCCACACTAAATGCTCCAAGGTCACTTAGCCAGCACAGATCGGAACAGGACTGTCACTTCCCTTTTCCAAAATGCATGTTTCTATCAACGCAGTCTACACTCACATGAGGGTTCGGAGGGGACACTGAGCAGTACTTAACTCATGTTGAAAGTGAAAACTGGAAACAAACCCATGGTCTTTCCACGTGTGGTGCTACTAAGCCACAGCTCACTGTCTTTTCCTAGAGTAACTGGGTTTAGGATCCAAGTGCAACCCTGTTAAATTTTCTGTTTTCAGTTTCTGTCTTTTTCTCTCTTCCTTCCTTTGTGAAATTTTTGGATTTTGCTTCTTATATCACTTCTAGCTTCTTGACATCATATATTGGATGAATTCAGACTCTATTTATCCAAATGAATGATGAAATTGCCAAGACAGAGACAAGGAAGGGACCCTGAGTCAGAGCACAGTTCATATACTGCTACTTTGGATACATTGGTCTAGTTAGTCATCCATCAACCTAACCATTCTTTCAGCAAGTCCACACTTCTCCCATCTTTCCACAAGGATATTGAGAAACATTATCAAATACACTGCTCAAGTCCTTTATCTTTTTCCATCCATTGCCTCTCATTTAATAGACTTCTGAGTACTTTTTTTTTTGTGTGTCTTTTCTAGGGCCACACACATGGCATATGGAGTTTCCCAGGCTAGGGGTCTAATCGGAGCTGTTGCCTCCGGCCTACACCACAGCCACAGCAACTCAGGGCCCAAGCCACATCCACAACCTATACCACAGCTCACAGCAACGCCGGATCCTTAACCCACTGAGCAAGGCCAGGGATCGAACCCAAAACCTCATGGTTCCTAGTCGGATTCGTTTCTGCTGAGCCACACAACGAGAACTCCTAAGCTTCTGAGTAGTGTTTATTCCACTTCAAAATGTCACCTGTGGAACTTCCTCTCCAACCTCTCTACAGCCACACTCCTACCTCATCAGAGACTGTACTATCAACCCACCCACCCACCCCCACAGATCACTGCAATTAACTTCCTTACTGGTCTTTTCACCTTCACATCTAGACTTTCTGGAAAAGACTTAGGCAACTCTGCACATGTATATTCAAATGCATCTACTCTGTCCCAGTATAATCATTACTTGGAAGGCACTCTTACTATTTTTCCATGTCTTAACATTTGGGATTTTTATTGTTGTTGTTTTCAATTCTATATTCTAGTATTTCTTTGGTGATGACAGGTCTGCTCCTCAAATGACAAAGAATTTAAAAATATTTTCAATTTATTTTTAACATCTGTGTCAGTAAACAAGGAAATTATAGTTGATGACAGGGTGTGGGGAGGGATGAAAAAGGGAACTTAAATAGTTTTAGCTTTTATAGGAACTTTCATCACTGCTGGTTGAACTGGGATGTGATATCAAATTGAATCTAATCACAAGAAGGATTACATTAAATTGCCTTGAATATATTTACCAGTTTTGACAATACCACTTTTTAAACTTTCAGCAGAAGCCAAGTTCCTCATGAGAAAATTACCCTACCAAATTTTTTTTTTTTTTTTTTGTTTTTAATAAGCAACCCTCAAATTTCTCTCTTAACCTACCTCAGTCATCTGGCCCTAACACTGTGATTCTGAGAACAAACATTGGCGTAATCTTAGAGTTTCTGGCTCTCTACACTTCAGGAATTTTCTGCCTCCTGAATTTAGGTAGGAAAACCTGAGCATGGAAAGATTAACTAGATATCTCCGTATCTTGGGGTTAGAGGGTGGGAGTGAAATCCCAGCTTGGCCATACTCCTGGGTGGGCTAGAATTAAATGGGATTCTTGAGATGTGTGGGCCGAGAGAGAGAGGCAGTAGCTGAAGATGCTCAAGGCTGGACCTAAGGCCTGGCTAAGCAACTCAAAGGCAAGGCCAGTAAGTTGGAGCCTTATGAGGATTTTAGTGGTACCACAGCTCCTAGAATGCCACAAGAAGTAGCTGACACGCTGCACCCACAGCACTGCCTGCACCTCTCCTGCAGCATCTCTGCACTCCTACACTGCTCTCAAGGCACAAGACCCACCCTCCCTACCAGACAGTAGGTACCTAGGCAACAGGTTGGTGATTTTCTCATCTACCTTTCCTGAGCGCTACCTGGCACATAGTGGGTGCTAAGGATACATTCCATGAAAAGAGAGAAATGTTTTTGGCGCAGCATTACTCAGCTCCTCCACTTGGGTTTGTACACTTTGTGTTCAATTCCATACAAATTTCTCCCTCTTTTGCAAAAACATTATAATTTAACTTGCTATCACTCTTTTGTTGAGCTCACAAGTGTCACATAGCTAGCTTCAGCTGACTAACTAACATGCAAGCATTAGGGCATAATGCTCCAAAATCAGAAGTAAGTTTTCTGAAACTAAGACTTTAAATGCTGAAGAAAAGATATAAAATGAGGAGAGCATGTTCATTCATATATGTATTCAATAAGCAACTCTTGGAGTGTCCCCACATGCCAGGCAATCATACTGGGTTTCGAGCGCCTAACGGTGAACAAGACATGGTTACCACCATCCTGAGAAATTTTCAAGCATTTAACAAGTCCATGAGGTGCTGAGACACTTCTCCTGGTCTTTCTTATTTTTTAAGCAAATACTTCCATCAATATGCACCAGGAATCACTGAAGATGGTATATAAACATAGTTTGCATAGGCACCTTATAAATATTAACTATTATCTTTATAACAACTGTGTGGTTCATATAATTATCTATTATTATACAAAGATCATCTCTTTTAATCCTCTCAATTAAATGAGAACAATATTGCTAATCCTGTAATAAAAATGAGGAACTGAGACTCAGAAAAGTTAACTAATTTGCCCAGAGTTACAAGGCCTATCAAGTGGTAGAATCGAGATTTTTTTTTTCCTGTGATAAAAGAACTCAGTGTGTTTCTTAAACCCTGATCAGAATCTGCCAATAGGTTTGCCAGCTATTGATTCAGAGGCTGGAAGAGGGCAGAGGCCAAGGTTGGAGACTAGCAGGAGTGATCAGAGGTGGTTTGTGATATGGCTTTAGGGCAGCACAGGCCCTGGGGACACCTGGTGTCTTTGGCAGGACCTCAGGAGGCAGGGGCTTAGTTTGCATGGCAGAGCCTTGCATCCGGTCCTGGCTCCCACTGACACTCTGCCTGCCATTCAAACAAGCAGCGCCCCACAAGTCACCATCAAGTCAGTCCACCAATTCACCTGGTCTTTCCAGAGCAGGGCAAGGAACAGGGCTCAGCCCCTGGGTGCCCACGAAGGGCAGAGGGCATGTGGCCTGCAATCAACACCTGTCTCCATGAGGCCCCACACCTGCCAAGGACCAAGCACAGAGCGACCATCCGAGAGCAAGTCACCTGAGCAGAGAGAGCAATACAGAAGCCGTGCAGAGGAGTCTTCTCAGCCTGTGACTCTCCAGGCACTGGGACCCACAGCACTCAGCACCCAGATTAGACTCTACTCCCCCCGCCCCCCCCCCCCACGCATGCACGCTCCTTAACCCTGTCTCCTCAGGTGGTCATTTTCATAAGAAAACCAGAAAGCAGCACTCCCAAGCCCATCTCTTTCAAGAGCTGACAAGATGTAATTTCCAGACAGAAAGAAGAGAAGAGACCCTGTTTACTGTAGAGCTCCACACCCCAGTGTAAAATCCGGTTCTGACAGATGTGGCCAGAGTACAGGGCCGGGTGGCACCGAATGGGGATAAGCAAGCTCTATCCAGAGTCCACGGAAAGCCCAGCCTACAGCATAAAGGTGTCCCTGACAGCTGGGTTATTCCTGCCCCATTTGGGGTGGTGACCTCTCAGAGGAAAATAAATGTGCTGTTGTCAGAAACCCCACAGCAGATGTTAGGACAGCAGCCCCTTCTGCATTTTTCTTTTGGATACCTTGGGGCCACCTTTAGACCTTTCAGAAGACAGATGACTTCTGAGTCTCAAGCAAGCAATTCTTCAAGACAAAATTACAGAGAAATCCCAGTTTTATCCAGCTCCATCTCAGGATGTCAGCACCCCTCACACACACATAGAAGGGCTTTTGGGTGGTCTCAGGTGGCATTCAATAGCTGAGGCAAATGCCTCTCAGACTGAAGCCCTCCATCAGCCTGGTCTCCACACTTTCAACTCTTTTTCTAGTGTTGGGGTTGTTAAGAATAAATCTGGATTTATTTTCCTCTTTTCCTCTTTCCGCTGGCAATCTCCAAGGTGTCAAGAGAAAGGAAATTTCTACCATTATGGTCGGAAACGAGAATGAAATAACACGCCACCGCCAAACACCAGTGTTCTTTTTCCCCAGAAAGCAACACACCATGAGAAACAGATCGCCAAGTACCACTCCATGCATGGAAAACCAAAGGTCCCATTATCTCAACACCAGGAGAGCGAGCGGGGTAAGCTGTACTGTTTTATAAGGACTACTGTGCTTCTGGTGGCAAAGAAATGATTTCCTTGTTAAGTGGCATCGGGAACACCAAGCATAGCCAGAGAAGGAACAGAACTCACAGAGTCAAATATTTTCAGTTCTATCAGGCTTCAAAACCGAAGTCACAAAGAAGCTGGGGTGACCAGTGAGGCAAAGAGAATGAAAATTCTCTGGACATTGGGCATCAGAAGTCCCCACTTTTGGGGGGCACCTGAAACGTGATCAAAGAGATCAACAGTCCATGAATAGGCAGGGATCGAAGAAGTAAGGATGCCACAGTAAAGCTAGCCTGGAGCTAGGCTCAAGGTGGCACTGGTGGGAGCAGACTCAGGCCCACACCCTGACCAGAGACTCTGCTACACAAGGTCCCCGCCTCACCTCTCACTACACGTGGCTTCAGGTGAGTTATATATCCCAGAGCCTCAGTGTCCTCATCTTTAGCAAATGAAATAATAACAGATGAATGTACTTCATGGGGCCGTTTACAGATTAAGTGATTTAATACACAGAAAAGTGTTTAGAACAGGGTTCAGCACACAGTAATGGCTCAACAGTTACTGCTGTTGGACAGTCAGCCTGGTGTGCAGGAAACCCTATGAGACGGAACATTTCATGAGTATAAAGACAGGCTGTTTTGATGACCTAATCGGCTGCTGTGAGACTATTCCTTCCTTTGTTGTACCGAGATATATTTCCTTCATGCTCCACACTGCCCCACACCAGCCTTTGTCTTCTTTGTCTAAATATCCTTTCAACACATCCTCAGGGGACATGGTTTCCAGGGCCTTCATTCTTAGGTCACTCTCCTTGGAATAAGTTCAAGTTGCATTTTAAATGGCCATCTCTAAAGCCACTCCCCACTCAAACCAACATTCCAAAGTCAAAACCATTACCTTCGCTGCTAAGTATCAACTTCCCTTCCTTGGACTTTGGATTGTATTCTCAGGGCTGCAGGCATGGGCAGCTCTGTGGAGCCAGCACACGTGGCATCCTGAACTCCCTGCTCACAAGAGACAGCTGTTGCCTCCTTCGGCCAGCTTTCCCATGTCCCTGCTACAGGAATCCAACTGCTTGGGGTCTCTTCCTTCTGCATCCCACTTGGAGGGACTTCCTTAGAGGGGACAGAGCAGCCTCGGCTGCCATCTGTCTCCTTCAACCTTGCCTTTGGGGGTGTGCCCTGCCTAGGCTGCACTTGGACCACTCTGTGTCACCCGTCTGCCCTGCTCTGGTCCCACACAAACACCTGTGCAGGACATCTTCCCCCTGCACCTGAGCTTTACAGTTGGGCTCTTGTTAGCCTGGGAGCAGAGACACCATCCAGGAAGGAGACGGAAGCACACCAAGGGGGACAAGGGTGTTGTTTTGCTGCATTCATAGATCATTACAACCACAGCTCTACTGGAACCCAGAAATAGAAAGCACAGCCAGCCTGCTTCGGCATCCATTTTCCTTCCAGGACCGAAAGGGCACGCTTCCACAGGAGACACACATGGCCAGATGTTCCAGCGACAGTCACAACCGAGGGGATGGGAGCTTGAGCAGGGTAGGGCTGAGGAGAAGGCACGGCAAAGGGGGCCCAGGCACCCATGCCTGTTCCCCCTCCATTCCCAGTCGATCATGCCCATAAGTCCAAACCCAGACTCCTTGCTTCTGATAAACTCTTGCAGGCAGGTGGCAATATTTTCTTTCTCCAGATGACAGTGACTGCCAAGAGGCCCCTCCAATAAAGCATTAGTGCTCTCCCTGGAGATCCAGGCCTAAATTGTGCTCTGCTCAAAGCTGTCTCTGTTCCCTGACTCCTACGCCCTGCTGGCCTCCTCCGCCCCACCCCTGCCCAGGAAAGATGCTACAGGTGCGCAGGGGCAACCAGGCCAACATCAGCACCTTTACCTGTACTGACTGGCTCAGAAATGAAGTTGCTCTTTACAACTGCAAGGCTCTTACTCACCCACTCGGGTGTCTTTCTAACTGAAAGAGATAAATACATCTCTTTTTTCTCTCTCTTAAAAAACGGGAAAAAAAATGAAACCAATATAACCCAAAGTGACTTATCTCATCAGTAAACATACAAACATCTCCATTCTTTGAATGTAATCCTTTGCCTTCCCACAGGGCATGTGACACATCTATGTTCAAATTACTTCTTTTATTTGGTTTTTTTGTTTTTGGGTTTTTTTTTTTTTTAGGGCTGCACTTGCAGCATATGGAAGTTCCTAGGCTGGGTGTCGAATCGGAAATACGGCTACCAGCCACAGCAGTGCAGGATCCAAGTGGTATCTGCAACCTACACCACAGCTCATGGCAACACTGGATCCTTAACCCACTGAGCAAGGCCAGGGATTGAACCTGCAACCTCATGGTTCCTAGTCAGATTCATCTCCACTGCACCACAATGGGAACTCCCAAATTACTTCTTTTAATCAAGGTTCCCCCCCCAAAAAAAAGTTTGAGAGGTACTTTTTGTCCAAAAGTACTTGGATAAACAAAATAATTCACTCAAGTGGTTCCCCCATAAAACAGAGAGTGGTCCCTAGGACAAATTTCAGCCTCTGGAATTCTAGAATGCAAAAAGGACAATTTGCCACCCAGTTTAAAATCCAGACCCTACTAGGCATTGCCAAAAATTAAGCCGATCATCCCCAAAGCAATTAGTCTGGCCCAGTTCCTTTCATGACAAGTGACCTGAACACAGGTCACTGAGAGCTTTCCTGTTGCTGTGTAGTCATTTTGGGGCTGAGATCTTTCGCACTCACGCTTCAGTGAGATAGAAAATGCCAGAGATCCCTTGTGGCACAGCAGGTTAAGTATCAGCATTTTCACTGCAGCAGCTTGGGTCACTGCTGAGGCATGGGTTCGATCCCTGCCACATGCCACGAGCATGGGCAAGAAGGAAAGAAGGAAAATAAGAAGGAAGGAAGGAAGGAAGGAAGGAAGGAAGGAAGGAAGGAAGGAAGAAAATGCCTGTTTTAGCTCTGTGCCTTTGCCATAGGCCCATCCCCACCCCCTTTATTAACGAATCATTAATATGGGAAAATTTTCCAACTTTGCTCTGGAATCAAGCTGTATTCATCCCAAATGCAGGGCTGAGAGCTGATAGGGAGTCTTTAAGACCAAAGTTGTTTCTAATGAGGTTCTCAAGAGTCCCAGATTCTTGGACGCCTTTTTTCCCCATTCTTTCCAGCACCCTATCCAGCTCCATGTGTGAAGAAACATTCAACATATACTGACCTTGGTGAAAGGACCATAGGATATTTCACCCTTCATTCCTACTACTTTTTCTCACCATTCTTCTACACATGTTCCTCTTTTTTTTTTTTTTTATTAAAGTATAGTTGGTTTACAATATTGTGCCACTTGCTGTTGTAGAGCAAAGTGACCCAGGCATACATATATGTAAATTCCTTTTTGTACATTACCTTCCCATCATGGTCTGTCCCAAGAGACTGGACATAGTTCCCTGTGCTATACAGCAGGACCTCATTGCTTATCCATTCTATATGTGATAGTTTGCATCTGCTAACCCCAAACTCTCAGTCCATCCCTCTCCCTCCCCCTTGGCAACCGCAAGTCTATGTCTGTGAGTCTGTTGCTATTTTGTAGATGGCAACTCTTTTGGGTGCAAGTTGCAGCCAGTGCTCCTTCACTCACAGGAGCCTAGTCTGTTTGTGTCCAGTCCTATCTCAAAGCACATCTTGTGCAGGAACCCTTCTAACTACTGCTAAAAGAACTAAAGAATAAAACAAGTCCAATGAAGTATGATAGAGAGGGTGCACTGGGAATGGTGGGGGGTTACCAGAATCCTCTTTTGGTTACTGTATCCAAATCTACAAGTTCCCCTCAATGCTTACCTGAGAAATACCTCAGTCCATTACCAATGGTTCAGATAACATAGAATCCATCAAATTCAGTGCCTTAACTTATCTCCGGATGAAGGGCTGCATTCTTCATTCTAATTCCAGTACCGGCCCAAGTCTTCCTAATAGGAGTTTGTTAGCTCCTATTAGACACTCCACAAATCCCAGGTTTTCCGGGTTAGCATAAAGTGGTTGGAAAAGCAATGCCTGTAGAATCAAGAAGACTCAGATTGGAATGCTAGAGTAGCTGCCCACTAGCTACAGGAAGGTTATTCTTGCAGAGTCTCAGTTTCCCCATTTGTAAAGTGAAGCAATGTCGTCTAAGCTAAGAGTTTCTGTGAGCATTACATGCTAGCTTAAGAGGTGTTTGGTAAATATATATTCTCTTTCAAAATTCATTTTACACCATCACTGGCACAGCCCGTGCTCTTTTATGCCTTCCGAAAACATAACAGCCATGCTGTGGACTTCCAGCTTTTCACCCTCTGGAGTCGGGACCCTCTGTGCACTCTGAGTGCTTTGCCTCATCATTCACAGGGATGCAACTCTGTCTCCTCTTCTCCCCAATTTACACTTCTTAGTGATCAAGAGTCACTGCTGTCACTATGACCAGTGATAGCATGTCTGCATTTAGAAACTGAAAACTGTTATACAAAAGTACTTTGTAATATGACCATGAGGATTCCATCAGTGGAATCTCTATCTACCAGTCAAAATCTTCCTTGTCATAATTGGTATCACCAATTAAATGAATTCCGATCAAAAGAGGTTTTAAAAATAGCAAAGCTATTTATATGCAATTTTATTTCCATAGTTCCAGAGTTAATGAAAATGTACAAGTACAGAATTCTATTAATTTCTCTATTCATTTGACACATATTTATTGAATTTCTTCTGTGTGCCAACATCGTGCTGGGTGCTGGGCACACAATGACAGACATAACTGACAAGAACTCAGTTCCCTGGAAGAGGAAACAGACGCTTGATTTCACCAAGTCTAAGACACACGTTCCTTCATGTTTAAAATATCTTCAAAATTAGAATACATCTTACAATGCTGTGGGCTAGGCCATGATCAGAAGTTCATATTATCATCCCTTCAACTGAGTTAAATGCATTGTTGAGACTACTTGGGTCAAGCTTAACTGCCAGTTAAAATGTTCTCAAAAAGACTAACCTATGATTTTTAGGCAAAAATGCACAGAGATGGTGGAAAGGCATATATGTGATATTTCTCATGGGAGAAATGACCATTATCCCATAATTTCATATAAAGTAACAAACAAGTGTTTTGTGGAAAGGTAATCACCATATATGAAGTCCTGCTTGACAGATACATGTGCAAAAGGATTGTCCGTCATACTCTAAGCAAAGCAAATGACAGTAGGAAAATACTGCCAAATCCTTAAAATAGATGAAAGAAATCTGAAAACAATCAGAGGCTACTGTGAGCAATTCGGGCATGCCCCAAGACTGTCATTAAGGCATCATGTCACAGTTTAATTTGTAGCTTTCTTTCTCCCTTTCCAGTGGTATAAAAAATGATGATGTATCATACTATCCATGGCGTATCCTATTCCGTGAAATACTGTAATAAACAAGTAAACAAAACATAGAGTCATTCCAGGTCCTGAAAAAGTTACAAAACAATAAGCCAGATGCTGCTGTGGCGAATAACAGTACAATCTAATTTAGAAAGACAGGCAAGAAACACCTCCCTGAAGAGGTGAAGTCAAGGAGAAGCCAGTCCCACAGATAGCCAGCAGAATAGTCTAGGCAAAGGGAACCACTAGTGCAAAGGCCCTGAGGTGGTAAAGAGTTTATGTTCCGGGAGGATTTTATCACTGGTTATCAAGTGTTGACCTGCTCAGAAGCCCATGACAATATCATGAGGCCACAAACCAGCTCAATGAATAGCAAACATTATAGCAAACTTGTCCCTTCTTATCTGCAGTTTCGTTTCCCTCAGTTTCAGTCAACTATAGTCAACCACTATCTGAAAACATTAAATGGAAAATTCCAGAAATAAACAATTCATGTGCTTTAAATTGCACACTGTCCTGAGTGGCATGTTGAAATCTTGCACCCTCCCACTTCATCCCATCCAGGATATGAGTAATCCCTTTGTGCAGCATACCCACACTGCATACACTACCTGCCTGGTAGTATAAGGAAAAAATGTAGTATATACAGGGTTCAGTACTATCCACAGTTTCAGGCATCCATAGGCAGTCTTAGAACATGTCACCCATGGATAAAGGGAGACTACCATAAAAATAACTTGGAAATTTTTAAAATATTTCTTATACTTCATCTTGGTAAATATGTGGAGTCTAATACAGTCCAATTATTCTGGTAAAGGCAATGCCCACTGGCATGACCACCCACAGAGAAATTCAATAGTAAATAATCGTAAGGAAAAAAATGAATACCCAGTTCAGATAATGCATGTCTCACCTCTCTGCCTCCTTAGCTTGAGTACTTTACCCTCCTGTGCCCTTATCTTGGTGTTTTTTACAACCATACATCTTGCAGAAATGCCATCAATTCCTTCTAACCAGTGGATGGTTTTGATCAGGAGACTTACCAGAATTTATAAGAAAATTAACCTCAAATTCACCAGGATACTGATAAAAACTAGTTAATTTCCCATAGCAAACTGACCTGCTCCATCCATTTACTTACTTTCAGACACCTAGGACTCCCTTTCAATAGCTGGTCCTTTTACAAGAGCTCAGGATCCCCTTCCAGATGGCAAAGATAACCATCACCCCCTCGAGGCACTAGCTTCTGAAGCAGGTTTCATACCCACTATCCGGCATCCTCCTGACATCCTTTCTGTGATGCAGGTACTGAATTCCATTGACGGACAAGGAAAATGAAGTTTGCGGCCTGGACAAGTGACCTGCCCAAGTCCACACAGCTGTCAGAGCAAAGACTAAAGCCCAATCTGTGGCTGTTTCATGTCCTTAAGTAGGTCATGTGACCTCAGAAGTAAGGGGGCCAAAGAAGCTGTTAAAGTGGGGTTGCCAGATAAAACACGAGATGTCCAATAAATTTAAATTTCAGATAAATAATGAGCAATTTTATAGTATAGATATATGGTGTAGATCCCAAATATTGCATGACACATACTTATCCTTTAAAAAAGTCCACTACTTAGCTGAAATTCACTTCAAATTGTGCTTGGATGTGCTAAATCCTACCGGTTAAATGGACATGGGCTGTTCCTCCTTCTCACCATTCTCCACCTTTGAACCAGTCTATGTACTTACCATTTCTTTCTCTTCAAGCCAAAGTTCTTCTAAATAAGGAATTCCCTTTTTTTTTTCCCTCTTTTTTCTTTTTTTGGCCACCACAAAGTTCTGAGGCCAGGAATCAGATCTGAGCCATAGTTGCAACCCATGCTATAGCTGTGGCGACACAAGATCCTTTTACCCACTGTGCCAGGCTGGGGACTGAACCTTCATCCTGGCACTGCAGAGACACCACTGATCCCCTTGTAGCACAGTGAAAACTCCTAAATAAGGAATCCTTAGCCTAGAGTCCACAGACCCTCTGGGAATCTGTGGATAGAATTCAGAGAAGTTCATGAACTCAAATGGGAAAAATGATCTCTTCATTAGCCTCTAACTGGAATTTAAAATTTCTTTGATTATGAACATAGGCAACCAACCAAGCAAAACGGATCATATTATGGTGGTTGCAAATATCTCCAAATATAATTTATGCTCACAACTACTTCAAAATTACAATTGTTATTAGATTGGCCGCTGGATCTTATTTAATGCATGATGCAATTTGTATTCCCCAGGAAGCAGATAAAGAGAGAGATTGCAGTGTTCAGAGGCATATTAGCAAGGACTGTCAGGATCCACACTTGTGGACGGGAGGGGAGAGATGCACAAGTGGGTAGAGGGAGTAGCCAAGCCTCAGTGAGGGCCCTGTAGCCTTGGTTGACACCACGGCCAGCTCTGGATGTGAAATGGGCGGTCAGAATCACACCACATTGGGCCAAGGTGGCCTTTTACTCTCACCTCCACCATCAGGGGCTGTGCACATGACCTTGGCGGAGGCTGTTCCCTGCAACTAAAGCAGACACTGAAGGACAGGCAGCTGAAGGCCGCCTGCTGCCCACACTCCCAGCACTCAGGTCAGCACATTCTTCCTAGAAGGCCATCTGGGCAGTGCACTACCACGACCACCTGGAGGAAAGAACTCTATGTGAAAATCACTATATTTTATGTCATGCATTTGCAATTAGTTCCTAGATTGCATCAGGCTGCTGAAGAGATTCACAAAACAGTTAATAACCCCTGCACTGTTCTCTATCGACACCCCTTTTCATCCCCATTCCTAGCCCATCACGGCATTGCAGTTCTCACAATCACATATCCCAAAACAACCCTTCTCAATCCCATACCTCAAACCCTTCGAAGCTAGAGGAGGCCTTACAAGGTTATTTTCTTCTCCATCACTCTCTCCAAATCTTTCTCTTACTTTAAGGTCTTTGTGCATGTTTCTACAGTTACCTCTTTTCCACCTAACTCACCTGCACCCACGCCATCCTCGACCTGTGCCTCATCTTGATGCACCCATCACTGTGCCCCCTCCTCAGAACTTATCTCACATTGGTGGCTTGTTGCCTTCTCTGCCTTCTCCATTGGCCATCAGCTCCAGAGAACAGGACCGAGACTAGCTCACCTCTGCTGTGCCCCCAGTGCCAAGCACAGTGGAGGAATGGCACAGCATGTATATTTATGGGAAGAGGAGAAGAAAGGAGGAGGGCAGGAGGCAATGTATCCTGCTGTGTCAGTCTCGCTCATTCCCACCATAAAGGATTCCAGCTGCTCTATCCCTCTTTTCAGTCTATGCCCTGGCTTTTTCTTCCAAAGCATTGGTGCAGAGATGTGTGTTCACTGCTTTCACCGATGCACAGCTTGCACTCCAAGCTGGGCCATCCACACCATGTACTCTTCTGACTGGCATGTTTCTTATAAAGGGACCCACCTCTGTGGCTGGTGAGAAGTAATAGTGAAATGGTCAAAAGAGCATAGGAAAGAAATAAGGAGTTCCTTCCCAGCTCATTCATCAAATAGATTGACTTGGCTGTACTCCAAGGAATAGCACCCACTCGGAGCAAAGGGCACCACACCGTGAAAGCTCACTCCTCAGGCTTCTGCTGGAATCAGACAGGCCTGTTCTCCCCCTCACTAACCACGGGACATTGAGCAAGGCTCTGAGCCTCCACTCCTCCATCTGCCCAACTGAGGTGCTCGTGCTTCCCGTGCAAGGCTGTCGAGGGCTGGATGGAATTACTTCCCAAGTGCCTGCTTCTCAGCGGCCCTCACCGGCTGGCTGCTTTGTAATCTCTCTGTCTTCCAACCTGACTCTGCCTCGTCAGACAGAACAGATATGCCATACGGAGGACAGGCATCTTCTCTTTGGCTCCTAAGCTTCCGCAGCTTCCTAACCAGAGGCCTTGCTGGCACCTCTAATTTTCCTCCCAGCCAAACAAGCAGACAGCCAGGCAGCACAAAGATGAGCCCACAGCATGTGAGTGCCAATGCGAGCGTGAGGCCGATGTTGCGGGTGGCCCCAGAGCCTCCCTTTGAACCAGTCCCAGCCCACACCTTCCCTGTGGCTCAGGCAGGCGTTAGCAGACAGAACAGCTCTCCTAGGATAGACTGTGTCTTTCCAAGCAGCATCTTCATAGAGAAGGATAAATGTCTCACATATTTTTCTCAAAATCTCCTTACTGTCCCAACAGTAGAAAAACTGACATTAGCTTCTTTAATCTACGAGAATACAAATAATAGAAAACTGAACCTTCCATATGCCAGGCAATGTACTAAAGCTTTTATAAATTTCTTATTTAACATAAACTACAGTTAGAAGGCCATGAGCACTAACCTTGTCTATTGTATTTCCTATTTTATGCCCAGAATCTAACTTAGCACATAAGTTCTTTAAAAAAAAAAAAAAAAGAAAGAAAGAAAGAAAGAAAAAGAAAAGAAAGAAGGAGTTCCCACGATGGCTCAGTGGATTGAGAACCTGACTAGTATCCATGAGGATGGGGGTTTGATCTCTGGCTTTGCTCCATGGATTAAGGATCTGGCATTGCCCCTAGCTGCAGCGTAGTTCACAGATGTGCCTCAGATCTAGTGTTGCTGTGGCTGTGGAGTAGGTGGGCAACTGCAGCACCAATTCGACTCCCACACCGCAATTACATATGCTGCACGTACAGCCTAAATAAATAAATAAATAAATAAAATGCATTTGAATGAAACTCAACAAATAGTAGCTTTTCCCCCTGTTCTGTTTTCCTACTCGACCCAGCCACAGTAGGACATCTGGACCCATCCTACAGAATCAAGGCCCCTGTTCCCTTTGACATGGTCACCTCTTCACAGATGAGGAAGTCAAGGCTCTGAGGTGAGGTTGCATGATTTGGCAAAGGCTATGGGCTGCTGGGTGACCAGGCCTAGAACTAGATCTCCCTCACTAGAAGACTAAAATTCTTCAGAAATGACTATGCCCAGAGCATCTGTTGGACAAATGGATATCTATGTTGATACCCTCTAGTCCAGGCTTGGAGACCCATACCAGTCAGGTCTGAACTCGGAGGCTCAAAGGGCCCACAGGCAGCTGTCCTGAAACTCAGCAAGAGTGAGGCACTGCCAACCACCTTTTAGATGGAGTCAATGAAGACGACAGTACTTCCCTCTGGATATAGGCTAGCATCCATAGTGCTGGCACACAACACCTCACTTCAGCATCTCAACAACCACTCCTGGAAGATATTTTTACTATGTGTCATCTACAGATGAGATAACTGGGGATCAGATAGATTCAGAGACTTCCCAAGGTCACTGAACTAATGCTTGGAAGAATCAAAACTAAAATAAAAAAAAAAAAAAAGGAGTTCCCATCGTGGAGGGGGGAAGAAAGGTGAAAGCATGGCCCCTATCCTCAAGGTGCTTATACTCAAGGTGAGGAAGTGAAACAGTCATAAAAAGAGGAACTTCCACAATGAGACTTACTCAGCAAACATCCTCTAGACCCCAGAGCAAAAGTTCCATCTTTTGCCTCCATTAAAACAGTCAGAACAAAAACACACTAACCCATTAAGAAGTCTCCCTTGGAGTTCCTGTTATGGCTCAGTGGAAATGAACCCAACTAGTATCCATGAGTCTACAGGTTTAATCCCTGGCCCTACACAGTGGGTTAAGTATCTGGCATTTCCATGAGCTGTGGTGTAGGTCGCAGACATGGCTCGGATCCCATGTGGCTGTAGCTGTGGCTGTGGCTGGCAGCTACAGCTCCAGTTCAACCCCTAGCCTGGCAACTTCCATATGCTGCAGCTTTGGCCCTAAAGCAAAAAAGCCCCCCCACCCCACCCCAAGTATACGGAATAGGAGATACAGAAGACACAAAACAAAAACCACCCCTCCAAACTGATGACCCTTTCATCCCAAAGGACATGGAATTTTCTGAGGCACCCTGCCACTATAGAAGCCCAGTTTTCACAGCCCAGGGGCCCCAGATTCCACTCAGCATCATCTGGAATCAAGGAACGTGCATTTAATGGAAACTTAGCCAATTCAGATTTCTCTACAATCCCACATCCCTTTCTGCCAAGAAGCTGCTTCGAAGGATGACACTCCCTTGATGTGAATTTGAAGCCTGCCCCATTAATAAGGCTTCCCTCAGAAAACATTTTTAGATCAACCCTGTTCCAGACACTTGCTCCTAAGGACAAAAACAAGAAGAAATACTGCACTAGCTCAAACATTGTGGAGCTCTTTGGTGATCAGAAATAAGGGAAAATATTAGAACAAATGTGATTAACCCAGATATCCTCAGCAACCTTCAAAGCAGACCATTCCTCTTTACTCCAAGAAGCACAACTCAAGCAGAGCTGGCTCCTCTGGCCCACACCCCTATGAGCCAAGCCAACCCTCTCAAAACAAACAGACCTCAGAACAATGAGGGGAAATACAAGGTGAGGGAAGGAAAACGGAAGAGGAAACAGGTACTAGCAAGAAGGAGGAGCAGAACTGGAAAACAGGCTGCAATTAGCATGTGCCTCATTTTATTTTAAAGAAAAAGGATTAGGGGCTCAGATGGCACAGCCTCCTCAAAGTTCACTTTTGTGCAGCCACAAAGTCTGGAGGGACCTGAGGCTCCAGTAGCAAATGGCCCAGCACCGTGCTCACCATGTGAACTGTATTTCTCTCTGTCATGGAAGGAGGGGCAGTTCCGTCTCCAAACCTCAGACCCATTTGCTCTCAGATAAACAAATATCTCCTCAGCCTTTGCCAACTTCGCCCAGCCAGAAAGTCGTAATGCTGAATTAGTAGCATTTCCATCACTTCTGTGACAAGCTGGTGACAGACTGGGACATGATGAGTGGAGCAATCAGATGTTGTTACAGGAAAGAGACATGAGGACAGAATAATAACCGAGTGGTACAGTAATAACCATCATCGTAATGGCCCCCATTTACATAAAATTTATAATTGCCAGGATAACAAAATGAGCAAGAGCACCTGTTTGCAGTCAGACAGACCTGAGACAGAAGGCTGGCTCCTCTGCTCTCGAGTGCTGTGTCCCTGAGCAGCTTTCTTGACCTTTCTGAGCCTCAGTTTTCCATCTTTAAATGGCAGATCATGACTGCTACATCCTAAGATTGTTTGGGAGGTTTGAATGAAGTGATGTCTGTAAGGCCTTTGCACAACATTAGAAGTATACTAATTGTGGGAGTTCCCGTTGTGGCTCAGTGGAAACAAATCTGACTAGTATTCATGAGGCTGCAGGTTCGATCCCTGGCCCCACCCAGTGGGTTAAGGATCCGGCGTTGCCATGAGCTGTTCTGTAGGTCATAGACCTGGCTCAGATCCTGCATTGCTGTGGCTGTGGTGTAGGCCAGCAGCAACAGCTCCGATTCAACCCCTAGCCTGGGAACCTCCATGTGCCATGGGTGTGGCCATGAAAAGCCAAAAAGAAAGGAAAGAAAGAAAAGAAAGGAAAGGAAAGGAAAGGAAAGAAAGGAAAGGAAAGGAAAGGAAGGAGACGCGTACTAATTATAAGAGTGTGAGTATTATAAGTATTTTCTATTATTTCAACCAGAATTATGTGCTATTTCATTTTGTTTTTAATCTTGTATAGGAGACAGTGTTTTAACCCCACTTGACTGAAGTAAAACAGAGACCCAGGAAGGTTAAATGTCTTTCCCAGGAAAGAAGTGAATGAAGAAATAAAGACTGTGTATGACTTTCTAATTGCTTCTGTAACAAATTACTACAAATTTAATGACTTAAGACAACACAAGTTATTACCTTACGTTGTACAAATAAAAAATCCTTTGAGCCATGTCCCTTAAAGGCTGTGAGTAAAGAGTCCATTTCCTTGCTTTTTTCAGTTTTAGAAGCCACCTGCATTGCTTGGTTCACGGCCCCTTCCAATATTTTCAAACCCAGCAGCCTCTCTAAGGACCCATGTGATGACCTTGGGCCCATCCAGACAATCCAGGATAACCTCCCCATCTCATGATCCTTAACTTAATCACATCGGCAAAGTCCCTTTTGCCATGTAAAGGTGACATATTCACAGGTTTTGGAGATCAGGATATGGACCGCTCCGGGGGAGGGGTGGTCATTATTCAGCCTATCACAGACTGAATCCTGCTCTGCAGAATCTAACCATTTGGGTTTGGTTGGGGTTTGGGTTTGGTTTTGCTTTAAACTCTTTCATTTATTTATTCGGCAAACACCTTGTGCGGGGCACATTTATCATTTAAACCTGCTCCTCTCTAGGTGTTAGCGCATCAGAATCTAGCTTCATTAGTGTGAAATAAAAGAGGGCTGTACGTACAGAACCTAAAATATCACTGAAACCCAGACTTTAAATGTGAAAAGGACCTTAGAGACCATCAGCCAATACTCTTATTTATACAGGGGCAAACTCAGACAGAGCGGTAACATGACGTCCCCAGGGTCAAATACTGAGTTTGTGAGAGGTTCTGAGAACCTGAAATTCAACTGGGGGAAAAGGAGTTCCTGTTGTGGCTCAGCGGATTAAGAATTCAACAAAGGGTCCATGAGGATACAGATTCCATCCCTGGCCTCTCTCGGTGGTTAAGGATCCAACGTTGCCACAATCTGCAGTGTAGGTCAGATCTGGTGTTGCCATGGCTGTGGCGGAGGCCAGCAGCTACAGCTCCAATTTGAACCTTAGCCCGGGAACTTCCATATGTCACAGGTATGACCCTAAGAAGGAAAAAAAAAAAAAAAAAAGAACTGGAGGAAAAAAACAGAGTCATGTTAGAGACAAATATCAGCAGGGTATAGTAACCTATAGTTAAAGAGATACAGGAGCAGGGGTGCCTGAATTTCATGGCATAGGGATGTCATTCACTGAACTGAGAATATACAGCAAAGATGACATGTTTTCTAGGGTAATAATGCATTTTGTGTGTTCTGGATCTTGGACCTCTTTTTGTAGGATGGGCTTAACTTCATTGTGAAATTTCCATTACTCTTTCTCTTCATATTCTCTCACAAGTATGGGCATGAGGCTGTAATCTTCATCTGACCATCACCTATCTGTACTTTTTTTAAGTAATACACTTCACTTTTTTTTTTTTTTTTTGTCTTTTGCTGCCTTTTTCTATGGCCGCTCCCGCGCATATGGAGGTTCCCAGGCTAGGGGTCTAATCGAAGCTACAGCTGCCAGCCTACGCCAGAGCCACAGCAATGCGGGATCCGAGCCGCGTCTGCGACCTACACCACAGCTCATGGCAACCCTGGATCCTTAACCCACTGATCAAGGGCAGGGATCGAACCCGCAACTTTATGGTTCCTAGTCGGATTTGTTAACCACTGAGCCACGACGGGAACTCCTACACTTCAATTTTTAGAGCACTTTTAGGTTACAACAAAACTGAGCAGAAAGTACAGAGAGTTCTCATGCACCTCCTGTCCTCACACATGTACAACCACTCCCCGCCCTGAGGATTCGTTACAGTTGGTGCACCTACATGATACATCATGCCCAGAGTCCATAGCTGACACTAAGGTTCATTTCTGGTGGACCACATTTTGAGAGTTTTGACAAATGTGTGATGACATGTATCTGCCATTACAGTATCTATCACACAGAGTATTTCACGGCCCTAAAATCCTCTGTGCCCTAGCTCTACATCCTTCCCTTCCCTTAGCCCTGGTAACTGCTGATCCTTTTACTGACTTCAGAGTTTTGCAAGCAGTGTGTTTTCTTTCCTGCTAACACTGAGGTAGACCTTGGGGATAAGATTTTGTCCTGGAGTTCCCTTCCTGGATCAGGGGTTAACGAACCCAACTAGGATCCATGATGTTGCAGGTTCAATCCCTGGCCTCACTCAGTGGGTTAAGGATCTGGCGAATCCCGTGTTGCTATGGCTGTGGTGTAGGCTGGCAGCTGTAGTTCCAATGTGACCCCTAACCTGGGAACTCCATATGCTGAGGGTGTGGCCCCAAAAAGCAAAAAAAAAAAAAAAAAAAAAAAAGATTTTGTCCCAACACCTACCAACTTACACTTGACCTAAAGGCGATAGAGGTGGCTGCCCACTTCTGTTTGAAATTTAAAGATGTTCCCAGAGTTTCTGCTGTGGCTCAGCGGGTTAAGGATCTGGCATGGTCTCTGCAGCGGCTCAGGCCACTGCTGAGGTGCAGGTTCGACCCCCAGCCTGGGGTAGTGGGTTAAAGGATACAGCATTGCCACAGATGTACTGTAGGTTGCAGCTGCAGCTCAGATTCAATCCCTGGACTTGGAACTTCCATATGCTGAGAGTGTGGCCAAAAAAGAAAAATAAAGATGTTAACCCACTGCTTTCTAGTTTGCATTGCTTCCAGGGAGAGGGATCTGATAAATTCTTGTCTGTTTCCTTTATATGTGGTTTTCTACTCTGCTTATAAGATTTTTTTTTTGTTATCACTGATTTTAAGCAATTTGATTGTGCTGTGCCTACGTGTATTCTTTTTTTCATGTTTCTTGTGCTTGAAGTTCATTGAGTTTCCTACATCTAAATGTTTATAGTTTTCATCGAATTCTGACATTTTTCTGCCACTATTTCTTCAAGTATTTTCTCTGTCCCCTTCCTCTTTCTTCTTTGAAATTTCCAAATACAAGAATATGAGAATTGCCTATGGCTCCCTAATGTACTGTTCATTTATGTTCAGTCTTTTTTCTGTGTTTCATTATGAACAGTTTCTATTGCTAGGCCTTAAATCCACTACTCTCTTCTGGGATGACTAATCTGTTGTTAATCTCACCCAGTGTATTTTTCATCTCAGACATTGTTTTTTTTTTTTTTTTTTTTTTTCAATCTCTGGAAGTTCAGCTTTTATTTTTATTTATTTTGTTTTGTTATTATTATTATTTTTTTGCTTTTCTAGGGCCACACCCGAAGGATATGGAGGTTCCCAGGCTAGGGGTCCAATCGGAACTGCAGCTGCCAGCCTACTTCACAGCCACAACAACGTCAGATTTGAGCCACATCTGCAACCTACACCACAGCTCATGGCAATGCCAGATCCTTAACCCACTGAGCGAGGCCAGGGATGGAACCCACAACCTCATGGATGCTAGTTGGGTTCATTAACCACTGAGCCATGACGGGAACTCCCAACTTTTATTCTTTTTATATCTTCCATATTTCTTCTTACCATGCTTGCCTTTCCTTCTGCCTTCTTGGATATATGAACTATAATTTTAACAACTGTTTTAAAGGTTGGATTTTTCTCATTGTAGGTTGTATTTTCCAGCATTGCATGTGTGGTACATTTTTACTAAAGAAGACAATATAAATTATATCTAGTTGATGCTGGATATTCTTGTATTAAATAGTCTCTAACTTTGCTCTGGGATGCAGTTAAACTGGTTTAGAGCAATTTAATCTTTTAGAGCCTTGCTTTAAAATTCTGTTGGGTAGGACCAGAGCAACTTTCAGTCTGGGGCTAATTTACCCTATTCTAGAAGCGGTAAGCTATTGAGTCATCTAGCCAATGCTTTATGTTACAAGGCTTTTGCAGAGTGCTGATGGGAACACAAATCCTCCAGGGCCCCATGTGAAAGCCAGGGGATTGTTCACCTTGCTCCCTTCTGCCCATTCTTTCCCCCGCCTCAGATTCCGCACATGCCTGTGCTAATCTCTGTGAGCTAAAGGGGTGCCCCTGCAGATTTCTGGAGCTCCCTCCTTTCATGTGCTCTGCTCTGTGAGCTCAGGCTGCCTTGGAATTCGACTCTCAACACTCTCTCCCTCTCCACTGGGAGGGGCCTGGGGGCTGGAAACTCTCCAGGTTGCAAACTGGGGCACTGGTAGAGCTCTCTTTATTCATCTCCCTTCTCAAGTTCACTGTCCCATGCTGCTTATGACCCACAGTTTGAAAACTGTTGTTTCACATATTTTTCCCAGTTGTTTAAGGTGAGATCAACTTGAAATCTCTTATTCCACCTTGGCTAGCAGCAGAAGGCCTTTGGTATACAAGTTTTCTTTTCTTTTTTTTTTTTTTTGCTTTATAGGGCCACACCTACGGCATACAGAGGTTCCTAAGCTAGGGGTCAAATTGGAGCTACAGCTGCTGGCCTATGCCACAGCCACAGCAACGCTGGATCCAAGCCACATCTGTGACCTACACCACAGCTCGCAGCAACGCCAGCTCTTTAACCCATTGAGCAAAGCCTGGGATTGAATCCACATTCTCGTGGATCCTAGTCGGGTTCGTTATTGCTAAGCCAGCATGGGAATTCGAAGTTTTCTTTTTTTTTTAATTGTAGTTGATTGACAATGTTGTGTTAGTTCTGCTGTAGAGCAAAGTGTTTCAGCTATACATATATACGTATTCATCTATATTCCTTTGAAATTCTTTTCTATTATAGCTTATTACAAACTGAATATATTTCCCCATGTTATTCAGTGAGGCGCTGTTATTTATCTATTTTATGTATGATAGTGTGCATCTATTAACTCCAAATTCCCAATTTATCCCTCCCCAGCACCTTTCCCCTTTGGTAACCATTAGCTTGTTTTCAAAGTCTGTGAGTCTGTTTCTGTTTTGTAAATTAGTTCACTTGTATCATTTTTTTAGATTCCCCTTATAAGTGATGTTATACAGTATTTGTCTTTCCCTGACTTACTTCACTTAGTATGATAATCTCTAGGTCTAGTATGTTGTTGCAAATGACATCATTTCATTCTTTTAATGGCTGAGTAATATTCCACTCTGTGTGTGGAATATTACACACACACACACACATATGCCTACTACATCTTCTTTATCCATTCCACTCATGGACACTTAGGTTCCTTCCAAGTCTTGCCTATTTAATCGTGCTGCTATGCACATTAAGGTGGTATACATTTTTGAATACTAGAATTGGAGGTGGCTCTCTTAAAAGGATTCAGCCCACCTCAACACTATATTAGGGTTCTAAACAACATGGCTTGTTATAAATAATTCCAGCATGATGCCAAAACATCCATGTCTCACACTATCCATTATCACACTAAGTCTCCCTTCAACCCTGTATTTGAGCAGAATTGCTGACCACCTCAATTCAACCTCTTATTTACTCAAAAGGCAAAGTTCTCCACTATTTTAAAAATACCTAACATTTCTTTGGCACAAGCTTTGCACAGCACTGGGGTTAGGATTAGGGTTAGGGTTAGCTACCTCTTGCTCTTAGAGAGCTATTACCTCTCTCTATGTTACATGGCACAGCCCACACTTAGCTGAACAGTATATTCCTTCAAACAAACATTGTCATAACATTCCACATCCCCATCCAGGAGGGCCTAAAGCCCTCAGCCGCTCACATGAGAGAATCAGATCCAAGATTCAAGTCTAAAAATACCTTGCTCTTTTGAAGCAAACCCCTTTGGAGGTCTCACAAGAATTTAAAAGAGAATTTCTAGGCTGTGAGTTCCAGTGCTGAGAACTGAAGGGATATTTGAAGCCCTGCCCACAGTTCCAGGAAACACCCTTTGTATGAGAGCTCCTTTCCCGCACAGAGGTGAGAATGAGGCTATGACCCTGGAACACAGGAAAACAGAAACCCTGCTGCAAATAGTCTTACACTGACATTAGACATGAAAACACCCATTGGCTTGATTTGCTGTCACAGTCCAAGAAAATAACAACATGTAAGGATTTCAAAGCAATTTCATTGACGTTCTCGCTTGATCCTGACAACAAGCCTGGAAGTAGAAGAGGCAGGCAGCACAGTTCAGAGCAAAAGAGGATGGATGTGAGCCTCACAGAAGTTAAATGATGTGAACAAGGTCACATGGCTACAGGGTAGCAGAGCAGGACCTTGAACATCTAGGGTTTTCTAACTCTAGGTCAAGAACTTTTTCCATTATGCCCTGCTTCTTCTCTTCCTGTATCAGAAAAGAACCTCCAGATTTCTTGTGACCCCTAGACCAGGGTTTCTGCCCAGTGGCTCCATTGACATTTGGAGCTGGATAATTCTCTTTAGAGGTGGGGGTGGGGGCTGCCCTGTGCATTGTAGGATATCGAGCTGCCTCCCTGGCCTCCACTCACTAGACCCCAGTAGCACCCCCACCCCACATTTGACAACCAAAGAAATCTCTAAATGCTACCATATTGTTTATGTCCCCAATGGGGAAGAAGGGGGAGAGGAGACAAAATTGCCCCTCAGTTGAAAACTACCGTCCTAAGTGATGCCTAAGATTGCTTCCCACATGTCTGAGGGAGGTAGAAGGGACAAAGTTTGCTCAGTTAAAGAAGAAACACAAAAGCAAAAGAGGAGCTTGTGCTTATGCCAGTGAGTCTAGGACCTGAAACCCAGCAGTAAGGGACGCATGGAGAATTGTACAGCACCTGGGAGTCATCTAAAAGGTTCTCTTCTTGGGAGTTCCCATCCTGGCTCAGCGGAAACGAATCTGGCCTCGCTCAGTGGGTTAAGGATCCAGCATTGCCATGAGCTGTGGTGTAGGTCACAGACACGGCTCGGATCTGGCATTGCTGTGGCTGTGGCATAGCTCTGATTCGTCCTGGGGCCTGGGAACCTCCACATGCCGTGGGTGAGGCCCTAAAAAGACCAAAAAAGACAACTAAGGAAAAAAATAAAGTGAGGTGTGGATAAATAAATAAATAAAAGGTTCTCTTCTTGGCCACACCCTGAATTTAACTTTTTGTTTTCTCACTCCACTCCCTCAGGCTCAGCCAACTCTGAGTAACCCAAACGACTTTCTGAGGAGACATGTCTGGGAGGCAACACAGAGTTAGCTGATCTAACAAGGGGCAATATGGTGTAGACGTTAAGGTACAGGCTCTGTTCATGCAATAACGTGGCTGAACCACAGATACTATTAGGTGAGTGGAGCCAGGCACACAAAAGCACATGCTGTGTGAACTCATTTACATGAAGGGCAAGAGCAGGCAGCACTAATCTCTGATGATGGAAGTCAAGAGTAGTGGTGATGTGTTTGGTGATATTATCTGGAGACAGGTTTGGGGGTACCATCAGGGGATGGAAATGTTCTGTCTTGCTCTAGGCAGTGGCTACCCTGGTTATAGACAGAAGCAGAAAGTCACAGGGCTCTACATTTAAAATCTGCGCACATTACTGTGCATGAATTATACTTCAAGTAAATAAACAACCTTTATCACCTCCATAGAGAATGTCAACTCTGGAGCCAAACTGTGTGGGTTTGAAGTGGACTCAGAGTGAGAGGTCAGTGAACTGCATGGGGGCACAGGAAGTACACCAGAGTATTAGCATCCTTAGAATTAAAGGGACCTCACTTCTAACCAGCCAAGTAAAGTGAAGGATTAGGGAAGGTGCTCCTACACTAGGCTGGAGTCTCGTCCACCCACGCCTCCACTGCACTGAACACAGAGTGGTCTTTGTGGTGGAGACACGATGACTCAATTGATCCCCCTCCTTGGTAAGCACCCCCACCTGCGTCATCAAGACAAGCATGTCTGCTATTATTCTGGCTTATTTAGCTCCTCCAAAATCTCTCAGGTGGTCTGCTTAGATGCTGCCTCTGTTTGCAGAGCTCTTCATCAGGAGACTGAATATTTACAGAATACAACAGTTCTGATCAAACGGTCCATCTCACTGGAGACTAGGCATTGTTCTGTATCTTAGGAGTTATTCTTGGCAGACGCAGCCCTCACTCTTATCATCCTTTTCTTTACATTTTAAGGCCTCGCATAAGGAGAGCTGCAGTGAAACAGATGAAATGAGGAACAGATGTGATCGCTCTGTACCTTTCCCCCAACTATCTCTCGGTGGATTTACCAGGGTATCTTCGCTGCCCTTCACTCCTTACTATCTTTTATTCTTCTCTGTGGAAAGTGGCTCAGTCAGTAGGAGATAAACAAATACAAGCATGTGTAGAAAGAGCTTTCGACAGTGTATCAGGAGCAGGGATTCTAGATCCATTATCCAAATGTGTGATTGATTTACATGTATTTTAACCTTTCTGCACCATGGGTTTTGTTCTGTTTTAATCTGTTAAGTGATTTGTCTAGCTACGTGGTTAATGAACATGTGTCAGCTATGGAAACCCTCCTACCAACAGGATCTCAAGCAAAAGAAAAGAAAAAAAAAACAAAAAACCGCACATTAAAACCTGAAATCAATGTTGTTTGGGTTAAAACAGAGATGGACATCAAGAACTTGCCTTCTCAACTTCTGCACCCCCCTCCCCAACCTCACAGTAGTCCCCAAAGTATCTCCCCAGGGCCCTTGGACTTGGGATTCTAGGAGCACAATTTAAAAACGTCTAAATTGGATCTTTAAAAAAAAAAGAAAAAGTCATTTCCCAGCCTGCTAAAATGATGTTCTAGAGTGCCCCCATTTCTACCCACTCCACAAATTTTAACCAGCAGATCCTCCTGACTTTAAGAAGATGGAGTTCCCGTCGTGGCTCAGTGGTTAACCAATCCGACTAGGAACCATAAGGTTGCAGGTTCGATCCCTGGCCTTGCTCAGTGGGTTAGGGATCTGGCATTGCTGTGAGCTGTGGTGTAGGTCGCAGACGCGGCTCGGATCTGGCGTTGCTGTGGCTCTGGAGTAGGCTGGCAGGTACAACTCCGATTAGACCCCTAGCCTGGGAACCTCCATATGCCACGGGAGCAGCCCAAGGAAATGGCAAAAAGAGAAAGAAAGAAAGAAAGAAAGAAAGAGCAAAGCAAAGCAAGAAAGTCCCTAGGTAAAATCCTCTATGACTTTTCTGCATGGAAAAAGGAAGAAGGACACACAAGAAAGTAAGTACCATGGTCACTTCTGGGCAACTAGACTATCATGGCAATGATTCCAGCATGATGTGTGGATCTCACGTTCCTACATCACTACCCATAACACACATCTGAGAAGACCCTTGTACCTCTCGGATGGGCTGCACCCTGCAGGCTGGCGAGTCCTGGAGCGACACCACACAGTGTACAGTCATCAGCAGATGGGACAAGGAAGTCATCTTTGCTCCTCGGGAGAGAAGGCTACCATTTACAGGGAGAGCTGAGGGCAGGTTGGCTCATCGGTTACCATGGAAACCAGTAGCTGGGGCACATCCCTCACAGTCCCTCAGGTTAACCATTATCATGAGGCAGACATTGCCCTTTAAAAACTAGCAGGCAGAGCCATTCTGGCCTAAGGAGTAGAACCTGGCCAGCTGGGGCAGGAGACAGTTCATGTGATAAAGTGGAGGAGAGGCAGGCAGGGGATGCACAGAGAGCGAGAGAATAGCCATCTTGAGGGCCCTGACACATGCTCTTGCGGTGCCCAGCCTACGTCCCACTGTGAGGCCTTGCCTTCTCTAGGGTGGCTGGTGTGGCCTTCCACACACAATGAGTGTGAATGCTACACCATAGGATACGGACACAGTGGAAAACGGTCCTCAAACAGGATTTCCTCACGTGTGTCCCTTGAGATACCAGTCGTAGAAATAAATGCCTGGCCACAAAACAGGATGGTAGTGAGGACAGGGCCAGCCTACCCCAAAGTACGGGTGACCCTTGAACAACACTAGTTTGAACTACACAGGTTTGAAACTTATACGTGGTCCACATATACGTGGAATTTTTTTCAATAAATATAGTATCCATTTTCATGTTACAGATCTTTTAATTAACTAAGTGTAGGGGAAAATCCGTGTTCAGTTAGAGACCACTGTAAGTGCAATGAAAAGAACTAGAGCTTGAATCCTGATTCTCTCCAATGAGATTACGCTTCCGGCCCGTGAGTGAGTCATTTATCTATTCCTTTGTTTTTGAGGCAGTGATAACAGGATGCAGATTTTCCACTGAACAGGGAGGGTGTTGGCACCCCTAACCCCCCATTGTTCAAGGGTCAACTGCATTCAAGTTTGAGAACCACTGTGTATAGTCCGGCCCTACTAGTGACTAAATTCACTGTCAGGAGCATCTTAACATCTCTGGCCAGCAGGAAGCCTGATTAATGTTGCTTACATTTCCCAAACTGATTTGATGACAAAACTCTTTCTTCCCCATAACCTCTGTTAATATCTCAACAAACCTCTGTATCAGAACAGGCTTTGCAAAGGCAAATTTTTAAAACTGCATTGTGAGGCATGATATAAACGAGGAATTACAAAAGAGGAAGGGGAGAGGGAAGGACACCAGTTCAGGGTCTGGTGGACTTTGAGTTACAGACAAAACAAAGGACCATTTATGATTCCAGAGAAAGTCTGGAACTTTCTTCTTATCTACTAGTGCCTTTTTCCCAGCTCATTCCTAGAGAGGAGACAGAGATGTGAATTACCATTAGCAGTGGAACATCTCATGACCAACAGAAGGGGACTATTGGTAGGTATTAGAAGTGATACACTGTGGAGGCCCTGCTGGACCCTACCCTTCCTCCCACTGTTGGCTGACTGTGACATGTCTTCCCCTAGGAAGAGCAGAAAAAGGAAATTTTCCTGATACCTCAAATGGGCAAATACCCGCCTCTGCTGCAGCTGTGTTAACACAAGATGCTTGGAGCAGGCGATGCCTAAGGCATGTACCACTCAGAGCCTAGTCATCAAGTCAGCGAGGAGACAAAGAATCCCTCCCTTTGGGTCCACTCAGCGGTCTGGGGAGCACTCAGAAAGGGCTCCTCTCCTGACCAGTTGCCAGAGGTTTCCTGAAGCCTCAACCCTGTAGCACATATTCTCCTTCCTTCTAGGCTGAGGGCTAAGGTATAGGGAGTGGAAAGAGAAGTCCTAGCAGAGGCATCTGGGAGAGCAAAGTCTTGGCAGGCAGGAGGGGGCAGCATGGCCCAGGACCTCCAAGCAGCTTAGGCTGGGGCAAGGTGTTTGGCAGGAGAGTGCAGACAGAGCAGGATGGAGCTGCCAGGAAGCGGTCCACAGTTCCACATGTACTGCAGCTACAGTCAGTTGTAGTTGCTGATGGTAGGAGGGGAAAAAAGAGGAAGGAGGAATGGGAGTTGACAGAGAGGGTTAGGCAGGCACCTGGAAGAAGGACACAGGAGCAGAGGGAGGAGGTCAGAAAAGCTAGTAGGAGTAGGAGGTGGAAAGACAAGTTCAGTCCTTGACAAGTGAAGCAGGTTAAATAAGAAATCCAGGCATTAATGGTGATGATGATGACAGAGATGACTGGGAACTCTCTCTACCTGCCTTCTCTCCCAGCTGTAGGAATTGTTAGGGGAAGCAGGAGAAGACAATGATCTAGAGAACACCTGGGGGCAGGTAGAGCTGATGGGAGCTTCATCCAACCCGATCACTCTCTCCCTGGCCCCCATTCATCCTTCTGCAGAAGACAGACAGACTGGGTTGTTCCAACCGGGTCCCAAACCCCTAGAAGCCCAGTGGTCCATACCTAAGATACCTTCTCATCACTCTCCAAGATGTGCCTAAGACTGGCTCCATTCCCTTTATGGGGTGATTACACCCTCCTTCCTCTGATAGGTTATGGTCCAGAGTGGCCACCACCTCTGCTCCCTCCACCTCCAGCTCCCAAGAAGCCCAGGATAAGCCATCTACCTATGGAAGCAGAGAACAGGTAACACTTTCTACAAAACAAGGTCATACTGAAAACCACCAAGACACCCTCCCCTTAGGGTGCATTCTCTTCAGGGTAGATGTTGAATTCTAGTAACACATTCCCTAGGATGTTTTCAAATCCAGACACACTGGAGCCTTGTTCTAGCCTCGCTCTGGGCAAAGGCCCCGGGCTCCCCTTCAGCCTCTGACCAGCTCGGGCTGCTGCCCCTGCTCAGTCCTGGTGGGCAGCACTTAACAGGCTAGGCTTGCAGCCCCGGGGCTGCAAGCAGCGAGCTCTGCTTACTCCAACCTCAGGCCCCCACTTGCCCACTACTGTTTTTTTTTTTTTTTTTTTTACGCTTCTGTTCCTTCAGGCTGGCCAGCCTCTGTGAGTGCCTTCTTTCTGCCAAGACCTCGGGCACTGGCACATCCCAGTCCCATCCTCACTGATCTCATGGTTCCATGTCCACTTGCAGAGCCCACCTCATTGCCACCCACATCTGGGACAGCAAGCAGAAGGCATTGCTTTAAAGACTTCCCAGTTTCCTCCTGAGTTCAGTTTCTTCCCAAGAGCCTGGCACATCTTAGCTGCCGGCGTGAACTGTGAGTTCCCAGAGATGCTGATGGCACTTTCCAACATTCGTCACTTTTGACACATCTAAAATAGCCTCGCTCCCAGCGTTCCAAGAGCACCAGCCCAGATGGACTGGCTGCCGGGGAAGCATCAGTCTCTGAAAGGCCGCTGAGAGCTCCTGGGCAGAGCCTTCCTGACTGAATTGCTCCTGCCTTCCTCTCACTCCCCCACCCGTTCCAAGGCTGAGCCAGCAGAGTCTGCTAGGTCCCAGTCCAGCCCTTGCTGCCCTGTTTTCAAGCTCCAGGTAGGCTTTTTCCCATGGAATTCCTCAAACCTTGTCTCCCTACAACCCCAAATTCTTTGCCATCTGCTGGGTCCAGTTCTGCCAGAGAGGAAGCTGCCCCCCTGGGAAGCTCTCTGTGGGAATGCCTTTACTCTTTCAGGCCACTGAGAACCTTATAGGAAGAAGCCTGACCCCCTGACTTTTCAACAGCTAAAGTCAAGGGCCCCAGGAACCAAGGTCAGTAAAGGCATATATTTGTGGGTTTACCTCTTGGCTCTTAATTCTGTTCCACTGGTCTATGTATCTGTGCTTAGGCCAATAACATACTGTTTTGATTACTATAGCTTTGTGATATAGTTTGAAGTCAGGAAGTGTGGTGCCTCAGGCTTTATTCTTTCTCAAGATTGCTTTGTTGATTCAGGGTCCTTTGTGGTTCTATACAAGTTTTAAGGTGTTTTTTTTTTTTCTATTTCTGTGGAAAATGCCTATTACAATAGGGAAGGTATTGAACAATGAGATTGTTTTATTTTTTTTTTCAGGTAATTCATTGTTAGTATAACAATGCACATTGTTAGTGTAAAATGCAACTGATTTTTGTGTGTCAATTTTATATCCTGAAACTTTACTGAATTTATCTATTAAGTCTAGCAGCATTTTGGTAAAGTCTTTAGGATTTACAAGATCATGTCACCAGCAGAGACAATTTTATTTCTTCCTTTCTGATTTTGATGCCTTTTTTTCTTCTTGCCTATCTAACTAGGACTTCCAATTTTATGTTGAATAAGTGTGGTGAGAGTGGGCATCCTGATCTTGTTCCTTCAGTTGAAAAGTTTTCAACTTTTCACCACTGACTATAATATTAGCTGTAGTTTGTCATACATCATCTTTATTATGTTGAGATATGTTCCTTCTATACCCAATTTGTTGAGAGTTTTTATCATGAAATGGTGTTGAATTTTGTCACATGCCATTTCTGAATCTATTGAGATGATTATATGATTTTTGTCTTTCTACTAATATGGTGTTTCAATTGATTTACATATGTGGAACCATTCTTGAGTACCAGGGACAAATCTCACTTGATCATAGTGTATTATCCTTTTCATGTGCTGTTGAATTTGGTTTGCTAATCCTTTATTAAGAATTTTTGTATCTGTGTTCATCAGGGATACTTAAAGCTCATATTCTTAACCACCAGACAAGTTATTGTTGGGATGATCTGGTACCTTGGGATAATGCAGATTCTCAGATCTCCCTCAATCTATGGAATCAATTGTTCTGGGCATTGTGCTCAGGAATCTGCATCTTAAGCCTATAGATATGTGAGAATCACTGCCCTCAAATGTAGCTAAGGTAAAATAGAGGATTCTGCAAAGGCAAGGATTCATTTAGCAGTGGTCTAAGTCCAGAACCCTGGAATTGCCATTGTAGCTCAGTGGTAATGAACCCAGCTAGCATCCATGGGGATGCAGGTTCAATCCCTGGCCCTGCTTAATAGGTTAAGGATCTGGCATTGCCTTGAGCTGTGGTGTAGGTTTCAGAAATGGCTTGGATCTGGCATTGCTGTGGCTGTGGTATAGGCTGGCAGCTACAGCTCTGATTCAACCCCTAGCCTGGGAACTTTCCTATGCCACGGGTGCAGCACCCCCTTCCCCCTAAAAAAAGGACAGAACCCTGGCTGGGTGTGACTTGTGGACAGAGTTTTAGTTGTCCATTGACTTGTAGCCTGATTCAGCTCGTAGAGCTGCCTGATTTGAATGGCATGTTTGGAGCACCCCAGCTGGTAGAGACAGCCTAGTAGGCTCCAGAGCTTCTCATTAGGCTGATAGATTCTCACTGTCCAAAAGAGCTTGGACAAATGGGAGAGGGGAGGCTGAAATCCTCATTGTGAAGAGAGGACTCCTTTTCTTGACACAAAGCCCCAGTGCTCTTGCCCAGACATGTGATGTGCTGCCTGAAGGACATACATAGATAGGCAGGCTGGCAGAGACTTTGGTGCATGAGTACTAAAGAGTATCTGGAAGGAACTATGTTGGGTCAAGGCATGGGATGAAAGAGATCTTAGATGAGTTTTGAAAGGATGGGGATGTGAAAGAAGAAGTGAATGCCAGGCTCTGTATAAGAGAGTTCACCAATTTCATCCAGTTCTCACAATAACCCCGAGATGGATATTCATATTTGAAATTTAAGAGAAGAAGATTGAGGATCCCATAGGTTGAGCTTCCCAAGGTCACGCAACTCAAAACTTATAGAGAATCAAACATAGAGCCGACTGGCTCCAAAGCCAGTGCCTCCATCGCACTATTCTGCCCCTGCCGTTGCTTCCCATGGTCCCTCAGAAGTTGTTAAGGTGCATGTTCATGGTCTGAAGGGGGCAAGCTCTAGTCAGCTGTGTCTCATACACAAGCAGTGTGGGGAGGATATTGACCCAGAAGACTACCTTAGGGAAAGTGGAACAAGGGTAAAAGCACATGCCCAGCAAAGTTTTGCAGTGTCAGAACCTAGATGTATGGAGAGAGAGGTAGAGAAATGGGATTCTGGTCCTGGCTTGATTTGTTTAGCCAGATGTGGCCTTTGGCCTGTCACTGAACCCCTTCTTATTTCTGAGAAACGGGAAATGAACTGAGAAATGAACATGCAGAGAATGGGAAGAGGTGTCCTGCGGACCTCAGGGCTGGGAAATCTCAAAGGAGATAAGGGCTACCTAGGGTCTCAGAAAAGGTGAAGGGCCCAGGGTACAGGTTGCAGCAATGACCTTAAGCTCTGTGCGTCTAGACATGATATATTGATCACACACCAGCTCATTCTACTTCCACATCCTATAGTCCCTTTCTCCCCTGAGGACCAGCCTTTGATTGGAATCCCCAGAATCATCTGGGAACTGGTAATACCATCCACCAGTGGGGTACCCTGCCTGCCTTCACACCAGCCTCTCTATAGCTGGGACTCTTAGTCTTAATAGCCTCTCTTATTCTTCAGCCATCAAGGTACCTCCCAACCTGTGTAACTTGCTCCCACCATATGATCATGAACTTCTAAAATCACAGTATAGGAGTTCCCGTCGTGGCGCAGTGGTTAACGAATCCGACTAGGAACCATGAGGTTGCGGGTTCGGTCCCTGCCCTTGCTCAGCGGGTTAACGATCCGGCGTTGCCGTGAGCTGTGGTGTAGGTTGCAGACGCGGCTCGGATCCCACGTTGCTGTGGCTCTGGCATAGGCCGGTGGCTCCAGCTCCGATTCAACCCCTAGCCTGGGAACCTCCACATGCCGCGGGAGCGGCCCAAGAAATAGCAACAACAACAACAACAAAAAGACAAAAAAAAATAAAATAAAATCACAGTATACCTTATTTACTGTTATGTCCACAATATTAAGCACAATCCCTTCCACATTGTACATGCTCACTAAAGTGTGGTGGAATGAATGAATGAAGACATGAATGAATGGGATTGTTGTGCCTCCTCAGTCTCTAAGGTCTAAAATCTAAGAGGGCCCAATGGCCTGCCCTCTTAGCCCTAGGCTACAACCCAAGGAAGCCCCAGGGAGGCCCAGTGAATGGGTGAGCTAGGACCATTCCCTCATCAGGCAGCCTGTAAACCCCTACCCTAGAGACCACATCACACGTGCTTCAGCTCACATTTCCTCCACCCACTTAAAGAGTAACCCTGGGACTGTTTAGTCAAGTCAATGTTTAAAGCTTTCCTCCAGCTGCATGTGTTTATCTTTGCAAAGAATCAGGCTCAGATTCTGGAGCAGGAGAGGGCAGCATTCCTGTGGGAACAGAGCCAGGAGTCTGCAGGTCACCGCTGCTCTAGCTCTGCTCTCAAAAACACTTCTTTCTGACATCTTTTACTTACTGAATGTCAGAGATAGGACAGTCTTAAGACTCATACTTCTCAGAACTGGAGGGACTCTGGAATCTTCTTCCAACCTCTTGGTTTTCCAAAAGCAGAAACTGAGGTCCAGCAGGTTTGGGGAAGAGCCAAGTCTGGAACCCTAGTCCAGTTGACTCACCGAGCCTGGGACATCTCACTGTACCACCATGGGGATCTGAGAGCTGGCTATCCTGATATCCTCATTTTCCAGATGAGGAAACAGGCCTAGAAAATTAAACGATTTGCTCAAGGTCAACCAGGATGAGTTAATGAGAAATGGGGACCCATGCAAACACAGAGAGCTAAATATGAGTGAGACAGTTCTGAGAGTCTAAAGGCTCACTGTCTATACAAGCAGATGTGGCAGTCCCACACAAGAACATGCTCAGTTGCCTGCCTCGTGTGAAATGGCTTCATGTCCGGCTCTGAGCTCTCTTCTGTCACCACAAATCCAATTCAACACAGCCACACGCTAGATCATGGGGGTGCAACTGTGAAAAGACTGGTTCCAGGGACAATGAGCCTCCTGTGGGGTGCTGAAGGCCTGGCAAAGGTGACTTATGGGTCTGTCTCAGTGGGTGATTTTCACTTCCTGATCTGCAAGAGAGCCACTCCTGGAATAAAGTTCAACGCAATGACCTCCTGTGTGACCTTGGTTGAGACACTTACCTTCTCTGAGACCCAGTTTCTTTGGGGATAGCACCAGTTCACAGTGGTGTTATGAGGATGGGATAAAATAGGGAATTTCGAGTTACTAGCAGATAGTAAAGGGGTAGCCACATATTAGCCCTTTAACCAGCCTTACCAATGCCTCCAGCACCCCATCATCAACTTTAATGAGAGCTTTCAGGTTTTATGGATTCTGTGGGTTGGTAATAGTTATGACTACATCTGTGGGTAACTTACTTGTAAGACTGCTTCAACTCCTATGTCAGTAAAATGATCCCATCATTTAACCAAGTAATCCCACACCAGGTAATTCATCCTCATGGAAATACTTCTCTGAAAGAAAAATGCTCTCTGTGAAAAGTTCATTGCAGCTGTTTATAAAGCTGAAAAATTGAAAATACAGTGTCATTCCAGACAGGGGAATGGATGCATAAATCACAAAGTCTTCCCTCAGTGGAATATTACGCAGCCTTTAAAAATGGTGAGTATGAACACTGGAGCAATATGAAAAGATGTTTGTTATATAATGTGAGATTTTAAAAAGCAAAAAGCAGTTATATCTGCACAGTTACATGAAAAATACGTTTGCTTCTGGATATAGAAAACAAACAGGCAAATAAAAAGTCAGTCCATTAGGCTGATGAGAGTGTGAGTCTGTCTTTCAAAACTTTGTTTTCTGCTGTTACCCCACTTATTTTGGTCAAAACACACTGTTTTAAAGAAGGGGGAGGAAAACCCAATATTTGCTTCAGAAACAATTTAGCAGAAAGCAAATTTCCTTTGCAAGAAAATTCCTGGGACAGAGTAGGTACTCAGGAAGTGCTGGTAGAGAGAATGAATGAGTAAACAAGTGAAGACGTGAGTGAATAGGGCACCAAAGCTGTGTCATTGGGAAGCCAAATTAGGCAAGCAGGATTTGTGCCCTTCTTTTCCACTTATGCTGCTGGCCCAAGGTCTATTTGGAAAAGCCATGCTGTAGAGCTAGGAAGACGAGGGTAGATAAGGCACTGCCCACTGAGCAGACATAGAGGAAGATAAAGTGTGCTCAAGGCTTAGTAGAGGTTCAGACACACAGCAAACACCCAGCAAACCATCATTAGTGGACAGAAGCAGAGCCAGTCTAATAAAGGCCACCTGGGTCTCCACTAAAGATGTGTTATCATGGAAAGAGGCTGGACGAGGGCAGAAGCCCTGCATTCAAATCTCCTCTTTGTCCCTAATGAGCTGTGTGAGCATAGATAATTGAGTTTCTCTCTCTCAGTCTCAGCTGCCTCATCTTTATTTAAAAGATGCACAAAATAAACAGAAGAGTTTATGGAGAAATTATTTTGAATTTCTTTACCCACCACCAGCAATCCTTCATTTAGAGGTATACAGGACAGAGGATTAAGGCTAATTCATAAAGCTATTCACTTGATCAAGGATAATCTGCTGATTTTACTTCTATTGAAATGTGGCCTAGTGGAACTGATGCCACTCTGACCTCTGAAGAGCACCCCTCCCCCAAAATGAGCCAGCTCTTTGGTCAATAAATAAATATAAATGTTCCAAACTGCATCTATCCCATCCTTCAATTAGGTAGTCTTGTGACTAAGAACAGACCATGCATCATCCTTAAGTGTAACTGAGAAGAAATATGTAAATCTTTCCTTCAAGTTGTTTTCTTTTTGGCCACACCTGCAGCATGCAGAGGTTCCCAGGCCAGGGATCGAACCTGTGCCACAGCAGCAACCCAAGCCGTTGCAATGACAACATCGGATTCTTAACCCACTGCACCACAGGGGAGGTCCATCTTCAAGCTGTTTTAAAACAATATATTTTGGCCTATAACTTAAAATACCCCTACTGGTAAAATTAGGACTATTAAGATTAATTCTGTAATATAGAATTAACTTCTGTCAATCCCATTTGATAAGTGAAAAACAGAGACATTAAGTAACTAACCCAAGGCCTCAGAGCTAGTAAGTAGCAGAGCTGTGATTCAAGCTAGGTAATCTGGGTCCAGAGCTCAGGCTGCTAAACTGCCCAGAGCACTGTGCCTTGCTGTGCAGTAAAGAGCCACACAGGACGTGAGCTCATCTTGGGTCTCTTTCATCCATGGGACCAGAATGGAAAGGAGCCAGCAATGTCTCTTCTTTCCTCATCTGGGCCAATTCACCTTCTGGCAGCTGATCATGGAGGAGGGAGGGGCCCCATTTTCCTTTTATAGGCATAAGCACTGCCGATCATAAAGCAGTGCATGTCCCCACCTGCCATTGCTCTCAGTGTCCTGGTCTCCACGAGGTGGTGGCTCAGGGCTGGAGTAGCATTCGAGGGCTCCTAGAGCCCTTGACTGTGATATCATCTGACTGTGCCCTAACTCCATAATTAGAGCCAAGGTCATCTGCCCCTACCCCTCCTTCTCTTCCTCAGAAGCCTCACTTGCCAATTGTATAGGTCATGTCAGAGACAGGGTGGTAAGGGATAAGGGAAAATGAAACTCAAAGTCAGGAGTGGACAGCCGTCAACATCCAACAAAAATTTTGAAACAAGAATGCTATCGAGTTAATTTGTCTATCAGAATAGCTCTTGGCAACTCTCAAGCCAAGCCTTTAAGCCAAAATCCACCATTACAAGAACCTGTGATTGTCCAGCTCCAGGGCACCTTCCCCTGGCCCGACTCTGGTCAGATGCCAGCATCACAGTCCTCTTAGCTGTCTAAGAATTCTTCTGGAGTCACCTCTTGGAGGAAAGGGACAACCTCTGATGAGGCTGGCAGGCACTGACAGGTGTTTGAGGGGGTCATAGGATGTGTAACTTTATTACTCTGGTCAGCTCAGTTGTTCGAGAGCATTTCCCATCAGCAAGAGAATGTCCCAATGGTCGGCTGCTGGGACTCAAGACAACCAGGGACGTTACTTGATAGGATCAGCCTTGTAGACACAGAATGTGAGCCCTCTGAGCTTTACTACAGGGACAAGAACTTGAGTCCCAAAACATGGCAGCAATGTGGGTTGCTATTCCTCCAGCAGAGTCAGAAGCTGTTGGCTCTGATATTAGGAGAATGAGTTCTTTTGATTCTGCTGTTAATTAGATGCATGGTTTGGGATATAGTTGGCCTCTCTGAGTCCCAGTTTTATCTGTAACATAAGGAAGTTGGACTAAATCATTATTACCAATAAGAGGTCCCTGGTGCTTACAGAGTAATGTTTGGGAGTGGGTAAAGGGCATCACCAAGCTATTTGCAAACAAATTACAGAGGGAGATGGTACTACACAATGTCGTTTTGTTTCGTTTTTTTTGTTTTTTTGTTTTGTTTTGCTTTTCACTGGAATTCTACCTATTTGGTGTGGTAACACTGATTCTCTCCAGAGGACTGGAAGAGTAGATTGGTAGCGATATCTAGAGCCTCACTTAATAAAAAAAGTAACATGAAAAACTCCTCAATAACTGCAGGTTGTCTGAGATGCACAGAAAGAGAATTAAAAGCAGGCAATAAATAGCATGTGCACTACGACATCACATGGTCTCCCAGTTCCTTTCCCCTGTAATCCTCTCCGAGCAGATGATTTAGGTTCCTAAGGATGGACCCCCAGGTACTCCTAGTCACCCTAATCAAAAGGAAGCTGGAAGGGCTTTCAGGTATGCCAGGTCTCCCTGAGGTCCTGGAGAAATGGGCCCATCCTGGACTGATCCAATCATTTGGTTCAAACTCAAGACTCAAGCTCTCCCTGCCAACTGACCCCATCCCACAGGACTCAGAAACATTTTGTCCTCTCAGGCCAGGCCAGCCCTGCATAAGCAACTGACATAGAAAGTCTGCCATGCAGCCTCTGTGCCCAGGCCTCACCCCTGGGCCATGTGAAGAAGCAACAGTATTGCCTGGCTGTAGCTCATTTTTTGAACAACATTTGAAATGTACGCCTAGAAAACCATTACCACCATTGAGATATAGAAAAATTCAATCCCTCCAAAAATTTCCCTTTGCCTTTTTCCATTCCTAAGCCCCAGGAGACCACTGATCTGCTCTCCATTACTATAGTTTTGCCTTTTGCAGAAAGTTGTATAAAAGGAAAGACACAGTATGCAAGCTTTTAAGCTGGGCCTCTTTCACTAGTATAATGCATTTGAGATTCATCTGTACTGCTGCATGGATCATAAATGTTCTCCTTTTTATTGCTAAGTAGTATTCCATTGTGGTTCATCCCATGAATTGACCGCAATTTGTTTATCCATTCACTAGGTATGAGTTGTTACTAGTTTGAGACTGTTATGAATAAAGCTGCTGTATGGACATTTGCATCATTGTATGGACATATGTTTTAACTTCCCTTGGGTAAATTCTTAGGTTCGGAATTGCTGGGTCTTATGGCACATGTGCCTTCACCTCTATAAGAAATTGCCAAGTGGTTTTTCCAAAGTGGCTTCCCACCAGGAATCCCACCAAGAATGAATGAAGAGTTCTAGATGCTCCACATCTTCATCAACACTTGGTGTTGTCAGTCTTTTTAATTTTAGCCATTTAAGAGGTGGAAAGGAGAAGTTGTATCTCATTCAATAACTTGCCCAAGGTCTCATGAGTAGGAAGTGTTGGAAACGGACCTCAAACCCAAGCCACATGACTCTTGGTCTGGAGACCTAACCATTATACTTGATAGGACTTGCTCTACTCACTAAAGTTTCAATGTGAGCAAAACCAGACCTAGGTCCTACTTTCAGGAACTGACTACCAAACTGGGGAGGTAGATATTTATGTAATGACTATTCAAACAGAAAATTACAACTCTGAGAACGCCTAAAAGAACAAATAACAGGGAGATGCTACCAAGTCCAGAAACAGAGAAATTTTCCCTGAGGAAACGAAGACTGAGTTTAGAATTGGAGAAAGAGTGATGGTAGCCAGGCAAATAGGGGAAGACAGCAGAGCATGTCAGGGCAGGGGACCACATGAACAAAGACAGGGCAGGAAGGTATGTTGTACATTTCCTGTTATAGGAAAACTCTCAGAATGATTATCACTAGGGAGGGCAATTTTTATCCTCTTTTCTCTCTTCACTTTTTTACTCAGTTGCTCTAGAACTACATAAAGTGGCCAACTCCTCCTGGTTTGACAGGACAATTGGCTAACCTACCTTGAACCCATCCAAAGTGGAATGTGCCAATGACCTTGGAACCACTTTAGGGAACTAGGCCCCGTTATCCCCACAGGATTCCAGTATGAATGGAAAGTTTTTCTAAATTGCACACTCTTTTATAATCAGATATCTTGAAAAAAAAATTCTGATTCTAGCCAGTTTCTGAGGCATACAGCCTAAGAAAAAAGTTCAGGGGGAAAAAAAAAAAAACTTTCCAGCAAGAAAACACAGCCTCTATTTACTTTTTCTCCTGGAACCCACACAAGGAGAAACTATAGTCTGAGGCTACAGGATGGCCAGCAAAGTCAGGCCAAAATAGACAAAAAAAACCCAGAACAAATCATACTTGGGAAGATACCTTTTCTTCCATCTCTTATCATCTTATTTGACAACAAAATGGAAAAATGCAAAAAGCAAAAAAACCCCAAAAAACAGAAAAACACAACAGGTGGAACAGAAATGCAACAGAGAATGGGAAGGGAGTTCTCTCATGGTCTAGCGGTTGGGACTCAGGGCTTTCACCACAGCAGCCGGGGGGTTCAGACCATGGTCTGGGAGCTGAGATCCCACATCAAGTCCCTTCATGCACAGACACACACGTGCACACACACACACACACAAAAGGGAAGATGGAAACTTCCAAAAGGTAATAAATTACTTCAGCAGCTTGGAGTTCCAGTTGTGGCTCAGTGGAAATGAACCCAACTAGTATCCATGAGGATTCAGGTTCAATTCCTGGCCTCACTCAGCAGGTTAAGGATCCAGCCATGAGCTGTGGTTTAGGTCAAAGACCCAGCTCAGATCCCGAGTTGCTATAGCTGTGGTGTAGGCCAGCAGCTGCAGCTCTGATTTGACCCCTAGCCTGGAACTTCCATTTGCAGTGGGTGCAGGCTTAAAAAACAAACAAAAATTATTTCAGCAGCTCTAGATCCCAAAGCTTTTCTAAAGAATAGCTATGGGAGTTCCTGCTGTGGCACAGTGAGTTATGAATCTGACTGCGGTGGCTCTTGTTGCTGCAGGAGCCTCAAGTTTTATCCCCCAGCTGACACAGTATGTTAAAGGATCCAGCATTGCTATAAGTGCAGGGTAGGTCATAGCTGCAGCTCAGATTCAATCCCTGGCCCAGAAACTTCCATATGCCATGGGTGAGGCCATGAAATTAAAAAATAAAAAATTTTTAAAAGAACAGCTATAAAATAAATTCATTCAAGACAAATTTTAGGACTTTCTGCTGGGTTCAAAACAGTATCCTAATGACCTAAAAAGTTACCACTGTATAAAGCACCTCAGAGGAGCAACTTATGCCTTAGATCATTTGGGTTTAATATTATAGGGTGGACCAGCTATAATAGAAAAAAATAAAAATCATGAAGAAAAATATTATAAGGCAGTAATGCTGGGGTGTCACAAGAGCTGGGAGTTGCTACAAAGATTACAAACTATATTGTCCAAATTGAGATATTCAGGCATAGGAACATTTTTTAAGATAGTAAGTAATTGGGAGAGTTCAGATTAAGGCAAAATTCAAGATGGCAGGAGTGGCAGAAGCATTGCTCACCAGGCCTTGGGCAAAATCTGCTTATCGTCAAAGATCAGCAACAGCTAAGAGCTGAATCTGTAAATGCCCAGTGGTAACTAGATTCTCATTTAAGTTTTTCCTCGTGCTGACGCCCTAGAAATTTTGAGGTCAGTGTTGCTCATCTGCACATCACACGCCTGACTATAGCAGTCAGGAACAGAGCTGTGGCTACATTTATCTTGTACGTTTTTTCCATCCTGAGCAGAAGACATGGCCCAGAGGATTTTTCAGGGTAATCATGAAGTTATGGTCTTTCAGAGGACCTGCCCAACTAGTCCCAGACCTGGGAATATTTTCAGTACATTTACGAAGTGAAATCACATGTGTGCATGCACTTGCACGTATGCACACATACAGCAATTTAATTAATGAATGTGAAGGTATTTCACAAGCAACTCTGCAGGGGGTGGGGGGCACATTAATACCTGTGACTCCTGTCCTGCACCTGTGTCCTCAGCCCATGCCAGTACACGGGAGGTGCTCAACGAACATGAAACTGAGGAGATGCACCCAGGCCAGGCTTCAAGGGCAGAAGACAGGTCCTGACTCCTATCAGCCTTTTATTGTAGAATCCTTGGTTCTCCCCTAAGTCAGCTCAGTCACCAGCATTTACCCAACTACTGATTTCCTTACCAAAAAGAAATGAAATAATTTATTCTTATGCAGAATTTTTAGGAACTCTCAGACCTGGGGGCTGACTCAGGAACAGAGAAATCACTGGCTGCAAAGAATCTAATGTAATGACTGCACCCAGGTTCTCCTTTTGACTGATTCTGAGGAAGTTTTGTTGGCCCAGGAACGTGCTGTCATGCAGAGGGCAACCCCAAGCCTCCCAAGCCCATCAGCTCACTCTCCAGATTACAAGGGCTAACTCCCTCAAAGGCTTTGACCATCTACCTTAGTTAATACTCTCCCCCAAAGCCATAGGCTAATCCCCAGATTCTTATCATTGGTGTGTCTTTATCTCTTCTAAAGACATGAGAAAATGACAATTTCAGAAGACATGCCAAAGAAGGAAAATCTCCTATCTAATACAACTGGGGCAAATTTCTTCATTCATAAAGAAATCATTGGATTTCCTCAGCACTCACAAGGTCTGATGTTTAAATGAGGTCATACAAATAAGACAGTTAGAAAAGTGCCTGGCATAGAGAAAGCACTCAATAAATATTATCTTAAAAAGGGTTGAATATCAATTTGAATATATATGCATATATAAAGAGATATAAATAAGATCACACCTAAAAAGCTAATGATTCTACTTTTGGGAATCTTCACTAAAAAAACAAAAAACAAAACAAAACAAAACTTAGCTTTCCCATTGTGGCTCAGCAGTAACAAAATCTGACTAGTATCCATGAGGATGCGGGTTCAATCCCCGGCCCCACTCAGTGGGTTAAGGATCCAGCAATGCCATGAGCTGCGGTGTAGGTCACAGGCCAGGCTCAGATCTGGCATTGCTGTGGCTGTATTGTGGGCTGGAAGCTACAGCTCTAATTTCACCCCTAGCCTGGGAACTTCCATATGTCATGGGTGCAGACCTAAAAGGACAAATTTTTTAAAAAAATAGTCATAAACTCAGACAAAGATTTATATATAAAGATGGTCATCAGAGCATTGTTAGTAATAGAAAAAAAAATACTGGAAACAACCTAAATTCCAACAATGAAACAAATTATGTCACTTTTCAAAAATATGTTTTTGAAGAATTTTTAATGCTATAAGAAAATAACAAAGAGGTCTATAAAACCATTCACATAATATGATCTCAATTATGGACATCCCAAATAAACATCTGTGGAACAAATATCTCCGTAATAAAAGACTCCAAAAATTACTTATGTATATTCCTAACTGCTGAGATTCTTTATTCATTTCAGCATTTTCAGATTGTATATCTACAGTGAGCATGTATTAATTCTACAGACAAATGAAATATAAACCTGTTAAGACTCTATTACAATACTACAGTTAAAACACAAGCAAAAACAACTGTGAGTTCTCAGACTTGGCCAGTGGGGGGGGGGGGGGGGCAGAAAAGATTAATCCTGAGGCTGAGTCCTCGGTATTTGGTGACCCTAGTAGGTCACCAAGAGGACAGAGAGGATATTCCAGAATGGCTCTTCGGCCTTCTAGCTTGAACAACAGCGTGGACAAATGATGGTGTCATGAACCTCAATAGGAATTGCAGAAAGGAAGGAAGAATGGTTGAGAGGAAAGGAAATAAATTCAGTTTGGCCTCACTGAGTTTGCAGTGACAAGAGAGTCCACAGGTGGAGAAACCCAGTCAAGGGCTGGTTGTGTGCAGGGCTAAAGTTGAGGAGAGAGATGTTGGTATACTTTTGGGTTTGAGTTATGGTCATGCATCCTTAAACCCGTGGTTTTGCCCAAGGATGTTCCAGTATTCTCTGAAGGGGTCAGTCGGACTCTGCTCCCATGGAGGATCAGACACTTCCTTCCATCCAAAATGCGATCTGGAGTAGCCTCCCTCAGTCACAGGACTGCTACTGAATTATAGCAAAGAGCCCTACTTTTGAAGCCCTTCTTCACAGAGACTCACTATGACATAAATGCCGTTTGGTGCTGTGGGTGCAGCTTCTATTGAGGACTGCAGAGCACTCTCAGAGTCAACCACATGCAACTTGCTACTGTATATCTGTATATTTCGCAGGAATGGTTTTCAAGACAGTGGCCACTGCCTCCTGTAGTAGCCTCTTTTTTTTTTTTTTTTTGCTTTTTAGGGCCACACCCATGGCATACGGAAGTTCCCAGGCTAGGGGTCTAATTGGAGCCACAGCCACAGCCACAACAATGCAGGATCCAAGCTGCTTCTGCAAGCTACACCACAGCTCACAGCAACGCTGGATTCTTAACCCACTGAGCGAGGCCGAGGATCGAGCCCACAACCTCATGGTTCCTAGTCGGATTTGTTTCTGCTGCAGCACGATGGCAACTCCCACAGTGGCCTCTTTTTACAAAAACCCAATAAGGAAAATCGTCTCCAGCTTCAGGACCAGGAAAGTGTGAGCAACTGGACACCATGAATTCTATAACTTCCCCTGTTTCCCTCTTTGCTTTGGCCAATAGAAAGCTCAGAACATAATCTGTGGCCTATCTTCTGCAACCTTATATGATCGCGGAGTGTGCATTTTAGGGTGCTAACTTACTAACATGTCTATCTTTGATGTTTTACTGCCTTTATTTTCTCCTCGTCCCAATTTTTTTAACTATGAATTTTCATGACCCACTTAAGGTCACAATTTTTATTCCACATCATGGCCACCCATCTGCTTCTATCTCTTGGAGTTACGCAAAAGAATTCTAGGCCCTCTTCACTACAGCAGCCCTTCAATGCTCAGGTCTTCCACTAAATCTTTTTTTTTTTTCAGCCCCAGAGCCCCCACTTTCTTCAACAATTTCTCCTAGGCATGAACTCCTACAGGATCCTCCATCCTTCCAGATGCTGCATCTCCTCTGGGCATCCTCCCTAAAAAGCCCCTACTCAAGGTATCCCTCCATTACAGTTCTCACAGCAGCTACATGTGCTGATGTAGAATTTGACTGTGAGAATGGCTGATTCTCACACTTCCTTTCCCAGTTTGCCTTCAACTAGGACCTAACCAGGGCCCAGGACATAATATAGTAATATATGCTTAATAAGTATTTGTTGAGGAAGTAAAGGAATGAATGAATATCTGAACAACTTCCTCGATCATGCACATGCTAAAAGAGAGGCAAGCCCTGAGAAAGAAAAGGAAGAGCACAGGTCTACACAGGTGTTTGTGAGCCTTTTCCTAAGCAACTCTTTAAGGACAACTCTCTTTCCCTAGGACTCTCCTGAACAGCCTTGAGGCCCCAGGCTCCCGGGCCAGAGCTGATTCTCCCAGTTAGATTCCAAGTAAATACACACAGGATAGAACCGGTCCTATGAATGCAACAGGGGTAAATTTTCACAGAAAGAGAAGATGTCACTGAATAGAAATGCAAGATGCTAGGTGCTCTGATCCATACTTATTTTAACAACACACCCTTAAATGGGCACAAATTATGTGCCAGGCCTTGTTCTGAGCTCGTGACAAATATCAACTTATTTAATCCCTGTAACAACTTTACAGCCTGGGTATTATCCCTATGCTCATTTTATTTTCAGATAGCCCTTTTAGCATTCAAGTCAGCTATCCTGGAATGAAGGAAGATGTAGCTATTCGGTTACTGAATGAAAGAAAATTAGTTACCTTGAGCTCCAGTGCATAAATGGCTGACAAATTGAACAAGTAGCCTTTGATCTGGGATGCAGATCTCACAGAATACCTCATCCCTCACTAAGCACTTATTAAGCATCTAGCAGCTCTGCCTTCCATGAGTTCACAGCCTGGTGGAGGAAACACCACACGCCAAAACAAATCAATTACCGGGTCTCATGACAAGTACCTTAGGATCAGGGGCCAACATGGTGCTAGCAGCAAGAAGAAGTAATTACCTCTGGCTAGAGAGGAAAGCTTCCTGGAGGGGGGCAGGGTATCGGAGTTTGGTTAAAGGCTGGACCAGAGTTCACAGCAAAACGGTGGGGAGGGAAGTGAGAGTACAAAGCCGCACTGGGAAGGAGTAGCAGTCTAGGGTAGCGGGAGAGCATAGAGAGGGGAGGAGGTAAGGGGTGAGGGATTATCATTCAGGCGGTGGCCTTGGCTGCAACACCAAGCTTAAAGTCAATAATGAGTATAATAGTCATTTCTGCTCTGGAAAGATTCTTTGAGCAGCAGTGTGGGGGAGGGCGGTGAGACTAAACAGAGAGACCAGTTTGGAAGCCCTGGCAATAAACCAAGCAAGAAACAGGGTGCACCTAAATTAGGGCACTGGATTCTAGGGCTGTTTGGGAACCTGAAGCTTTTGACTGATTGGATGGCTGGTGAAACAGTGTAAGATAACACCCTGGCTTCTGTCTGGACAGCTGTTGGCCTGCTTTGCAGCGTCTCTTCATTGCTTGCAATGAAATGGGAAGCACAATCAGCTCTCCCTTGCGGGGAAGAGGGTAAGCTCAGACAATCTCTAAGCTTGGGAAAGCCAAACTGGGCAGCAGAAATTTTCTTCATTATCTCAGAGACATTATTCCAATTCTCACTCACATCTTCTTTTAATAAAATATGATGCATTTCATTCTGTCATCATAGTGAAAAATCATCGCCCTTTCCTGGGAATTAATAACCTTTCAAATTAATAACCTTTGGGTAGGAAAATTGGTTTCATTAATGCCTCCCCTTGCACTTTGTAGTTTTCATCATCTCTCTGTTCTGCTGTCCCCTGAAACCAAAAGACCAAGACTTATTGTTGGAGAAGCCTGAATGATTTTATGCTCAGAAAGGATGATCAGGGTTCTTAGTAGCTGAGCTGAATGGAGTTCACTGGCCAAAAATGCTGGTATGGCCTTGTGTCTGCCCCTCAGCCCCAGGAGAGCCTAGTCTCTGCCAGAAGGGCACCCTCCCCGAGCTCTCAGCCTGAGTTCTAATCTTGGTAGAAACAATGTCACCTATCTTGGAGTGTCACAACCCTGAGAACATGGCCACTCCTCAGGCTCTACCCAGCCCTTGATCAGAGGCATGTGTCTTTAGCCGACACCATGGTCTTGACAGCTGTTGGGCTGCTTTGCAGAACTGGCTGATAGCACACCCTCCACAAAGTGGCTCAGTCTCAGGGTGAAGCCCCCCACCCCCTGGAAGAGAGGGTGGAAAGCCTTTCGGGAAAACAATAGAAGGTGTCAGCCTCAAGACAATCTTCTCCCCATCCCATCCTCCCACAATCTTTGAAAGATTCTGAATGGATATTCATGTATCCTTTTCTGCTGAAAAAATTCCTTGATAAAGAGTTTATCATCTTATTATCTAGAACATAAAGTCTAGACTCCTAGCATCCCAGCACCCCCACCCCCACGCTCCGGCTGCCCAGCCTTCTGCCTGCTTACACCCACAAGGTCCCATGCCTCCAAGCCCTTACTCAGCTATTCTCCCAGCTTGGAAAGTCCTGCTCCTTCCACCCACCCCACACACCCACACATACACAAGCCCTCTTTCTTCCCTCAAGGGCAGCATCAGCATCACTTCCCCTGAAAATCTTCCATGAATGCCAAGCCCCATCAAGCAGAATCCACCACTCCCTTTGTGACCTTCCCCACCCCTACCTGGTCCAAGCAAGACTACGTGTGAGAACAAGCTGAGCTACAGGAGAGAAAGCATAGAATCATCTAACTAAGATGCTCTGTGTGCTGGCTCCCTAGCATAAGAATGTAGGGAATCGGAATCAGAGAGATCAGGTTCAAATTCTACCACTTACTAGCAGCATGACTTGGAGTAAAATACTTTTCCTCTCTGAACTTCAGTCCCAGTTGCCTCACCCATATTCCCACCATCCTAGAGTTACTCTAGTGTCTGACTGGCTAATCCTGTAGTCACTGGGATGACAGGGTGATCCGGCCCCCTCCACCTGGGTATGTGGTCCTCCTAGGTCACCCTCCTTCATCTCCCAAGACAGAAACGGCCATTCTGCTGGAAAAGCTCTTTAGGGTTCCCCAAAGCCATAGCCCATGCCTACCTCCAGCACTTAGTAGTAACCCCATAGCCTAGCACTCTTAGAAATCCTTGGGTTGCCCCAGAACTGGCAGAAGTGAAACAAATGCCAGGTTAAGCATTGTCCCCAATTTTATATTCCAGAGCTACTGGGAAGAAGATCTCGAGCTGCTGAAACAAAGGAAACATTGCAGGAGACAAAAACCACCAGATTCCTTCTCTTTAGAGAAGAAACCGATCAGGGCTGTCAGATTCGGCTCGATCACCTAGACACGTTACAGCAGTGTGGCTTCAACTCCTCTCTGCCCCTGGTGATGATAATCCACGGCTGGTTGGTAGGAAATGCTTACACACCTTTTTTCTCTCTGATTTTACATTTTCTTTTTTTTTTGTCCCTCCCTAATGTGTTCAATTTTAATAAAAAGATAGGGAGCTGGTGATAACAACTTCATGCATATTTGTAAAGTACATTCTAATTTTCCAAGTGCTTCCCCACATATTATCTCATTGATTATCTCAATTTCATGAGTAAGCAGGGCAGGGAAAGTATAATTATCTTCACATTTCAGGTAATAAAATGTGGCTCAAAGTGGTCGCACAGCACATAAGGGCCCGTAAGGGGTTGCAGTTCATGAAGGTGAATCTGTGTCTTTCCCAAGAGAAGGTAGGAAGCCAGAAAACACAGTCTCCCAATGAAATGTTGTATCTGATCTATAAGGGTTAAGTCCAGCTGCAGATAACAGAAACCCAAACTGGCAGTAGTTCAAATAAAACAGAAGGGTCTTTTTTTTTTTTCCCCATTTCACACAAAAGTCCAGAAATATGTAATCCAAAATGAATAAACTCTTTTGGTCAATGAAGTCCTCGAGGACCCAGTTCATTCCCTGCTCACTACTCTGCCATCCTTAAAGTGTGGCCTTCATCCTCATAATCCAAGATGGCAGCTAGAGCGCTAACTATCGCATCTGTATTCCAGGCAGCACAAAGTAGTAGAAGGTATACACAAAAAAAATCAAAAGAGTTTTTTCAGAAACAACTATATTGAGATATAATTTCCATACCCTACAATTCATCCATTTAAAGTGTACAATTCAAAGGCTCTTGATATTTAAGTGTGTTTTCTTAGGCCAGCTTGCTAGAAGCATCTGTGAAATGCTTCCAGTTATATCCATCGGCCATACTGAGATGGAAAGGTGCCTGAGATATGCAGCCTCTTAGAGAAAGTGTAGCTTTTTAGTGATGCTGAAATTCTATTACTGTGGAAGAAAGGGAAGAAGAATATTGTGGGCAATGATTGAAGTCAAACAAACATGTTTCCAAGAGAAAATTCTGCCTTCTTGGTTTCCACAATTTGAAGCTTGGTTCACACTTTGAAACCTCCAGCAATTTGGGATCTATGACTTGAAAACCTTTCCCTGCCATCTAGTTAAAAAATACTCTAGAAACCTTCATCTATCCTACCCTAGAGAGCAAAATGAGCCCATCCACCCACCACCACTCTTTCAACATGGATTCACTGATACTCTCCACATGAACAAAACAGACCCCAGGCCTGACTTCCTGAAGCAGGGGAACCAGACAAAGCCATGTGGGTGGCTCTAGCCACAAGGTGGGGTGCCTACTATTGCCATCCCAGAAAAACACAGAGGCTCTTGCAGCCTGCCAGCAGCTTCCCCCTAGGACTTACAGGGGCCCATCCTTGGGAAGTGGGGGCTTTCTTGCCCCTAGAGAAGAGATCTAACTCAGATGAGACCCTCCAGGAAGCTAAGCCTTTTACATTAGATAGCAGCCCATTTAATCCTCACACTTCCCTCTACAGCCAGTTGAGTTAATCTCATCTCTCAGAAAAGGAAACTGCAGCTCAGAGAGGTCAAGTGGCTACCACAGTTACACAGCCCTCAGTGGACAGAAACCCAAAAGCAGAACCCGCAAGCTCCAAAGCCCACACTCTTTTTTTTTTTTTTCTGTCTTTTTGCCATTTCTTGGGCCGCTTCCATGGCATATGGAGGTTCCCAGGCTAGGGGTCTAATCAGAGCTGTAGCCGCCGGCCTATGCCACAGCCACAGCCACTCGGGGATCGAGCCGCATCTGCAACCTACACCACAGCTCACGGCAACACCGGATCCCTAACCCACTGAGCAAGGTCAGGGATTGAACCTGCAACCTCATGGTTCTTAGTCGGATTCGTTAACCACTGAGCCACAGCAGGAACTCCAAAGCCCACACTCTTAAAGACTCCACTCCATCTTTTGTCAAGGATGGAACCTTGTCAAGGATGGGTTTGACAGGGGGCCCCATCACACAGCAGGTCCCACACTGCACTCTCCTGACCGCTGCTCTCTCTAGCTGGGCATGATGCCCCATCCCTGTTTCTTTAAGAAAAGCATAGAATAGGGGGCAGAGGCAGAACCTGAGAGGAGGCCCATCTTAAAGGGAACTCAAGGTCAGACATGGAAAGCTCTTCCATGGCAGCAGAGGTGGTTAAGGATAGATTAGAAGGCCAGTCATTGTTGAGGGAAGAACTTCCATCTCTTCAGCTGCTTTTCCCAAAGGGACCTTCCTTTAAAGAGTAAAAGAGAAAAGAAATTGGGAAGGAGGGACTGCATCCTGAGCAAAGCTTTGGGGAGAGCAGAGCTATGGACTTGGCCCTGGACTCAAGGTGAGGACTTGAGCTGAAAGCCTCAAAGCATGGAAGGCTGTACCCCACACGGCAGGGTCTCCCATCTGACCCCACCTCCCCCAACTCCCCCCATCTCTGCTTGTACTCCTTCCACAGACCATGTGATTTTCTCCTCTTGGCCTTGGCTCAGGCTGTGTCTTCTGCCTGTGGTGTCCTATCCCTCTTCTGCTGCTGGAAAATAGCCATTATATATTAGGTGCTCCAGAAATATTTGTTAACTGAATTAATGGCTGACTAAATATCTTGTTTACAAACATGAAGAGAAGAGGGTCTTCTTACCAGGATCTTTTTACCAGAATGAGTTCTTTTTTTTCAAAATCTTATCTAGACTGTAATACATCCACTATTGCAAGTAATAATGATAACAACGGGCAGCAGCTACTGTTGCCACAACTCACAAAGCTCTTGCTTTGTTCCAAGCACTGTTCTAAGTACCTTACATCTATTAACTTATTTCCTTCTCCCAACAACCCTAGAAAGAGGATGCTATTTTTACCCCATTCTCCATACAAGGAAACTGGAGCACTGAAAAGGTAACTTGCCCAAGGTCACTCAGCTAGTAACTAAGAGAGTCTAGGATTGAACTCAAGATGCTACAACCACATAGAAGGCACTGGGTAGACATTTACTAAATGAACGCATCTTAACCCAGAATCACATGCCAAACCATCAGTATTGTTACCAGTGCCACCTCTGTGTTCTTGCCTTCAATCACACCTGAATGACTGCTCTCCCCAGATGTACCCCACTGCCCTTTTGTGAATCTGCACTTCTGCACGTGCTCTTCCTTCTGCCTGGAATGCCCTAGACACCACCGTCCACGCATTCACCTGCCCACCTCGATTCTTCTAAGCAAACTGCTATTTACCCTTCAAGACACAGCACAAATTCCTTTGTCCTTCAGGAGCGCCCTGCAAACTAGCTCTCAAACAGGGTACCTACACAGAACGATTCTCCATAAACATTTATTGAGTGCCTACTCTGTCCTGCTTACGGTGCTAGCAGGGCAGAGCAGAGCCAGTGAGGGTGGGATTCAGAGGCGCGGCAGCACAGCCCCTCCCCAGAAGAGGTGGCGCTGGAGCTGACCCTCAAAGGACAGGTGGTCTTTCTACCTGATTTACAGAGACATTTTCATCGTTTTAAGGCTTGGAAAGTCCTAAAATAGGGCAATGATCAGAAAACAGCTCCCTTTTGAGAGGCGGGAGTAGTACCCAGGGGGCACGGGAAAACTCAAGACAATTTTGGCATTTACAACTTGGGGACCGGGGGTGTGGGGGGAGGCAGAGATGCTACTGAACAGCCACAGAACCGCCCCACAACAAAGAGGTATCTGGCTCCAGATGGTGCTGAGGTTGAGAAGCCTCTTGCCAAGCCCTTTCTCTTGGAGAGAAGGACCTAGCATGAGCTAAGAGTTGGAGAAGAGAGGTGAACCAGGAGAGAGAGGAAGCTAGCGTGGTGCTCCCTTGCTATGCCCTCCTAGTAACGCTGATGACCCTGTGGGCCCACCCTCAGATGGATGGCTTGCTGGAAGACTGGGTCTTGCAGATGGTGGCGGCACTGAAGTCTCAGCTGGCCCAGCCAGTGAACGTGGGGCTGGCAGACTGGGTCACCCTGGCCCACAACCACTATACCATGGCTGTCCGCAACACCCGCCTCGTTGGCCGGGAGATCAAGGCTCTTCTCCGGTGGCTGGAGGTGAGACCTGCCCTGACCTTCACCCTACCCCCATCCCCACCTCCGCCCCCTCCCCCTCCCCCTCCCCTCTTCTCCCTTCCTCCAAGACAATTGAGCTGGTCTCCTATAGCAGCGCATACAGGAAAAACACTTCTGCTAAGCTCACAGGAATAGGAAGGCACAGGACAGAGAATGGACCCCCAGGGCTCTCTCAGATGCCTTCCTTGAACCCCTATTTTGTGGAATGATCTGCCCCTACTCCCCCATCCACTATTACTTTTATGCTCACTTCCTTGGATGTGCTAAGGGATCTAAACACACCCTGTAGGGAGTTCCCATTGTAGCTCAGCTGGTTAATTACCCGGATAGTATCCCTGAAGATGCAGGTTCAATCCCTACTCTCACTCAATGGGTTAAAGATCCAGCATTGCCACAAGTTACAATGAAGGTCACAGATGCAGCTCAGATCCTGCATTGCTGTGGCTGTGGCATAGGCTGGCAGCTGCGACTCTGATTCCACCCCTAGCCTGGTGAACTTCATATACCTCAGGTGAGGCCCTAAAAAGACAAAAAAAGAAGGAAAAAAACCCCCAAAACCTGTGAACTACCGAAGTCCCACATGAATGAATGGGATCACTTCTGCAAGGCATTAACATCCAGGTGAAGCCAGGTGGACAGGAAGCAGCATCACCAGGCAGGACCCCAGGTAGCTGAGCCCAAAAGCCAACAGGACAGGGTTAGCAAGGTGAGAAACCAGTTTGGGTCCTGAGTAGGACTTAAGCACCTCACTTATGATCAGGCACAAAGAACAGAGAGAGCCCAGAACAAGCTGGACCCCCCAAAGGCTTTACCCAGGCAGCTCTCCTCCCCCTTCTACAACCACCTCACTGCTGTCTTCCAGGAATCTGTTCATTTTTCTCCAAGCAAGGTTCATCTAATTGGGTACAGCCTGGGTGCACACGTCGCCGGATTCGCTGGCAGTTACATGGGCAGAAAGCACAAGATTGGGAGAATTACAGGTAACCATGCCTGATAAGTAGCAACTGTAATCTCTACAACTGTCCCTCGGCGTGGAGTAAGGACCTGCTTTTCTAGCAGGCTCATAATTAACACACCCCCAGCTTCCTTCAAGCTCTGTTAGAGTTCACAGGAGGACTCGTAGCACTATTTATTTCAAACATGACCACTGTCATAGATTGCTCTTCCAAGAGAATTTAGATCCAATCACAGCCTCACTTCCTATGGCCTTTCCTCAAACAAATGTCTCTCATAGTCATGCCAAACAGGTCCTAAAATGTAGATAGCAGAAAAGAGTTTATTTTCAACCTATAATTTTAAAAGCCCAGTGTGAGTTAAAGAATGACAGCCCTGGAAATCCCGTTGTGGCTCAGTGGCTTAAGAACCCGACACAGTCTCTGTGGGTTCGATCTCTGGCCTCACTCAGTGGGTTAAGAATACAGCATTGCTGCAAGCTATAGTATAGGTCACAGATGTGGCTCGGATCTGGTGTGGCTGTGGTATAGGCCAGCAGCTGTAGCTCCAATTTGACCCCTAGCCCAGGAACTTCCATGTGCCACAGGTGTGGCTGTAAAAAGAAGGAAAAAAAAAAAAAAAAGCTAGAAGACTGACAGCTCTAAATTTGCTATAACAGACACATTTCTACCCCAGTTTCTACATTTGTGAAATACATGGGGTCTACCTCTGGGGTTCATTTGGACTGAAGGAGGGATCTCTGCACCAAAACCTCACGCCTAGCTCTATGCCAGCTTAGAATGCCCCCTAGATACCCAGAAAGAGCTGAGGATGTGCAGGATGGCCTTTCCTACCAGGCGACCCTGACATAAACCTCATCCCTTCCTGCTGCCCGAGTCACATTCCGAAGAACACACCTGATGAAATGGCTCCTGAGCCCGCTGATTCCTACAGCGTAAAACGCAGGAGGCCCAGGCTAGGCCCTTGTCAGATCAGGGTCCCTGGAGCTCTCAAACTTCTCCTCCTGCTGTTCCTTTCCTGTAGTTCTAGGCTTCTAGGAACACCAGATTCTTCTCTAGTCTACCAATAAGCCATGGCCCCTTGTGCTTCTGGGCCTGTTCAGTCATTGTTCCCTTTGTCTGAAACAACAAGCCCTAGTCTTACCTACCAAACTCCTATGCATCCTTCAAGACCTAACAGGTAAAAACAGTACTTGATAAGCAAAACCAATTCAAACAAATTTTAAGATGAATAGTATGGCTGTGACCTTTTATTTTGTCAAGAAAGAACATTTTTTGGCAACTACTATCTACTGATAGCATTACTTCATAAAAGAAGAGATTTAACACTGAAAAAAAAGGGAAAATAGCAGACATCTATTTATTTTTTGTCTCTTTGCCATTTCTAGGGCTGCTCCTGTGGTATATGGAGGTTCCCAGGCTAGGGGTCGAATCGGAGCCATAGCCACCAGCCTACGCTCAAGCCACAGCAACGCGGGATCTGAGCCGCGTCTGCAACCTATGCAACAGCTCACGGCAACGCCAGATCCTTAACTCACTGAGAGAAGCCAGGGATCAAACCTGCAACCTCATGGTTCCTAGTCAGATTCATTAACCACTGAGCCATGACGGGAACGCTGAAAATAGCAGACATTTAAACAAACCAGATTTGTCATGATGAGAACTCATTTTCTGGTCCTGTTTTGTTTTTTTTTTTTTTTTTTTTTTTTTTTTTCCCATCTTGCTGATGACAAAGGCAGCCAGGTCCACAGAACAGTAATTGACACCCTCCATGATTTAACCCTCAATAGCCTAGGGGCAGCGGGTTAAGCAGACCTCCCATGAGAACCTTCTGGGGGCCCTCTCCACACTGCCTGGTGTCACAGGCCACATCAGGCATTATTAGCCAGGCCCATACATGTCAGAGGCAGCAGGACACCTAACTACTCTGTTGTCATCTTATAGTCAGCCTGATGAAGAAAGCAGTGTAAATCCCACATAGACATCCTTCATTGTAATCACAGGGGAGGGCTGGAGAGCAGGGCCTGTCATGGCCCCCTGTCAATTCCCCTGTCAACAGGGATGGAAACCAGGGCTGATGTGGGATAACAGAATATCCTTCAGAAAAGGTAAAGCAGGGGAATTCCTGTTGTGGCTTAGCGGAAACGAATCTGACTAGTATCCATGAGGTTGCACTTTGCATCCCTGGCCTCACTCAGTGGGTGAAGTATCTGGTGTTGCTGTGAGCTGTGGTAAAGGTTGCAGACAAGGCTCAGATCTGCGCGGCTGTGGCTCTGGCGTAGGCCTGCAGCTACAACTCCAATTTGACCCGTAGCCTGGGAGCCTTCATACACCACAAGTGTGGCCCTAAAAAGACAAAAAAAAAAAAAAAAAAGGGTAAAGCAAAAGATAGAGAAAAAACTTTAGGACTGCATAAATACGCCCCAATTACAGTTAGCCAGGAGCTGCCACTTGTCTCATGCAAACCTAAGTGTCACTTAAGGACCAGAACTGTGAGCAGTCCTATCTGCTCACATTTTTCCCAGAGAACAATAATGTCACAAGGCTGTTCTGAACATTCCAATGAAATGACATTAGTGTAGGGGGAGAGCCAGCTTGTTTAGGGAAATTATTGACAACAGGCAAGCAGATAAATTCTTTCTTTGATGGGTAGGTTAGAACCACTTACAATAAGCACAGTGGTTTTTTGTATGCAAACAGATGCTCTTGAAAGTAGCTGGAGAGGTACTTCAAATTGATTTGCTTAAATAAATCAAGCATTCCCTCATAACCTTACTTCTATCACTGAATGGTTCCTGCAAACCTTTTTCTTTTTTACCCCATAGATAATGCCCAGCTGGTAGCCGATTTTTTAGCACCATGAATTACTGTGGTTTTATTCCAAAAAGGTTGTGGCAAGATTTCCTAGAGAAAGATTATGCCCCAGGATTTTCTTCTTCCTGCTAGTTCATGAATGTGTAATAACATCAAAAAGCTGAAAAGAGCCTTTCTCCTGCCCTCCCCACACCCCCACCTAACCCTCCCCCTTGATTCCCTATTAGGGCTGGATGCAGCGGGACCTTTGTTTGAAAGAGCTTCTCCCAGAGACCGTCTTTCACCGGATGACGCCAATTTTGTGGACGCCATTCACACCTTTACCCGGGAGCACATGGGCCTGAGCGTGGGCATCAAAAGGCCCATAGCGCACTATGACTTCTACCCCAATGGGGGCTCCTTCCAGCCTGGCTGTCACTTGCTAGAGCTCTACAAACACATTGCAACGCACGGCTTGAATGGTGAGAAAGAAGACCCTGGCCTAGGCTGGTTTACCTCCCCACACTTGCATGGAGCCTCAGGACCCAGGAGGAGCTAATCTGGGGGATTCTGGGAAGAGTTTGGCAAGGACGGGGACCAGGGTGAACGATCTCTAAGTCCACTCAGAGACAGGGCCTGTGCGCGTGGGTAAGGGCTGCCTTTGCCCAGGCAGGCCCCTCCTCTGCAGCAGTGGTCCCTGAAGCCCAAGCACTGAGGGTGAGAGAGACACCACTGGAGTCCCCACTTTTCACCCACCCAGTGTGCCCAGCAAAGTCTCTCCCTGGTACTACCCCTTCTGAAAGCTTTCTCTGATGCTTCCTCATTCAGGGGGCTTCCTCTATTCTGGGCCCCATAATGATCCACTTAATAGCTCAAGGTTCCCCCCCGCCTCTTTTTGCAGCATATGGAAGTTCCCAGGCTAGGGGTTGAATTGGAGCTGCAGCTGCCAGCCTACACCACAGGCACAGACAGCAACATAGGATCCAAACTGCATATGTGTCCTACACTGCAGCTTGCGGCAATGCTGGATCTTTTAACCCACTGAGTGAGGCCAGGGATTGAACCCTCATCCTCACAGACACTGTGTCAGGTTCTCAGCCAGCTGAGCCACAAACAGGAACTCCTAGATCATGGTTTCTTGATCCCTGGTCTAAGGCTGCTCCCGCTAACCCTACAGGGCAAAGTCCAGCTCTAAATAGGTCCTTGTGACTTCCTTCATCTCAGGGCAGAAACTGAATGTGGCATTATCTGTGTTGTGATCCCACTTCTCTCTCAAACCCTAAAACCACAACATTAATGTGCACATTGATAACAGGTGCAGGATTAAAGAACAAAAGTGTCAGCAGAAACCATACCTTTCATAGGCATTCCAAATGTCTCATTATTATAAAATATCACCCTGATTAAGGAATGCCAGCATTCCTGTTATGGCTCAACAGTAACGAACCAGACTAGTATCCATGAGGGTGCAGGTTCAATCCCTGTCCCCGCTCAGGGGGTTAATCCAGCAGTGCCATGAGCTGCAATATAGGTCACAGATGTGGCTTGGATCTGGCATTGCTGTGGCCATGAGTAGGCTGGCAGCTGCAGCTCCAATTTGATCCCTAGCCTGAGAACTTCCATATGCCATGGGTACAGCCCAAAAAAAAAAAAAAAGAAAGAAAGAAAGAAAGACAGAGAGAGAGAGAGAAAGAAAGAAAGGCCAACTCACCCACTCTAAGCCAACTGAAGAACCCCCACCCCTCACCCTCCCTTCTCATCCCAGTCATCTAAAACTGAGCTGAGAACACACCCTCTAGTGATGATACCACTGCCTTCAGGGCTCAGCTATCAGAATGACCTTCACACTCCAACATTATCTCATTTTGGCCAGACTCCCAGCCTTCCACCCACCCTCGCCTGAGAGAACTTTTGGGGAACTTCCTCTTATCAGGACATCTTCCTCCAGTCACTACCCCTCCCATCACCAGCAGTTCCCCATGACCTTCCTGCCCTCTTCCCAGATCTGCACCCTCCCTAAGCTTGACACACCCCTAGGACAGTGTTCATTAACTCCTTGCCTGGCAAATGCACCTCCAACCAACTATAGCCATTTTCTCTTTTGCGATAGACTGCAGATTGATGAAAGCATGTATGTTGACATAGCGCGCCCTGGGCGCGGTGTGGTTTTTCAGTTTTCTTCACTCTTATGTTTGTTACCTCAGTCACTAGATAACTGCTTTACCATCCTCAACACCACCTGGTTAGGTGAGCTTGAGTCAGTTAGTGAATGTCCCTGAAGCTCAGTTTTCTCACTTGTAATGGCTGTCTCAAGGATTTAAAGATCCAGACAGGCAGTTGGTGCAGTGCCTGCCCCATGGTGGAGACTCAGCAAATATAGCCACTAGTCACCAAGAACTGAGATGAGTAATCCTGGGGAAATCAGCTTCTGGCAAAGCTCCCTGTACTCCACCTTCACATGAGGTACTTGCCCTGTCTCATGGTGGTTCCTAACATTCCTAGAGCATACTTCGCTTAAGATCAAATTAAGATTTAGAGACCCCAAAACAAACCCCACCCCAAAGGTCAAAAGCTTTGGTTGATAAACCTCCTCAACTTGCTGTTTGGAGTTAGGCCCATTCAGACCTTATCATTGGGGCATGTCCTTCTACAAGCCAATCCCCCTGCTAGTGTCACAGGCCACTTACCTCAGGCATGCACTGGCTCCCTTGGGACGTGGCAGGGGAGGCCTCGGCTCTCATCAGACCATTAGCCACGTCCCAAGCGTGCCTGAGCATTGGTTTACCCAACTTCATTCAGAGGCATTCCATACAAGCCTGTTCTGATAACTGGCCCCTAAAGCATCCTCACTTGTGTACTTTTTTTCTTTTAACAGCCGCACCTGCAGCATATAGCTGTTCCCAGGCTTGGGGTTGAATCAGAGCTGCAGCTGTAGGCCTACACCACAGCCACAGCAACACAAGATCTGAGCTGCAACCTACACCACAGCTTGTGGCAACACCAGATCCTTAACTCACTGAGCAAGGCCAGAGATTGAATCCACCTCCTCCAAGACACTATGTCAGGTTCTTAACCAGCTAAGCCACAGTGGAAACTCTGCACTTGTGCATTTTTAACCATATGAGACTAAAATATTTCTGAAATGAATTACACTATCCCACTTGCTCAAAGAATTCATTATATTCTTAGTGACTTGGGGCTCCTATTAAAACACCTACTGTAACATACAGCAGCCCCTCAGAGCCTGGGATTATGCCTCTACCCTGTGGCTTCCACGGGTTTACTCTTTGTGGAGCTTTCAGTTGTCACATCCACTGTCATCAGAGGCTTGACCTCTGCAATCTCCTCCTTCTCAATGTGCTATTTCTCTGCCCTAAGAAATGAGGCAACCCTCCGGGCCAAGGGGCAATAATGTCCCTCCTGTCCTGTGTTCCAGCCATCACCCGGACCATCAAATGTGCCCACGAGCGGTCAGTGCACCTGTTCATCGACTCCGTGCTGCACCCCGGCATGCAGAGCACGGCCTACCTGTGCAAGGACATGGACAGCTTCAGCCAGGGCCTGTGCCTGAGCTGCAAGAAGGGCCGCTGCACCACGCTGGGTTACTACACCCACCAGGAGCAGCAGAGCAAGAAGAGCAAGAGCCTCTTCCTGATGACTCGAGCCCAGCCCCCGTTCAAAGGTGAGTGCGGGAGAGCCTTCAGAAGGCCAGGGTGTAGCCATCTGTCCGAAGGTGCCAGAGCTCCCTGAAGTCTTTTCCTGGAGCGACTTCAGGCTCTGCTCTTTGAGTGTTTTGGACACTGCACCGATTCTAGACTGTGCTGTCAACACAGCCACTCTCTCACTCTCCAAGAATGTGGCCACCTCGCTGCCAAGTGCGGAAGGAGGAAGCGTGATACTTTCTGGGACAATCCTGGGGTTGGCTTGTCTTCATCCATTTCCATGGTGTCCCAGAATGTTAGATCCAGAAGGCCTTGAGCAACTACCTTGACCAACCAGGTCTCACTCACTGTACAGGGCCCTGGGGGTGTCTGCAAACCCACGAGAACCCAGCGCTTTCATCTCTGCCGGGGCTGCCAGGAGAAACTTGGGCTGCAGGCTGCATTTGAGGTTCCTCATTTCCCCTCAAGTTTGAATCAGCTCTTCTTGCGAGAGATCATTGTCCTATTCAGGCCAGCCCTAGATGAAGTTCCGCTTCTCAACCTCGGGGCAGAAACCACACCCATTCTGCTCTCCGGGTTGAACAGTAGGTCAGAGAAAGGGCTTGGCCATGATTTGGGCTGAAGCCAGCAGTACTACTTCCCCTCAGCCTAAATCCTCCTACAGGGAACAAGCCAACATCTGTTGCCATTAACATTTCTGCCTAATCCTTAAAACAGCTCGAGAGTGATTTAGCATCTTCTAGTTTCAACAGCACATACTCGAAGCTGGGGGAGGAGCACAGCGCTGTGTGATTATTACTGTGCAGGTATTTGCAGCTACAGACATGAACACAGTCAGCACTGCTTTGCATTTGTGCAGCATTTTACACCAAACATTAGATGCAGCCTGGGCCTCATGGTGCCCACCACAGCCAAGCCAGGCTGGCAGAGTTGGTTACAGTCCCAGGGTAAAGAAGAGGAAAACCAAGCTGGGGTTCAGTGACCTGGCCACATGGCCTAGGACCCAGCTGCCCTCTGACTGCCAGGCCAGCGTTTCTTCCATGACTGCACTCCCAAGTTCAAGCTCCCAGGTGGCTTGTATGTTAGGTTCCTCTGTTTATCTGAACTTACTGCTCTCCAGCCACATTTCCCCTCCATGAGTCCCAGGAATGACAGAAGTTGGCTTGAGCAGCTGATAGCTTCTGAGAGCCCTTGGAATGAGGGCAGAATCTTTCTTGCCTGAGGGGCAGAGGGTGCCCTCAGCTGTCTGTCCTTGAGTGGGTGGAGGAGCCTGAGGCCTTGGAGCAGGTGAAGGAATTTGGAAGGCCTCCCCGCTTCGCTTTGGGGAGCTCCCCCGCCACAGGCTGCCAATTAGACACTCATTTGGGTTAACCAGCTCCTCTTTTAAATGGTGGAACCACCTGGAGTGATTAAGTTTCTTGCATAATCAGATTTCACTGGATAGACTTTAATCCTGGAATGTTATTGTTTGGAGAAACGGTTCAACTCCATCATGTCCCAGACATGGAAACCAAGGCACAGATGAGAGAAAATCATTTGCCCAGGATACCAAGGGAATTCCTGCCAGAGCCAGCATTTAGACTCAGGCCTCCAAATCAGAAGTCAAGTGATTTTTTTTTACCTCAGTGAGCCACCCCTGGTCTGACTGTGGAGGCAAGGGAGGGAGGAGGGTGTGTGTCGGGGCGGGGGGGGGGGGGTCTTCGTGTGTGTGTGTGTGTGTGTGTGTGTGTGTGTGTGTGTGTGTGTGTGTGTGTAGCGGGTCTTGCTTTTGCCCTGGGATCAGCTAGAAAGAAAGAGCGTCCTTTTTCACCTTCCAGGGCAGGGCTGTGCCTCTGAAATGAGGAACTCAGTCCTGGGTCCCGCTGGAGGAGAGCCACTGGGGGCGTGGAGATGGGGGCGGATGCGAGCCTTGGGAGAGGAAGAGGGGGAAGGAGGAGCAGCGGGCACAAGCCAGGCTGATTTTCTCCCCATGCCAAGGACCCCTGATGCCCAATCACCACACACTGCTCGTGGGAACTCACAGGGACCCCCCGCCTGTAAGGCAGGACCAAGGAACCACATTAGGGCAGCAGCATCTCATCCAGCAGCTGCCAAGGGCAGTGTGCTCAGCCACTATTTATTCTTCAGGCATCCGTTGAGCCCAGGTAGCAAGAGACCCTGCCTGTCACATGCGGCATGCTACTGCTGTCCCAGGAAGACAGACGAGTCCCTTGAAGACAACACTTGGGTCTCTTTATCACCAACCACTCATCTTGCTCCAGGGATGTCCAATGAGAATAGGACCTAGGGGCCGGTGACTTGGAGGTGGGACCAGGGGGCAAGACTGCCTGCAACTGCCCCGGAACCGAACCTCCAGCCCCTGACAGATTGCAGTGGTGAGCTGCAGCCTGCGCTGCATCCTTCCTGCCCTGCTCTGGGCCCTCCAGTTCTCCCCAGTCCTGCCTCAGTCTTTCAGGAAGCAAAGTCCTAATCTGTACAGCTTCATTTCCTTCACTCCTGGGGAGTCACATCCCTGCTGTCCCTTTAAGTGGTCCCGCATACCACTACACATGATGCTCAGATGACACTCCCCCCGCCTATGTAGAAGCTGCCACTCGTGGATACTGTGCAGTTTGTACAATGCTATGTCGCCCTGTATGGAAGCCACTAACCATATGTGGCTATTTAAATCACTTAAAATGAGATAACATCAAACATTTGAATCCTCAATCACACCAGCCACCGTTCAAATGTTCAAATATGTGACTGCCATGTCAGAGAGTACAGAAATAGACTGCTTCCCTCATCCAGAAAGTTCTGTTGATGGTGCAGGCATCAGGTCTTTAATCTAGGCCACCATAACTGCACCCTTCTTCACCCATCATGACCATGATCGTCTCTGACGTGGGCCAAAAAAGCCTATTTCACTGGCCGCCTGCAGCAGTGGATGAATACTTCCAGAGTCATAAAGGAAGATTTCCCTAACCCTGATTCCGGAGAACCCATGATCCCTGTTTTTCAAAGGACGTCTAATTGCACTATATATTTTAGTGCAGGGTCTGGCCGGGCAAGATAAACATCGCCTCCTGATTGTAGTTGCACAAAGGATGACTAACTCGGCCCTCATTCCTCTGGCTCCCAAGATATTTTGACAAAACCATCACAGGATCTATTTTCTACAACTAAACACCAGAACTCGGGTAAACACTGGGAGAGGACAGCAGTAGCAGAAGAGAATTGGGAAACAGTCACCCAGTGAAAACAGGCAATTTATCACCCACGTCCCTTCTCAATCTCTCAGGAGGAAACTTTGCTAGTTTGGGAGCCTGTTTTTGTTTGTTTGTTTTGCTTTTTTTTTTTTTTTTTAAAGAAAGCGGCGGGGGGGGGGGAAGGTATGAATCTGTATTAAGTCCAATTTAGCAAGCAACTTACCTTTTTTTTTTTTTTTTTTTGATCTTTTTAGGGCTGCACCCATGGCATATGGAGGTTTCCAGGCTAGGGGTCGAATGGGAGCTGTAGCTGCCAACCTACACCACAACCACAGCAATGCCAGATCCAAACTGCATCTGTGACCTACACCACAGCTCACAGCAAAGCGAGATCCTTAACCCACTGTGCAAGACCAGGGATCAAACCTTCGTCCTCATGGACACTAGTCAGGTTTGTTACTGCTGAGCCACAACGGGAACTTCCTCAAGCACCTTATCTAATATAACCCCCACAGCAGTTGGGTGAGGTCACTGGGTTCAAGAGAAGGAAGGAGCACTCAGGTGGGCTTACTCTGTCCAGGCACTGTGTTGGATATGTTGCATTTATCATTTAATCTTCACAACCATGTACAGACAAAGCGGGAGACAGAGAGAAGCAGGGAGACTGATGATGCCTAATTTTCCAATAAATAAATTGAGATTCAGAGAGGCCCAATCACCTTCCCAAAGTCACTTGATTTGTAGAGCACTTGACCCTAGCTGCCCCGATTCCTTGCTCCTTTCACTGCATGTGGCCGCCTAAGCATTGGACAGGCACTTCCTTGAGTGCCGGCTCCCTCCTGAGTCACCAGGCATGCCTCATGCCTCCTCCAGGGCTCCTCTTTCTTCATCTCCTACCCCCTTCCATCCTCCTCTGCCTGCACCTTCTCCCGGCACTCTGGGCCCCCTCCAGCCAGGGAACTCACTCCAGTTGTGAAGAGCCCTCCTTTCTTCCAGTTAGGGTGATCACCAGCCCTACTGTGACTTGGGGAGTCTGTCTAGCTTTGGCTTTTCTCAGCTACTTCTTTGCAAGGCTTTCACTGATCTCCAGGGAGAGTTCCAGAAGAGCAAGTGGGTAGAGTAGAAAGAGCAGGGTCTTGGGATGGGGATAAGGCATGTCCAGAAAGAATCTGGCTTTGCTGCCAACCACGTATATGACCTTGACTCAGTGACAAAACCTATGTGGACCTCAGTTTCTTCTGCCAGGAAAGGACTGTGTGTGGGCCAGCCTGAGGGAGCACCACTAACACTGGCACCTAGGGGTGGGCACAGTGAGTCCACTGTGCCTGGTCAGTTCAGCAAGCAGAATGGAAAAAGGCATCACTGGGCACTTTTTTTTTTTTATTATTTTTTAGGGCCGCACCTGTAGCATATGGAGGTTCCCAGGCTAGGGGTCAAATCAGAGCTGTAGCCACCAGCCTACACCACAGCCACAGCAACTCCAGATCCGAGCAGCATCTGTGACTTACACCACAACTCATGGCAATGCTGGACCCTTAACTCACTGAGCGCGGCCAGGGATCAAACCTGCATCCTCATGGATACTAGTCAGATTTGTTTCCACTGAGCCACAACAGGAACTCCTCCAAGCACTTTTTACATATGCCACCTCATCTCTTCCTCACAACAACCCGGTGAGAAAGCTTTCAATACCTGTTTTACAGACGAGGAAACTGAGGTTCAGAAAGGTGATGAGCATGCAAGACCTCAGGATGGCGCTAGGAGGCTCTGTTGAGGGATCCTGTTGTGACCCTACCTGAGCACCCTTGGCACAAAGAGCAGCACAACACTCTCTACCCCCTCATACACCCACATGCACACACTTCTAACCCCCACACACAAAACACAACACTCTTTGGCCTAGACACACACACGGTACACTGTCTCCACTCCCAGCAAAAGAGGAAGCCACCACAGAACAGGCAAGATCCAGTTTCATAAGATCAGCGTCATGTGAATGGCACGGTACTGCTGAGCCCAAATGCAGTCACCAACATAAGCTCATACATGCACATATACAGATGCTTATGAAGCCCCTGCGCCATGTTGTCTTCTCTCAAGCCTGCCCACACTTCACTCAGCCAGCCCCTGCCAGTGCTGGCGGCTCGTGCAGTAGCCCTTGCATGAGATCATCCTTGGGCTCTCGATCCCACCATCTTCAACCTTCCTCTCAGCTTAGAGGCGCTTGAGGTCTAGGAGCGAGACCTTGGTGCTGCAAGAAAACACAAGGTCTCTTTCCTCCCATCTCCAAGAGAAAATCAGCACATTGCAAAAACATTTTTAAGTCTCTTTGATGTTTGCAAACAGAGTTATAATATCTCCCAGAGCCAATATTGAATGATTCAGAATCATTTTTTTTCAGGAGACAAAAAAAAAAAAAACTTCCTTTTTTATAAATTCTACAACCTGGTACTCACAGTGGCTACCTTGTGAAAAGGAACTTGTTTTTTTAGGCGGTACCAATAGGATCAACAAAAGATTAGGATCCAGGAATCTGGGGTGTCTGAAGCCTAGGAGGACTCTCTGTGGTGGAGAATCTCCAGAGGCCTCACGTCTCTGCTCCAGGTGGAGTCTGCCTGATCTCCATCAAGGTTAATAGACTATTTCATGCTTTTCATCCTTAAGACCTGAAATAATTTCTCCTGCCTGAACGGGCGAACGTGTCGTGTGGGCCTGCTTGCAGTCAAAGGATCAAAAGCATTTTTCCTAAATCATTTTTTTTTTAAATCCTTATTAAACATACTGTAAGGTAAAGTGTGCAAAATTATTCCCACTTTTCCCCTTTATCTTTGTAACAGCATCATTGTTCTGGAGGGTGGTGGAGAATACAAGGCAAATTGTCTTTTTTTTTTTTTTTTTTCTTTTTTTAAGGAAAAGCACAAAGATCCAAAATAAGAAAAATCAGTTTTCAACATGAGAGGAATCGAACTAGGAGTCGAACTGGAGCTATAGCTGCTGGCCTACACCACAGCCACAGCCATAACCACGCCAGATATGTGTCCTACACTGTCACAGCAACACCTGAGCCAGGCCAGGATCGAACCTGCATCCTCATGGGTACTAGTCAGGTTCGTTATAGCTGAGTGGCAACAGGAACTCAAAATTTTTTTAATTTCAAGATTTCTCCCCACAGATGGCTTTCCTAGTGCACCTTGTGCTCTCGGCATGTGATGGGTTTGGCCATCGCCCTCCTGCAGACATAGGCACCCACATTCCTTCATGTCTGTGCCCTCCACGGCCCGCCTCACTAGGGTCCCTCACGGCTTACAATCTTTGGAGGTTCTGACCTCCAGCAAAGGTCTCGTCCCAGGAAGACCCTGCAGGACACAAGTCATTCTCCCCCGCAGGGTGTGAGAGCTAAAGGGACCTTTGCAATCACCAGAGCCAATCCCTTCCCCCAGAAGCATGAAGCCAGGGCATCTCAGAGGTGGACATCAGTCTCCTCCCACTCACATTTTAAGAGCAAAGGAAGACAAAAACCTGCCTCCAGTGCAGGGATGTGAGACATTTATCCCTGCTCAGAAAGCCAGACATTCAGTGGACAGGCAGCAGGGAGGAATCTGCAGCAGCAAGAGCCCAGGATGGATGTCAGAGGGTTGGAGCTGGCAGGCACTTTGTCTTGGTGGCTTCACTGGAGGCAGGTGTAGACCATGACTTTTTTTTAGGGGCTGCGTGTTTGCTGGTTGCTTTCAAAGGGCAGATTCAGCTTGCCAGAACCCCAGGAAACAATGGGAAGGGTCTCGTGGAATCATGAGCCAGACACCTGTGTTCAAAGTCTGCTCCACTTCTGACTATCTGGGTCACCTCAGACCCCTTTCCAAATCTCTGCTTCCTCATTTGTAACTCACCAAGGTCATTGATACCTTGTCTGTCTGGGTCTCAGCAGAAAACATGACACCATTCACTGGGGCCAATTGAAGAGAGTAGGCAGGACTCCTTGCAGAGGGTGGGTGATATGAAGAAAACCAGCGTGGGGTGTTGATGCAACCCCAAATCTAACAAGAGGCTGCTGGAGAAGCAAGGAGAAGGGATCACCTGAGGAAATGAGAGCTGTGGAGGAGAGACTGCTTCAGCAGCTTGTCCTGGGGTGCAGTAACTATGCAGTCAGGCTCCAAAGCAGGAGGGAGCTTTGAAAAAAAACCACCCAAATCTCTCTTCTCTGCCCTGGCCTCCTGCTGGTGGCTCCCCGGTGGTCAGTCCCAACCAGAAGCCATCCTGCAAGTGAGCCGGGAGATGAGGCTGTGGGGTCACATCCTGGGTTTCCCAGCTGGGCAGAGAATGCGTGTGGATAACAGGGGAGGACTAGAAAATGGAGTCTAACCACATGTTATCCTGAGTTAGTCTTGTTAGGGGGACAAAAATAATGAGTGTAAAACACCTAGTGTGTCACATCGCCTGGTGCTTAGTAGGGTCTCAGCCAATGGAAGCCATTTTCTTGTTCCTCCTGTTCATAATGAAGCTCTTTCATGAAGCATGTATCCTGCCTTGCTTCCACACCAAGAGCCCTGGAAGCATGCCTTACATACTTGGTGTGAGCTGAGACTTAAGGTACAAGCTTTAATCTGGCCCCCAAGTGTGCCCTCAGAGAGCCATGGATATTGATGCCATGAGACAAGGCGGAAGGTGATAAGGGCCACATAAGTGACCCTTCTTCCCAGCTGCAAGCTGCTCCAAGGCCAGGACCACAACTTCCGGTTCATTTTTTCCCTAATACTTTTATTTATTTTTTCTAATACTTTTAATTTATTTTTTCTTTTTACGGCCATAACTGCATCATATGGAAGTTCCCAGGCTACGGGTTGAGTCAGAGCTGCAGCTGCTGGCCTACATCACAGCCACAGCAACACCAGATTCAAGCTACATCCGTGACCTATGCCACAGCTTGTGGCAATGCCAGATCCTTAATCCACCAAGCAATGCCAAGGATGGAGCCCACATCCTCACAAACACTATGTCGGCAGGTTCTTATCCTGCTGAACCACAACAGGAACTCTGTTTTGTCTTAATTCTTAAAACTTTTCTTTCTTCAAAGAGTCCAGTTAAATACATGTTTATTGTAGAAAATGGGGAACTTGCAGAAAAGCATAAAAAAAGAGAGTAAAAATCACCTCTCGTCCCTCTCCAGAGATAACCACTTAATCTTTTTGTGAATCCCCTCCTTCTCCATTCTGTTTTATTAGAGTCGGTCTCATGTTACATGTACAATATGTACCCTGATGGTTGTTTAGGGGTTTTTTCTTACTTTCCTAAGCATTGAAATCATTTAAAAAATTTCTTTTTAATCACTTCTTAAGAATAAATCACATGGTTGAGAATATGAACTCCGAATCAGCAGACAAACGTCTAATTGCAGCTCTGCCAGCTCTTAGCTGCTTTACGGTGAACAAGTTACTTAAATTTCCTGAGCTACATCTTCTTCATTTGTAAAATGATGCGGAGGGAGGTTAAAGCAGACATCTTACCAGGTTATAGTAAAGAGAAATGAGATAATTATGTGAAACAATAGCTCAGTGTCTGGGACGTAATGAAGAGCTAAATGGTGATTATCATAATTGCCATTATTGGGAGTGCCTGTTGTGGCTCAGTGGGTTAAGAACTTAGCATATTGTCCTTGAGAATGCGGGTTTGATCCCTGGCCTTGCTCAGTGGGTTAAGGATCTGGCTTTGCCACAAGCTGCAGCGTAGTTTGAAGATGCAGCTCCCATACGACCCCCTAGCCTGGGGACTTCTATATGCTGCCAGAGCAGGTGTAAAAATAGAGTAATAATTGTCATTATTAGTTCACAAACATTCCTCTATTGGTGAATATTTAAGGTGTTTTGATTTCTTTTTTCATGAAATAATTCTCTTATGACATTTTTGAACTTTAATCTCTTTCCACACTTCAAACTTTTTCCTTAGGTTATATAAAGCTATTGATCCTGGGTATTAACATTTAGAAGTTCAAGTTCTGGAGCCAGGTGACCTGGAGTTATATCCCAGCTATGCTACTTACTAGCTGTGTGATACTGGAAAAGTCACTTAACCTCTCTGTGCTTCAGTTTTCTCTTCTCTAAAAGGAGACAATAACAGTATCATCTGTTGTAAGGATTAAATGCAATAATAAATGCAAGGTGCCTGGCACAGGTAAAGAAAATAAATGTTAGCCAATGTTATTACCATGCATACCACCAATTAGACTATCATGCGCAACAGCTTTCAGCACTGGGCAGTGTCTCAATAGATTTCCAATTAATGCATATTAAACTGATCGCCATGAAAGTTCCTTGCATACTCTGAAAGATGCCCTGTCTCCTCATCAGGAGGTTAACCCAAGGCCAGTTCTCTCCAGTCATCCAGGCTACCTCCTCCCCCACCCCGTCATGTCTAAGGCCTGTTTCTTTCCTTTTTGCCTCAATTCAAATTATAATATGATTCACTTGATACTGAGTTCCCTATTCCGACCTCAAATAGCATAAGAGCTTTCCAGAGGCTTCTGGGATAATAGGCCAGAGTCCCTGCCTCCATCGCTACCACCCAAGGATTTAAGGACACTTCCTGGAACTTGGGCTACAGCCCATCTCTAATTTCTCACCCACAGCCTCATAGTCTTGAGAACATCAAATTACTGTATTCCAGGCTGGAGGATTTGAACATCTATGATGCAGGGCACTGGAGCCAATCCATCAAAAAACCCAAATGGGAACACTGGTTTATGCCAAAGGGAAGGATTGTGTAAATACGTCAAAAACCCGGCAATACAGTCACACCAGGACCCTGCAGCTGAAGTGCTGGCAACACACCATTAGCCACAGCTGCTGCCAAGTGCATGTGTGGTTACCAAGCTCCACTGGAAATGCACCATTTGGAAGTAAGTAGATTGATTCATGAGGAAGGTGCATATTTCCATATGCCGGCTGCATGGGATGGATGATCCAGCGACCAGTTCCATAATCTACACTTTCCAGGAGGAATTCTCCAACAATGCTTGAAACTCAGATCTTGAATTCTCAGAGGTGATTTCCACCTTGCTAAATGTTCATATATATCCTGATACTCCCAAGCAAACTGTCAGTTCCTTCATTCCACAAATGTTTGTTAAGCATCTACTATCTGTAAGTACTGTGTGAGGATTAGGGAATTAATTATCTAGGACAGGGAAAGCACATATACAACCAGCATATCATAAATCCCCTCTACCCTTTGCCCAAGGCAGACACCAATCCTCCCAAGAGCCTAGACATCGTCTCAGAGCCCATCTCAACACAGGGGTCTCTAGGGAGTCCCTAGCAATCAAGTTGACCTGCCCTATTAAACCTGTTGGCAATCTTGGAACTAAAATAGTACGTGTGCTTAGAGAATATGGATGCAGCAAGAAAAAAAAATCCAAGCAGCCATCAGTCATTTGCTAATTTTGAAAACAGCCGCACAGTTGGTTGGTGTAACAATTCAGGCTAAGCAAGGCAGTAGGTCCAGGCCAAGAGCACAGACTGCTCTGTGACTTTTAACAGGTCACTTCACCACTCTAGCCCCTGTTTTCTTCTTTATAAGACAGGGCTGTAACTCATGGACATGGAGAAGAGACTTGTGGTTGCCAAGGGGTAAGGGGAGGGAGTGCGATGGACTGGGAGTTTGGGGTTAGTAGATGCAAACTTGTTTTGGGGGTGGATAAGCAATGAGATCCTGCTGTGAGGCAGAGGGAAATATATCCAATCACCTGTGATAGAATATTATGGAGGATAATGTGAGGAAAAGAATGTATATATATATATATATATATATATATATATATATATATATGTATGTATAACTGGGTCAATTTGCTGTACAGCAGAAATTGACAGAACATTGTAAGTCAGCTATAATTTTTTTTAATTTTTTTTAAAATATGGAGCTGATAATAACAATACCCTCCTCATAGGGTGGTTATGATGGGCACATGAAAAGATGCAATGTAGAGTGTTTGATGGTAAGAAATTTGCTTTCTTAGTTAAATTAAGAGACTGTATGTATGTCAGAAGAATCAATTTCTTTTTTCTTATTTTTTTTTTCTTTTCTAGGGCCATACGTGCAGCATATGGAAGTTCCCAAGCTAGGGGTCTAATCGGAGCTATAGCTACCAGCCTACACCACAGCCACAGCAACACAGGATCTGAACCACATCTGTGACCTACACCACAGCTCACAGCAACACCGGATCCTTAACCCACTGAGCGAGGCCAGGGATCGAACCCACAACCTCATGGTTCCTAGTCTGATTCGTTAACCTCTGAGCCACGATGGGAACTGCCAAGAAGAATCAATTTCCTTCTTCCCAATAGCATTCTGGACATTTGATAAGGTAGAAAAATTTTAGGCCCAGTTACTAGGAAAACTTGTCTTATTTCCACTGGAAAATGCTGCTTATTGAACCCCACACACCTTGTTCCCAGGAACTGCCCAGTATACAGAGATATGCTCGTCAGGACCTATTTCTAAGCTGGAGCGCCACCCCACCCAAAAACTGGCCCCCTCATATAGTGGGAAAAGTAAAAATGGCCATGTGTTCTCTTGCATTTGTCAGCTGCCTAAAAGGCAATATATCCTTTAATTTATGGAAGGGGACCCTTGCAAATATGTGGAAGAGTCCAATAAAAATCACGCCCAGAAATGGGTGAGAATGCCAAATATACTCTATTTCTATTCTGCCTTCCTTTATTGGATAATATTTATTTTATTACAAACACAAGTCCTCTTAGACATTTAGGAAATTCAGGGAAGGAAAAAGAAGAAAATTAAAGGCATTCATAATCCCACCACCAAGAAAAAAACCAGGACATCTCTTCATCTATACTATTTCCTCTGCTTTTTTTTTATTTTGAGTTTTTTTGGTGGTTTTTTTTTTTTTTTTTTTTTTGGCTGTGCCCATGGCACATGGAAGATCCCAGGCCAGGGATCAAACCTGACCTGAGCAGCTGCAGTGACAATGCCAGGTCCTTAATTCTGAGCCACAGAAGAACTCCTCCCTTTTCAATTTTTAAATGTTATAGATGAGTCCGTTCATTTTAAAAATTCCTGCTTAAATTCTCTTTTCCTCTCCATCCTGTCTCCCTCTAGTTTATCATTACCAGTTCAAGATCCAGTTCATCAACCAAACTGAGAAACCAGTAGAACCAGCTTTTTCCATGTCACTCCTTGGAACTAAAGAGGAAATGCAGAAAATTCCCATCACTCTGTGAGTATGCAGAGCAGCCCATCCATGATGAGGACAGCCTTGAGTTGCTCACAGGGTCTGAGTAGACTGCTTTTCAAGGGTCAGACTAGACATAATTTACTTTTCTCAGCCCATATGACTGCCCCAAACACCCTGCCAGATGGAACATCCACAGGCCAGTGCCTTGTCACCCCTCCTCAGTCTCACCCATTCCCAAAGATGGGTCTCTGTTGCTGCCACCCGTGTTGGTGATGGGCCCAGTGTGACAGAGGCAGAATGGAGAGGGCAGCCAGAGGTGGCTGCCTGTGTCTACAGTCCAAGAAGAAGATCCAAGTGGGTGAGGGCTAGAGCAGGGGTGCCCAGGAAGGCCCTGCACACCTTTCCAGTGGGTGCTGCAAACCATAACCCAGAAATAAAACTGGTGTCACTCACCTTGGCACAAAATTCCCATCAAGATCAGCCTGCAGTGCCGGCCTCCCCACCTGTTCTCCGCTCTGCTACACACCTGCTCACAATACGTGCAGTGGCCTCATGCCATGCTGCTTTGTCTCACCATTTCCACCATTATCATGGGCTCTCCTTGGAAAGTGGAACTAACCTTCACCACTCCCATCATAATCCTCAGTTTCCCCCAAATTGCCTCCAGCTTAGAACCTCTGATCATCACCCTGACTCATTCAGCAAAGGGCTTGTTGGTTCTCTGCCCTAGATGTAGAGAGCACTGTGTCCTTAGGATGCTTCCAGCCTGGTAGGGTGGGTGGATTCCTAACTGGTGCTTTACAACATACTGCCGAAGAGCTGTGATGCACCAAGCAAGGGAATCCTCTAGCCACCTGTCTCACCCTAAATCCAGCGTTACCTCTGCACTGTTCCAAATCTCTGAGAGATTGTTCAAGGTAGTGGAAAGGGCACTACTAGCTGTTCTGTCCATGTTGGGACTTTTTTTTTTTTGCTTTTTGTTTTTAGGGCCACACCCACAGCATATGGAGGTTCCCAGGCCAGGGATCCAATTGGAGCTACAGCTACAGCTGCCAGCCTACACCACAGCCACAGCAACATTAGATCCGAGCCATGGCAATGCCAGATCCTTAACCCACTGAGTGAGGGCAGGGGTCAAACCCGCAACCCCATGGTTCCTAGTTAGGTTCATTTCCTTTGTGCCACTACGGAAACTCCAATGTTGGGACTTTTTAATGTCGTGGAGATTAGTGAGTAAAGCCTGATAATAATAAATGCAGATCCTTAGGTATTATTATTGCTTTTTAATAGTTATTTCCCCAATACAGTTTTTTTTTTTTCCTACTATACATCATAGTGAAATCTCGCTCCAAACTGGCACATCCTTTTAATGTGTGATTTTCTATTACTGCTATTCTTGGTTGTTTTAAGAGAAGTTTCTATTTATGTGGGGAGGAAAGAAGCATTGCTTGTCAGAGAAGGCTGTGGTGTGGCTCTAATGTGTTGATCAAAACCAGTTGAGAGCTTTCTTGTCCAGAGGCTGTGGCTGAAGCCCTGCCATCTCTTTGGGGGCAATTTTCCTGATTTGTTAACCCAGAGATGAAGAAGCCCAAGCTAAACAAATTTAAGTAGATTCATTACAGCAGAACTCTCAGAGCCTTTTTAATATGCTAACACAGAAAATAAGGTATTTCTCCCAATATTACTGGTCTGGAAAACCCTTTCTATCCTGGCACTTCTATTGCTATCTATTAATAGTCTGTCCTGTATCAGTTTGAGAAATGCAGCAGCAAAGATCGTCCCAAGTCACTCAGGCAAACCTAACCCTCCCTAAATGTGCCTAAGCATCATTTGTGGCTACAAATCAATGAACTATGCCTGCTTTCCTTTGTATCTTCAAGGAGCAAAGGAATTATTAGTAATAAAACCTATTCCTTTCTTATCACGTTGGATGTGGATATTGGTGAGCTGATCATGATCAAGTTCAAGTGGGAAAACAGTGCAGCGTGGGCCAATGTCTGGAACACGGTCCAAATCATAATTCCATGGGGAAGAGAGCCTGTCTACTCAGGCCTTGTTCTGAAGAGCATCAAAGTCAAAGCAGGAGAAACCCAGCAAAGGTAAGTGCTCTTTCAGCCTCCTCCTAATATATGTTAAGCATCTACCTAGGCCAGCACTTTCGCAATTTAATGCTTGCATTTATCTTATGAAGTGGGCATTAGTATGTCCTAACGATGGCATACAGATGCTTAGAAAGGTGAAATGACCATCCTGAGTTCACAAAGCTATAGGTGGAAGGGCCAGGATTTGTACCCAGGTCTTCTGATTCCCATTCTAGCCTCTTTCCTCTGCTCACCATTAACAGCTACCTGCCCGTGGAATTTGAGAACCTCCCACTAGTCCAGTGCTTTTCAAACTTTTCCAGGTGATGTTGGTGCTGCTGGTCCAAGGACCACACTCTAAGCAGCAAGGACCTAGATGTGACATTTCTTCTTTGTTGTTCACCCTGAGAAATGCTTTAACAGTCCACAGTCTCAAAAGCTCACACTACAGTGGTGCCTTTCAAATCGTAGAGTGCCAGGGGACAATCAGGAAGCATACTAAACCTGCAGAATTCCCAGATCCACCTGGAGAGCCTCTGGTTGGCTGTGTTCTGTGAAGGACTGCACAGTAGCTAAGAAGAGCCCTAAGAAATTCTGATGTGCACCAATGGATTACCTTCAGAAAACGCAGCTCTGTGTGACTAAACACCTTTCTTGGCCCACAGTCCCTGGGGACAAGAAGGGGTTGGGTGTGGGTAGGGAGCAAAGAAAAAAGAAAAAAAATAATAAAATAAATAAAGGACGTTCAGGAGTTCCCATCTGGCTCAGCGGTAACAAACCCAACTAGTATTCATGAGGACAAGGGTTCCACCCCTGGCCTCATTCAGTGGGTTAAGGATCTGGCATTGCCTGTGGTGTAGGTCGCAGAAGCAGCTCGCATCTGGTGTTGCTGTGGCTGCAGCTCCGATTCGAACCCTAGCCTGGGAACTTCCATATACCACTGGTACGTCCTAAAAGGCAAAACAAACAAAAGGGTGTCCAGCTGCCTCAGTCCTCTCTACAGAGAAAAGGAAGGTCCAATATATGGTACCACGGCAACCGTGCTTTTCTGTGGCTGTGCAGTTCCCCAGACCCTTTCCTAGCTCCTCCCACTGTATTCAGGAAGGTCAGTCTCTGTTCCCACCGCCCTTTGCTGAGCAGCGGGTTTGCACTGGGGCTGGTCTCTAGCAGTGATGGAGAGCAAACAGCACGATCCTCTCGCCTGCCTCTGAACTGCTCTCCTCCCTCACCCCTTGGGTCTCACTGCCAGGAGCGGAGCAGGCCCGTCGCAGATTTATGCCCCGCCCCGGTCCCTTATACAACCGCACTCCAAGGCTTTGTCTCCCTGGGATACAAAACCCTGGCAATTACTAAGAGTATACTGTGCAGTCGGCCAAGAGATTTCACCACATGATCAATTTGAGAAAATTAAACCGTTTCTCTCCTCTTCTATATAAGCTTCGCTATTCTTGCGTGACTTTTTAGCCCCTTAGAACAGCTCTACTTCTGGTCACCACCTCTCCCGGGATTCTCTCAGCTAGAGAGTAATTCCTCGGTTTTAGCGGCCGCTCGCCATGGCAATTTTAGGTGGCATGACCTGAAAGCTTGTATAAAACACAGCACTACCTGCTCCCCCTGTGCTTGCTGACTTGCTGCCTTGCAGGCTTCACCTAGGTGCTCTAGATCATCTATCTGATGGAGGCTTCCCAGGGGCCCTCGGAAGTGGGTAGTATTGCTGGGCAGATTAGGAACCTGAGGTGCACACAAGTTACACAGCTTGGGGAACACTGCTAATTATTGTCTGAGCCTAGATCTGACTTGGTTTGTCTGATTCATTGCCCATTTGCTGCCTGTGCACAATTTCCAACAGCTCCTTCCCCCGTTAGTCTTGCCCCCATGAATCTGACTCTCTAATCTAGCAGAGTTGCAGACGAGGAAGTATATATGCAAGTCAAACTCTTCCTCAGGGCTGTCAGAGGTACATCATGAAAAGCAGAGGGGGGATCTGAGACCTATAGTTTAAGTTATAACTGAGTGCCTTCTATGGGTCTTCACTGTACCCAACACCACTGGGGGATACCCCAAAAATTTGAGCTGTGACTTTTGGCACAAAGAAACCTCAGACCTAATTAGGAAAACAAGATGCATTAATTTTACTAATGATGTCCCAGGGCGTCTCCAACTTTAATGGGCACACAAATCACCTGGAAATCATGTTAAAACATAGGTGCTGCTTCAGTAGGTAGAGATGGAACCTGAGAGTCTCCAAAAAGCTCCCAAGGGCTGCTGGTGCTGCTGGTCCATAGACCACGCTTTGAATTGCAAGGATCTAATATTGCATGGTCTAGGAATGTCTGAGAAAAGAGACAGTTCAGGTTGGTGCTGTTGGGTCAGTGCTGCAAAAGGCTTGTGGGAAGGCCAAAATGCACTCCCAGAGAGCTAGGCAGTGAGCAAAGCAACAGGGAAGGAGAATCCAGCGACTCCATCAGCTAGTCCTCGGGTCAGCTTGAGATTTTACTGCTTCCACCTTTGTAGGCTCTGACATTAACTGCTCCTGAGACTCAGTCCTTTCGTAATAAATAGGAATCATAATATGCATCTCATGACTAGAAACAACTACCAGTTTTTGAGTACCTTCTACAAACTAAAATCCCAGAGCTAGGATGCAAACATTAAACCTCATGTTCTCAAACTCTTTGCTAACTACAAGAAAAAAAAAATTGGTAAGTGACTTGCTCTGTGCCTCCACAGAAGAAACTCAATGAGAGGTCTTTTTCTTCCCACAGAGTCAGGGATGAGAGGGTCTGTGGTGAGATAAAGCGCAAAGGCAGAAAATATTGGTCCTATAGCAAGACATTAAAAGTGATTGGCTAAACAAAAATGAGAAGATATTTGAGTTCCATGATAATCATATAAATGCAAAACAAAAATCAATGAAATGATCACTGGTCACCCAATGATAGTTTGGCAGGTATGAAAAGACAGCTAACATCCAGAGTTGGTAAAGGTGTGGAGAAATGGGCATTCTCATATACTAGTTGTGGGAGTGTAAATTATAGGGCTTCTGCAGGGGAATTTCATTCAGTAAAACTTAGTAAGCCCAGATCTTATGCCAGATACTTTTATGGGTACCAGGTATACAGTAGTGAACAGAGTAGAAAAAACCATTTGTTTCATGAAGCTTATATTAGCCAAAATTTGAAATATGCAGAAGATTGACACAGAATATTATGCTTGGTGTCTATCCCAGAGATATACTCAAAATGCCCACAAAGGATATATATACACAAAAATGTTCCTGTCTGTAAATGCTAAACCATTGGGGAAGACCTCAATGTCCATTAATAGAAAAATGGCTAAATGTACTGTGATACATCTACACACTGGAATGTTATACAGCAGGTGAAAAGAATGAAGTAGGGTTTTTTTTTTTTAAGTACAGTTGATTTATAATGTTTCAGGTGTATAGCAAAATGATTCTCTCTATATATATATTATTCTGTTTCATATTCTTTTCTGTTATAGTTTATTATAAGAGTTCCCTGTGTTATACAGTAGGTCCTTGTTAGTTTTCTATTTTATACATAGTAGTGTTTATCTGTTTATTCCAAATTCCCAATTTATCATTTTTCCTTTGGTAACCATTTGTTTTCTATGTCTATGAACCTATTTCTATTTTATAAGTTCCTCTGTATCATTTTTTGGATTCCACATATAAGTGGTATTACATATGTCTTTCTCTGTCTTACTTCACTTGGTATGTTAATCTCTAGGTCCATCCAAGAATGAAATAGATATTCTGAGTGAAGTAGATCTGTATGTACTGATATGAACAGGTCTCCAAAAATTTGGTGACAAGGAAAATTTTCAGAAAAATACATACAAGTTTTATGTTTACATGTGAATATTAATATATGTGTAAATGCATAGAAAGAAGTCTGGAAAGATAGAAACCAAACCATGAAAGCAGGGAGGGGAATGATACAAGTCAAGAGAATCTTTAGTATTTGACTTCATATATTTACTATTTGAATTTTTCGAGAATGCATTCATAATTATTCATAATATTTTTAATTTTCAAAGTCTGATTTAGTAAAGACCAGACCCTAGATGAAAATCAAAAAAAGAAGGAAGAAGCCATAATCTACAATTCTCTGTGGGTACTTCTGTTTTTTTCCCAAATAGATGTAACTGAAGTTAGTAACACTAAACAGTATCTCAGGCTAAACTAAGGGTCAAAGTGGTCTACCTGTTGGTCTCCAAGAGAGACCCAAAACACATAGTGATGTCCCCTTTGGCTGGAGAACCAAATAAGGGGGTGGGGCAGGGCGTGTAGGGCTGAGCCAAGCAGATGCTGGTGACAGTGGCAGCATGCCCAAGGATCTTTAAGAAGGGCATTGGCAAATTGGGGTGCGTCCAAAGAAGGAAGGCTGGGAGCTAAGCCTGCCTGTGAAGGACAGTTGAAGAAAGTGCAAGTGTTTGCCCTGGAGACAGAGTGATGCGGATGAGAGAAACAATAGTTACTCTCAGGTTTCTTTGATGAGCTGCATAAGGGAGAACAAAGCAGGCCTCACGTAGAGCTAGGGAACTGATTGCTTTCATGGGCTTAGGTTTTGTTTTTCTCTGAAGTTATGAAAATATTTGAGATCATCGAAATCTAATTTTTTTAAAATAGCATGTGTTACATAAATTGAGTATTTGACAAAGGACGAAATACTTCAGTAAGCTCCAACCAAAACTTACTGCTGTGTTTGCTTGATGTCTTCTATGCAGAATGACATTTTGCCCAGAAAACATGAATGATCTACAACTTCACCCAACCCAGGAGAAAACCTTTGTGAGATGTGAAGCAAACTCTAAAAAATTGAAACGAAAGATCAGATGAGCTTTCATGAAGACCCAATATGAAAATAAATGATTTTATTCCTTATCTGGAATGGCTGCCTCATTTGGAAATGAAAGCTATGTAAAGAATATTGCATAAAGCTTAGCGTTTAGATTTGAAGGGGTCCACATTTCACTAGTATGAACTGAGTTTTTTCCTTTTTTTTTTCTTTTTAAAGGGCCACACTCATGGCATACAGAAGCTCCCAGGCCAGGGGTCAAATCAGAGCTGCAGCTGCCAGCCTACACCATGGCCACAGCCACGCCAGATCCAAGCCACATCTGTGACCTACATCACAGCTCAAGGCAATGCCAGATCCTTAACCCACTGAGTGAGGCCAGGGATCAAACCTGAATCCTCATAGTTACCAGTCAGGTTACTTACCGTTGAGCCGCGAAAGGCACTCCTGAGAGTTTTTGAACTATGTTATATAACTATATTCAAATATTAGTGTAACCAAAAATTTCACAATTTTATGTCTGATTAAATGGTAATATATGCACATAAGTACAAATGTAAGAGCCATTTTATATTTTTTCTTCTAATTTAAAATGTTGTTTACAGTTAAATCAAGTTTTCCAGGAGTTTCTGTTGTGGCTCAGCAGTAATGAACCTGATTAGTATCCATGAGGACTCAGGTTTGATCCCTAGCCTGGCTTAATGGGTTAAGGATCTGGCATTGCCATGAACTCTGGTGTAGGTTACAGACACAGCTCGGATCTCAAGTTGCTGTGGCTGTGACATAAGCCCGCAGTTACAGCTCCAATTCAACCCCTAGCCTGGGAACTTACATATGCCTCTGGTGAAGCCCTAAAGAGACCAAAAAAAAAAAAAAAATTAGATTTCCCATATTTCCTTGCTAGTTGGTTCTGATCAGTTTTTTAAAACTAGAAAGGTGCTTCTTTATTACACAACTAGCACTTTCATAAAGTGAAATTCCAATTAATTACACTTGTGTATCCCAAAGCACACAGCCTTTAAGACAATTCAGCACACCAAAAGAAGAGAAATTCTACTTAAAAGTTACCATCACACAAATTATACAATTATTTTACTGAACCAAAACAATAATGGTAGAATTATCCTAAAACTACTAAGGATAACCATGAAAACTGAATCACTGGTCATTTACTAACTAAATCACTACGCAAGTACAATTTTCCTCTTTTTCTAATGCTTGCCACAAAAGTTAATAGAACACTTGGGACAGCTCAAAGACTTAGGTATCAAATCTCAAACTGTCCAATAAATAAAATAATGATGCTTTGACCAGCAAACTCCATCAGAGAGCATGTGAGGGAAATGTCCAATGTGGGAAATCACTTGCATCTATGCTTCTAGTAATTCAGAAAGGAACACGCAATGCCCATTCAACACCTTCTCCTGACACTTGCATAGACTCAGCTCCACACAGCTCATAATTCATATGCTCTTCAGCAGAGTAGGGCTCATGGAAACAAAATCCTGAAGAGATGTCAGCCTCTGACAAAATCAGTTTAAGAAGATCTTGCATGATTCACTTTTATTTCCCTTGGAAAGACCCAAAAAATTAAAGGATGTGGGGGAGGGGAAGGACAGCTGGATCAATGTTGCATTGTGTCCTGGATGCTAATCTTGCCTACAAACATAGCCAAGCATACTTTTAGGTATAGAGTGTGTGTGCCTAGAAATTATAGATATTCACATAAACACTATTTCCCATTATATCTAAAATATTAAAATTTACAATAAGATTATGTTCACATTGGGTTGACATGTTTTATCATTAGCTATTCAAAGTATCACTTTTTGAACATACTCGTTGCTATACACCCTATAGAATCTATGCACTTGTCAGAGAATATTTCAGAAACAACTCAAATACCCACCTGGCAATTCACAAATGAACTCTGCCTTGTCCTTACGGGTGGATCTTAGCAGTGGAAAAGGTAAACCAAAGCTACACACACAAGATCAGGGTTGAGTCTAGAGTCAGACAGTTTTGCGGCACTGAGGGGGCAGCACTTGTGAGTTTGTGCATTTACACAGACACAAAATATGCATGTAGAATGTTACAAGGAGAACTAAACTATATTGTTTGGGATGGAGAAATAGGTGGTAGAGTCCTAAGTAAAAGCACTAACATCCCTAGCACAGAAGAGAGGCTGTGGTAAACTAGGAAAGAGGAAGGGCAGGCCAGAGTTCCAGGTGCCGGCAACATTGTCCTTGACACACCAGGTGTTGGTGGGCACAGGTGTTCATTTTTATAGCCATTTTTTAAATTGTATATATATGTATTTCATGCACTCACTTTTAGTATGAATGTCACATTCTGCAATATTAAAAAAAAAAAGAAAGAAAGAAAGGAAGGAAGAAAATCAAGGGCAGAGTTTAAGCCAGTATTTTTCTACTCTGGTGTGATGCATTCCATGTATGAATTAGCTTCATACCAAATATAATTAGCAATTATTTCATCTTTAGTGGGAAAATTGAAGTGACACAGGACGTCATAACATTTTGGGCAGAGAAATCAATAAGCAACCAACGTGACAAATGGTTAATGGGAACATTTATGACTCCTCTTGGCACAGATTATTTTCACTTGGGAAAATGTGTTCATCGACATCGCATCTTCTGAAGTACATCTTGGGAGGGAAGTCAGATAGGGAAAGTGAATAATGCAGCCACATCTGTTCATTGCACATGCAAAATGCTGGCTGGTACGCTGATTGTACGCACCTCTCTCCAAAGAATCTGTATTTATGAGCCCACTCAGGAAAGAGAACACTGGCATCTTGCCTTTCAGGCAAAATCCTGTTTGTGCTTTTCCATGTAAGGGAGCACAGGGAAAGAAATGGAGCGTCAATTACACCACAGCTGGGCTCTTTGAGGTGCCTGAAGTCAGAGAGAAGGAAACAAGCACTCCATTCAACACTAAAATGAACGCACTCTCCTCCAGAGCCAAGCTGCCTGTCCCCAGCATTCATCTTGATAATGTTGCTGCAAACACTGTGAAAGCTTTCGTAGCAGTTACATATTTCTGGGGTCACAAAGCCAGAAGCCGAGCTGCCCAGCGCAGTGCCTGCTCCCCACACAGCCAGGATCAGAGGGAAGTCGGACGGATGGGAAACAGACAAGCAAGAGGCAAACTAGAGAAGTCAATCCCAAGAGTCTCCATCCACCTGCTTACCTCATCTCCTACGACATACTTCTCCTTGATTTCTGATAATCTGTATGTGATCAATGGCCCGAAAAACATTTCATTCCTCCTAATAGGCTCAGGGCAGGCAGCCTTCAAATATGCCACAACGGCATACTGATTATGTTGAATTAAACTTACTTAACAAAGAGCCAATGCAAAAGGGACACTCTGACCTTCCTTCCTGTCTCCCTGAAAGCAGGAAATCAAGCTCTCATGTGAAAGGTGCCCTCCCTGATCTGGAGGTCGAAGGACACCCTTGTCATCAAAGATAGGGAATTGGGGCTGAGAAGCCTGTGTAAACCAGCCTTGTTACTTCTTTCATAAACTACCCCAAGCCCAGACTCTCTTTAGATTCTTCACTAACTGATCTCCCCAAACCTAAGTTTCTTTGTCCAGTCAATTTCTCACAAATGTAGTGTCTCTGTCTAAAAAGTATAAAAGCTGCTGGCTTTGGCCATCTCTTAGGTCCAATTTTTTGAGACCTTGATGAGCACGAACTAAATTTGTTTCTTTTTCTCCCGTTAATATGTGTTGTGTCGCCTTTATTATTAGTCCAGCCATAAGAACTCAGGAGGGGTGGGGGGAAATGTCCCCCTCCCAACACCTCCCATCGCTGCTTTTGCCTTATACCGCCTTCCCTTCATTCCTCCAGACTGTCCTCTTTCCTGCCAAGCTGGATCGTATTTATCCACTCAGGACCAGCGACTTCACCTGTTATTTCCTAGCTCTGCCCAGCTCCCAGGTTCCTCCCGCTCCTCTAAAGGCCCAGCTGTATTATAAATGATGCTCTCCCTCAACCCTCGATTATTGGGGCCCTGCTGGTTTTCCTCCCACCTCTTAGTCTCCCCTTGGCTCCTGGCCCTCCACCCAGACCTGGCAAGGTGGGCACCCGTCACCCTCTAGGCCTCCTTCTCTGCTTACTCAGTTCTCTCTCCCCATGTGGCTTCATTTCTGACCCATCCAGATCAACACCCCTCCCCCCCCCTTGCATTAGAACTGCTCTGCAGGGTCCCCCACCCCCACCCTCCGCCCAAGTAGCAGGCTCTCCTATAGGTGCAAGTGCCTCCTCTCTATGGCTCACAATGCTCAGACCTGAGACCATCATGTCGTATCTGCCCCCATCTGCTTCTCCCATGCTGTCTGTTCTGTGGCTCAGTGAATGTCATCACTACCCCCCAATAGCTGACACCAGACAAAGGGTGGGTGGGGGGACCATCCATAAGGTTTCCTCCCCTTTGGCCCCTCACAATTAAAGAATCATCAAATCCTATGAGTTCTACTCATGCTTTTTTTTCTTACTCAAATGAATTTATCACATCTGTAGCTGTATAATGATCATAACAATTCAATTTCACAGGATTTCCATCCCATAACCCAAGCACAACCCCCCCCCAAAACTGTCTCCTCCAGAGACCATGAGTTTTTCAATGTCTGTAGTCAGCATCTGTTCTGCAAAGAAGTTCAGTCTGACCTTTTTTCAGATTCCACATGTCAGTGAAAGCATTTGATGTTGGTGTCTCATTGTATGGCTGACTTCACTTAGCATGATAGTTTCTAGGTCCATCCATGTTGCTAAAAATGCCGGTATTTCATTCCTTTTAATGGCTGAGTAATATTCCATTTTGTATATGTACCACACTATAAAACTCTTAGAGGAAAACATAGGCCAAACACTCTCTGACATAAACAACAGCAACATCTTCTCAGATCCACCTCTTAGAGTATTGACAATAAAAACAAAAATAAAAAAATGGGACCTACTCAAACTTAAAAGTTTCTGCACAGCAAAGGAAACCCTAAACAAAATGAAAAGACAACCCACAGAATGAGAGAAAATCTTTACCCATACATCTTAAACACATCTGCACCTCTCCACATCCACAGCCATCATCCCAGTCCAAACAGTTTTTTAAAAACTTTCTCTTACCTGGATGTTTGCAATGACCTTCCACCTCCACACCTTCCTGTGGCATCCAAAGCTCTTTCAGTCTATTCTCATCACAGCAGCCAGGGTGATCTTTGAAAAAAGTCCAAAATAATTACCCTGGCTTCCTAGGCCTCCAGGCAAGCTCCCACGTCCCCCTCCAGTCTCGTCGTCCTCATTCACTTCGTCATCGTCCACCACGTCCCAACCCAGGCTGCACATCAGAACCTCCTTGAAAGTTTTAAAACCACCCAGGTCTTAGCCCCACCCCTAGAGATTTTTATTGAGTTGGCCTGGGTAAGGCCTGAGAAGTGAGACCTAAATGCTTTCCAGGTGGTGCTTATAACATGCATTAAATTTGAGAACCATGGGTCTGGACATGTGAAGCATCTTTTGGTTCCCTCAACGGTGCAAAGCTGTTTCCTGCCTCTCGCATGGACCCAACCTGTCACTTAAACCCTCTCTTCTTCTTCCAGCTTCTTCCCATACTTCCAGTCCCAGTTTAAGTGTTAATAATTCAGGAATAAGGGAAAAAGATGATCCCACCCAACACAAATATATATCATCCGGCCCCTGCCCACCCTTTAACTCTTCCGGTAAAATGATTTGTGGCCATGCCATGTGGAGCCATATCTGAGCAAAGCAAAAAAAATCAGTCTGTCTTTATATGAAATATGATATTTTATTCATCATAGATCTTTAATTTTGATTTTTCTAAGTTTGCATTAAAATATTATTTATCTTCATAGCTGAGTTTTTTGAGCTGCCTTAAATTATACACTCAAGGCAAGTGCCTCAGTCACTTCACCTCAGTCCTATTAATTTGGGGGACTATTTAAATAATTAAATAATGTCTGTATCCCACACTGGACATGAAGCTCTGTCAAGTCAGGGAGTTCCTAGACGTTCACTGCTTTATCCTAAGCATGCAGCCCACTGTGGCAGAGTTGATGTTTCATAAATGATTGTTAAATTAACAAGTGACATCGTCTTTTTATAAGTATGCCTTCTCTTACCAATTAAATTATAAGCTCCAACTACTGTACCTGTTCAAGATAAAGTTCATTGCTTCCCATTCCCTACACCACAGCTCGCAGCAACGCCAGATCCTTAACCCACTGATCGGGGCCAGGGATCGAACCCTCATCCTCATGGATATTAGTAGGGTTCTTAACCCAGTGAGCCACAATAGGAACTCCTAAATTTACCATTTTTAAGATGTTTTATAACAATGTAAACAGAACGTGTGAAACAGTGCAAAGATGTATAAAAAGAAAGCTAGTCGTCTCCTTGCATCCCCCTCCTGCCCAGCCCCACTGAGCTCCAGGAGGGGATGATAACAGCTGTTATGTTATTCCTTCAAACATCCACAATCACTTAGGCACACTCAGGGCTCTGTTTGTGGTTTTCACCAAACTAGAAACATACTATATGGATTGCTTGGCAACTTGCTTTTATTTCTTCTTCTTTACTTGACATAGATCATCTGTAAGTCAGTACAGATGGACTTTTTTTTTCTAATTTCTGTAGAAGTTGAATTATACTGGCTGGATGGGATAGCACAATCGTTTGTCTATTTGTCCGGCTTGGGCCAGTGCCCAGTGCACGATTCAGGTTAACAACTAGGAGTGTCAATGAAATCTGTCTATAATGATCTACCCAAACATACGTATACATTCCCTTATTAAAGGAGAGTTGTCACTGTTTTACAATAAGGTAATGACATTATCATTATTTTCAGCCAATTGATCTTCTTACTCAACAGTTCCTCCTAAAATCTTTCTAGGTCAATTGGTATTGCACTATTTTTTATGACTGCCTAATATTCTACATGGTGGAGGTGTCTTAAAATATTCAATTGGTCTCATACTGCTGTGCCTTCACTTTCCAGCATATCTCCTATATATTCCCATTTGTGGAAACTATTTCCAGCAGCGGAACTAACTGCTAGGTCAAATGATATTTTTTTTCAGTGTAATTGATGTTGCCATATTGCTTTCCCAAAACATTGCAACATTTTGCAGTCCCACCCTAATTTATGAATACCTTGTCTCCTCTCTCCATCTCTTTCTAGGAAGAAATATTTATTGCTCATTTTAGTTTTTGGTCAGACTGATGAATGTGATGAGCTCATTATGACTTTACTATTTCCCTACTGAGTCTCAGAATCTTTCCATAGATTCAATGAATTTACTTTACTGTGAACTAATTGTTCACATCCTATTTTTCATTGGAACACTTGTCTTTTTCTTGTCTGTTTATAAGATATAATCTTATGAAATTTTATTGACCCTTTATCTTTCAGCTTCTTTGAAAATATTTTTTCCAAATCTGCTCCTCTTTTAATTATAGTATTCTTTACTATATGTAGTATAATTTTTTTGAGGTCAAAAAAGTCTAACATTTCTTTTATATATAAATTTCCTGACGTGGTTTTAGTCTCTCACCGTTGAATAGCAAATTGTACAAAATGAATATTTTCTTCTGATGTTTGTATTTGTTTCTCAAAAGACTTTAATCAATCTGAAATTTATTTTTGTTTATGGTACGAGATAGACTGTCAGCTTAACATTCCTCTATATGGATAAAAGTGGAGCTAACATTGTTTATTTACTTTATTAACTTTCCATGTTGAATTCAGATCCTACTTTTATCAGAAATTTAAAGTACATACTGGGAACAATTTCTTAATTCTCTATTTTATTGTTTTGATCTCCTTGTTTAATTCTATTCTAACCATATTTAGGTGATTTCAGAGCTTTCATTTATTTGCTTACAGAGGCTTTATTCATAGCATATTCTTTGGCATCTAGACCTCATATGGATTTTAAGGGCTTCTTATCCAATTCCCTAAAAGCTCTGTTAATATTCTAATTGGGAATCACCATTAGAAATTACTACAAGAATAGGAAGTTCCCATTGTGGCTCAGAGGTAACGAACCCAACTAATATCCCGAGCACGCGGATTCCACCCCTGGCCTTGCTCAGTGGCTTACAGACTCAGCGTTGCCATGAGCTGTGGTGTAGTTTCCAGACTCAGCTTGGATCCCGCATGCTGCGGCTGTGACATAGGACAGCAGCTGTAGCTCTGATTCAGCCTCTAGCCTGGGAACTTCCATGTGCCTCGGGTGCGGCCCTAAAAAGAAAAAAAAATTAGTACAAGGATATTTGATCATTTTATTATATGAAGTCTTCTCACCCAGGAACATTGTATGTTTTCCTTTTTTTACATCTTATTTCATGTCCTTCGATAAGACTTTTATTTTTAATTTTCACTTATTCCTAAGTATTTTAATTTTTTTGCCATCATTGACAATGGAACCATTCATTCCATTTCTATTTAATGGGATTTGTTCCTAGCATATAGAACAGATTTTGGATTTCATTTATTCTATATTTGTCCACTTTATCAAAATTATTTTATTAACTCCATTTGATTTTTCATTTTACTAGAATCTCATGGGATATAATCACTTCATCACCAAAATGACAATATATGCTGATCTTTTCAACCTTAGTAGGTTTTCAGAAGCTCTAAGGCAATGTTAACTAAGAATGCTCAGAGTAGACACCACTGTTTCATTCTTGATATTAATTAAAATTTTACTGTTTTGCCTGTATTTTTTATATATAGTTTTAGCAAGTAAACTTTTTTGTATTTAAGTGGTTTTTATCTGTTTTTATTAGAAATAGCTGCTGAAATTTAGGAAATGCCTTAGTATTATATGAATTTCCTTCTTCGGTTAATTACGTTGCTAGATTTCCTGATACTGACTCACAATTGCATTCTTGGAATAAACCCGCCTTAATTACAATATATTTTTCATAATATTACTGGATTTTACTTGCTAAAATCTTATTTAGAATTTTGCCTTTATTTTCATAAGTGAAACTGAGCCACACTTTTTCAGGTGCTGTCATTTTTATCCTTTGATATTCTGCAGCTTTCCTCTATGGCCTTGAATAGTTTAGATAACATTGTGATGATCTTTTCAATTTCTTATTTAGAGAGAGATTCAGCTGTGAAACCATCTGGTCCTTGTGCTTTTGCATGTAGTATTCTTAGGTTTTCAGTTTTTACTTATTTATTGCATGTAACATTTATTAAAATTATTTTTGTGAAATACCTTCAAGCAAGAGAGGTACAAAGTTACTCACAATAATGAGTAAATGAAGGCATAACATTAAAGCACAGAAAAAATGCCAAACTAAACTCTGAAATTTTAATTCTGCCTGGGGTAACTAAGCAAATGCTCACATTTTTCGTGGGAAATAAGATTAAGCCACAGAAATGCTATGTAGTGTTCTAACATTAAATTTGTACACAAACCACCAAAGGAGGGGAAAAGGAAAATCAATAGACTACAAAGTTTAAAAGTTTAGTTACCTGTCAAAAGAAACTGTTGGAGAATGGTAACATTTCTCTCAATTTCTAGAGATAGTATACTTAAGAATATATTTAAATATTATATTTCAGGAGTTCCCGTCATGGCGCAGCAGAAACAAATCCAAGTAGTATCCATGAGGATATGGGTTCAATCCCTGGCTTCACTCAGTGGGTCAGGGATCTGGTGTTGCTGTGAGCTGTGCTGTAGGTTGCAGATGCAGCTGGGATCTGGCATTGCTGTGGCTGTGGCGCAGGCTGGCAGCTGTAGCTCCGATTTGACCCCTAGCCTGGGAACTTCCATATGCCATGGGTGTGGCCCTAAAAAGCAAAATAAATAAATGAATGAATAAATAAATATTATATTTAAGGAGGTACATTGGAATATTGTAAATTTTTACAATTCCTCGAAGAATTGATGGGTTCATTCATTACATGGCTCTTTCAACAACCCATATATTTGTTTCCTTACCTTATACTCTGAAATTCTAAATGGAATAAGAGGTACAATGAGTCTTTTGCGGTTTGGTTTTCATTAATAATGACGTAAATGACATCTGATATATGTAGGCCCATAAAATAGGCCCATTGTTTTAGGAATATAAAGGAAGGTAATGAATCTAATGCACTTAAAAAAAAAGAAAGAGTTTCTAAAAGGAAACATTTAAGGAGCTATAATAAGTTATATCTTGAGAACTTTTCTGACTCTACTCTCTTCCAGGCTGGGATGAGTAAAATTAAAAGATTACAGTGATAAGCATAAATTACACCTTGGTTATTATGAGTTTAGGGAAAGAAAGAAAGAAAGAAAGAAAGAAAGAAAGAAAGAAAGAAAGAAAGAAAGAAAGGAAGAAAGAAAGAAAGAAAGAAAGAAAGAGGAAGAGAGGAAGGGAAAGAAAGAAAGAGGGAGGGAAGGAAAAAGGAAGGGAAGACAAAGCTTTTTTCTCCCTAGAAAGAAAGCTTTTACTTTTACAGTCAAGGCCAGGACTAGAGTGAGGCCAGCAAAACTCAAGGAGACAAGACATGCAAGTGTCACCTGGTGCTTGTGCAACCCTGAGAGTGAGTGCTCCTTTTCGAGTGCGGTGCCCAGGCTGCCTGGGTTGGGACTTGCATGACCTTGTCTTCTTGAATTTGATGCCCTGGGCACCTCACTTGTCTCTCCATAGTCCTTCTTCATATTTTCTCTTGCTTAGCTTTGTTCTCTAAAAAGAATGTGTTGCACAGAAAAACAAGTACTTTTATTTTTAGATATTCTTCCTCCATGATAATGGTGTGTACATTTATACATTTTCCTATGAGTACAGATTTTGATAGACAGTATGCCCCCCTTTTACTGCTTTCTAGATAGTTTGCAGTTTTAGCTCTATTTTTCTCTTTGCTCCAAAAGTTAGCCAGGAAGTATTCCTTAATTTATAAATAGGCTACTCTGGACACTTTTAAATTATTTGTTTCTAATCTTATTAAATGTGGCTACAAAAAGTTTCTCATTTTTAAATTTGGTAAGGCTTCAAGATCAAGCCCATAATCAATTTTTATAATGTTCTACTGGATATATCAAAAATTCTATGATATCCTTAAACTGAGTATGTTGAGTGGATTACTAAATTCTTGTATATATTTTTTTGTATATGAGATACGATTCTTTAAAAATGTTTTGAAATCTAGGAGTTCCCATCGTGGCACAGTGGTTAACGAATCTGACTAGGAACCATGAGATTGCGGGTTCGATCCCTGCCCTTGCTCAGTGGGTTGAGGATCCGGCGTTGCCCTGAGCTGTGGTGTAGGTTGCAGACGCAGCTCAGATCCTGCATTGCTGCAGCTCTGGCATAGGCCGGTGGCTACGGCTGCGATTCGACCCCTAACGTGGGAATCTCCATATGCCGCGGAAGCAGCTCCAGAGAAAGGCAAAAAGACAAAAAAAAAAAAAAAAAGTTTTGAAATCTATAAAATTTTTATCAAGTTGTCTTTACATTTATATCATTTGGTACACATAGATTTTACTAATGCTAATTCTGCATATGTGCTTTAAATTGTTAGACAATATCCCCCTTGTAATGCTTTTAATTTTAAATTCCTCCTGGTCTGTTAACTTTACTATTTCTATTTTCTTTTTTTATTACATTTGCTTGGTATCTTTCTCCATCCCTTTATTTTCAACCTTTCTTCAAATTTTTATTCTACATATTTTTCTGCTAGATGTTGTATAGTTGGCTTATTTCCATTTCCATCTCAATCTAAGTGTCTTTGACTTTTACTGGGAAACTCCAGTCCCTTTGCATTTACCATAATGATTGGACTCCTCTTTGTACCTCATTTTATTTAGTTATTGGCTTCTTTTACTTATTATTTCTTTTTTATTTTGGCAGGTTGATCAATTGATATTATTTCCCCTTTCCTTCCTAACAAGGCTCATCTTATGGATTTGCATTATGTTTCCTGCTAGTTTCCCTTTCCTATTGCTCATAATCAGGTAGCTATTTCATTATCATTATATGAAAACCAGATACATATTTCTCCCACCAAAATACTCTATTCCTCCACTGCTTCCACAACAAACTTTAAAATACTTTCATTGCCCCCCCACCCCAGTTCCATAACCACACCCCAGATGAGACCTTTGGAACACTTCCCTCCTTTCCACCCACCCCCGATGCCCAGATTTGCTGAGATCCGCTTATTATTTTTAGTGCCAGACTGTTTTTAGAAGAGTTGTCAAGGCAGATGGCAATGTGATCAATTCAGGAAAAGAATATAGACTTTTTAAGACTAGAGAACCCAGTCACACTCAACAGCCAAGGGGTGAGCGTCTCTGGCTTCGGGTATCCAGGTGCCGGTAATAAACCCTGATTTGGGAGATGTTCCCTTTTACCATTCTCCAAAGATTTTAATTTCTCCTGGCCCTTCTCTGTTCTTCTGGAGACTTTGACTCTGGGTTTCCTTGGCCACAGAGTAAAAGCAACTGGTAACATATTCTTGGGTTATTTTTCAAGACTACGTGACCTTCAAAGTACCGGAGATCTACCAAGGTCAAATTCCATACCGTCCTTTTCTCTCTTTGGTTGGCACTTTCTAACTTGTAGTGTTCCGTGTGGTAGATAAGCAGTCCAATGCTCAGATGATTCTTTTTCCTTTAGGAGTAACTTGTTTTTCTCTATGGAAACATGTAAGACTTTTCTCTAATCTTGCAGCTCTGATGTATAGTACACCCAAGAGTCTTTTTGTCATCCATCATTCCTGGAACTCTGTGAGATGCAGATCTCTCTTCAGCTAAGAAACTTTTCTTATATTACTCATTGCCTCTACTATTGTCTCAACTTCTCTCCAGCTCCTGATTTCTATCTGTGTTTTTGCACTCTTCTTTGAGGGGTCTCTTTCTCTGATCTTCCAGGATACAAATTCAGGCATCAACAGTGACCACTTTCTCCTTCAATTCATGTCTTTAAATTTTTATATCAAAACAGTTTTTGGTCTCAGAAAATCAGTACAAACACAAAAGTGTGTTTGTGTGCTGCACTTAAATCTCCTTAAGTGTCTCTCTTTGGTTCAAGTTATCTATGCCAGCAGCTATTTCTGTACTGAGGATTCTGCTTCTAATTCTTCTCCCTGGCTGCTGGGCCCCATGAGGAAGCTTCTTTCCCCTCATTTGTTCATTGGGGCTCTGTCCCATGTATTGGGGTATCTTAAGTGGCAGCCCTCCCAACACAGTGGAAGGAACAGTCATCTCAACCTCCCCTGGCCCACACCTAGGAGCAGACGTGTTGCTAGTCCTCTGCCGAGGCGTCAGGAGGAAGCCCTTCCTAGCCTTCTCTCTTCAACTCAGGGTTGGAGGCAACCCAACCCATCTGCTCAGCTCCTCGGGATCCAGAGAGACCAGGGATCCTGGGTCCTGTCTCTGTCAGGACTCTGAGGCCTCACCAGCATTTCAGGCCTTGTCTGCCTCCTGGAGGGAGTGGGGTGGTGGGGGGGCAGCAGTGGCTTTTCTCTGGAGAGGCAGGTGGGTTAAATTGCAAGTAGCAGGAAGGCACAATGTGTTCCAGCTGCTAATCGTTCTAGAACCTATTTCTCATTCCTCCTGTCTCAGGACTGGCTCCCTTCTTGTTTATTTTCACATTCCAACGTACTTGATGAATATGAGTGAATAAATGCCACCACCCCTACCACAAACACTGTCTGCTGCAGCCTCTAGTCATGATGATACTTTTGAAGCTAACTCAAACTGGCTTGAAGAAAAAACTTGTTAATCTCCCCACCAAAGAAAGAATCTTCCCCACCCAAGGGAAGGTGGGCTTCAGGGAAGGTTGATTCAGCAGCTCTTTAATGTCATCAAGAAGGTTTTTTTGTTGTTGTTGTTGTTTTTTTTTTTTGTCTTTTTGCCATTTCTTGAGCTGCTCTCGCGGCATATGGAGGTTCCCAGGCTAGGGGTCTAATTGGAGCTGTAGCTGCTGGCCTACACCATAGCCACAGCAACGTGGGATCCCAGCTGCATCTGCGGACCTATACCAACGCCGGATCATTAACCCACTGAGCAAGGGCAGGGATCCTCACGGTTCCTAGTCGGATTTGTTAACCACTGCGCCACGACGGGAACTCCCCAAGATGGTTTTTTTTGTTTTGCTCTTTTTCTTGCTCTGCCATCCTTCACGTTGGCTTCATCCTCAGGGTGATAGGAAAGTGGATGCTGCAGTCTAAGACTTGACAAAACCTACACAAAGAAAAGTAGAAACCCCCTCATGTCTTACTGGCTAAACTGGGTTACATGTCCATTCCTCAACTTGGCAAAGGTGATGGGGTTAACCAAAGACCAATCATCCCTAACCACATGGCTGTTTGAGGAGAAGATACTGAAAATCAGGGAACACCTGCTCACAAGCTAAATGTTCTCAGCTCAATAAACAGTTTTTCACAGGAAAACAAGAGCTGGCATTTGAGTGTTCACCATATACAAGGTGCCATATAAACATTCTCTTTTAATCCTCATCACAGTGCCCTGAGGTGGCTAATATTATTGTCCTTCTTTCACAGATGAGGTACCTAGAGCTTAACTAACAAGGTCACACAGTTAATGAACCATCATTTCCCTCCTTACAGATTCTATATGTCTATGAATGCAGCCTAGCATGGCAATTGGCAACAGAAAACGTCCTTCACATATTAATTCCCTTGGACCCCATGTGAGAGCTATAATTAGGTACGCTACCTTAAGACACTGTCTTTCACATTATGGAGCCTGGTAAACTAGCTCACAGTGCACATGACTCCACCAGCTGAGCTCTCCCTGATAGAGCTGTGGCTGTGCAGAGCTGTTTAGCTATGCCTTGGAGTTTCACCTTTGTTTTATTATACAACAAGTATAAGATCTTTATACTACAAAACAAGCCTCAAGATCTTATTATGACACAGCTGAGCCCTACACATTAAACACTCATGGCTTGCACATTCATTTTGTATATTCCCTTGGAAACTAATAAAGCATCTGGGAAGTCAAAACAAGTATTTTGTACTCCTGTCCACACAGGAAACTCTATGCACTCGGGGCTCTGCAGTGTGCCTGTGTATGTGTGTTCAGTTAAGTGAGTTCCCATTATAAAAGCAATAATATGCTCATGGAACATAACGTATTGGGAGGTGGCGGGGGAGAGGCACCCAAATTTCTATTGCCCAATCTCTTCCCACATTCAAGATAATTGGTTACCATGCGGTGTATGTCTATGCCCTTTCTGCAATGCATTTACTTTTCTTTCGTTTGAAATTTTTTTTTATGGTAATATTCAAATACACATAAAAGTAGAAATCTAATAATGAAGCCCACTGTTCACATCACCCAACTTCAACAATGACAATGTGTTGTAAAATATTGACATCACACCATATGCAGTAATTTTTAACTTTATTACCAAAAGAATCTCTGAGTTCATAAAAATTTCAAACAATATGGGATATAAAGTAAAAAATAAAAATCCTCTTCCTCTCCCAAAACCCTTAATTCCAGTGCTCAGAAATAATTTGACAGTCTTTTAATGGATCAATCTAGACATTTTCTACACATAAATTATATATTTTTACAAACTTCAAAAAGCTATCAGATCACACGTATTTATGAATATTTGCTTTTTCTACTTACTGTATCTTAGAAGCCTCTAGAAGTAAATACCTAGAGGAGTTCCCATTGTGGTTCAGCAGTAACAAATCCAACTAGTATCCATAAGAACGTGGGTTCCATCCTGGCCTCACTCAGTGGGTAAGGATCCAACATTGCCGTGAACTGTGCTATAGGTCACAGATTGGGCTCAGATCTGGCATTGCTGTGGCTGTGGCGTAGGGTGGTGGCTGCAGCTTCGATTCGACCCCTAGCCTGGGATCTTCAATGTGCCATAGGTGTGACCCCAACCCTACAAAGACAAAAAAAAAAAAAAAAAGAAGTTAATACCTAGGGGTGGCCTGCATTCTCCAATAGCTAACAGTGTTTCAATGGAAAGCATAGTTAACCCAGGAATGTGGGGAGGGTGATTTGGAAGATATGCAGATTCTGTCTCAAAAGCCAGAGATTTACAAAGTAGGTTATATACACACCAAAGTGTGTGCCAAGTGACCCATCATAATGTGGGAAGAAACACTAGCTTCCATTAATTTTTAACTCATCCCTTTACATCTTTGCATATTTTAAAACAGTACTCATGTAATAATACACTTGCATTATTTATAAATAAATATCTCCATATTAACACTCAAGATGTTTAAGCATGAGGTACATGATCAACAAAGCTGGAAACCACACCCCACAGACAGCTGTTTTAAAGAGTGCCAAAAAGCAGGGCTCCTTTTAAGACTGAAAGAATAGACTATGATCTGACCTCTGTCTGAAGCTCTGCGACCCACGGTTTGTTGGTGCTAAGGGTTTAACAGATGTGACACTCCCAGCTGGATTAAAATGCCTTAGGCAAGGAGAACCCACAAAGTACCCACCATCTAAGCAGCAATACACAGTGTTTCTACAGAACCCAGACCCTTGAAGGTGGGAAGACAAACAAGAGAATTTCCTAGTTTAGGAACACTGTATACCACAGTAAGACCCTTTTAGAGATCACAATCAGTGTTAGTATAATAGATGCTCTAAGAAGTACCTCATTTCAAAAAAAATAAAAATAAAATAATAATCAATACAAAAAAACAAAAAAACTGTTTGACTTTTACTCAGCATTTCATTTGACCTTGCAATCAAAATCCCCTTCCAACATTTTTCTCCCTGAATATTTGTTTCAAAACCTGTGGAACTAGAATTTTGTGGGAAAACTTTATAGACAAATGTTGATCTGGACATTTGCTACAGGAAAACACTATCTACAAAATGTTTAACTTCTACCTTTTATTATGGAATAGTCAAATAGAAAATACCACAGATGATTTAGCTAAAGAAAACACTTGTCCACACACACACACACACACACACACACACAGAGGAGCTAGGGCCTCCCCATTTAATTTCTAATTTGAGTTTTCTGAATCCTTTTCTTCTTCTGCCAGGAGTTATAATTTGTTGCTTATACGTTCCAAAGCTAAGCTGGGCTTTTTCCATTTGTGCAAAACGTGGTGGATATATTTTATATTCTATAAATACAAATGCATACTAGATTTCAAAAGAAAACTTCTCTCTGGAGGTGAGATGAGGTGGTTGTGCTGGCAGGGGATTTAGAATCAGAGATGTTCCAAGTTATAACTATGGTCGTTGGTAACGTGAAGAGACTAACTTTTGTGCATTATCTTATGAAATTAGCTTCATTGCCTGTACTGCAAAGCACACACCCTTTAATGACATACAAATGTTTACTGAACACCTACTATAGCCAAGTTCAAGAAAATGGAGATTAATAAAACTCAGCCCTGTAAGAACCAAGAGGGAAGGGGCAATCCGAGGGAAAAGTATACCCACTGGCAAGGAATACTGACATGGCATGGGACGGTCAAGGAACTGCCCTGCAATTAAATCATTTCTAAAAGCGACCGTAAGTTTGGACTAGTTAGAGCAAACCTGAACCAAAACTTCAAAAGTGAGCTCATGCATATATCCTCTGGGGAGTCATCTCAGCTCACAGATACATCTCCTCTGAGTTTTGAGCTACCCTATATAGGGTAGCTATACAGCACAAATCCCTCTGCAGTAGAAAGGTTTGGGTTTTTCTTACTGCTAGACTATGAGCTCGCAGAGACTGGGCCTCCCAGAGTGCCACCTCATCCTGGGGGCTGCGAGGACAAAATGCAGCAGGTTGATAAGCAAATGGGAAGTGAAGTAGCTGCAGAGTACTGATGCTTCTTTTCAAAAGGCTGGCTTAGATGAGACAGGATTGCATGGCAATGTGGTAATTGCTATGACAGAGAATGTAGAAAATGCCGGAGAGCAGTAGATGAGAGCAACACCTCGCTCAGCACAGTAGGAGGTTGGCAGTCCTGATTCCAAGTTTATGGTAGTCACGATACAGACATCAAAGGTCTGAAAAGCCAAGGACCTTTCGCAACTCCGAAACTTTTGTCAACATCCTTAAGAACAATAACCAAGACATCTGCCAAAGTACAAGCCTGCCCTTCAGCAAATGAATACAATGTTAAGCACAAATGAAAAACCATTTTTTAAAAATACACAAAGGAATTTGTATGGCTGGGCTCACATGTAATAAAATCAAGGGCAAAAAAAATATTACCTTTCCCCAAAGAAGAACTTGCCATCAGTGCCCAGTATATTATCATCCAATATCACTAAAAACCCTACTTGACCTATTTAACCTCTCTTCATCCTCCATATTTGGGCTTAAGCAACACTTTCTTGAAGCACTCCCCGATCTTCCTGACTAGGTCTCACCTCCTTCCTCAGTCCCATCTCTGCATGATTAGCTCTTGGTCCACCAAGGCCTCACCTTCACAAGCACTTATCATGGTTGTCACTGACATGTATTCACATGATTATAGGATTAGTATCTGTCTCACCTACCGGTCCTAAGCATCACAGGTTAGGGACACTGAAGGTTCACCATCGTATTCCTATCATCTAGTAGAGGTAAGGGCAAAACCAAGTACTTAAGGCAGATCTGTCCAATGAATAACTGAGGCAAGCACATGTACACTATACAAGCCAAAGAATTCCAAACATGTTCTGAGAAGGTTTCAAGGGAGAAGGGGAAAAAATGGTTAATAGGTCAATTCAGTTAGTCAGAGGTGCTACTCAAAAGGACTTATGAAAAATAAAAGCTACAATCACAGGACTAGAATAATGAAAAATTAATCATAACATACTGACACTTGAATTTATAAAAACTGGCCTTTGGGGTTTAGAAATACAAAGGCTAACTGTCCAAAAAGCAGGCAAAAAAAGGATAAAATACCTATTGAGAAGAAAATTGCTTAATTAGCTCAGTATTATCAAATAGGCTTCACTTTTCAAAATGATGCCTAAAACTCATGCAAGCGAAACACATTTTATGTAAGACAACCTACACTAGATCAAATTATTCTAACTTCTTACCTTGGGAACAAACAATGCCAGGACTTATTTTTTTAAGGTGGTATTTCTACCTCCAGGGATCATTATCATTTTAACAAGAAAGAGGAGATTCTCGTTTACAGTACAGCACTACCTAACATTTATTCTAAAATGGAATACACATGTGAAACATAGATAATCTGACCATACTCCCTGACATGTTTTAACAAAATATTTTCCTTAAATAGCTATCAAGCCCCATGAGAACTAATGAGCAAGGAGGGATCAAAGGCCTGCATGCCATGACTATTAAATGACTGACAGTGTCAAGCATTCACCCTACCAGATGAAATCAATTAATCATTCATTGTAACTGGAGCAGAATATAATTAATTATGTTCACTTGACTGGTTCAAGTTTAATTCCACTAAAATAATCATAAAAATCACTATGAATATAGGCCATTGTTGTGAATTGTTGCTAAAAAAAGGTCATGAATGAGCTTCTATATGAATTTCATTCACATTTTACAAGTGATAGAAAGTTTTGAATATAAACATAGGTAGAGGAGTTCCCGTCGTGGCGCAGTGGTTAACGAACCCGACTGGGAACCATGAGGTTGCGGGTTCGGTCCCTGCCCTTGCTCAGCGGGTTAACGATCCGGCGTTGCCGTGAGCTGTGGTGTAGGTTGCAGATGCGGCTCGGATCCCGCGTTGCTGTGGCTCTGGCATAGGCTGGTAGCTACAGCTCCGATTAGACCCCTAGCCTGGGAACCTCCATATGCCGCGGGAGCGGCCCAAGAAAATGGCAAAAAGACAAAAAATAAATAAATAAATAAATAAACATAGGTAGAGAAAATAGTATCATGAATCCCCAAATATCCATCACCCAGCTTCAACAATTATCAACTTGCAGTCAATCTTTTCAACTATACTCCTACACACTACTCAGCGGCAGCTCACAATTACTTTTAAGCAAACCTAAACATTTCACTTTTAGGTATTCAGTTTGCGTCTCTTAAAAAAGGGCTCCTTTTAAAAATGTAGCCATGATACCATCATCACACCTAAAAATAAATGCAAAAATCCTTACAATCATCAAGCATCTGGTTAGTTTTCCTACCTCCACAATGGTCTCATTTTTCATTGTTTATTTAAATCAGGATCCAAAAAAGTCCATAAATTGTATGGGTAAATCTCCCCTAATCCATCTTTTTCTTTTTTCCTTGCAATTTAGTTGTTGAAGAAACAGGGTCATTTGTCCTGTAGTTTTCCAGTCCAGATTTTGCTGATTGTATCCTGTGTGGTATCATTTGACATGTTCCTTCATTTCCTGCATTTCTAGTAAAGTGGTGGTTAGATCCAGAAACTTGATCAGGATCAGACTGGACTCTTGGTAGGAATGTTTCATAAGTAATATGCATGTTTTCATTAGGAGGCACAAAATATTTAACTGCCATCCCTTCGGAGGTGAGCAGTCACTGCTGACCACTGCTTGGGTCCATCGATCATAGTGGGGTAAAATGGTGACAATGGATCACTTCTCTTTATTAGCTGCAACACTTCTTTAAGAACATATTCCAGGTGTTCCCTGGTGGCCTAGTGGTTAAAGGGTCCAGCGTTGTCACTGCTGAGGCCCAGGTTTAATCCCCGGCCCAGGAACTTTTGCATGCTGTGGGTGTGGCGAAAAGACAAACAAACAAACAAACCATATTCTAAAGGTATGATTTTGTAAACTATTAGTAACTCACAGAGTGAAATAGCTCTGGCCAGTGAAAACTTCAGGGTGTCTCCTGAATCTTTTCTGACACATCCCTAAGAGCTTCCTTGCTTTCTCATATGATAGTATTTTTTCCTAAGATTCACTGAAACATTTCTTTCCCTAGACCAGGAATTAGCCAGTTATCCAAAGAAGTCTAGCTTCTTTGAAGAAAATAGTATTCAGAGACCACGAACAGGGCACTACTTTTGACTTTCATTTGAGTTTTGTCCTGGTTTATTAAATCGATTACACCAGGAGTCTTCTACTATTGCTCTAATAAATCGACAAGGTGCATATATGCCAATTTTTAATCACAAGGCTCTCAGATTTTAAGAAATGCCTATATAATATGCTAATGGTGAAAGTATTCTTATATGTTAATAGTAAGAGTATAACTTGATATATCTATCTGGAAGATGATAAAATTTTTATCAATGACCTTTAGAAAACCTTTAACCCAACAATTCTACTTTTAGGAATTTATTTTATTATTAGGCTTAGGATTTTCCTTAAAGGACTGTTTCAATCTGAAAATCTAAATGTCCAAACAACAGGAAATTGGTTAATTTTTTAAATTATAATACATTCATAAAATGAAATATTTACAGTCATTAAAATGATGTAGGTACAATATCAATGTATTGCTAAATAAGAATGCTGCATTAATTACAAAGCCACATGCATAGAAAAATGTTTTGAAGACTATATCCCCAAATCTTAATGCAAACTGGGCTGTTCTCCTACTTCCACTGTTGGTTTAGGATTTGGCTTCCCAGGGTCTGTCAAGTCTACTTCTCCATCTGCTTTCCGATCTCCAAAATGCTGTTCTTATTATCTTCTCTTCAATATTCCTTATCCTTGGTGAACGTGCTCTTTTCTTCTCTGTGATTTTAGCAGAGATTTTAGGAAAACACAGAAGCTAACAAATGTTTTACTCAATCCTCTGTTTTCACCTAGGACCTCACTGCTTTTCACAGGAAAGAAAAGACATTCTGAAGAGCTTATCAATTATAAAATACATGATTTTCTACTGAAAATAGTACATACATGTATGTATCTAAGACACACAGACACTGTAGCAATATAGAACACAAGAGCTCACCTGTATCCTAATAATATAAAGGGCTGGATACAAAAATGATAGTGGAAAAACTGAACTGATAATAGATGGAAAAAGAGATGCAAATGGAAGTTGTTTTTAATCAAGAACATAAAGCCAGAAATGCTGAAACTAAAGTTGAGCTCTATGCACCAAATTGATTATCCTTTTTGTTACTTAGAAGTCAAAAGTTCTTTTTAGGAAACTATAATTTCTTACAACTTTAGTGACTACTCTAAAGATGAACTGTACCAGGCAGCTGCTTGAAATATCCAACTTGCTTTCTTATATCCAACTTGCTTTCTAGTTTTCATACTTTGACTCTTTAAATCCAGATATGGAACTTCACTTCTTATACCCCTTAAGATGGCTGTCCAGTTTTGTAACAAACTTACTACACTGACCTCTTATACTTTGAATTAGAAATACTGAGGAAATTAAAAGCCTTCTCAAGCATAAGCACCCTCAACTGCACAGCTGTCAACGACTCTAATCTCATCTTTTAAGAAATAATAATCATTAGGTCTGAAAATATACAGACCACAGGGACAGAAAATAAGAACTTGAGAGTAGTTTGCTCAATTTGGAGAAATCCTCAGTTTTCACACTAGTCTGTGGATATGACAAAAATGAAGTATCCACAGCACAAAGTGCTGAAGACACCTGAGAAAATAAGTGATCAGATAAAGCTGTCGTCCCCTTAAAGAAGTCCTTCCCAAAACTGTATGATATTGCTTGACACTATGGGAAACACTAGTCTAGAAACTGTAATAATTTATTATATTGCTGATTTAATCTAAACAAAATCTAAATATTCAATTTTGCTTAAAAACAATTTGCAATCATCTGAATCAGTACTGATGGTTTCATAAACAAACACAACTAAACATAAGATACATTTTGATGTTTCTAAATTAAAGTCAGTAAAAAGTACCACATATTTTTACTCATTTAACAAATACACACTTAAGCTAGCCTCAATTTTTAAAAAAAGAATTTGGGGCAGATTATTTTGTGCAGGACACCATCATGGGTTTACAATTCTTTTTCTAGGTAAGACTGAAACATCAAGTCTCTCCTTATTTGCTATGAATTTGACAAAGCAGGAAAATGTGACTCAAATTTTTAAAATACACTTACCATCAAACTAGACTTTTAAAATAAATGAAGTACTTAGCATTCAAAACTTTGCAAAATATATATAAGACCATAGTTTCCAAAATAACTCTTTCACAAGACATTTAAATAAAACACTTTGAACACCAATTAGAAATAATGCAACACAACTGAGATTAAATATTTTTTGAATGTTCACTGCATGTAGATAGAGAAATATCTAAACATAAATGCTTATAGGAACTCCTAACTAGGAATAAAGATATCTGTACTTGTATGGGAAGAGACAATCCTCTTTCTGCTTTACAATCTCTTTCATTTAATAGGGAAAATCTACTTTGCCGGAAGCTTCTTTTTGACAGTTCTCCGAGTTCAAAGAGTAGGAAACCTTCAAGCTGATTTCATCAAGTCTATTTATTAATGCATTTCAAGTTTCAAAAAACCTTACATCTTTGCACAATACTTTATTTTTTGCCATTTTTAGTAAAAATTTCCAAAGTGAACAAAAAGATACTGTATAAAACACAGTGGACATTAAACTGACAGTAGTATTAGATCTCATTTGTCTTGATCCTTTTGTTTTACCACATCTTGATTTGCAGTGGAAAGAGTTCAGTGCACATATCTCTTTTCAGAAAACATTTAACTTAGACTCAAAATAAAATAGGGCAGTGTGTACCTGCCAAAACCCTACCACAGGATAACATTACAAGCAAAAAATGTACATGTTCCAAAGTCTACCACACTCAAGAAGTTACTAAGAACTCTTGCAGAATAAAACTCACCATTTTAGAAATGCAAACCCACTTCCAACCTTTGCACAGTCCAAAAACAAAGGCATTTTAATGATTTAAAAGCAATTACATACATATCTACCTACTTGTTTGTTTAGAATTATTTATAGTCTATCTGGGGTTTCATGTACAAAATTTGTCTCTAAATCATGTACAAAAAGCTGTATTTTGAAAAAAGTCACCACGTACTGTACAAGTTTACAAGGAAGAGATCCCATTATTTTCTCTAGCATTTTTGGCCTTGCTGGCTTGCGTCACATTATGAGAATGATTGTGTAAACCTTATACTCTTAAGAAAATAAGGAAAAAAGAAAAAAAAAAAAAGCCAAACACAAATCTTTTCAACTTTCCCTAAATTTGCCTCCTATATGAAGCCAGGAAAATCATAGCTGTTTACTTCTAATTTAAGTGATGTCGTTGGAAAACATAAGCAATAAATATGTCACAAGCTTAAAATCTTTTGTAATGCCTCCTTCCATTCCTGCATAGCAATAAGCCTATTAATATATTAAATGCTTCTGCTTTTTTTCTTTAAAAAGCCAATTATTTACAACTGTTTAAAAAATAATTTGGAATGGGACATTGTGCTGTTTCACCTTCACTGTTGTTAAAATATTTTAGGGAAAAAAATGTCGGAAGGCCTATCTACAATTATAACTACTAGGTAAGCAAATCACTCTTCTTTAGTGGTTACCAATGATTAGTGATGATATGCTGAAAAAATTGTTCAAATATTTTGATAAAATAGAGACACAGCTTTTCTTTTCCATATCAGACAAAACCAAAGACATAATTAGCATACTTTAGATATATGGAAAACACAAGTAAGAGGCTGCATATAAAAAGAATCATTTCAATGACATATTTCCTACCAAAGCATGAACAAAATTTCACCTATCAATTCTAAAATGGAATTGGATTAGAAAGTTTAAAATAAGTAAGCAGAAATCAGACATTTACATAAAGAACTAAATCTGAAGTAGTAGTATGCTGCATATGTCCAGTTTGCACAAAACACTTAACCAAGTTCTTCAGCGGAGTCACTCCTGTGCTCTTAGCAGCCATTTGATAAAACAAAATGAATATCAGAACCAACTCCATCATAAGGAAAAGGTAAACTGATTCTTGCTTCAAAACTGCCTGGGTAAAGCATTACAGAATCCTGGACCACTGAATACCACCATTCTCTGTTATCCTGAGTATGTCAATTAAACAGTAATTTTTCATTAAGAGCGGAAAATTTTTATAATACAAAGAAACATCCATATTGCAATTTGTTTACAATTGCACACAGAAGTACAGTGTACGTAAGAAATACAGGTCTGCATATAACAAGGTATGTACATTGGCAAGTGATGTCTCCAATGTTGAGGTGGTCGAGCCTCCTAGCCTTGATTGGCAGTTGAAAAAAATATATATATTTTTCAATTTGTGATAAAAGTTTATCGAGAGCCAAGTTTGCCTGCAAGTGAAGAAAATGCAGCAACGAAGAACAGGGAACACGGGGCACATAATAATATTCTAAGACTTTGTGCCATTAGGTTAAAAATATCCGTCAGTAAGAAAATTGGGTTCTTTTTTCACATCCCACCCCCAAATTGGAATTTTCAGGCTTTAAAATTTAAGTAATTCCACCTGATCTGAGGACATGATCTCTTGCCATTTGTTTCTTCAACTGTTGTTTGTGAGGGTTTAGTTTGGGGATGATGATTTAATAGGTTTCTCTTTGGAGTGAAGTTTTCCCATTGTAGGCACTAGGAAGAACCAAGGCAAAAGCTGAGTTAACGTCTCATGTGTCCCATTTGATAACTTTCCCGGGGCCTCTGGCGCTGGGGTGGCTGAATGGTCTGGGGGGGTCTCCTCCTCTTTAAAGTGCCTATGAATCACAAAAAAAACAAAGGAGGTTTACCACAAGCTTTTTCATTTTTTTTAAGTTTTTTTTTTTTTATTATAGTTGATTTACAATGTTCTGTTGAGCTTTTTCATCTTTAAAAACAAAGCTGCCATTTCGATTTTAAAAAAGGTTCTAGATCACCATTGTTAAAAACAATGAGTAAATTTATTTTCTATTATCTGGAAGCCCTAATGACAAAAGTAAAAAAGAGATAAAACAATTTTTTTTTTTTTTTTTTTTGTCTTTTTGCCATTTCTAGGGCCGCTCCCACGGCATATGGAGGTTCCCAGGCTAGGGGTCTAATCGGAGCTGCAGCCACCGGCCTACGCCAGAGCCACAGCAACTCGGGATCCGAGCCACGTCTGCAACCTACACCACAGCTCATCGCAACGCCTGGTGGTTAACCCACTGAGCAAGGGCAGGGATCGAACCCGCAACCTCATGGTTCCTAGTCGGATTCCTTAACCACTGAGCCACGACGGGAACTCCAGGTAAAATAATTTTAATATTTTATTTCATTAAACCCAATATCGCCAAAACATTATCATTTTAAGATATAATTAATATAAAGGCTTATTAATGAAATATTTCATTTTTTAATACTAAGTCTTTAATACTAAGTCTTCAGAGTCTATTATATTTACAACACACCTCAATTGAGATTAGCCACATCTGAAGTGCTTAACAGCTACAACTATTAGATTAATATGGATTCTGAGGACAGAATCCATGAGGAAGAAATTGCTGGGTATCTTTGAGCAAATGACTTAACCTCTCTGAAACTCAGAAGACTAGTCTATAAAACAGGGCTAATAACTAACTCATATAGTCTGTTGTGAGGATTATATGATAATTCATATAAAAGGGTTAAACACTATTTGTGAGGGTTCAATAAACAACAGTTAAGAACTTCTTGATATTTAAAGGTAGAATATGTTTAAAATGAAATTAAGTGAAAGTACTGTTTCATTGAATGAGACTATAACTGGTAATGTATCTAAAAAGTATCACATTGCCCTTGGAAATCCCTAAGAAACTGACAGAAGTTCCAGAGTGCTAATAAGGTAAATTTACAAAAAGCAATGACATCAAAATCAAACTTTCATTGATTCTCATCAAGATACTGTCCCAGCATGATTACTGGGCTCTCTTGTCTCAAGATAAGTAAATGCAGGGGAACAACTGAGGAAAAATAGAGAAAATTAAAAGAAATCCCTAGTTTTAAACAACTTCGTATAGGGCACTGGTTTGGGTCTGAGGCAAGCGGCTTCAGTGTGAGCTATGTGGGGGGCAAGAGAGGGAACTACTGCCATACAGCATGGTTCTCCCAAGCCAGGGCCTTGGGACAGTGCCTGCCCCCTACATGCAGTGAACAGAGTGCTGGTGTCCTGAGGGCAGCAACACATACCTTGGAGAGGGAGGGAGAAATAAGTGGGGCCTAAATATCTGGAGCAGTCTTTTCTTTCCCTTCTCCAAATCCCTGGGGCTCATCTAAAGACAGTCTCCTCCCAGCCCTGTCTCTCTGAGAGGTAAGGGTGGAGACCAAACCTTAGGAGTATTTTTCAGAGACGGAGAATAACTATGGGTATTTGGTGACTGATGCCTCTAACTTAAGACTCCCCCACAGACTGGGGTCTCTATTTCTCAGTAAGTATCATCCCAAGGAAAAATGAACTTATGTTCCAGACAGAATTTCAAGAGCATGAATTTTAAAAACAATAACTAAAGTATAGTTATTAGAATACAAACCCAATCATTTAAAAGTAGCTTATCATCATAAAGACAAAAAGGGAAGATTCTTGAGGTTTTTTTGTTTGTTTGTTTGTTTGTTTTTTAAGGAGGGAATAGCATTAAATTGGCAGCCATTAGCTAGATTGGGTTGATTAAAAAAATCCACACTTAAAAGTCAACTATATAGGAGTTCCCGTCGTGGCGCAGTGGTTAATGAATCCAATAGGAACCATGAGGTTGCAGGTTCAGTCCCTGCCCTTGCTCAGTGGGTTAACGATCCAGTGTTGCCGTGAGCTGTGGTGTAGGTTGCAGACGTGGCTCGGATCCTGCGTTGCTGTGGCTCTGGCGTAGGCTGGTGGCTACAGCTCCAATTCGACCCCTAGCCTGGGAACCTCCATATGCCGCGGGAGCAGCCCCAAAGAAGTAGTAAAAAGACCAAAAAAAAAAAAAAAAAAAGTCAACTAAATAATTCATCCAGTAAACCTATTCTCAAGGAGAAAGTACTATAAATTAGTTATTAAAGAAGGTATTATAAATTAGTTACTAAATAAATAATTCAGTTCTACTTGCTGAATGGTATGAGTTATGAAAATACATACCTTGCTTCAATTGTCTTACCTGGAAGAGGTTTGGGAGGAGGCAACTTTGGATTACTACTTGGAGTGTGAACACTGCATATCTTGATAAAACCAGCCATTAACATGATCAGGGCAATTCCCATAAGTAATACTGCCCACCAATAAGCCTAAAAATAAACAAATTTTTTTCAGTGAAAAAAACTATAGACTATTTTAGAATGTTCTACATTACATAAAATATATAACAGATTATATATATTATATTTTATTTTATTTTATTTTGCTTTTTAGGGCTGCACTCAAGGCATAGCATACCCCCCAGGCTAGGGGTCTAATTGGAACTACAGCTGCCAGCCTACACCACAACCACAGCAACACCAGATACAAGACAAGTCTGTGACCTATGCCGCAGTTTATGGCAATGCCAGATCCTTAAACCCACTGAGCGAGGCCAGGGATCGAACCCTCAACGCAATGATTCCTAGTCGGATTCACTTCCACTGTGCCACGATGGGAACTCCTCCATTTTAATTTTAAAGAACATTTATTTTTTATTGGTTGGGAATTGTATAGATATCATACAAAAGCACATATATATACACTAATTTCTTTAAATATAAAAAAGTACAAAGGAGAAAACAAAAATCACCCATGATTTCACCTCCTAGAAGAACGCACTCAATCTTATTTCCATTATTCTCTACATAACTATGTCCTTCATATACACAAAAACACACAGGCAAAAGTGGGGTTATCCTGCATATAATTTACATTGCATTTTCCCATGTTATTAAATATCTTCTGATTTAAATACTTCCTTCTTTTCCCTGTTACTCTTATAGACTTTGTTTGCTTTTTATATTCTCTGGTGATTTAGACGGTATATAACTTGCTTTAAATTCTAGTACTAGAGTTTCAAAATAAACCTATATTTTTTTTCTAATTATCAAAGTTAAGACTGAAAGCCTATATTTTTTGAGGTCCATCTTCCCTATTTCTCTCTCCTTTTCATAAGTTGAGACCCAGGCTAGTGTTATTTATTTTTGTACAGTATATCTTAGTTTTCATTATATATATACACACACACACAAAATATCTATTATATATTCATTTATTTAAAGGTTAACTGTCTTCTTTAACATGAAAAGAAGAATAAACAAACACATTCCAGAAGCAAGCAAGTTTACCTAAGAAGTACTAAAAATTTTACTTCCAACTTAAATCATATTGAACAAATCAGCCAAACAAAAAATTTCAAAAATTATTGGCATAACCTTATTTATAGAAAAAATACTATTGCAATTCTTAATAAATTATAAGTCTATTTTGCAACTCAAAATATTCAAATTTTGAGAGCATTTCCAAGTAACCATTCTACAAAATAGTAACAACTAGAAAACTCCAAACCTTCATATTGGCTTACACAGATTGTTATAATATAGTTATATTACATATATACATAAATGTGTGTGTATAGATATATGTATATAGTTACATATGTAACATATGTATATGTATATTGCTAATTATTGCCAGTAAAATTCCTATTTAAGAGTTTCTCTGACCTGGGGCCTTAAAAAAACAGGCTACTACTTTTACACTATTTTCTTTATCTAGTAGTGACAACATAATGAAAGAAACAAGCTAAAATAAAAATAAATTTTGTGGCAAAATAGCACAAGTCACTTTTTCCATGTGTGCATAAAGCCTCTCAACATGCACATACATGAAAATTTGTTTAATTTTAAAGAATTCCAAACTTACAGAAAAAGTGCAAATATAGTTAAGTACAAAGAAGTTGTTAAAATCTGTAGCCATCTGAAAGTGAGTTCTTACTATGATGTCCTGTGACACTTGAACATTTCAGAAAATAGTTTCTACAACTTAAGGGTGTTTTCCTAGATAATCACAACACAATCATCAAAATCAGAAAGTTGGCGTCTATATATTTAATCCTCAGACCTCCTCATTCAAGTTTTGCCATTTGTTCCAATATCATCGAATTCAGAAATCTGTGTTGCATTTAGCAGCTGTGTGTTTCTTTAGTCTCCTGCAATCTGGAAAAGTTCCATAGTCTTTCCTTAGCTTATATAACCTTGACACTTTCAAAGATTACAGGTCAGTTATTTTGCACTGGAATGTCCCTTAATTTGGGTTTCTCAGATGTTCCTTTATTACTAAAGTCCTACATCTTTGGTAAGAATTATCTCAGAAGTGATGTTCCCACCAGGTAACACATGATTTTGAGCTCATTACTGAGAATGTTAGCTTGACCACCTGATCAAGGTTTATCTGCTAAACTTAACCAAAAAGATACTCCTCTTTTTTTGTAGTTAATGATTATTTTGTAGGGACATAATTTAGAACAATGTAAATATCCTATTCTTTGTCAAATTTTCAATTCTCTCATTTATTCCCTCATGGTTTCCTATTCTCCACAATGAGCTATAATCCATTACTATCATTACTGTGTCTCTTGGGCACGTCCCCACCATTCTTTGAGCAATTAGCTGACATAAGGAGTTACAGATTCACCTTGTTCTTTCCCTGCCCCAGCCATTCCTCCAAGGAGCCATGGTTCCTTTTAGAACTGTCCCTCTTAGGCAGACATCCTCCTTACCATACTCATACTCTGACATCCCAAGCCAGTCACCCCACCGCAGGGTACACAGGCACCTGCCCCGTGCCAGGATGGCTCCCCTTACCAGGCACAGACGCCTTGCCTTGCTTGGCCTCACCTAACAGCTTTAGGAGCGAAACGCTAATGGAGAGAGGTTAAGGGGTAATGCAACTTAGCCCTACTACTGAAAAATTAGCTTCTACTTTTCAGAAGGCACTTCCTGTATCCTACTAAGATTACCAGATAGTTTTCTAAAATTTTCTTGTTTCCACAGAAAATAATCTTCAGAGCACTGCTGCTCCCTGTGAGTCTTCAGGATGCTACTTCCTTTCCCTTGTTATATAAATTTTCCATAGGCTCCTGTTGTTTTTTTCTGTTCTATTCACCCTCAAATAATGGAACTACCATTTTTCAAAAGGCAGGGTATAAGTCCTGCCCTCAGTCTGTCAATTCAAGAGCTATCTGACTGCTCTTTTCATTTCTGCCTACTGTCACATGCAGAACTAGATGCACAGCTTTTGTCCTGTTGCAAGCATCCAGAACCTTTTAAATATCACATTTAATAAAATAAGGCCTTCTTCTACCTTTCTTGTCTGGATCTCTGACACTCTGATCTTGTAAAAGACATTAAGAACCAAAATCACCAGCTTGTACGGCTATAAGTACTCTTCCTGCTCCATATCAGTGACTCTCAACCTTGTCTACACATTAGCACCACCTAGAAACCTTTCAAACCCAGACACCCAGATTAAATCCCAGACTCCAATAGCATGGGGGTAGTAGGGTCCTGACATCAGCAATTTTGTTAAAGCTGCCTACACGATTCCACTATGCAGCTGAGAGTGACAACTGCTGGTCTCTACTGATAGTCAGCAAATCTTTTCGTTTTTGCTTTTTAGGGCCACACTTGTGGCATATGGAGGTTCCCAGGCTAGGGGTCCAATCAGAGCTATAGCTGCCAGCCCACACCACAGCTACAGCAATATCAGATCCAAGCCACATCTGCAACCTACACCACAGTTCATGGCAATGCCAGATCCTTAACCCACTGAGTGAGCCCAGGGATCAGACCTTCACCTTATGGCTCCTAGTCAGATTTGTTTCCGCTAAGCCAGGACGGAACTCCAGCAAATCTTTTCTATAAAGGGCCAAATAATAAATATTTTAGCCTTTGTGGGCCGTATGTTCCCAACCAAAACTATTAATTCCCATCACTGTAGTACAAAAGCAGCCATAGATAAAACACAAACAGGTGAGCGTTCCAGTAACACATTATTTACAAAAACAGGGAGCAGAAGGGATCTGACACATGGGCCACACACAGTATGTCAACCCCTATTTTATACTCACACATAACACATGTATGGGAGACTATACCCAAAGAGACACTAGCTCTTCAGTTCTTTGTCCTCCCCCTGCCGAAGAGCCTGGGGGTGGGATGGGGAGCATTAACATCTGGTTGCAGAAAGAGAGAGTCCTACGACTGGAAGAGCTGCTCAAATGATCAACACTTACATGGTGAAGGAATTATCCCATCTCTGAGTACATTTGAGAATTATCTAGTATGCTTATTAAACACAGATGGTCAGGCCAAACCCTAGAAATGACAACTCAGTGTTTTGGTGGAGGGCACAGGCTTGTGCATTTTAAACTAGCATGCCCACGACAGGATACAGATGAATGCTTCTTACTCAGGGGAGACATGCTGGCACTGCGGTACAGGACCATTCCGAGCAATGCAGGAAGCTTAGCACACATGGCCCTCATACCTCAAATTCCAAGAGGCCCCCTCGGTTATTCTGACAATACTGTATATTTCCAAATACCCTCTGGAAAGGCAGTATCACCTCTAATGTGATCCAGTCCATAAGAATAAAAGGTCAAGGGTCTTCCTATTACCTTCAGGCTGATGGCTAGTTTTGTTACAGGAGACACACCTCTTCCTGGTGCTCCCTATATTCTCTAACACATTCAATTCCTTCCAGTCTTCTCTACTGAAAACTGTCTTCCACATGGTCATCAGTATTACAGCTAATTAAAATACGGAACATCACCCCTCTATGTAAAACCCTTCTTCAAACACTTCCCACCAAAGATCTCCAAGATAAATCATTAAGTGGGAGAGGAAAAAAAAAAAATTGAGCACACAACAAATTGCAGCATAGTATAAATATGATTCCACTTGTTTTTGAAAAGTTTTTCTTGTGAAAATATAGACAGTTTCTGAAGAACATCTAAGAAACTCATCCTGAGAAGATTGGGCTCTAGGGTAAAAAGAAGGCTCACTTTTCCATGTATTATTTTGTCAATTAAAAAAAAAAGGATACTAATACTTTTCAAAAGGAAAAAAGTGGAAAAACATTTTATTTAAAATAATTCACCATTCTGAGACTTTTTCAGGTGCTGCCGCTTCATAAAACATCCATCTGTACCCTCTATTTCTACTAGTCCTTAAGAACTTTACTTTGGCATCACCTCTTTAAAGATGTCTTCCCCAAATGGGTTCTCCTATTTCCTGTGCAAACACCATGCAGAACTAAAAATATGTTTCTTTGTTTTTGCTTTCTCTATCCCAAACTGGACAGTGAGGTTTTTTAATTTATATGCTGCAAACAGAGTACCGAACCTACAAAAAGCACCTACAGGACTAGTTATTACATGAATCATTACTCCAAATACTGATCTTTCAGAACACTTCTATCAGCTCATTTAATATGCCTAGATTCCCCCCGGGTACAAATAATGAAAAAGGCTCATAAGACAGAGGACATAAAAAAAAATCATGGTTTTGATATCTCTTCTAATACCAGTTTTCAGCACCTACATAGTCTTCAATAGAGATATAAATAGGATGGCTATACGAGAAGCCAACTCAAGAGAGGAAGCCTGGATTTAACGGTAGTTCTAACTTTATAGAAAACAAAGATTCACTTGAGATCAAGAGACATTAATGAAAATTATAGGAATTCCCGTTGTGGCTCAGTGGTTAACGAATCTGACTAGGAACCATGAGGTTGCGGGTTCGATCCCTGGCCTTGCTCAGTGGGTTAAGGATCCGGTGTTGCTGTGAGCTGTGGTGTAGGTTGCAGAGGTGGCTCGGATCCCACATTGCTGTGGCATACAGCTCTGATTCGACCCCTAGCCTGGGAACCTCCATATGCCAAGGGAGTGGTCCAAGAAATGGCAAAAAAAAAAAGAGAGAGAGAAAGAGGTATTAATGAAAATTATAAATGCTTGAGAATTTCCAGTCTCATTTAGCAGTGATTGGTCCTCCTCCAAAATCTTCCAGTAACTATATGCCTCAAAAGCCCAAAGTTTGAGATGTTTTAGTGACAATGGGAATAGTGTTTCAAGAGTTTTGTGTCTGGGAAAGCAGAGTATCACAGAGGATAGAAGACAGCAAGAGAAAACTAAATAAAACAATAGCGCATTTGAGAGTATTACTAAATACAGCCACCTCTGGAAGAGAGAATTTTTTAAATTCTCTCTTAAAAAGAGAATTATCAGAGTGTTAGGTGCTAAAATCAAACATTCTTTTCTTTATAGGTACTATAAAGTCTGGGAAAGAACACCAACCATGCTACAAGCAAAATATATGTTTCAACTCAAAAAAGAGATCACAATTTGTCCACTTGTTAGAGTCTGAAATAGACTCTCAACAAACATTTAATGAGTGTATATTATGAGCCAAGCTCTTGTCTTTCAGATTCAAGGATGTTAAGTGAAATTTGAGACAAAAAAAAAAAAAGACATTCAAAAGTTTGAATAACAGCTTAGAAATTAACAAGTTCTAAAACAAATCTGAGAAAATAATTCTACATGAAAAACAGATGATGTTCATTCAATACATCCACTTATATGGCCAAAAGAACAAAAAGTAGAAAAAAAATGAATAAACAAAATTAAAGGTCAAAATTTACCACTGTAATTTATTATGTTCTAATGATAATATTTTTTTATTTAAAAATCTAAATAAACGGAAGTTCCTACTGTGGCTCAGTGGGTTATGAACCAGACTAGCATCCATGAGGATACAGGTCTGATTCCTGGCCTCACTCAGTGGGTTAAGGATCCGGCACTACCGTGAGTGTGGTATAGGTCGCAGACTCAGCTTGGATCCGGTGTTGCTGTGGCTATGGTGTAGACCAGCAGCTGCAGCTCCAATTTGACCCCTAGCCTGGGAACCTACATATGCCACAGGTGTGGCCCTTAAAAAAAAAAACAACTAAATAAACAAAAAGGACCTATAAGATAACAAGGTGATTAAACAGGTTTCATCCAAAACTGTGAGGTGAAAGGGGCACTCAAGCCTCTTCAGAACTAAGATAACCTTTATTGATTTTAAAGATCTCCAGAAAAAGTCAATTCTTTCAGCAAATGTTCCAGTGTTCACAACTCTCACTCTCAGCAAATGTACTCTAAACTTCCTGTGGGTCTCACGACCATGTGGGCCCACCGTTCCTTGCATTATACTGCAAGGGCAGAAAGCTTCCCTCCTCTCCATCAGAAGACACCACTCTCGGGACTTTGACTGAATGTTCTTCTATCCTTCAACACTCCATGTTCCAGCCCTCACACCAATCTGCCGAACACAAAGCAATCTTGCTACTTTAAACTCAGCCTGGGCAAGCAGGATGAAATACCACTGAGAGATATCTGAAAACATTATCACTTCAAAGTTAGGATAATATCTGTTTTTTTTTTTCTTTTCCATATAAATTATGATGTTTAAGAAATCTGCTTCACTCATCTGGCAAAGGCATACTGACTCCTTACCATATGCTAAGCCCTGTGACAATACTATACCTTTGTTGTTAAGGTTTTGTCAGTGACATCTATGTCACCTATTCTACTAGGCAACAAGGGACTCTAGAGTTCCACAACCACCTTCCATTTTCAAGACAGCAGGATGACAAAGTGGAATATTTCTGTTAACAAGTCTTAAAAAAGTCATTACATTGCAGAGAGTGTAAAAATGGTTCCTAAACTTTAGCATGCACCGTCACCTACTGACCGGGTGGGTCCTGGTGGAACCTGATCATCTGCATTTTTATCAAGTGCCCAGGTGATGCTGATGCTGCTGGTCAGGGGATTACACTTTGAGATTCACTGCTCTAGAAGAGGAGTTGGCAAACATTTCCTACAAAAAGCCAGATAAATGTTTTAGGCTTTGTGGGCAACTACATACAGTCTCTGCTGCAACTACTCAAAGTGCAAAAGCAGCCACAGACAATATGAAACTGAACAGGTGTGGCCATGTTGCGATAAATCATTATTTACTATGGGCAATGAAATCTGAATTTCATATAACTTTCAAAAAATATTATTTCTTATAACGACTTAGAAATATGAAATCATTCTTAGCTTGTGAACCATACAAAAATAGGCAGTGGGCTGGATTTGGCTTGTGGGCCATAGTTTGCCAATCCCTGTTCTACAAGAATGGTTGGTTCTCAATCCCAGCTGCTCATTAGGATTGAGAGTTGGGAGCTCTGAAATGACCCAAACACTTATATCTCATCTCAAGAGATTCTGATTTAATTGGCCTAAGCCTTTAGGTGATTCTCATATACAACATGACTAGGTTAAGGTTGGAAAACAAAGTTTAAAAGATTTTTTTTTATCACAGGACTTCTCACAATATTATCACAAATCTCCAAGAGGGGACTATAGTATACAACATTTTCCAGATTCATCTGACCAACAAACCCATGGATCCAGGGTTCTGTGAAACACTTAGAAAACACTGCTCTAAATCTTTTATAAAGGAAAGTATTTATGAAAAGATTAATACTTAATAGTTAAGTATTAATAGTCAATTAATTGTTGATATGTAATCAATTCTTAATTAAATACCAGATACTTAATACTTTGGCTCATAAAATTACACCAAAAGAGAGAATAAATTAATTCAAAAATGAGAAACACAGTTGATTCCTTTCAAAATAATAACAAAAAGACAAACTCCTAAAAGATCTGAACAAATTGAAAAGAAAAAGCCAAAAACTAATGGGCAATTATTTTAAAGTATGGGAAGAATACAAATTTGAAAAAAAATCACAGCCAAAGACGGTTTTCTAGGAGTTCTCATCATGGCACAATGGAAACAAATCTGATTAGTATCCATAAGGATGCAGTCTGATCCCAGGCCTCGCTCAGTGTGGGGGGAATCTGGCATTGCCATGAGCTGTGGTGTAGGTAGCAGATGAGGCTACTGGAGCAAACTAATAAGCTACATTACTAACTAGAAGGACATTTTCCTTATACATGATGAAAGACCAAAGCACAGTTATTAATGCAACAAACTTAACTTTGCTAGGCAAGTGAACTCTGCAAGTAACACAAATGAGACAAATAACTTATAAGGAAGTGATTGTTGATTATCTTAACCGTTTGACCTGATTAATGCCCACAAGTGCAGCAAGAGCCTAGTGGTACTTTTCAGGCAGTATAGACCATGCTATTCGAAAGGGTGGCCTGTGAATGCCCACAGTGACATAAAATAACAACATTCTACAACTACTTAAAGCAAACCTGCATAAACGTAAAAGTGCCCGATTAATCAGTTCCAGAGCACAAGAAAAGACCTCACATTCCTAAATACATTGTAAGAAGCATTTCACAAAATACCAAAATCTAAAATATGAACAAAAGGTTTTAAAAATACTTTAACTAAAAACATCCTTTTGATTAATTTTTTATAAAAGAGGAATATTAGGTAAAAGAGAAGAAAAAAATTAAAAAAATAAAAAGAGGAATAAATAAGGTTTTGAAATTCTAAATAAAATGAGTTTTAGACAATGACTTATCGTCTAAAAACCCTAAGTATCTGGCAACATAAACTCAGCAGAATATAACTCTGAGATTCTTATTATCAGATTTTTCCTTTGCACACATTGTCCTGTATAAGTAGACAAGTATACCAGATCTCAGCTTTTTCTTATTAGAGATAATCAGAAAAAAAGAAAAGGAGCGCTGGATCTGAGCTGAAAAAGGGGAAGTAAGGGGACCAAGAAATGTAAACTACTTGAAATCACAGAACTATCAAATGTCAGAAGGATGATCTGAATCCTTGTATAACTCTAAGCCTATATACTCTTTCCACTTTACCACAGTGCCAAAAGGCACCTTTAGCTTAACAGATATTTTCTGAATACATTAGATACCAGGCACAGGAGTATAAAAATTAGTAACACACCACATTTTAAGGAGATCTAATCAAGTGCCAAATAAATCGGTTTTAAAACCCAGGTCTCCTAAATCCAGCTTCAACAACCCTCCCACCACACAGTTATTACATATCTAAAAATCACATGTTCTAACATGCAAAGTATTAGTCTTCCTATGTATAATAAATGTCTTTTTTTTCCCCTCTGGCCACACCCGTGGCACGTAAAAGTTCCCAGATCAGGGATCAAACCTGTGCCACAGTTGCCACCTGTGACACAGCTGTGGCAATGCCAAGTTCTTAACCTGCTGCACCTCACAGGAACTTCTAAACAGCCTTTTTTTTTTTTTTTTTTGGCCATGCCCACAACATGCGGAAGTTTCCCAGACAGGGATTAAACCCACACAAAAGTAGGGACCCAAGCTGTGCCACAAGAGAACTCCTAAACATCATTTTAATGCTAGAGATAATTCCAAAAGTTTTATTGTAAATTTTTACTACAATAGTACCAAAACAGGGCTGACAACCCAAACAGATGGCTACTTTTATGTGTGTTTTAAAGACGCCCTCAGTCCTGAACATACACCAAAAAAAGGAAAAAATAGTTTGGAAAGGGGGGAGGGGGAGGACCTGAATTCTAAGTCAATTTTCAAAGCAAACTCATTCAGTTCAGGCACAGTACATTCTCAAACACATCACTTGCCTGTTTACTACTGATATTTTAATGTAAACACTTAGAAACAAATATTCAAGCGACTTAAGATGGTCATTCTCAGCAATCTTATTTAAAAAATTTCAGGTAATTCAATATTTGTACAACTAAGAAAAATGTGGGCTTTCAAATAATATAGTTCATTTGATTTATGTGGAATGGTTTATGTGGAATATCATTAATAAATCTGTCTAAAGGTTCTGTATCTGACCCTACTCTGTTCAATATTTTCTATCACAGACAAGACAAAAATCCAGAAATTACATCGAAACATCAAAAAAAACTTTAAAAAATCACCAATTCCCCTTTCATTTTTCCTATTCAGCAAGGTAGAATCCACAGCTGGCTATCTGTCAAATTGAGACAAGGGAGAAGTATGAAAAGCAAGCAGGGCTTTCCAAAAGAACTTCAAGAAACAGTTCTATGACAATGCTCTAATCACAAGAACCAAAGGAGGAAGTAACCAATTCAGACATGAACCAGGGAGCAAAGAAAAGAAGGAATGACTCCCATCATTTACCAACCAAAAATACACATGTGGAGATTCTTATCACTTTAGAAGAAAATATTACCCAGGGACATTTGAACTTTAAAAGTTACTCTTCAGATGAAGTACAGTTGACTCTTGAACAATGTAGAGAGCTTATCCGCATATACCTCACAGTTGGCCCACCATAACCATAGTTGCCTATGTCCACAGCTCTCTCTGCATCTGCAGAGTCAACCAACTACAGACTGGGTACTACTGAAGTGTGTACTATTCAAAAGTATATGCTCATAAGTATATAAGCATACATATACTGACCCATGTAGTTCAAACTCATGTTGTTCAAGGGTCAATTATAATTCCAGCATAAACAGGAAAGAAGTGATTATCTCATAACATTGTGACCTATGACCAAGTAAAATTACGATAAAATCATTTTAAGATAAGGTTTCTTTATAAATAAAGACTATTACTTACCACGATCCATTCAGCTATGTTTTCATAGAGCTCTGGACTGAAAATTGCTTTTTTAAGCCTAGCTAGAGGACCGTCAGCATCTACTAATCTGCACCGCATGAAAACATCACAGTAGCCTCTGAAATCATTGCATGGGGATCCAGGTTGCAGGGTGATGGTTCGACCAAGGAAGTGCTTCTTCCACTTCTCAGACCCTGTACTGGCACAAGTTAATGGCTCCACTGGAAAAGAAATGCCACAGAGAAGATATGATCATTTTGAAGATCAGATTTCTATCAAGCTAGTTGGGGAGAGAGGGACGAAAAGAAAAAACTGCCTAAAATCATCACCATGACATATTACACAGACTTTTATTAGTTAGGCTGGATAACACCACTGGTAATTCACCTTAAATATTATAATATAAACAAATAACCAGCAACTCTCAACTCAGTCCCTACAGTGGCTTTAAAACCTTCTAACAGTTTTTATAGTAATTACTGCCATGATGCAGGCAGGTTTTGTCTAGTTTATCATTTTAAAAACACTATAAGGACCATAATACTAGAAATACAATGCTATGCCACATTTAAAAATTTCTCAAGAGGATCAGTTTAGTTTGAAATTTATCCCAACTATTTTTCAAAGTTTAACACTTAAAATTTAAGAGAAAATGAGGTTCTTAAAACAGATGTTATACTCTTGTATTTTAAAAGCCTTACTCTTCTTCATACAGCAGACATGGCATAATTCCTTATCATCTTTGCCATCAGAACTGGCACAGGTACACTCCTCCAAGCCGTATTTCTCACAGATAGAACCTGCACATTGCTGGGGGGTAAAAAGACCAATTATTTAATCCCTATATGGTCAAACCTCTTGTTCACAGTAATAAGACAGATATAAGCCTCCAAAGCTAAAAATAACTAAGTAGAAATACAAGCAGTGGGTGGTGAGAGGGGGAAAGCATAGATGAGCATAAGAAATGGACTGACCTTATAAACACATTTGAAGAAGAGTAAGTGCAAATATCAGATCTTTAAAGAAATAGTAACTTAAAATTCTAAACAAAAACATTAAAATTCTAAACAAAATAAAAACAAAGAGATTAGATGAGCATCAACTTTTTGTTGGTTATTATGGCTCCTTTATAAGAAGAGAAAAATAAAATTTTCCTCATATAGAGAAAAGTGATTATTTAGCCAAGAAATCTCTAAAGACTTCAAATCATAAGAAATGACCAAGAATTCTTCTACTTAGGCTATTCAAACATTGATTTATAAAACTTAAAACAGTACATGTCTAGTTATATAATTATTTTTCTCTAGAAATATATCAAACACATGCAGCAGAAAGGCAAAAGACAAGTCAATAACTAATCAAATGCCACCAGGCACTTCTGCCACATAATACATTCACAGCTTTGTGGGGAAGTAGATACAGATATTGAGACTGAAGCTGAGATTAATTACTTTAACTGTGCAGCTTTAGGTGTCAACAAACAATTAGTCTAAAGGCAGGTTTCAGAGTTCACTGGTGGCTCAGCAGGTAAAGGATCCAGTGTTGTCACTGCTGTGGCTGGGGTTCAATCCCTGACCTGGGAACTTCTGCATGCCACTAGGGTGGCCAAAAAAAAAAAAAAAAAAAAGTAAGTTCTTTGAAACTGAATAAAACCCCAAAAAACAAGAACACATATAAATCAAATGCTTACCCCATTAATGCATACTTGCGTATGCCTATTACAGTCTGTAAAGTTTGGTTTAGGATCAGATGCTGGGCAGAGAGCTGTGATGCCATTACATATTCCTTCTTTTGCACAGTCTGAATCATCCCGACACTTCTCAGTTTTGGATTTGAATTTACACTGTGCTGTGCAACAGGGACCTTGACTTGGACTAGAAGGAACATGGAAGTAAAAGTAAAGAAAGTTACTAGGATTTCCTTTTCTTAAACACAGACACAGTCCTAATTTTTAAATCACACATTTCATCTTTTAAGTGGTAAGTATGTTACTGTTGTACAACTTCAAAAATTAAAATAAGATGCTACTAAATTTCAATATTCTAATAAGTACAGAAAAAGTAAGTATCCTGTTTTTATAATGAAGGCATACTATATTCAGAATTCTTATTCTATTTCCCTTTAGTGGAAGGCTATAATGGAAAATGGATTAAATATTAGGCAAGACAGCATTGTTTTTCATAAATATACATTACTAATTTTATCATTTTTTTCTCACATTCATGCACTAAAATCAAACTAGAATACAAGAATAACCATTTTAAAAGTATTGCACAAACAATATTCTAGCACTTATACCTATCACTACCAAAATAATTTGACAAGTGAAATATCTATATGACACTAAGTTATAAGAGAGTATGGAATCCACATTATCTAAATATATAAAATTAAGATTCTAAATATGGATGAAAGCCACATTTTTTAAACTAGGAACTAAATAATACGCAATTTTATTCAGCATCCTTTGCATGTCCTTTTTCAACCACTCACACAAATTTCAATTTCAAATAGTTCAATCTGCCAACAAAGTTGCATTAAAAAATGCTACTCCAGAAAAACAAAACAACAACAAACAAAAACAAAGTTCCAAAACCATATGCATCTCTTAATCTCAGTTTTAAAACATCATAACTGCCTTCAGGTGACTTCATAGGAACATTAACATTACTGGGTTTAGCAAGATACCTGCACTCCTTTTCAGGTTTCAGCCTGCATTTTTTCCCCTCTGGCTGGTTTGCATCATAGCAGCACTCATCTTTACACTGGTCACTATAGCCACAATCACATTGTTCACCTTGCTCTACCATTCCATTTCCACAGATAGGCTGGCCAGATTCTGAAGAAAATAAACAAAACAAAGTATGCATTGTATGGAACATTAGTTTTACTTAAAACCAAAACTCTTTAAAGACTCATAACAAAAGGAGAAAGGAAAACTTTGAAGAAAAAGGTAAGTAAAACAAATTAGGAATCTGGAAATGAAGAGATCTCATATTAACAGTACTTCCGTCACCAACTAGCAATGCAGCCTTAGGCAAGTCACTTCACTTTTTGGGGCTGCAGTTTTTTTATCTGTACAGTGAGGGAGTTTGACCTTATGGTTCCTTCCGAGATCCCTTCCAAAAGTGGTAGCATTCTATTTAGGCTATGGACACTGAGCTTTATTGAACAATGGCTGTACTATGTATAGTACGTGAGTACAAAGTAAGTCAGTGCTTCATCAACCAGTAAAAAAAATTAAACCTTTTCTGTTAGAAAATTTCGAACCTACATAGAAGTAGTAAAAGAATAAGTACAATGAATTTCTATGTACCAATCACTCAGCTTAAACAACTATCAACAATACGCTGTAAACAACTCCATCTAACATATTCATCTGTTCGTAAAATATTCCAGAATGAATCTAACAGATAAGATTTTTTTTAAATCTAGCCACAATATCATTATCATACATAAAAAAGTAACAGTACGCTTAATAGCATCTAATAGCCAATTCACGTTTAATTTTTCTCAACTAACTCTTTACAATTGGTTTATGTGTACCAAGTTCCAAGCAAGCTTCCCCCAACCCCTCACCCCATGATTGCTTCTGGTTGACAGGTATCTTAAGTCTTTTAATATAGAATAGATTATGCCCTCTCTTTTTATTTTTACACTATTTGTTAAAGAAATTGCTTATTTTGTTCTATGGAGTTTCCCACATTCTACTTGGTTAACTGTCTCCTAGTCAGTAAGTAATTTTTTTTTAATGTAAATTAGTTTTGATCCTCAGCTAGACCAAGCTCCTTAAGATAAGCTAACTTATACCTTCTGTATTTCTAGAGTCTAACAATATTGGCTTAAATCTTGGTTCATTAGGGTTAGACTATCTGGTTTAAACACAGTGAATAATTCCAGAAAGCTTTTAAGCCTTATTTATTCATTTTTTGCTTGCTTGCTCTTTAGGGCTATACCCACAGCACATGAAAGTTCCCAGGCTAGGGGTCAAATCAGAGCAGTAGCTGCCAGCTTACGCCACAGCCACAGCAACGCAGGATTCAAGCCACGTATGCGACCTACACCACAGCTCACAGCAACACCAGATCCTTAAACCACTGAGCGGGGCTAGGGATCAGACCCGTGTCCTCATGGTACTAGTCAGGTCTGTTACTGATGAACCACAATGGGAACTCCAAGGTTCTTTTTTAAAGTTCTTTGATTTGACTCACAGACTTTGAAAAACTTGTGGTTTCTAAAGGAGACAGGTTGGGGGGGTAGGGGGAAGCGCTGGGGGTTTGGGATGGAAAGGCTATAAAATTAGGTTGTGATGATCATTGTATAACTATAAATGTAATAAATTCATTTTGTAAAATAAATAAATAAATAAACTCTCCAAAAAAAAAAAAAAAAAAGTTCTTTTAGTCAGTGAAGTTTAAAATTAGAACGGAAGGAGTTCCCGTCGTGGCGCAGTGGTTAACAAATCAGACTAGGAACCGTGAGGTTGCGGGTTCAATCCCTGGCCTTACTCAGTGGGTTAAGGATCCGGCGTTGCCGTGAGCTGTGGTGTAAGTTGCAGACACGGCTCGAATCCTGCGTTGCTGTGGCTCTGGCGTAGGCCATCGGCTACAGCTCTGATTTGACCCCTAGCCCGGGAACCTCCATATGCCGTGGGAAGCGGCCCTAGAAAGGCAAAAAGACCAAAAAAAAATAATAATAATAAAGTTGGAACTGGAGATCACAATATTATAAATCAACAATACTTCAATAAAACTTTTAAAAAAGAAAAAAATGGAATGCTATTCTTAGAACATAAAATCACAAAACATTAGCATGTGCAGAGAAATGAAAAGAATCAAATGTTTCATTTTAGAGAAAAGAAAACTAACTTTCAGAAAGTTTGTGACTTGATGGAAACCAGAGGCCCCAGTATGGACAAAATACCGACTCAACCTAGTTCTCCTAGACCTAAAATCTGATGCTCTTTATTTTCTACTACACCAAATCAATGTGGAAAATAGCTGTATCCCAAACTTCAAACTGAGAACTGAGTGAATAGAAGGGAACATACCTCAGGTGCAGGATCCCCAAACAAGGCACACCTGAAGCAAAAATGTTCTAGAAAGACTAGCTTTATATTCAGAGTTCATTCTTATCCTTAACCACATCAAATATTAAAGGAAATTTTAGAGGTAACTGAAGCTTCATACCTCACTTCATACAGCTGTGGCATAGGCCTGCAGCTGTAGCTCTAATTCAATCCCTAGCCTGGGAATTTTCATACACCATAGGTGCGGCCCTAAAAAAAAAGGCAAAAAAAAATATGTTCATAATAAAATGGTGGGAAAATATACATACCAACAAAACAGTTGTTTCTCTTCTTCTCAAGAACTTGACTTATATTTCTAATACTACAGAGTGAGAATTTATTGTTGTTAAGTTTGTCCCCAGATGTTGCTCTTGCATACATGATGTAATTGCCATTTTCTTTTTGTCCTAAATTCTTAGATTCTCCTGGAGTACACTCTGTTCCAGAATCATGCTGTCAAAAAGAATACAGAGTTACATAAACAAGAAGTAAAATAAGGTTTTCGGGTCATCTGATTAACTGTCATTTTCTCATCAGAAGAACAATGGAAGTTTGTGGACTCTACTTTAGAAGAGATCTTACAACTGTTTTAGATTATGAAAAGGAAGATAATTTCTCTTTTAGGAGCCGCTGTCTCAGAAAGGAAGAAAAAATTAAGTGAAGGTCTAACTGCAATGTACACCTTTGTTATTCTGATTTTGGGGGTGGGGGATTTATATAAATCTTTGATATATTCTGCAATTATTTCCTTTAATTGGATTCCCAGAGGTAGAGTTACTGAGTTTAAAGGTCAAACACTTTAAAGGTCTTAATATACATACTGCCAAACTTCTTGACAAAAGGCCATATTAATTTACATTATATAATAATGTGGATCAAGATTTCAATAGGCAGAGATGGACAGAACCGGCTTCCTGGCAGAAGTAAAATTTTTAAAAATTATTTCATTTAGTAAGGAAGGGGAAATAACACTGAAAATACACTTAGACCCAAATTATGAAAATCCCTAAATGCTAAGATAAGAAAGTATATCAGCAATACCAGCAGATAGTGAAAGTAAGGTTGTAAACAAAAGTGACATGATTAGAATGATCAGAATTATATCTAGACAAAGATTAACCTGCTAGGAGTACACACATAGTAAAACTTTCATACTGAGAGACAGGATTTTGTCTCATTTATGATTACAACCTCCCAGAACAAGATTTATAAAGTGGTAACAGTAAATGTGCAATAAACACTTGGGATAGGATAAACAGATACAAGAGATAAGAGTGAACCACTCAGAGAGAAAGTAACACTGACATAGTATAGATATATAACAAGAGAGATAAACACAGATTTTAGATAAAGATATCAAAGGAGAGAGGCTCAGGAGTTCATGGTCTGGCTGATCTCACTATTAAATTACTTAATAAATATTTTCTAACCACCTACTATCTATATGTATGGTATTACGAACAACATGCACAAAGGAATGAGGTGTATCTGAGCACAGGAGAATCATTAAAATAGTCTGGTATGATACGAAAAGACAGCAAGATAGGCGAAAAATGTTAACCAGTTTATCCATTAAACAATACGCAATAAGTAAGAGTGCATTAATATATTAAAAACACTCTCTAGTAAACACCTAGAAGATAGACTGGATGGGAAGTGAAAAGAGAATGGATTAGATATCCTACTTCAAATGGGGTTCATAGACCAGCAGCAGAACCATCACATGGGATGCTTAGAATCCCCATGCAGAACTTGTTTACTTGATTTCTAATAAAGGATAAATGCAGAATTTAAACCAAGCAAGTTTGGTTGTTTTTTCATTTTGTTTTGTCTTGTTTTGTTTGCTTTTTAGGGCCACACTCGTGACATATGGAAGTTCCCAGGCTAGGGGTTGAATCAGAGCTACAGCACTACAGCCACAGCAATGCAGGATGCAAGCCACATCTATGACCTACACAATAGCTCATGGCAACACCGGATCCTTAATCCACTGAGCAAGGCCAGGAATCAAACCTGCATCCTCATAGATCCTCGTCAGGCTGAGCCACGAAGGGAACTCCTACCAAGGAAGATTTTAAAGCCAACTTAATTTCCTTCAGCAACAAGTGAATTGTCAAAGGGCAGTGCATGCACATTTGTGGAAAAACAAAACTTAGAAACTCAGGCCCAGGCAAAGGCCCACCGAAACAGAATCTATATTTTAAGATCCTCAGTAATTTGTATGCACATTAAAATCTGAGAGGCCCTAGACTAACGAACAGAAGAGTAGTATGAAGGGTACTAACATTCCCTTGGTAAGAGTTGGATCTAGGTGATTGGGAGAGTAGAGGACATTTAATTGCCCTTGAAAATGCAAATTAACAGTTCTCTACCCATCTCCAAAATTTCAATTACTCTTTCAAGAGCAAATCACAAAAGCAGTCAAGAGGTAGAGAAATTAAACATATTTTAAGTACTTTATCCAAGAATGCTGATAATAATCTATCAATTTCTGATTGAGACTAGAAGAAGAAAGACTTGCAACTTAGTGAGAGGGTACTTATATTTTACAAATTGGGGGAAACATTAGATAAGAGAGGGCATTTGAGAATTTTAAACTATGAGAATAGAATTTTTTTCTAAACTCATAAAAAGTTCCATTTTTACAAGTGATAAGGTACAAGTAAAATGATTTATATATAGTTTTCAAATAAAATCTTCCCAAACTTGTTATTTTAAAAAGCCCCACCAAAACCATAAAGAGAGAGTATCTTTCAGTGTTTTATACTTTCATGTGTACTAATCTTTAGTTCACTGCAAAAGCAATACAATAGATGGGGTATTAAATAATATCAAAGAACTGTTCATTCTGTCAGGCATCATAAGCACACAGTGGTTGTAGAAGAGAATGTCTACTTTTTTAAGAAATGCATACTGAAATATATAAGGATAAGTTAATTAGCTTCTAGTATATCTTATAAAGAAAAAGAAATACAAAAGGAGCTGTAGCAAATCTTGATGCTTGTTGAATCTGAATCAGAAATTGGCAAATTGTAGCCTGCAGACTATTTTTATATGACCTAAGCTAAGTGTGGTTTTTCCACATTTAAAAGACTGTTAAAAAAAAAAAAAAAATCAACAAAGCCTAGTGGCTCAACAGGTTAAGAATCCAGCATTATCAATGCTATGGCTTGGGTCGCTGCAGTAGCATGGGTTCGATCCCTGGTCCTGGAACTTCTGCATGCTGTATGTGCAGTCAGAAAAAAAGAAAGAAAAACAGGCAACAGAGACCAAATGTTGCCCCTAAATCTAGAATGCTTACTAGTGGCCCCCTTACAGAAAGTTTGCTGATTCCTGTCCTGGATGATGAACGTAAGAGCTTGTTACACTATTTTTCTCTACCTTCATGTATGTTATGAAATTTTCATATTGAAAGATTTTAAAATATTTCACAGGAGAGACAAATATAATAAACTCCAATAATGTTTTAACAGAAACCAAGCAAAAAAACCACTCTACAATTTTCTAACATTCGAAATGTACTTTAAACAATGAAAAGTGATTCTCATTTAATACATATTTGTATTTTCTTTCTTTTTTTTCAACTGTCATTCCATAAATATTTGAATGAATTACATACTAGGTCCTGAATAATATCCTAGGGCCAGAAAACATAGAAGTGAATGAAACAGACAAAATTCCTTGACTTCATAAAATTCTGGCATTGTTGTGTTTCTTGTTTTAATTACAAATATTCTATCTCTTCCCTTTCATTATTATGGCTCAAATAGATTATTATGTTTTGACATATAAAAACAAACATTCGTGTGTACCCTTTTCCACCAAAACAGTAACAACAAAAATTACACAATAAGAGAGACAGATTAATAATTTTTTAAAAATTTAGTAATTAGGCAATACTTACTGGAGATCCAAAGTTATGTCCAACTTCATGAGCAAATGTAATGTGAGAAACTTTGGGGGGTACATGGGACCCATAGTTCTGAACAGTAATAATTCCAGTGTTTAAGGATTTCTTCTTACCATCTGAATAGAGCTTGCTTTTTTCACATATTCCTCCAGAGCTTCCTAATTCATAACAAAAGATGGCTAAAATTAGCATCTGTGTCCCCCCAAAATAATTTTCTAATATATGCTACATTAACTTGAGACATTTATTTTATATGTATTCTGAATCCAAAATTGCTACACCCATATATCAAATACTCTAAAGTTTCTTTGATTCAAGATTAGGAAGTCATTTCAAATACAAGTTTTAATGGCTCACATAAATCCCTACGATTGAATACGAAGCTCTTATAAAATGTTCCTCTTCATAATCACAATGTCCCCCAAATTTTGCTCCCATTAATTTAGCAAAAAAAAAAAAAAAAAAAAAAAAAATTTAAGATTCTGTTAAATTTAGGAGTTACTGTCATGGCTCAGTGGTAACGAACCCAATCCGGCCTTGCTCAGTTGGTCAAGGATCCAGGGCTGTGGCTCGGATCAAGCATTGCTGTGGCTGTGGCTGTGGTGTGGGCAGGCAGCTGTAGCTCCAATTTGACCCCTAGCCTGGGAACTTCCATGTGTTGTGGGTGTGGCCCTGAAAAGACAAAAAAAAAAAAAAGATTCTGTTAAATTTAAACATTTCAGCACTTACACTGGGTCAAAGTCTATATACCTTCTCATCTTTCAAAAATAAAATTTATATTTAAGATAAACAAAAGTTGAATAAAATATTGTCAAGGAGATTCTGAGCAAGTCACTTACACAAATAATAGCAGTGATGCACAGGAGTATTTCATTCCCCAAGAGGCAACATACAACGTAGTTTTAAAAAAAAGAAAAGAATTAGCGGATGCATGAGCTAGTGAGTGGGGGAAATAGAAAGAGGCTGACAGAAGTACAAACTTCCAGTTATAAGATGAATAAAGTCTGAGAATCTAATGTGTAACTCATGATGACTACAGCCGATAATACTGTATGGTATAAATGAAATTTGCCAAGAGAATAGAATTTTTTTTTTTTTTTTTTTTTGTCTTTTTGCTATTTCTTGGACAGCTCCCGCAGCATATGGAGTTTCCCAGGCTAGGGGTCTAATCGGAGCCGTAGCCACCAGCCTATGCCAGAGCCACAGCAACGCCGGATCCAAGCCTCGTCTGCAACCTACCCCACAGCTCGCGGCAACGGTGGATCGTTAACCCACTGAACAAGGGCAGGGACTGAACCCGCAACCTCATGGTTCCTAGTTGGATTCATTAACCACTGCGCCACGACGGGAACTCCGAGAATAGAATTTAAATGTTCACATACGTATACACAGAAAAGGAAAAAGGTAAATATGTGAGGTTATGGATGTATTAATTAACTTGGTAGGGGGAATTCTTTCACAATGTATACAAGTGCCAAATCATCACACTGTACCCTTTAAATATCTCAAACTTCACTTGTTGATTTTTATCTCAATAAAGCTTAAAAGAAAGAAAAGAATTATGTCAAGTGAGTTTAAAGAAGAAAAGGAGGGAGGGAAGGAGAAGACGTGGGACAGCAAAGAGCAACTGTGGCAAAATGTTAACTGATTATAAGGAATTCTCTGTTCTACTCTTGCAACTCTTTGGCAGATTTGAATTTTTTTTTTCAAAATAAAATTCAAAAAACTGAATTATGATTTTCCAATGTGTCTAGAGAATACTTTCAAATTTTAAAAGAAAACCTGCATTTTTATTTATATGATACATATCAAATAATTTTGTAGTTCACCTGTTCATTAACAGTTCCTAAACTTCAGAGCTTAATACCAAAATCAAAGTGCTTTCACTAAAGGCAGTATATTTAAGAAATTAGAAAAAGAACAACAGCAAATCAGAAACTGGCTAGCCAATCCATGTCTTTATGTACACTGCACAGAGAAGACCACAGTATTATCATTATTATTGTTGTTGTTGTTGTCGTTATTTCTTATGGCCACACCCCAGTATATGGAAGTTCCCTGACTAGGGATTGAATCATAGCCACAGCAACGAGGGATCCAAGCCACATCTGAGACCTATACCACAGCTTGCAGCAATGCTGGATCCTTAACCCACTAAACAAGGCCAGAGAGCAAACCCACATCCTCATGGATGCTAGTTGGGTTCATTACTGCTGGGCCACAATGGGAACTCCAAGACCACAGTATTTTAAATAGTCCTATTAAAGAATCTCAGCAAGTTCTTTGGTTTACATTCACATTTAAGAAGTTACTCTATTTGATTTTTTAAATGGAAATATAATCAAATGGATTAGGATATTCTGATAACTGATCAAATTATTTCAAATTAGTTTTCTATACACAATGTTACAACCAAGTTATTAAAGCATTTATAAAAATCTAACACTTAGAATCTCTAACAAAGCATATAATAGAAAGCAATTCAAAATAGATCTGTAAGAAGGGCATGACACTGCAATTGCTGCCTTGTTCCTTTTAATATCAGAAAGTAAACAGCAACAAATCATAAATGTAATTACTATTATGATACAATTTAAGAAGCTGAAACGATAACGTACTTCACAGAGAAGTAAACTGAAAGACCAAGTCATATGCAGATTTTAACCAGCAAAGGATTAAGAATTTTTATGATATTTAAAACTTACCTTTTTCTACACAGAAAAGTGAATAGAAAAGAAACAGCAAATGATTTATGAATATTTAATGTATTTTCTTAAGCTACTTCTACTTTTGGAGATGAGCCCTAATGACTATATCACTATTTCTAGAAACATTCAGAAAAGAAGTATTCAGAAAAGATCTGAATAAGCACTCTGTATACAATAATTATAGTCTACATATTATACGTTTAAGCAAATAGTAAATTAATATCCTGCCTTACCAAAGATTTGTCATATGCAAATTAGTCCAATGCAGTACTGCCAAATTGAATTAAGTATAGAAGACACCGCACTGCAAATCTTTATCAGTTAAAAAAAAAAAAAAGTAATGAGATCCTGCTGTATAGCACTGGAAACTATATCTAGTCACTTACGATGAAGCATGATAATGTGAGAAAAAGGAATGTTATGTGCATGTGTGCCTGGGTCACCTTGCTGTACAGTAGAAAACTGACAGAACACTATAAAGCAGCTATAATGGAAAAAAATAAAAATCACTAAATATAAAAAAAGTAAATAGCATATACTTAAGACTCTGATAATATCTTTTTCTGTATTTTTAAGGTCCATCTAGTTTAAGGAAAGATCATACATAAATTTGAGTGTATTCTTCTGAAATAGTCTTTGTATTTCATATTTTGTTTAATGTCTTAACTGCTTTTGGTTTTAATGACTATTGCTTACACAGGAAAGTTCAGTATTTGTTACAGACTAACAGCATATGCTAGAATAACTCAATTACACAGGAAGAAATAAAATACTATTTCCAATGTTATGATTTAACTTTTTAAATACTGCAATCAGTTTTGATATGCCAGAAACTCAATTATATCATAAATACCTACAGCTAAGCCCTAATTCAAGTTTAGTAACTGCTTTACCTTATAAATTTAAGATTTTACTACATATAATCATTCTTGAAAAACACAAACTATTCCATTACAATGAGAAGGATAAAACATTTTTGGAGTCAAAAGTAATTATTGATGGATGGATGAATCAAGGATCAACAAAGAAAAATGACATTTTTCTATCTATAGAATACTCTGAGAGTTAGTCACAAAATATTAGTCTTAAACTTTAAAAAGACTCCTCCAGGAGTTCCCGTCGTGGCTCAATCTGGTTAACAAATGGTTAACAAATCTGACTAGGAACCATGAGGTTGCATGTTCGAACCCTGGCCTTGCTCAGTGGGTTAAGAACAAAAACTATAAGGATAATATAATATTTGACAGAGTCCATAAATAGAGTTTTGATGTGAGCAGGCCTAAACACCTAAAACTTAACAGAAGAATTTGAGAGGCTGAGGGTTATCCTGAGAACCTCATGTTGAGCTCTTCTAATATGTAAAATCAAACTAAAATTTCTAACCTAAGAAAAACAAGAGACAATTTCTACCAACTGAAATGTTGCAAAAAATGTTCTTCACAAACAGTCAGAGGAATACTGAATGGTTCAGGAGGATTAGCTCTGGAGACAAATTTCAGAGCTAGCCTTTTTCAGGGACCTGGCCAAACTGATCACATTAAGATTGATAACAGGCGAGCAGAATGTGGCTTAACAAACCAAAACAAAAGGCCCCTCAAAAAGGCATGTTAGAAGGTATAACAAATGAGGTAGAACAAAGGGATCATCTAATATAAAGAATTACTTTAAGGAACCAATATTTCAGTCTCTAAATAAGAGGTTTATTTAAAGACTTATTTCAGTCTTTAAATAAGAGTTTCTAAATCAGAAGTTCTGTGTTTAACACAGAACTGTGCTTACATAAAAAAAAGTTCAGAGTAATCTTTCCAGATTCATATTCAAGACTAACTTTGTTTTGGAGACTAGACTCCTCTCTTTTGGGGGCACCATTTTAGGCCCATTAATTTCAAACGGAAGCCTCCAAGTCAGCCCAGATCACAAGCTGCTTCTACTTATTATGGAGTCGGGGCAGGAAGTGCCGTTTTTCTCATTAAGGAAACTGAAGGCAGTACCCAACTACAGTAAGAATTTTTAAAAAACAAATTAAAAAGCTGTGTAAAAACCCTTAAAGACAAACCTACCCTATTCAAACGTTTCAAACCTCATTGCTTTTCCTAGTTTAACTGAGTCTGTGAGGACTACAGCTAATAATTTGAGTAACTATGCTGGGAAAATTTACACAACAGTATCACAACAAAATCTCCTCCACCACCACATACTTGCATAGTGAAATATCTGCAGAGTTAAATGAAATTAAGCTAAATAATACAATGGAAATGAAATTAATTAGGGAAAAGAAAAATGAAAAAGACTAAGAAACAATAACAGATTACTAGCTGAACAGATCAACTATAACATACTATTTTTGAAAACAGAGTAACAGAAAGCATTACTAAAGATCTACATGCAGAAACATGAAGTCTCAAAGGAAAGGCAATGACAGTGAAATTACAGTGAAAATAAAAAAGTTCAAGCAATATGATTTACCTGAATTTATAGAGAGAACGACCTAGTATCCCAGCTCTCAGTCCAGTGCTCTTCTCCTTATGCCATGACAATTATCGAAAATGATGTCTAAATACTATAGAGTGGTACTACTTTATAACTCCTCTCTCTTAAGAAAGAAGGAAATAGATCCCATCTCTATTAGATGCAGGAAACATTTCAACTTCTTGTTAGGAATGTCTTGGGCAGGGTGGGAATGGGATGGGATGGGATGGGATTTTGGGGTTATCAGATGCAAACTATTACATTTAGAAAGGATAAGCAATGAGGTCCTACTGTACAACACAGGGAACAATATCCAGAGATCATGATGGAAGATAACATAAGAAAGACTGTGTGTGTGTGTGTGTGTGTGTACACGCGTATGACTGGGTCTCTGTTGTATAGAAGAAATTGGCACATTATAAATCAATTATACTTTAATAAATAATAAAAAATAAATCAAATGCCCCTCTCCCCAAAAAGAAAGAAAGAAATGCCTCAGGGAGAGAAAGGTAGGATGTTACATTATGTAACACCTAGTAAAATGCATTACACCTGAAGTCAAAAGGTCCAGATTCTCGGTTCTGTGTGATACTGGGTTGGTGACAAAGTCTCTGATCAAGTTTCCTCACCCATATAATGGAAGAAATATCTACACCTCATAAGGGAACTGAAATAGCCAGTAAGAGGAAATACATAAAATTCCCTAAAAAAATAAAATGTAAGTCAAATAAACTCAGTTTGGGTACTCTAAGGGCAAAGAGAAGTGAAGAAGAAAGGTGTCAAAGCAGACATCTTATTCCAGAAAAAGCTGGGTCAAAGGAACAAAGATCCCTTCTCTTTCCTACTCTGGATCCCATTCTTCTGTCTTGGCCTAGCCCCTACCCAGAAACTCTTAGAAAAAGGTTTCTGAGAGCTGGAGTTAGGGGTTTAACATAGAGCAAAGGAAAAGGGCATCAGATGAAGAACCCAGTGACAAAATATATGTGTACCATCGCTTTCAATCCAGAACTGTCTATTGCTGTTTCAGTAAAATAAGCAACATTTCATAAAATAAGATCCAGAGATCATAAAAAACTAGACACAAAAACTAATTGTCCCCAAACTCATAATCCCAGTCCAATCAGGAGAAAAACATGAGACAGATTGCAATAAAAGGGTACCCTATAATATACCTTACCGATATTCCTCAAGATTGTAAAAAGTTATGAAAAACAAGAAAAGTCTGAGAAATTAAGTACACTTTCAAATGTGGCAGAAAAACAAAAGCTTTGGAAATTGTAAAAAAGATATTCACTGATGGCTTAAAAAAAAAAAAAGAGCAAGAAATGTAAAAGCAAAAATACAGTACTAAAGACATTGAAATATGCAAAACAAATCAAAGACAAACTAAGAATAGGAACAGAAAAGCCTGTCTTACCCTGGATAAAGCAGAAGTTGATCCTTTTAAAAAGATAGAAATGATGCATCAGAAGAAGGAGAAATGCTGGATATAGCTCAGAAGATGACAAACTCCTGATCAAATTCTATATGGCAAAATTTATATTCAAAAAGTCCAGGATTATTATTTTTTTTTATTTTTTATTTTTTTGGTCTTTTTAGGGCCTCACCCATGGCATATGAAGGTTCCCAGGCTAGGAGTCAAATCAGAGCTGTAGGTGCCAGCTTACACCACAGCTCACAGCAATGCCAGATCCTTAACCCACTGAGTGAGGCCAGGGATCAAACCTGCGTCCTCATTGATGCTAGTCAGATTTCTTTCCACTGAGCCACAAAAGGAACTCCATTTTTTTTTGTTTGTTTGTTTTGCTTTTACTTTTATTTTTCCAGGATTCTTTCTACTCATTCTTCACTTAATAAATTTGCATTTTTCTAAACTAGGCTACCGGACTTATTATACTAATTATTATATCACCCCCCCCCACTCCCACTGCAATGAGATGGGGAGTATCCTATCCCAGCTTTCTCAAGGACAGTGGCTCTCACAGCTAAGGCAGAGACCCCAGCAGAATGTGAGCTCCTACGGTCAAGCCAGTGGAGCTGTGAGTACTGCAGCCTCATGCCCACACCTTTTTTCAGGCAACACTTCCCTTTTGTTAAAATAAAGGCTAAAAATAAAATAATAACAGTAAAGGTAGTCTTTTTTTCTTTCTACCTGCTGTTCCTGACCAGAGTCTCTCTGCTCCTTATCTCACTGCAGAACAGAAACAAAAACACAGTTTTCTCCTTTTGACTCTTAAGAACCTCTCCCCATTCCTACCCCCAAATTAATTACCTTTTGGGTAAAAATTAACATTTTGCTATCAGAAATAAGTACCACTTTTCCCCATAAAATTTCAGCTACTGAATGTACCAAATGTCAGGATATCTCCCTGTTACCACTCGTTCATTCATTTCAAAATAAAAAGCTGCTTCATCTATTTTTCCATTTATATTATGCTCATGAATTTTCCCTAATTCCAGTACTGTACAGGCATCACTTTCTCTTATACCTTGTAAAATTCAGCACATCCTAAAAATAGCTTTTGTTTCAAATAATAAATCATAACATATTGAGATAAGGTACCTGAAGGTGCTCCAACCCATGCCAGACCAAGGACACCATCATCAAAATCTCGGTCTGTGAAGACATAGGCCAAACAGTAGTCATCATGATTCTGCTCGGAATTCAATTCCAGAAACTTCTCCACACCAATATTTGGAAAACGGAAGGGATTTGTAGGGTCCTTCTCATCAGCAGTTGTGTTGATCTAAAATTAAAACAATGATTTTAACAAGCAACTAAAGTTAGGAGCACCCGCCTGAACAAAACGCTTGGCCCAAGGAAATCAGACCTTAATCTAAACAGTTATTCCCTGTCTCCATGTCCAAGCTGAAGGAAGGAGAAAAGGAAGGGAGGGAGGAAGGAAGGGAAGGATGGAAGAGAGGAGAATTAAAGCTGAATATTTTAAATTTCTGAGCAAGTATTCACTAGATTCCTGAACACTGAACACACTTGGGAAGGAAAAATAAGTTCTGCTTTCAAAATTTCTAATAAGGAAGTAGTTTCTCAAATTTAATCAACTGATCAGTCCCTTTTAGTGCTGATCTCCTACATATGGTGACAAGTATAAGAACATAAAACCCTATATTTCAGCTAATTAGTAGAACATAAAACAGACACTGAACCCAAGAATGTCAATTCAGCAGACAAATCATATTCTTGGTTCTCCTTGCCTAGGCAGTCACAAGTCAAGCCCAACTAACCTCAAGTTCAATTTTTTTCCCTGAATGTGAGCAAGGTTTTTTTTTTTTTTTTCCTCTCTGCCAATTCATTTCTCTTACTATTTCAAGCTGAGTTCCTCCAGAATGTTTCCTTCAACACTTGTACACATGTACTCCTGGTGCATGTTCCTCCTTCACAATGTGAAAAATAATCAGTTCTGATACCAACTTTCAACTAAACAAAGGTTTTCATTTATTAGTCCCTGCGTCCTTTCAAAGACCCCTGCCTATCCCTGCAAGTTCTAGAACAATTTAGTTTTTCCCAAGTCAGAAAAATTACATACAGACTGCTGATAAAGAATAAAAAGGAATATGTATGAAAGTAAACATTGCTTAGAAGGCAAATCTCAATTCACCGCAAATATGAGTAGTAACGGAAAGTTATAGCTAAATTGATACAATGAGAACTATAGGTCTTTTTAGGATACACATTCCTCAGTAAAACCAACAGGCTTAGAAACAGGATGGGTTTCTTAGAAACACCACTGAGGGCAAGTGCCTAAGGATATATTTGAGAACACCTGGTTCGTCCATTAACAATTAACTAAAAACAATTAATTATGGTCATCTAACACACAAAAAGAATCCCAAAACAAGAGCACTATATAAGTAGCCCATTAGAGACATGCTGCACATGGCTTTTCCCCATCAAATTCTCTGATGCTTCTGTAATACTGGTTACAAATAAAAATTGCACCTAAATTTTACCTATATTACAATGAAGTTAATTAATTAGAAATTAGATTCATTAATGGCATTAATATTTAAATATTCACTTATAAAATATAAATTTGAAATTATTTAATGGGTCACAAACTTCAACTAATGAGATTTAAACTAAAGTTTTAATTTCGGTTAAAGGCCTGAGAACAACTGTCACACTACCCATAATGCAAAGTGTCCTTTTTTGCAGGGGGCACACCATATGGAAGTTCCCACGCTAGAGGGAGAATCAGAGCTGTAGCTGCTGTCTTAAAGCACAGCCACAAAATGTGTTCTGCAGTTCTTTGGTGTTTCAGATAATGTTACTACAAAAAGGTTAAATTAGTTTAGAAAAGTATGAATTTCTTTCCCAAAGGATTTCTCAAAACTTGGGATACATTAATAAAATTTCAAGAGGAAAGAGTATTAAGTGTTTTTCTAACTTCTAATTTTATTTAATTACTCTATTCCCTCTGCCGGAACATCAAATGGGACACACTCTGAAATATACTGCATAAGATGAATCTGAAGAAACTGAGGAATAATATCAGGGTGGAAAAACGTCAAGCACTGTTATCTATAGTTACTAAGAGCGCTTTCTAACTGCTATGTTAATCGGATAGATAAAAAACAGTACTTTTTACCATACCTCTTTTACAGTCCAGATTAAAGCCCTATAGATTTCGTTCTTAAATCATAAACCCAGGTATCCCCTCTGTGTGTGTATAAAACCCAAGAGATAAATTGCATCAGTAAGCACAATTTAATTTAAACTACTTAACGCATAAAAATTAAGTTAAAACACAAGTATTTCTCTTTTCATAAACATGATCCTTATTGTTTCTCTTTGTTAATATTCTTAACTACTGAAATTCCTTACTCTTATGCGTTTCACCATGAAACTGATGTTACGGATTCCGGAGAAGTCTGTGGTCTGGTAAATTGTATCAATCGCTTTAACATGACTGGATATCTATTGATTCAAAAAAAAAAAAAAAGAACATTTTAGAGGCAATGTTGAAATGTGAAAAAGATAATGAATTTCCACTTCCAAAATCAAGAATTATTCATATTACACCACATTCAAATATTAAAATGTCTATATAATATATGAGATGAAAGGATTAAAAGACTAGTGAGCTAAAACAGAGAAGGGAAATTCATTGAGTTTTCCAGCCTTTTCTATAGCCAAAAACAAACATGCACTTAGCCTCAGACATATAAAACTTTGTTTCCTCAATCTATCCCACAATGTCACACCTCCATGCCTTTCACATGCTACTTCCTTATGTCTATGGTATTTATCCTTTAGACTCAGCTCAAATATCCTCTATGAATACTTTCCTGATGATACTAGGACATGCAGTCATTCTGTGACTTTAGTCTTTCCACTGCCACACTAGTACACATTCCGTAAGTTTTGTCTACCACTTACTATATACTAGGTGCTGGAGGTATAATGGTAAACGAAATTAAGAAATTCTGATTAATTTACAGAGATTTACTCTACAAGGGGAGGAAGGGAAAGAAGCAACACAAATATAAGTAACATACATTCAGATTTTGCAAAATTCTAGGAAGAGATAAACAAGGCAATAGGACACAAAAAGACTGCCTTTTACCTAGCCAACTCTCAACTAAACTTTCTGGCTTCTAAACCACCCAGTATACAACCTTCCCATCTTTGATTACAAAAAACACTCTTGGTATCTTGGTACTACTGATGTGAAAACATCGGGGTTCCTGTCATGGCTCAGCAGAAACAAATCTGACTGGCACCCATGAGGACCCAGGTTCGATCCCTGGCCTCGCTCAGTGGGTTAAGGATTCGGTGTTGCCGTGAGCTGTGGTGTAGGTCGCAGACACAACTCAGATCCAGCTTTGCTATAGCTGTGGTGTAGGCCGGCAACTCCGATTCAACCCCTAGCCTAGGAACCGCCATATCCCTCAGGTGTGGCACTAAAAAAAAGACCCCCACCCCCCAAAAAAAAAAAAATATATATATACTTTCAAAACCATTTTCAAATAAATTATAAAAACATAAGACAGTCAGGTAGAAGCATTAACAATAATAATTTCAAAAGGAGTCCAGGTTGCCAAACATTGATAAAGAACACAATAGTCTGATGGAGTCCATTATAAATTCGTGCTACCTAAAAATAGCTTGGCCAAGAAATTCTTTATCCAATTCTCACTGCTCCTACCCCACCCCCAAAAATGGTGGTTCAAAATTCCTCCACAGATGAATGATTAGATATCTTACTTTACTGAGAGTTCATCCTGCCTTTCTGCTCTTTTTCTCTCTCTTCATCTGTTTCTATCTTCTTCAAATGGTAACTCTTCCTTAAAGAATAACTTTTCTATATTCCTGACCCCAATTCTTTGTGGATCTTTAAGAACAATGTTTCACATGAATTTTTCTTTCTCTTATACCTTAACACTGCTTCTCTACTGGATCATTTTCCTCTTCTGACCAACTTCTCATGAATCCCCCTTTCACTCAAATATTCCATATAGTATTCCTAAGCCACCATTATTTTTTTTTTCACATCTCTTGACATCCTAACTGCTCCTGCCAATCCATTCCTAATAATGATTTTACCCCCACAACTTTACTGAGATCTTGCTTAAAGCCTGGGAATAATCTTCCAGTAAAAGATTAACTTTCATAATCATTCTCTTTTTATAATTTTACTTCCAGTAAAAATCAACTTTTATAATCATTCTCTTTTTCTCAGCCTTACTGAGGTATAATAGACAAAATGTAAGATATTTAAAGTGTACATCATGACGATTTGATACACATATACATTGTGAAAGAATCCCTCCCATCTAGTTAATTAACAGGTAGTCATTCTCGTTGATATCTCCGCATATGACACTACTGGCTATGTATTTTGTTTTTGAACCGCTTATTCCTTGGGTTAATCCTACTTAATCTATCTCTTTATTGTATTTTAGCCCATAACTTCTCGCCCTTATCCTATTCACTGTAAAGAGATTTTACCTCCAGTCCCCGCCCACCCGCAACTTTGATTGCATTCTCTCTCCTCACTTCATCTCTTTTGTACCCTTAAATTCCATGCAGAAAGCTCTAGGCTAACCTTTCCCAAGTTCCAATTCTACACTTTCAATACCCTAAGGGAATGACCATGTTCATGTGCTTTTAAACATGTCTAAAATTAAGTTCATCACCCCCATCAAAATGAGTTCACCATTTATACTAATGGCAACTCCATCCTCTCAGTCTCAAATCCTTGGACTCAAAATGCGTTGACCAAACTCTCACTGGACACTTTCAACATGAGGATATCTCCAAAAAATTTTTTATTTTAATAAGGGTTGAAAAAACACAAGTGCAGGTAATAATATAACCTAGAAACTGCTAAGTTCAATGAGAATACAGAACAGAAATTAAATATTATTATTGGAGGGATTCCTCTAACTTTCCCTCCTTTAAGACCACAAATGACAACTTGACCCTCTTTTTAAAGCTAAGCTCCAGTGTCATCATCTCCTTCATGAAATCATATTCTTACATCTTTTTTGAATGACACCAAATATACTAACTGGTCTTTCAGTTATCTGTATTCTTATATATTTTATCATATCACAATTGAAAATATGTACTTTTTATTTTTCCAACAGGAGATAAGTATCAACTTTAATTATAAGAGGAAAACATAGGCATAATGAAACAATATGAGCACATGAGAACTAAAAGGGAAGCAAAATTATAAGTACCTGGGCAATCACAGCTTCTCGTGTTCCATAATATTTAAAGAACAGATGATCAGTCTGAATATAAAGCTGACAAGTATTTTTTTCAGCTGAAGTTGTACGTTTTTTCCTCAGAAGTTCTGGACCATTATTAGCATGCTTTTCTTGAGGTGTCTACATGGCAAAAAGAGTCATTTCTGATCATTAACATGCTTCACTGTTATAATTTTATATAGTTACGAATACACATTATAGGAATTCTCTGGTGCCTCAGTGGATTAAGGATCTGGCATTGCCACTGCTGTGGCTAAGGATGCTGCTGTGGTGTGGGTTCAACCCCCAGCCTGGGAACATTCACATGCCACAGATGCAGCCAAAAAAGGAAAAGAAAAAAAAAAAAAAAAAAAAAGAACACACATTATAAACAATTTCATTTTCTACTTTATTATATAAGATTATAGTTATTTCCTCATGCTGTTAAAAATTCTTCACAAACATCATTTTCAGTCTCATAACACTGTACTGTATTGATGACTTCTTCAAGCAATTCCTTAATTTTGAAATATTTTCAAAACATACCATTTAATATGTAATCATGTAAACATTAAGCATGTTTTATAGTAATTTATGATACTTTGATAACTTCCTCTACTTAACCTCAAATACCCAATCTATCACCCAGCCCTGTCAAAGGTACCTTCTAAATACTAAGGGCATCTACCCATTATCTCTGGCTCCATCATGTTATCCCAAACCAGCATCACTTATTACCTAGGGTACTGCAATAAGAGTAATGGAATCTATCTCTAGCTACTACTGGCCTTCGATCTAATTTTCAGACTGCAATCTTTTCAAAACGCAAATTTGAAAATATTACCAACCTGCATTTGTATTTCAATAACTTCTTACTGCATCAAGGATAAAGATGTAAACCCTTTATATGTACCACCAATCAACACTGCAGACTCTACTCCCCTACCCAGTTTCGTCCCATTCCATGCTACTTTACACAAAGACTCTATGACAGCGACAAACTCTAGCTCTCTGTGCTACAGCTACACAGGGCTTCTTTCCAATCCTCCAGCATACAACCTGTCACCTGCCACAGTCTTTTGGCACATGGTGATGTTGCTTCTCCTGATCTAGTCAACTTCCTTCTTCAGATTTAGCAAAGGTCAATTCATCCATTATACTACCTCACAGAACCATGTGCCCATGTCCTTTATAGTTTATCATGGTTATTTGTTTATTTTCTGTCCCCAGCCCGTGACCATTACTTCAATCACTAGAATATGAGCTCTGGAAAAAAGAAATTATCTCTGTTTTGCTTCTCACTGCATAACTGTCAGCTAACACATATTTGGCAGGCAAACAGTAGTCATTCAATAAATATTTGTCTGAAGAATTAATGCTGCTACTGAATCCAAGCACTTAAACATATGTTGACATCTAAAAGCATCATTTTAAGTGAATTTTGATGACATAGTAATAGAGAATTCAACTCAAATTAAATTGTAAACCACAATTCCAAATTTACACTCACATTTTATAATTTCCTTCTCCCTTGACAACTCCATGTTTGACTGTTCTTAGTTACTGTCTTCATTGTACTTTTATCTATTTTCACTCAGCACATCATTCTAGGATGGCAGCTACTGTTTCAGCACATTCCACTGTCTTCTGGTTTCAACTGTTTCCAATGAGAAATGAGCTGTCATTTTTACTGTTGCTTCTTTGAAGGTGACTGGACTTTTTTTTACTGGTTGCTTTTAAGAGAATATCTTGGTTTTTAGACTTTTCTAATACTACGCTACGATATTTTCTTTGTAAAAGCTTTTCCCTGTGCTAACTACAAGGTTTACTAAATTTTTTGTTTGATATTACCTGTCATATTTGGAAAATTCTCAGCCACTGTCTGTCTCCCTATTTCACTCTCATTTTTCTCCTTCTAAGATACACATATTTTAGACCTTTTTAATGTATCACCTATATCTCAAGTTCTTTTCTGTATTTTCTACCCTTTTGTTTCTAAGCAGTTTATTTTCTTATGGCATACCATTCACATCTAAACTCATCAAATTGTTATATTTTTCAATTTTAGAATTTCTATTAGGTTCTTTTGTTCACTTTCAATTTTCTGCTGAAAATTTTGTCTTTATGTACTTGAACATATTATAAAGCCTGTATCTGTGTCTGATCATTTCATTATTCAAAAATCTTTAGAGATTGTTTGCACATGTGACACCCCAGCTATACTGTAAGCTCTTTGAGGGTGTATAATGTGTCATTTATTCTTGAATGGCTCATGTTCAGCAGTTTTTTTCCCCTCTCATTCTTCCATCATATTGTCTCATTTGTTCCTATGCTAATTATTTTGAGCTGAATGCCAGATAATGTATATGGAAAATCACAGATACAATATGAGGCTTCAGGTGATTATATCTTTCTCAAAAAAATTTATTTTCACTTCTGGCAAGCAATGAGACTTGGTACACTAGTAATCTTGGATTACCTTAATACAATCAGAGAATAAGAAGATGTGGTGTAAAAATTTAATCTCTGTGAGGGGAGGTAGATCACTTTATGATTCACCTTAACTTCTAGGGAACAGCTTTTCATCCAAGGTCCCAATCTAAAGCCCTACTTAAAAGACCCTAAATAGTACTTTTATCATTAGCCTCAAGAATTTGAGGGTTTAGCCACAGCAATTAGACAAACAAAAGAAATAAAAGGCATCCATATAGGAAGAGAAGAGATCAAACTGTCACTGTATGCAGATGACATGATACTATACCTAGAAAACCCTAAGGACTCAACCCCAAAACTACTTCAACTGATTAATAAATTCAGCAAAGTAGCAGGATATAAGATTAACATTCAGAAGTCAGTTGCATTTCTGTATACCAGCAATGAAACATTAGAAAAGGAATACAAAAATACGATACCTTTTAAAATTGTACCTCACAAAATCAAATACCTCGGAATACACCTGACCAAAGAGGTAAAGGACCTATATGCCAAGAACTATAAAACTTTAATCAAAGAAATCAAAGAAGATGTAAAGAAATGGAAAGATATTCCATGTTCCTGGATTGGAAAAATCAATATTGTGAAAATGGCCATACTACCCAAAGCAATCTACAGATTCAATGCAATCCCTATCAAATGACCCATGACATTTTTCACAGAACTACAACAAACAATCCAAACATTTATATGGAACAACGAAAGACCCAGAATCGCCAAAGCAATCCTGAGAAACAAAAACCAAGCAGGAGGCATAACTCTCCCAGACTTCAAGAAATACTACAAAGCCACAGTCATCAAAACAGTGTGGTACTGGTATCAAAACAGACAGACAGACCAATGGAACAGAATAGAGAATCCAGAAATAAACCCTGACACCTATGGTCAATTAATCTTTGACAAGGGAGGCAAGAACATCAAATGGGAAAAGGAAAGTCTATTCAGCAAGCATTGCTGGGAAACCTGGACAGCTGCATGCAAAGCAATGAAACTAGAACACACCCTCACACCATGCACAAAAATAAACTCCAAATGGCTGAAAGACTTAAATATACGACAGGACACCATCAAACTCCTAGAAGAAAACATAGGCAAAACACTCTCTGACATCAACATCATGAATATTTTCTCAGGTCAGTCTCCCAAAGCAATAGAAATTAGAGCAAAAATAAACCCATGGGACCTCATCAAACTGAAAAGCTTTTGCACAGCAAAGGAAACCCAAAAGAAAACAAAAAGACAACTTTCAGAATGGGAGAAAATAGTTTCAAATGATGCAACTGACAAGGGCTTCATCTCTAGAATATATAAGCAACTTATACAACTCAACAGCAAAAAAACCAATCAATCAATGGAAAAATGGGCAAAAGACCTGAATAGACATTTCTCCAAAGAAGATATACTGATGGCCAACAAACACATGAAAAAAATGCTCAACATCGCTGATTATAAGAGAAATGCAAATCAAAACTACCATGAGATACCACCTCACACCAGTCAGAATGGCCATCATTCATAAATCCACAAATAACAAATGCTGGAGGGGCTGTGGAGAAAAGAGAACCCTCCTGCACTGCTGGTGGGAATGTAAACTGGTACAGCCACTATGGAGAACAGTTTGGAGATACCTTAGAAATCTATACATAGAACGTCCATATGACCCCGCAATCCCACTCTTGAGCATCTATCCGGACAAAGCTCTACTTAAAAGAGACACATGCACCCGCATGTTCATTGCAGCACTATTCTCAATAGCCAGGACATGGAAACAATCCAAATGTCCATCAACAGATGATTAGATTCGGAAGAAGTGGTATATATACACAATGGAATACTACTCAGCCATAAAAAAGGATGACATAATGCCATTTGCAGCAACATGGATGGAACTAGAGAATCTCATCCTGAGTGAAATGAGCCAGAAAGACAAAGACAAATACCATATGATATCACTTATAACTGGAATCTAATATCCAGCACAAATGAACATCTCCTCAGAAGAGAAAATCATGGACTTGGAGAAGAGACTTGTGGTTGCCTGATGGGAGGGGGAGGGAGTGGGAGGGATCGGGAGCTTGGGCTTATCAGACACAACCTAGAATAGATTTACAAGGAGATCCTGCTGAATAGCATTGAGAACTATGTCTAGATACTCATGTTGCAACAGAAGAAAGGGTGGGAGAAAAACTGTAATTGCAATGTATACATGTAAGGATAACCTGATCCTCTTGCTGTACAGTGGGAAAATTAAAAAAAAAAAAGAATTTGAGGGTTCTATTCAGCTTTTCAGTCTCTTAGCTACCTCCTCAGGAACTAGAAGATACAGCTAGAAAAAAGGTAGCCCAAATGTCAGGCTCACCTTTCTAAGTGTCCTCTTTTTTCTCTTAGATCTAGCCCCATACTTCTTCACAGCCTCGTTATCTCTCCCATGCCTTCAAACAAATACACACATGGAGACACAAATATAAACATGGATTTTTTAAATATTCCTATTTTGATATCAGGTTGGTCTCTAGTAGTTATTCTAAAAAGGAGAAGGACTATGTCTCTGTTTCTTGAAAATAATTCTTTGTCAATTTTATGTACTGTGGAAGGCAACTATGGTCACTATTATACCACCAGTGTACAATTTTATGTATTGTGAATACTGTCTCAAAGTTTATAACTGTCTTCACTTTAAGGTGGCTTTCACTCTTAATTTCCATACAGTGAAATATAACAATTTTTCTTAGTAGTCAAAGATTGTATGCCTTATTCAAAGTGTTTCTCTGCCTCAAAATCCAGAATATTTTTAATATTTTTTTTGGCCAAGTATCTTTTCAAATGCTTTTGTCCATTTTTTAACTGAGGTTAATGCACTTATTAAAAATTTGAATTATAAGGGTTCTTGTTATATTCTGGAGAAGCCCTCTGTCAGATAAATGTTGACGTTTTTCTCACAGTCTCTGTGGTGTCTTTCTACATTTTCTCAACTATGTCTTTTGTGAAATTTTTAAATTGTTTTGTTTTGTTTTGTTTTGCCATTCCCACGTCATATAGAAATTCCCAGGTCAAGGATGAAACCTGTGCCACATTAGCAAGCCAAGCCACTGCAGGGACATCAGATCCTTAACCTGCTGCACCACAAGATAACTCCAGAAATTTTTAATTTTGACAAAATTGAGTTTATAAACTTGGAGGGCAAGGTGACTATTTTTATGTCCTAAGAAATTGTTGTCTATCCCAAAGTCACAAAAATTTCCCCTATATTTTTATCCACAAGTTTAAGTTTTATCTTGAAGCATAAGGATTTATTATCCATTTTGAGTTGAATTTTGCATTAGATGTAAGTTTTGTATTATGGTATAAGTTCAGGTTTTTTGTTTGTTTGCTTGCTTTTTAGGGCCACACTAGCAGCACATGGAGGTTCTCAGGCTAGGGGTCCAACCAGAGCTACAGCTGCTGGCCTTATACGACAGCCACAACGTAGGATCCCAGCGCATCTGCAACATACACCACAGCTCACGGCAATGCCAGATCCTTAACCCCTTGAGAGAGGCCAGGGATCAAATCCGCATCCCTCATAGATACTAATCGGATTCATTTCCCCTGAGCCATAATGGGAACTCCTTGGTAATATCCAGTTGTTCCATATTTTTTGTCAGACTGCTCCTTCTTTGTTTTGTTTTGTTTGTTTGTGTCTTTTTAGGGTTGCATCCATGGCATATGTGTGCCAATACCTGTAATTTCTAACCATATTTGGGTGTTTTTTTTGTCGTGATTATGGATCACAGTTTTCAACTTTTTCAACTTCTAGAGCTTCTTGTCATCTAGCAATGTTTTTTGAGCACCAGACATTGTGAATGCTACATTGTTGAATATTTGAATCCAGTGTCCTACTTTAACAAAAGTGTGATTAAGCTTTATTCTGACAGGCAGCTGATTTACTTAAAAATCACCTTGATCTCTTAGTCAGGACATATCTGGAGTAGCCTTTCTCATAGAATTTCATCCTGTGCATGTTAAGACTCAAGTCAACCCCTACACATATTTCTGGGGCTTTTTTTCAGCATAGCTGTCACCTCTCAGGTACTCTGCCCATAAATTCAGGTACCTCAGCCTTCTTCAACTTTATCTCTTCAATTCTGCAACAGTACTATGCACTTCTTACTTTTCTTGAGATGCCCTTCACTGTGCCATTCCTAAAATTTTGTCTCCAGGCAACAATCAGGGAAATCACAAGAAACATTTATTTCTTTACTCTCAGGGATCTCAATCCTGCACTGCCTGTGAGCCAGTACTTGAAAACAATTGCGTCTCCCTTCTCCTGCCCACCGCCAGCCACACCCTACCCCCCACCTCACCGGTTTTCTAGTTGTTTCTTCCAGTTACTCTGTCACAGCTGAAAAGGGAAATCTCTATTTACTTGTTCTATTATGAGTTAAAAGTTTTCATTTTAGAGATGCAATTAGAATTTTGTTTTGTTTTAAATACAATGTGAGATGAAAATTCAACTTCATTTTTTTCTGGCTCCATTTATTCAACCATCCCTATTTTTCCTCCCTGATTTGATATTTTACCTCTACTACATAACAAAGTTTCATATACACATGGGTCTATTCTGAGCACTCAATTTTATTCCTCTGGTCAATCTGTTCAACCCTATGCTAACATTACATTCTCAATTACTATAAGTCTCAATATCTTCTAGGGTAAATCTCTCCTGTTTACCACCTTTAGATGGGCTTTATTTATTCTTAGCTTTCACTTTTCCTTGTAACATTTTAGAACCATCAAGTGCTGTGAATAACCATGTTGTAATTTATACAGAGTTGTATTGAATCTACAAATCAGTATGGCAGAAAAATTAATGTTCTTATATTAGGTAGTATGTTCCACTAATAGAGTATATCTCTCCATAAGAAAATGGATCATCTGTTACATTTCCTACAGTTTTATAATTTTCATTACATGGGTCTTACAATTCTTTGTTACACTTGTTCTTCAAAACATGATATTCTTGATACTATTATTAATGATGTCCCCCTTGTATTACATTTCTGGTAGTCTACTGCTGATATATAAAAAGTATAACCTACTTTTACATATAAACATATTTAGCCACTGTTAAACACTATTATATCTAGCAATCTACAGTCTTAGCCTCTCTATCTATATTGCCAACACCTTAGTACAAGCCAGTATCATTTCTCAACTAAATAACTACAACAACTTCTAATTAGTCTCTAATTTTATTTTGTTTTGTCTTGTCTTTGGCAACACCCAGGACAGGCAGAAGTTCCTAGCAGCTCTAACCAGAGCCAGAGCAGTAACAACACTGGATCTTTAACTCACTGAGCCACCAGGTAACTCCATCCCAGTCTCTAGTCTTGCACTCTACCCTGAAGTTAAGGATTCTTTACTGGTCTTGCTCTCTCTCTGGCCTTTATACACTGTTCCTCCTCTTTCCATCTCTTCATGGTCAATCTAACTTCTGCATTAATTATTCTTTTAGTCTCTGGTCATTGTCCTCAAACACTTCTGAGATAAGCTAACTAGTTTTCTTGTGTGTAGGATATCACCTTTTACTTAATTTCTTACTACCCTTAATTTTTCTGTCTCCAATTAAACTTTTTGAGGATAAGCTTTCATCTCAATTTCCATATATTCTCAGAATCTTAGAACTTCTGACATAGAAGAGGAGATCAATACAAAATTGTTCATTAAATAAAAGAATAAAATCTCATTTACTCTTGAAAGACCCATTTGAAGTAGTACCATTTAAATGTCATTTTGCAGACCAAGAAACACACAAATCTACATTTCTGACTCAAGAAACATTAATCTACCCATGAATCTGACTCAAGAAACTAATTTTAGGAAAAATGTCCAAAATACATGATAAATGTTTTATTATAAAAATAATTTTTAAAATTTTAAACTTGTGTTTTAAATAACTACAAACCTATCACCTATGAATAAAATAAAGGAGTCAAAAAAAAAAAAAATAAAAGATCAATGGTTGGGAGTTCCCACTGTGCCACAATGAGATCAGTGGCAACTCGGCAGCACCAGGATGCAGGTTCAATCCCTGGCCTGGTACAGTGGGTTAGAGGATTCAGCATTGCTGGAGCTGACGCTCGGATCTGATCCCCAGCCTGAGAACTCCACAAGGCAGCCAAAAAAAAAGAAAAAAAAAAAAAAAGATCAATAGTCAATATCAGGAAAACTTACAATTAAAATATCAAAAGCACTGTGATTTTTATTATGGTAACTAAACATCTTGGGTTGCTCAAAGACACATGGTTTTCAGTGTTAAAATGGAGAAGTCCCAGGCAAAACAAGACAAGTTGGTCAGTTGGTCACTCTCATTTTCATACTAATACAAACAAATTTACTCAAAACACATGATTGGAATGGATTTTTTTTTTTTAATTTTAAGATAAAACATGTAAGAGTATATTTTGGACATGTTATTGTTTTTCTTTTTTCTTTTTTCTTTTTTTTCGGGCTACACCTGCAGCATATGGAAGTTCCAGGAATAGGAGTTGACTAGGATCTACAGCTGCAGGCCTACAACACAGCCACTGCAAGACTGGATTTGAGCTGCATCTGTGACCTATGCTGCAGCTTGTGGCAATGCTGGATCTTAAACCCACTGAGTGAGGACAGGGATCAAACCCACATTCTCAGAGAGACAAGGTCAGGTCCTTAATCCACTGACCCACAACGGGAACTCCTGAACAAATTATGTTTTTTGAGTCATGCAGATGTGTATTCAAATTTCAGCATCATATCTTTATTATAAGCAAGTTACCTGGCCTCCTTGAGTATCAAAAAATATAAATATTTCCTGAGTAGTATACATCTTTTAGAAATTCTAGAATATACGTTTTAATGCAGAAACACGTGCCCAACTTCATTTCTATTTCTTAAAGACAAGCATGTATTAAAATCCTTACCTGTGTTACTTCTTCTACACCAGTCATCTGGTACTTCCTCATCCTTTCAAATACTGAATGATCTGCACAGCCCCCCTGTGGACCATATTTATGGGGATAGTCTAAAATACAAAGAAATGTCATCACTGTCACATGTTTATATATTACCAATTATCTTACAAATGAAAATGTAATTGTCATAATTAATGAAAGCCATAAATGCTCACTGAGCACCAATGGGAAAGGCATTATGCTAGGAACATTATTTTAAAACCTAGCAGGTTCTAAAGTTCTCCATCAATATTACTGGTCCCTGATTTTGTCAAATGAATGATTTGTGAATACTAGGGAAAAAAATGAACAAAAAAAACCAGTAATCATTCTTTATTCTGGGTTTAACTCTCCCAACTTTTCCCACTTCATCCTAATACTACAATTTACTTCATTTTGTAATTTATAATTTTTCTTTTGAACACATTAAATTTCTTATACTGCAAGTTTACAAAGCTACCTCAATCTGAACTACAGTTAGGCTAATGTAATACTACATTTGGTTTGAACTCCTTCAATGAATACCAATAAGACTTAAGGGAAAGTAACCTAGAAACACACTCCATGGCATGATAAGAGCAAACTGAGCTTAAATTTTTTCAATGTATAATTCAGACACACTGAGAATGTGGGCCATTCTTTAGGTCACTGACTTAGACACATAAAAAAGGCAATGTCATTAAAAAAATAGAGAAATTCAGGGTTCCTGCCATGGGTGCAGTAGGTTAAGGATCTGACGTTCTCTGCAGAGGCACAGGTTCAACCCCCAGCCTGGAGCAGTGGGTTAAGGATCTGGCATTGCCAGATCTGTGGCAAACATGTGATTCCTGGCCTGGAAACTTCCATATGCCATGGGTGCAGCCAAAAGAAAAAAGAGGAGTTCCCATCGTGGCACAGTGGTTAACGAATCCGACTAGGAACCATGAGGTCTCAGGTTTGGTCCCTGCCCTTGCTCAGTGGGTTAAGATCCGGCATTGCCGTGAGCTGTGGTATAGGCTGCAGATGCGGCTCGGATCCCGAGTTGCTGTGACTCTGGCGTAGGCTGGCAGCTACAGCTCCGACTGGACCCCTAGCCTGGGAACCTCCATATGCCACGGGAGTGGCCCAAGAAATGGCAAAAAGACCAAAAAAAAAAAAAAAGAAAGAAAGAAAGAAAGAAAAAAGTGAAAATCAAAACGGGGGTGGGGGTGGGGTGAGGAGGCTTGATTTAGACACTAAAAGAGATATAATAAACAAATGCAAAAAAAGGCACTTTAGGATAACTGGAGAAGTTTTACTACAGACTATATAGTAAATGATATTACTGAATTCATGTTAATTTTTAAGGAGTGAAACAATTTAGCTACTTAGGAAATGTACAAATTTTTAGGAGATGAGTGCTGAAGTATTTAGTAATGAAGTTTCATGATGTCTGAAATCTGCTTTCCAATCATTTCCCCCAAAAAAGTGGGGGTGGGGGAGAGTTGTGCAGTACAAAACACACCACAGCAGGAACTCTTCTTGTAACTGCTTTTAAGTTTGAAATTTTCAAAATAAAATTAGGACTAAACAACTGCAGTATCTGTAAAATCAAATTATTTCAAAGTGGAAAACTAACATAACAAAAGCTTTGAATAAGAAAAAAATCTACTATTTATTACTCATAGGTTTCAAAAGTTGGCTTTGGAGTGAGAATACAATACCATCCAACATATATCTATTAAGAATCTACCACAAAGGGTGGAAAGTTCTCCAGTATAATACGCTAAGATTTTCACTTCTCCATGTTTCAAGGGATCTGCCATATTATCATCAAAATGCCTTCCTCTGTTACTATGATTTTAACATAAAATTGTCCCAATGACCCTTGCCCAGATGGGACCTAGTTTGCCTCAACCACCAGCTGAAGAAATTTCTCCATTCCAAGCACACAAATTTCAATAAACAAAAAATGTATAAGCATATTCATAGACAAGTGTACACACACACTTAAGTTCCTTCTTCAGTTGATATACTTTAAATCTCTTAGAACTTTGCTACTTGTTTCAACTGTCATGTAAAGCCAAGTTCATAGTTTGATGCTATTTATAAAACTTTCATTTTGTGTTACTTTAACTCAATACTGGGATAGTCCAGTTTCCAACAACTAAAAGCGGGGCCTAGTTTGTTTGCTAATTTTAAGTCATGGACTTATCTATTTTTTAGGAGATAATAATGTGTACTAGGAGGAGTCTTTCTGCAGACCCCAGGAGCAGCTAGGCAGAGAAATAAAAAATGCTTCTTACAGAGTACCAATATAAAAAATATTTACCACAGAAAAACAGATGAGATTAATGTATATATTTTCAAAAGCTTATTTTGATTTTTGTTCCAGTATGACAAGCAACTAACTTACTCAACTAGGATGTCATGTTCTTATTTTTCCTTTATGGGTTAGTTTGTGGTGCCTTAAATTAGATTTGTTTATTAAGTCAATACTTAATCGGAATCTATTTTGCCATTTACTTTAGGCTAATGTAAACTAAATGAAATAAACCTTTAACATTTCCTGAAATTTGTTTGTTTTTGTTGTTGTTTTGTCTTTTTAGGGCCGCACCCACGGCAAATAGAGGTTCCCAGGCTAGGGGTCTGATCGGAGCTATAGCTGCCGGCCTACACCACAGCCACAGCAGTGATAGATCTGAGCTGCATCTGCAACCTACACCACAGCTCACAGCAACGCCGGATCCTTAACCCACTGAGTGAGGCCAGGGATCGAACCCGCAACCCCACGGTTCCTAGTCAGATTCGCTTCTGCTGCGCCACAACGGGAACTCCAGCATTTCATGAAATGTTTAAAAGAGCTCAATTAGACATCTACACACACACACACACACACACACACACACAAGCTATTATAAACTACAGTTCAAATTCATCATGAAGTTTCTTAAAACCACCTTATTAACCCCCATATTTTAAATTGCTATCCCTCCCATAGACCTGAACACCTATGTCTATAGGTGCATGTACCTCAATGACCCCACTCGCAAATAGGAAAGTATTTAACTGAGATTTTCAAAAGAAAAGCCCTGTGATTAAATCATGATAGCCAGTTTTGAGATGAAATTTCCCCAAATGTCTACCACCCCTGGTATCTGCATCCCACACACCCTACACAACCAATTTTAAGTGTAGGGGACAGGAGGTGAGAGGGAATCATCTGTTTACCAAAATGCACAACCTTCCAAAAACTCTTCACATCAGCCGCCTATCAATCAGTGAAATAGTAAAAAAAAATAAAAATAAAAAAAATAAACGTTCAAAGATTTTATTTGAAAAAACAACTCTACTCTTGATCCAGTCTGGCAGCCATTCCTCATGATGTACATTATGTACAAAGGTAGACAAAACTTCTTAGTCTCCCTTCCAAGTTAGGTGTGAAGAATAACTGAGTTCCAGCTGAAAGAACGGGAGCAGCAGAGAAGTATACAGGCCAGGGTTCTCCCATGCTCTTTTCACCTTCTGAATGGCTGGCAGGAGACAAACTGGGAAGGGCCCAATAATACAGAACAAAAATAAAGTAGCCTAGATTCCTGAATCATTTATTCAGGAAGAAAAGTTGCCTGATAAGGAATATTCATATAAAGTTATTACAGAGTGAGAAGTGAATTTTCAGTGTATTTTATCACTAAATTTGGGGACTGTCTAGTACTGCAGACAGCATTACAACTTAATACGGGGTAAAAAACTTTTGTTAAGGAGAGCAAATAAGTCATTTTATAGCTAATCTACATTGGCATTTGGCATATTTTTCCTATCACAGACAACAGCCAAATAATCTTGACCTAGCATATCAGAAATTGTTCAGCAGTGTTAGTATTTCTTGCTATTTCTTGAATACTTTCACTTTTAACTAGTTTTCACTCATCCCAAAATACAATTCTAACCAAAAAAATTAAGCACAACTAAGCTGTATTTCACAGTACAGTAATAACTGCATCTTTTAACTAAAGATAGAAGCTGGTAGACTCTGCAACACTCAGATTAAATATTTTGCATATTTAGAGAAATACGTGCTGTTATTATTTTTCTAAGTTTTTTAAGAAAATGTATTAAATGCAAAATTTTCAGTTTTAGAAAGCTAAAAGCTGTGAGATTCATTGGCAATCTAGTTAGAAGTCCACCACATAACAAATATGTCAAAACAACGTTTTGTTTTCATACCTAATTCAGCTCAACTAATACACTTCAAAATGTGGTAAAGTCAACTGATAAGCATGGTTTTTTCAAATCTAAGAAATACCAAATGTTGTAATATCATCATGACAGAAATTAGAACTTACCCTTCATACAAAGCATACTATGGGAGTTCCCGTTGTGGCTCAGTGGTTAACGAGTCCGACTAGGAATCATGAGGTTGCAGGTTCGATCCCTGGCCTTGCTCAGTGGGTTAAGGATCCAGCGTTGCTGTGAGCTGTGGTGTAGGTTGCAGACACAGCTCGGATCCCGCATTGCTGTGGCTCTGATGTAGGCCGGCAGCTACAGCTCCGATTCGATCCCTAGCCTGGGAACCTCTGTATGTCGTGGGAGGAGCCCAAGAAATGGCAAAAAGACCAAAAAAAAAAAAAAAAATTACTATGAATTTTGAATCTGTCCCTGTACAGGCACAAAAAAGTTGCTACAAAGTGTTTCTGGAAGAGATTATTTCATAGCTTCTAAACATGTGAACAATTGTATGTGCAAAGCATTTAACTAAACATTTTACAAAATTCAGGAACAGAGAAAAAAATATCCCTATCTTAAACACTAAAACATCATTTTTCTTGATATAATGATAAGGGAGGCCAATGCGAAATATATATCTGATTTACATATAATCAGTAATCCCTACTATATAGTATCTCAATAAAATACCTTTCAGATATTAATAATAAGGACACTGGTACTCTAAGTCATCAATACACTGGCACTGATGTTAGGCATTTGAAAATTAAGATTAAGATAATCAAATAACTACTTAATGAATGGATACCTCATCTACTTGATAAAATATATAAAGTTTATTTACAGGTGTAAACAAATATACACAGATATATACACACATATGTATTTGTGACATTGTAAATACAGGTGATATTAGAGTGAATTTCTTTCCTACCATTCCTTCACATGGTTAGAACCAAGCAAGCACCAGTATAATACCAAAACCGCCAACAGGCTAACATCAGCAGGAATTGAAAGGAAGCCGCCAAATACTTAAAAATAGAACAGCCATCCATCTAGCAGACTATCACTCCCCAGGGTGAAAAGGTGGCCTGGATTCAATAATAAGACTGCCCTGCCCCTATCCCACCCCTAATAGGTTGCATTTGGCTGGAATCAAGGGAGCACTTAATGTTTCATAAAATCACCTCTTCTGGCCCATCATCTTGAGGCAGGAGACAGATGGGCCCCAAGCTGAGCACTGGCAATCTGTCCCCTGAGGACAGATACTTCAAGGTAAAGATAATGGCAGGAGCAAAGACAGGCTGAATCTTGCTCAGGTAAAAGGAGACCACACATTTCTCATTCTTGAAGTCAAGAAGACCTCCCAAACTACATGTGTGCAGAAAGTTTCCTTGGCGTCAGAGAAGGGAGGGGAGCATCAGACCATAACAGGTTCTGTCAACTTCCCAGAGACCCTTGTGCCAGAACCCATCTTGGCTAAATCATGCACAAGCACGCACACAGGGGAGGGTCCTGATTCAGACAGAATACAGACTTGAAGCCAGACAAAGCAAAACGGCTGGCCAAGAGAGAACCCAGAAGACTGCCACCACAGAAATGACTTAAACCACCCCATAGGCCTGTGACTCTTTCTCTGGGCCCACCTAAGTGGCTATCCGCACTTTTTTCTCATAATAAACACTTTACCTGTTTTAGTACTTTCCGTCTCTTTGTTGAATTCCTTCTTTGAAGCAAAGAGCCAGGGCCCTGCTCCTAGCTACTGGCCCTTGTCATCTAGTGGTCAGGATTTGGTGCTCTCATAGCCGCAACCTTGATTCAATCCCTGGTTGGGAAACTGAGATCTCGCCTCAAGCTGCCACACACTGTGGCCACCTCACAGCTACCCCAGATCAATCTGGTAAGTGTCAAGAGAAGCATTCTGCAGCACTCTTCACCTCTATCAGGAGGATTCCAGCAGGAATCAAGGGGAAGGCCTAGAATTCTCCCTATTCTTGGGAGACATTCCCTTGAGCCTCACTTCACTAAACACGTCCAGCCATCTACCACTTTCTGTCTTGGGCCCATCAAGACTATTCTCTTTTTCCTGAGACTTTCATAGTCATGGACCACATCACCAAGTATTCCAACTTACCATAGGTTTTGCTGCCTCCAAGTCACTACTTGCCTCTATTACCTTATTTATAGCTCCTAACTCACTGTCACTCTGACACCACCCAATCATAACTCTTATTAGCAACTCCAACATTCATGCTGATCATCCTTCCAATACACTCATACTACCTTTCTCCAAGGGTGGTCTCCTACCTCAACCTCTCCCTTACAAGGTCAAACTTTAGAACCTATTGTTACTGGTAAGTGAAACCTCTTCTTAATCTCAACTTCCTTATCCTACTTTCTTTCTAACACTCATCTCTTCAGAATATTTCCTTCAACAGCATGAAAATCCTTCAACCCGCCAATGCTACCACCCTGTTCACTACTGGATATCTTCTTTCTCCTTATTCAGTTTAAATTCCATAGTCAATTATTTTATAGTTTCTCCACTGCATTTGCCTTAAATTTCTTTGCCATTCCCCCACTCCCAACTCCCAACCAAAACCTGCTTAAATTCAACTCTCTACCTATACCCCTCCAGCTGAATGAGGCTGGAGAAACTGGTAACTATAACTACTCTCACTCAAAAATTATAATCTATAACCTCAAGCAGTTCCTTTATGCCTCCTGGCAATGATACTGCATTTTCAGGGTCCCTTCTCAATTCCATTTCACTGTGTAAGTACAGGCAGTCCCAGCTTTACCACATTAGTATAGGCAGTAAAACTGCCCATGCAAGCTGAAACAATGCAAAGCCATCTTAATAATTAAGGCAGAAAATTATAACCGTTCCATGACCTTCAAAAATTTTTGTCAAAATATTGAAACTCCCTTATTGTTTATAAATGTATGGGGAATAAAAATAATAAAACTATTATTTAGTACATTATAATGTAACACATTAAGTTATCAAGAAACACCAAGAATTATAATTTTTAAAAGAACTATAGTGTTTTATTTCTTTGTAAATTATATTTTATATATCATAAATTTTATATATACATTCTTTTTGAAAGCTTGATATTTAGGGCAAAAATTTTTTTCCAAAGCAATAAAACAGTATGTATATATGCTTTGTCAATGAAAAAAAAAAAAAGTTGCCTGCCCTATCAGTAAACAAAGGATTCAGCTACCAAGGCACTACAGCCACCCCTGGACCGTGAGCCCTGAAGGAACTTAGGATGAAGATAAACAGGCTGCGCACCTCCAAGCCCTCAGCCATTGCAGCCACCTCCAACTGTGCACTCTGTGAGGAGGATTCAGGATGGAGAAAAGCAGGATACTGGTCCTAGATAGTTAAGATGTATATCAGGGGAATGATTTCAATGAGCCCAAACTCTTGCATCGTCCCATAAATAGAAAAGCACTAAATTCCTTAACTTAAGATACCTGGTTTTCTTCAGTTAACAGTAATCTTTGCAAGTTCTGACTACCTGGTCTTGCAAAAACTGCTATATATATTGGCTCCTCCCTTACTTCTTTGGAGCAGTCCCTTAGAGCTATCAGAGAGGCTATCTCCCCAGCTTAAGTCCTCAGTTTTGTCCACCAAATAAAACATAACTCTCAATTTATAAGCTGTGCCTTTTTTTTTTTTCAGTCAACAGCTTCAAAATCTGTCAGCACAAAATTCTCCCCAGAGAATAAGGGAATCAAGTATAAAATGTTTCCCATATACTTTCAAAAGTTCTAGAAGAGCCCATTTTCCCTGGTCACCATATTAACTATGAAAATGGACAATGACATTTTTCCTCTAAAATTACTGACAATATAATCCCCATTTCTAGAAAAAGCCTTTGTTCAGCTAATGAATAAGCCCTCATTGAGATGCTAAATCATAGGATGCACTGTAGTTCCTCTGAAAAGGCCAAACAGCATATTCTTTCACAAAGAATGAGTCACTGGTGTAGAATATTCAGCCTATTTAAAACAAAGATCAGCTTTAAATCTAAGGCCTTTCTCCCAGTTCCTTTGCATGCCAACCACTTGCTTCTGTTTTGTTGTAGGAGGCACAAATATAAATAATACATATATTGTGATACCACCTCAAGCAGGAAATAGCTCTAGTTAACTCTCAATCATCCACTCCAGGAAGGGTGAATATTTACAGCTCAGATCATCTGCCCAAAAGTGCCACGCTTAAAACAACCACCTCTCACCACATACTAACTAAAGTAGACTTTGCCTCCTCACTACACCCAGCAAGGTATCCCTCCCTCTGTATGACTGCCAGGTTAGGAATTTGACTGCAGAGTACAAAACTTGGTGTAAGTCCTCCAATAACATGCAATGAATCACTAAATTTAATCAAATGACCTAACTTTCATTACATTAATTGAATTTAAAAGAGAGTGATTCCATAGACAATGTACAAAAAGTTGCTTTGCTCTTATCTGGAGGGAGATGAGTGGGGTTCTTGCCCATGAAAGTGCCACTTATTCCCAAAGTTCCCAAAAATCAACAAGGATTCACTGAGACAGTAAAAACAATAGGTTTTTTTTGTTTTCTTTTTTTTTAAAGGAGACATGAAGAGTTTGGAGAAGAATGGGTTAAGCAGTCCCCAACTGTCCTTCCTCCTTCTAACTCCAGTGGACAAATGTCACATTCTCCCTAGTACTCCCTTCCCCATCCCCCACGTCAAGTCTCTATTTGGGGAGGGTGGGGAGAGCAGGGGAAGAGGGGCATAGTAAAAATGAGAGAATAAGCTAAAGATGGTGCCCTTTTCCACATGCACTCACAACATTGATCTCCTAGGAAATGCAGAGCTGGTCCAGACATGTCCCTTGCTACCTCTGATTTTTAAGAAGAAAGAGTTAGTGGTGGGACCAAGGGGACCATGGGTGTCAGGCCGATAGGAGAAATGTTGCTTTATTATGCTGACCAGTTATAAACAGCATCACTAGACTGCAAAGTACATTAAGACAGAACCTCTGCCCTGTTCATCACTGTGTAAATCTTGACTGAATCCTGTATTTTTTTTTTAAATGTCACTTTTGTGGAGCAATTAGATATGTCTGTAGAATGTGTATTAAATCAATGTTAACTTTCTAGATAAGAGAGCATAAATTTGTACTACCTTCTTAGAGTTATCTGGCAATATATATCAAAATTTAAATATCTGAAAACACCACTTTTAAAAATTAATCTTAAGCAAATATTCATACAATGAGGGGGGAAATTACACACAATAAGGTACGCTGCAGCAATAGAAAAAAGTAATAAACACAATAAATGCCTATTTAGGAGTTCCCATCATGGCTCAGTGATTAACGAATCCAACTAGCATGAGAACATGGGTTTGATCCCTGACCTTGCTCAGTGGGTCGGGGCTTGGGCATTGCCGTAAGCTGTGGTATAGGTCACAGATGCAGCTTGGATCTGGCATTGCTGTGGCTGTGGCATAGGCCAGAGGCCCAGCTCTGATTCAACCCCTAACTGGGAACCTCCATATCCGTGGAGTAGCCCTAAAAAGACCAAACAAAAAAAAAAAAAAAAAAGTCTATTTAGTGATGAGCTAGTAAATAATGCATTCATCAATGAAACAATGAAATAGTACACAGCCATTAAAGAGGTAGGGCTATATTTATTGGCATAGAAACAAATCTAAGATAAATTGCAAATAAAATTTAAAATGGTTTAAGTAATAAGTAAGATCTAAAGGACTATTCACCAAAATGCCAATGGTGATAGACACTTCATCTTCTACTTAATTCACATGCAAGAATGTCTATTTTATATAGTCATTTGATAATCAGAAAAATCAAAAATATTTCCAGCTTTAGAGGAAAAGTAGTTTGGACTCATCGAATTTTAGAAAAAATAAGGAATATTGATGATCTAATGACCTCATTTCGTAACATGAAAAAAAATGAGACAAACCCAGAAAAAGTAAGTTACTTACTTGCATAATGTCACAAAGCTATTCTAAAACATCATCCTGATTTTCCTTCAAACTTTCTCATACAAATGCTATTACCTCTTGTGCTTTCTTCCTACTATGTCTGCCACTAACTTGTGTGATCTTAAGCAAATGAATTAAACTCTGAAACAGTTTTATGTAGTTGATCTTAAAGATCACTTTTAAATCCATGATTCTGTAGTCTGTCATCCCAAAATGTGTCTCTCTGGCCTGAGGGTTATTTTAGACTGATTTTTAAGAAACAGAAGACTCCAGAAGCCTTTCTTTTTACCTCCCCTATAACTGCCTCAAAGGTTTTAGATAAAGAACCTGGTCCAGGAAGAGCACTATCATCAGAGAGATGTAAATACAAAGAATATGGGCTAGGTGTGGTAAGAGGAACCTGGCAGGGCCTAGAAACTAAAGTCCTCTCTGTGTCCCATTGTCCTTGCATGGCATGGCAAGCATTTGTTTACCAAACATTTGCTTTTCCATCTTGCTATAATTTTTTTCCTCCTCTTTGACGTATCAAACCCTTAGCCCCTTCTCCTTCCAAATGCCATGTAAACCTCAACTGCCTAACCTTGTTCTGGAGTCTCATTTTTCCAGAGACTTCATACATACATACTTAAATTTTATTTCCTCCTGTTAATCTGTCTCATGTCGGTTTAATTCTTAGACCAGCTAGAAGAATCTAAAAAGAGCAGAGGGAAATTTTTTCCTTCCCCAACAATTCTAAGATTCTACAGTTGCTAAAAACCAGTAAAATCCACATCAATGAATTCCTAGTCTAATGTTTGAAGATAAATATAACATGATTGCCTACAGAGATTATCTAATCTCCAAATATATAAACCATGAACAGAATTTAACATTTTTATAATAAATCTGGTATCATAATGCTTCTTTAGAAGCAGTTCTTTCAAGGCCCAAGTATTGGACCAATATCCTCAGGCAGGCTCACAAGGTCACCAGTATAAACATCAAGCACTGGGTTATGCTCTAAGAGATGAGAAAGACAGAGTTTTAGTTCCACTTACCCCAGGACATATACATACACATACTTTTTTTTTTTTTTCAGGGCCACACTTGCAGCATATGGAAGCTCCCAAGCTAGGTAGGGATTGAATCAGAGATATAGCTGCTGTCCTACACCACAGCCAAAACAACTCCCAATTCAAGCCACATCTGCAACCTACACCACAGCTCACAGCAACACTGGATCCCCTTAATCCACTGAGCGAGGCCAGGGATCAAACCAGCATCCTCATGGATACTAGTTGGGTTCGTTACTGCTGACCTACAATGGGAACTCCAAAATACACATACTCTTAAATGCTATTTCTACTAGTTTTTCTATAACTCATCCCTCATAAAGGTTAAACCTAAAATATAAATTTACCCTACTTTTCAATAGTGAATACAGCTGCACTTCTGCCAAAATAGATAATGATACCAAAAGCCTTAGCTTGCTTTTTTTTTTTTTTTTTTTTTTTTTGTCTTTTTGCATTTTCCTTGAGCCGCTCCTACGGCATATGGAGGTTCCCAGACTAGGGGTCTAATTGCAGCTGTAGCCACCGGCCTACGCCACAGCCACAGCAACGCAGGATCTGAGACATGTCTGCAACCCAGACCACAGCTCACAGCAGCACCAGATCCCCAACCCACTGAGCAAGGCCAGGGATCGAACCCACAACCTTATGGTTCCTAGTCAGATTCGTTAACCACTGAGCCACGATGGGAACTCCTTCTCTTCTTTTTTTTTTTTTTTTTCTCCTCCTCATCTTTTTAAAAAAATCTGCATGATAAATGTCTTTACTGTCATTAAGTCCTTTGACTTTAGCCACTATTAAACTAGTCCCTCTTAACTTACAATATAACTTATAAATTACTGGAGTAGAAGCCAGGAAACATGGGTTCTTGCCCAAGTTGTTTAAAACTCATCCTCAAACTCTGGGCTTAGAAATAATTCTAATGTCTTTTGCAACAGTATTAACGTTACAGAGTTCTACTGAATTCAGCACTATGCCAATTTTCCAATCTACTCCAATTTTACTATGAACAGTTTGCTGATGATGTATTAAGAAACAATGCCTCTGAAAAGAAAATTCTTATTTTTAAAATGTACATGGTTGTAAAGTTTAAATTTTAAACTTTGAAATTCATTCTTCTTACCATCAAAACAAATTTTTTTCCAAGTCCTGAAAACATATGACTTGACAGTATATTGAGAACTATATTTAAAACTGCATCTTTAATACCATATCCAGATGTACCATGATTTAAATTCCCTAGTCAATCTCTGTGTAAAAACATTTCAAACACTGCAAAACAAAATCATGAGGTGACATTTCTCAGAAGAAAAAGGAAAAAATTTACAAATATACTTTCTAGGATGAGTTTTAAATCTGTTTTACAATATAAGAGCTTTGATATTTTTAAATAATCTTTAAATAATCTTATGTTTCTGAAATGATCATTATGCAGCTAAAATGCTTTCTACTAATGTTTTAATACATATATAAATACATACATATGGAGACCAATCAGAAAGTGTCTTGATTTAAAATGCTCTCAAGTTTTATTTACATAAATAAAATAAATTGGGACTGAATAATGGGGAAGGATTGGGCATACTGTCTCCAAATTCTGAATAAAAAAAAAAAAAAAAAGAATTAAACGCCTCACTGTCTCTTTTATCTGTTTTTTTTTAATGTGTTCCCAATTTATTATCTCACACTTTTAATTAAATATCTTTTAAATAGTTACCATTTCTCTTGGCCTTCTCAACTTTTCTTCATTTTGTGCCTGAGAAGTTAATTTATATTTCCCTAGAGATTAACTCAGAAAAGAAAAGGTCAATGATGCCTCGAAATTTTTCTATTTCTTTCCAATACTGTCACTGTGCTTAAGAAAACTAAGGATGAAAAAAAAAACAAAAAAAAAAAAAACAAAAAAAAGAAAACTAAGGATGTATGATCAATGCTGAATAAAGCAAGTGAATTAAAACATATTGTGAAAAGATTAACCAATAAACTTCTATACACTGCAGGCATTCTGAAGTCACGGACTCTTCCAATCATGTCTTAAACCATCCTGCTACTGAGTTACCAAACAGAAAATGCCATTTGTCAATCTTTCCAAGTGTCTACCACAGTCTGTCACAACTCTGTATGCATAAGCACATTTCCATGCTCCAAACTGGACCTTAAGCATGAATAGAACCTTTTCAGGGCAATCTTCAGAATTTCCTGTTACTTCTGGAAGGACATTATCCATCTGATAATGTCAGATTTGAACAATGCTAGTCATTATCAATACTTTCCAATTCAATTCTTCCTTCCCTCTTTCCCTTCTATCCTTTGTCCCTCCTTCCCACTATTAGTAACAAAGAGTTGGAAGTCTTAATGGCTAAGATAAGACTCATATAAGCTCATAACTTCAAAAACACAATATGAAACTAACTGATTTTTTAAGGTTTATTAAAAGCAATATCCTGAAGTTTCACAAATGAAGAAGCTTCTACATGAACAAGGCCTTCACCTTGAAATGGTTAAGTAAAATTTAAGTCTCAATTTTTCAGAACAAGAAATAAGGGGTCTTCCCATTGAAGCACAAGAGAGAGAAGCAACAAATATAGTAGTAGCCAGCACACAGGCTGAAAGTAAGAGTGTCATACTCTGATGAGGCAAATCAAGCTCTCCAGGCTCCCCGATACCACATAAAGGAAAATAAATAAATCTGAAGAGAAAGAATAAACCTACACAGTCTTACTCTGCAGCTTCATATTTTTATTTAAAATACCTTTTAATTCAGAGATGAAATATTTCTTTTTAAGTATAGCATGGAAAAATTACTTAGCCTTTGCCTCTCAGAAAAGTAGTATAAAAAAGGGTGAAAAGGTCCACTATTTACAACTAATGATTCTAAGCAATCACATAGTCATTCCTAAAAGCTGTTCATATTTAGATTAACATGAAGTGGGAAAATGTTTTCCTCAGGTTTTTTTTTTTAAAACAAACTAGGCCAAGGGGCAGAGAACTAAATGGCATTCTTAACCTGTCATAATTGTTCACACTTCTGTGTCCTAGAAGAGAGTGCTTTTTACCACCCAAGTACAGAATTGAGTAAGTGTGAATTTTAAACTGATAACTACACGCAGTTAACACCTCCACATCTAACTGGGTATCAAAGCATCTAGAAGTTATTAAATATTTTCACAGAAAACTCTCTGTGTTCTGCTACAGAACAGCCTCAGAAGCCATTCCCTAAGGTTCTCCAGAATAGAATTATCATTTTCCACAGTGGTTTCATACATTCATGCCTAGACTTGCAAAAAATAGTATTAAGAGGAGGGCAGTCAAATTCTCATCCAGACTCCTATCCAAATTTGGCATGCCTCCCTTGTCATTTGCTTATGTTGAAAATAACACATACAGGGACTCCAAATTCACTTAAGCATATATACAATGATCTAAACAATCATGCAATACTTTAGTTGTAAAATTACATTATCGGCACTTAAGCAAATTATATGAAAATAATAATATTATTAATATGTAATAAATAAAGGATATCCTTTCCCTATTAATTAGTCATGAAATAAAACATCATTCCTAAACATGTTAAGAATTTGGTTCAGGAGTGCCCGTCATGGCGCAGTGGTTAACGAATCCGACTAGGAACCATGAGGTTGCGGGTTCGGCCCCTGTCCTTGCTCAGTGGGTTAACGATCCAGCGTTGCCTTGAGCTGTGGTGTAGGTTGCAGACGCAGCTCGGATCCCGCGTTGCTGTGGCTCTAGCGTAGGCCGGTGGCTACAGCTCCGATTCAACCCCTAGCCTGGGAACCTCCATATGCCACGGGAGCGGCCCAAGAAATAGCAGCAACAACAACAACAACAAAAGACAAAAGAAAAAAAAAAAAAAAAAAAAAAAGAATTTGGTTCAAAACAGTAACAGATACAAATGTGTGATTTTAGGGAGGCTTTCAGAAAAGACCCAGAAATCCTTGGATTAATAGCAGCGAGAATTTACAGCTTTCTTCCAGTGAAGCAGAAGATACATGGTTATGAACATGAGATCCACAATCAAATGACAAAAGTTTTCTAAGGCTTGGTCTTCTCAAGTATAAAGTGGAGATAACATGTGTGCCTATATACCTCATAGGGTTATTGTGAAGGTTAAATAAAATAATGCAAGCAAAGAACTTTATATGGGAGCAGGAGACTGAGCGAAACAGATCTAAGAGATTAAGAGGCACAAACTTTCAGTTATAAAGTAAGTCATGGGGAGGTAATATACAGCATAAAGAATACAGGCAATAATACTGTAATAATTTTGTATAGTGACAGATGTTACTAGTCTCATCATGGTGATCATTTCATAACGTATTTAAATGTCAAATCACTATGCTGCATAGCTAAAACATAATACTACATGTCAACTATCTCTCAATTTTTTTAAAAAGTAAATTTATCTATCTAGCATCTAGAAGAGGGGTATGCAAAGAATAGCCCACTAGATAAAGAAGTCCTTTGGTTTTGAAAGCTAAAGATGTTTTTTACATTTTCAAATGGTTGGGAAAAAAAAAAGAATTTAATTTTACATGACCGTATGTCATATAAAAATTACATGAAATTCAAATTTAAGTGTCAATGACTAAAGTTTCACTGGAACACAGCCATGTTTTTTCATTTACACATTTTCTATGGCTATTTTCAACTACAATGGCAGAATTTAGCGGCAACAGAGCTAATATGGCCCACAAAGCCAAAATACTTATTATCTGGCTCTTTACAGAAAAAGTCTGCCAACCATTGGTATAGAAGCTAGACTGGAGCAACTATTTAGAAACTAAAAGGTTAATACATGAGTGTTTTCTTTTAGTAATTAACATGACAGATTCTCAGATAGTTTTTCAAAAATAATTGTCTAAATTAGTAAGCACTTAAAAACTCTATTTAAGGTAATTCTTTCCCCTACTCTCATCCTCATTTCATTACATTTCCATTTACCAGAGAAAGTTACAGACAAAACCACTCCAAACATTATTATTTTTTAAGCTCTAATACCACTACTGACATATAATAATGAACAGAAAGTGAAAATGTCTCTTTACCATGAACATGTATTGACTGAGACAAGTAAAAATAAATCATTAAAGCTCTTTTGCTCAGGCCCGTGGCGCCGGCAGGATGGGCAAGTGTCACGGTCTTCGTACTTCCAGGAAGCTCCGTAGCCACCAACGGGACCAGAAGTGGCACGATAAACAGTACAAGAAAGCCCATTTGGGCACAGCCCTGAAGGCCAACCCTTTCGGAGGCGCTTCTCATGCCAAGGGAATTGTGCTTAAAAAAGTAGGGGTTGAAGCCAAACAGCCAAATTCTGCCATCAGGAAGTGTGTCAGGGTTCAGCTAATCAAGAATGGGAAAAAAATTACAGCCTTTGTACCCAATGATGGTTGTTTGAACTTCATTGAGGAAAATGATGAAGTTCTGGTTGCTGGATTTGGTCGCAAAGGTCATGCTGTTGGTGACATTCCTGGAGTCCACTTTAAGGTTGTCAAAGTAGCCAATGTCTCTCTTTTGGCCTTATACAAAGGCAAGAAGGAGAGACCAAGATCATAAGTTTTGATGGTAAAAGCAGGATAGTAATAAATTTTCATATGCCAAAAAAATAAATAAATAAAATAAATAAATCATTAAAATCAAGGGTAGGAGTTCCCGTCGTGGCACAGTGGTTAACGAATCCGACTAACAACCATGAGGTTGCAGGTTCGGTCCCTGCCCTTGCTCAGTGGGTTAAGGATCCAGCATTGCCGTGAGCTGTGGTGTAGGTTGCAGACACGGCTTGGATCCCGCGTTGCTATGGCTCTGGCATAGGCCTGTGGCTATAGCTCGGATTAGACCCCTAGCCTGGGAACCTCCATATGCCGTGGGAGCAGCCCTAGAAAAAGACAAAAAGAAAAAAAAAAAAATCAAGGGTAAAGTTAAACACTAAAAGGAATAGAAAACTAAGTTCCACCTTGATCCTCCAACACATTACCTTTGAGGAAAAAGAAAGGTTGAAATAAAGGGAAACTTTTGAAAGCTACTATAAGATGCAAAGTAGAAAAAATGCAATTATTAAGAACCACTGAAAAAATAGTTCCAGAGCTAAATGATACCCGAAATGTTAAAGGAGCAAAAACTGCAGCTGGATAGCTTAGATACCCTGACAGATGAGGTAACCCTGCAAAAAGATTAAACTACTACGAAAATTACAAAGTAACATACAAATCAAGTAGATGATAATGATAATTCTATTAACAGAAAGAAAAGAAGGCAAATTCATACTCTAACTTGCCAAGGAAGACTCCAAGCTTGGACCTTGAAGAGAGTTTGAAATACTAGGAGGGGAAACTAGAAAAGGAATCAAATAGGGATGAGCAAAACTGTGAGCAAGTAGCATTAATGAATTTACGATTTAACAAGTAAATAAAATCATAAATGCATTCTATCTAGAATAATTATGCTATTTTCTATAGTAATCAAGCATTAGAGATGACAAGCAGTGGACAGAGTTAGGATACAGAAACTGTCCGAGCTGGCAGAGCAAAAAGTCAACATTGATAAAACTTTTCAGTATGTTACTAGGGGTAAGAATGAAATTCCCAACAAATTTCTAGCTGTAGAAAGGAAAATGAAGCCTGGAAGATGCCAAATAAGGAAAATAGACAAAAACTGAAAGACTAGTCTTATTATAGTCAAAATAAAATATAAGTATTTTACATACATATAAATTAGAGGAAAAGGAGTTCCTGTTATGGCTCAGCAGTAACTAACCCAAGAGTACTCATGAGGATGCAGGTTCAATCTCTGGCCTCATTCAGTGGGTTAAGGACATGGTGTTGCCATGAGCTGTGGTGTAGGTTGCAGACACAGCTCGGATCTGGTGCTGCTGTGGCTGTGGCGTACAATGGCAAGAGCAGCACTGAATCGACCCCTAGCCTGGGAACTTCCATATGCTGAGTGCAGCCCTTAAAAAAAAAAAAAAGACAGACAGACATAAATTAGAGAAAGGTATTTCTGTGTCATTTCATCATAACATTCTCATGACTAGATGACTATGGATATAAAGACAATGACAGAATGAAAAAGTGAGGTCTAAATACATTTTTTACTCTTAAAACACAGAAAGAGAACTCTCCCAATAAGTTACCATTACATAAAGGTTATGATCGAGAACAAAATCCATTTAAATATAAATCTAAAATCTTACCAAGCTGAAGTCAAGTCATTACTTAAAGATTCCAAAAAGAAACTCAAAAGACTTAGAAATTATAAAAATACCTAAAATATGTCTTAAATACTATGCAAATATCTACACTGAAATTCGCATAAGATAATGCTTCAGTAGGTGCCACACACACACATACAAAGGCATTATAACATTAAATGACTATGATATCAGAGTACAGAATGTTCAGAGTTGGCTGACTCATAGTTTAAGTAGAACTGCTTGTATCAACAAAATAGTACTGGCATAGATGGACAAAGATATTGCCTCACTATATCGATCTACTATTTAATTGAGATTTTGGTTGCGAAAATATTTTCCAGCCTGATTAATAGCTTAGGAAATAAAACAGCTCTCAGGTTTCATTTGTTTCCACATAGTTTTAACTATTTATATGCCTTTTTGCAAAATTTAAGTACTTACTAATATCATCTTCATGATAAATGACAGAGTGAAATGGCAGAGTTCGGTCTTTAATATATCTCTCTGCTGGCTCAATATAAAATGTGCCGCCATGAGTCTGAATGAATCCTTCAAATCTTCCATCAATAACAGACCCATGGCTAAAACTTCCTTCTTCACCTATTAATGAAAGCAACAAACTCTTAAAATTCAATTTGCACATGAATGTTAAATTAATTCTCCTTTATAAAGCCATTCTTATATATGAAATATAACAACCTGAATTTGAGGAGTTCCCATTGTGGAGAAGCAGAAACGAATCCAACTAGTAACCACAAGGTTGTGGGTTCGATCCCTGGCCTCGTTCAGTGGATTAAGGATCTAGCACTGCAGTGAGCTGTGGTGTAGGTCACAAATGCAGCTAGGATCCTGTGTTGCTGTGGCTGTGCCATGGGCCGGCAGCAATAGCTCTGATTAGACCCCTAGCCTGGGAACCTCCATATGCCATAGGTGAGGCCCTAAAAAAACAAACAAAAAAACTGAATTTGAGATGTAAACAACTAGAACTTAATTAAAATATATACCATATATATATATACATATATATATATACACACACATATATATGTGGTAGGTATATATGGTGTGTGTGCATATGAAAAAATCTGTCTCATTAACAATCAAATTTCCAGCACCTAGCACAGTGCCTGGCATGCATGCAATAGTCATTCAACAAATGACTGTTAAATTAACTTAAACTTAGAGGCAAGCAGATCCAATGACAAAATATACACTTCCAAAACAAAGATATTAAAGTATCTTTTGAATTTCTGCTCTACTTGCCTTAAGAAAAAAAGGCCCTTTCCCACCTAATACACTCTTCCTGAGTCTTCTGGCTTCTTTACCAGATTTAGGTTTTATAAATACAGTTTAAAAATATAACAGTATCAAATATTTCAAAAGCAATTTCAACAGAAGTATACCAACAATCCTTTTTAAGATACTGGAAAAAGATTTGTAACACCAACCCATCAATTACACTTCTTTAAGGAAAGAAAATAACAGGAAAAAAAAAATGTAGTTTGGGTTTTTTAATATACTCACAAAGAAAAGCCGAGCAACAAACATCAAATGATAAGAAGAGGCAGGAAACAGAAGGGGCCTTTACAAGTTTACTTTACCATTTAAAAATTTTTCATTAAAAATAAAGCTTTCAATAATTTCTTTTTTTTTTATTTTTTTAAGTTTTTTCTTTTTATTATTATTATTGTTATTATTATTATTGTCTTTTTGCTATTTCTTGGGCCGCTCCGGCAGCATATGGAGATTCCCAGGCTAGGGGTCCAATCAGAGCCGTAGCCACCGGCCTACATCAGAGCCACAGCAACGCGGGATCCGAGCCGCGTCTGCAACCTACACCACAGCTCACGGCAATACTGGATCCTTAAGCCACTGAGCAAGGGCAGGGACCGAACCCGCAACCTCATGGTTCCTAGTCGGATTCGTTAACCACTGCGCCACAACAGGAACTCCTCAATAATTTCTAAGTTGCAGATTAACATTAGCTGACTTAAAATTAATCACAGGCTGATGCTAAGAGTCTAAAATATTTGTATTTTAAACTACATGATTTTTTTATCTGCAAACTCATTTAATCTTATACTCTTCTGGACTATCACCTAGCAAAAACAAAGTAGGGGTTGGGGCATATGTGGGGGAGGGGGAGTGGGCAGAGAACACTAAGTTACTTGCCCGACAAGATAAATGATCAACAAAATAATAGTAAACTATAGCCTGATGTGAGAAATCTAGACCTATGTAGTAACACTTTCCTTTTCCATTACAGAATTATAAGACAACGACTTTTAATTAAGTAGGCTTGAGCTACAAATGAGAAATTTCAAGTACAGAAACACCTCATTTACCTATCATAATAAAAAATAAGAAACATTTGTTGAATTTAATTTTTCAAGTGACGATTTTGAATGGAAATCTAATATGTAAAAATGAAATTTAGCTTTTTTACTGTCTTAATAAAAAGGATCATCTTGAGCATTTATTAATGTATAGAGTTAAAACACAATGATATTTTGCCCAAATACCTCCAGAAGACTTTGATTTTTGAGACTTTTTATGACTCCCACAAATTGTTCTGTTCTTCCCACACTACTAAGCTGACAGATGCAATGTCCTGTTGGCTTAAGTGTTTCCCCCACCAATACCTTCTATCTCTGATGTAGTAACAGAAATTTGTTAGAATCGTAAACAAAAGCAAAGAGATTCCAAGGAAGGAAAGCCCTAGGAGGATTTTTCCATGAATGACTTTGTCACATTATTTTTGGCTGTTAAGGTAATATTTCCAGTTTCCTTTTAGACTTTTCCTCTTTTCATATAAAGCACAGTTAATTTTCCGTTAATTTCTTGCTTAGAAGTCTAGAAAATTATATACATGATTAAAATCTTTAAAAACCTGAGTTGGAGGTAATGATAGAATCAAAACTTCATACGTTTCAGAAGCCGGACACTGCATAATTCAATACTAAATATGTATGTTTAGGAAAAAATAAAGTGTTCTTTTAAAGTTTAACTTACCATAAATATGTCCAGTGTAAATATGAGAGGTATCATAATCAAGTACTTTATTTGATGTTTCCACCCTAAATTCATCACTGAAAAGGGAAGTGTCCCTCTTCATTCGTAGGTTGAAATGTCTGCAAATAGGGTGGGAAAGGGAAAAAATGAAATGAAAAGGATCCAAATGTAAACAATTATATTTTTAAATTTAAAAAACCTGCAAAATGTGGATTGTTTCACAATTTTTCTACATGGGAAATAAACTGACCAAAGTTTTCCTATAAAAATTCTGCTTTAAAAGTCAACCTAGCACTGTGATACAACTCAATTATATACAATTAAACAGCAACTGTCTAGGAATATATTAAAAAATAAATGCCTACAGGCTGATTCCTACATGAAGAAACAAGATCATGGAACTAAGCTACATGGAGATAAAAACAAACTTCTTGACCCAACTACTGCTATCAACCACTGTCTTCCCTCTCTAGTAATTCCACAGCTTTGCCATTTTCCCCTATTATTCACAACTCAAATTTTAAGATAACACATGGAAAAGTGCCATCTAACTAGATACTTAACACATCTTCCCGGAAAAGCAAGTATGCATGCCCTTTTACATACAGACACACAGACACACACAAACACACACACACACAGAGAGAGAGAAAACCTTTCAACTCCTTTATTTTTCCTTGGGTCATCTTCTTCTAATTCTTTTTAGACCTTTCTCAGTTCAATGTGAAGACCCCAAACCCAAAGGACCATGATATTAGCTGAAATCATACTCATTCTAACTGTCCTCTACAAAGGAAAAAAAAGACCAAAATATTGAAATAAAATTCAATAAAGAAATCTGCAGTTTTAGAATCACATTCAGAATCAAAATCTTAAGCCTAAAATTTACTAGCCCAGGATTCCTATCTATTAAATGAAGATAATACATTCTGTTCTGTGGAATCATTTTAAGGAGTAGAGATTACAATGCATATATGGTCATTAACACAAGTACCTGGCACATAGGAGACAGTAATGGGTAACAAATTAGCTATCATTACTAAACTGTTAAAAAAAAAAAAAAAAAAAAAAAAGGTGTATCAAGTCTCACAGCTCGTAAGAGTCTGCATATAATACAGTTTCTACTCAATGAATAAGAACCAAGTCTTCAATCAGCCAACCCCCAAATGTTTTAGTAGTATGTGGAATAACTGGAACTCCGACACTGCTAGTGGAAGTAAAAAAATTAAAATTAAAACGTACAATCACTTTGGAAAACTGGAAGTTTTTTATAAGTTAAACATACAAAAACTCTATAATTTTACACTATTCTACACTAAGAGAAATAAATATAAAACATATATGCATACAAACAACTGGACATAAATGTCCAAAGCAGCTTTACCCATACTAGCCAAAAACTGGAAATAACCTAAATGTCTATCAACAAGTAAAGGTTGTGGCTTATTCATACAAGGCAAACTATTCAACAATAAAATGAGCAAACCACTAAAAATAGGTACTTGTATAAAAAATAAAAGAATGCACATAATATGATTCCATATATATAATTCTAGAATAGGCAAAAATCTATTTTAGTAATAGAAAGTTGATCAGCTAGTTGCCTGGGTTGAAGAAAGATTAAGAGCAAAAGGGAATGAAGGAATTTTTTACTATGATAGAAACATCCTATACCTTAATTTGAATGGTGGTTACACAAATGTATACATTTGTCAAATCTTAAACTATACATTTGAAATGAATATATTTTACATAAATTATACCTCAATAAAGTTGTTATTAAAGAAAGACATTAACTCATTTTTCCAATGAAGAGCAGTCAACAGGATATATATACCCATTAACTTCAGAGATTACCCTTTTTGAACAATGTCTATTTTATCTTTCTTCCTTAATTTTCTGTCAACATTGGCAACTTTTTATTCTGTCGTTGCACTCATTTCTACTTGTGTAAAACTGGCACCAAAAAATGCTAGGGCTTCCCAGGTTCTATTACAAGGACTACAGGCAAGAAAGACATCCTCAGAACCATAAGGTTCTAGTGAATACACTGCAGCAAGTAATCAACAAAGCCAAACAGGAGTTCCCGTCGTGGCGCAGTGGTTAACGAATCCGACTAGGAACCATGAGGTTGCGGGTTCGGTCCCTGCCCTTGCTCAGTGGGTTAAGGATCCGGCGTTGCCGTGAGCTGTGGTGTAGGTTGCAGACGCGGCTCGGATCCCGCGTTGCTGTGGCTCTGGTGTAGGCCGGTGGCTACAGCTCCGATTCAACCCCTAGCCTGGGAACCTCCATATGTTGTGGGAGCAGCCCAAGAAATAGCAACAACAACAACAAAAAAGACAAAAAAAAAAAAAACAAAGCCAAACATATCTTCTAAATGGGAACTCCACAAAGTTAAAAACAGACAATCCTAAACAAAAAGGAATCCTGAATGATTTCTTGATGCACATCCTGTCTTTTCATAAAATTGCTTCTACCAACTAAGACTGGAAATTCTTGATCATATATGTGAGTATAAATACATTATTTCTTAAAGGATCATAATATTTTGAAAAATTATTATCATTATACATACTTTTAATTTACTGAATAGATACTACCTCTAAAAGAGCATATTTGTTAAACAAACTACACAGATATGTTTGTCATTCATGATTTATTATTCAGAAAAAATGCTATACCCTAAAACTATTATAAGCAGGAGCATTAGTACTCTATACAGCCAAAAAAAGGGGGGGAAGGGAGTAAATGCCTAGAAAGACATTTAAGTTCAATATAAGAACAATCTATGCTACACTGTCTACCCTAAAAAAAATAGCTTTATACCACCTGAAGTGCCTGTGCAAACAGTAATCCTAGAGGGATGTTATAACAGAGAGAATTTAAGAACACTTGTAGTAGACCTCTTCCAATCCCGACACTGATTTCATAATAAGAAATTGTATCATACATATGAAACAATATACTCTTCTCAGTACAGATTTAAATTGGACTAAAGCCACATATAAAATCAGTTTTCAATTATCCATAAAGTCAAAAAGCAATACACATAATAAAACAAAAAATCAAATTTAGATCATACCCCAAAATCGACTCTTTTTTATTAATGTCAAAATTAATGTGCATCTAAAATATATATCAACAAACAAGGAAGGGAATAAGGGTGGGTCTGGAAGGCAGGAGTTTTTTTTGTTTTGCTTTTTTAGGGCTGTACCTGCGGCATATGGAAGTTTCCAGGCTAGGGGTCAAATCAGAGCTGCAACTGCCAGCCTACACTACAGCCACAGCAACATGGGATCAAAGCCATGTCGCAACCTATACCACAGCTCAGAGCAATGCTGGATCCTTAACCCACTGAGCAAAGCCAGGGATCAAACCCGCAACCTCATGGATACTGGTCAGGTTTGTAAACTGCTAAAGCACAATAGCAACTCCCTAGCAGGTAGTTAAATGGTAGAAAGAAGCTAAATAGAATTAGTATCACAATCATGAAACAGAAAAACCAAAAATCAGAAGCTGAGCTAAACTTTATTCCATTAACTGAGCCACTGGATTCCAATTCTTTAATTCCAACACCATCTGTTTAATAGTTCATATCATTATGCTATTTTAATATTTGTATAAACTAAATTTTTTACAATATTCTTCAGACAACACATTGTAAAATAGTAATGATAATTAGCGGATAAACACATTCCACCTTACCAATTTCTCAAAAAGCCCTGAATAAAAAATCATCTGAAAACATAACGTGATTTTTTGTTTAAACTTTTGGCCCAAAGGTCAGAAAAACTACAGTGAACACACTGCATTATAAAAATCACTAAGGAGTTCCCATTGGGACACAGAAGAAATGAATCCTATTAATACCCATGAGGATGAGAGTTCGATTCCTGGCCTCACTCAGTGGGTTGGGGATCTGGCATTGCCATGAGCTGTGGTGTAGGCCACAGACGTGCCCTGGATCCTGAATTGCTGTGGCTGTGGCTGAGCTTGGCAGCTATAGCTCTGATTCAACCCCTAGCTTGGGAACATCCATATGTCACAGGTTACAGCCCTAGAAAGAAAAAAAAAAATTCACTGTATTTTAGGAAAACAGTTTGATGGTTCCTCAAGAAGTTAAACAGAGAACTGCCATATGATCAGCAATTCTATATTCTATATAGCCAAGGAATGGAAATCAGAGATTCAAATAGATACTTGTGCACCAATGTTTATGGTAACACTATTCACAATAGCCAAAAAATGGAAAAAACCCTAATGTCCACCAACAGATGGCTTTCAAAATGTATTCATGAGTGGTATAAACACACAGTGGATTATTCAGCCTTAGGAAGGAATGAAATTCTGATACATCTACAAAAGGGATGAACCTTGAGAATATGATGCTAAGTGAAAGAAGCCAGATGCAAAGGACCATGTACTGTATGACTCCCTTTATGATGAGGTACCTAGAATAGGAAATTTCTAGACACAGAATGTAGAATAGAGGTTATCAAGGGCTGGCAGGAGGGCAGAATATGGAGTCACTGTTTAATGGATACATAGTTTCTATTTGGTATAATGAAAAAGCTCTGGAAATGAATAGTGGTGACAGTTGCACAATACCATGGATGTACCTAATGCCACTGAATTATACGCTTAAAAATGGTTAAAACAGTAAGTTACACGTTATTTTACCACAATAAAAATATATTTTTAAAAATCATTGTATTCCCAAAAGCTACCGGATAAATTAAAATTGTGCAGCCAGAGATAAATATAAGCCCTGAGAGAATTAGTTGAGATAGTAGTACTGTGATAATGATAATGAGACTTTAACATTCTTCTTAAAATTTATACAGGTTTACAGTTTTCAGAGCACTTTCTTGCATATTACAGCATCTCATTCTCACAATAACATCACAAAGGAGGTAAGATGAATATCTTTAAATCGAAGGGTGTGACTCAGGTCATAAGTCTTGATTCTAATCAAAACTAGAATTTGGTAGCTGCACCTTGCTTTCTACCACACCACAAACGGCTCTCAAGCATGTGATGGAAGGAGTCAGGCTAATATACACTAAGTGTTGTAGGAGTCATAATGTAATACCAGCTTTCGCCAAGTCGCCTTTTAAAATCTGAACAAATGCAAGTAAGATAAAGAAGTGAAAATTCACTGAAAATTCAACTTTACAACACCACCATAAGTTCTCTTTATTAATGCCTGAGCCACTCTTTTTTTTGTCTTTTTGCTATTTCTTTGGGCCACTCCCACGGCATATGGAGGTTCCCAGGCTAGGGGTCAAATCAGGCCTATGCCAGAGACAGAGCAATGCGGGAACCGAGCCGCGTCTGCAACCTGCACCACAGCTCAAGGCAACGCCGGATCCTTAACTCACTGAGCAAGGGCAGGGACCAAACCTGCAACCTCATGGTTCCTAGTCGGATTCGTTAACCACTGCGCCACGACGGGAACTCCTGAGCCACTCTTAAGGCTAAAGATAAACACTGTCCCCTTTTACTATATTTCTTTCAGTAAGTTTAGTTCTTTTTGTTATTATTATAATACAGTACACTGCCACCAAAGATAAATTTTACATTTCCTCTGAAGAGGAAGGTACTCTGTATAAGGGGCATTATTTGCACTGGGAATGTCTTCCTACCCTTAATGAATCAATAGTATTTTGTCTCTCATCTTGATTATAGCAGTTCTTTCTATTTTTTTTTTAATTTTTTTGTCTTTTTAGGGCTATACCCATGGCATATGGAGGATCCCAGACTAGGGGTCGAATCTGAGCTGTAGCCACTGGCCTATGCCACAGCCACAGCAATGCCAGATCCAAGGTGATCTGCAACCTACACCACAGCTCATGATAATACGAGATCCTTAACCCACTGAGCAAGGCCAGGGATCAAACCTGCATCTTCATGGATACTAGTCAGATTCGTTTCCGCAGAGCCACAACAGGAACTCCGATTACAGTAGTTCTATTATAATTCTTTTTTGGCTTTTCTCATGGAATATACATAGTAAAGTTATAAAAAATGGAGTGAAATTATAAGCGGGCAAAATCAGCAAACAAATGACAGTCATTTGAAAAAAAAAAAAAATACATGAAACAGACTCCAAATCTCCAGCCTCAGTGCTCTGAAAGTGCAATTTTACCAATAATTTTAATAAAAATTGGTTTTCCCCTCTAACACTTTAGAAAAGCACTCTACTTCTAAACTAAAGATATAATAAGAGGTACCAAAACCACCTTTGGTACAGAACAACAAAATAAATTATGTTAGGATATGATCCTTTAAGTTTCTGGATGGTCATGTATCTTCTATACAGAAGAGATACCATTTTATAGATTAGAACAGTTAGAATAGTAAGAATATAGAGTAAAAAGAAGTTGCATTTTCCCATACGATTGCTATTTAGGCAAAAGATAGTATGGCTCTGACTCTTGGAAGAAAACAGCAATAGTTAAAAGGTGCATCCCTTGAACTGAAGTCATATTAGGACAAAAGGCCTCAACTAATGAAGTACCCTGGTAACAGCAGAAAGAAACCTGAGAGCAAAAACCTTGCTTCTAAGTATGTCATGTAATCTGGAAGTCCCAGAGAGGTCTATTATAGGCCTGGGTAGTGATTCTTAGAAATAAAATAGTGCTTACTAGCCCATCCTTGACACCTCTAGGTATTCTTTTCCTTTTAATATTCACCTTTCTCTTAATAAAAAGTAAATAAATAAGTAAAGATGCTTGAGAGTCTCTATTCAAATTATTTTTATAAGACAATTTGCCAGTATCAATATCAAATATTACTATGAGTCAAATATCTGGTTTACTCCCACTAGAATACTTTTTGAAACAGAAAAACTCTTTTTAAAATTATCTTAAAGAAGCCACTACCCCCACCAAGAGGATAAAACAGGTTGGTAGAAGGGGAAAAGGAAGTCAGCCCACATGCACCCCACTGGGAAGTAACTGAGGCATCCTCCACAGAAATTCTAGGGCTCTAACAGTTTGAAAAAAGACAGTTCCAGGCTTTACTAATGGCCCTGAGGTAGACAGATTACCTCAAAAGAGCAAAGCTACATAAGCAAGATTCCCCAAGAGTACAATGGAAGGTAAAAGTGAAACTAAAACTTGAGCTAAAGTAAGTAAATATATCCTGTGTGAGAAGCAGATCATCAGTGTCTTTCCCGTATAAAGAAGAACCAAGGGGAAGAATCTGCCATGATGGCATGATTACAGAACACATGACTGCATGTACTGTATATAATGAAAGAATAAAGAAATTCACCCTAAGAGAAAAAAGTTTCTATACTTTCTGACCTTACGCAACTTTGTAACTCAACAACTGACAAACAAAACTACTCTATACAAAACACAAAAACAATAAGAAGATTTAAGAGCAGAGTGAGACTTCAATTACTCAAATATTTAATATAAATCAAAGGCATAAAATCATGAAGCTCACCTAAATATACTAATAATTTCACAAATCAGAGGCAGCTGATTTGACCAAGATCACATAAATAAAATCAGAACTTGAAGCTGAACCAAAGTTTTCAAACAGTGAACTTTCCACTATGTGGTGATCTTTCCACCACACTAAGCTACAGTCCCCTGCTTAGGATACAATAAGCGAGCTTCAAGATGGCAAAATACAGGATATCTTTCTAGTGAAAGACGAAAATAAAAGACTTACTTGGGAGTTCCCGTGGTGGCTCGGCAGAAACGAATCCAACTAGTATCCATGAGGGTATGTATTTGATCCCTAGCCTCGCTCAGTGGGTAGGGGATCCAGTGTGGCCATGAGCTGTGGTGTAGGTCACAGATGGGGCTTGGATCTGGCATTGCTGTGGCTATGGTTAGCCTGGCAGCTGCAGCTCCAATTCAACCCCAACCTGGGAACTTCCATATGCCATGGGTACAGCCCTAAAAAACAAAAAAAACAAAAAACAAAAAAAAAAAAAAACTGACTTAAGGACAAGCGGGGAGTTCCTCTGTGGAGCAGTGGGTTAAGGATCTGGCATTGTCACCTCAGCAGCTCTGATCGCTGCAGTGGCACAGGTTCAATTCCTGGCCCAGGAACTTCCACATACCTCAAGCACAGCCAAAAATTATTTTTAATTTAAAAAACAAAAAAGAACTATAATCAATGATATTGTTATATTTAAAAGAAGAATGGCTCAATGGAAGAGAATCTTAAAAAAAGATTAAAGAAGTAAAACTGGCAGTGTACATTCAAGGAAAGTGATGAGAACTATGAACTGAATATTATTTCACACCATAAATATTTACTGAGCACTCACTCGGACAAGCACAGTGCTAAGCTTGCAGATATAGGCATGAACAACACAATTCACAGAACACATTCTAGTTTTTATATGGTTAGTGAGCAGAGAGAAAGGGAGGAAGATGGGAGGAAAGAAGCAAATTGATCAAGTAGTGATAAATGATGAAAAATAAAGTAGAGCAGTGGGATGGACTAGGAGTTTTGGGGGTTAGTAGATGCAAATTATACCATTTGGAGTGGCTAAGCAATGAGATCCTGCTGTATAGCACAGTGAGCTACATCTAATCACTTGTGATGGAGCATGATGGAGGATAATGCAATAAAAAGAATGGGTGTGTGTATATATATATACACACACACACCTGGGTCACTTTACTGTACAGCAGAAATTGACAGAACATTGTAAATCAACTACAATAAAAAAATTTTTAAATAGGATAAAAGAACAGAGTGGTAGGAGGAAAGAAGCAAGCTATTTTACAAAGGGTGGTGGGAATGGTTTCTCTGGACAGATGACATCTGAGCAGAGACTTGAATGAAGTGGAGAAGCAAGAGCCATATGGTTATGGAGTGGAGGTGGGGAAGGGTTTCAGGCAGAGGAACTACAAGTGCAAAGACATGCATTGAGTATTGGAGAAAAATCACTGGGGCTATAGTGGTATAAAAAGGGGGAGGAAAGCAGGAGATAAGGTAAACTAGAATGTACCACACAGAAGATACTCCAAAACTTTTGCTGAATTAATGAAGACTTATCTGGACAGTCAGCAGGTTATTCTTTATGTAACAAATATTCTCAAAAACATCTCCATGAGAATATTCCTGCAAACTACAATATTTCCTGTTCCCTTTTTGGGGAGTAAGGGAAAGGAAACAGACCTGCCCTTCTGCTATACATTCTCATCATATGTATATCAAATTCTCATCATTTCAAATCTCTCCTTTTAAAAGATAAAACTTACCATCTCTTTCCTTATGTTCAAGGATTCCATTCCCATGCACATTTCTTGCCCCTGTTACTCTTCCAGGGAGGCATGAGGATTCAAACCCCTCCTCCAAGCCCCACTCCCAAGCTCCTCCCATCCAGTTGTGGCCACTCAAATAACTCAGGTCTCCTTCTTTTTGGGTAAGTGGGTACTATAGTCATTATTATACTATTACCATACTGTACTATACTATTTTTTTTATGCAGAAGTTTCCAGGCCAGGGATCAAACCCACACCGCAGCAGTGACAACACTCGATCCTTAACCCGCTGCACCACAAGGGAAGTCCTAAAGCAGATTTTTAAACAATCACAGAAAGCATAAGTAAAAACTCCTATTTAGGGACTTTAAACACATAAAAGTGAAGTTGAATGAACATGACTCCAAAATGTCATCCAATATTAAGTTGGACAAAGTCTCTAAGATAAAGAAGGTGAAAGGCTCACTCAGTTTCACAGGTGTGAGTAAATTATGCTGAAAGTGAACCATTTAAAAATTGGGGAAGTTACGTATGGTCAGAAGAGTTTACTATAGACAAATAAAATGTGTCTGTACCTCATACGTTTAGGGAAAAGTTAGCCAAGCTATACTGAAAAGATAACTGGGTCCTTGCAGTCAATCACCACAGAATTAGTAGAGATTGTTCCTCAAAGATATTAGACCAATATGCTCTTGTAAACAAAACACCCAGAAAGTTATCATGAATCATTAGAAGTTCAAACAACAAAAAGTTACTTCTTAACCCTTATACGTGACTATGAATCATTCAAATCTGAATTACTCTGTGTAATTTTAGATCAGCAGGATCAAACAAAACTAGAGAAATTCAAAGAAGGATAACTAACGTGGACTAGGAATACTGGTAATGTTCAGCACGACAAAAGCAAAAAGCTTTTCCGCTGGCTTCTAGGTATTATGCACTTAGGTTTTCTACTTTTCTTACCACTCTTCAGTCTTTACATCCCCTCCTCCACCTACAACTTAAAAATATTGGCTTTTGGCAAATGGGCCCTCTTCTCAAACTTCATACAACATGTCCAAAACTCAACTTATGATTTCACCTCAAATTTATAGTTGTTCCAGTATTCCCTACCTCAGTAAACAGTGCCAGTAGTCATTCAGTTGCTCCAACTAGAAAACAGTCATCCCTGACTCCTTCTCTTTGTACTTTACTATATTATCAACCAAGCCCAATAAATTCTACCTTCAAAATACATCTTACATCTTTTCACTCTGCTTCATCACTTCTCATACCATCTTAATCCAGGACATTACTTTCCATGAGGAAGTCTCCTAACAAGTCTCAATGCATTTAACCTTGCTCCCTTCCAAACTACTCTTCATTTGCAACCGAACTGAACTTCTTAAACCTCATAAAATTATTTATCTTAAAAATCTTTCACAGATAAGTAAAACACTATCACCACAGCTTACATAAACTCTCAAAGATATGGCTCCTGCTTATATCTACAGCCTCATTTGAAACCATTCCACTCACATCTTAGGCTCCAGCCATACTGAAATTCCTTCAATTCGATGAACACGCCACTTCTCATATCAATATCTTTGTACTTGCTGTTTCTTCTGTCTAGAACACATTTCCTCCCCTATTTGATAACCATCTCCTTCTTTAGTCATCCTCCCAGGATTTGTTTAAAAGCTATTTTCTAAGAGAGGCCTTCTCTGACCTCCAGACAAGAGGGCATCCCCCTCTGCAGCCACAGCATTTTTTTTTTTTTTTTTTTTTTTTTGCTTTTTAGGGCTGCACCCACAGCACATGAAGGTTCCAGGCTAGGGGCTAAATCGGAGCTGTAACCGATGGCCTACACCACAGCCACAGCAACGCAGGATCCAATCCTTGTCTGTGACCTATACCACAGCTCACGGCAACACCAAATCCTTAACCCACTGAGCAAGGCCAGGGATTGAACCGGAACCCTCATGGATGCTAGTCAGATTTGTTAACTGCTGAGCCACGACAGGAACTCTCCACAGCATCTTTTAAACACTCCTTTCTTAACATTTATCACAGCTGTCATTCCTAGTCTCATACCTCTATTTCTCCTGAGTCCATAAACTCCACAACAGCAAGAACCTCTCTTATTCAGCTTCTCTATTCCTGGTGAATACTAAAAATACTTAAAATATAATGGATGTTTAATAAATATATAAAACAATGAAAGGGTGGAAATAAAACACACACGAGGACTTAGTAAACTACGGCATATTAAAACTAGAGGAACATCACTTATAGATCAAATAAACAAACAAAGGAAATGCACAATACACTTCTTCATTCAATTCAGAGATCAAAATTCCATTTACTGAAATTTGTGGTATAGGGTTTCTAGAAAAGGAAGAAAGAAAGGAAAGAAGGGAGGGAGGAAAAAAAGACAACGACCTCTGCTACATAAAACAACTATTTGTGGCAAAATATCACATCTAAGATTTTTTTTTTTTTTTTTGTCTTTTTGTCTTTTCCAGGGCCACACCAACAGCATATGTAGGTTCCCAGGCTGGGGTCAAATCAGAGCTATAGCCACCAGCCTACACCACAGCCACAGCAATACGGGATCCAAGCCTCGTCTGCAACCTACACCACAGCTCATGGCAACGCCGGATCCTTAACCCACTGAGTGAGGCCAGGGCTAGAACTCCTACATCTTTTTTTTTGTCTTTTTTTGTTGTTGTTGTTGTTGTTGTTGTTGTTATTGTTGTTGTTGCTATTTCTTGGGCCGCTCCCGTGGCATATGGAGGTTCCCAGGCTAGGGGTCGAATCGGAGCTGTAGCCACCGGCCTACGCCAGAGCCACAGCAATGCGGGATCCGAGCCGCGTCTGCAACCTACACCACAGCTCACGGCAACGCCGGATCCTTAACCCACTGAGCAAGGGCAGGGACCGAACCCGCAACCTCATGGTTCCTAGTCGGATTCGTTAACCACTGCGCCACGACGGGAACTCCTACATCTAAGATTCTTGATATCCTAGACTCTGTGTTTACATTTGATTTGTTGCTTCAACAGTATTCTCCAAGTACAGACTATTTTGGAAGCTAACTAGTACAAAGTGATTATAATTTTTCAAAGATGCACACAAATTAAAAACTCAATTTTATCCTATGTACAAGTATCAAAAACACATGTCAATCCAAAGAAGTAGAGAAAAGCTTTAAGTTAAGAATTTATGGGGTGTCCATCGTGGCTCAGCTGTTAATGAACATAACATCCATAAGGACTTGGGTTCGGTCTCTGGCCTCAATCAGTGGGTTAAGGATCCAGCATTGCTGTGGTGTAAGTCACAGATGGGGGCTAGGATCCTGCGTTGCTGTACCTCGGGTGTAGGCCAGCAGCAATAGCTTCGATTGGACCCCTGGCCTGGGAAACTTCATATGCTACAGGTGCGGCCCTAAAAAGACAAAAAAAAAAAAAAAAAAAAAAAAAGAAGAGTTTATAATACAAGTGAGGAATCTCAGTATTCAGAAACTATTTGAAATAGGAATTGTGTATATGATTACCAAAGATTTTTTTAAACCTATTTAGCAGTTTAAAAATATCACATTACTTACTATATAAGATTTCACTGAAGCTTAATAAAACAAGCAAAACCAATAAACTAAACATATCCATTCAATGCAATTATATAAAGGATTTTCAGGTATAATGAAATAGGATACACATGTAAACATTTAGTCATATAAAAAGATTGCTACACTTTTTAGAAATAGCACAATAACTTACAAGGGGCTTAGTCACTTAAAGAACAGAAAAAACAAGGTTGGCTATGAATCCAAACTCAACATGAGCTAGGGCACTTATTTCACAAAAGACCCAACTGCAAATGCAACATTTTAGTATGAAATATGTAACTTATAACCAAGGATTTTAACTGAGGAATGATGGGTAGCCTTTCCTACTAGGCATATACCTAATTTTGGACATTCACTGTAGAGGTCACCAACTCTAGAAACTCTGACATTAAATACATTATAAGGTACAAGTCTGTTTTAGATCAATTTTTGGAGGAAATGATGAGTCCAAAGAAAAATAATCAGAAAAACACTTTTAGACTCTTATTTCCACATCTTTTTCAAAACAAGAGGAAGCTCAGTTTAAGTTTTAACTTGTTCCCCCTCTTTCACACAAACCCGTTAGTGCTTAAAAATATGTAAAATAAAAATAATATTTCATGTTAAAACCTTATCTAAGAAGCTAAGATCAAGCAATCCTCAGCTCTCTATTTTACTTCTTAAACACAAAATTAACAGGAACACAACTCAGATCATGGTATTTATTTCAGTAAGGAATTCAAGTAGACAGTGTAGCCTTAAAATTTTTTTTAAATATCTGTCAGGCTTTTAATTTCTGTGTAAAGAGCAATCAGGCAATAATAAGGAACACCATATCCTAAAAACTCCATTGCTGATACCAAGAGTGTGGTGAAATATACTTAAAGTACATGTGAAAGGGCACTGCACCTAACATAAAATAGGTACAAATAAATACCACTTTCCCTCAGGAATTTTTATTCAAACATGCTCAAATTCTGTAGGGATAGATTTAAGTGCTAGGTTAGTATTTTTCAAAATTTTGTTTTTCCACATCCATAATAACAGCACTTTTACACAATTCAAATTTATTCTGTTGCTCTTCTTAATGAGCTGGCATCCATTTGTGTTCCCTAGATTTGCACCCCTGCTTCTTAAAGTGTACTGGTTTGTCTATGGCATTACAAGTGCCCTGGGTTTCTGATACCCTACTCACGGTAGGTCAAAGATAAAGTCTGAGACACTTCCAGACTGACCCAACTCCACTCAGGACCCAAAGAGAATACCTATACCTTTTTCAAGTACCTAGGCCACATGCTTGGTTTTTTTGTTTTTGTTTTTTCCTTTTTAGGGCCGCACCTGTGGCATAAGCAGATTCCCAGGCTAGGGGTCGAATCAGAGCTGTAGCCTTGGGCCTATGCCACAGCCACAGCAATGCCAGATCCAAGCTGCATCTGCAACCTACACCACAGCGTGGAGCTATGCCAGATCTTTAACCCACTGAGTAAGGTCAGGGATCAAACCCACATCCTCCTGGATACTGTGTCAGGTTCTTAACCCACCGAGCCACAATGGGAACTCCATGGGTCACATTTTGATACCCTGATATTTCAGAAGTATGGAGAACTTGAGGCTCAAACTGCAAAGAAAACTACAAATCAAATATCTGACCATTTATTTTGAATAGTTTAGAAATGTAAAATTAAGGCAATAGGAGTAATTATCTTGCCAAAATCAGAAAAAAAGAAACTTATATAAGTTCTCCAAAACATGAACTGCTCTTTGTGGGGGGGGGGGGGGTGGTGGTGGTGCAAGGGCCACACTAGTGGCATATTCAAGTTCCCAGGCTAGGATTGGAATTGGAGCCACAGGGGCCAGCCTACACCACCACAGTCACAGCAATATCGGATCCAAGCTGCGTCTGCAACCTGCGCCACAGCTCACAGCAATACTGGATCGCCAGATCCTTAAACCTCTGAGTAAGGCCAGGGATTGAACCTGCATCCTCTTGGATACTAGTCAGGTCTGTTTCTGCTGAGCCACAATGGAATACCACTCTTATACCACTCGAGATAAAATTTTGGTATCTTCATACTATATACAAATCACATATCAGACAGAAACATTTTTTGATTTATTGATTATATACCTAAACAATTAAAACCAGAGGCAGAAAAAATAGTTTATCACTAACTAGACAGGGGTTTTTGTTTTTTTAATATAATTTTTTTTCATTATAGCTGGTTTACAGTGTTCTGTCAATTTTCTACTGCACAGCGTGTTGAGCTGGTTACACACGCTGTGTATAAATTCATCAGATGTGATTAGACATAGTTCCCAGTGCTACACAGCAGGATCTCACTGCCCATCCATTCCAAAGGCAATAGTCTGTATCTATTAACCCCAGACTCCCAGTCCATCCAACTCCCTCCCCCTCCCCCTTGGCAACCACAAGTCTGTTCTCCAAGTTCATGATTTTTTTTCTGTGGAAAGGTTCATTTGTGTAGTATATTAGATTCCAGATATAAGTGATACCATCTGGTATTTGTCATTCTCTTTCTGATTTATTTCACTCAGTATGAGAGTCTCTAGTTCCACCCATGTTGCTGCAAATGACATTATTTTGTTCTTTTTTTATGGCTGAGTAGGTTTCCATTGTGTATATATACCACATCTTCTTAATCTATTCATCTGTTGATGGACATTTAGGTTGTTTCCATGTCTTGGGTATTGCGAATATTGCTGCAATGAACATGTGTGTGCATGTGTCTTTTTCAGGGAAAGTTTTGTCTGGATATATGCCCAAGAGTGGGATGGTTGGGTCATATGGCAATTCCATGTATAGTTTTCTAAGGTACCTCCACACTGTTTTCCATAGTGGTTGTATCAGCTTACATTCCCACCAACAGTGCAGGAGGGTTCCCCTTTCTCCACACCCCCTTCAGCATTTGTTATTTGTGGACTTACTAATGATGGCCATTCTGCCTGGTGTGCGGTATAGTACCTCACAGTAGTTTTGATTTGCATTTCTCTAACCATCAGTGACGTTGAGCATTTTTTCATGTGCTTGCTGGCCATCTGTATATCTTCTTTGGAGAAATGTCTATTCAAGTCTTCTGCCCATTTTTCAATTGAGTTGTTGGCTTTTTTTGCTGTTGAGTTGTGTAAGTTGGTTGCGTATTTTAGAGATTAAGCCTTTGTCAGTTGCATCATTTGACACTCTTCTCGCATTCTGTAAGTTGTCTTTTTGTTGTCTTTTTGGTTTCCTTTGCTGTGCAAAAGCTTGTCAGTTTGATTAGGTCCCATTGGTTTATTTTTGCTTTTATTTCTGTTGCTTTGGGAGATGACTAGATAGTGTTTTGATTTTTTTAATTTAGTTACTTTTGTGTAACTAATATATTGGTAGAATTTTAAAGCAGGAAGAGGCCTTAAACATCATCTTGTCCAAACTTCAAGGTTTTACTAATGAGGAAACTAAGGCTCAAAAGAAATGTCTGAATAGTACATGTCGAGTCAAGAAAGGAACTCCAGTCTCCAAATTACTACAGTATTCCTTTTTCTATCCAGTTCATGACTGTTTCAGTACATATATTATACGTCCTATAAAAATCACAAGTTTCTTTACTAAATTCACAAGTTTCTTTACTTTTTAGTAAAAACTCACAAGTTTTTTTACTTTTTAGTAAAATTTCACAAGTTTCTTTACTTTTCAGTAAAAACTCACAAGTTTTTTTACTTTTTAGTAAAATTTCTTTACTAAAAATCACAAGTTTCTTTACTTTCCTACCCAAATGCTAATCTCTGAAAGGCAGTAAAGTTAGCAAAGTGGTGAAAATAACAGAAAGCAAAGATAAGATGACTACCAAAGTACATACGGAAAACAAAATATGAAGGAATAAGTTAAAAAATATGTATACACACAAGAAAAAAAATGTAACTTCATGATGTATGTCAGTCAAAATGTTATTCTGTATACTTTAAATTTATACAGTGCTGTATGTCAGTTATATCTCAATAAAACTGGAAAGAAAAAAAAAACAATGGTTTTTCATGAAATTCTCAAGAATAGATGTCACGCTTAAAGAATCTCAACATTTCTTCACTTAACACTTATAAACTTAGAATGTGATAAACCTTTTCTTACTTAGAAATTTGGAAGCCAGGTTTAAAGAAGTTTGTTCATGTGCTTAGGCATAAAACAAACAGAGCAAAGAATGACTTTAATACTGAAACACATGCACACAACCTACCCACACCCCACATAGGGTGTGCTAGTACCTAAAACGAATATTTTGTATGTGGTGGAGGAGGAGAGCCTTAGCAGGAAATCTATAATTATACTTCCCAAGGTCATTTTTGTATGAAATTTCAAAGACAGACAGAAATAAAATTATCAGGTTTTTTTTTTTTTTTTTTTTTTTTTTGTCTTTTTGCCATTTCTTGGGCTGCTCCCATGGCACATGGAGGCTCCCAGGCTAGGGGACTAATCGGAGCTGTAGCTGCCAGCCTACACCAGAACCACAGCAACTCGGGATCCGAGCTGCGTCTGCAACCCAGCTCACGGCAATGCCGGATCCTCAACCCACCAAGCAAGGCCAAGGATCGAACCCACAACCACATGGGTCCCAGTTGGATTGGTCAACCACTGAGCCACAACGGGAACTCCCTGGATCATCATATTTTTAATAAAGGTATGTTAGAAGATAGATACACTGACCATATTTCAGGGCAGAAATTCTGAGACAGTGTGAATATACAAGTATAATAACTGAGACAAGAAAGTAAAATTCCTCAATACAGATCTATTCTAGAAAATGTAGTATATGTATATAATTAATTAACAGATTTCTGTCAAAAGTACCTAAGACAACCACTTATAAAACAGAATGAGATTTCCTGAGTCCAGGTCCTTTACTAAGAGCTTCAGCCAGAAGTAAAGTTCTCCCTCCTTCAAATATCTGTAACATTTGTATCTATAGAGCACCATATCACATTTTCCTCTTACACAATGACTTATGCATACCTTGCAGTTCCTATTAGAATAACTAATTAACAGCGTGTGTTCCCATGATCTCTCTCACTCACATGCAAAAAAAAAAATAAAGGAGCTAGGGGAGCTCTTGGGTGGCCTAGCAGGTTAAGGATCTAGTGTTGTCACTGCTGGGGCTCAGGTTCAATCCCTGACCTAGGAACTTGCAAATACCATGGGCACAGCCCCTCCCCCCAAAAAAGGAGCTAGGGATTTGGTTTTGCCACACATATGTTCAATATGAATTATGTGATGGAGCTAATAAAACCTAATGATGTAATACAAACGTGGTATCCAAACCAAAGGCAACCAGAATCTCAACTTTTCCTTTTGGAAGTTGTACCATATTTACAATATAGCATTAAATTTCTTTTGAAATAATCACTAACAACTTAGGAAGGCTTAATAATTGCTTGTTGTTTCATGGTACCAATAAAGAAAGGGTAACTAAAATTTTTTCTGATGTTAAAGGTCATAAAAACTTACATGAATTGCTATCACTAAAATTTTTATCTAGAAGAACAAGCAGACCCTGAAATGAATTTTTTCCTCCTTCAAATCAAAGTAGATTTTATGACTTCAAAGTCCTTTTTCCTCCAATGATCATTACTTTGTAATATGGAAATTAAGTTAATTTAGATAATGCATTTATTTCCATGTGCAAAATACTTTTCTCACAGCATTTCTTATGATCTGGTATTTTCATCCATTAAAATCTTTCTTGATTATCTGTACTATAAAGGCAAAGAGTAGACCCACTAAATAGTAGCAGATGCCTACCTACAGGGAAGAAAAAATACCGTTATAGAAAAATAAATAATATACATATGAAAAGGAAGAGACAGTAAATCAAATGCCAAGGGTACAGATAAGTAATTTAAAAATTCGGATGAACATGTAAGTAAAGCTTCAAAGAAGGAGAACTTGGATTGTATAATAAAAGATGACCAGAATTTATTTAAGATAAACTATAAAGAGAACAAAACAAACTGGACCTGGTATATTCAGCAATGGGAAGCTCATTCTGAATGAAACAGACACAGTGTTGGGAAGTGGACTAAAGTAAGTTTAGAATAGACTTGCACAAAGTTTTTTTTTGTTGGTTTTTGTTGTTGTTCCTTTGTTTTTTGCTTCTTTTAGGGCCACCCCTGCAGCATATGGAAGTTCCCAAGCAAGGGGTCAAATTGCAGCTGCAGGTGCCAGCCTGTGCCACAGCCACAGCAACGCCAGATCCGAGCCACGTCTGTGACCTACACCACAGCTCATGGCAACGCCAGATCCTTAACCCATCGATCAAGGCCAGGGATTAAACCACCATCTCATGGATACCAGATGGGTTTGTTACCGCTGAGCCACAGCGGGAACTCCCAAAAAATCTCAAAAGTTAAGAAATCGGCAGGGGGGGGGGGGAGTTCCCGTTGTGGCGCAGTGGAATCAAATCCGACTAGGAACCATGAGGTTGCGGGTTTGATCCCTGGCCTCATTCAGTGGGTTAAGAATCCAGCACTGCCGTGAGCTGTGATGTAGGTCAGATGTGATGTGGATCAGATCCCGAGTTGCTGTGGCTGTGGTGTAGGTCAGCAGCTGTAGCTCAGATTCGATCCCTAGCCTGGGAACCTCCATGTGCCGAGGGTGTGGCCCTGAAAAGACAAAAGACAAAAAAAAAGAAAAGAACTCTGGCTAACAAATATTATTTGAAGACTTTAGAACAGTAAGCTAACATGAAAAAGGAAGCATTTAAAGAAGAATCATAGCAATATGCAGGAGAGCTTTAATGATAAATGGTGTGGAAGCTGGGAAACCTATTAAGAAGTGAATAATAAATCAGGGCTATACCAGTAGAAAAAGTATAAAAGGAACAGGTTTATTAATTATAGCCAGCAAAGCAGAGAGTGTAACAAAGAATACTCAAAGATTTTGTATTTAAGTACTTATAAAAGACAAAGAAAAAAATATGGGGTTTTGAGTCAGCCAAGTCTGGGTCAAATCTGTGCTACATAACTTTAAAGAAGTTATTTAACTTCTCTTGAGTCTTAGTTTCCCCAGATATTAAAAGACATTTACTTTGGCGCTGAGAAGATTAAGTAAGAAAATGCATATAAGGTATCTATGTACCTGGACGGCAACAGCACTGAATAAACGTGATTTTTACCTCTCCTTTGGCTCCCTGTTCTTTATTCCCTAACAGTTCTGTCGGTGAACTGAGTAGTACAGTAGGTCATCTATCTACAAGTTGTCATTTTACAGCTGATGAAACTGAGTTAATGAGAAATTAAATGACTTACTCAATGGCATACAACCAGCTACTTTCACTGGTGGCATTAGAAAACAGGAATATAGACCATAAAACATAAAAGGTAGTTGGAAACCACAAACATATACTCTTCTTTAAAGGCATATGCTCTAGTAAAACAACAGAGGATCTGACTTATAAACTTAAAAACTGTTTCCTTAACAACATAAAAAAGGCAACCTATTTTAAAAGAAAATGTATACACCAAATTTCAGTGCAGGCTGAATTTCCACAGGGGGACTTTTCCATTAGAGAAGGAAAATTAAGGGTATAAATTTCTTCTTTTAACATATATTGAATACACAGGAACTTCAGACACAATCAGCAATAAATTTACTCACCTTCCATGAGCATGGAAATTTAGACGTAAAAACTGGTCCTCATGTGAAACTGCTCTTTTGGCACGCTGGTGTTTTTGGTGTAATGAATCCACATCATAAGACAATCCTTCATAATGTCTAATGTATTTATTTAAAGGATTTCCATACTGACCTATAAAAAATAAACAGTTCAAATTAGTATCACATCAACGGCCCATTCTAGCTCTAATATAATTCCATGATTACCCTAATACCTCTAAATATGTATGAAAGAACTGTTTTTCCCTAATCCTAGTATTTTATTTTCAAATACATTTTTAAAAGCTTATTATAATGGGGATTTTAACCACAAACACAAGTTTTGATGTTAGCCATAGGTTTGTCTAGGATGTCCTTCACCAAGTTGAGGAAGGTTCTCTTCTATTAATATTTTGCTGATAAAAACTATCAGGGAGAGATGCTGACTTTTGTCACCCACTCTTTCTGTATCTATTACGATGATTATGTGGTTCTTTCTCTTTCATTTATTAATATGACAAATTAAATTGACTGATCTTCTAATGTTAAACCAACCTTGCATGACTGAAATAAATTCTAGTCATGTTATGCTCTGCAATACTGCTGGATTCAATTTGTTATAATTTTGTTTATAATTTGTTATCTATGTTCATGAGAGACATTGGTCTGTCATCTTGTACTGTCTTTGTGAAGTTTAGGAACCAATCTAAAAAAAGAGTTTGAAAATAGTACCTCTTCATTAATATTCTGGACAAATTTATGTAGAATTGGTATTACTTCCTCCTTAAATGTCTGACAGAATTCACCAGTGAAGTCACCTTGGGTAGGAGTTTTGTGAAATATCATTAATGACAACTTCAATTTGATATATAAACAGTTATTCCAGTAATCTACTTCTTTGGGGGAAGAGGGGCTGCACCCGCAACATACAGAAGTTCCTAGGCTAGGTATCAAACCTGTACCAAAGCAATGACAATGCCAGATCCTTAACTGCTAGGCCACCAGGGAACTCCCAGGTTATCTACTTCCTGAGTGACCTTCAGTAAGAACTTGTCCATTTTACCTAAGTTGTTGAAGTTATGGAGATAAAGTTGTTCATAATATTTCCTTATTATTTCTTTTACATCTTTTGAATCTGTAGTGATGTTACCTCCCCTCGTTCCTGATAGTGACAATCTGTATCTTCTCTCATTTGTTCCTGGTTGGAAAAGCTAGAGATTTATTTTTTTTCCAACTGAGCCATTTTATTTACATGTATGTAATACATTCCTAGAAAAAGAATCCAAGGATTTTCCCCCCTGTGTGTTTTCGTCTTGCTTCTTCAGGGTCCAGAATATAGCTGACGTTATCAGTACAATGAACACAAACTGACAGTACAGGAGCAGGTTATTCTGCCATTTTTCTAGATCTTTGAATTGCACATCAAACCTGGGGCTGATAACTCCACACTTATTTAGCCTGCCTATGAGGTTCACAACAATTTTCCCAGCTCTGTGATCATCAATAATTTCAAATTCGCCAATGTAACCATGCTTCATCATCTCAGTTAAAAACCTGACGATCACTTTGGAGTACAGCCTAATAAGAACCTAGGGTTTGCCTCTCTTTTCAGCATTGCTGATGCTTTTAAGGGCATCAGCCAGGATGTTCATGCGCACCATTGTGAGAGCACGGAAAGTTGGAGGAAAGACATTTATTGATTTTACTGAACTTCTCAGAGAACCAACTTTTATTACCTTTGATTTTCCTTTGTTATTTTTCTGATTTTTTTTTCCACTTTGATCTTTATTTCTTTCCCTCTGCTTACTTTGAGTTTAACTGATCTTCTTTTCTTAGTACAGTCCATTGATTTAGGAATTTTCTTCTTTTTTAATCCAGGTACTTGGTGCTATAAATGTCCCTTTAATACTGCCTTAGCAGCATCCCACAGACTGTTACGTCATGTTACCATTTCATTCTGTTCAACATTTCTTTCTCCTTTTTTTTTTTTTTTTTGTCTTTTTGCCTTTTCTTGAGCCACTCTCGTGGCATATGGAGGTTCCCAGGCTAGGGGTCTAATTGGAGCTGTAGCTGACGGCCTACACCAGAGCCACAGCAACACAGGATCCAAGCCACATCTGCGACCTACATCACAGCTCACGGCAACATCGGATCCTTAACCCACCAAGCAAGGCCTGGGATCGAACCCGCAACCTCATGGTTCCTAGTTGGACTCGTTAACCACTGTGCCGCAACAGGAACTCCCTGTTCAATATTTCTAATTTCCCTTTTGATTTCTTCTGATTCATGTGCTATTTAGAAGTCTGTTACTTAGATTCTAAACATAGAGAATTTTTTAGTTCTCTTTCTGTTATTGACTTTTAATTAATTCTACTATACCCAGAGAACACACTTTGTCTGACACCAATCCTTTTAAAATACATTGAGACTTAACTCTATGACCAAGAATATGGCCTACCCTTTCAAATGTTTGTATACTGCAGTTAGTGGATGAGTGTTCTAGAAATGTCAATCTCTGCACTTATTGATCAGTCTTACAAATGTCAACCAGACCAAATGACTGATAATATTATTCAAGTCTTCTATATCCTTAATGATTTTTTAACCTACCTGTTCTATTATTGAGAGAGAAGTACTGAAATCTCTATGATTATGACTTTTTTCTATTTCTCCTTGCAGTTCTCTGCTTAAATGATTTTTGAAGTTCCACTACAGCAAGCACAAATGTTAATGATTGTTATTCACTTTTATCATTATTAAATGATCTTTATTCTTTGCAATATGCTGTGTTCTAAAATCTACTTTGATGTTAATAAGCTGCTCCATCTTTATTTTTTCACTAGCATGGTATCTCTTCTTCCATCCTTTTATTTTTATCCTATTGTCACATATATATATTTAATGTGAGTTCACTCTAGGCAGCACAGAGTTGGGTCTTATTTTTTTATGCTATCCAATAATCTCTGCCTTTTAATTGGAGTGTTTAAATCATTTACACTTTTTGGCCACATCCATGGCATGCAGAAGTTCCCAGGCCAGGTATCAAACCCAAGCCATAGCAGTGACAATGCTGGGTCCTTAACCCACTGAGCCACTGGGGGACTCCTACATCATTTACATTTAAAATGGAGTTCCTTGGTAGCCTAGCAGTTAAGGATTCGGTGTTGTCACTGCCGTGGCTCAGGTTATTGCTGTGGCTTAGGCCCTGGCCCAGGAACTTCCAAATGCCATCAGTGTAGCCAAATAAACAAACAAACAAAAAACAGTTGCTAATGTGGTTAGGTGTAAGTCTATCCTCTTGCCATTTTTTTCTTAATTGTCCCATCTATTCTTTGCTCCTTTCTCCTTTTGCTGGGGGGACTAATTGTTTTTCATGATTCTGTTTTTACCTCTTCACTAGCTTATTAGCAAAACTCTATTTTAGTAGTTGCTTTAGGGCTTATAAGTATATATCTTTAATTTAGCCTACCTTCAAGTGATATAACACTTCAGGTATAAGAATCTGACATTACTATACTTTTATTTCTCTTCCCCTGGCCTTTAGATTATTGTCATCATATATTTTATTTACTAATATTTTATAAAATCCACAATTCATTTTGATATTATTTTGGTTTAAATAGACAATTATCTTGTAAAGAGATTTAAATAACAAGAAAAAAAATCTCTGTTTCTCATTTCCAGGGTTTTTCATTCCTTTGTGTGGATCCCTATTTCCATCTGGTATCATTTTGCTTCTACCTGGATAACTTCCTCTAACATTTCTTCTGCCCGTGAAGAGCTCTTTCAGCTATTAGATGTCTCAAAGCCTTTATCTTGTCTTCATTTTTGAAAGATATTTTCACTGGGCACAGAATTCTAGGCTGACAGGTTTGTATTTTTTCCTTTAAATATTTTTAAAACCTTGCTCCACTATCTTTTCATCTGTATTCCTTCTGACAGGAAATCTGTCATCCTTACCATTGCTCCTCTGAATGTAACATGTCTTTTTCTTCCCTAGTGCTTTAAAGATTTTCCTCTTTAATATTGGTTTTGAGGAACTTAATTATGATATGCTTTGTTTTTTTCATATTTACTGAGCTTTAGTTTCAGTAAACTCTTTGGATCTATGGGTTTATAACTTTTCAACTATTATTCTTCAAGTTTTTTTTTCACTCCCCCCCCCCCAAGGACTCCAAGTATATTAGACTGCTCAAAATTTTCCCACAAACCACTGATGGTCTGTTCACATTTGTTAAAAACTATCTTTTCGATGGAGTTACCATCATGGCTCAGAGAAAATGAATCTGACTAGTATCCATGAGGATGCAGGTTTGATCCTTGGCCTCGCTCAGTAGGTTAAGGATCCGGCATAGCCGTGAGCTATGGTGTAGGTCACAGATGCAGCTCGGGCCTGGCGTTGCTGTGGCTGCGGTGTAGGCCAGCGGCTACAGCTCTGATTCAGCCCCTAGCCTGGGAACCTCCATATGCCACAAGTGCAGCTGTAAAAAGACAAAAAAAAAAAAAATTTTTTTTTTTCGGAAGTTACCCAAAACTGCAGCACAGGTTGGATCCCTAACCGAGGAACCTCCACATACCACAGAATGTGTCCCCCCCAAAAATTATTTTTTCTGTTTCATTTTGGATAATTTTACTGATGTTTTCTAGTTCAGTAATATTCTGAACTGTCTCACCTATTGTTAATGCCATCCAGTGTGCTTTCCACTGAAAACATTGTAATTTTCATCTAAGTTAGATCTGTATCTGTTTTATAGCTTTTATGTCTCTACTTTTTAAACATATGAAATACAATTATAATAACTCTTTTTCTGTTCTTATCTGCTAATTCTAATACCCATGTCAGTAATGGGTTGGTTCCAATTGATTGTTTATTCTTCTCATTAGAGACTGTGTTTTCCCGCTTCACTGCATGTCTCATTATCTTTCACTGAATGGATGGCATTCACTCTTATTTCACCTTGTTGGGTGCTAGACATTTTTTTTTTTAATTCTTACAAATTTTCTTAGGCTTTGTTATGTTATAGGACAAAGTAAAGGTAGTTGAAAATGGTTTAATTCTTCGGGGTCTTGCATTTATGATTTGTTATATGTATCTGGAGCAATGCTCAGTGTAGAGCTAATTATTCCCCACTATATTAGCAAGACCTATCTAAGTATTCTATCCAATGTTTTACAAATCATGAGTTTTTCCAGTCAGGCCAGTAAGAATCGGCACTATTTCCTGCACTGTGTGAACATACAGCACTGTTTCTTTCCCTAGCCTCAAGCAGTTTCAGCATGTGTACACACTCTGCCAAACACTCCAGAGGAAACTTCTGCAGATCTCAAAAATGCTGTCTCTATGTAGCATCCCTCATTCTGATATTCCATCTGTAAACTCTAGCTGCTTGGCCCCATTCCGTCTCCTCAACTCAGTTTGTTCATCTCCACCTAGGTTCCCTCTTATAACACTGCAGATGAAAATTCACTCCAAGCAGAAAGCTGGAACATATGAAATACAATTACAATAACTCTTTTTCTGTTCTTATCTGCTAATTCTAATACCCATGTCAGGTCTCACCTCATTTGTCTCTCCTCTCTCAGGTCTTACTTTTCTTTACCACCTGGTGACCAATATCTTAAAAACCTGTTTCTCACCTGCTGTATTGCATAAAGCCTTGCACAAAGTGTTCCATCATTAAATATTTTGTTTATGCAGTTAGGGGCTGGTCACTGTATGATTAAGGACACAAACTCTTAAGTCAAATCATCTGCATTTAAGTTCTGGAGGTTGTACAAATTAAATACATTTAGCACTACTGAACTGTACACTAGAAATGGTTAAGATAATAAATTTTATGGTAAGCATCTTTTTACTAGAAGAAAAAAACTATTTGTGTTTGAATCGCATTACCTTCATTTATTGGCTTATTTCTCTGACCAAGTGCAAAACTCAGCTTTAGTTTCCCATTCTCAAAATACAGAAAAGTAGACTCTCTCTCTCTATGCTGTTACAAGAATTAAATGATGTAAGCCATGTGTGGCAATTAGCAAAGAGCCTATCATATAGTAAAGGCTCAATAAATTATTCATACATATCACCATCGCTGCCCTCGCCTCCACTTCCTTTTCCTCCTTCTACCTCACTTGTCTTTGAGACCTGCATATTCAAACAGAGGCCATACATCCAGAAATAAAGACAGAAGTGAGTTTGAATTCTGACATTTCCTAGCCATGACTACATGAGTTGGATGATTTTTCCTTTTTCTTTTTTTTTCTTTCTTTAGGACCGCACATGCAGCATATGCAAGTTCCCAGGCTAGAGGCTGAATCAGAGCTGCAGTTACTACATTAGTTGGATAATTAATATTTTTTTTAAATCCCAGGGAGTTTTTTAATCTATAAAAGAGACAACAATGAATATCTTTTTTTTTTTTCTTTTTTTTTCTTTTTTCTGGAACGTGCCTGATTTGGATCCCCACTGATGTTCGCCAAGGCGCAGATTTTACCATACCCACCACACCGACAAAATCAGCCCTTCTCCCCAGGGGGCCAGAAGGGAGCTCAGGGAGATCTATCTTTGGACCAGTCAATAGAGCAGCGTGCATATGCCCAGCCTGGCTCTAGCTCACATCATCTCACCAGGTGCCTAGAAAAAAGAGAAGAGCCTTCCATGGAAAGACAAAGGGAGGTTCATGAGCCCTCTTGAGAGACTATGCCCACCGCTTAGCACCGCTGCTCTCCCTAATAGCTCCGTTTTGCCACCTCCCACGCACCCCTTGCAGGCACTTTATGCGCATCCCAAAACCCAGGTCCCCCTGGGCTTCCAAATTGAACAGCTCAAACACAGAAACCAGGAAAGAGGACCCAAAACCAACAACCCAGGTGACAAATGGGAAGGAGGCCTCAATCCACATTGCCTGAATCCAGATTGCCAAAGGGCATCCAGCACCGCACAAGGAACACCATCACTCATTCCTAGAGAATTCCAAATCCCAACAAGGTCAAGGCTCCTCTTCAGCCCTGTCCCCATGGCCATCCTTGGGAGGTCTTTCAATGACAAACCCTGGGGACAGTGTGGAAAAGAAGGTGACCTCCCACAGGGTGGGTGTGTACTTCCATTTGTTCAACCACTATGGACCACAAGATACAGGGCATCCCAAAAAGAACCCTGGAAAGACCGTCAGACCAGCACTACCACTCATGGCCATGTATCCAGAAAAATGTTCTCTTCCAAAACTTAAACGCCCCAATAGGATCAGGCAGCCCTCTTCACAAGAGTAAGGCATGGAAAAACATTCTATGTCCATGGAGAGATCGACAATGAATATCTTAAATACAAATAAACTGCTTAGCACAAAGGCTGGCATGAAAAGACCATTCCACTTCAACTATTATTGAGTCACTTCACTATATTCTTGAATGCACTTTTCTCAAGATAGGTGACGGAAATGGAGTTCAAAACTAGAATCCAAAGTTATTTACAACCAGCAAAGATATTACAGCGAAGCCAAGGTTCAAGAGAAAATAAAGCCTCCCAATAAAAGGACTTTTAAAAACAGAGACTAAATAATGGAATCATGTATTCTACTAATGCATTTTTCATATGCCTTAAAAATATCTTCAAGTTTAAACTTGAATTTAAAAAAAAAAAAATGGAGTTCGCATCGTGGCGCAGCGGAAACGAATCCAACCAGGAACTACGAGATTTCGGGTTCAATCCCTGGCCTCACTCAGTGGGTTAAGGATCCGGCGTTGCAGTGAGCTGTGTGTGGTTAAGTCACAGAAGCAGCTCAGATCTGGCATTGCTGTGGCTCTGGCGTAGGCCAGCAGCAACAGCTCTGATTATACCCCTAGCCTGGGAACCTCCATATGCCGCGGGTACGGCCCCGAAAAGACCAAAGACATTTAAAAAAAAAGCAAAAAACCCACACAAGAGAAAACCAAGAATGGGGAAGTTGTACTATGAGAACTTTGGGATAGTTTCTTTTATTTTGAAAATCAAAATAGGATTACTTCATTGTATTTCTTAAGTGAACTGAGTAGTCACAGCACAAACACTGTTGCAAAGTTATTACTTCCACTCCTTTTTCAGCACCAAAAAAGCCAACTTTTTAAGTCACAGTACAGATGAAGTATTGTCGCTTTTGATAACTTAAAACAATAACCATGGCTGTTCTGGAGAAGTACATGTGATAAAAGTTCAATTATTTGCACAGATGGAATACTTCTGGGAGAGTTATTAAACAAAGTCATCTTTTCTCTGTCCCCCACACAAAGGAATTTTATAAAGCAACATAATGTTTACTTTTACTTGCAAAGGACCTGAGTAATGATTTTGTGAATCTTTATAATTGAGATAAAACGTGATTCACGGGTTTTAACTGGGAAAGTGAAAAACGCTACCCAGGGACATATAGTTAATAAGTCCACTTCAATATTAGCTTCTACATAAGATCTTTGTTTATGGGTTAACTTTGCCTAAATATCAGTACTTATGATATAATCTTGATAATATTAAAAAAATTGCTGATAAATTACTGAATAAAGCTGTATTAGGTAATTTCTCCCTACAATATCTAATGAAACAAAGGGGGAACCATGGGTTTAAAAAAAAAAAAAAAAAAAAAAAAAAAAAAACTTTAAAAATCAGCCCACTATCCCACAATAAAAAAAATCCTTAAGAAATGACACCAAAAAAGAAAAGGATGTAACCAGTGAGTGCTAGAGCTGGCTAATACAGGCTCTTGAGTGCCAGTTCTCTTCTCTTCCTAACTCTGTGTTCAATGACATTATTTTGGTAGCTTGAAATCAGTCATGGGTGGAGTATTTACACTACTGAAACTAGAAAAGGCTCCAAGGAGTTTCCACTGTGGCTCAGGGGAAATGAACCAGACTACTATCCAAGAGGATGAGGGTTTGATCCCTGACCTTGCTCAGTTGGTTAAGGATCCCACATTGCTGTGGCTGTGGTGTAGATCACAGACTTAGCTCAGATCTGGCGTTGCTATGGCTGTAGCATAGGCTGGCAGCTATAGCTTCAATTTGACCCCTAGCCTGGGAACTTCCATGTGCAGCACGTGAGGCCCTAAAAAAAAAAAATACAAAAAATAAATAAAAAATAAATTTTAAATAGAAAAAAAAAAAAAGCCTACAAATGACAGGATTTTTTTTTTTTTTCTCATTTTCAAGAAAGCCAATATACTACCACAACATGGGATATAACCTAATGGTATAATCTTTTAAACAAGCAGCCAATGAAATAAACAGAATACTCTAATAAGAAAAAGCATAGCACACTGGACTTCTGATGCTGCCCCTAACCCTCAGAAGTCATACAATTCACTTTCTAAAAATATCGCAAGAGAACAGTGTCCTGGAATTCTCAAAAAGGTTGTATATGATCATGATCCCAAAACTGCAAAAAAGTAGGTGAAAAACAAGATAATCAGACCCTCAAACTACAAATTGAAGGGAAAATAAAATAAAATACACTGGTCTCAGAGACAAAAAAGAAGTTACCTACATCATATCACAGAAAAAAACAATAGGACAGAGAAAAGCCACACAACCATGAACACGACACTGCTGAAACATAATAGAGCAAAAACAATGAAAAAAAACAAAAAAGCAAAAGAAGAAAAAAACCCAATTGAGAAGGAAACAAAAAACATTTGGAAACAATCTTGGACAAACTAGAATCAGGCTTAGGTGACAGTAAGAATCCTTGTTAATTTTCCTCAATACAGGAGTTCCCGTCGTGACGCAGCGGTTAATGAATCTGACTAGGAACCATGAGGTTGCAGTTTCGATCCCTGGCCTTGCTTAGTGGGTTAAGGATCTGGCATTGCTGTGAGCTGTGGTACAGGTCGCAGACACGGCTCAGATCCTGAGTTGCTGTGGCTCTGGCGCAGGCGAGCGGCTACAGCTCCAATTAGACCCTTAGCCCGGGAACCTCCATATGCCACAGGAAGTGGCCCTAGAAAAGGCAAAAAGACAAAAAATTAATAAATAAAATAAAATAAAATAAATTTCCTCAATACAGCAACATTGTGGTTATACAGCAGAAGAAAATCTGAATTTGGGGAAATGTATTCTGAAGTATTTAGGAGTAAAATGACATGCACTGAAATGATTCCCAGCAGGACAAAAAAGAAAAAGGATATAAATTGCTATCAGTCTCCACCTTCTGACTACAATGAAGTAAAAGGGACCACATTTAGCCTACTACCAGGAACAGCTAGAAAACGAGACAAATACATGGGAGAATAAACAAATAAGGTAAGATATACAACTGGCCCAACTTACTTCCCAAAGGCAGTTTTCAGGTCAATGTGCTTGGGTGGAGGGAACCAAACAGAGCCTGCTGGTCTCACAAAATTGAGGAGCCAGGCAAGGTATCTGAGTTCAGAGAGGCCAGGCATTTAGAATTTGAGGGTCAGATGTGGCTCAGGTCACTGCCGTGGCACAGGTTTGATCCCCAATCCAGGATTCTGCATGTCATGGGATCAGCCAACAAAAAAAAAAAAAAAAAAAAACTTATGGGTCAAAGTGCCAAAAAAGAAGAAGCTAATAGAAAGTGAGCTCAGAGACCTAAAATCAGCTATAAGTGGGTCCCCTTATATGTTTGGCTGAATAGAAATCTCATCATGTGAGAAAATTCACTATCCCAGGACAGAAAAATAAGCCACAAAAAAAGTAAGCAGAACAATCTTTAAAGTTTGAGAAGTATTCATATTCCCACCATTCAGAGAAGACAGACTTGTAATATGGAGCACTGGACAGAGCATTCAAGAAAACATTAACTTATTCATGGGGCAAAATAAGCCATAGACTGGGACGACCCTAACAAAGCTTAAAGGCCATTTTCCAAAGGATTTGACTGATTCCAAGTAGTTAAATTGAACACAAAAAAAATTTTTTTTAATTTAAAAAACCTGACGGTTTAAAGGAGAGACAAAAATAAAACACAAAAACGAAATAAAAATCAATAATGATCTGAATCTAATAAAAAAAATACCATGCATGCAAAGAAATCAGGAAAATATTCTTTTCTTGCATTACTGGAGAAAAGCATCAGACATTAGAAACAGAAACTATAAAGATGAAGGGGAATTCCCATCATGGCTCAGCAGAAAGGAATCTGACTAGTTTTCATGAAGATGCAGGTTCAATCCCTGGCCTCACTTGGCTGGTTAAGGATCTGGCATTGCCATGAGCTGTGACATAGGTCTTGGACATGGCTCAAATCTGGCATTGCTGTGGCTGTGGCACAAACCAGCGACTGCAGTTCCAATTCAACCCCTAGCCTGGGGGGCCCCACAGGTATGGCCCTAAAAAGGAAAAAAAAAAAAAGAGGGGAAAAAAAAGAAACTACAGAGATGAAGGAACTAGCATATAAAGCAGTTGAAACAGTTACTATAAACGTGTTCTATATGTTAAAGAGCATGCAGGAAAATAAATATGAAGAGGAGAAAAAAGGGAAAGTATAACTATAAAACTATAGATCTGAGAAACTCAACAAATTCTAAGCAGAATAAACACAACAGAAAATCATTCAGAGGCAAATATGGACTAATGGTTGAAAACTAGGGACCCAAAAAAACTTAAAAGCAGCTTCAAGAGGGTTAGGACCAAAGGAGCTAGAGAAAAAGACATGTTACATACAAAGGAACAAGGTATACATGACAGCATATCTCTACATAAGTCAGAAGGTAATTCAGCAACATTTTTAAAGTACTACAAGAAAAAAAATTCTCAGCCTAAGATTCTATACCCAGTGAAAATATCTTTCACAAATGAAGATGAAGGGGGAAAAAAAAGGTGAAATGAACCCTTTTTCAGACATTCATCAAAGCTGACAATTCATCACCAGTAGACCTGCATTACAAGAAATGTTAAAGGAAGTTTTTCAGGCAGAAGAACATACCAGCTGGAAATCTGTGTTGACACAAAGAATAGCGTCAGAAACGATGAATATATAAGAAAATTAAAAAGATTTCTTTTTTTCATTCTTTAATCTCTTTTAAAGCAACTGTATTTTAAAAATACAATGCTGGAGAAAAACATAATTTGAACAGATAATGCATCCCAATGCTCACTGCAGCACTATTTATAATAGCCAAGAAATGGAAGTAACCTAAATGTCCATCGACAGAGTAAGGGATAAAGATGTGGTACATATATACAATGGAATGGTACTCAGTTATAAAAAAAGAATGAAATGATGCCATTTGCAGCAACATGGGTGGACTTAGTCAGACAAAGACAAATATCAAATGGTATCACTTACATGTGGAATCTAATTTTCTTTTAAATGATACAAATGAACTTATTTACTAAACAGAAACAGACTCACAGATTTCAAAAACAAATTTATCATTACCAAAAGGGAAACACTAGGGGAAGGGATAAATTAAGAGTTTGGGATTAACATATACACACTACTACATATAAAACAGATAAGCAACAAGGACCTACTATATAGCACAGGAAACTCTACTCAGTATTCTGTAACAACCTATATAGGAAAGAATCTGAAAGAGAATGGATTTATGTATAACTGAATCACTTTGCTGTACACATGAAACATAACATTGTAACTCAACTATACTTCAATATAATTTTTTTAAATGAAACAAAAAGAAGTACTTTGCCATTTATGACACATAGAATTAAAATGTTTTACAGGAGTTCCCATAGTAGCTCCGCGGTTAACGAACCTGACTAGCATCCATGAGGATGCGGGTTTGATCCCTGGCCTTGCTCAGTGGGTCAGAGATCCAGCGTTGCTGTGAGCTACGGTATAGGTCACAGACAAGGCCGGATCCAGTGTTGCTATGGCTGTGGTGTATGCCAGCAGCTGTAACTCTGATTCGACCCTGGCCTGGGAACTTCCATATGCTGCGGGTGAGGCCCTAAAAAGCAAAAAAAAAAAAATGGATGGGGAGTTCCCGTCGTGGTGCAGTGGTTAACGAATCCGACTAGGTACCATGAGGTTGCCAGTTCCATCCCTGGCCTTCTCAGTGGGTTAAGGATCTGGCATTGCCGTGAGCTGTGGTGTAGGCCGAAGATGCAGTTCGGATCCCGAGTTGCTCTGGCTCTGGCACAGGCCGGCGGCTACAGCTCCAATTAGACCCCTAGCCTGGGAACCTCCATTTGCTGTGGGAAGCAGCCCTAGAAAAGACAAAAAAAAAAAAAAAAACAGATGGGAAAAGTTATACTATCCAAAAGCTAATCCAAGAAAGCTAGAGGGGCTACAGTATTATCAAAGTAAATCAACAAAAACATATATATGAGAGAAAACCTACATATATATATCCAAGTATATATATACATATGATCAAAGTACATCAACAAAAACCTATACATATGAGATAAAGACATTTCATTAACTCATCTAAAGGACGTAACAATCCTAAATGTTATCACATAACAGAGCTTCAAAGTATATGAAAGAAAAAGCTGACAGAACTCAAAGTAGACAAATGTGCAATTATAGTTGGAAATCAAAACAGTCCTCACTGAACAAGTAGACAAAAATAAGAACTGAACACTATTAAACAACTTGACCCAATTAACATTTATGAAATATTCTATCCAACAATACATTACATATTCTTTTCATGGGCACATGGAATATCAACGAAGACAGACCTTAATTCTAGGCTATAAAGCATGTTTCCATAAATCTTTTGTTGTTGTTTTGTTTTGTTTTTTGGTTTTTGTTTGTTTGTTGCTTTTTAGGGCTGCACCCGCAGCTCATGGAAGTTCCCAGGCTAGGGGTCCAATCGGAACTACAGCTGCCAGCCTACACCATAGCCACACCAATGCCAGATCCAAGCCGAGGCTGAGACCTACACAGCTCACAGCAATGCCAGATCTAACCCACTGAGTGAGGCCAGGGATCAAAATTGCAACCTCATGGTTCCTAGGTGGATTTGATTCTGCTGCTCCACAACAGGAACTCCCTGTTTCCATAAATTTTTAAAGACCAAATCATAGAGTATGTTTTCTAACTATAGGGCAACTAAATCAATGGGAAATACTTGGAAAAATTCCTAAATATTAGGAACTTCTAAATAGCCCACGAGTCAAATGAGAAATCAAAAGGGAAATCAGAAATTATTCTGAATTGGCTGCAAAGAGCACAAGGGAACTTCATAGGTTGATGTAAATGTTCTATATTATTATTATTATTATTATTATTATTATGGTAGTGGTTATACAACTATGTACATTTCTCAAAATTAATTGCTAAATTTTATTGTATGAAAATTATACTTCGATAAAGCTCATGAAATATTTTAAAAGAAAAATGATAAATCAAAGTGGTAGGAAGTTCCCATCGTGGCGCAGTGGTTAACGAATCCGACTAGGAACCATGAGGTTGCGGGTTCGGTCCCTGCCCTTGCTCAGTGGGTTAAGGATCCGGCATTGCCGTGAGCTGTGGTGTAGGCTGCAGAGGTGGCTCAGATCCAGCGTTGCTGTGGCTCTGGCGTAGGCCGGTGGCTGCAGCTCCGATTCAACCCCTAGCCTGGGAACCTCCATATGCCACAGGAGCGGCCCAAGAAATAGCAAAAAAAAAAAAAAAAAAAGTGGTAGGCCTAGGAGATGTGACCTTTCTTTCACTTTTTCCTAGATTATAAACTTTATCCAGAATCACAAAGACAATTCAAAATAGCCTGACTTGTCCTCCTTCAAGAAAATAAAAAAAAAAGTCAACATTCTACTCACCTTAAGAAACTATTGTGCATCCTATAATGACCCATTATTCATAAAAACTATATTTTTGTTAATAGGATAAACATAAGTAGTAAGAGAAGGGAGAAATAAAAGATTAAAAGACATCGAGTAATCGCAGGTACCAAAAGAACACTGAGTGAAATCAAACATTAAGGAAAAATAACAGTTGAGAAAGTAGCTACTACACTATTCTGAAGACCTTACTAGCAGTACTGAAGGTCTAATTCAACATTTAAGCTAAAAAGCTAAAAGAAAACCTGGAAGCCTACTACTCATCATGTGTAAAAATAACAAGTTCATTCATTAACTGTTACCACTGAAACTGGAAATTTGTCTTTGTGGATATTTCAGTCCATACCCAACTAAATCTTTTTCTGTATACAGTATTTTGCATTTGCCTCACACACACAGTACCCTGCTATAAAAACTGTGTTTCAGGGACTCACTGCATAGGTGCAACCCAGGGAACTGTTACCAATACAGAATATTGGGCTCACCTCAGATCTACTGATCCACAAACGATTCAGGCTCTGCTAAGATGTACCTGATTCCCAAAGATCTGTATGCATATTCAAGTTTGAGAAGCTCTGTAACTTTTCTGCATACAAAAACACCCTAATTTCTACCAGAAGCTATATCCTTTTTCCACATGCTTGTTTTAACCTAAGGGTTTAACAGTATACTAATAGGGTTATTACCACTCTATTACCACCAGTGCTACCATTTAAGCAAGAAATATCTTACCAGATAGCACAGATAATGTACTGATTAGAAAAAGTTTCCAAATAATATAAAACAGGGGTTGGCAAACTATAACCAAAGGTCAATTTAAGCTGGCCACCTGTTTTATGGCCAAATAGCTGTAAGTTCATTCATTTATATACTTTCTTTTTTTTTTTTTTTTTTAGAATTTTTACTTCTGCCACTTTATTTATTTATTTGTCTTTTTGCCTTTTCTAGGGCCGCTTCCCGCAGCATATGGAGGTTCCCAGGCTAGGGGTCTAATCGGAGCTCTAGCTGCTGGCGTACACCAGAGCCGCAGCAACGTGGGATCCTTAACACAATGAGTAAGGCCAGGGATGGAACCCGCAACCTCATGGTTCCTAGTCGGATTCGTTAACCACTGAGCCACAACGGGAACTCCCATTTATATATTTTCTATTGCTGCTTTCATATTATGATGGCAGAGTTGAATAGGCAGAGCATCACAAGGTACATATCAAATCTACAGAAAGTTATTCACGCACTCAATTTCATTAGGGTTGGTTGGTCATAACCATCTTTTTTTCTCTCTACATTAGGAGTTCTAACCCTGAGATCCATGTGCCAAGGGGATTCAAAAGTCCCTAAATTTTTGCATGAATATTCTAAGAATAATTAAATATATAGCTATATAATTTTGCTGGTATTTTTACTCTGCTTTTCATATTTAAATTTTTATTCATCTATTTATAATTCTATTTTTATTAAGCTTACTACACTGACTAGGACTATCAAACCACACTGAGTGATGGAAACTGAAGAGTGTTTTTACTTTGTTCCTGACTTTAATAGCTTTACTTTTCATTATATAATATGTTCACAATATTATGCTAAGGTTGTTTTTTCCCATTCCTATTTTAGAAACGTAGTATTTTAAAATTCACATGAAAATCTGGCTAAAAGACATTTGCTTTAAAAAAAAAAACTTTACATTTCATAACTTTAAATGGAAAAATTAAAAATTCCAAATTGTATATGCCTATTTTTAAAAAGTATTCGGTTTTTTTAAATGAAAACTGATATCTTACTATGTTCAAAAAAATATTCTGACTAGACTAGTATGTGCTTAACTAAATCATGTTTATAAACTGGATGTAATGGTAACTAAAATTTATTAAGCACTTGCTATCTGCGAGGTCCTGTAGTGTTCTACAGCTTTTCATTTAATCCACCCATCAGACCTAATAGTAACAGTAAAAACTATTAGTAAGAACTATTATTAATATAGTAATAGTAAGAACTGCTAGCCCTTTTTAAAGAAAACTGAGGTTTGGGAGATATGTAACAAGGCCAAGGTCACACAGCAAATAGGAGACATTTTGGTTTCAGTGACTTCCTGACTTTCTACAATAACTATATAATTTTCATCATAAGCAAGGTAAGTTACCATTCCCATTTCTGATGTGACTACAAGAAACTGAAAAGAATAAAAATATCAAAATACAGCATTTGGCAGGGACCTTTCAAAACCTAAACTGACATCTACCTTTCAGATGTGGAAAAACATGTAATGAAATACCACAGAAGAATGTATTTTATAGGCCAAAAAATATATATATGTATACCCTTGATTTCCACAGCTAGTGATTGAAATTGGCACAGTTTACTCCACAGGAGCTCATGCTAATCTCCTACTCTTGCACTACTTAGTTCAGTCAGACACCACAAAATTGCTGGTTACCACATGCAGAGTCTGGACCTACTCAACTGAGATTTGTTCCTACACTTTAGCAACCAGTCAAAAGCTCAAAAAGTCAGGACATAATGCAGCTCCAACACCAAATCTCACTGATGCAGTTATATATTCACCCATCTCCTCAACTGTATCTGAACAGACCGTGGCCTCTTTTACTCACTTTCATAGCTCAGCTCCCATTTATTACAGATTTTCCTGATTCCCTAGTTCTAAGCTGCCTACTTATCTACTATAACTCTTAATCAGCTACTCTATTCCTGACCCTTATTACTTGCTAGATTTTCCCAGGTCCCATGAACCCATAAATATATATGCCCTAATACTAGCAATATCACTGCTTCTATAATATCAAGCTTGACCCAAGAGAAATCATGAATCAAAAGGAACATCAGATACAAATAAGAATCCAAGATTTTGTGTTCCTTACAAATCAACATGCAAAATCCTACACAGGAAACCTAACCCAGAACACATAGATTTTTTTCCATAAACACTAAAACCATTCCCCATTATGATCTTAATTCCCATACTTTTCATACGATAATCTATTATTTGAAGTAATATTGTATTAATTGACAATAATACTAGAATCCACCCCACTTTTATCTTCCTCAAGACTATCCAGCTATCCCCAGAAGCAACAGAATACACCATAATCAACAAAAAAATATCTTATGAAAAACACCAAAACTGCCCTGCCCCTCTAATGCCACTTTTCTACCAGAAGCACAACCTTAAAAAAAAAAAAAAAAAAAAAACTAAGGAAAAATCTGTCGTAACAATCTGAAAGATGCACTCTATTGGGAAACTTCGGTAAGCATACATGACTGCTCAGTTCAGAATTCAGGTCTCCAGTGATGCTTCTGATTAGAGAAGACTAGTTTACACGCCTGTGTCCTAGTTGCAAATGAAAGGCTGGGGAATCTAAATTAGGGAGATGCAATTCATAAGGCTAAAAATGTGCAAAACACAGCAAGGTTCAAAAGGTTCCAGACAGTCAAAAACCACGACAAATAACTGGCCTCTTAGCTTCCACTCTTGCCCCCCTACAGTCTATTTTTCACACAGCAAAGTAAAAATGCTCAAACGTTATTTCATGGCACTCTTCTGTTCAAAGGTTTCCAATTGCTCCAAATTCTAACTATGGCTTACAAGGTTGAACACCATCCTTATAAATGGTTGCATGCCCCACCTCCTCACTCCCATAATGGTCTTATGATCTCACCGTATCTTCTACCACTCTCCCCTTACTCTGTGCTACAGCCGCTCTAGCCTCCTTCACCCCTCTGGCCTGGAACATCTTCTTCCAAAGCAGGGTTGGCTGCCACACTTCACTCAGACATCTACTCAATTTCTTCGGAAGCTTTTTATGACCACCCATCTAAAAGCATATATCCCAATCATACTAATTGTCATATGCTGTTTTTTCTTTCTTCATATTATTTCTATTGACATACCCCTCTATCACCAGAATATAAGTTCCTTGAGAACAACTTTGATTTATTCAGTGGGTACCCTCATTACCTAGAACAGAGTAAGGAAAAAAAAAGGAGTTCCCGTCGTGGCACAGTGGTTAACAAATCCAACTAGGAACCATGAGGTTGCAGGTTCGGTCCCTGCCCTTGCTCAGTGGATTAACGATCCAGCGTTGCCATGAGCTGTGGTGTAGGTTGCAGATGTGTCTGGGATCCTGAGTTGCTGTGGCTCTGGCGTAGGCCAGTGGCTACAGCTCCAACTGGACCCCTAGCCTGGGAATCTCCATATGCCGCGGGAGCGGCACAAGAAATAGCAAAAAGACCAAAAAAAAAAAAAAAAAAAGGCGCTCGTAAATGTTTGCTGTAAGAATTAATGAATCCATTCAATGTTTCCCAGAAATCTCTGTTTTCATTTCTAAACAACTTAGCCTACACCTTGTTGATAAGAGCACCACAAATCAATCCTATGATATTCATCCAAGAGTATCAGAATTTCTAACAGGTCTAGTAATTGTCTCTGCAATTTACTCACGCAGTTTTTTTTTGTTTTGTTTTGTTTTGTCTTTTTAGGGCCGCACCTGCAGCATATGGAAGTTCCCAGGCTAGGGGTCCAATCAGAGTTACAGCTGCCAGCCACAGCTACAGCCACGCCAGATCCAAGCTACATCTGTGACCTACACCACAGCTCATGGCAACACCAGATGCTTAACCCACTGAGCTAGGCCAGGGATTGAACCTGTGTCCTCATGGATACTAGTCAGATTCATTTCTGCTGAGCCACCACAGAAACTTCGATTTTTTTAAGTTTCATTTTAATATGGTAAAGTTTACAAGTTTTATTGGGTAAAATCAGATAACCCTGAACTCATTCGACATTTCCCCTTTTAGTCTAATGTCTGTAGTGAATGACAAGTGCTAAATGCTTCAATAATATTAAGAGTGGTAAAGTGATAAATGTGGCAAAAGATAACCATTGATAAACATAGGTTAAAGTTATATAAATGTTAAATGGACTACATATGCTTCCAGCCTTTCACAAAATATACACCTTTTTAAGATAAGAAGTTAGAAAAAAATAGCGTATCAAGCAAATGCCTATATGTAAAACTGGTAGAATAATTGGATTGGACCTATAAGATGGAAAAAATAGACAATTAAAAAAAAAAAACCTGGGGACGAAAGTAAAGCAACACCAAAAAATCACCTAAATATAAGAATGGTAGAAAAATGGGCTGCAGGTTCCAAAGGGAAAAAAACATAACTTGGTCTCCTTGCCACTGGAGAGCTTAAGGAGGTCTCTCTGTTTTTACAGTATTTTATTTCCTGTAATTATTTCAAAGTCACCAGGATACTTGCATTTACTAAAGGTAACCCAACTTTTTTAAATGGGTCTTCTTCATTACGTAAGTTTTGCTAGAGATATTTTTGCAAAAGATATAACCTATATCTCACCATCCAGAGATTTAGTATCAGTCCTCAAGCTTTAAAAAAATGAATACAAATATAAATTCACCCATGACAAAATTTAAAAGGTATTATACATAAAATGTTCTCTAAGGTTATGCTCCCCTCTTAATTCTAAACATTTTCCAATGTCAAAAACAAAAGGGTAAAACAAAAAAAAAACAAAAAACCTTGCAAAGAACTTGAATGACCCCAAGTCAAATGGGTCAATACTGTAAGTACAAAGAGCCTACATTATGCTCTAATGGTAAAATGATCCAATCTTCGTACAAAGGCAGAACCTAATGACCTCATTATACTTTTTAAAGGATATGTTTCTTAGAGGCAGTAAGGTTTTTAATAGCATGAATTCTGGAGCCAGACTGATTATATAAAAATTCTGGGAGCTCCCGCTGTGGCACAATGGGATCCAAGGTGTCTCTGCAGCGCCAAGACGCAGGTTCAATCCCCAGCCCAATACAGAGGGTTAAAGGATCAGGCGGTGCCACAGCTGTAGCTTAGGTCACAACCTGGATCTGATCTCTGGCCCAGGAACTCCATATGCCCCAGGGCAGCCTAAAAAGAAGAAGAAGAAAAAAAAAAATCTGGCTTCCTCCGATTAATAGCTATGGGACTTTTCCAACCCTGAGTAAGTTACCCTCCCTGATCCTATTTCCTTCATTTCTAAGATGATGAACCTTTTAGAGAGGAACCTTATAGCATTGTTGTGAAAACAGAATCTTATAGGGATTTTGTGAAAACTGAGTTAATACAAAAAATACCCTAAGAACCATACCTGGAATATAAGAAGTATGCCATAAATGCTAGTCATTACTATTATTTTCCACATCCCATGAGTAGGCAGTATCTTACTTTGCAGGAATGCTTACAAACAAAAGCTTCTTACTTAACTGCTAAATCCGAAACGTAATCTTCTATTCCAAAGAATGAAAATTTCATTAACATCTGGGAAAAAAAAACAGAGTATATCTTTCTGCTGGTGGTATCATATTTGTGTGGGATAGCAATATTACATATATAAGAAATAAACTTATTTTTATCCCATTTATATCAAAATCTTAAGAATGTGGAAAAGAAAATCTGCAAAACTCTTTTGACACTGCACATCTCCCTATTTACAGAAAACCTCAATTACAATAAATGAGAGGATGTTTAAGAATAAGCTAAGCCTTATTACATCCATTCCTCAGAAAAATTACTTGTAATCAAGTTGTTTTCTACAGACTTTTCACTCTTATAATTTTAAAGTTAGGCACCAAGAGCATTTTTCCCCAACACAAAAGCCTATTTCAAAAAAAAAAAAAAAAAAAAAAAGGCTATTTCCTTCCTAAGGAACTTGAGTCATCAACTGTGTCTTAGGCATCACACTGTGTTGATCAATGCTTCTTATATTTGATATGTATTCATTCTGATCTTGAAGCACCAAATGCCATTAGCCAAGCTAGTCCCTTGTATGGCAAAGGTAGACTACTTGGAACTATAATGTCCTTTCCTATATTTCAAAGTAAACTTAAGTGCCTTTACTGCAGTCTTGGAAAAGCTACTTCTACAATGTGCTTCAAACTTAAGCCACAGTATCTATTTCTTCACAAAACTAGACAAATCACTATCTACAAATATCTATATGTCACAGTTACAAGTGAAAGTTTGAGATAAGAGAGAATGTCTACAATTATAAGCATATTCCAACACACCCACCTTTTTTTTTTTTTTTTTTTTTTTTTTTTTGCCTTTTCTAGGGCCGCTCCCACGGCATATGGAGGTTCCCAGGCTAGGGGTCTAATCGGAGCTGTAGCCACTGGCCTATGTCAGAGCCACAGCAACGGCAGATCTGAGCCGAGTCTGTGACCTACACCACAGCTCATGGCAATGCCAGATCCTTAACCCACTGAGCAAGGCCAGGGATCAAACCCGCAATCTCATGGTTCCTAGTCGGATTCGTTAACCACTGTGCCACGACGGGAACTCCTACATCCACTTTTTGAGATAAGCTAGTTTCTAAGAATTAAAGATAATAAAGCTAGCTGGCTCAAAGTGAAATTATAAACTATTAATATTAAACTGGATCAATCACAAAGGACATAAAACACCAATAGTTAAAACCTATTAAATTTCAAGCACTTATGAAATACAGCCTTAGAAACCAAAAATGGAAATATGTACAAAATTAGATTTCTATGTTGATTTGAAATGCCTTTGCACCGTTTCAAATAAATGCAGACACAAGTACAGACAAGGGACTATGAGACTTTCAACCCACCTAACACACACACACAAAATGGCTCTGGCCTCCACTCCACACCTCATTTTTTTTTTTAAGCCTCACCCACATTCCTGGGTCAGGGATCAAACCTGTGCCACATCAGTGACCTGCACACAGCAATGATCCAAGCCCCAGCAGTGACAATGCCAGCAGATCCTTAACCCGATAGGTCACCAGGGAACTCCTCCACACCTCACATTTTACTGTGAACTTACTCTCATTACCTCACCCCTCTACTGTATTATATACCCCAAACCATCTGCCTCTAACTCCTTCCAGGAAATGTGAATGCACAAATAAAACAACTCTGCCAAAGGTGTTACCAATAACAATAAGAGGAAGGAAGGATAGAGTTACGAAAAAGACATGAAGGTTTTTGAGGACTTGAGTAAAAATTTTGTAGAAAATAACGTGTGAAAAGTTGAACCTGAGTAGAACTAATTCTACTAACTAAGATAGTTTTGCAGAGTAAGTTGCTGGTTAAGTGCCTCAAAAATATCTTTCCCACAAAAACTAAAATCCTGCTAATCCATGGCTTTTCTGGGTTAACAAGCAACTAGTTTAGTTTGGTTTTTAGAGAATCCTCATGAGCTATCAATCACTATTATAAATTAACAGAATCAATTTTTCTTCCCAAATACAAACTCAAAAATGAAAAGAATGGGAAATGCCGGGAAAAAAAATTTTTCATAACTGCAGGGCATCGAGGACTAGAAGAAGAAAGCTTCAACAGGATAAAAATATGGAAAGTTAATGTAATTCAAGTAATCAATTAAGACAGCAAGCTATCAGAAATAAGATGAAGGCAATAATGACAAATTTCTGCAAGAGCAGGGTTTATCAATCTCAGCACTACAGACATCTTGGCTAGGTAATTCCTTGTTGCGGTGGGTGGGGTGTCCCATGCATTGTAAAATGTTTAACAGGATCTCTGGCCTGTACCTCCTAGATGCTAGAAAGCATCCCTCCAGTTGTGACAACCAAAACTATCTCTAGACTACTTATAAATATTTCAGGGTCTACTTTGCATATACATTCTAATTACACATTAATTTTTTAAAGGATACAAAACCCTCATAAATACTATGATGTAAATTCATAATAACATGCATTTTTTAAGACTGAATGATTAATATAAAAAAGTGACAGAACTGTGTTCGCTAAGGAATTATGGATTTCTTAAATTCTATTTGCTAATGTTTGGTAAGCATGTTCTAGTATTTCAACTTCTAAAAATATATTTATCTATGTTTTGTAACTAATAGATTCCAAATGAGATTAGGCTTAGAAAAATGTATTTTTAGGAGTTCCCGTCGTGGCTCAGTGGTTAACGAATCCGACTAGGAACCATGAGGTTGCAGGTTCGATCCCTGGCCTTGCTCAGTGGGTTAAGGATCCGGCATTGCCATGAGCTGTGGTGTAGGTCGCAGACACGGCTCGGATCCTGATTAGACCCCTAGCCTGGGAACCTCCATATGCCGTGGGAGCGGCCCTAGAAAAGGCAAAAAGACAAAAAAAAAAAAAAAAGAAAAGAAAAGAAAAATATATTTTTAAGAATATTTGCACAGCCATTTACAGTATCTTCAGCATTTTTACAAACTCACCTCACTTAATTCTTAGGAAAAGAGGGAGCAAATTAATATTCCACTCAATTCGTAAGTATAGAGTTTATCTGTATTCTTTAGAAAACTAAATCCAAAGTACAAAGTTGTTGAAAACGTGTATGTGTGTATCCTTTGCCATCATCAATGCAAGTAAAGGGAAAGAAAATTCTGCTACACAAATTGTTTGTGTACATCTGCTTCACATGCAAAAATCACATTCTTTCCCCTAATTTGTCTCTGAAATAAGAATTTCACAATTCATTTATAAGCAACAGTATCAAGCATATTCTTGAACTAAAGAGTCTAATTCCAACTTAAGGGCAGTAAATATATACTTGTAAAGTAAAAACATAGTCATTAACATATTTTTGGCCCCACCCACAGCATGCAAAAGTTCCCGGGTCCAGGGATTGAACCCGTGCCACAGCAGCAACCCAAGCCACTGTGGTGACAATACTAGATCTTTAACTTGCTGAGCCACACAGGAAGTGATATGTATTTTTAAATATAATTTCTCACCTCCACTCCAAACTCACAAAAACTTCTAGCTCACAACTACCTACAGCAATGCTTCCCAAATGACCAGCCACAGATTACGAAAGGGTTGTGCAAAGTTTTAGCCAACACCCAACCAAAGCTTGCAAATAGAATAAAATTCAATGAGGACACACATCCTAACCTATAACTTTCAATGTGGATTCAAAATCTTAGACACTTTCAACTTTAAAGACTGAGGAACTCAAAGTTTTATAAAACCGCTCTCTCCAATGCAACAGCCTCTATGATCCAAAGTCAACACAGAGTGAGCTCTTAATAAATTGATAGCTTCACATTAAACATGTGCCAAGTTTAACCAGTTTTTCTTCCATAAAACTTCCTGTTGTACCCTTATCTATTTCTAAGATCAATACCCTAATCCAGGACTCACTCAGTTCATCAAATAGCTAATTTATTCCTTACTGTATCATATCACAATTGCTCAACAACCAAGATTTTATAATACTCTACTTCATAGTTATCATGGCCTAAGGTTGTATGAATACAGTGAGTCCCAGTCAATACGGCCCAGTTATCATTTCTCCTATTTCCTGCCATGGACTCTCCATTCCAAGCAAGTAAACCTCCATGCATCTTACTACACTATATGCCATTCTCCACTACCTCAAAAAGCTCACCCTAACAGATTGATGTCCCTTCAGCTCAATAAATCCTCCTTTCAACTGCAACTACAATACAAAATTGGAATTCTATTTTTATATCTTGGCATTTCTGTCTACTCTGACAAACTCAGTGTGTTTTTTTATTTCCCTTCTCATTTAGGCATGCGGCATCATGACTCCTACTAGCCACAGACATACAATAAACACTGGTGACTCTATACAGCAATGTTCTTACTGTACACGTTCTCACATTGTTTAGCTGGAACTGTAGACGCCTCAAAATAAATTCATCCAGTATCAAAGGGAGTCTACATTCCCTAAGGACTCTTCTCAGTACAGTTTCCTGCAACCCAGCTAGGAAATGACTGTCCCTACTAGTACTAAGGCAACGCCTTCACACTGCTGGACAGCAGTGTTACTGCCCTCACAGGAATCTAACTGGTAGGATTACAGCTTTTCTATTTATCTCTTTTCATTTATCCTTCCTTTCCTAGTATAAAAATTGACAGCTAAACTAAGTTTAGCCCAAAACTATAACTTTTTCTTATACTAAACCTCAATCATTTAAGAAAAGATAAAATTCAATCCATCTAAAAGGGACACAGTAAATGTGTAACACATCTTAGAAAAACTTCCATCAAAAACAGCCAAAACTGGAGTTCCTGTTGTGGCTCAGTGGGTTACAAACCCAACTATCGTCCATGAGGATTCGGGTTCAATCTCTGGCCTTGCTCAGTGGATTAAGGATCTGGCATTGCCATGAGCTGTGGTGTAGGCTGTAGACTCAGTTTGAATCCTGCGTTGCTTTGGCTGTGGTGTAGAATGGCAGCTGTAGCTCTGATTCAACCCCTAGCCTGGGAACTTCCATATGCCATAGGTGCAGCCCTTAAAAAAAAAAAAAAAAAAAAAAAAAAAAGCCAAAAATTTACAAAGTCTGGTCTCAGAGACTTGTTATACAGGAATCGTCTCATAGCCAAACCTGTCACTGCCCAATAATGTTAGAAAACTGGAGCTTATTGAATTTATTACTCCATTTCACTTTCTTAATTTCAAAAACAGAGTTTATGTTTATAACCTATTCTTAAAAGAAAAAAAGTCTAAGTTATCTATACAACCCTCAACAAATTATTTCCTGAGTCTCATCCCACTAGAAAAGAAGTGGTTTCTTATTTGCTCACTGAGATAGATATGTGGAAAAATTGTATATTCTTTTTTTTTTCAGGGCCGCACCTACGGCACATGGAGGTTCCAGGCTGGGGTCGAATCAGAGGTGCAGCTGCTAGCCTATGCCACAGCCACAACAATGCCAGATCCAAGCCGCATCTGTGACCTACCTCCGCGGCTCACAGCAACACCGGATCCTTAACCCACTAAGCAAGGCCAGGGATCAAACCTGTGTCCTCTTGGATACTAGTTAGATTCGTTTCTGCTGAGCCACAACAGACACTCCATGGAAAAATTATAAATATCATTCTTTAAGACCTCCAAATTGTTACTATAATGAAAACAAGGATTTTAAAAACATCTAATATCATAATACTCGATAAAAAGCATTGTGTATGCCAGTTTTTATTAACAAATTTTTAGGACTATTAAAAAATTAAGAATTACAAACAACATATTAAAAGTTGGATAACAGGTCACAGTCCAAAAAAAAATTTTTTTAAGGTTGTTATCTATGCAAGATAAAGCCAGGGAAGAGATGCAAATAACATACCTGTAAGAACTGAGGTAGGTAACAAAAAATGAGTACAACAGGCCAGCTAGAAGCATAGTACCAGCTAGAAAGAAGGGACCCACGCTGACTCACAGGGCAGCTACTGCTCTACCACTCTGCCCCAGACAACAGAAATACAGCCCAGCAGTGACTAGATTTTCAAGTGTTCCCCCAAAATACAGAAATCTATTAACTCCACTGAGAAATCTCCCAGTTTTCCAATGCTAATCAGTAGCTGAAACGTAAAGACACTGCAAATCAAACAAAACACATCACTAAGGTGGTTCAGTCCAGAGGCCGCCTCTGAGCTAACATGTGAAAGTGCTTTCAAAAAAGTATGGGGGCAATGGGTAAAAAACTCAGGCTTTGGGGTCAAACTGGTTTGGGTTTGAATGTTTAATTTAATCTACCACTTAGCAAGTGGATGATGTCAGAAAAAGTATTTCCTCCAGACTGTTTCGTCACATATAAAATACCACCATTATTTCATAAACGTTGAAAAGTGAAACTTTCTTTTTTATGGTCACACCCAGGCCAGAGATCAAACCCACACTCCCACAGTGAGATCCTCAACCCACTATGCAGGGCTGGGGTTCGAATCCGTGCCTCCACAGAGAGGAGCAGGATCATTAACGCACTGAGCCACAGTACCAAATACTGAAAAGGGAAACTTTTAACACAATTTCAGATACACCACAGATATCACAAAAATGTCCTTCACTGTCCCTGCTCACCCTGCAAGCTTTTAGGATAATAACTTAAAAGATATCAGATAGGGATTCCTGTTGTGGCTCAACAGGTTATGAACCTGACTAGTATCCACAATGATTCGGGTTAGATCCCTGGCCTCACTCAGTGGGTTAAGGATAGCGCTGCCGTGAGCTGTGGTGTAGGTTGAAGACGTGGCTCAGGTCCCGTGTTGCTGTGGCTGTGGTGTAGGCAGGCAGCTACAGCTCCAGTTCGACCCCTAGCCTGGCAACTTCCATATGCCAGAGATGCGCCCCCCCAAAAAAAAAAGATATCAGATAATAAATATCCTTGAAGATCTTAAGTTATAAAAAGATCAGAAAAGAAAGAGGTGCTTTCCTTGCCCATTTCCCTCATACCCTGCTACTCAGAGAGGTCCCATACATACAGAGAGAAGATAGTTAATATAGCGGATGGCTTAAAATGGACCTTCTCAAGATGATACAGCTAACTGGATTTCCTATCTGAGGTTAAAAAGATGAAGAGTAAGAGCTCTTCAGAGTTTCCATGGTGGCTTGGTGGAAACAAATCTGACTAGCATCCATGAGCACCAAAGTTCAATCCCTGGTCTCGTTCAGTGGGTTAAGGATCCAGCATTGCTTGAGCTATGTGGTACAGGTTGCAGACACGGCTCAGATCTGGCATGGCTGTGGCATAGGCCAGTGGCTACAGCTCCAATTCCACCCCTAGCCTGGGAACCTCCACATACCACATGTGCAGTCCTAAAAAGACAAATAAATAAATAAACAAATAAAAACAAAGATAATGACAAAAAGTCTGTCTCTTTTACTAATTTCATAGATCCTTACTTGCTGAGAGAAGTGAGAGAAATTGTATATAAAAGCTTAAGCTTTGATATTTTTAACACTTTTGCACAAACTTCCAGAAAATCTATTTCTTTATAATGCATGGTACAAAGCAAAGCAATCGCACTAGATTTTTGAATATAAAAAAAACATATCCTACTCTAAAGTTCATCAAAGAATGATTTCATTAAACCAAAACACAGGATTGAATTTACTGCTAGAGCTAAAATACTTTTTGACTTCTCAAACACACCAATTTTTTTTTAAGGGGGAGAAAGAAAAAACATCAACTCACCAATATATCTGTGTTAGAAAGCACAATTTACACATAAAAGTTCTTTGGGCTTTATTTAATCAGAATACTTCCAATAAATTTCTAATGTGATTGCCTATAATAAAGAAAAAGGAGTTCCCAATATGGCTCAGCAGCTTAAGAACCAGACTAGTATTCATGCCCTGATCTCACTCATTGGGTTAAAGGATTTGGCATTGCCGCGAGCTGTGGTGTAGGCTGGCAGCTGCAGCTCTGATTCGACCCACAGCCTGCGAACTTCCGTATGCCGCAGGTGCAGCCATAAAAAAAAGAGAAAAAAAAAAAAAGAAAGGCATTTTTATGCATATATTCGAGTATGTGTCTATACTAACACTAAACTCTAGAAAAGTTACAGAATCTTCCCACTAATACAGCATGGGCTGGGACATGTGCAAGAAACCGGCAGCATTAGGAAAGTTTAGTTTTATGGTTCCAAACACATTAATTCTCTTTTCCAGCTGCCCATCCTTCACACTAAGAGCAAGAAAAAAATAACTCAAACAGTGACTGACTAATCAGATAGGGAAAAGCAACTAAAAAGGATTATTAAGTACCTAAAATGTCATTTATATTTAAAGTTTTATTTCCACTACAGCTTCTCCTAATCTACACATACTTATTTTTTCATAAGACAATCTGAATGTATTCTATTCTACATATTATCCTCATATAAACTTCTTATAAACTTGACCATAAATAGCTCAGATCTGTAGAAAAAAATACTATATATCACAATAAAGTTACAAATATCTTCCAGTACCCAAAAGGTACAATCTTAATACTAATTTTAAAATGAAAGATTTCTTAGTGTCTTTTTGAAAAAGTTCTGATTAAACATCAAAAAGTAGTCTTTTAACAAATGTTTAATGCAAAATATTTCATGACTCCAAGAGTTCTGAATTTATAAAATTATTAACAAAGGTCTTAGCCTACAAAGATTATGCCCTCAATTTGCTTTTTCTTCAACCATCAGAATACACCAGTTTCAATTCTTACCGTTTCACTCTTTAAAAACAAAAGATGTTTTATATACTACTACTCATCAGTAGTTTAAACTGCCTCACGTGGTTTGCCTGACTTTTTACTACCTCATGGAAATCCTAACAAAAACAGAAAAGTGGTTTGAAGCCATATCTAGAACATAACTACAAATGTAAAAGAAAAGGCCCTTGCAGAGGGTCTCCAGCATGGCTACTTCAAACTAAACATCTATTAGACGCTCCTAATCTAAATGTTTCTCTAGAAAATGAACTCTACAAACTACATTAGTCCATCTACAAAGTATCACCCTCAGACTAAGACAAAAGCAGGATAAGAACATACTTGGCTCTAACGTCTTAAGTCAAAGTCAAAGAAACAAAAACAATCCACTACATGAAACATTCCGCTATTTCCTAAATTATCAAATTAGTCTTTACTCATGCAAAGCATTCCAGAAAAATTTTCAATCCAATGCTTTTAAACATACTTTGAGGTCTTTATTATGCGCAAGTCAAAAAGTTAACCTAAAATAAAACACTTTACACAACAACAAAAATGATACAGTTGGTCCTGGGATACGCTGGAAATAAATACTGCCTTCAAAACCGAGTGATCAAGAAATTAGCGCTTTCAGCAATTTTAACTCTAATTTGGGGGGTGGAGAGTTGCAACTGTTTTGACAATCCCCTAACTACACAATATGTCTACTCCACCTGACAGTTTAAAAAAACTCTTCAAGTTGGGTCACCCAGGCACTGTCCCTGTAAAAGACCCAATCCAGCCTACAGATCAATGAACAGCCCGTAACTAACGACTTATCTTTCTCGCCACCAAACCCTTTCTCCAGGGCAACGGAATGTTTTCACAGAAGAGAAGCACACCCTCCTGCTATCTCTCTCCAAACAACGGAGCAGCGGCGGCGAACTATGGAGAGCGGTAACCTCCCAGGTCAGACAAGCAGCAGACCACTGCTACCCCTCCACTGGAGGCCCCTCTGCAGAACCGGGTCGGTGTGGATCGCCGCGCCGGGTAAACAACAATAAATATCGCAACTTCACACGAGCCTGCGCAGCGGTTCTCCGCAGCGGAGTGGACTCCGGAATTTGCCACCCGGCAGGGGCCGGGGGCGGACGGGTGAAGAGGGTGAGCGCCGGACAAGGCTGGCAAAGACCGCCGGCCCGGAGGCAGCTGCCCGCCCCGGCGTCTGGTGAGCAGGCTGGAGAGATGGTGCCACCGGCCTGAGCTCCACTGCTCTCGCCTGGCGACCCGACTTTGCTTCTCTGGCAGGCGACCCGAGCCTCCCCTGCTGCTGGGGCGGTAGGGGTGGGGAAGGCCTCGTCGGAGGCTAGGAGCCTCCTCGGCCCGCCAGAGAAGGGAAGGCGGCTGGGGCGCAGGGGACAATAGGGAGCGGGGAGCGCTGCGCGCCGGAGTGGCGCCGCCGGCCGGCGAGGCTGACTGACGCGCCCACCGCGCCGCGCGACCGGGCTCCGCTCGGCCCGGCCGCCGCTGCCGCCGCGCGGTACGCCGTGCTCACGGCGCCCCCGGCGCTTGGTATCGCGCCTTACCTCCCAGCCCCGCTGCCCAGGAGAGGAGCAGAATTAACACTCTCAGCAACACCATCTTCCGCTGCCGCTGCTGGCTGCTGCCGCCGTCTCCTCACGGGTTAACAGCAGCACATCGATCCGGAGGGAGAAGCTGAAGAGGCTTGGTCCAGAGCCTCCAAGAGAAGCCGGGACCTCCCCCGGCAGGAGAACGGCGAAGCACCTCCCTCTCGCCCCACTTCAGGGGCCGGCAAAGCTCCCAGCACCTCCAAAACAGGGACCTCCCTCCCCTTCGTTCGTTTCCTTCCTCCCTTCCCCGCTTTCCTTCCCTCGCTCCTTCCCTCTTCTCTACCTCCCTCCCCCGAGCCCGGGACCTCCGCCTCCTTCCTTGCCACGTGACCCACGGGCGCCCAACCGGCAGGCAGAGCCGCACCCCTTCAGCCCGCCCCTCCCCCTCCCCCAGGCACCCCAGGGACGCGCGCATGCGTGCCGGGGCCAGTTCCCGGGCTGCTAGGCCTGCCGCCGCTTCCTGTCCGCCGGCGGAGAGCTGGGATTGGGCTTGGGAGGCGGGGTTTCCTGGGGCCCCGCCCCCGCACCGGAGCGCAACTCTGCAGACCACAGAGGATTTTATTTTAGTGCTGCTGAGGGCTGTCCCTTGGGTTAAAAGTGAGCGTGAGGGATGTTGAGTGGCCGCTTTCCACTTACTAACTTCACAGGGAATGGAAATTTTGGTTACTTCTTTCTGCTTCTTAGGGTGCGCGACGTCTACCAAGTAAACAAAAGCAAAGTCCCAACAAGCGGTAATTATATTGGCGACAGCCACCAATGAGCAGAACCTAAATGTAACGATCTTCAAACAGCGGAAAACACAGAGCCTAAGCCATATTTCTCTAAACTCTTCACAAATTTGTGTCTCAGACCAGGCCTTAAGCATTCTAAAAGCCCGCAGCCTAAACCACGGGGGTACTGCCGCTCCAACCCCCCAACAAATATCCTCTTTTTCACTCGGTTCCATCTCGGAAGAGAACTCTCAAATTTCCTTCACTCCAGCTTCTTTTTCTTTTTCTTTTTTAAATTGATTGATTGATTGATTGATTGTCTTTTTTTTGCTATTTCTTGGGCCGCTCCTGCGGCATATGGAGATTCCCAGGCTAGGGGTCAAATCGGAGCTATAGCCACGGGCCTACACCAGAGCCACAGCAACGCGGGATCCGAGCCGCGTCTGCAACCTACACCGCAGCTCACGGCAACGCAGGATCATTAACCCATGGAGCAAGGGCAGGGACCGAACCCGCAACCTCATGGTTCCTCGTCGGATTCGTTAACCACTGCGCCACGATGGGAACTCCAGCTTCTTTTTCTTTTAATTTTTTTTTGCTAAAGTATAGTTGATTTACAATGTGCCAATTTCTGCTGTACAGCAAAGTGACTCAGTATACATATATATTTACATTCTTTTTATATTCTTTTCCATCATGGTCTCTGCCAGGAGATGGGATATAGTTACCTGTGCTATACAGTAGGACCTTGTTTATTCATTATAAATGTAATAATTTACATCTACTAACCCCAAGCTCCTAATCCATCCCTCACCCCAACTTCTTTGAAGCTTCTATTTGATTTCTCAGTAACTCACTTTGAGTCTTTAAACTTGTATTTCAGGAGTTCCCACTGTACCTCAGTGGGTTAAGAATGGGACATAGTATCTGTCATGATGTGTGTTTGATCTCTTGCCTTTGCTCAGTGGGTTAAGGTTCTGGTGTTGCCACAAGCATTGGTTCTGGTCGCAGGTGCGGCTCAGATCCTACACCTGTGGTGTAGGCTAGCAGCTGCAGCTCTGATTCAACTCCTAGCCCAGGAACTTCCATATGCCACAGTGCAGTATTAAAAAAAAAAAAAAAAAATGCATTCCATGGATTAAAGACAAATGTAAGAAATGGAACTGTAAGAGTCCTAAAGGAAAACAGGGGAAAAGCTTCATGTTGATCTTGGTGATGATGTTTTGGATATAATATCAAAAGCACAAGCAACGAAAACAAAAAGAAATACGTGGGCCTACATCAAACTTAAAAGCTTTGGCACAGTAGAAGAATTAACAAAATGAAAAGACAAACTTCAGAAAGAGAAATTGCAAATTGTATTTCTGATAAGAGGTCAATATGTAAAATATATAAGGAGTTCTTACAACTCAATAGCAAAAAAGCAAATAATCCAATCTGAAAATGGGCAGAGGAAGTTAACAGACATTGTTCCAAGAAGGACATCCAAATGGCAAACAGGTACTTGAAAAGATGCTCAACACCACTGATTATCATAGAAATGCAAATCAAAACCACAATGAGATATCACCTCACTGTTAAAATGACTGTTGTCAAAAAGACAGAAGCTATGGGAGGGTGGAAATAACATACACACACTACTGTATAAAGTAGATAATTAACAAGAACCTCCTGTATCGCACAGGGAAATCTACTCAATAGTGCGTAATAACCTATATGGGAAAAAACAGATGCATGTATTTAGGTGTATTTGTATGTGTAACTGATTCACTTTGCTGTACACCTGAAATTAATACAACACTGTAAATCAACTATACTCCAATAAAATTAAGTATTTTTTAAAACTAAGTATTTTTTAATAAGCGTTGGCAAGGATTTGGAGAAAGGGGAACATTTGTGCACTGTAGTTAAGGATATAAATTGGTGTAGCCATTACAGAAAACAGCATGGAGATTCCTTAAAAAATAAAAAAGAGGATTACCATATTATCTAGCAACTCCACTCCTGGGTATAAAACCAAAGGAAGTGAAATCAGGACCTTGAAGAGAAATCTGCATTCCCATGTTCGTTGCAGCATTATTCACAATAGCCAGATATGGAAACAACATAAGTGCCCCTCTGTGGAGGAAGGGCTAAAGAGCATGTGCTATAAATATATACAGTGGAATACTATTCAGCCAGGAGAAAAAAGGAAATCTTGCCAGCAGGGATGAATGCTGAAGCTATTATGCTAAGTGAAATAAGTCAGACAAGGAAAGACAAATACTGTGTGATCTCATTTACATGTGGAATCTAAAAAAGCCAAATTTAAAGGAGCAGTAAAATGGTGGTTACCAGGGGCTGGGAGTTGGGGGAAATGGGGGAGATGTTGGTCAAAGGGTACAAACTTCCAGTTACAAGATGAGTAAGTTCTGGGGATCTAATGTACAGCATGCTGACTATAGTTAATAACACTGGTAATCATTTTGCAACTATAAGTGTATCAAATCAATATGTATACACTTTAAACTTACACAATATTATATGTAGATTATATTTCAATAAAGCTGGAAAATAATTAAAATTAACTAAATAAAAAGTAAACAATTCAGTGGCATTTGGTAAATTCACAGTGCTATGCAACTATTACCACTATCTAGTTCCAAAACATATTCACATGACAGTGGTGGTCTAATGGTTAGGATTTGGCACTCTCTCATTTACCAAAACATAGTCATATGACGAATGAGAAAAAAATGTGTATTTCATGAACTAGAACTTTTTTATAATATTTAACTAAGATCATCTTCATCTATTTGGCATCCTGCTTCAGTAGGCTGAATTAGAGATTTTAGGTATTAATGGTATTAATGTTAATAACAATTTGGAATTATTTGGATAATAACAATTTGGAATTCGTACTTCTTACTTTATATTTTTTTACAATTTACTGCTGTTAACATAAGTCAGGCGTATGCTTCTTTAATTCTCATTTTGAAAAATAAATTATTAAGTTTTGCTCCAACATTAACAAGCTCAAAAATACTGTCAGAAGTTCTAAAATCATCATTAATAGCATCCATTTACAATGAGATGTCTGGAAGGAATGCAGAATCTCATAAAATTTTTTTTCCTTTCTTAAAAGAGCCAATCTTAGGAAACAGTTACATGCAAATATTTCATCGCCTATCATCTATGTTTGTTACTATTTTCTTTCAGAGGAGCTATCAACAAATGTTTTGATTTTCCAGTGATTAGACCATCCTGTGGCATGTTTAGTGTTACACAGTATCTTCCGTAATTTATTCCAGTGATTAGAGGCAAATGGCACTTTCTCTTTAATTTCAACTGGAAAAAAAAAAAAAAAAAAACAGAATGGCATTTTGCATCACCAGGTGATCACTGAAAATTATGTTTACGATAGTATTTTTTTATTTAAAAACATAAGTACATTATATACCAGCATCATAATGAATGGTGTTCTCAATGTACATTGACTTTTGATTTCATTGAAGAGACAGAAAACACAATCATTTTGCTAACTTTTCCTTGCTCAATCAAGATATTTACATAATTTGAATTTTTAAGAGTAGTGGTGGAAATTAGTGGAGTGGAATTTATAATGGAGTTTTTATTTTGTTTCGTTTCCAGTTTTATTAAGGTATTGTTGACAAAGTTATAATGTAAAATGTAAAATTGTAAAATAAAAAATGAAAAAATATAACATACATTCTTATATCACTTTAATCTACTATAATAGAAAAGTTTAAAATATAGAAAAAAGAAATTAAATACCATCCACAGTAATAATACTCAGCCACTACTTAGTGAATTTCCTTGCAGATATTTTTCATTGTAGTTTTTATTAGTTTTACATTGTTGTGATCATAACATATGAATACTTTTCTATTCTGCTTTTTCAGTAAACAACATTATGAAATGTGCTTGAGATTCTGCTGTCTAGTAAAGAGAATATCAAACTCAAAACCAAACGATATGTACAAGTTTTGGAGTTCTGGCCTCCGCTTAATCTCCAAGTTCCCTTTATTAATTTGAGGTGTTTATTATAGGTGCCTATTCTGTGCCCCATGCAATGCTGGGGATTGAATATACCAAGAAAAGTAAGCCAGAATTTTTGTCCTCAGAGCTCTCAACTCAGTAATTACCCTCTGCCTTCACAGAAATAGGAGCTTACCTATGTGAGTTTAAGGGCATGAAATAAATATTGAAATTTAACCATTAAAAAAAATGATGAATGGTGTTCCAATGTTACTTGTTTGGACCACTATTTTCGTTGAATTTTTTTTCCCTTTTTTAGGGCCATACCTGTGGCATATGGAAGTTCCCCAGGCTGGGGTGGAATTGGAGCTGCAGCTGCTGATCTATGCCATAGCCACCACGGGGACACTGGATCTGAGCCACGTTTGCAAACTATGCCGCAGCTGGTGGCAAGGCCAGAGATTTAACCCACTGAACAAGGCCTGGGATCAAACCTTCAACCTCACCAACACTATGTCAGGTTCTTACCCCGCTGAGCCACAATGGGAACACCAATAATTCTTTTTTTGAATGAGAAAGATGAAGTATATCCCTTGTGAGATCATTTTGATGATTAAATTTAAATTATTTAACATTTATGAAGTGAGTATAATAGTGTCTGGCAGGTAATAATTGCTATATAAGTGATTAAGTGTAAAGAGAAATATGGTTCTTCCATTAACACTTGTCCATTCGAAAGCAGTGATTGATAACTTTATTTCCTTAGCAACAACACACAGCTTTTGAAACTACCAGTATATATATATATATATACACACATACATACATATATTTAAATGTTATCCTCAAGTTTTAGTAATGAGAAATTCAACTAGGAAGCACATAGCAGTATACAGTACATTATACAAGTAACCGCAAGAAAATGCTTGCTGTGCACCTTAAAGCCAATCCTGGTCAATGTTTCAACAATTACATTTAAATTTTTCCGGCTCCTAGTAAACTGCCTGCTGCAGGTCTCACTGTCATGCCAAACTCACAATGTCTAACTTATCTCTCATAATGTCAGGACCACTCTCCCAGTAATCTGGGATAGAGAGTGGAATCATCTCAGAATCTTCTTCCCTTATCTATTCAAAACCAGTCAGCAAGAATTGATTCTTCCCTAAAAATGCCTTTCTTGTGCCTTTAATCCTTCCCTACCCACTACAGTCACTGCACACCACACCATGATTTTTCTCTAGTTTAGTGGACTTACTCCAGCCTCTCTCACTCCTGATCCTCACCTCAAACCTCACCTCAATCCACTGCAGTGTGCATCCATCCCCATCACTCCCAAGAAGCTACTCTTGCTGGGGCCATCAAAGATCTGTTAGTCATCATGCCACTGCACACTTTCACTCCTTATCTAACTAGACCTCTTGGTCAATTAACACTCCTCAAAATTCCCTCCTCCCATTTTTCCCAAGACCTAGTTCTCCTGATTTTCCTCCTTACTTTTAACTGCAATGTCTGCATCTCTTCCCTGAGACTTTTTTTTCTCTTTATCCTTTAGATACTGGTGTTCCTGAGGACTTTATCTTTGGCTTGCTTATCTTCTCATTCTTCACTTACTTGATTATTTTTTTTACTGCCTCCAAATGTCAATGACTCACTAGGCTGTAATCCCCTGAAACCAAAGGCTGGGTCTGTCTTGTTCTGAATTTTACCTCACTGTTTAGCACATAGTCAAGCACTTTTCCTGCACCTGTATTCCAAGTCCCAGTCCTACTTCCTAGTTGCATCTTTTGCCAGCTGTGCATCTTTGAGTAAGTTAAGACATCTGTACCACAGTTTCATATTTTTTACAAAGGGAAGAGTAGTAATAACTACCTCAGAAGGCTGAGTTAAATAAATTAATAGAAATAAAGAACTAAGAATGTTGCAAGGCATATAGCAAGCATTATAAAATTGTGGATAATGTTATATCCAACCTATACATATGTATATCTAATATATACTAGACAACTCCTTCCTGACATTACATGACCAGACCAAATTCATCATGTCCCAAACTGAACAAACCCCCTACATCAACCTACCCATACTGTATTTTTTTCCTGCTAAGTTCTCTGGGGTAAGGCAATACCATCTATGCAATTAACTAAACTTCTTTCCCATTCCAGCTCATCAACTCATCAACGCATCTCTATTCTCCATTGTACAAAATCCCACCCACCCCAGCTACTTCTACTGACACAACCCAAGCTCTGGTCTCTCTGACTCACATTGTCCACTTCCTGCACTTTTGCCTCCACTGTGTGCCAGAGTGAGCTTTTTGAAAAATAATAGTTTTATCTCCAGGATAAAATGCGAGGCCTTCATGCTCTAGTCTTTGCCTTCCTTGCCAGGTTCATCTTTCATGGCTCCTTCCCTACTTTATCTTCTAAAATTAGCAAGGACAGGGAGTTCCCTGGCAGTCTAGTGGTTAGAGCTCTGTGTTTTCACCATTGCGGCTGGGGTTCACTCCCTGGTCTAGGAACTGAGATTCCACCACAAGCCACTGCATGCTGCAGCCCCCCCCAAAAAATATAGTAAAAGTAGCTGGAGTTCCCTTGTGGCCCTGGCATTGTCGCTGCAGGAGTTGCAGTCACTGCTATGGCTCAGGTTCAAAGTCTGGCTTGGAAATTTCCATCCACATGCGGTGGGTACAGACCAAAAAAAAAGTAGCAAGGACAGTAAAATCAGAGTAATAATAGTATCTGGCTGTAGGTAAGGAAATGGAAGCTTAAATAACTTAAATAAGGTGCCATAAGCCTGGATGCTGGTATGCGGCAGAGCCAGTACCCAGAGTTAAATTTGCCTCCAAAGCATGTGCTTTATTCACTACAATATGCTGCTGTTCAAATGCAGTTGTCTTCTCAAACACACATGTCACTTTCCTCTTTTATATCTTTGCACATTTTATTCCCTCAATAAAATTTCAATAATTCATTTTAATATGTGTTTGTTAGAATTTTGCTCTCTGTATAAACGAGGTGATCAGAGAAGGAAAGCACTTAGAAAATCCGCTTTTGGGAAAAGAGATCAGTGAAAAATGGTATTTAAAAGTCATATCAGAAATATCACTTTCCTTTAAAATTAAATATATATATAGTTCAATATATGGCTTGGGTTTCTCCTTTGTAAAATCTTCACTATCTTTACCACTACACAAAATTAAACTTGACTATATTGCAATGGTTTGTTAAAAATTGTCCCTGAAGTTCCTGATGTGGCTCAGAGGAAATGAATCTGACTAGTATCCATGAGGACGCAGGTTCAATCCCTGGCCTCACTCAGTGGATTAAGGATCTGGCATTGCCGTGAGCTGTGGTAGGTGAGTCACAGACATGGCTCGGATCTGACCTTGCTGTGGCTGTGGTGTACACCAGCAGCTACAGCTCTGATTCGACCCCTAGACTGGGAACCTCTATTTAGGGTATGGCTCTAAAAAAAAAGAATAAATAAATAATAAAATCTTCCCTAATTCTTTTTTTTTTTCTTTTTGTGGCCGCACCCAAAATATGTAGAAGTTCCAGGGTCGAGGATCAAACCCATACCACAATAGTGACCCAAGCCACAGCAGTGACAATTCCAGATCCTTAAACCAATGCACCACCATGGAACTAAATCTTCACTAATTCTCTCTTTTCTTTTTTAACTCAATGACTTTTATTACATTTATAGTTGTACAATGAGCATCACAACCCAATTTTATAGCATTTCCTCCCAGACTCCCAGCCCATTCCCACACACCCCCACCTATCTCCTTTGGAAACCATAAATTTTTCCCTAATTCTTAAAGATAGTAATGAATCACATGTTATAGGAGTTTTAAAAACAGAATCTCAGAGAGTTAAGCAAATATATAACAAATGCTTAATCTTAATGCCAGAAGAGGATCCATTTTACTAATTTATTCAAACTAGGAGAGCTCCCCCACTTCTGCCTAAAATCCTAATATCTTATTCTAACATTCAAGGTGCTCCACAAAACTCATTTGTCCAAATTTTCTTTCTTCTCCATTAAATGAGACTTTAACTCTAACCTGTCAAACTACACTTGGGAACACCAGCATCTTAAACTTTCCCCCTTCCAAGATTCTTATAACTCTGTTTTCTTTCTGATTATACATTATGTTAAAAAAAAAAAAAAGACAGTGGACCCAAAATGGAATTGCTTATGCTAAGCCCCAAGTCACCAAACCAAGATTTAATTTAATAGTTTCATTTCCCTCAGAAATAGAATCTTAAACCAGTCAATCAGGAATCAGCTGATCAGAACTTGTTAGGTAATGTACCCAATAGTCCCCACCTATAACCTAGGGAAAGTTACTTTGCAGTAACCAATGCACTTTTTGGGCCTAGTAGAACTTTCTTGTTTTCACTCTCTTCTCCCTGTGAAAGCCTTTCATTTTGTACAGATCCTCACAACTCCTTTGTATTGCTAGATTGGATGCTTCCTGATTCAACTCAATTTTTGCTCAAATAAACTCTTAAAAATTTTTACTATGCCTCAGTATATCTTTTAGCAAGGATTGCATACATAGGTTTTCAAGGGCTGGTCACAACCTGATAGCTTGTAAACAAACAGACTCACAAACAAGTTCAGTTTGATGGGCAGTTAAATTTTATTTTCTTAACTATATGGCAATATTCAACAGTTAGGGGCTTTCATATTAAAAACTTAACTATTCTTGGTTACAGCTCTGATTAAAACATTTTGTTCTCTCCATGAAAAAAAAAAAAAAAACTAGAAGCCAGATTTTCTGCAAAAACTGGAAGGTTAAGTAGACTTAAGTTCCTGCAAAACATCAACTGGCTGAAATTGACTAGAGGCTGCCCTCCTTGAATGAAGGGGGTCTAACATCACCCCAGCCTGCATTATTCCTGTCAGTATTTGACCTTCTGACTCTTGTTTTAAGAATTAGACCAAGTGCCAAAGAGTCCTGAAGTGTTTTCCTAGATTCTCGGGGCCCTCTAATCTCAATCATATTTTAGTTCAAAGTGCCTATTATTTATTATCTTTCATCTGCAATGAATCATGTGTTACTCTATGGAAATTCTCATATTATTATCCTGACATTGCAGAGGACAGAGATAAAGAGGCTTTGAGGCAAAGAAGCAAGCATTTTTTTAACTCGATGAATTTTACTATATTTATAGTTGTAAAACCATCATTATAACCTAATTTTAGAACATTTCCATCCAAAACCCCAAGTCCATCCCTCCCCCCAACCTGTCCCCTTTGGTAACCATAAGTTTTTCAAAGTCTGTGAGTCTATTTCTGTTCTGCAAATAAGTTCATTTGTACCTTTTTTTTTTTTAGATTCCACACATAAGTGATAGTATATGATGTTTATATCTCAATGTCAAACGCTAGCACTTAGCACAATAATTAATTTCTAGGTGCATCCATATTGCTGCAAAAGCCATTATTTCAAACTTTTTTATGGCTGCGTAGTATTCCACTGAGTATATGTACCACATACTCTTTTTTTTTTTTTTTTTTGCTTTTTAGGGCCTCACCTGTGGCATGTCAAAGTTTCCAGGGCTAAGGGTCGAATTGGAGCTACAGCCACAGCAATGCCAGATCCAAGCCTCTTCTGTGAACTATACCAAAACTCGTGGCAACACCAGATCCTTAACCCATTGAGCAAGGCCAGGGATCAAACCTGCACCCTCATGGAAACTAGTCGGATTAATTTCCGCTGAGCCACAATGGGGACTCCCCACATCTTCTTTATCCACTCCTCTGTCGATGGACATTTAGGTTGCTTCCATGTCTTGGCTGTTGTATACAGTGGTGCAATGAACATTGAGGTACATGTGTCTTTTCGAGAGTCATGGTTCTCTCCAGATAGATGCCCAGGAGTAGGATTGCTGGATCAAATGATAACTCTATTTTTAGATTTTTGAGCAATCTCCATACTGTTTTCCATAGTGGTTGTACCAATTTACATTCCCACCAGCAGTGTAAGAGGGTTTCCTTTTCTTCACACCCTCTCCATCATTTATTGTTTGTAGATTTTTTGATGATGGCCATTTTGGCTGGTGTAAGGTGGTAACTCATAGTACTTTTGATTAACATTTCTCTAATAACTAGTGATGTTGAACAATTTTTCATGTGTTTTTGGCCATCTGTATGTCTTCCTTGGAGAAAGGTCTGTTTAGAGCTGCTGCCCATTTTTTTTGATGGGGTCAATTGTTTCTTATTTAATTTTATTTATTTATTTATTTATTTATTTATTTATTTATTTATTTAGACTTTTCTAGGGCCGCACCCACAGTATGTGGAGGTTCCCACACTAGGGGTCAAATCAGAGCTGTGGCCGCTGGCCTTCGCCAGAGCCACAGCAACTCGTGATCCGAGCCATATCTGCAACCCATGCCACAGTTCACGGCAGTGCTGGGTCCTTAACCCACTGAGCGAGGCCAGAGACAAACCCACAACTTTAAGGTTCCTAGTCGGATTTGTTAACCGCTGTGCCACCAAGGGAACTCCGATTGTTTTTTAATATTGAGCTAAAGGAGGTGTTCATATATTTCAGATTAACCCCTTGTCAGTTGCTTTATTTGTAAATATTTTCTCCCACTCTATGGGTTGTCTTTTCATTTTGTTTAGGGTTTCCTTTGCTGCACAAAAACTTTTAAGTTTAGTTAGGTCTCATTTGCTTATTTTTGTTTTTATTTTTACTACTCTAGAAGGTGGATCTGAGAAAATACTGCTGCAGTTTGAGTCAGACATTGTTCAGCCTAAGTTTTCTTCTAAGATTTTTATAGTATTCACTCTTATATTTAGGTCTTTAAACAATTTTGTGTGTGTGTGTGTCTTTTTAGGGCCACTCCCATGGCATATGGAAGTTCCTAGGCTAGGGGTTGAATTGGAGCTGAAGCTGCCGGCCTACACCACAGCCACAGCCATGCTGGATCGAAGCCACCTCTGCAACCTACACCACAGCTCATAGTCCAGGGATCAAACCTGCGTCCTTATGGATTCTAGTTGGATTCGTTAACCACCGAGCGATGACTGGAACTCTTATTTAAACCATTTTGAGTTTATTTTTGTGTATGGTGTTAGAGTGTTTGAATTTCATTCTTTTATGTATAGCTGTCTAGTTTTCCCAGCAACACTTATTGAAGGGATTGTATTATCTCCATTGTATTTTTTTTTGCCTCCTTTGTCATAGATTTGCTGACCGTAGGTGCATGGGTTCAATTCTGGGCTTTCTTTTTTTTTTGTCTTTTTGCCATTTCTTTGGGCCACTCCTGTGGCATATGGAGGTTCCCAGGCTAGGGGTCGAATCGGAGCTGTAGCTGCCAGCCTACGCCAGAGCCACAGCAACGTGGGATCTGAGCCGCGTCTGCAAACTACACCACAGTTTACGGCAACGCCGGATCCTTAACCCACTGAGCAAGGGCAGGGACGGAACCCGCAACCTCATGGTTCCTAGTCGGATTCGTTAACCACTGTGCCATGATGGGAACTCCAATTCTGGGCTTTCTATGCAGTTCCATTCATCTATATTTTTGCCTTTGTGCCGGTACCATACTGTTTTGATGACTATAGCTTTGTAGTATAGTCTGAGGTTAGTGATCCTGATTCCTCCAGCTCCATCTTTCTCAGGACTGCTTTGGCTATTAGAGTCTTTTGTATTTCCAAACAAATTTTAAAATATTTTTTTTCTGTTCTGTGAAAAATGCCATGGCTAATTTGATAGGGAATATGCTGAACCTGTAGTTTCCCTTGGGTGGTATATTGATTTTGACAATATTTATTCTTTCAATCTAAGAGCATGGTATATCTTTCCATCTGGTTGTGTTGTCTGATTTTTTTCATCAGCATCTTACAGTTTTCAGAGTACTTGTCTTTTGTCTCTTTAGGTAGGTATGTTGCTAGATTTTTTTTTTTTTTTTGATGCAGTGGTAAATGGGATTGTTTTCTTTCTTTCTTTCTTACTTTATTTCCTTCTTATGGCCACACCCACAGCATATGGAAGTTCCCAGGCTAGAGGTCAAATCGGAGCTATGCCACAGCCACAGCCACGCCATATCTGAGCCACATCAGTGATCTACACTACAGCCACGGCAATCCCAGATCTTTAACCCACTGAGTGGGGCCAGGAATCTAACCCACATCCTCATGGATATTAGTTGGGTTTGTTACCCCTGAGCCACATTAGGAACTCCCCTAATTTCTTATTCTGATCTTTTGTTGTTAGTATATAGAAATGCAGTTGATTTCTGTGTATTAATTTTATATCCTAGGACTTTATACCAAATTAATCAATGAGCTCTAATGTTTCTCTGGTTGCATCTTTAGGACTTTCTAGGTACAGTATCATGTCATGTGCAAACAGTGATACTTTTACTTCTTCATTTCTAATCTGGATTCCTTTTATTTCTTGTTCTTCTCTGATTGCTGTGGCAAGGACTTCCAAAACTATGTTGAAAAGAAGTGGTTAGAGTACACATCTTGGTCTACCTCCTGATCATAGTGGGAATTCTTTCAGCTTTTCACTATTGAGAATGATGTTAACTGTGGGTTTGTCATATATGGCCTTTATTTTGCTGAGGTGGGTTCCCTCTATTCCAACTTTCTGGAGAGTTTTTTTTTAATCAGAAATGGGCATTGGATTTTGCCAAAAGCTTTTTCTGTGTCTATTGAGAGGATCATATGGGTTTTTTTATTCTTCAGTTTGTTAATGCAGTATATCACACTGATTGATTTGTGGATATTGAAAAATCCTTGGATCCCTGGGATAAATCCCACTTAATCGTGGTGTAATCCTTTTAATGTATTGCTGTATTTTGTTTGCTATTATTTTGTTGAGGAATTTGCATCTATGTCATGAGTGATATTGGCCTGTAATTTTCTTTTTTGTGATGTCTTTGTCTGCTTTTTGGTAGCAGGGTGATAGTGGCCTCATAGAATGAGTTTGGGAGTGTTCCTTCCTCTGCAATTTTTTAGAATACTTACAGAATGAGAGGTGTTAACTTGTCTCTGAATTTTTTTTCTTTTTTCTTTTTTTGCTTTTTACAGCCGCACCTGCAGTATATGGAAATTCCCAGGCTAGGGGTTGAATTGGAGATACAGCTGCCAGCCTTCACCACAGCCACAGCAATGCTGGATCCTTAACCCAGTGAACGAGGCCAGGGATTGAACCCACATCTTCATGGATACTAGTGGGATTAGTTTCTGCTGCACCAGGAAGGGAACTCGCAACTCTTTTTTAAATTTTTTATAGAATTCACCTGTGAATCCATCTCGTCCTGGAATATTGTTTCTTGGAAGTTTTTAAATCTCAGTTTCAATTTCAGTACTTGTGATTGGTCTCTCCATCTTTTCTATTTCTTCTTGGTTTAGTTTTGGAAGATGGTATTTTTCTAAGAATTTGTCCATTTCTTCTAGGTTGTGCATTTTATTGGCATATAGTTGCTTGTAGTAGTCTTTTATGATCTGTCGTATTTCTGTGATGCTCATTGTAACTTCTCCTTTTTCATTTCTAATTTTATTGACTTGATTCCTCTCTCTTTGGTTTTCGCTTTTTTATTTCATTTATTTCTGCTCTGATCTTTTTTTTTTTTTTTTTTTTTTTTGGTCTTTTTGCCTTTTCTAGGGCTGCTCCCATGGCATATGGAGGTTCCCAGGCTAGGGGTCTAATCAGAGCTGTAGCCGCTGGCCTACACCAGATCCACAGCAATGCAGGATCTGAGCCATGTCTGCGACCTACACCACAGCTCACAGCAATGCCAGATCCTTAACCAACCCACCGAGCAAGGCCAGGGATCAAACCCACAACCTCATGGTTCCTAGTCAGATTTGTTAACCGCTGAGCCACGACTGGAACCCCTCTGCGCTGATCTTTATGATTTCTTCGTCTAACTTTGGGGTTTGTCTGTTCTTTTTCTAGTTGCTTTAGGTATAAAGTTAGGTTGCTTATTTGAGACTTTTCTTGTTTCCTGAGGTAGGCTTCTTTTACTATAAACTTTCCTTTTAGAACTGCTTTTGCTGTATCCCATAAGTTTTGGATAATTGTGTTTTCATTTTCATTTCTCTCTAGGTATTTTTTAATTTCCTCTGATTTCTTCAGTGATCTGTTTAGTAGCATGTTGTTTAGTCTCCACATGTTTGAGTTTTTTGCAGTTTTGTTTTCTTGTTGTCGATTTCCAGTCTTATAGCATTGTGGTCAGAAAAGATGCTTGATATGATTTCAATTTTCTTAAATTTACTGAAGCTTGATTTGTGGCCTAGAATGTGATCTCTCCTAGAGAATGTTCTGTGTGCACTTGAGAAGAATGTGTATTCTGCTGTTTTTGAATGGAATATTCTATAAATATCTACTAAGTCCATCTGGTCTAATGCATCATTTAAGGCCTGGGTTTCCTTGTTGAATTTCTGTCTGGATGATCTGTCCATTGCTGCAAGTGGGTTGTTAAAATTCTCCACTATTATTGTGTTATTGTCAATTTATTTTTTTAGGGCTGTTAGTAGTTGCCTTATATATTGAGGTGATCCTATGTTGGGCGCATGTATATTTACAGTTGTTATATCTTCTTCTTGGAACGATCCTTTGATCATTATGTCAAGTCCTTTGTCTCTTATTCTTTATTTTAAGGTCTGTTTTGTCTATTATGAGTATTGCTCAGCTTTTTTTGATTCCCATTTGCATGGAATATTTTCTTCTATCCTCTAACTTTCAATTTGTGTGTGTCCCTAGAACTGAAGTTGGTCTCTAGAAGACAGCATATATATATCAGTCTTGTTTTTGTATCCATTCAGCCAGTCTATGTCTTTTGGTTGGGACATTTAGTACATTTACATTTAAGGTAATTATTACATGTATGTTCTTATTCCCATTTTGTTCATTGTTTTGGATTTGTTTTTGTTTGTCTTTTTTCTTCTCTCATTCTCTTCTTTTGTAGTTTAATGACTATCTTTAGTGTTTGGATTGCTTTTCTCATTTGCACATGAACCTATTGCAGATTTTTGTTTTGCAGTTACCATGAAGTTTTTATATAGGAGTCTATATATATATACAAGATGCTTTGAAGTTATTGGTCTCTTAATTTAAAATGCATCTCCAGCATCCTGGATGTGTACCTTCCTCTTTTCACGATTTCTCGTTTTGGTAGCATATTTGTATGTGGATGATTTCATACCTGTACTATATGCATGCCTTTGCTGATGAGCCTTGTCATTTATAATTTTCTTGTTTGTAGTTGTGGCCTTTTCTTTTCTACCTAGACAAGTTCCTTTAGCATTTGTTGTAAAGCTGGTTGAGTGGTGCTGAATTCTCTTAGTTTTTGATTATCTGTAAAGCTTTTGATTTCTTTTTCAAATCTGAATAAGAGACTTGCTGGGTAGAGTAATCTTAGTTGGATGTTTTTTTCCATTCATCACTTTAAGTATATTGTGCACTCCCTTCTGGTGTGCAGAGTTCCTGCTGAAAAAAATCAGCCTTATTGGGTTCCCTTGTCTGTTTTTTGTTCCTTTTCCCTAGCTACTTTCAATATTTTCTCTTTGTCTTTAATTTTGGTTAGTTTGATTAATATGTGTCTCAGGGTATTCATCCTTGGGTTTATTTTATATGGTATTTGTTGTGCTTGCTAGATTTGAGTGAGTGATTCCTTCCCCATGTTAGGGAATTTTTTAGCTATTATATCTTCAACTATTTTCTCTGTCCCTTTCTCTCTCTCTTTTCTTTCTGACACCCTTATAATGTGGATGTTGGTGTGTTTAAAGTTGTCCCAGTGTTCTCTTAGATTGTCTTCATTTCTTTTCACCCCTCTTTCTCTATTCCACATCAGCGATTTCTACCAGCCTCCCTTCCACCTCGCTTATTCATTCTTCTGCCCTATATATTCTGCTATTGTTTCCTTCTAGTGAATTTTTTATTTGTTATTGTATTTTGCATCTCTGCTTATTTGATCTTTAAATCTTCTATTTCTTTGTTCAGTGTTTCTTGTAATTTATCAATCTTTGCCTCTAGTTTATCTCTAAGATCTTGAGTCATCTTTACCATCATTAGCCTAAAGTCTTTTTCATGGAGGGTGCTAATCTCCAGATCACTTAGCTGTTTTTCTGGGGGTTTTTCTTGTTTCTTTATGTGGGTCATACTTTTCTGCCTTTTCGTTTTGTATGGTGTTTGTGTGGTGGTCCCTTTTTGCAGTCAATAGAGTTGTAGTTTTCTTGCTTCTGATGTCTTCCCCCTTGTGGCTGAAGTTAGTCAGGGGCTTGCTGCAGGCCCACTGGTATTGGGGCTGATTCTTATCCCTCTGGTGGGTGGGGCTTTGTCTGTGGTTGTGATGAGAGGCACCTGTGTGCCTAGGCAGTCTTTAGGCAGCCTGTTTGCTGATGAGTGGGGCTGTGGTCCAGGCTGTTAGTTGTTTGGCCTGGGGCTTCTCTGCCCTGACAGGTGGGGCCGGATTTTTCCAAAATGGCCACCTCCAGGGGATTCCATGCTGAGGATTATTCCTGAGACCTCTGCTTCCGCTGTCCTTCCCCTGTTTTCTCAGGAGATCCTCCAACATTCACAGGTAGGTCTGACCCAGATTCTTGTGGAGTCTCTGCTTTTCCCTGGGACCCAGTGAACATGAAAGCCTATGTGTGCCCTTCAAAAATGTATTCTCTGTTTCCCCCAGTCCTGTGCAGCTCCTACACAAGCCCTGCTGGCCTTTATCACCAAATGCCCTAGGGGACCCTCCTCCCAATGCCAGTACCCCAGGCATGGGAACCTACTATGGGGCTTGAAACTCTCACTCCTGTGGGTGAGCCTCTGTGATATAGCTATTTTCTGGTCTGTGGATTGCCCACCCAGTGTGTATGGGATTGCTTATATCACATGAGCATCCCTCCTACCATCTTCATGAAGTTTCTTCTTTGTCTTTTGGTATAAAATATCTTTTCTGGAGTTCCCATCGTGGCGCAGTGGTTGACGAATCCAACTAGGAACCATGAGGTTGCGGGTTTGGTCCCTGCCCTTGCTCAGTGGGTTAACGATCCGTCGTTGCCATGAGCTGTGGTGTAGGTTGCAGACGCGGCTCGGATCCCGCGTTGCTGTGGCTCTGGTGTAGGCCGGTGGCTACAGCTCCGATTCAACCCCTAGCCTGGGAACCTCCATATGCCGCGAGAGCGGCCCAAGAAATAGCAACAACAACAACAACAACAAAAAGACAGAAAAAAAAAAAATCTTTTCTGGTATTTTTCAGTCTATTTTGTTGATGGTGGTTCAACAGTTGGTTGTAATTTTGTTGTTTTTGTGAGAAAAGGTCAGAGGGCGTTTTTAAAATGTTACAGGGTGCAATGATAATTATTGGTTGCTCAGTCAACAAATACATGTTTTGTTCCTGATTTGGGGATTCCCAGATCACCAAGACAATATTCCTGATGTAGTGCCAGGCACTAAGGTAATCAATACCCATACATGACCCCATTTACTCTTTGTAACAATGCTATGAAGTAGACAATTTCCCACTTTACAAATGAGGAGGCAGGGGCAGACTAGGTCTCTAACTGGATGAATTCATCCTTGTTAACAATGCACAGTCTGGAATCTACTTCTTGGCTTTGAAGATCACTGCAAGCTAGGTGGATCAGCTGACAAAAACTAATTCATTAGAGGTAAATGCTCAAGGGACTTATGTCTTGGTCAAAAATGTCACCTTATTATTTTACAAGTTAGATATTCATGTTAACAAGTCAATGCATTCTCTTTTTTGGTCCTCAATGCTTCAGAAGCTAAGCCATAATTGAAAGTGGCTTAGTATGCAAGGCATCAGTGAAGAAGAAATTAACTGAAGGCTTTTACTGGCCAGTTTATCCAACTATCCAACTTACTATGCCACATTAGAATCTGTCAAGATTCTGCCAGACCACCTACCTGCTCAAGTGCCCTCTTCCCATTTTAAATAGTGATTTAAGCATATTAGACAAACCCACATGTTTTGTGATCTTCTCTAGACTCCATGCAGCCTACTCTCTGCCTTTTTGTTGTTATTATTTGCTTTATTCAGTTATAAATCATTAGGTCACAACTTTTTATATCTACTCAGACTTTGTTTCAATTTCCAGGCCTTACTTTTGCTTCTTTTGGACCTGAAAAGAACCTTGTCTTCTAAGGGAACCATGAGAAATAGCTAATCTGTTTCATTTTATACTGGCTTGGTTACCTAATTCTCATCTTTCTGGGAAGCACTTCATAGTAGCCGTTATGCATTGCTTCAGGTATCCTATTTTTATTTAATTTGTAGGTGCTTATGTTTTGTCTTCCTAACCAGATTGTAAACCAGTTTGAAGGCAGTGATAATAACATATTCGAAGAGTTTTACTATCTGTTCCCATTTTATTCACAAAACCTCTGAGCAAAATCATTCACACTAATATTTTTCCCCTGTTTTTTTTTTTGTTTGTTTGTTTGTTTTTCTTTTACAAAAAGTGAAAATTGAAGTTAGGAGAAGTAAATTGACCTACCTAAGCTTATAAAATCAGTCAATGGCAAGACTAAGTTCTAGTCCCAGGTCTTGTGGTCTAAAATCATCATACTTTCTACTACATTAATCTGCTTACATGTGACTGTTCTTAATGTTCTCTTTTGTGCCCCAAAGCATTACATTGGAAATACTGAATAAATACTTAAAGAGGTTCGTTATTGTAATTATAAGCCAATGAGTCATAATTCTTACTATATGCATATTAACATAGCAATTTGTATACGTCCCAACAATGCAAATGGTTATTATTTGATATCATTCTAGATGAGTTTTTCTCAGTGTATAGCCAGTGGCATACCAGAATATAGTCATTTAGGATGTCTGTCAAAACTGCCATTCCTGAGTTTTTCTCCAATTCTGTTGACTCAGACTGCCTGGAGATGGGAGCCTAGAAACATGCATTTCAACAAGCTTTCCACCTGAGAATTAATCACATTGAAGTTTGACAATCACTGTTTTAAATAAACATATGAGGGCAGAGTGAATATAAAATAAAAGTTTCTCTTGGAAAGACAATGTCAACACATAAAAATATATATTCCAACATACAAAAATAATAGAGAAGAGGGTACATTTCCTTGATTTTAAGATACCCTCAGTTGTAAGATACACCACGGGTTTCATAATAGTTTTTGACGAAAAGAGGATTAAATCCTCAAACAAGTTTAATTCTTAATTTAGAAAATTTTAAATATTAAGAAAATGTACCTTAGGCCTAAGGAAATTCAGTAAATTTTATTTTAAATGGTGTAGTAAAAACAGAAGAGTCTGGAGATGGAAAAGTGGATATTGTGTGAGTAGACTTTGAAAAAAAAATTTTTTTTTGGTCATGCCCAGGCCATGTGGAGGTGCCTAGGCCAGGGGCTGAACCTGCACAACAGCAGTGACACAAGCTGCAAAAGAACACCTTTTTAAATTTATTTTATTTTATTTTATTTTTTTTTTTCTTTCTTTCTTTCTTTCTTTCTTTCTTTCTTTCTTTCTTTCTTTCTTTCTTTCTTTCTTTCTTTCTTTCTTTCCTTCTTTCAACTAGGGAGACTGGGATTCCTGCTGTGATGCAGTGGGTTAGGAACCTGAATGAAGTGTCTCAGGTTTCTACAGATGTATGGGTTTGATCCCTGGCCTGGCACAGTGGGTTAAAGGATCTGGAGTTGCTCCAGCCACAGCATAGGTCACAGTTGTGGCTCAGATTCATTCTCTGGCCCAGGAACTTCCATATACCATGGGCACGGCCATAAAATTAAATAAGTAAATAAATAAAGGAAATGAAATGCGCCAATGATTTGTATAGATATAATTAATGGAGTGAAAAAAACTAATCTATAGAAAGAAGGTTGTTGTTATACTTTAGTAGCTGATAAGGGTGGTTAAATAGAATGAAGATAGGTGAGTTAACGAATCCGACTAGGAACCATGAGGTTGCGGGTTTGATCCCTGGCCTTGCTCAGTGGGTTAAGAATCTGGCATTGCCATGAGCTGTGGCATAGGCCAGCAGCTACAGCTCCGATTGGACCCCTGGCCTGGAAACCTCCATATGCCACGGGAGTAGCACAAGAAATGGCAAAAAAAAGACAAAAAAAAAAAAAAAAAAGAATGAAGACAGATGAAGAAAAGCTTTTACTGCCAGGCCAACTCATGATATTTAGTGGTTAAGGGAGTACTTTAAAAGGTTTTTCAGCAGTAGTTGGGAATAATGAAATCACTATTTAATCTAGCAATATTTACAATATACTCAAAAGAAAAGAAATTGTAGTAGAAAAATCAGTTTACTCCAACACACTCACTGACCTAGGATAGCACCAATGTAATGCAAGGTCTGGATAAACATTGAAGGAAGAGTCAAATCTTGATTTAACTTTCACTTCTGGAAATTTATCTTAGGAATATGATTTAAGTATAGATATAAAAATTTGGTTCCAAGGATCTTGACTGCAATGAAGTTCAAAATACCTAAAAAATGAAAATGATCTAAATGTCCAAGAAATAGGGATTGGCTCAACCATAAAAGAGTATATTATTAATTCACCAGGAATGTTGTGGATGAATGGATATTAATACATAAACTTATTCACAACATATTTATAATTGAAAAAAATGTGTTTAGGATGGTTTAATTCTTATATACAAAAATATGTATGTGTTCAGATGCCTCAAAAAGTTTGGGAAGAAGAGATATACACTGAAGTATCACTAGTGTTGTTTCTAATACTTCATTCTACATAGTGTGACAAAGGGTGTTTTTTATTTTCTTCTTTTTGCTCGTCTATGTTCTCTATTTTTCTTTTTTCTTTTTTTTTTGTTTGTTTGTCTTTTTGCTTTTTAGGGCCACACCAGTGGCATATGGAGTTTCCCAGGCTAGGGGTTGAATCGGAGCTACAGCTGCCAGCCTGTGCCACAGCCACAGCAAAGCAGGATCCAAGCATCTGCAACCTACACCACAGCTCATAGCCACACCAGATCCCCAACCCACTGAGCAAGACAAGGGATTGAACCTACATCCTCACGGATACTAGTCAGATTCGTTTCCACTAGGCCACAAAGTGAACTCCCTCTAATTTTTCTAAAATGAATATGTTTTTGTTTTGTACTAAAAATGGGACTTGCTGACTGTGAGGAAATTAAAACAAAACTACTTGAATGTTTTAAGCCTGGGTGACAGAGACTGATACTAACATGGAAAAATGTGGAAAGACAAGGACAGAAAAGCATTTCGAGATATTTCTCAAGGGAGAGTATATAGAAAAATGGCCAAAAGATTAAGTGTGGAGAAATGTGGAGTTCTGGGAGAATAATGAAAAATAACATTGGTTAAAGACATGGAAGCAACTTAAATGTTCACCAATAGGTGAATGGATAAAGAAGGTGTGGTACATATATACAATGGAATACTACTCAGCCATAAAAATAACAAAATAATGCCATTCACAGTAACATGGCTAGCCCTAGAGATTATCATACTAAGTAATGTAAGTTAGAAAGAAAGAGAAAATACCATATGATATCACCTATATATGGAATGTAAAGTATCACACAAATGAACCTATCTACAAAACAGAAATAGATTCAAACAGAGAACAGACTTGTGGTTGCCAAGGGGGAGCGGGAAGGGAGTGGGATGGACTGGGAGTTTTGGAGTAACAGATGCAAACTATTACATTTAGAATAGATAAGCAATGAGGTCCTACCATGTAGCATAGGGAACTAGATCGAATCTCCTTGAATATACCACAATGGAAAATAATATTTCTTTAGGAAAAGAATATAGGAGTTCCCATTGTGGTGCAATGGAAACAAATCCAACTAGTATCCATGAGGATGCAAGTTCAATCCCTGGGTTAAGGCTCTTGTGTTGCTGTGAGCTGTGCTGTAGATCTCAGCCATGGCTGGGATCCCGCATAGGGTGGCAGCTGTAGCTCTGATTTGACCCCTACCTTGGAAACTTCCATATGTGCAGGTGCAGCCCTAAAAAGAAAAAAAAAGAAAAAAGAAGTAGGAGTTGCCACTGTGGTTCATCAGGTTAAAAACTCAACTAGTATCCATGAAGAGGCAGGTTTGATTCCTGGCCTTGCTCAGTGTGTTAAGAATCTGGTGTTGCTGCAAGCTGCAGCATAGGTTGTAGATGTGGCTTGGATCTGGCGTGGCTACAGCTGTGGAGTAAGCCTCAGGTGAAGCTCTGATTTGACTACTAGCCTGGAAACTTCCATATGCCACAGGTGTGCCCCCCCAAAAAAAGGGCAACAACAACAATAAGGAATGTAGGAGTTCTGTGGTGCAGTGGGGTTAAGGATCTGGCGTCGTCCCCGCAGCTGTTTGGGTCACTGCTATGGCTGGGGTTCAATCCCTAGCTGCCGTGGGTGACTCCAAAAAGGAAAAAAAAAAAGAATGTGAACAAAGTTTAAAAATTAAAGAAAAAATAAAGAGGCTCAAATGTTCTAAAGTTAGATTAGGTGATGGTCACATAATCCTGTAACAATATTAAAAAAAACAAAACTTGGAATTGTGCAACTTAAATGGGTGAATTATATAATATGTGAACTCTATCTCAAAAAACAGGGTTTTTTTTAAATAACATTGTAGAAGGTGAATTTAGAAGCCCTTTTATCTTGCTAAGGTTTATTTATTGGCAGAAGGGATGAGGAGAGGAGGCTTCCCTTAATGCTAGAATAGCAATTCTTTATCAGAATCACCTAGTGGTCTTGTTAAAACACAGACTTCTGTGTTGCTCTGCTCTATACCCAGAGTTTCTGATTCTGTAGATCTGGGTAGGACTAGCTGGCTGCAACAATTCTGTTTATACTGTTGAAAATGGAAATTTGCCGTTGTCTCTCAGAAATGTTAAAGGATTTGGATAAGCATAATGACTCATGCAGATATTCTTTGCTATTAAATTTCAGTCATGGTCAAGCTTAGGGTTACCAACAGGGAAACTGAGGGCAGGAGGGATAAGTTGGAGGATGTAGTTTGCACATGCACACTACTACATATAGGGTAGCTAACAGGGACTACTGTATAGCAGAGTGTGGTCTACTCAGTGTTCTGTATTCTACATGGGAAAAGAATAGAAATATGTATGTATATAACTGATCCACTTTACTGTTAACCTAAAGCTAACACAATTTAATTCAACTATACTCCAATAAAAACTTTAAAATTTCGGGATTAGGAATTCACATTTAGGTAAAGACGGGCTAACACATTTTTGTGAGGAAATTGTTATGGCATATAATGTACATTATGCCAGATGAGTTGTTTAGCTGATTATTTTGGAATCATTTTTCATATTGGTTTGGTATTCATAGCAAAGTTACCATATACCATGCACACAGTATATTTAGCACCGGAATAGTACATTGGGGTTCACTCATGTTGTCATATGTTCTGAGTGCAGACAAGTGCTGACAAACACCTCATACAGAATATGTTCACTGCCCTAAAATTTTTCAAAAAAATATAAAAAGAGAATTTACATTTTTAACAATTCCCAGGCGGTGTTGATATTGCTAATCCCCAAACCACACTTTGAGACCAATTGTACTAGAGGTGAGAGAGATCTGGCAAATTGTTGGGTTGGCAGGGCAGAAATATGCTTGAGAGACGTCCTAAGGCATTGAGATATGCTTAATCCAATAACAAATCCTTAACCAGCTAGCCAGCAGAGCCCCTTCATCCCAAAGCAAAAAGAGCCCAGATTGCAGAGGAGCAAGGGGACTTGGTTTGTGACGGTCAGTGAGAAAGAGCCTGGGTGCAGGAAGTTAAAAAACAAAACAATTACAACAAAACCCTTAACCATTGGGAACAGGGATTGTGAGTTGAAAGTAATGAAATATATTCCTTGAATTCATTCCTGTACTCATATTTAGGTCCCATTTTTAAAAAAGACTACATAAGTAAAATTGAGAAATTTGTTTCATTAAAACTCTAGCATATATTAGAGCTATAATAAAAGGGGAAAGAAGGTCATTTTCCTCCATTCACCACAATGCATCTTTAACACCACCAGGACAGACTAGCATCTGGTGAAACAGCATGTGGTAGAAGCAGCACCTGGTAGAGTATCATAGGATTGGATTTGTTCCTGAACAGGTGTGGGACTCCTCATGGGGGCTCTCAGAAATAATTAAATAGGGGATGTACTTTACAGGAGGCTGGAGTTTTTGCATAGTCAGTTGAGGGCCAGAGCCAGGGCAATTTGAGTTACATGAAAATCTCTGATTTCAACCTAAAATTTTATCACCCTCTCTTGCACAGAAAGCTAAGAGAAGAGGAATAAAGGTATATATGCCCTGGATCTGTGCAATCTTCTGTTCAGAGCCAATTTTGATTCAGATAACAGTAAAGAACCATCATCATTTGTAGGATCATCAACAGAATAAAAGCAAGATGTTTGAACTATAACTCTTATATAAGATAAACTGCAGACTGGGGAATAACTAGAATGTGGTTATAGTCTAGTAGTAATGTGATAAGAACTCAGCTACAAAGTGGCTACAGACGACCAAAATAGTAAAGAGGAGTCTAATATCAGAAAGACCTGATGAGAAAATAATCAGTAAATAAACTAGGGTAAAAGTCAAAGATAGCACCAAGTTTTCTATCATTATAGCTAGAAAAGCTATGATCCAACTACGAAAAACAGGCTTTTAACAGAATAATTATTTTGAGAATTAGAGATACATATTTTTGGATTTCTTAAGCCTGAGATAATAACTAGCCTGTGCTTTAATTAGAAGAGTTTAGCTTAATTTCTCCTTAATTATCTCACACCAAAGATTTTGTTCTTATTCAAATTTAAGTTATTGCTTATACCACTCCTTTAGTATTACTAAACTCACTTATATACTCAACGATCAATCCATGTGACTATCTTATTTCACAAAGAAATTTTGCTCTCTCACAGTATAAAGCCAATGCTTCACACTTGAATTCCCCATATCTCACTCTCTGGCACTAATGATAACTCCATACTAAGTATACTATTTTATAGCATATGGTTTAGATATTCTTTGAAAAATATAAAGGATATATTAAAAATTATGATCAATATTATAAGAGATGAAAGGTCAGAAAGCCATCAAACAATATAAAGGAACTAGAAAGAACTCTTTGAAATTAAATGTACAACAGTGTCAATAAACAATGCATCAAAAAGAATTGAAAAATAAATTTGAGGAAATCTTAGAAAGTAGAACAAAAAGTTAAACAGAATTAGAGAAAAGATAAGAAATATAAAAGAAATGAAAAAATAAATTTCCCAAAACTGAAGGATATAAATTTCTACATTGAATGTGATCTCCAAATGCCCAGCCCACCGACTAAAGCAAGACCCATCCAAAGGTATATCAAATACTGAAATGTCAGAACACCAAGAAGAAAGAAAAGACCAAATAAACATTAGAGAGAGGAAATAGGTTATATACAAAGGTTCTGGAGTTTAATAGTATCAGACTACGACCACCTAGAAGCTAGAAGATAGTTGATCAATGACCTTTTTTTTTTTTTTTTCTGTCATTTTACAAATTCTTCTTTTCCTTTTTTTTTTTTTTTTTTTTTTTTTTTTTTGTATATTTAGTGGCATATGGAAATTCCTGGGCTATGGGTAGAATTATAGCAGCAGCTGCTAGCGTACAGCACAGCTCATGGCAACGCTGGATCCTTAACCCACAGAGGGAGGCCAGGGATCAAACCTTCATCCTCAGGGATACTAGTGATAGTAGTCTACTAGTCGGGTTCGTTAACCACTGAGCCACGACAGGAACTCCAATAATTTTTTTTTTTTTGTCTTTTTTTTTTTGCTATTTCTTTGGGCCGCTCCTGTGGCATATGGAGGTTCCCAGGCTAGGGGTCAAATCGGAGCTGTAGCCGCCGGCCTACACCAGAGCCACAGCAACTCGGGATCTGAGCCGCGTCTGCAAACTACACCACAGCTCACGGCAACGCCGGATTGTTAACCCACTGAGCAAAGGCAGGGATCGAACCCGCAACCTCATAGTTCCTAGTCGGATTCGTTAACCACTGTGCCACAACGGGAACTTCAATGACTTTTAAATGAAGAAAAAGTATCTCCAATGTTTAATTTTATATCCAGACAAACTATAAAATAGCTAGAATAAAGGTCTAGCTATTTTCAGACAAACATGACCTACAAAAATGTGCTTCCTATGCATTCTTTCTCAGAAAGCTAAGAATATGTTCCCCTAAACCATGGAAAAAAGAGAGGAGGTCAAGAAAGGAATCAACATGTAAGAGGGGAAGAAGGAATTCCTAAGATAACACAACAATAAAAAGAAATCCCAAGATAAGAGCTGTGCAGCAAGCCTATAAAACAAGTCCAGATCAGAGCAAGAGAGCTGAGTGTTCCAGAGAGAGGTACTCATGATTAACATGGGTCTGAGAAGTAACTTGATATGGTTAACCATACTATAAGTTAACCATACTGAGTTAGTGATTAGATGAAGAGTAAACCAAACAAACGAAATGATGAGCCAGTTGTTAATTCTAGGAAAAACAAAACTTTAACAAGAAAAGTAACCACAGTCACAGTAAAATACCTGGTTTAGTGGTGAATGATGAATATATAACTGTAATATATTAAATTTTTGAGTTCTTTGATCAAAAATTTGAAATAGGAATTCCCATGGAGGCTCAGTGGAAATGAATCTGACTAGTATCCATGAGGACTCAGGTTCAGTCCCTGGCCTTGCTCATGGATTAAGGATCCAGCCTTGCCCTGAGCTGTGGTGTAGCTCCTGCTGGATCAGGCTGGCAGCTGTATCTCTGATTGGACCCCTAGCTTGGGAATCTCCATATGCTGCAGGTGCAGCCCTAAAAAGAAAAAAAAAAAAAAAAAAGAAAGAATTGATAGGTTGGAGGCAGAGAAGGAAGAATGGTGTGAAAGAAAAGAACTAAATGTTCATCTTTCATGGGAATAAATCAATAAACAATATCTATATATATTTTTTTGGACTTTTTCTAGGGCCGCATCTGCGGCATATGGAGGTTCCCAGGCTAGGGGTCTAATCAGAGCTGTGGCTACACCAGAGCCACAGCAATGCAGGATCTGAGCTGTGCCTGGGACCTACACCACAGCTCATGGCAATGCTGGATCCTTAACCCACTGGGTGAGGTCAGGGATCGAACCTGCAACCTCATCGTTCCTAGTTAGACTCGTTAACCACTGAGCCATGACGGGAACACCTTAATATCTATAATTTGTAAATGAAGAAATCAGAGCATAATTATGTTATTCAGAAATGGGGATAAGGAGCTAAAGATATCTATGAGACTGTGTGGAGGTATACAAACCCACTCCATTGCAGTGACAACTCCCAATCCTTAACCCACTGCCCTACAAGAAAACTCTGGAACAGCTTTGTTTTACATAAACTATTTGACTTTTAAACTATTAAATCTGTAATTTTGAAAATTACTTTAAAACTTTTGCATAGTAACCAGTTTTTTTTAAAAAATGGTATGTTTTACCTCACATTTAACTAAAGATGCAAATAAGTCACAAAGAATAGATATTTTCCAGTGCATTTCCCACTAGACACCACTCTCCACCTCCCTCAGAAAGATAATATGTACATCTTCACAAACTTAAATACTACATACATTTGATCATCTTGACGTATAATTGCTGACAAAACATGAAAAGAACTACTGGTTCTGTTTTTTTCTGTCATAAATAAGTTATTAAATTATGCATATGAGGGAGTTCCCATTGTGACACAGCGGAAACAAAGGAGAGTGAGATGGAAATCCCATCGAGGCTCAGCGGATACAAATCTGACTGGTCCATGAGGATGCAGGTTCAAACCCCTCGCTTAGTGGGTTATGGATCTGGTGTTGATGTGAGCTGTGGTGTAGGTCTCAGAAGCAGCTAGGATCCTGCACTGCTGTAGCTGTGGAGTAGGGCGGTGGCTGTATCTCCTATTTGACCCCTAGCCTGGAAACCTCCATGTGCCTGAGACTGTGGCCCTAAAAATAAACAAACAAAAAAGCTAAAAGAGTGAATTAGCATTTGAAACATAATCCAATAAAAACTACCAGGCAAAGTTTATCTAAGCAGTGTTTTTTTGAAAAATGGTGAGGAGTGGTGAGGCGCTCCTGCTGTGGCCCAATGGGATTAGTGGTATCTATGCAGTTCTAGGATGCAAGTTCCATCTTCAGATCTCTGGCAGATACAATGGGTTAAAGGATTGGTGTTCCCACAGCCGCAGAGTAAGTTGCAACTGAGGCTGGGATCTGATCCCGGGCCAGGGAACTCCATATGTGCTGGGATGGCCAAAAAAGAAAAAAAAAAAGAAAAAAAAAAAGTGAAAGGCCATTATGAGATGCATGTTTCATGAATTTTGGCTCTACTATGGTTTCTGGCCTGTAAATAATTCATTCATTCAATTTATTCATGTAATACACCTTTACAATTTTCCTTTTTTATAATCAAGGCATCATGCTAAATTCTGAACTTCCTGAAATCTGTAATATTCCAGTTTGTACTTAACCTTAAATACTATAAAGTCTTAATCCAGGAATATATGTCTTATTCTGTTAACTTTTGTAATTCCTTTTAAGGAAAAAATTCTAATTTGGGGGGGAGGCAGGGTTCGTGGCACATGGAAGTTCTCCTGGCCAGGGATCAAACCTATGCCACAGCAGCAACCCAAGGCACTGCATCCTTAACACAATACACCACAGAACTCCTGGGTTTTATTTCATTTTTAAAAATTTGGACAAGAATACTTATTGCTTACAGATTGACCTGGAGACCAAAAAAAAAAAAAAAAAAAAAACCCACAAAACTCCTAAATTCAATATTCTGAAGAAGCTTTCTATTATTTTTCAAAATTTCCCCTTTGACAGGAATTGGATAAATATTATATCATGTGGAAGGAGCTCCATCTTCTGCATTATCAGAAAACGGTAATTCCCAAATATTTAAAATGTCGTAATAAGACCACTAGGCAGTAAACCTCAAGAAGCTAGGAGCCCTTTCTCTTATTCATCATGGCATCCCCAGTGCCCAACAATGTATCCAGCAATGTACTGGGGAGGGAGACGTGTTAAATGAATGACTGAAACACTAAGTAATTTTGTCTAACCAAGAGATACAAGAAGACCACATTATATTAGGGATCAAGAATTTATATATCCGACTAAGAAGGAAGACCTGTCTTGTCAATTTTTTGGATCCCCAGAACTTAGAAAATGTTGAAAGACAAAAAAAAAAAAAAAAAAAAAAAACCCAAAAAACAAAAACCCCAGACACACACACACAAAAACCTTTGTGGGAGCAGGTCAGAGTAGGATTCAAATCCCCTTTTATTTGTCACTAACAAAACCTGCAGCCTACTCTGTCTACCCTTTCTGAAAACTGAATGGCCTTCAGAGGAGTTGATTCTCAATAGCAAAATCACTTTTTCAGGAACAGGCACTTTCCCACTCCATGCAAAATGAGGCCAAGTTAACAAAACCGCAAGGACTTGGCTAATGCAAACACAAGCTAATTTATTATGATTGGCCCACATTACCCACTTTTTTTTTTTTTTTTTTTCTCTGAGCAGGCCAATATCCACAACCGCACTGATGCCTCCTGTAGGGAGAACGTTTTCACCAGTAGCTGGTGAAGAGCACAGCATTTCTCAGCCAGAACCAAGGGAGACTGGAATTTGTGCAGTGTAGGCATCCAAACGCCTCAAGTGGATCCCGGCCTTTTAAAATCTGCATCTCGTAAGAAATTCCTTCAATTTTCCAAATTACACACTGAGGAAACAAATCTGCTGAGCCCTTCAGGGACGAGCTGTTTTCCAAGTTCTACAACCACTGCCATCCTTGATCCCAAGGCTGAACCACACACGACCCGGCTCCCAAGGGTCACACCCGAACAGTCCGCCTCCCTGCTCGCCTTTAAAGAAGCCGCGCGCGGTCTAGCTGCCCCGGAGTTCAACTTCCGGCCACAAAATAAGAGGATGTTTTTCCCCTGGCCACGCCCTCCACGCCCCGCCTTCCTAGTGCGAGCCCGGGAGCGCGCGCGCGAGGCGGGGCCGCGTGGGAGGCCGCGGCAAGGTACACCCTCAGCCCGCGGCACGCGGGCACGCGCAGGCCTGTTCAGGGCAGGCAAACAGAGCGGCGCGCGCGTTCGCGCGCTCCCGGTGCCCTCCCCCGTGACGTGCTTGGCCGAGGCCGCGCAAGGGCGCTGTAGCTGCCAGTGCCGCTGTCATGGCGTCCGTGGCGCTGTCTGAGGAGAACCCACCGCGGTTTCTTTAGAGCAAGGGGCGGGCAGCTGGGTATGGAGAGCGGCCCCGAAAGCCTGCAGCCGGTAGAACATGGGGTGGCCACCGGGCCAGTGCCAGAGACAGGTTCTCCACAGGAAGGGCGACAGGACACCAGGCTTTCCGCTGGGGATGGTCCTGGAGTATGGGCGGCGGAGAGCAGCGGCGGGAATGGGCAGGGGGCGGCGGCCGCCGGGAGGAGCCTCCCGGACTCGGTTTCTCCCTCCGGCTCTCCTCCGGTCCTTGTACCCTGCAGCTCCCTCCCGAGTGTGGACTTGAAGGAGAGCGATTTGGAGAGTCGTGCTGCTCAGAAGGCGCCTCTGAGAGGGCAGCACAAGGTGACCGCCTCCCCAGAGATTGCCGAGGCCGGAGCCGGCCATGGGTTGGGTCCGGCCGGAGACGCGGGCGCCCGCCGGGATCCCGCAGGCACCTGCGGGGCAGGGTCGACGGCCGCGGGCTTCGAGGAGCCCAGCAGCGGCGGCGGCCTCAGCAGCAGTTGCAGCGACCCGAGTCCTCCTGGGGAATCGCCGAGCCTGGACTCCCTGGAATCGTTCTCTAACCTGCATTCTTTTCCCAGTAGCTCCGAGTTTAATAGTGAGGAAGGAGCTGAGAACAGGGTCCCCGAGGAGGAGGAGGGCGCGGCGGTGTTGCCGGGGGCTGTGCCTCTGTGCCGGGAGGAGGAGGAGGAGGAGGAGGAGGAGGGGGAGGCGGCTCAGGTGCTGGCGGCCTCCAAGGAACGCTTCCCGGGACAGTCTGTCTATCACATCAAGTGGATCCAGTGGAAGGAGGAGAACACACCCATCATCACCCAGAATGAGAATGGCCCCTGCCCTTTGCTGGCCATCCTCAATGTTTTGCTTCTGGCCTGGAAGGTACATTCCGTAGCTTTCTATTTCCTGCAGCTTTTGGGGAGGGGGGAAAAACGGGGTAAGGGAGCTGCTGCATGTCAGCTGATGGCTTCTTCCTTTCTTTCCTCATTCACTAGTCAGTCCCCTTTTCTTCTTACATGAAACTCATTTCGAGACGCTCTCGGTGAAAGAATATTCTCATATGTATATCAGAAAGAATTGCACTTGCGGGCAACCTCGGGTCTCTTGTAGTGTTTAACAGTTAGAGCTCAGCATTCAGCGGTGGCTGATATACTTAGAAACTACCAGGACTTAGCGCATCCTAAACCCTTTGACCGTTTTTAAACTGTATTTTCCTGTTATTGCTTCTTACTGATTTTATCACGTGCAAAAAGAGTGAAGAATTGGGGGAAATCACCTTCAGAAATTACCACCAATCCATGATATTAGAACAAGTTTTGATGGTTACGTTTAGTCTGTTTTCCAACTCATGCTTGCTCCATTTGGGGTGGATACTTAAGGAAATGGTGATAGAGAAGATGTAGCCCCTTAGACAAATTCCATTTAAGGAAAAGCCATGGTCTGAGACCTAATTACCATAACTTCTTGGTTTTCAAAGATTCTTTTTATTTTATGCCTGATTTTTACTTGCCTCATTTCTTTGACTACATAGTTTGGCATTATTTCCAATAACTACACATCAGAATGTGTTAAGGGAGCTACAATTATAACAGCTAAAATAAAAGATATGTTCAAGTTAAAGGAGCGAAAGAAGGAAGGGCTCTTCAAACGTTAAGTATATTGAGGACTCGAGAGTGAGTTACCTATTAATGTGTTTTATTTAAACTTGCAGTTTTAGAGTGCTAAGAAGGCGCATCTTAGAACACATATTTTACTTTCAAATTGAGACTTTATGGGTAAAATGTTCCCTAAAAAAACCCAAACACCTGAATTATCGTGACCACTCGGAAAGGAAATGAAGTAAAGGGAATAGCATTTATTAAGTACCCTCATCTTTCTGTGTAGCAAGGGCTGATGCAAAAGAAATGAGATTTGAGATCTTACCTATATCTAGTACATAATGGCACTAAAATATTTTGAGTAAGCCTGTCTGCTCTTGAAGAGCTGTCAGGCTATTTGGAGTTGCAGCATTGACTTGACTTGAAATTATTAAAGAACAATGCAAGATGATACACTATAAATACTAGGTTATAGCTAGTACATTGGAATGCATTAACTATCCCAAAAGGAGAAATTTTTCTTTCATCTGCTGTAGTCCCAGAGAGCTTCATGGCATTTTTTTAGCTCTTGAAGGAAGGTCTTAAGGAAAAGTAAGATTTAAAAAACAGGGAAATGGAATTCTTGGGAGAGGGAAGGTTATAAACAAATGGGATAAAAATAGAATGGGTAGTGGTATGTGTGTGTGTGTGTGTGTGTGTGTGTGTGTGTGTGTGTGTTGGATGACAGGAGTGGTAAGTTCATATTGCAGAATAATAGAGGATAAGATTGAAAAGGTAAAGAACAACCACTTGATGAAGGCCGCTGAATGTCAGACTAGGGAGTTGAACTTCATCTTATGAGCCAAAGTCCCCAGTCTTTTTATAGGAAGGAGTAACAGTTTCATTCAGGCTTTTCTCACCTCCTAGTTTCTGTATAGTATTGCAGAAGTTCAAAAGAAAGATCAAGTACTATGGTTTCACACATTTGGGGATAGATGAGCATTGAACTGGTCTTTGAAATACAGGGCTTCAAGTGAATGATCATATGTTTGGGTTCCCATTATGTGTGAGGTACTAGAAATACAAAGATGAGTAAGATGGAGGTGTGCCTCATGTAGCTCAGTATTAATAGGGAAGCAGACATAAACAGTAATCACAATGCAATGTAGAAGTTCTGAATATGCTAGGGAATTACAGAAAAAAGTATAATTGTGAATGGAATGTGTTAGGGGAAAACTTCATAGGAGAGGTAATCTATGATCTGGGTCTGAATGAGAGAAGTTCCTTACATGCAGAGGGGATAGTGTATTCAAAGATGCTGAAGCAAAAAAAGGTTTGTTCTATTTGGGGACTCCAACCTTGGTCTAGTGCAGTGGAGGAGGAGAAGGAAATGGCAGTAGCAGAAAGTAAAATTGATAGGTTGGGTTAGACCATGAATGAGCAGGCATGCTACTGAATTTGGTATTATTTTATAAATCATCAGTTCTTAGACTTCTTTCCGCCTACAGACTATTGATGAATACAAAAATTACTCAGTAATTATCAGTGATTGATAGGGAGATGGATAAAGAGAAACAAGGTTGAATAGAACAGTGTTCTCAAAGTGAGCCATAGGTTCTACAGGTCAAAACTGTTTTCATAATAGTACTAAGCTGTTTTTCGCCTTTCTTACTTTTATTCTCTCACAAGTGTCAGTTTTCGAGGCTGCATGATGTGTGATGACATCATTGCTTTGACAGTTAATGGAATGTGTTGAAAATTTTTCTCAATGCTTATTTCCAGTATTGTAAGTATTGATAGATAATAACCTACTTAAACAAGAACTCTTTGCGATCCTCAGTAATTTTTAGGACTGAGGAGGGTCTTGAAACCACAAAGTTTGAGAAATGCTATAGTAGAGAAAAATGATAAATAGGATATGAAGGTAGTTGTCAGATTTCAGAGGACCCATCACTAGGCACATTTCTATGTAGTTGATAATAGGGTGGTATTATAAATTACTGGATACAGGAATGACATAATGAAAGTGGGTTTGTGGGTTTTTTTTTTTTTTTTTGAGATTTAACTAGAAGTGAGATTGTAGTGAATGTAGCAGGAAAAATTGATGAGGATAGCTCTTTTGCCTGGGGAATTCTTTGCCCCTTCTCTTTGGAGAGGATAATGTCAGAGCCTAAGTGATGAATTGATATCTAAGCAGATATAGGAAATGAAGGATGTGACACTTTTTCTAATCTGGGTAGTAGAGACTGGTTTGGTCATTCAAAAAGATAGGGAAGGTGTTTTAGATGGGAAACGATGTCAAAGTTTGATTGCATCAGGTTGGAAATGTCTGTTATTAGGACATAAAAATAAAAATGTTCATTATGCCTCTAGAAGCATGCAATGGCCCTCAGGAAAGAGGTCAAAATTAACGAGAAAAATTAAACTGGGGAGTTACTGCATAGGTAGAAGTATGATATCTATAAGAATAAATGAGTTCTCCGTAGAGAGTGGTGAATGATAGTTCTCAACTTTTTTCCATCCTAATATTTTTGAGGAACTACAAATTGCCAGCATAAACATCCTATCTATTTCTCTCTATTTTCCCACTCCTTCTTCTATCCAGTTCTCTGGTAGAAATAGAGAAAATGGAGGACTAAAGATTAAAGTTGGTGGGAAGAAGGGAATGCTGAGTGGTAAGAATGAGAATGCAAAAGAAACCAGTATAGGCACAATTTGAGATGTAAATGAAAACTAGAAATAGGACAATGTCATGATAGTAGTCTGGGATAGAGACTCTACTTTAAAAAAAAAAAAAAGGTCAGTTATCATTGTCAAATGCAACAGCATCAACGAACTGGTGGAGTAGGAAAGATTTTGCTAAAAAAGAACAGGTATAACAGAACAACGTTGCTGAAAAGTTAGGATAAGCTTGGAATCTTCAAAGTTGGTGGTAAAATCCTCTTTAGAGCAAGTGAACAACAATCTTTTTTTTTCTGAAATCATCAAAGGAATGGGACAAGGAAGTTACAGGATCATGTTAAGGTAGACAGTTGAAAAATTGAGGCCTCATTTTCTGTTTTGGCAGAATAACAATTGATCTCATCAGTAATAATGACTTTGCCAGTAATTAAGGGGAGAGGTTGATTTTGTGAGAAAAATTACATTGTGTTTTAAAGTAGTTCTAAACTCACTGGAGATTATGCCTAGGAATTTGAGGCATAAGTAGAAAATAGTAAGTGGTAATGGATAAATTGGGGTATTCTTCAAAAACTTCCAATATATCATTTTGCTTTGTTTTTGTTTTTTCCCAGGTAGTTCTCTTATACCTGGAAATAGAAGCAGGAAGTATGGCTGGTTAGGATTATCAAGTTATCAAGGATTGGGCTTTTTTTGGGGGGGGGGTCATATGCTAGGCATATAGAAATTCCTGGGCCAGGGATCAAACCCTTGCCACAGCTGTAACCAGAGCTACATTAAGTGACAATGCTGGATTGTTAACCCACTGAGCCATGAGGGAACTCCAAGGATTGGGCATTTTAAGGGTTGATTCATGGAGTCAGTGGGATTAGAGTTGAATGTGAAAGGTGGTCATCTCTTTTGAGGGAGGATGAACTAATGAGAAAAATCAATTAAACTGAATATATTAGGAGGATTTGATTGATTCAGAGGAAGTAAAAGGTCATGGTTCTGGGTGAGAGATGACAGTTAAACATTAAACAGAGTAAGTACTGAATTGAAAATGTTGGAGTTTTAATTCAGAGTGTTGGTTTAGGACTGATGGGAAGTAGGTGATCATTAATCTTCTGTAAAACAGTTCAGCCCTGATATCCAACAAACCAAGAAAGAAGGAAATCTGTTCATTAAATTTAATTCAGGCTCAAACTTATAATTCTCTTTAACTGACACCAGATAAATTTACCCAAATTTATATCTTGGAATAGATTTTCATTTTGTTTATTTTAGACTGTTTTTTATGTTTTTTTTTAAATCTTTCACTTAATCTACCAAAAACAGTGCCATTTATGGGTGTATATGAGGGCTGTGACCCAATTAATCAGTTGTATTTATAAAACTCAACAAGTCATAACATACATAAACTATAAAATTAAACCTTTTTTTTTTTTTGGCCATGCCTACAGCATACAGAAGTTCCCAGGCCATGGATTGAACCCCACACTACCCCTGTAACCAGAGCCACAGCAGTGACAGTGCTGGATCCTTAACCCACTGAGCCAGGTGGGAACTCCAGTACTCAATTATTTTTATGTTCAGATACTGTGCTAAGTATTTTTCACGTATTATATATGCACTTTCTTTTTTAATTTTCTCAACTATATCATGAAATCCTTTTGTAGATATTGTTTGTATTTTACGCATATAGAAAATTGAGGTGCATAAAGTTTAAGTAACTTATCCAAAGTAAGATTATTACTCACTTTAGAATCTGAACACTTATTTGGGAAATTTGATTAGAAATTTAAATTCAAGTTAACAGTAAGCCTGGTGGACAATAGGTCTGGGACAATGCAGGGTAGAAGAAGAGCTAGTGATAAAGTCAGAGAAGGAGAAATAAACTTCGCGATTCCTTAGAACAAATCCTGGATAGTTCTGTTTTTAGCCTATTATTCTTTATCCCATGTCTTCCAAATTATCTGACACTTCCAATTTCAGACCCTTTCTTGAGTTCTGTGGCAAATGAGCTTGCCTTTACCCTCAGTTTATTAAATATATTCTTTGATATTTTCTTTCTTTTCTTTCTTAATATTTTCAATAATTGGTAACTTTTACCTCTCCTGCTACTACTCTACTTCAGGTCACTTTGATCTTTCATCTGAATTACTTCAGTAGCCTTCTTGGTGGTCTCTTATGTTACCCTGTTCTCATCTATCTTTCAAGCAATTAATCTAAAAGTTTCACTCTCATTTTGGCTTTGGGTAGGTTTTTCAGCAAGGCAAGCTTGCTGAGCTGCCTAAATATAAGCTCAGTGAAATATGAACTAAAGATATCTACTTTTACTCACAAATCTTTTATTGGGGAAATTTCATTGGAACAACATTCTTTATTCTAAAACCCTGTGAATTGCATATAAAATAGGACATTCTTGGAGTTCCCTGGTGGCCTACTGCATTGAGTATCTGGCATTGTCACTGCTGTGGCACAGGTTTGATCCCTGGCCTGGGAACTTGTGCATACCATAGGTATGGCCAAAAAAAAAAAAAAAAAAAAAAAAAAAAAAAAGTCGTTCTTGAAAATCTAATACATATGAATATATCTGCAGTTTCTGCTGTTTTAAAATACTTTTAAATAGGATTCAGTATTACTCGGAGAATGGGGTCTAAGTTACGATGATGGTGAAAGTGTTTGAAATGGGCCTAAGTTCCTAAGCTGAAGGTTGTCTCTTATTAAATATTCCTGATTTGAAATACTGATGGAAGTTCCCCTCGTGGCTCAGCAGAAACGAATCCGACTAGGAACCATGAGGTTGCGGGTTCGATCCCTGGCCTCACTCAGTGGGTTAAGGATCCAGAGTTGCTGTAACCTGTGGTGTAGGTCACAGACACAGCTCAGATCTGGCGTTGCTGTGGCTGTGGCGTAGGCCTGCAGCTGCAGCTCCGATTAGACCCCTAGCCTGGGAACCTCCGTATGCCATGAGTGCAGTCCTGAAAAGCAAGAAGAAAGAAAGAAAGAAAGAAAGAAAGAAAGAAAGAAAGAAAGAAAGAAAGAAAGAAAGAAAGAAAGAAAGAAAGAAAGAAAGAAAGAAAGGAAGGAAGGAAGGAAGGAAGGAAGGAAGGAAGGAAGGGAAGGAAAGAAGAAAGAAAGAAAAAGAAAGAAAGAAAGAAAGAAAGAAGGAAAGAAGGAAAGAAAGAAAAAGAAAGAAAGAAAGGAGGGAGGAAAGAAAGAAAAAGAAAAGGAAGGAAGGAAGAAGAAAGAAAGAAAGAAAGAAAGAAAGAAAGAAAGAAAGAAAGAAAGAAAGAAAGAAAGAAAGAAAGGAAGAAAGAAAGAAAGAAAGAAAAGGCGGGTGGGCAGACAGACTGATGGCAAGTAGAAAGTTAGATTTACCAAAAGTCTGAATTTTACTATAATTAAGTATAGTAATTCTTCTCCCCGCCTCTGTACCTCTGTGCTGTGGCAGGTGAAAGTTCCTAGGCCAGGGACTGAACCTGTACCACAGCAGGGACCCAAGCTGCTACATCACAAGGGAGCTCCCAGTAATTATTCTTAATAATAAATGAATACTACCTTTAAGAAATTAGAATATAAAGCATAATGTATAATAGCCTATAATACATGTTTATTTGCTGGAGCCAGAATTAAAGGCATGTTGAAAGGATCAGGTTTTTTAGTCCTTATTTTGAAAACAACTACAATTCTTCTCTTTGATTCCCATTAATAATACTTCCGGAGTTCCCGTCGTGGCGCAGTGGTTAACGAATCCGACTAGGAACCATGAGGTTGTGGGTTCGGTCCCTGCCCTTGCTCAGTGGGTTGACGATCCGGCGTTGCCGTGAGCTGTGGTGTAGGTTGCAGACGCGGCTCGGATCCTGCGTTGCTGTGGCTCTGGCATAGGCCGGTGGCTACAGCTCCGATTCAACCCCTAGCCTGGGAACCTCCATATGCCGCCGGAGCGGCCCAAGAAATAGCAACAGCAACAACAACAACAACAACAAAAGACAAAAAAAAAATAATAATACTTCCAATACAATTTCTTTACAATTTCAACTAAAAAATCATGAATACTATATGATTTACTACATATTCAGTGACTATGTGAATTTAGTGAATCAATGAAACTTGAACTGAGAAAAAATTGTATTAGTGATCCATTTTACCGTAAATAATGCAGAAATAGACTGCAACACAGTCTATTCATGGACAAATTAAAAATATTTGTCTCCTAAGTTCTTTTTTTTTCTGGCTTTTTGTCTTTTCAAGGCCACACCCACAGCATATGGAGGTTCCCAGGCTAGGGGTCCAGTCAGAGCTATAGCCACAGCCACAGCAACATGGGATCCCAGCCACGTCTGCAACCTACACCACAGCTCACAGCAACACTGGATCCTTAACCCACTGAGTGAGGCCAGGGATCAAACCTGCAACCTCATGGTTCCTAGTCGGATTCATTTCCACTGAGCCACGATGGGAACTCCTGTCTCCTGAGTTCCAATTCGACTTTGAATTTGAATGTTTAAACTTCACAGTTATAAAGCAGACATCATTTTCTTCTACAAACTAATCTTCCCTTACAAATTTCTTATTTTTATTAAGTATATGGATCTTAAGTTTTAGGGTCTCCTGAGCCATAGAGTCAGCTTCAGTTAATCTTTTTTTTTTTTTTTTTTTTGGTCTTTTCTAGGGCCACACCCGAGGCATATGGAGGTTCCCAGGCTAGAGGTCTAATTGTAGCCATTGGCCTATGCCAGAGCCACAGCAAAGTGGGATCTGAGCCACGTCTGCAACCTACACTACAGCTCACAGCAATGCTGGATCATTAACCCGCTGAACAAAGCCAAGGATCGAACCCACAACCTCATGGTTCCTAGTCGAATTTGTTGACCACTGAGCCACGATGGGAACTCCTGCTTCAGTTATTCTTTTCCCAACATCCTTCACTTTTCATTGGTCACAAAGTTCTGTCATTTCTTCATATAAAATATATTTCAGATGAACTATGTAAGATTTCACTGAAAGTATTGCTGTTTTTGAAAGTCAGTGAACACTAGTATAATGGAAGTGATAATTGGCTTTGGAGTCAGCCCTCAATTCACATCACAGCTCTGCTACTTTAGACAGATTAACATTTTAATGCCTTTCTTCTTTGAATGAAGGTAAGTGCTTCATAGGATTGTTGTGGATTAAGGCAACATGCAAATGGAATGGCCATTAGTAGAAATTCAATATATTTATTCTTTTCTGACTATCCTGTCCTACAAGGTCAGAGACTGGCAAATACTTATTTTTTCCCAGTTTTACTGAGATATAATTGACATACAGCACTGTATAAGTTAAAGCTGTACAGCATGATTTGACTTCAATACATCATGAAATGATTACCACAATAAGTTTAGTGGACATCTGTATCTCATATAAAGACAAAATTAGAGAAATAGAAAAAATATTATTTTTCTTTGTGACCAGAACTCAGGATTTACTCTCATAACAACTTTCATTCAACAGTGTTAATATTACTAATCATGTTGTGCATTACATCCTTAGTACTTATTTATGTTATAACTGGTCATATGTATTTTTTGAATGCCTTCATCCCTCTCCCTACTCTGGTAACCACAAATCTGATCTCTTTTTCTATGGGCTCGCTTGTTTTTGAATTACAATTGACCCTCTAACACTGTTAGTTCTATTACACCACATAATGATTCGCCGTTTCTATACATTTCATGATTTCACCATGATAACTCTAGTTTCCATCTGTCACCCTGCAAAGATATTACATAATTATTGAATATATTTGCCACACTATGCATTTCATACCTGTGACTCATTTCTTTGCAACTGGAAGTTTGTACCTCTTAATCTCCCTTAGCCATTTCTCTCCTCTTTGCCCCTTCCTGTTTAGCAACCACCTATTTGTTTCCTGTGCCCATGACTCTGTTACTCTTTTGTTAAGTTTGTTCAGTTGCTTTGTTTTTTAGATTCCACATAAATGTGAAATCATGCAGAACTTATCTCTGACTCATTTCAGTTCATACCTTCAAGATTGATCCATGTTGTCTCAAATAGCAAGATTTTATTATTTTTCATATCTGAGTAATATTCTAGTGTATGTAGGCATATGCCATATCTTTATCCATTTGTCCGTTGATGGGGACTTAAGTTGTTCCCATATCTTGGCTGTTGTAAATAATGCTGCAATGACTATAGGGGTACATATATCCTTTCTAATTAGTGTTTGTTTTCTTCAGATAAATACCTAGGAGTAGAATTATTGGATTCTGCAGTAGTTCTTTTTTTAATTTTTTTGAGGAACCTCTATAATGTTTTTCATAGTAGCTGCATTGCACAAGGGTTCCCTTTTCTCTGCATCCTTGCTAATACTTGTTATTAGTTGTCTTTTTAATAATAGCCATTCTGACAGGTGTGAGGTAATATCTTGTGGGTTTGACTTGCATTTCCCTGATGACTATTGATGTTGAAAATCTTTTCACATGCCTGTTGGCCATCTGTATATCATCTTTGGCAAAATGTCTATTCTGATCCTCTGCCCACTTTTTAATCACATTGTTTGTAGGGTTTTTTTTTTATGTTTTATGACTTCTTTGTCTATTTTGGATATTAACTCCTTGTTTATATATCATTTGCAAATATCTTTTCCCATTCAATAGGTGGACTTTTAATTTTATTGATAGTTTCCTTCACTGTGCAGCTTTTTAGTTTGATGAGTCTTAATTGTTATTTATTTCTATATTTTTGGCTTTTTAGGGCTGCACCTGTGGCATATGGAGGTTCCCAGGCTAGGGGTCTAATTGAACTACAGCTGCCAGCCTATGCCACTGCCACAGCAACGCAGGATCCCAGCCATGTTCGCAGCCTATACCACAGCTCACAGCAACGTTGGATCCTTAACCCACTGAGCAAGGCCAAGGATCGAACCTGCAACCTCATCGTTCCTAGTTGGATTTGTTTCCACTGCACCACGATGGGAACTCCTCAATTGTTTATTTTTGCTTTTGTTTCCCTTGCCTGGGGAAACATATCCAAAAAAATATTACTAAGACTGATGTCAAAGAGCTACTGCCAATGTTTTCTTCTAGAAATTTTATGGTTTCAGGTTTTAAATTTAAATCTTTAACTCATTTTGAATTTATTTGTGTGAATAATGTGAGAAAGTAGTCCAGTTTGATTTTTCACGTGCAGCTGTCCTATTTTCCCAACATGATTTATTGAAGAGGCTGTCTTTTCTCCATTGTATATTCTTTCCTCCTTTGTTATAGATTAATTACCCATGTAAGTATGGGTTCATTTTTGGGCTTTCTAGTCTTTTCCTTGATCTGTGTGTCTATTTTTGTGCCAGTACCATAATGCTTTGATTACTGTATCTTTGTCATATCATTTGAAATTGGGAAACATGATACTTCCAGCTTTGTTCTTTCTCAAGATGCTTTTGGCTATTTGGGGTCTTCTCTGTTTTCATACAGTTTAAAAAATTTTCTATTTTAGGTCTGAAAAATGCCACTGGTATTTTCATAGGGATTGCATTTTATCTGTCAGTTGCCATGAGTAATATGATGACAACAATATTAATTTCTCCAATCTATAAGCATTGTATATCTTGCCATTTGCATCATCTTCAATTTCTCTCATCATTGATCTATAGTTTTCTTTCTTTTTTTTTGCCTTTTTAAGTCCACACCCACAGTATGGGAAATTCCCAGGCTAGGGGTAGAATCAGAGCTAGAGCTGCCAGCCATGGCCACAGCAACTCAGGATCTGAGCTGCATCTGTGACCTCTACCACAGTTCAAGGCAACACCAGATCCCTGGCCCACAGAGCAAGGCAAGGGATTGAACCTGTATCCTCATGGATACTAGTTGGATTCCTTTCTGCTCTGCCACAACAGGAACTCCCTGTTGCATAGTTTTCTGTATACAGGGTTTTTTTTTTTTTGCTTTTTTTTCCCCCCTCCTTAGATTTATTCCTAGGTATTTTTATTCTTTTTGAGGCAACTGTAAAGAGGATTGTTTTCTTAATTTCTCTTTCTGATAATTTGTTCTTAGTGTATAGAAATGCAACAGATTTCTCTTATAATACTTTTGTGTCCTACAGTTTTACTGAATTCATTCATGAGTTCTGGTAGTTTTTTTGGTGATGTCTTTAGGATTTTCTGTGTGTAGCATGTCCTCTGCAAATATGACAGTTTTACTTCTTCCTTTCCAATTTGGATTCCTTTTATTCCTTTTTTCTTATTTGGTTGCTGTAGCTAGAACTTCAAATGCTATGTTGAATAAAAGTGGTGAAAATAGGCATCCTAGTCTGGTTCCAGATCTAAGAGGAAATGATGAAATGCTCTTCGCCATTGAATATGTTAGCTGTGGGCTTGTCATAATGCTCTTTATTACGTTGAAGTTTTTTCCCACTATAACCACTTTGTTGGGAGAGTTTTATCATAAGCGGATGTTGAATTTTGTCACATGTTTCTTCTGCAACTGTTGAGATGATCATATGATTTTTATTCATTACTTTGTTATATGTGATGTATCACATTGATTGATTCGTATCCTTGCATCCCTGGGATAAATTCCACTTGATCATGATTCGTGAGCCTTTTCTTTCTTTTTGATTGTTGGGGAAGGGGGCGAAGGAGAAAAAAAATACCTTTATTGCTTTGCCAGACAAAGGAGGCCACAGCCAGCTAATGCCCTGGAGACTGTGCCCTCCTTTGGAAGAGAATAGGAAGTGGTTTTATAGTCTGGGGATGGAAAATAGAACCATAGATAAGGATCAGGGTAGTACAAGCTTGCATTCTTCTTCAAGGCTAGTGATTTGTCACCCCAGAACTGGTTCTGGTGGTCCTTCTTTCTGTAGTGAGGAATGCTCATGAAGTAGTTTTGGGGGGTTTAGTTCTATCCCAATTTCCAAATTCCTCTGTTGAGAAGCTGGTCCCAGGACTTACTGAAGTTGAGGTTCTTTATGTCTCAGTACGGAAGGAACTCAGGGAGAGGCAAAGTGATTGGCAGTAAGTAGATTTATTAAGAGATAGACAAAGTGTGGGCTGTCTTAAAAGGTGAGAGAGCAACCCTGGAAGAAACACACTCCGTGGACAGAATGTGGGCCATCTCAGAAGTCAAGAGCCCCTTTTTAATGTGTTGTTGGATTCAGTTTGCTAATATTTTGTTGGATTTTTCTATCTATGTACATCAGTGATATTGGCCTGTAATTTTCTTTTTTTGTGATATCTTTGTCTCATTTTGTTATTAGGGTGATGCTGGCCTCATAGAATGAGTTCAGAAATGTTCCTTCCTGTGCAATTTTTGGAATAGTTTGAAAAGGATAGGTATGCTCTTAAATGTTTAGTAGAATTCACCTGTGAAACTGTCTGGTCTTGTTTGTTGGGAGGTTTTTTTTTGTTTTGTTTTGTTTTGTTTGTATTTTCTAGGGCTGCAACTGAGGCATGTGGAGGTTCCCAGGCTAGGGGCCTAATTGGAACTATTGCCGCCGGCCTATGCCAGAGCCACAACAACGCAGGATCAGAGCCACGACTGCGGCCTACACCACAGCTCACTGCAACGCTGGATCCTTAACCCACTGAGCGAGGCCAGGGATGGAACCTCAACCTCATGGTTCCTAGTCAGATTCGTTGACCCCTGAGCCATGACGGGAACTCCGGAGTTTTTTTTGTTTTGTTTTGTTTTTAATTACTGGTTCCATTTAATTACTGGTAATTTTTCTCTTAATTTCTTTTTCTTGCTAGTTCAGTCTTGGAAGATTGTACATTTCTAGAAATTTGTTCATTTCTTCTAGGTTGTCTATTGTATTGGAATGTAATTGTTGGTAATAGTCTCTTATGAGCTTTTGCTATTTCCATGGTTTTGATTGTAACTTCTTTTTCATTCTGGTTTTATTGATTTGGGCCCCCCTCTTTTTTTCTTGATGAGTCTAGCTAAAGGTTTGTCAATTTTGTTTATCTTCTCAAAAAACCAACTCTTGGTTTCATTGATTTTTTTCCAGGCTCTATTTCATTTATTTGTTATAAATGCCCAATTTTTTAATCTCCTTAAATGTATCTTTCCAACTTTAAAGAGGTATTAAAAGAGTTCCCATCGTGGCTCAGGGGAAACAAATCCAACTGGGAACCAAAAGGTTGCACCTGTGGCCCTAAAAAAGCAAAATAAATAAATAAATAGGTGTTAGAATTCAAACTGAGTATTTCTTGAGTAGTTGTTAATTGGTATTCTTTTTTTTAATTTTCTAAATTAAAAAAAAAATTTTGTTGTTATTTCCCCAATACAATTTTTTTTTTACGTACAGCATGGTGATCCAGTTACACATACATGTATACATTCTTTTTTCTCACATTATCAGGCTCTATCATAAGTGACTAGACATAGTTCTGAGTGCTACACAGCAGGATCCCATTGCTAATCCATTCCAAAAGCAATAGTTTGCATAATTGGTATTCTAACTTAACATTTAACAGTGCTCTTTGGCTGGTCATTTCCATACTTGCCATCAGCTATGCAAACTGCTTCTTATTTCTTAGTTATTACTGTGTCCCCTGCATTTCTTTCCCTGTTCAGAATATCAAAATCATAGGCATCAAAATCTTGGCATATCACTTTTGGAATATTTTGCATTCCTGTTAAGGATATTACTGATATTTTAAGCAAAACCTTTTTGTTGTTTTTATTTATTTTTGTTGTCTTTGCTTTTATTTTTGGCCTCACTTGAGTGTATTCTCAAATACACTTTGCTCTTCGAATGACTAAAAATTATAGAATAATTGGGCTGAATTAATGATTTTTTATCCTGTAGTTGAATATTTGAAGTTGTAGTAGCTATTTCCTTTTGTTAATTTAAATATTTAATACTAAATATTTTATTTAAATAGAAATCTAGTTAATATAATAAAATATTACTTATTTATGATAGGACATAATTGTTTCCCTAGGTAATAAAAGCTTCATTTTATTTGGACTCCTTTAATTTGGAACTGTGTTAATATGTAGTGAGAGGCTTTGCTCAAGTTTTAGGAAGAATATTTAAACTACTTAAGAGAGTACCTTCCAGGAGTTCCCGTCATGGCTCAGTGGTTACCGAACCCGAATAGTATCCATGAGGACTCTGGTTTGATCCCTGGCCTCGCTCAGTGGGTTAGGGATCTGGCGTTGCCATGAGCTGTGGTGCAGGTCACAGTTGTGGTACAGATCCTATGTTGCTGTGGCTGTGGTGTAGGTTGGCAGCTACAGCTCCAATTCGACCCCTAGCCTGAGAACCTCCATTTTGCTGCGGGTGCGGCCCTAAAAGCACAAAAGACAAAAAAAAAAAAAAAAAAAAAAAAAAAAAATAGAGTACTTTCCAGGTGTCCTTGATTACATTAAAGTATTCATTTACTTGTAAACAATATGTTATAGATTATTACTAAAAGAGGACCACCTGAGAACTTAGGGCATACTTAATTTGTTTTCCTTCGTAATATTTAAAATTTAGAGATTTAGACGGAATGCCACAATTGTTAATTCTGTATCCTTAGCTGGCTTTCCCATAACCTGTTTTCTCTTTAATAGACTCTAAAGAGACAAAGGAATGGTAGTCTTAGAATCATTAACAAAATCTTTGACATTTGCTTTTGTGGTGATGGTGGTAGAGAAAAGCAAAAAGAGAAGCAAGCTCTCAAGAAGATCATTTTGTGGTTAAAAAATTTTTAAATCTTGGAGTTCCTGCTGTGGCACAGCAGGATTGACAGTGTCGGAGCAGGGATGCAGATTCAATCCTATGCCCAATGCAGTGGTTTAAGGATCCAGTATTCCTGCAGCTCTGGCAGTTCCACAACTCTGCAACTCTGGTTCAGATTCAATCCCTGGCCCAGGAACTCCATATGCTGCTTATGGATTAAAAAAAAAAAAAAAAAAATTTAAGATCTGTTGGTGGCTTCAGAGTATTAGTGGAAAGCAGGCATTCTTCACTATTACACTGTTTTGAACTTAGCTTTATTTTAGAGAATATCCAGAATATTTTGTTGGCTAAGTTTCAGAAAATGAATATAATACAGAGTACGCTTATGAATAAGTTAAAATGGGTATTTGTTGTCCCACTTCTTTTTTTTCTTTTGGTCTTTTTTCCATTTCTTGGGCCACTCCCTTGGCATATGGAGGTTCCCAGGCTAGGGGTCTAATCAGAGCTGCAGCTGCCAGCCTACGCCAGAGCCACAGCAATGCAGGCTCCAAGCCTAGTCTGCAGCCTACACCACAGCTCACGGCAATGCCAGATCCTTAACCCACTAAGCAAGGCCAGGGATCTAACATGCAACCTCATGGATTCATTAAGCACTGAGCCACGACGGGAACTCCTGTTGTCCTACTTCTAAAACCTGTATAAAATTGTCATTTCCTACTTCAACTGTTTGAAGCAAGACATGGTAGGTAGTTGCTATTTGAAAATTTTAAGATTAAACCATTAAATTATCTATTTGTAGAAATCTAGGATTGTAAAATATATTTCCCAAATACATTTATTTGTTAGTGCCTTGGTTTCTTATTTTGACAATTTTATAGGATTACTGCATTGACCAAAAGAGAATAAGCTATTTGTTTATGGAACTTTCTGGTGAATATATTTCTGCAGTGAATCTCTCTGGAATAAAAGAATATATAAATCTTGGAGTACCCATTGTGGCGCAGCAGAAACGAATCTGACTAGGAACCATGAGGTTGCGGGGTTTGCTCAGTGGGTTAAGGATCCGGCATTGCCCTGAGCTGTGGCGTAGATCGCAGATGCAGCTTGGATCCAGCGTTGCTGTGCCTCTGGCGTAGGCCGGCAGCAACAGCTCCGATTAGACCCCTAGCCTGGGAACCTACATATGCCTCGGGTGCGGCCCTAAAAAGACAAAAGACAAAAAAAAAAAAAAAGAAAAAAAGAAAAAGAATATATAGGTCTTATTTTATTTAAGAAACAGTGTTAGGTGTAAATGGGACTTGCTGATTGGTCTGACAATTATTCAGTATGTAAATATTCTTCACAGTGTATTTAAACTACTGGTTTATATATCAGATCTTCATAAGGCACTGAAACACCTTGATAAAATATTATGTAATGGCAGTTAAAATCATTCCAAAGCAGGGATCAAGATATTTTTCCTGTGACAGACCTGATAGTAAATATTTCAGGCTTTGTGGGACATACAGTCTTTGAAGCAAAGATTCAGCTCTACTCTTATAGGCTGAAAGCAGCCAGTGACAGACGATATATAAACAAATTAGAACACCATCAAATAAAATTTTATATAGAAAAATAAGGAGTTCCCATCATGGCTCAATGGTTAATGAATCCGACTAGGAACCATGAGGTTGTGGGTTCGATCCCTGGCCTCGCTCAGTGGGTTAAGGATCCGGCGTTGCCATGAGCTGTGGTGTAGGTCGAAGGCTCGGCTAGGATCAGATCTGGCGTTGCTGTGGCTCTGGCGTAGGCTGGCAGCTGCAGCTCTGATTAGACCCCTAGCCTGGGAACCTCCATATGCTGCAGGTGCAGCACTAGAAAAGGCAAAAAGACAAAAAAAAAAAAAAGAAAAGAAAAGAAAAATAAGAAGGGGACTATAATTTGCCAATGAGTTTCAATTTTTAAAATATACCCTATATGGAAGCTCTCTTTACTCAATTTTTCTGTAAACCTAAAACTGCTTTAAAAAAACTATTACAGTTTTTTAAATGTCCTAGAAAATAAAAATAGAGTCAAGTAATGATCAAAACGTCCATGGCATCTCTTAATTTTCACTGAGTGATGATAAATCTACTGGATGACTGACTCGGGAGCACCAACTGTCATGTATGCTTTCAGAGGATCTCAAACTGTTCCATTTTACAAGGATCTTTTTTAGGACTTACTTTATTCATTTGTTAAAACAAACAAAAAATTGTAATGTACTGTTATTACATTTGGTAACATAAATACCCATTGCACCTTCTTCAACACTTGCTGGAGAAATTGCTGGTTTAAATGATTTCCTTGATTGAACAGAAAACAATTCCTGAAAAATAATTCTTTATTTATTTTTTTTGTCTTTTTGCCATTTCTTGGGCCACTCCTGCGGCATATGGAGGTTCTCAGGCTAGGGGTCGAATCGGAGCTGTAGCTGCTAGCCTACGCCAGAGCCACAGCAACGTAGGATCCGAGCCGTGTCTGCAACCTACACCACAGCTCAAGGCAACGCCGGAACTTTGACCCACTGAGCAAGGGCAGGGACCGAACCCGCAACCTCGTGGTTCCTAGTCGGATTAGTTAACCACTGCGCCACGATGGGAACTCCTGAAAAATAATTCTTAAAAAGAGTTTTAATTATGCTGCTCTTCTTTCATTTATATGTTAATTACTTTGAGTTTCCATCCTACAATATTTATTTTTATTCTGTGAATATACCAAGGAATGTGCTTTTCAATAAGTCAGCTAAAATGTTTACTGTCATTTACTGCAATGTCCATGTAACTCATCTGACAATTTATTTGAAAAATTAATTTAGGGAGTCCCCATTGTGGCTCAGCAGGTTATGAACCCAACTAGTATTGGTGAGGATGTGGGTTTGATCCCTGGCCTCGCTCAGAAGATTAAGGACCCAGTGTCTCTGTGAGATGGAGTGTAGATCACAGACCTGTCTTGGATCCCACGTTGCTGTGGCTGTGTCGTAGGCTGTCAGCTGTAGCTCCCGTTCAACCCCTAACCTGGGAACGTTCATATGCCACAGGTGTGGCCCTAAAAAGAGAAAAAAGAAAAATTACTTTAGACTGTGTTGCAGCTGAATTAACTTTTTAAACTTAAATATGAGTATAATGTATATATCTACTTTTAACCTTTTTTTTTTTTTTGACATGTAGCACATATAGTAAAGTACATAAAACAGTAGTTCTCATTGTGTCTCAGTGGGTTGAGGAACCTGACTAGTATCCATGAGGGTTCTCTCAGTGAGTTAAGGGTTCGGCATTGCCTTGAGCTGTGGCATAGGTCACAGACACAGCTTGGATCTGGCGTTGCCATCGCTGTGGTGTGGGCTGGCAGCTGCAGCTCCAATTCGATCCCTAGCCCGGAAATTTCTATATGCCGTAAGTGAGGCCCTGGGGGTAAAAAACGTACTTGAAACAGATGACCAGTTTAACAAGGCAAACAGTTTAATAAGGCAAAGAGTGGAACTACCATGCAAGTCAAGATATATAGATAGAGGCATTGCCAGCAGTTCAGAAGCCTCTTATATGCCCCATTCCAACTGATTTTTATAGTATCCATTTCCTTTTCTTTTTATATGTACAGCTCTAAATAATATAGTGTAATTTTGCCTGCTTGTAAATTTTACAGGTAGATTCATATAGTATGACTCTTTCAGTTTATAACTAATTCTTGAAACTGTGCTCATTCTAGCTACTCAACAATAAAAATGGTACACTGAAGTAATGGCATATTGAGCTGTGTTCAAGACTGCCTTCAGTGAAACTGCTCCATTAGTGACCTGTCAAAATATGTTTGATGCCTCTTCCTGCCCTTTAACCACATTTTCTATTACGCAGGACACTGTTGCAGGTGCCTAATGACAATCAGGATGTGTGGTGAAAGGCATAGCGCTTGGCTTTGAAAACATTTCTGTGAGATCTTATATTCCCCTGTAAATTTTATGGTGATAGGATTGACTCTGTTGTAGTAAAGATTAGTTATAAAGATGTTTAAATGTGAGTGTTGTATACATATAGTAGATACATATAATACACATACATACTTGTGTTTCTAGCTGAAGAAACACTTTAATTACCTAAAACATTTGATTTTATAGAAAAAAATACTTTGTTTTTCAGGTGAAACTTCCACCGATGATGGAAATCATAACTGCTGAACAGCTGATGGAATATTTAGGTTAGTGTTGAAAAGTGAATGGTTTTTGTATCTCTTTCAAAATAAAACAGTTTGCAAAGCTAACATATATTTAAATTTCATCTTTTTTAAGCTATTTTTAAATTATAATTTTAAGTCTCTTAATTAAAACATCTTATTAATATGTTATTGTTCTTTGATGTTAAAGCCTTCTTTCTTTCTAACCAGCATTAAAATTCTGTAATATAAATAAGGAAATTATTGATATAGAAAATAACGAAGCATATATTAATTTTAATAAATTGCAGAATAGGGTATAGCACAGAAAGTCTAACATTGCATATAGAAAGTGTTTAAAGATACTGGGTAGACTTGACATAAAATCTGGGAGGTGATTTAGAGAAGTGCAACCCAAAATATGATTCATGGACCTATGCCAGTCTATAAAATGTTAGTTACCGGTCTGCAGTGAGATAGTGGCTTGGACTTTGAATGTATAAATTCTGTTTAGTAACCACACTGTTTAGTGTGTAAGCATGCTGTTTAGTTCATCTGAGATTTTTTCATAGCAAATTTTTCTTGAAGGGAGCAGTATGCTAAATTACATTCTTATGCAAGCTTCTTATTTCAAAACAGACCAGTAATACACAGTTTGCAGACCAGCTGCATTGAGTAAAACTTGTTTATAGAGGAGGTAGTTGTAGATCACACTGAGATCTTTTATAGTATAAGAATTTATATATTTTACTATTACCAAATAGGAAATCTTAATCCATATTCTTACAGTTGTTTAGTAATTAAGTTTTTATTTTTAAAAAACTTGTTAGCTGATTAGTTTTTGTCTGTACCATTTCAGGCAACTAGCTAACTGATTTTTTGTGAGATGTAGGTTTAGTGAAGTAATTGAAATTGCAGCTTTTGGAAGATCTTTTTCTTTATGTAATTAATATCATTTAATCCCATTCAGTGATTATAGAACCTCAGAGTTGAGCGTAGATTACTTTGAATACCTCAATATCTGAAAATAGAATTTCTGTTTTTATCTCTTTTACTCTGGTTTGGTGATTCTTAAACTTTGTGATTTCTAAATTATATTTCATGAAGAAGGCTGAAATAAGCTTGGTGCTTTGAGGAACAGCTAGTATGGCTGCCAGACTATGCAAAGGGGAGGTATTAGAGGATGAGATTAGAGAGGTAATCATATCATGTAATAACCTAGGCTGTTGTAACAACTTTGACTTTTTCTGTGAGTGATCTGGGAAACCATTAAAGGATTTTGAACAGAGAGTTGACATGATCTGACTTTGAGTTTAACAAGAATTCTCCAGCTGATATGTTGAAAATAGAACTTGGTGGTAGATAAAGAGAGAAGCTAGGAGATCAATTAGGAAGCCATTACTACTGGCAAAAGATGGTGGTGGTGGCTTCAAATAGCGTAGTAGAAGTAGAGATTATAAAATATGGTCTGATTCTGGATATAGAGCTGACAGGATTGCTGATCAGTTGAATGTGGACTGAGAGTGAAATCAAGGGTTACCCCATAGTTTTTGGCTTTAACACCTGGAAGGATAGAGTTACCATCAACTGAAAGAGGAAAATAATGGAAGGAACATGTTTTGAGAAGAATATCAGGATTTTTGGTTTTGCGATATTTATTGACATCCAAATATGGATATCAGGGAGGCAGTGGGATATCTAAATCTAGAATTCAGAGGAGACATCTATATCAGCCCTGTACAGTGAAACTGTGTATATTGGTGGAAGTATTCTATATCTGTGCTATCTAGCTTTACAACCACTAGCCACATGTGGCTCTTGAGTTCTTAAAATGCAGCTAATGTGACTGAGGAACTGAATATTTAATTATTTTTTAAACTTTAAAAATTTTTTGGTCTTCTTAGGGCTGCACCCATGGCACATGGAAGTTCCCAGGATAGGGGTTGAAATCGGAACTGTAGCTGCCAGCCTATATCACAGCCATAGCAAAATGGGATCCAAGCTGCGTCTGTGACCTACATCACAGTTCAGAGCAACGCTGGATCCTTAACCCACTGAGTGAGGCCAAGGATCGAACCCACATCCTTGTGGTTACTAGTCACGTTTGTTACTGTTGAGCCACAATGGGAACGTCCTAATTTTAATTAATTTAAATTTATATAGCTACATATTTCTATTTGCTACAGTATTAGACAGTGCAGATCTAGCCTGTAAATACACATTTGGAACAGATAGTACATAAATGGTAGTTAGACTGAGTGGGATCATGAATAGAATGGGAGTTCCTGATGTGGCTCAGCAGAAATGAATCTGACTAGTATCTATGAGGACACAGATTTGATCCCTGGCCTCACTCAGTGGGTTAAGGATCCAGTGCTGGCATTAGCTGTGGTGTAGGTTGCAGATGGGCTAGAATCTCGTGTGGCTGTGGCCTAGGCCAGCAGCTATAGCTCTGATTCAACCTCTAGCCTGGGAATCTCCATATGCCACAGGTATGGCTGTAAAAAGACAAAAGAAAGAGAGAGAGAAAGAGAGAAGGAAGGAAGGAAGGAAAGAAGGAAGGAAGGAAGGAAGAAAGGAAGAAAGAAAGAAAGAAAGAAAGAAAGAAAGAAAGAAAGAAAGAAAGAAAGAAAGAAAGAAAGCGAAAGCGTATCAGTGAGAGATTAGCCAAATCAAATGCTGCTAATAGGTCATGCAGAGTGAAGACTAAAAATTGACCATTGATGGAGGAGGTAATTGGTAACTTTGACAAGGGCACAGGATGAAAACCTGACTGGAATGGGCACAAGAGAAGATTAGAAGGCATTATACATAAGCAATAGGAAAGTAATGAAATGCAGCTGCTGTGGAAAAGTTTGTCAGTTCCTCAAAAAGTTAAATATAGAATTACCATATGACCCTACATTTTCACCCAAGAGAAGGAGAAACACATGTCCACACAAAAACTCATTCTGTAACATTTATGGGAGTTTATTCATAGCCAGAAACAACCAAGAGAGCCATCAACTGATAATGAATAAACAAAATGTGGGGAAAAAAAGAAAAAGGAGTTGCCATTGTGGCTCAGTGGACACAAATCCAACTAGGAACCACGAGGTTGCAGGTTCAATCCCTGGCCTCACTCAGTGGGTTAAGGATCCGGCATTGCCGTGAGCTGTGGTGTAGGTCACAGATGCAGCTTGGGTCTCATGTTGCTGTGGCTGTGGCCAGCAGCTGTAGCTCCAATTAGACCCCTAGCCATGGAACCTCCATATACCAGGGCTGCGGTCCTAAAAAGCCAAAAAAAAAAAAAAAAAAAAAAAAGGCGGTATATTCATACAGTGAAACATTATTCAGCCGTAAAAAGGAATTTGCTGGTACCTGATACAATATAGAACAACCTTAAAGGCATTATGCTAAGTCAAAGAAGCCAAGTCACAAAGATCACTTATTGTATTTTTCCATTTATATGAAATGTCCAGAATAGCAAATTTAGAGACAGAAAGTAAATGAGTGGTTGCTTAGCACTTGGGGAAATGGGGAAAATAGACTGGTAATGGGTATAGAATTTCTTTTTGGGAGGACCAAAATGTTCTGAAATTAGATCATGATGATAATTTCACAATGGTGTTAATATGCTTTAAAAACATTGAATTATGTATACTTTAAATGGGTTAATTTTATGGTATGTGAATTCTGTTTTAATAAGGCTTTTCATAAAAAGAAAAAATTAGAGGAAAGGAATCGAAAAGAATACTTTGGACAAATAGAAGAATTAGTTTTAAGCAATATAGATAATTCATCATTAGCAATAGGAAGGAAGATAGAATGTATAAAAAATAGATGCTGATAGGTTGGTAGATGTGGGTGTGGTAGCTTATAGAAGATCTTTTGAGTACTTTTGTTTTCTTAGTGAAATGGGAAACCAGGTCATCAGCTAAGAGTGAGGATGAAGGAGGAGTTTTTGAAGATGAGAAGGAAGGTATAAAATAGTTGCCTGATGGAGTTCCCGTCGTGGCTCAGTGGTTAATGAACCGAACTAGGAACCATGAAGTTGCAGGTTCGATCCCTGGCCTTGCTCAGTGGGTTAAGGATCCTGTGTTGCCGTGAGTTGTGGTGTGGGTTGTAGATGCGGCTCGGATCCCCCATTGCTGTGGCTCTGGCGTAGGCCAGCGGCTACAGCTCTGATTCGACCTCTAGCCTGGAAACCTCCATATGCCATGGGAGAGGCCCTAGAAATGGCAAAAAGACAAAAAAAAAAAAAAAAAAAAAAAAGAAGTTGCTTGGATGAGCAAGAGAATGAAAGGGGGAAATGCAGCATGATTCCTGGGCATTACCTCTGAGGTTACTGAGAGCAGCCAGCATTGGCGTATGATTTCTCCAGTCACCTTCAGCTGCATGAGTATGGGCCTGAATAGTAGAGGAGCAGGATTTAACCACAGCTGGGGTTTTGCCAAGTGAATATGTTGAAGAAACAGTCTAGGGAATGGAAGGTATGTGTAGAGAGTGATTATAATCATGAGCCATAGAATTTAAGTTGCAAGATGAGGAAATGGATATGCATATGTTCAAGGAAAATGCGATGGGATTAATGGATTTTAGGCCCTGATAGAGCTGAAGAATTTTTAAAGCCTGGTAATAACAAAATTGTATGATCATAGGGAATGAGTTTCTGTGATATGATGGAGTATAAAATTTTTGTTGGAGAAGAGGTCAAGGAACAGAACGGACAGGGTATTAAATGGTCATGTCTGTGAGCACTGAAATTAGCAAAAACTATGGCAGGATTTGTGACAGAGAGAAACAGTGAGCTAGGAATGAGGAGGATTGACCTGAAAGTTGGTAAAGAACTATAACCAAGTTGGTGGATGATGGGTAGTATGACATGGGTTTTTAAAACTGAGGAGTTTCGGGGAGAAGAAGGAGAAAGAATGACCATAGAGCAAGTAGATATCTGTTGCACCTCCAGGCTCACTGGTAAAAAAGAATCAGAGAGAAAATAGCTGTTACTTAAGAGGGAGGGCTGCAGTGTCATCAAGGCAGAGCCAAATTTCGTTTAGGCAAAAAGGTGAAGGAAACATTAAGAAAATATTTATAAAATTTTGTTGTTGAGAGACCATGATTTCCAGAGAACAATGAAATTCAGGATAAGAATTTGAGTCGTTAGTATAAAAATAGTATTTAGATCTTTGGAGATTGATGAGATCATTAAGAGAGGAAAGTATAAAGCGAGAAGAGAGGTGGGTCTGGGATTGTCTCCTGAAGTTTCCCAGTGTGCACAGATTGAGTAGAGCAATGTTTCCTCAACTGTTTTTTTTTTCAGTATTGCCTTTATACACATCTTTGTCCTAATCACTCACTCCAGGAAACTTTAATACCAGATTTACTCTGTCTCTTCAGGTACTGTGGCCCTTTGAAGGGCACAGACCACTATAATATCTAAGACATTTTTGCCCTCTTTGCCCACATTAGCCCTACTGAAATACATTGGTTAGAGGACAGAGAAATAAAGGAACGAACACATAGCCATTAAGAAAGAAGTAGAACCGGAAGAGGGTGATAGAAGCCAATAGAAGAAGAATGTTAGAAGAAAGAAGAAGAATCACAGGCAACATGGAAGTTATTGTGGCCTTCACAAAAACAGTGTCAGTACAGTAATGGGATGGAAATGGAGTAGTGAATTGAAGGGCCTCTAAAAGATGAGTACATAGAGACTCAAGTCTAGATACTTTTAAGAAATTTGACTGTAGGTGGGCATGAGAAGTAGGTGAGGAGTAGGAAAAGGCTTAATGGAGAACATGTGACTTGTACAGTTGGATTCTACACCCTTGTAAAGAAAGAAAAAAGAATATTATGGGGCTATGTGGAAACTATTTTAAGCTCAAGCTAGAGGTGAAAATAGGTAAGGCATATTTGGAAGAACAATATATGAGTATGAATTGACTATAATTGATAATTCTACGTGTTGTAAAGTTATAGGAACAGAGATTGAATTAGTTGAGTAGGTTGTGGCTAAACTAAAAAGTGCTGGGAGCCAGGCATAGGAGCATGGGTTTACTATAGTAGGCTGCTTCATGTATTTTAATTTAAGTGGAGTAATAACATGTTAAATAAATATAGTTTTTAGGAGGATCTGGTTGAGACATATAGGAAATAGTAAACATAGTTCAGATGTAGTCAAATATCAATAGATTTTTGAATGCCTAATATATATAGAAAACATATTTTTGAGCCCAGTTTCCTGTCAGTCTCTTCCATATCCAACCACTGTCTGCTGTGCTTTCTTTGTTTTCATAACATGACCATAATCATCTAAACCTTTACTGACCAATATATGGCTAGTGAGCACTTGAAATATTGCTAGAGTGAACTGAGATGTTTTGAAAGTGTAAAATATACAGTGGATTTCAAAGAAAAAAAGTATAAAGTATCAGTAATTTTGGATGATGGTTATGTGTTGAAGTGATAATATGTTTAATATACTGGGCTATATAAAATATTAAAATTAATTTAACCTATCTCTTTTTACTTTTTAAAACGTAGCTACTAAAAATTTAAAGTGGCATACAACCTTGCATTTGTGGCTTGCATTGTATTTCTGTTGAACAGGCTAACCTAAACTGTGCTGCCACTTTACAACTTCTAATTTCATTCCAGTTCTGTTTTCTATGCTGTCATAGGCTAATGCCATTTACCTTACTTTCTCTTTGCTAGTTATTACCATCACTCTACTTGCCTTTGTCTACTCTACCTGCTGAGACAAAATGCTATTAGTTCCCATAGCTAAAGAATACAATTGTTGTGGCAGAGACCCATGAGCAGAGGCAGAGGGCATATGAATGGAGGTACTAATAGTAGAAAAAAGAAAGATTGGAGTGGAAATAAAATCGTCATAAATTATAATACCTCTTCATTTTCAAATGAGGTAACCAAAGTTCAGAAAGTTTAAATAATGTTCTGTCTCCATCTGGGCACATTTTTTGGTCTTTTTTGTCTTTTTTTTTTTTTTTTTTTTTTGTCTTTGCTATTGCTGCACCCACGCATATGGAGATTCCGAGGCTAGGGGTCTAACTGGAGCTGTAGCTGCCGGCCTACACCAGAGCCACAGCAACATAGGATCCGAGCCGCTTGTCTGTGAGCTACACCACAGCTCGTGGCAATGCTGGATCCTTAACCCACTGAACAAGGCCAGGGATCGAACCTGCAACCTCATGGTTCCTAGTTGAATTCGTTAACCACTGAGCCATGACAGGAACTCCTAGGCACCTTTTTATATGACTTTTAAAATGCTGAAAGGCTAGTCTTATCAAAAGTATGTATCTTCTCCCGCCCCACTACTCAAAAGTGTTTTTTTTTTTTTTTAGGGCCACACCTGCAGCATATGGAAGTTCTCAGGCCAGTGGTCAAATAGGAGCTGCAGCTGCTGGCCTATGCCACAGCCACAGCAACAGCAACACCAACACCAGCTCCAAGCCACTTCTGTGACCTACACCACAACTCTCAGCAATGCCGGATCCTTAACGCATTGAGCTGGGCTATGGATCAAACCCACATCCTCATGGATACTGGTTGGGTTCATTACTGCTGAGCCACAATGGGAACTCCCTCAAAAGTGTTTTTGATACAGTATTTTAAATTCCTACTATTTGTCTTTTTCTTACCCAGCAAATATTTACTGATTAGGTACTGTGGACAAGTTATTTGGTGGTATCAATAATACAGTGTGGCTGTATGAATGTACTATGAAAATGTTAATGTGGTCTTTTTCTTGGAAAGAAAATAAATAGTGCATCTTAGTATATTAAATTTATCTAACTGTTAGCTAGCAAAGCCTGAGGAAGCAGGACATAGGATGAAGAGTTTGTTTGTTTTTAATTTTTTTTCTTTAGGTCTGCACCCACAGTATATGGAAGTTCCCAGGCTAGGAGTCAAATGGGAGCTGCAGCTACTGGCCTACCCCACAGCCATAGCAACACCAAATCTGTTCACATCTGCGATCTATACCACAGCTCATGGCAATGCTGGATCCTTAACCCACTGAGCAGGGCCAGGAATCGAACTACATCCTCATGGATACTAGTTGGGTTCATTATCACTGAGCCACAATGGGTTCTCCTGTTTGTTTTTTAAATTTTATTGGAATATAGTTGATTTACAAAGTTGTGTTAATTTCAGGTGTACAGCAAAGTGAATCAGTTATACATATATCATATATCCATTCTTTTTGAGGTTCTTTTCCCATATAGTTTACGACACAGTACTGAGTAAATTTCCCTATACTATACAGTAGTTTTCCCCCATTACCCATCTATTCTATATATAGTAGTGAATATATATCATTCCCAAGCCCCTAATTTATGCCTCCACCACTCCATGTTTCCCCTTTTGTGAACATAAGTTTTGTTTCAAAATCTTTCAGACTATTTCTGTTTAAGTTCTATTGTATCATTTCTATTAGATTCCACCGTGAGTTGATGATATATGATACTTGTCTTTCTCTGTCTGACCTAGTATGATAATTTCTAGGTCCATCCATGTTGCTGCAAATGGCATTATTTCATGGTTTTTATGGCTGAGTAACATTCCATTGTATGTCTACATCTTTTTTATTCAATCCTTTGTTGATGAACATTTTGGTTGCTTCTTTGTTTTGGCTATTGTAAATAGTGCTGCAGTGAACATTGGGGTGCATGCATCTTTTTGAATTGTGGTTTTCTCCGGATAGATAGCCAGGAGTGGGATCGCTGGATCATATGGTAGTTCTATATTTAGTTTTTAAAGGACACTCCTTACTGTCCCCCATAGTGGTTGTACCACTTTACTTTCCCACCACAGTGTAGAGGGGTTCCCTCTTCCCTACACCCTGTCCAACATTTATATTGTATATTTTGTGGATTAATCCTTGTCATTCACTTAGTAAAGATTTTTTCCAATTCTTCGGGTTGTCTTTTCGTTTTGTTAATGGTTTCTTTTGCTGTCAAGAATTTTTTAAATTATAGGAAAAGAAAATCAATGAAGAAATACGTAGATCTAGATCTGGGGTGGCTAAAGAGGCTTGAAAGTCCTGGGTGAGAGGACTCAGCTACTAGGGACTACACTAGTAATATGATCCTAATGGGAGGTGGGGAGAAGTGAGCAAGAATAATGTGAGAAGAGAGATTCTGAAAACTCTACCTGACCAAAAGGAAACTTTATTCAAAGCCAGTCCTGCCAGAACAAATTGTTTCATTTTCTAAGTTATTTGGATTTTCTTCTCTAGATTACTCCAGTTCTTTGGAGGAAACAGAGATATTTTTGCATTAATAAACAAATGCTAGTAGAAAGATTGTAAAAGAAACAATTAATAGCTTTCTTAGCACCAAGCCGAGGAACCACAGAGAATTGGAATTTTGTTGGCAAAGGTTAGAGGAGGAGGAGGAGTGAATTTTAATTTGAGAATTTCTGTTTACTAGAGGATTAGAGCAAGGCCAAGTGTGGACATGGCTTGTTTGGCCTCGAGAAAAGACTATGACAAGCTAGGATACTTAGGAAGTGCTAACAAGTCTAGTAAAACAAGGTGGGGAAGAAGTGTATGTGGAAGGCAGAAAATGGGTAAGAAAATAATGTAGAAAAACACAATACAAACTAGAATGTACATTGTGATTTTAACCACCCAAAATAGTTTGTATGATGGTGAAACTAGTAATACCATAGTAAGAAAAATAGTTGTTGGGATGGTTGTGCTGTCTGACTTTTTAAAAGGTAATTTATTTTATCTTTTGAACACAAATATTATAAAAGCAGGTCAATGTTGGATCATTTTAATTTTGCCAACAGTGGACTATATTTCTTCTTTTCCAAGTGCTGACTTGGGATAAGTTACCTACTGCCAAACCTTCTCTTCTGTTTTTGGCCTAATGTAGCTGTCAGGTTTCTGTTTCTTGATTCCTGTTTGTCTGAAATATCCCATTAGTAGCATAGTCTTATGGATTCTTTCTTTGAAGTTTTCTCTTTCTCTATACTGGTACTTCAGAACATGATATATTGCAAGCTCTTTTGTTTCCTCTCCTTTCCAAATTAACCTATATACCAGTGTTTTCTTCTTAAAGCACCGATTCCATCCTTCACTTGCCTACTTAAAAACATAAGGGTCTCTTATGAGCTTTTACAAGCAGCCAAACTTATCAGTGTATTATTTATGATTTTCTATAATCTGATTAAGTTTACCAATCTAGCCATATTTTCCACCACTCTGCAACATGAATCTCATGTATGAAACTCCTTATAAACTGTTCATATGGGGAGTTCCTGTCGTGGCGCAGTGGTTAACGAATCCAACTAGGAACCATGAGGTTGCAGGTTCGATCCCTGCCCTTGCTCAGTGGGTTAACGATCCGGCGTTGCCGTGAGCTGTGGTGTGGGGCGCAGACGCGGCTCGGGTCCTGCGTTGCTGTGGCTCTGGCGTAGGCCGGTGGCTACAGCTCCAATTAGACCCCTAGCCTGGGAACCTCCATATGCCGCAGAAGCGGCCCCAATGGCAAAAAGACAAAAAAAACAAAAACAAAAAACCAAAACTGTCCATGTGATATGATGTTTCTTACATGTGCTTTTTCCATCATTCTTTCTCCCTCGGAGAATGCCTTTTCCCTCACTGCCTTGGCAAGTTCTGTCCATTTTTTTGAATCCACTTTATCCCCTCCAAAGGATATTTCTAAGTGCTACAGGCTTTATCAATACCTCTTTTCAAATGAGACCCTACTGTATAGCACAGGATTCTACATTCAGTCTCTTGGGATCGAACATGATGGAAAATAATATGACAAAAAGAATGTATATATGTGAATGCCTGAGTCGCTTTGCTGTACAACAGAAATTGGCACAACATTGTAAATCAATTATACTTCAGTTTAAAAAAATCATTTGTACATAAGGCACTTATTACATTTTATACTATTTTTACCTTATTACTAATTTTTAAGAGAAACAGTCACCTTCAAATGGATTATATTTATTTTAACCTATTACTAACATGGACTAGATGCTTAATAAATACTTTTTGATTAAAGTACTATTGTTGATCACTTTTAATAGGAAGGTTAGATAAGCTAGACAAAACAGCATTCTTTTTTTTTTTAATTTTATAGCCACATTCATAGCATATGGAAGTTCCTGGGCCAAGGACTGAATCGTAGCCATAGCTGCAACCTATGCTGAATCCTTTAACTCACTGCAGTGGGCCCAGATCAAACCTGCACCTCCACAGTGACTCAAACTGCTGCAGCTGGGTTCTTAATGTACTATACCACAGCAGGAACTCCCAAAACAGCATTCTTAAGAGATGATTTTAGATATCTAAAAACTGAGAGATGCCCCCTTGAAAACTCAAAATTAGTCTTTTTAAAAGTTTAATTCTCTACTTACAAACTTTTCTAAAAATATAGGTATCTAGTGCTGCATATCACCCCAATATTTAGTTACTTAAAACAATGAGCATTTATTATCTCCAGTATCTATAAGTCAGGAATATTGGTGTGGCTGAATGACTCTGTCATAAGGTCTGTCATGAGATGGCAGTCAGTTTGTCAGCTGGGACTGCAGTCTTGTCTCCAGTCCAATTCAGGAGGATCTGCTTCCAAGCTTACTTACATGGTTGTTGGCAGGATTCAGCTCCTCTCACGTTGTTGGACTGAGGTCCTTAGTTCTTCATTGACTATGGCAAGAAGCCTCCTTTAGTTCTTTGCCATGGGCTTCTTTATAAGGTAGCTCAGAACATATCTCAGAGTGAGCAAGTGAGAGAGCACCATAAAGGCACAATATTTTGTATTCTAATTTCGGAAGTGACAACTCATTAATTCTGTCATATTTTATTCACTAAAAGTGAGTCTAATCCACACTGAAATGAAGAGGATTATACAAAGGTATGAATACTAGGAAATAGGGATCATTGAGGTCCTTCTGAGAAGCTGCCTTCCTTAGCCAGGTTATTCTTCTCTTGCCCAAAGATCTTTTCTGTCCTCAGTAGTTGCTTGTCTGAGTCTTTCCCAATAATGAATTATTCTGCTTTTAGCACCTAAACTTTAATCTGTGATAGCACACATCTGTGGTTTATTTAGTATTGAATTATATAATATTCTGCATCCTGATCCTACTAAAGTTGTTAGGAAAGAATATACTACAATCTTTTATCAGGATTACTACAGAACTTAAATGAAACATAGGATACAAGTATAGCAAATATGTTCTCAATTATTTGAATAAGTAATGTGTAAAATTTACTCAAAGCATTGTTTTTATTTAAATGCCATATTAAAGCCTCAATCTATAACTATGCAATATGCCGTGTATAGTAAGGATTCAAAAATATTTGTTAAATTCCCTTGCTAATGTATTTCTGTGAATTAATTAGTGCTTTTAGAGTTCCTATACTCTGAAAGTGGAATAAAATTGTTATTAGTTAGATTTTGCTATCTTAAAGTTCTAATTAAAAGCACAAATAATAATACATTGATGTTCATAAGAATTCTTTTATTATCAGAGTTGGAAAGATTAAAAGAATATTTGATATAGCCTTTAGATTTTTTTTGAATAAATAAAAGTTATATTAAAAACAATTTTATCAACTAGTGATATGGGAGGCTGCATGAGAAGTTGGTTCCATATATCACTGTTTATACTAAAATAAATTCCCGATAAATTAAAGATTTAAACATTAAAAAAGGACAGACATAAAATTACACATGTATATGTGAATATTTGTATACCCTGAAGAGGTAGAAATCTTTTAAAATATAACACACAACCCAGAAGCTCTAATAGAAGAATTGGACTATATTAAAATTAAATATGGGAGTTCCCGTCGTGGTGCAGTGGTTAACGAATCCGACTAGGAACCATGAGGTTGCGGGTTCGGTCCCTGCCCTTGCTCAGTGGGTTAAAGGATCTGACGTTGCCGTGAGCTGTGGTGTAGGTTGCAGACTCGGCTTGGATCCGGCGTTGCTGTGGCTCTGGTGTAGGCCAGCGGCTGCAGCTCCGATTCGACCTCTAGCCTGGGAACCTCCATATGCCACGGGAGCGGCCCTAGAAAAGGCAAAAAGACAAAAAAATAAAAAATAAAAAAATAAAATATTTCTGTTTGGTGAAAAAGAGGCAAAAAAGTAGCATCATAAAGTCAGAAGCCAATAGGGGAAAAAAAATATTCACCACACATATAAGAAATGTTCCAATTCCTCTGATTGAAAAGAGCATTTCTCAGTTCAATAAGAAAAAAATGATGCTTGTATAGGCAAGCAATTAAAGTATATATAGTTAGTACATAATTAAAGAGGTAAAACAGATAAAAAGGTACTATGTATAGATATATAATTTTTTATTTTATTGGAGTATAGTTGACTTACAATTTTGTATTAGTTTCAAGTGTACAACAAAGTGAATCAGTCATATGTACACATATATCCATTCTTTTTTCCCATATAGGTTATTATAGAATATTGAGTAAATTTTCCCTGTGCCATGCAGTAGGTCTTTTTTAGTTACCTATTTTATATACAGTAATGTGTATATGTTAATTCCATCCTCCAAATTTATCCTCTCCCTCATGGTTTCTCCTTTGGTAACCATAAATTTGATTTCCAAATCTGTGAGTCTGCTTTTGTTTTATAAATAAGCTCTTTTGTGTTATTTTTATTAGATTCCACATATAAGTGATATGGTATTTATCTTTCTCTGAGTTCACTCAGTTTGATAATGTCTAGGTTCATTCATGTTGCTGCAAATGGCATCATTTCAATCTTTTTTTTTTTTTTTTTTGACTTTTTGTCTTTTTTAGGACTTCACCTGAGGCATATGGAGGTTCCCAGGCTAGCAGTCTAATTGGAGCTTTAGCTGCTGCCCTATGCCAGAGCCATAGCAATGCCAGATCTGAGCCGCATCTGCGACCTATACTGCAGCTCAGGGCAACACCAGATCTTTAGCCCACTGAGTGAGGCCAGGGATCAAACCTGCAACCTCATGGTTCCTAGTTGGATTTGTTTTTGTTTCCGCTGCACCATGGCGACAACTCACATTTCATTCTTTTTTATTCCGTTGTATAGATGTACACATTTTCTTTATCCATTTAGTACTATGTATATTAAAATGATGTCACATATATTTAAAAGGTGCCACATATACTAAATGTCACATATGTATTAAAAAGGTATTGCCAGATAAAAATACATATATAAAAAGATAGCAGTTTTTTGGAAGTATAGTTGTTTCCCAGTATTATATTTGTTTCATATTTATAGCAGAGTGATTCAGTATTTTTATGTACTTCTTTAAAAAGTATTATAGGAGTTCCCACTGTGGCACAGTGGGTTAAGAATCTGACGGCAACAACTTGAGTTACGGCAGAGGTATTTGTTCAATCCTTGGCCTGGTACAGGAAGTTAAAGGACCCAGCTTTGCCACAGCTGCAGTAAGTCACAGCTGTAGCTCAGATTCAGTCCCTCCCCCGGGAACTTCCAGATGCCATGTGTGCAGCCATTAAAAAAAAAAGATAAGATAATGGCTATACAATATATTCTTGTTGCTTATCTATTTTATAGTTTGTATCTTTTAAGTTTATACCCATTTCTTGCCCCTCCCCATTCCCTCTCCCCACTGGTAACCACTAAGATGTCAATTTTTTTAATTAAAAAAAATTTTGTTTACTTCTAAAAATGGCAAACATTTAGAAGACTAATTAATGATTCCCATTCTTGCACAGGTATTGGGGTAAAACCTAATTATATCGTTGATAGCAATGAAACTTGGTCAAACCTTTTAGAGCTTTATTGTAGTGACATGAAAAGATGCTCAAATATATTGTAAAGAAGAAGAAAAGTTCAAAAGCATTTTAAGATATACACTGAAAAAAATATGTAAGACTGTATCTAATAATTAACATCAATTTTTCTCTGAATAGAATTGGGGGATCATTTTTTTCGGTCACCTATTGATAGAATTTATAATTAAAATGTTACCTTTGTAATTAGAAAAAAGTAATATTTTAAAAAGGCAACTTTACAATTTCTTTTTACAGGCGATTACATGCTTGATACAAAGCCAAAAGAAATTTCAGAAATTCAACGTTTAAACTATGAGCAGGTAATAGACAAAATTTTTGTTATATTAAAATAGGTAATTTTAACTTATGGATATTCATTGGTCTCTATCAGTGGCTCTTCAGGCCTATTTTTCACTTTCTTTTTTTATTCCCTTTTAAAAATGTAAAAGTCATTCTTTGCTCACAGCCATATTTGACCCACAGGGCATACTCTTTTATATGAACCTGTATGCTGTATAGAATGAAACATGGCTATCATTCTACATACCTATATAGAATGATAACCTAATATTTTCCCTGAAAAAAATTGACTTTCAGGAGTTCCCTTGTGGTACAGCAGGTCAAGGATACACCATTGTCACTGCAGCAGCCCAGGTCACTGCTGTGGCTCAGGTTTAATCCTTGGCCTGAAACTTCCTTATGCTAAGGGTGCCCCACACACCCAATTTTTTTTTTTTTTTTTACTTTCAAGTGAATTTAACCTTGATTCATATCTCCTCATTTATTTATATTTTATATTAAGTTATTTTTAGGAAACAGTTCAGCAAGTGATATCTGGGGGTGTGTCATTAGGACACAATCTAATGTTTCATAGTTTCAATGTATCTTCATGTCTTAACATATAATTCCAAGATACTATTCTATGGTATAGAAAGGGACACTGGGCTCACAATTATTGGAGCTGTAAGAAAGCAAGCAGAGTTCATTTTCTTCAGTATTCTTTCTTTGTCAATGGAAGACAAGAAGAAATCAGGTTCTTAGAGTAGAAGGAAGTATCAGCCAGGGAAGAAACAGATATCATTGGAAGATTTATGTTTACTTTCAAAGTACTGCTTTCTACATACTTTCACTAGTATCCAAATGGAAAAAAGAAAACTCATTTCACTATTGCAAAACTTCTTGAATTTGAATGTTGAGATAATCTAGTCCTGATAAAATTGAAAAGCCAATAATGTTGCATTGCATCACTGTGTAAAGTATAGAATTTATAGCTAAAGCCACATAGGTATGCTAAGTCATTTAAATTCTATTGGAATGTATAGCTTAAAGCAAGGATTTCCAAATACTTTGCATGATAAAAACTTCTTTTCAAGTGAAATCTTAGGCTAACATTCAATATATAAAAATCAGAAAATATTTTATAAGTATCAAGTAGTAAGATAAAATTTATATCATTTATTTGTTAAATTTGTATAATTTCTTATTGGAATCAGTAAGGGTATTTTAATACAAAAACTTGAAATTAGGAATAATGTATGATAGTTGCTGTTTCATAACAACCTCAAAATTCTTTTTACTTCTGTTTCACAGTTCTGAGAAAATCTTGATTGATGAGTGTTTGCAAATTAGCAGTATTTTGTTTCAAGTCGATCTTGCAGTTTCAGGATATGCTTCCATTAAGGTGATCTAGACTCTTGGAAAATGATTAGAAGTAAAGTTTTGTTTCACTGTTGGAAAAACACTATCTAATAACCACTTACATTTCTTATAAGCATATCAGATAGAAAGTGCCCTGGTTTTAAAACAAACTCTGAGAGTTCCTGTCATGGCGCAGTGGTTAACGAATCCGACTAGGAACCATGAGGTTGCGGGTTCGGTCCCTGCCCTTCCTCAGTGGGTTAAGGATCCGGCGTTGCCGTGAGCTGTGGTGTAGGTTGCAGACGCGGCTCGGATCCCGCGTTGCTGTGGCTCTGGCATAGGCTGGCGGCTACAGCTCCGATTCAACCCCCAGCCTGGGAACCTCCATAAGCTGCGGGAGCAGCCCAAGAAATAGCAAAAAGACAAAAACAAAAACAAACAAACAAACAAAAAAAACTCTCAGGAGGGAGTTCCCGTAAGCTCAGTGAAAACAAATCTGACTAGCATCCATGAGGACACAGGTTCGATCACTGGCCCTGCTCATTGGGTTAAGGATCTGGCATTGTGGTGAACTGTGGTATAGGGTCGTAGACGTGGCTTGAATCTGGCTTGGATCTGACGTTGCTGTGGCTGTGGCGTAAGCCAGTGGCTACAGCTCCGATTAGATCCCTAGTCTGTGAACCTTCATATGCCCCAGGGTATGGCCCTAAAAAGATAGATAGATAGATAGGTAGATAGATAGATAGATAGATAGATAGGTAGATAGATAGATAGATAGATAGATAGATAGAAAAAATAAGCTCTAAGGAGTTCCCATTGTGGCTCAGTGGATTAAGAATCTGACTAGTATCCATGAGGATGCAGGTTCAATCCTTGGCACCACTCACTTGGGTTGAAGATCTGGCATTATGGTGAGCTGTGGTGTAGGTCACAGACACAGCTGGGATCCAGTGTTGCTGTTGATGGCTGTGGTACAGGCTGGCAACTGCAACTCAGATTCAACCCCTAGTAGCCCTAAAAAGTGAAAAGAAAAAAAAAGCTTTAATTTATTTATAAGGTATTGTGATTGCATTACCATTAGTTTTCAAAATAATATTTACCAAGCTGATATGGCTGAGTTTAAGCTGGTGTTTAATGTTTCATGGGTGTGATGTAACGGTGTTCTTTTTTGTATAATTTTATGGGAGCAGAGATGTTTAAGCCTAAATTTTGTTTTTTAAGCCTAAATTTTAGAAAGACCATGCAGAGCTACAGTCTGCCTAATTAAAACCCCTTTACCAGGAGTTCCCGTCGTGGCGCAGTGGTTAACGAATCCGACTAGGAACCATGAGGTTGCGGGTTCTGTCCCTGCCCTTGCTCAGTGGGTTAACGATCCGGTGTTGCCGTGAGCTATGGTGTAGGTTGCAGACGCGGCTCGGATCCCGCGTTGCTGTGGCTCTGGCGTAGGCCAGTGGCTACAGCTCCGATTGACCCCTAGCCTGGGAACCTCCATATGCCGCGAGAGCGGCCCAAGAAAATGGCAAAAAGACTAAAAAAAAAAAAGAAAGAAAAGAAAAAACCCTTTATCAGAAGTTGTAATGTAAACAAAGAGCATATTTTTTCCAGTTTTGCTTCATGATGACAAAACGCTGTGTGTTTATGATAGGTTTTTATATGACTGAAAATATTTTTTTAAATACACTTTAAATTTAAAATTTCACCACATTAGAGGTAACTTTAAGAAAAAAGTTGAACTAAGGAACAGTTGAACTGTTGGCTTAAAGGAGTAGTAATCCTTGGTATGTAAGTATCCATCCCTAGGATTTATATTTTATAATACTATCATAATTTAGATTTAGAATCAAGATGGCCAAATGCTTTTTAACTCTTTGTTTATAAATTTATTTTTATCAGTTTTACTAATCTTTATGGGGATTATTCAATGGTATCGATTTAGTTATTTTTAATATTATACAATCTATAAAAAATGTAGAAGATTGGAGTTCCCGTCGTGGCGCAGTGGTTAACGAATCCGACTAGGAACCATGAGGTTGCGGGTTCGGTCCCTGCCCTTGCTCAGTGGGTTAACGATCGGGCGTTGCGGTGAGCTGTGGTGTAGGTTGCAGACTCGGCTCGGATCCCACGTTGCTGTGGCTCTGGCGTAGGCCGGTGGCTACAGCTCCGATTGGACCCCTAGCCTGGGAACCTCCATATGCCACGGGAGCGGCTCAAGAAATAGCAACAACAACAACAACAAAAATCTCAAAAAAAAAAAAAATGTAGAAGATGTGTAAAGGTATAAGCATGAGTCCAGAAGCTATTAGAAATTATACTTACCCTTAAAGGAAATTGGGTGATTGGCAACTAAGAATTTAAGAAATATAACAGAAAAAAAAAAATGGGGATAGTAAAACTATAGTTCTACAATGGCTCATTATTATCACTGTTTTCTCACTTTCATCACTGATATGGCTTTAAGAAGAGTTTTAAAACACTGAAGGAAAAACTATGAGATGTTTTCAAGGGTTAAAAATTTTTCTCAAGACTAAGAAAATATATTGTTTTAGGGGAATACGGTTATTAAAAAGAAGTGAAACTGACAAAACCAAAAACTATGTAAATAACGGTGTTATCCTTTTATAAATTCTTCATTCATTAAATGTAAACCATTTGAATAATTTGTTTTTAGTCTGTACAGTCTCTTAGAATGGAATTTTATTAATTGAAAAAAATGGAACTTTGTTTTTATGACCTAAATTCATCTTTTTCAGATTTCAGAGAGAGTCCTTAATTCTAATATAAAAGGGTTTATTTCATGTTCACCCTTTCTACTATTAGCCCTCCGGGAGGCTACAGTCTACTTCTACTTTATATCTTTAGTATGTAACACAGTGTCTGATTAACAGTAGGGATTCAGTAAAATTTTGTTAAATTTTATATATTGGTTTTTATTTGTTGCATCACATATATCCTCTATAATTATGTCCATATGTGCTATATTAAAATGTTTAGAAAAACATGTTTTAAAATAGTCTTCATTACAGACTTAAATGACTGTCTTTCTCAAGAAAACTAATGTAGATAAAATGAGTCTTTAAATTGGCTAAGAAGTCTTTGTGATCCAGCCACCAGTTACATTGATAAATAATTATCATCTCAAGTCTGTAGTTTATATTAGGGTTCACTTTTGGCATTTATACATTATGTGGGTTTTGACAAATATGTAATGACATGTATCCATGGCTACAGTATCATATAGAATAGTTTCACTGCTCTAAAAATCCACCTGCCAGGATATCCTTCCCTCATCACAACCATTGACAACCACTCATCTTTTTACTCTCTCCTTTGTTTTGCCTTTTCCCACTGAGTCATTTGGAATTATACAGTACATTTCAGATTGGCTTCTTTTACTTAGTAATGTACATTTAAAATTTCTCCATGTCTATTCATGGCTTGATGGCTCATTCCTTTTTCTTTCTTTTTTCAAAATTATGGTTTAAAAACTTAATACAAAATTCACTCTCTTAACTTTTTTTTTTTTTTTTTTTGACTGTACCCGTGGCATAGAAAATTTCCAGGTACAAGAAGCAAACCTGTACCACAGTAGGGACCCAAGCCACAGCTATGACAATGCTATATTCTTAACCTGCTGTGCCACCTGGAAACTGCTCTCTTAGCCATTTTTAAGTATATAGTGCAGTTGTGTTAGCTATATTCACATTATTGTCTAACAAATCTCTAGAACATTTTCATCTTGTAAAACTAAAATTTTTTGTACTCATTGAGCAATCTCCCTCCCTCCAGCCCCTGACAACCACCATTCTACTTTCTGTGATTTTTGACTGTTCTAGATATAAGTGGAATCATGCACTATTTGTCCTTTTGCAAGGACTTATTTCACTCAGTATAGTGTCCTCAAGTTTCATCCACATTGTAGCATGTAGTAGGATTTCCTTTTTAAGACTGAATAATAGTCCCCTGTGTGTGTGTGTATTCCATTGTATGTATATGTGTATGTATGTATATATGCATATACATACCATGTTTCTTTTAAGCATTTATCTGTTAATGGGCATTTGGGATGATTCCATCTCTTGGTTGCTGTAAATAATGCTGCAGTGAATATGGAGGTACACATATCTCTTCAAAATGCTGCTTTTAATTTTGTGGTGTATATACCTAGAAGTGGGAGAGGCCTTCCTCTTTGACTAGGAACTTTTATCTTTGGGCTTCCTGGTCTAAAAATAGGTCCCTCACCTCTCTCACTCTGTACCTCTTTTATCCTATTCAATTTTTCTTACTAATACTTGTAATAATTTATGTGTTTGTCTCTCTCAATATGACGTTAGTTCCATGAGATTGGGAACTTTGTTTCATCCACTATTTTATCTATATCTGTATTTTTTTTGGCCACACCCACAGCATGTGGAAGTTCCTGGGCCAGGGATCAAATCTGAGCCATAGCTATGACCTGCACCACAGCTGCAGTAATGCTGGATTCTTCAATCACTGTGCTGGGCTGGGAATCAAACTCACGCCACCAGAGAGACAATGCCAGATTCTTAACCTGCTATGCCACAGCAGGAACTTCTCCACTATTATATCTTTAGAACTCAGATTAGTGCCTGGCCTATAGTAGATACTTAAAAATTTAAGGGATGAATAAATTGGATAAAATAGAAAATTGGTAGTAAATGTGTCCGCATTTAAATCTCTTTTTTGTTGTTTGATTTTTCTCATTTTTACCCTTCTCCTTTCTATTTTCAGAATATGAGCGATGCTATGGCAGTATTGCACAAACTACAGACCGGCTTGGATGTAAATGTAAAATTCACTGGTGTTCGAGTGTTTGAATATACACCAGAATGCATAGTATTTGATCTTCTTGATATTCCTTTGTACCATGGATGGTTAGTGGACCCTCAGGTAAGTAGAAAAAGTTTAAATTATATAAACACAAATGTAGAAAAAAATACTAATTTGGCAAGTTAATCTAGGTTTCGGTTTTCTGATAATTACATTTTTGTGCCATTGCGTGGAATTAGCCAAATTGTGAGGTTAAGAGCACAGTCCTCCAGATGGCTAAATCTGCGCAAGACTTTGAGTGTAATTTCATGGAGTTAGAGGACATCTACAGCAGAGTCCACATCCTCACCAACACTTGTCATTGTGTCTTTTTGATTACAGCCAATCTAGTAGATGTGAAGTCATATCTCATTGGGTATTTGTTTGCATTTCTCTAATGATCAGTGATGGTGAGCATCTTTTCATACGCTTATTAGCTGTTTGTATATCTTCTTTGGAGAAAGATCTGCAGATCCTTTGCCCATTTTTAATTGGGCTATTAGTCTTTTTGTTATAGGGTTCTAAGAGTTCTTCATATATTTATAATGAATAAAGTATATGTCAACAGATTTATGATTTGCATATATTTTCTCTCATTCTGTGGCTTACTGTTTCATTTTCTTAACAGTGTTCTTTGAAGCACAAAAAAAATTTTAATTTAAAATTTTTTGTTATAGTTGATTTATGATGTTCAATTTCTGCTGTACAGCCAAGTGACCCAGTCATATATATATATATATACGTGTATATATATATATATATATATTCTTTTTCACATATTATCTTCCATCATATTCTATCCCAAGAGATTGGCTATAGCTCCCTGTGCTATATAGTAGGACCTCGTTGCTTATACATTCTTTTTTTTAAGGGCTGCATCCACAGCATATGGAGGTTCCCAAGCTAGGGGTCAAATTGGGGTTGCAACCGCTGGCCTGCACTACAGCCATAGAAATGACATATCCTAGCCTCGTCTTTGACTTATACCACAGCTCACTGCAACACCAGATCCTTAACCTACTGAGCAAGGCTAGGGATTGAACCTGGGTCCTCATGGATACTAGTCAGATTCGTTTCCTCTGAGCCATGATGGCAACTCCGCTTATCCATTCTAAATGTACTGGTTTGCATCTGCTAACCTCAAACTCCTGATCCATCTCACTCCTACCCCCTCCTCCTTCTCCTTGGCAACTATGATTTATTGATCCATTTCTCCCATGAAGAAACAATTGGATTGTTTCTGGCCTTTTTGCCTTTTCAGCAGTGCTTCTAGAAACATCATTTTATGTCCCTTGGTGCACATTGAAGCACAAAATTTTTAATTTTAATGAAGTCCAATTTTTGTTTTTTTGTAGGCTTTGCCTAACCCAAAGTCACAAAGATCTGCCTCTATATCTTCTTCTAAGAGTTTTATAGTTTTAGTGCTTGCATTTAGGAGTATGATCCCTTTTGAGTTGATTTGTGTATATGGTTTGGGGAAGTGATCCAACTTCATTCTTTTGAATGTAGATATTTACCTGTTCCAGTCCCATTTGTTGAAAAGGTTATTCTTCCCTCCAGCAAAATGTCATGGCATGCAGAGTGATCTTTGTGAAATAAACCTTCCCTTTATCCTGGTACCCTACTCCTTTCCTTAAAAGCCTCAACTGTAACTGAAATAAGACATACATTTTTTTTTTTTTTTTTTTTTTTTTTTTTTTTGTCTTTTTGTCTTTTTTGTTGTTGTTGTTGCTATTTCTTGGGCCGCTCCCGCGGCATATGGAGGTTCCCAGGCTAGGGGTCTAATCGGAGCTGTAGCCACCGGCCTACGCCAGAGCCACAGCAACGCGGGATCCGAGCCGCGTCTGCGACCTACACCACAGCTCACGGCAACGCCGGATCGTTAACCCACTGAGCAAGGGCAGGGACCAAACCCGCAACCTCATGGTTCCTAGTCGGATTCGTTAACCACTGCGCCACGACGGGAACTCCACATACATTTTTTATTAGAGTTTTTATGGTATACTGCATGATCTAGACTCTGCCTTCTGTTCAACTTCACCTCATATAATTTTCCCACCTTTTTACTACCCTCCAGCAATACTCTTTCTATTTTTTCAGATATATCAAGCTCATTTCTAACTCAAGTTTGTGTACTAGATGATTCCCCACTATGAAATACTCTTTTGTTTTATTTATTTATTTGTCTTTTTAGGGCCTGATCCCTGGCCACACTCAGTGGGTTAAAGGATCTGGCCTTGGGAGTTCCTGTCATGGCGCAGCAGAAACAATCCGACTAGGAACCATGAGGTTGCGGATTCAATCCCTGGCCTTGCTCAAGGGGTTAAAGATCTGGCGTTGCCGTGAGCTGCAGTGTAGGTCACAGACGCACCTCTGATCTGGTGTTGCTGTGGCTCTGGTGTAGGCTGGCAGCTGTAGCTTCAATTAGACTCCTAGCCTGGGAACCTCCATATGCCACAAGTATGGCCCTAAAAAGCAAAAAAAAAAAAAAACCAGAGGATCCAGTCTTGCTGTGAGCTGTGGTGTAGGTTGCAGATGTGGCTTGGATCTGGTGTTGCTGTGGTGTAGGCCAGCAGCTGCAGCTTGGATTGGACCTCTAACCTGGGAACCTCCATATGCTGCAGGTGCGGCCTGGAAAAAAAGAAAGAAAAAGAAAAATCTAAATGTGTCTAGCATTTTATACCTGCAAAGTAACCCATGCTGGGTCCTGACAGATGGCAATGCTGGATAGCCTAGATTCTTCAGGAGAATGAGCTTATGGCCTAAGGAACTTAAGCCTGAGTTCTTAAAAACTGGACTCAGGGAGTTCCCGTCGTGGCGCAGTGGTTAACGAATCCGACTAGGAACCATGAGGTTGCGGGTTCGATCCCTGCACTTGCTCAGTGGGTTAAGGATCCAGCATTGCCGTGAGCTGTGGTGTAGGCTGCAGATGAGGCTCGGATCCTGCATTGCTGTGGCTCTGGCGTAGGTCAGTGGCTACAGCTCCAAATCGACCCCTAGCCTGGGAACCTCCATATGCTGCGGGAGCAGCCCAAAGAAATAGCAAAAACAAAAACAAAACAAAACAAAAAAACTGGACTCAGATCATCCCTCTGACTGCATGTGTAGCTATATATTACCTGGCAAACAGTTGAATATATATGCTTAAAGAAAAATATATACTCTAATGTAGGGCGGAGATTGTTCATCAGACTTTTCTGGTCTATAAAGTGGTTTTCAAACTTTTGGAAGGGCCTAAGAGCTGTGCTTTTTACCTATTTTACTTGTTTTGTGACAGAAGGATTCTGCTATTGAGAGAAAAAAAAGAACAAGGCAAAAGTTTGAAATCCATAACTCTCTGTGAATATCTCTCAGAACTGGGCTAGTTCTTTGTATACTGATTATGTGTACTGCAATAATTATTTTGCAAGTAAAGATCAGCCATTTTCTGGACAGTGGTCAGGCACCATAATCCAGCCACTGAGAAGGTATTTTCTTCATTATTAATTGATAACTAACTCTTTAGGAGCAACATTAGAAGCCAGAGGACACTGGAAATTATACATTCAATGTACTGAAAAAGTCAAATGCTAACCTATTTCCTATTGCTGGAAAAGTTATATTTTAAGACTAGAGAGATGTAAAGTAATTTTTAGATTAATTAAGATAGTTTTCTGGCAGTAGACCATCATTAATGGAAATTCAAAACAAGGATTTTGAAAAGAAAGAAACTGATCCCAGATGGAAGAATAAATGGAAAGAAAATAACATGATAAATATAAATGATTGACTGTATTAAATAATAACATTATTTTTGGAGGTTTAATGAAAGAACATTAGCATATGCAAAAATAATAACAGAAATTGGGAGAAGCGTAAGGTATTCTAAGGGCCTAGAATTAATTGTTCAAGAAGAGAATATTAACTTCTAAATTTGATATGGTAGGAGTAGATGTGATAGTTTCTGTAACTTTTCTGTCCAATATGGCAGCCAAGTGTGGCTCTTTAAATTTAATGAAAAGTTTATTTCCTAAGTTTTGCTAGACACTTTTGTTACAGTTTCTCAGTAGCCGCATGTGGCTAGTAGATATCTCATTGGACAACAAAGATTTGGAATATTTCCATTATTATAGCATAAGCTATTGGATAATGTTCTTTGAGAGTAACTGTGAATAGAAAAAATAGTGGATAACTTCTAGATTTAGTAGAAGGGGGAAAATTAATTCAAAAAGAAGGAAAAGGGTGCTCCCTTCATGGCTCAGTGGTAATGAACCTGATTAGTATCCTTGAGGATGTGGGTTCAAACCCCGGCCTCGCTCAACAGGTTAAGGATCCAGCGTTGCCATGAGCTGTGGTATTAGGTCGCAGATGCTGCTTGGATCCCACAGTGTTGCTGTGGCTGTGGTATAGGCTGGCAGCTGCAGCTCCAGTTGGACCCCTAGCCTGGGAATTTCTATATGCCACCAGTGAGGCCCTAAAAAGCACAAAAAAAAAAAAAAAAAAAAAAAAGGAGGAGAAGGAAGGAAGGAAGGAGAAGTCAAGGAATATTGAACTGATAGAAAAGAGAGAATGGTAGATTTAATAAATTCAAATATATGACTAATTATAATAAATGTCAGTGGACTAAATGCTCTAGTTAAAGATGGTGATTCTAAAGCCAGATTTTATATATATATAAAACAGTCTGAAGTTAAACAGAAAGACTGCAAAGAGAGAAGAGATGCCATAGCATTGCTAATCAAAAGCTGATGTATCTATAGTAATATCAGAAAGAACAGACTAAGTCAAAAAACATTGCTAATGATATAGTGTTTAATTTGCCAAGAAGATATAATCATTTTAAATTTCTATGTGCCTGAAGACACCTGGAAAGCAAATGCCATTATCGACTGTTCATTCTTTCAGGCTATGGGAACAGTCACAAAGAATAAAGGTCAGTTTCTGACAATGGAAAACAAAATTTGTATACATATAACAACATAACCTCAAAGTATGTAAAGCAAAACTTAACAGAATTGTAAGAAGAAATATATTTTCATACTGGAAGCTTTTAATATAACTTTCTCTGTAATTGATAGAAGCAGAAAAGAAAATCAGTGAGTTGATAGTCTTTAAAATTTTTTTTTTTTTTTTGCTTTTTAGGGCCACACTCATAGCATATGGAGGTTCCCAGGCTAGAGGGTGAATTGGAGCTATAGTTGCCAGCCTATGCCAGAGCCACAGCAATGCCAGATCTGAGCCTCGTCTGCACCCTATACCACACTCACAGCAACGCTGGATCCTTAACCCACTGAGTGAGGCCGGGGGTTGAACCCACAATCTCATGGTTCCTAGTTGGATTCATTTCTGCTGTGCCACGATGGGAACTCCAAATTATTTAACTTTTCGTTTTTGAATACGTTTTGATTTATCAGAAAAATTGCAAAGATATTATTCAGAATTCCCATACAGTCTTCACCTAGTTTCCCCTAATCTTACATGACCATGGTACATGTGTCAAAACTTGGAAATTTAATATTGGTAGATTGCTATTAACTATATTACAGTCTTCATTCACATTTCTCCAGTTTTTTCCACTAGTTTTTTGTTGTTGTTCCAGAATCCAGTTCAGGGTAACACATTGCACTTAATCTTTGTATTTTCCTAGTCTCCTCTTATCTATGCCATTTTCTCAGACATTCCTTGTTTTCTATGGACCTGACTATGCATTCTTTTTATGCACTTATGAAATATACAAAAATTGACCTGATGCTGGTCCATAAAGCAAGTTTCAACAAAATTCTAAGGATTTAAAATGTATGGAGGAGTTCCCATCCTGGCTCAATGGTAAGGAACCTGACTAGTATCCATGAGGAAATGGGTTTGATCCCTGGCCTCACTCAGTGGGTTAAGGATCCCAAGTTGCTGTGAGCTGTGGTGTAGTTTCCACACGTGACTTGGATCCCACGTTGCTGAGGCTTTGGCGTAGACTGGCAGCTACAGCTCCAATTAGACCCCTAGCCTGGGAACTTCCATATGCCTCGGGTGTGGCCCTAAAACAAAACAAAACAAACAAACAAAAAAAATGTATGGAGTATAGAACAGTCTCTGACCACAGTGTAATTAAGCTAGAAATCAGTAGGAAAAAGTAGAGACTGTTTGGATCAGAAAATCATAATGAAACTTAAAGGACACAACAACTAAATCTATGTCAAAACTTGTGAGATTTAGCTAAAACAGTTTTGTTTTTTTGCTTTTTAGGGCTGCACCCGTGGCATGTGGAGGTTCTCAGGCTAGAGGGTCTAATTGGAACCACAGCTGCCAGCCTACGCCACAGCCGTAGCCACGCCAGATTAGAGCCATGTCTGTGACCTACATCACAGCTCACAACAACACCGATCCTTAACCCAGTGAGCAAGGCCAGGGATTGAACCCAGGTCCTCATGGTTCCTTATTGGATTTGTTTCCGCTGCGCCATGACACAACTCCAGCTAAAACAGTTTTTAAAGGGGGTTTTTTAAACACTAAATTCATATATTAAAGGATGATAAAAGACTGAAAATTAATGAGCTAAATGTCTTGAGTGAAAGTATTAAATAGAAAGTAAATATATAATAAAGAAGATTAACAAAGCTAAAATTCTTCAAAAAGGTTTTTAAAATGATAAACAAAATGAAATTTTAAAAATATGTCATTTAATAGCGTAAGTTACTAGGAATAAATCTAACAAAAAGATATGTAAGACCTCTATAGGGACAGTTTTAAATTTGAGACAGATTAGAGAACTATGTAAACATAGGTCTCTACTCTTCCTAGGTTTTTGATTTTAAGATAACTTATGAAGATGTCAATTCTCTCTAAAATGAATTATAGTTTCACTATAACCCCAAACAAAATCCCAGCAGATTTGTGGGGAGTAGGTGTGGAATGTGACAAGTTGATCCTACAATTTATATAGAAATGCAAAGGACCAGGAAGAGAAACCAAGATATTCTTGAAGCAGAACAAGTACGGAGGACTTACTCTTCCAGACACAAAATGTTTTAAGTATCGTAATTAAGAATTAGACCAATGGGAGTTTCTTGAGGCTCAGTGGGTTAAGAACTTTACATAGTGCCCATTAGGATTCGATCTCTGGACTTGCTCAGTGGGTTGTAAAAGATAAAACTGCAAAAGTTTGAGAATATGTTTCTTACCTTAATGATAAGAAAGGATTCCTAAAACAATACACAAATTCAGTAACCATAAAGAACATTGGCAAACATGAATACATTAAAATTGAGACTAGTGTTTGTCTAAAGAGATCCCAAAGAGGGAGTTCCCGTCACGGCTCAGTGATTAACAGAGGCGACTAGTTTCCACGAGGATGTGGGTTCGATCCCTGGCCTCGCTCAGTGGGTTAAGGATCTGGTGTTGCTGTGAGCTGTGGTGTAGGTCGCAGATGCGGCACAGATCTGGTGTTGCTGTGGCTGTGCCTAGTCCAGCGGCTACAGCTTGGATTAGACCCCTAGCCTGGGAACTTCCATATACCACAGGTGCAGCCATAAAAAGCGAAAAAAAAAAAAAAAAAGAAAAAAAAAAAAAGAAAGAAATCCCAAAGAGAATAAAATCAAGCCACAGAGACTAATTGCAATTTATATAATGAATAAAGGATTAATATCCAGAAGGTATAAAGAGTTTCTGCAAATAATTTTTTTAAGATAGACAACCTAGTAAAAAAAGGAGCAGATGACTTGAACAGGCACTTCACAAAAATGGATCCCAAATGGCCAGTAAACATATGAACTAGTTATCAGGGAAATGCAAATTAAAACCAAAATGAGATACTATCATACTCTAATCAGAATGGCTAACATCTAGAAGTCTGACAATACTAAATGTTGGAAAAGATAGGCAGTATGGAAAGTTCTCATTCCATGCTGATGATAATGTAAATTAGCTACCTTCTTTGGAAAGCATTTCCGAGTTATCTGGTAGAGTTGAGGATAAGACCCAAGAACTTGACCAGGTGAATTCCCTGGAGAAATGCTAGATTTGTTTAACAGGATAAATGTAGAAGAATGGTCATAGCAGTATTATTTGTCATAGCCTCAAACTAAAAACAACTTGGAAAACCACCAAAAGATGAATGAGTAAATATAGTGTATTCATACTATGGAATGCTATAGAACAATGAAAATAAATATAGAACTGCTGCATACCACTAGATACCACTATCTAGCATATTATATATTTGCTTGTTTGATTTATTGTCTTTACTCTAGAATATATACATTATCAAAGCAGACTATTTTATTCACTGCTGGATCTGCAATTTCTCTAATAACACATACTGCATAGTAGTGCATGAAAGGCATCCAAATGAAGTAATTGATGAAATATTAATGTAGAGATTCTGCCTATGAAAACTTGAAATCCTTGTGTTGCTCACTGCTTATCTATAGAAGTACAGCTGATTTTTTTTTTTCTTATTAGGTCTGCACCTGCAGCATATGGAAGTTCCTAGTCTAGGGGTTGAATAGGAGCTGCAGCTGTCAGCCTAAGTTACAACCACAGCAACACCAGATCAAGCCGCATCGGCAACCTACACTGCAGTTCATGGGATTATGCTCTCAAATTGTTTCTTAAGGGTCTAAGTTTTCAATGTAAGTAAAAACTGGAATGCATACTCTTTTCTGCCATTTACATAGGGTCATAGCCAAAAGATCTACTTTCAAAAAACAGCCTTATTTGGCTCTGCATCAGAAAATTGACAAGTGGAGAGTTCTCTAGTGGCCTAGCAAGTTAGGGATCCTGTTTTGTCACTGCTACAGTATGGGTTCGATCTCTGGCCCAGGAACTTCCATATGCCATGGATCTAGACCAAAAAAAAAAAAAAAAAGAAAGGAAGAAAGAAAAGAAAACTGAAAAGTGAATACATTTATGTTTTAAAAGTTAACATGGAATGTTTAAGATATGTAAATAACATTTTCAATAAATCCCTGCTTTAACTTATTCAGTTAGCTGTTCTTCAGTCAACCATCAGTCTCACTTGCATGGTTTAGAGGCTTCTACCATCCTAGAATTTTGTAGGAACAGAGAAAATAAATTATAGCCCAAAGGAATTGTTCTCAAATTTTCTATGCAGCATGGAATGAAAACTTAAGATACTTGAGAAACTGCATGATCCTTGAATTCTTTTAGCTTTTTGAAAAGCTCCCAGTTTGAAAACCATTGTCCTTAACTATTGTGCAGATCTTTCAATTCTTGTGTTCACAGAGTAGGTATTCAAGAAGCCCATATGGATGTGGAAAGAAAACATTATCCTTATTTTTTATATCACTCAATTATTGTATTAATTTAAGTACATGTAAATAACTTATAAATAAATACATTTTGGGGATGGGAAGGCAATCAGATTAAGTAGTTTCAACAACAGAAATATTCCTCTTCAGTAGTCAAAGTAAAGTATAATGGAGGGAAAGTAGAGATGCCTAGTTTTATTAAAGCTTAGAACTTTGAATTTACTTTTCTACTATACTTCCACAGACAAAGATTAAATAAGAATCATGAGGCAAATACTTTCCCTTATTAATATATATTAACTCTAGGAAAATAACAGTTAAATCTACTCATTATCTCTGTTATACTTTGCTAGAAACTAAATAATATGGGAAAATCCTGGCAATCCCATAAATTAACACTTTTAGATTTGCCTTGCTTTAAATGCAAACTTTTTTTTTTTTTTTGGTCTTTTTAGGGCCTCACCCAGAGCATAGGGAAGTTCCCAGGCTAAGGGGTCAAATCAAACATGGAGCTGTCAGACTACACCACAACCACAGCAACTCGGGATCCAAGCCATGTCTGTGACCTACACCACAGCTCACAGCAGCACCAGATCCCCAACCCTCTTAGCGAGGCCAGGGATTGAACCTGCGTCCTCATGGATAATAGTCAAGTTGGTTACTGCTGAGCCACATCGGGAACTCCAACATTTGTTTATTAGTTTTAAAAAAAACTATTTTCTTAATTTTCTGCCCAAAATAGTTTACTTTTTTTTTTGGTGTTTGTTTGTTTGTTTGTTTGTTTTTTGTTTTGTTTGTACCCTGCCCATGTCAAAATTCCTGGGCCACGGCTTGAACCTGAATCACAGCAGTGACCCAAGCTGCTGCAATGACAATGCCAGATCCTTAACCTGCTGTGCTGCAAGGAAACTCCAGTTTACTTTTTATTTTAATCACTTAAATGCATCTTTACAATCTTAAGAAATGAAATTGCATATAATAATCCAATTTTATTATTTTTTGCATAATTGAAATATAGGTAAGCAATATTTTTCATAGTATAGTGAGCTATAAACAAAATTGGAAACTGTTGTGTTGATTTCAGTGCTACTTTTTTCAAAAGTAATAATTTTATATTTAGTATTGTATTAAAATAAAACCCTAAAGACTGATATGGGTTTCTTTGTTATTGTTTTTAATTTTATCTCGATTAGTGAGACAGTCATTTGTTTTCTAGATTGCTGACATTGTAAGAGCTGTTGGTAACTGCAGCTACAACCAACTAGTGGAGAAGATCATCTCTTGTAAGCAGTCAGACAATAGTGAGCTGGTTAGTGAAGGTGGGTGAGTGCTGCTACTACCTGACTTATTCTTCGCAAAATAACTTGTCTTACAATTTAGAATCTCTTAAATGTCTTAAATACAACTTCTAAAAAAATAAAAGTAATGCTACTTGTGGGAATTAAAAAGAAGTAATTATTCATAAGGTGCCAGTGAAAAGTTCTTCTTAGAACCTTTTCACTTGTCTTGTAAAATCAGGCCTGGATTTTAATAAAAGTCTTTGGAATCACATGATGTCTTTGATATGGACAGTTAGCGTGGGGTTACTGAGAATTATTTTGTAAATAGAAGATGATTATTTGGGACCACCAAAGGAACTTTATCATTTATCCTAGACACTTCAGTTGATTGAGATGTGTGTTATTGTACTCATGTGTTTATTTTAGTAGAACTATGCCTTATATTTCAGTACAATATAGTATATTTATGCTCCGTATTGGATCAGAGTACACCTCTGATGATCAATTTCCCTAATTCTTAGCTAATTAAGAATTGCTAAATTCATCAACATAGAGGCAGTTTCTTTTCTTTTTTAAGTTGTATTCCCGTCAATGGAGGGAAGAGCAGATTTAAAACCAGAATACCATCAGGAGCTATAGCATTTGGGTATAACCTCCCCAACACACACTGCACATTTTTCATAAATATACACAAATACTGAGACTACTATTTTCCTTGGTTTGAAGGGTTAACCAAAAAAGAGAAATCATGAGAAGCAGGCGATGAGCTTCATCATTCTCTCTCAGACACACAGTTCTTTTACACGAAGTATAATAAAATGTACAGTCACTACATTTTAAAAAATTAAAACCAAGTGACTACAAGAGTGCATAAGAACATAAAAAATAAGTTATATACATGAATCTCATATTGATTAATAAGAACCCAACTAATTATACTACTCACTTATACAGAAGTTTAACATGTTAATGCAAGAGGCAAGTAGCAAGAAAATACATGGTATTTTAATTTAGGCTCATCCTAGTCTTTTACTTGCAATAAACATATAAGTATATAGGGCTATTGATCATTGATTTGTGTGACACCACTTTCACTACAATTTTAGGCAGCATAGTTTAACTTTGGGGGGAGAGAGGAGCAACAAAAGCTGTTACAAAACATGTTTCCCCTCAATTAACAAAATTCCGTTCACTAGAACTTTACATTCTTTATCCAAGCTCTCATTACCATAAATATTCCTAGAAAGCAGGCTTTAAAGAAAATATCCATTTGTGGATTCCTACTTTCTCAGTAACTTCTAGCATGCTATTCAGTAATAATTGGGAGAACAATAGAACCCAGAAAATGTTAACAGATGGAATTATAGCCAATAAGTAATATTTGGGTGAATGTATTTATAAGGTAGGAAGCTATGGGAAATACTGTTGACATCATTTTTCCCAAGCAAGGCTGCGGTGTAACAGGGACTTAATACACTAACAAAATGAACAATAACCAAGAAACGGTCCCTTTATCGGGTCTCCTTTTTCTCAACCTGGTTTTACAACTATTATTATTATTTCTTTGACGTTGATTCCCTGGGATAACAAAAAACTACAGCTAATTTGTATACAATTGATAACTTGAGAAGAATATCTTTGTAAAAGCAAGGAAGGAGCCTTCCTCTTTAATGGTTTAGAATTTTTAGATAATATATATCAGAACTGATTAATACCTTGATGTATACATTTTACAATGGCAAAATTTTATTTATCACATTTCCATACCAAGGAAAAATTATATATGGAATTCAGTACAGTTAAAAAACTAAACTAGGTTTTTGTTTATAAGAAACTACAAATATGTAGTTTGTTTGAAATAAGCATTCAATCCCAGTGGCTACTTGTATAAAGCACTGTGAAATTATTTAGGAAGTAAAAGGCCACAGTGAAAAAAAAAAAGGAGTTCCTGTCATGGTATAGCGGAAACGAATCCAGCTAGGAACCATGAGGTGTGGGTTCAGTCCCTGGCTTCGCTCAGTGGGTTAAGGATCTGGCGTTGGGGTGAGCTGTGGTGTAGGTCACAGATGCAGCTGGGATCTGATGTTGCTGTGACTGTGGGTAGCCTGGCAGATGTGGCTCCGATTAGACCTCTAGCCTGGGAAACTCCATGTGCCATGGGTGCAGCCCTAAAAAAGCAAAAAAAAAAGCCACAAGTGGACATATTTACTTATGAAATGTAGCAATTAGCTTTTTTCCATTTTCTTCATCATATTTTCTTGGGTATGTTTTTCAACTGAAATAGTCTGCTTTCTTCTTCTATTTAGCCTACAATTGCAATTTTCCTTCTGAATCAAAATATTCCAAAGTGTTTTATTTCTAATCCTTCTTTATTAAAAATTATTGAAATGTGGTCTTAGATGATAATTACTTATTTTTTTAACAGATTCAAATATTTCATCTCCATAAGGTACAGAATACAAGAAATATTTTTACCATCGTTCCTTTTTGATGAAAAAAATATTATTTAACAGTTAAATATAATTAGATATACTTTTTTTTTCTTTTTCTTTTTCTTTTTATTTTTATAGCCACACTTGCAGCATATGGAAGTTCTTGAGCCAAGGGTCAAATTGGAGCTGCAGCTGCTGGCCTACCCACAGCCACAGCAACACAGGATCTGTGCGGCACCTCTGACCTACACCACAGCTTTCTGACCCACACTGCAGCTTGTGGCAACTCCAGATCCTTAACCCACTGAGTAAGGCCAGGGATCAAACCCACATCCTCACAGATACTATGTCGAATTCTTAAGCTGCTAAACCACAACAGGAACTCCAAATTAGATATTCTTTCAACTTCTTTCAGAGAACATTCATTTTCTTTTGATGGCAATACTTTGTAAGTAAAAGTACAGAACTTTTACGTGTACATAGAGTACTTATTATTTGCTACCTCCTTTCTGTGTTGATACTTTTGAATCAAGTTATAATGATGGTTGTAGCATGGCAGCAAAATTCAACAAGGAAAAAGCAGTGTAGCACCAGCTGCCAGACTTGACCAGAGCTGGTCATTTAATTCCAAATGCCCTCTCAGGTATAATTTCCTCCTTAACAATTTTTTCTAGGTAAAAAATATGCTTAAGGAAATTATTGCAGCATATTTACTTATTCAGATATTGATTGAGTCTTTACTGTGTGCCATAACCACTGACAATTATAGTTTGAGTTCATATTATTTTTTTTATTTTTTATTTTTTTTGTCTTTTTGCCATTTCTTGGGCCACTCCCACGGCATATGGAGGTTCCCAGGCTAGGGGTCTAATCGGAGCTGTAGCTGCCAGCCTACGCCAGAGCCACAGCAATGCAGGATCCGAGCCTCATCTGCAGCCTACACCACAGCTCACAGCAATGCTGGATCCTTAACCCACTGAGCAAGGCCAGGGATCAAACCCGCAACCTCATGGTTCCTAGTCGGATTCATTAACCACTGCGCCACGATGGGAACTCCCATATTATTTTTGATTAAATAATATTGGTTTCCTTTTCTTTTTCTCTTTTATTTTGGAAAAAAAAACCCTCAAACTGTAAAGTAGGAATAGCACAATGAATGTATGAATATATATATGCTTTATCTAAATTCACCAATTATTAACATATTGAATTTTTGCCATTTTTCTGAATTCACACACACATACATTTTTTTCCTAAATCATGTGACCATTAATTGCAAATACCATCACACTTTATTAACTCTCCAGTATTTATCTCCTAATTACAAAAAAATTTCCTATATAATCGCAATATAATTATCTCAGTAAATTTAGCACTGATACAATACTTTTATCTAATATACTGTTCATATGCAAAATTCCCCAATTGTCCCACTTACAGCTTTTATGTTTTTTCAGTGTCGGCTCCAATCAAGGATCATTTAATTGTTATATCAATTTAGTTTCCTATAATGTAGAACAGATCCCTATCCTTTATTCCTTTTTGATCATCTGTGGTGTTTATACTTTTCTTTATAGTCTATGCCAGTTTTTCTAGCTGTTTTTTGGACTAGTCCTCAATGTGGGTTCAACTGATTGTTTCTTCATGAGTAGTTTGGGTTCTATACTTTTTGTCTTTCCTATTGCATCAAATTAGGTAGCACATGATGTCTGATTCTCTCATTATTGCTGATCTTCAAATGTGATTAAGGTGATATTTACCAGATTTTTCGTTGTTGTTGGAAAGATGGCCCTTTGCCATTTGTAATTAAGTAATTAATGAAATTATGCTTTAAAACTCCGTAATTTGTTTAATTAGTTATGAAAAGTTGAAACTAGATTAGGCTTTTTAATATTACACTAAAATCACGCAGGTGTCACTGTTTAAGAGTTGGCTGAAGAATTAGGAAACATTTTTCTCTCTAAGTCTAAATTAGGCTTTGCTCTATGGTTTAAGGAGAAATAAAGCTCATTTTCCATTTATAATAATCAGCACTAAATTTTTTAACTTAATACCAATAATTCTCCTCGGTTCCATTTTTCACTTTGCTATAACTAGTTTTATGTCCTTGAGTAAGTTGTTTATTCTCTCTGAATCCATGTCCTGTTATATAGAAACAAATAGCTGAGAAAGACTTATCTAGTGTTAGATTTTTGGAATTTCATACACGAAAGTTATGTGCTATATGTCCCCTGAATTTTTGTGTCATTTTCAAAGCAAACGTTTTGTAGAGAGGATGTTGTGTGAATGAGGTGTGGGTGGGGCATTTGGAAACATCTTTCTGAAGAAAATGTTTAGTTACATGGATAGTATAGACAGCAGTGGTGCTTCCCAGCACAGGCATAATGCTTATGTTTTAAATACTATTAATTATAAGTGCTTTAGTATAACTAATACATTCTACTTAATAACTCAGTATTTAGCAAAGTAATAATGATAATTGTGTGGGGGGGTCTTATTTCTAAATGTATAAACCAAGTAGTTGCAAATGTGATGTAAATTTCCTTTGGCTGTGGCCTTTTGTATAGCTTTCTGCACTTTCCCTCCTACCTTACCAAGTCTGTGTAATAGGGATATATTGGTAACTTTTTACAACCACTTTGCCCCCCTAAAGTTCTATGGCTGGACACTAAAAGTGAGGGATGGTGAGGGAGTGGAATAAACCTATATTAATACAGCTGTCTCTGGCCCTACCAAGTTTATTTTCAATTTCTGGTTGAGGCATCAGTTTCTTAACACAGAGTCATCTTTACTCCCTATATCTGCACCTCCCTGCTCACCTATAAAACTATTTAGAGCATTCTCCTTCCCCTTATTCCTTATTAAAGAAGCAGAGCAAAAGGAAAAAGGAGGATAAAGAAGGAAAGAGAGAAATACAGGCTTTTAAAATATTTATACGATTGATTCTCATTATTACTGATAGTCATGTTCTATAAAGTTGCTGTGAACAATGAATTGGTAAATATAGTACCAAACCACTGCTCCTAGGGGAAACACAAGATAGGTTCATGTGAGCCTCTGGTCTCAAGATTTTCATCAACTGATCATAAATAATTGTGTTTTATGTGTGTTTCTGTGTTGAGATCCCTTATTTAATATATGTTATTGATCATTGACATTAAACTCATATCCAACAGCACTATAACTCATGCCTGACTGAAACTGCAAAAATACATATTTTCTCCATAAGGAACATCACAACCTTTATGCACTTAGGAACTAGCTTCAGCATTACACTTGGGGGCCATTTTATACAGTAAAAATCACCCCCCCAAAAACATGAAAATGTGGCATTAAAAAGACCATGAAAATGACACTTGTTCACAGTGTGAGAGCTGAAACAAGAAGGCGCAATGTTGCCTGTTTTGACTTCACTGGGGAATGTGCTTGTTAGGTGACTCAATTTTTCTTTGCTGCTTTGCACATATCCAGGAATGACCCAAAAGTGCAGCAGGTATTGATTTTGTAGTTATAAATTTTAGCCAGTAGGCAAATTTGCAGATATAAACCTATGTGAATAATGAGGATCAACTGTATATATATCTACATATACGTATCTTTTAAATTAAATCCTAGAAAAACTTCATTATATTTATTTTTCTTTTTCTCTCTCTCTCTCTTTTTTTTTTTTTTTGTCTTTTTGCTTTTTCTAGGGCCGCACCCATGGCACATGGAGGTTCCCAGGCTAGGGGTCGAATCAGAGCTTCATCCGCCGGCCTATGCCAAAGCCACAGCAACGCGGGATCCGAGCTGCGTCTGCAGCCTACACCACAGCTCACGGCAATGCTAAATCCTTAACCCACTGAGTGAGGCCAGGGATTGAGCCCTCAACTTCATGGTTCCTAGTTGGATTCATTAACCACTGAGCCATGACAGGAACTCTAATATATTTCATTATGTTTTGAAAACAGATGATTTCCATTTCTAAACATAATGTATCCAATATAATGAGTGGCATATGCTGGAGGAGATTATCCCACTGTTTTCTGTTCAGTCTTATGCCTACTTTTAGTTTTAAGACAAGAATTGAGCAGTTTGTGAATTGAGAATTATATAAGATCTTTGTCAAAATCTTAACTCAATTTCTTGAGGCTACTTTAATTTCTAAACACATATCCATATGTAGCTGTTAACATACAGCTTTTGCTTCTACCTATTTTAAAGTTGCTAACTCTTGCCTTATTTATTTCAATGGGTTTTAGTTTTATTGTGTCTTTGTTACTGTAGGCCACATGAAATCCTTTTTGAAAGTAGGCATGGTATAAGTAAATATATTTACTGATAAAAAGAATTTCACATAACTGTTTTCTTAGCCTGGAAATGTCTATAGATACATCTTCCATAGCAGAATTAGAAAGAAGACTCTCCAATTTGGGGCCATCATGTTATAGTAGAAGTCTTATTTTGATTGGCCTTTCTTCATACTTGGAACACAATGTAAATAGAAAAACGTTTTAATTTTGAAATTATTTTTCCATCTAATATTATGCATTGGTTCCATAGGCTTTGTAGCTGAGCAATTTCTAAATAACACAGCCACTCAACTGACATACCATGGATTATGTGAACTAACTTCAACGGTTCAGGAAGGAGAACTTTGTGTGTTCTTTCGGAATAATCATTTTAGCACCATGACCAAATACAAGGTATGATACAGAAACAGTTATTGTTATTCTAAACTAAAGGAGCTTAATTTAAAGATGTCTTATGATTTGTTTCAAATTTTTAAAAATTTAGCATAATATTCTTTAACCATCAAATTATGAAGGTAATTATTAATTAATTCTTTAGGATAGAATGGAATTAGCAATATGTTACTTCAGTTTTTTGTTTTATTTAGATCTCAACTCCTTTTTCACAAATTACTACTTTAAAATGTATTTATTAATTTCTTTCTAAGAAAAAAAAATAAGCCCTAGAGATAGAACTAGAATCACTGCTAATGATGCATGTTTATATGAGAGGGCTGAAGGAGTTTAGATGAAAGAATCAAGATTTGTGTTTATGATAATGTTTCTTATTAAAGTTATCAGTGTGACTTTAAATTCTTTTTATCATGCCATTTATGGCTCTGCCAAAAAAAAAAAAACTTACTAATTCATCCCTTTTATTATCTCTTCAGCTCTTCCATTCTTATAGATGCAACCTAATTCTGCAGTTTATTAACTTATCCCTAGACTTCTGTGGTAGAATACTGTTCTGATCATGTCAATAATAATAGCAAAAATATTCATAGAACCCAGTGCCTAGAGGATAAAAATGCAAGGTGTTTTCTACTATCCCCCTGTGCCAACACTTTGCTTCAGCCATAATGGTCTGTCACTCAAAAATAATCTTCCATCTCCATACACACTTATGCTTTCCCATTTCTGCACCTTTGATACCATTTCTTACTCCATAATCCCTGTGAAAATTCTCCTTTTTAGCTTTGCCTTCCCAAATTTCACTTGGCTTTTAAAAAGCTTTTCAATAGTAACTCTTTAGTAAAGCTACTTCTTCTCTTCTGAAACCAGTATTTCTCAATCCAGATTGTATGCTAGAACTACCTGGGGAGCTCTTTAAAAAAAAAAAAAAAAAAAAAAAAAAAAAAAAAATCCACCACTCTATCCAGTCTCTTGGGATAGAGCGTGATGGAAGATAATATAAGAAAGAATATATATATATATATATATATATATGTATGTACATGTATGGGTTACTTTGTTGTATAGCAGAAATTGGCACAACATGGTAAATCAACTGTACTCTAATAAAAACATGTATATTGGAGTTCCTGTTGTGGCGCAGCAGAAACAAATACAACTAATATCCATGAAGATATGGATTCAATCCCTGGCCTTGCTCAGTGGGTTAAGGATCCGGCATTGCCATGAGCTATGGTGTAGGTCACAGATGTGGCTTGGATCCCACATTGCCATGACTGTGGTGTAGGCCAGGAGCTGTAGCTCCGATTTGACCCCCTAGCCTGGGAACTTCCATATGCCCTGAGTGCAGCCCTAAAAAACAATAAATAAATAAATGAATAAATAAAATACTAGTGCTGAGAGCCTACCACCAACTCAATTAAATCAGAATTTCTGGAGGTGGGACCTAAGCAACAGTATTTTTTAAATGCTCCCCAGGTAATTTTAATATGCAGCTAAGGCTGAGGATCACTATTTTACCATTCCTTCTTATTTATTGTGGGCCATATCATCCTTACTTGTACTTATTGATAAGTACTTAGTTAACAGTTTTCTTTCCATGTAAATGTGTCTTATTTTTCTAGATGAAAGTAGCTTATTAAAGTCAGGACTTGGAGTTCCCATCGTGGCTCAGTGGTTAATGAATCCGACCAGGAACCATGAGGTTGCGGGTTCGATCCCTACCCTTGCTCAGTGGGTTAGGGATCTGGCGTTGCCATGAGCTGTGGTGTAGTTTGCAGACACGGCTCAGATCCCGCGTTGCTGTGGCTGTAGCGTAGGCTAGCAGCTACAGCTCTGATTCGACCCCTAGCCTGGGAACCTCCATATGCCGCGGGAGTGGCGCAAGAAATGGCAAAAAGACAAAAAAAAAAGTCAGGACTTGATATTTCTTTGAACACTTTAACCAGTTGAAATACACAAAGTGTGTAAAATAATGATTTGTTTGCTTATATGAGATTATTCAATAGCCTTAGCTCTCCTACTCCCCTGTTAGTTATATTAAGAGCTTATTTTGTATTATTCCCATATTTAAGCTAGATGTGTGTTAGATATGGCCCCAGAGTTATTTACCTCAAAATCAGAGTTAATGCAACACAGTAAATGCTGCTAGGTAATCTTACTTCACTTGATCTCTTCAAGTCCATGCTTTATTCATTCATTTAACAAATACCTATTCAGCATGACTAATATCTGGGTGTTCAGCTAAGTACTAATACTGCCATTTAAGGACCTCCTAGTCTGGCAGGTATAGATGTTAAGTAATTGTACAACAGCAGAAATTACTACAACTTTGTAAATTAAGTATAATTCAATAAAACTAAAAAAATAGGACTTCCCACTGCGTTGCAATGGGATTGGTGGTGTCTTAGGAGCACAGGAATGCAGGTTTGATTCCCCAGCCTGGCACAGTGGCTTAAGGATCCAGCATTGCCACAGCTGTGGTTTAGGTTGTGACTGTGGCTCAGATCTGATCCCTTTCCCGGGGAACTCCATATGTCATAGGGGGGTTAAAAAAGGGGGGGAAAAAACCTTAAAAAAATAGTTATTATTTGAGAGACACTCTGTAAAGTGTATATACAATATGCTGTGAGTGTTTTTATTAAGACTTACAACCTATTTGAGGATATCAGTAAAGACTTCCTTGAGAACATAATGTTTAAACCAAAACCTGATTGAAGACTTGGCTTGGATCTGGCATTGCTATGGCTGTGACGTAGACTGACAGCTGCACCTCCAATTGGACTCCTAGCCTGGGAACTTTCATATGCTGCAGATGTGGCCTTAAAAAGACAAAAAAAAAAAAAAAAAAAAAAAAAGAAAGAAAAAGAAAAGAAAAGAAAAATTAAATGAACTGAGATCTGAAAAATAAATCTAGGAGCTTATCAGTTAGCAATAAAAGGGGAAGGAGGGGTGTTAACTTAGCAGATGGAACATGTACGCAAAGGCCTTTTAAGGAGGGAAGGAAAGAACCTTTTAAGGAATTAAAGGACAGCCTATGTGACTGAAGCATAGAAAATAAGAGGCATGATGTAAGGCTCTAGTGATAGGTACCAGATTTTGCAGAGTTCTAAGTTAAAAGGAGAAATAGACCTTCGTCTCCTTATGGCCTAGTGGTTCTTTTTGTTCTCTCTCTCTCTCTTTTTCTCAGCAGGGATGAGATAGTTCAGCTGGAAAAACGTCTCTGGCTGTCATTGGAGATTGTTTCACAACCGTCCCTAATTAAGCTTTAGATGTTCCCTTTTTTATCAAAGCCATACCCCTGACCAGGAATGGCCAGTTATTACTTACCTAAATCTTCCTGTATGATTGGGATGGTGTTCCTCTCCTAGAGCACTTTCTACATTGGGTCTGTTTCTGGACTAAATATGAATTTCCATGAGAGAATAGTAGCTGAGAGAATATGTGCATTCTACTTTTCTCTGCTTCTAAGTTTTTCTTAGTAAACCTTATTCTATGGCTAAACAGTGTATTGGTAGTTGTGTATGTCTCCCTGCCCATTGTTTAACATTAAAGTACTTTGGTCTTTGAGGCAAGAATGGATTTGTATTTAGTTTAGAGGCTATTGTAAGTAAGAAATTGTAATGACTTTAACTAAGGTGGTAAAGAAATGGAGAATAGACAGATTCCATAGACATTTAGGAGATATAATTAACCAGATTTAGTGATTAAAATGTGAAATATAAGGAGGATAAAAGTTATTTCAAGCATCCTTTCCAGCCACAGCAATATGAAACTAGAAAGCAACCACAGGGGGGAAAATGAGGAAAAAAAAAAAATTACATGGAAACTAAACATGCTACTAAAAAGCCAGTGGATCAACAATGAAATCAAAGAGGAAACCAGAAAATATCTTGAGACAAATGACATTGAAACCTTACAGAATCCATGAAATTTAGCAAAAGAAGTTCTAAGAGGAAAGTTCATATCAATACAGGCCTTCCTCAAAAAGAAAGAAAGAAAGATAGACAGATCTCAAATAAGCAACCTATCCGACCACCTAAGAGAATTAGAAACAAAAGAACAAACAAAACCCCAAGGCAGCAGAAGGAAGGAAATAAATAAAATAGAGATATTTTAAAATAAAATAAAAAAAAAACCAAAAACTCAGTAAAACCAAGAGCTGGGTTTTTTCTTTTTTCCTTTTCTTGGGCCACTCCCGCAGCATATGAAGGTTCCCAGGCTAGGGGTCTAATCAGAGCTGTAGAGCTGTAGTCACGGGCCTATGCCAGAGCCACAGCAACATAGGATCCAAGCTGCGTCTGTGACCTACACCACAGCACATGGCAATGCCAGATTGTTAACCACTGAGCAAGACCAGGGCTCAAACCTACAACATCATGGTTCCTAGTTGGATTAGTTAACCACTGCGCCATGACGGGAACTCCACCAAGAGCTGGTTTTTTGAAGGGATAAACAAAATTGACAAACCTCTAGCCAGGCTTACTAAGAAGAAAAGACAAAAAGAGAGGGGGGATTCAAATAAAATAAGAAATAAAAGAGGAGAAATACCAAACAGTACTACAGAAATACAGAAAGAAAAAGAAAATGCCAACAAATTGAGACAACCAAGAAGAAAGGACAAGTTTTTATAAAGAGCCTGCTAAAACTGAGTCAAAAGAAATGGATTTTTTTTCTTTTTTTCTGCTTTTTAGAGCTGCACTTGCAGCATATGGAAGTTCCCAGGTTAGGGGTCTAATCAGAGCTATAAGCTGCTGGCCTACACCACATCCACAGCAACGTGGGATCCAAGCCACATCTGCGACCTACACCACAGCTTATGAATGTGCCATTTGTGTGATTTTTCTGTAGGAGGTATTCATCAGAGTGTAGGCCTGGTGAAGGTAGTTTGTTATTCTAGATTTGGATCGCTTCTCGGCCTTTTGGCTAAGATCAAGTGTTGTTCTAGATTTGGGACTTTGTTAAGTAGATGAAACGAAGAATAGAAGAGAAAGGAATTTAGGGACATGATGATATTGTCCAAAGTTATAAATGTTTGCCTAGATCAGATAAAATACCATTCTTTACAAGGTAGTCCTGTATATATGTGTGTATATATATATATGTGTGTGTGTGTGTGTGTGTGTGTATATATATATATATATATTTTTTTTTTTTTTTTTTTTTCCCTTTAAATGGCTGCACCTGCTGCATGTGGAAGTTCCCCAGCCAGGGACTGAATCTGAGCTGCAGCTATGACTCAAGCCTGCAGCAATGCAGGATCTGGGGATTGAACCAGCACCTCCACAATGACCCCAGCTGCTGCACTCAGATTCTTTTTTTTTTTTTTTTCTTTTATTTTGTCTTTTTGTTGTTGTTGTTGTTGTTGTTGTTGCTATTTCTTGGGCCGCTCCCACGGCACATGGAGATTCCCAGGCTAGGGGTTGAATCGGAGCTGTAGTCACCGGCCTACGCCAGAGCCACAGCAACGCGGGATCCAAGCCGCGTCTGCAACCTACACCACAGCTCACGGCAACGCTGGATCCCTAACCCACTGAGCAAGGGCAGGGACCGAACCCGCAACCTCATGGTTCCTAGTCGGATTCGTTAACCACTGCACCACGACGGGAACTCCTGCACTCAGATTCTTAACTCATGTACCACAGCAGCAGCAGGAACTACTAAGGTAGTTGTATTTTTATAGAGGGGATAAATGGGAACAACTATCCTGTGGACAGTCACCAGGGAGAATTGCTATTGTTTGCAATAGTGACCGCCAAACTGAAACAGTAGCACTGTCTTTTACTTTTTATTATGAAAAATTGCACACTTACAGAGATGAAATGAGACTAATTTAATGTGTTCCTATTACATTCATCACAAACTTTTAATAATTTTGACGTATTATTTTTCATCTTTTTAAATTTTTGCTTATACTTCAACATGTCTCTCTAAGCAAGAATATTTCCTTTCAAATCACAGTACCATTATTGCACCTAACATAATTATCTATCATTTTTAATATCATCTCATACTGAGTCCATATTTAAATTTCCCATTTGTCCCCCCACATGATTTTATGAATAGTTTGTTCAAACCAGGATTTAATCAAGGGCCATGTATTATATTTGGTGAAGTAACTTCTTTTTAATATGATTCCAATTCTGGGTTTTCCAGGAATCTTTTGGGTCTTTGGACTATCTATATATGCTTCATTATAATCCTCTCAGTTCTATCTCCTATAGTCCCATTAAACCATCTTTCTAGTTCTGAGCGGTTTTTTTTCCCTCACCTGCAGCATGTGGGAAGCTCCTGGGCCAAGGATTGACCCCTTGCCACAGCAGTGACCCGAGCTATTGCAGTAACAATGTCAGATCCTTAACCTGTTGTACCACAAGAGAACTCCCCAGATATGAAGGTCTTTAGATACTGCTTTACCTCTGGCAGAGTATTCAACGAGTACATTCTTTATGAGAATCATAGAAACTTTCCCTCCTCATTGACCTAGTGACTGATTAACTGACTTACAACAAAATCTATAATACTTTTTTGATTGTGGGTGTAGAACTAGAAGTCCTAAAGGAATACTTAATAAAATTTATGGAAGGGGTTTCTCCAGTGTGGTGTTCATTTTCTTCATAAGGAAATAAGGTAGAAGATTGTAAATTTCTTCTATTAAATCTGTTCACCACTAACATGATTGTTCTATACCATTAATTCCCAGGTTCTCAGAGTTTCCGTACTTTAGCCCCAGGGAACCTGTGATACAACAAGGATATAAATTAGGACAAACTAGAAAGCTGCTTTTTCCAACAAAATATGGCTACTTTAATACTGCATTAGATCTTCATAAGGCCTTCCAACATTTCACATTTGAAGGACCCTGAGATTTTAGTGCCATTTTATGCATTCATATTTAATGATCACTTTATTTTACATTTTCTTACCCTATGAACTCTTTGGAATACCTAGAGTAAAAACACAGTTCATCCCATGGAATCCCAGATATATTTCAACAAAAATAAATAAATTTGATATCTGGATAGAGTATTTTCTACTACAGATAAATATAGTATCTATAACTAGGGACTTGTAATAATAATAAACTTCTAGTCTATAATAAGTTGGCAATCAGTCAAAAGTATCTATAAGTCTGTTATTTTGTTAGTGAGGCTTACTTTGGCTAAGATTTGCAGAAAGGATCTTTATGTTTTTTGGTACCAATATCATATCATTTGCCATTATTGTCTCAGGACCAAGACCAACAAGGAAGTCCATGTTAAGACAAATAGGATTGCCTAGGAAAGGTAATCTCTAGTTTCTTCATAGGTTGTGCCAATTTCCTTAGGAATTTACTGAAATCTAACTTGTGTGTAAAAATCTTTCATCCTTTGAAACTCCAGAGATTTATGAGCTATGAGCTTTTGTTTGACCAAAAGAAACATTGTCTAGTACTATATTTCTGTTCTAACCCCTGTCTCTAGACTTCCGATAGAGTCAGGGGCAAATCTTCTGTTTGGTTGAACATTTTGGTGACTCTGTACATCAAATCATATTTCTAAAACTGGGCAAAGTATTCTCTGTTAACTAACTTTATGATTCCATTTCCATAGACTTTTTATTAGGCTTTCTGTCATCACAGAGTCATAGAGGATGTGTCAAACTGACTTTTTTTTCCTATTTTTATGCTTTTTTTCCTCTTTATTCCTGATTAATATAGTAAACTATCAATCAGCTTCACACTTCCCAACTATGATCTATGGTTTTCATTGCACAGCCTCTCGTGACATTTTCTCTGACAACAGATACCAATTGACTTCCTATTGTTGGAAAGTCTTCTTATCATTCCTGGTTTTGTGGTTTACTATTCCTAAACTATGGACTAGTACCTTTGCTCTTTCTTCCATTTTGGCAAAGCAATCAAGTGTAGCACTAATTAGTTATTTGTTGTAATAGCACTTTCCATGAACCCTTGATTAAACTGTTCTTCCCTCATCTGTGCATTGGCAACAAATACATACACACCCCCACTTTCTGCTATCACATATATTCCCTTTCTACATGTGATTTCATCTAATCTTGTACATCTAAACTGGGCAGATCATCTTGGCAAATCCACATTGAGCAAATGAGCCTATAAAGATCTGTGCTTTTCATCAGCCTAACTAGATGAGCATCTGAAAACAGCAGGAGAGCAGATATGCTAGTGAGAGAGCAGATATTTTCAGGGCCATTCCTGTGGTTCTAAATAGTGAGAAGACTTTTTATCCAGATAGGAAATTTGAAAGTATAAAAATGGGTTGTAAATAAATCCACACTTTCCTAGAAACAGACCCACTTAGATCTGTTCTACTTCTCAAGTTATCCATGTGATCATGAATATTAATCATATATATAACTCTCTATCCAAGATCTGGCTATTCTGGGGTTTTTTTGTTGTTTTTTTTTTGGTTTTGGTTTTGGTTTTTTTTTTTTTGCCTTTTTAGGGCTGCACCCATGGCATATGGAGGTTCCCAGGCTAGAGGTCAAATTGGAGCTGTAGCCACTGGCCTATGCCACAGCCACAGCCACAGCTACAGCCACACCAGATCCAAGCCACGTCTGCAACCTATGCCACTGCTCACAGCAATGCCGGATCCTTAACCCACTGAGCGAGGCCAGAGATCAAACCTGCATCCTCATGGATATTAGCCAGATTCATTTCCACTGAGCCATAACAGGAACTCCAGCTATTCTGTTTTATTTTAATGATAATGATTCTCCTCCACTTCTCTAATACTCCCTGCTTGCTTTAGAGTAAGGTAAACTTCTGATTCCTTGTTCCTTGTCTAGATTACTTCACTTTTAGATCTTTCATTAAATAATGACATCTGCCTAGTTATTTCACCACTGTGACTACCTGTGATCATCCCTTTCCCATATCGATCTTTATATCCTCTTGGTTTTAAAGTATCGGCATCTCTCTGGGTTATGTTCATAACCATAATCCAGAGGTTGGCTTTTATTTGTTTGCTTTTTTACTTTACATTTAGAGATTGGTTTGTATTTGTTTTGCTTTTTTACTTTACATTTAGAAGTTAGAAGTGAAAAGTAGTTTAGAAGGAGACACATTTTAAGATAAGTACTAGGAATTCCTGTGGTGGCGCAGTGGTTAACGAATCCGACTAGGAACCATGAGGTTGCGGGTTCGATCCCTGCCCTTGCTCAGTGGGTTAATGATCTGGCGTTGCCGTGAGCTGTGGTGTAGGTTGCAGACGCGGCTCGGATCCCGCGTTGCTGTGGCTCTGGCGTAGGCCGGTGGCTACAGCTCCGATTCAACCCCTAGCCTGGGAACCTCCATATGCCGCGGGAGCGGCCCAAGATACAGCAAAAAGACAAAAAAAAAAAAAAAAAAAAGATAAGTACTAAGTCCATGTTAAAGAAATGTTTGTCCATTCACTTTTCTCTTTGAGATGATAGTGAAAATTCACTTAAGTAAAAATTCACTTAGGATATATATATTTTTTTTTATTTTTTATTTTTTGTCTTTTTGCCATTTCTTGGGCCGCTCCCGCAGCATATGGAGGTTCCCAGGCTAGGGGTCGAATCGGAGCTGTAGCCGACGGCCTACGCCAGAGCCACAGCAACACGGGATCCGAGCCACGTCTGTGACCTACACCACAGCTCATGGCAACGCTAGATCGTTAACCCACTGAGCAAGGCCAGGGATCGAACCTGTAACTCATGGTTCCTAGTCGGATTCGTTAACCACTGTGCCATGACGGGAACTCCTTAAGATATTTTTAAAATGTGGTTGATACATCAAAAATTATCACTTTTTTCCTAAATTTTTAAAACGTGGGAAGGGGAGAGAAATATGGTAACAGTAAGAGAAGTGATTCTATAGTACAAGCAGAAAGCTCCATCTTTTATTAAAAATAAGGGGCAGGAAAAGAAGATAGATACACAAAGTAAAACAGATTTAGGGGCTATTCATGTGTCTTGCATTATACTAAGCACTTTACATTCATTATATCATTTAATTTTCACAACTCCTCAGTGAGGTGTGGATATTATTACTCCCACTTGACATCTGAGAGAACGGGCTTAAAGCCCTAAGTAACTTGCCCAAGACCATGCAGCTTGGTTTATCACAGGATACTGAATATTGAATATGGTTCCCTCTACTATACAGTAGGACCTTGTTGTGTATCAATTCTATATATAACAGTTTGCACCTGCTAACCCCATCTCCCAATACACCCCTCTTCCCCACTCCCTTGGCAATGATAAGTCTGTGAGTCTGTTTCAGACATAGTTTCATTTGTGTCATATTTTAGATTCCACATGTAAGTGATATCATATGGTATTCGTCTTTCTCTTTCTGTCCAGTCTGACTTTTAACTACGCAGTTTCAACAACTCTACCTCTCTGGGTGGATGAGAAAGATATTTGTAGATGAGATTGATGTTTGTTAGTGGGAGTAAAGTTCCTCCTTCAATTATAAAATATCTTAGAAATTCTTTGGTATCACTGCCTCTTTCACTTTATAAGAAAACTAAGGTTCAAAGACTTTAAATCATTAGAACCCAAGTTAATTAACCAAAAATATTGGGGCAGTGATTTTCTCTGGCTTCCTTATTTTTATTTTTTATTTTTTATTTTTTGGGGGCCATGTTCTTTGCTTATAGGAATCAAACCTGAGCCACATCGGTGACAATGCTAAGTCCTTAACCACTAGGCCACAAGAGAACTACTTTCTTCTGTATTTTAAAGGCTAGAATTACTTAATTTTTGTATTACATTATCAGCTTTTCTTCTATTTTATTAATTTACAAGTTGTGATAATATTGTATATATTGTTAATACAAGTAACTTATACCATACATAGAATTATCAGGGTATTTTAGATAGAATATGCTTTTATTCAGTCCTCTTTTGTGATCTAATTGCCCACTTTAAAAATTATAAAAAATTATCAAAATGGGGATATCCTATTGTTAAGAACCCGGCTTGGTGTCCATGAGGATATGGATTCAATCACTGGCTTACTCAGTGGGTTAAGAATCCAGCATTGCTGCAGGCTGCATCATAGGTCACAGATGCAGCTTGGATCCAGTGTGGCCATGGCTATGGCGTAGGCCTCCACCTGCAGCTCTAATTTGACCCCTAGCCCAGGAACTTCCATATGCCACAAGTACAGCCACAAAAAGAAAAAAATATATATATCAAAGTGGATTAAGGACCTGCTATAAGACTGGATACTATAAAACCCTTAGAGGAAAACCTAGACCGAACACTCTCTGACATAAACAGCAGCAATATCTTTTCAGATCTACCTCCTAAAGTAATGAAAGTGAAGTAAAAATAAACAAATGGGACTAATTAAACTAAAAGTTTTTGCACAGCAAAGGAAAACAGAATGAGAGAATAAAATTTGCAAATGAAGCAACTGACAAGTGATCAATCTCCAAAATATGCAAATACCTCATTCAGCTCAATATCACAAAAACAAGCAAATCAATCAAAAGATGAGCATAAGCTGTAAATAGACATTTCTCCAAAGAAGACATACATACAGCCAAAAAAAAAAACAGAAGAAAAGATGCTCAGCATCATAAAATATTAGAGAAATGCAAATCAAAACTACTATGAGGTACCACCTCACACCAGCCAGAATGAACATCATCAAAAATTTACCAAGAATGTATACTTGAGAGGGTGTGGAGCAAAGGGAACCTTCTTACATTTTGGTGGGAATGTAAATTGGTACAACCACTATAGAAAACAATGTGGAGATTGCTCAGAAAACTAAAAACAGAACTACCATATGATTTAGCAGTCCCACTCTGGGCATCTATTTGGAGAAAACTATAATTAGAAAAGATACATGCACGCCAATGTTCATTACAGTACTATTTACCATAGCCAAGACATGGAAGCAGCCTAAATATCTATCAACAGAGGAATGGATAAAGAAGATGTGGTACATATATACAATGGAATATTACTCAACCATAAAAAAGCATGAAATAATGCCATTTGCAGCAACATGGATGGACCTAGAGATTATCATATTAAGTGAAGTTAGTCAGACAGTAAAAGACAAACATCATATGATATCATTTTTATGTAGACTCTAAAAAAAGGACACAAATGAACTTATTTGAAGAACAGAAACAGATGCACAGACTTTGAAAACAAACTTACAGTTACCAAAGGGGATAGGTAGAGGTGGGGAGGAATGGACTGGGGGGTTGGTATTGGCATATGCACACTGAGGTATATGAAATGATTGGCCAATGGGAACCTGCTGTGTAGCTCAGGGAACTCTACCCAATATTTTGTGATAATCTATGTGGGAAAAGAATGAAAGAGAATAGATGTGGTGTGTGTAACTGAATCACTTTGTTCTACAGGAGAAATTATTACAACATTGTAAATCAACTACACTTCAATAAAACTTTACAAAATGGAAAAAATAAAAAATAAAAGAATCAGGAGTTCCCATCATGGCTCAGCAGAAACAAATCATGAGGATTCAGGTTTGATCCCTGGCCTTGCTCACTGGGTTAAGGATCTGGTGTTGCTGTGAGCTGTGGTGTAGGTGGCAGACATGGCTCGGATCTGGTATTGCTGTGGCTGTGGCATAGGCCAGCAGCTTCAGCTGCTATTTGATCCCTAGCCTGGGAACTTCCATATGCCACAAGTGCAGCCCTAAAAAAAAGACCAAAAAATTTAAAAATAAAAAATAAAAGATTCAGGAAAAAATTTATTAAAGTTATCTGGGTTTTTTTTATGGCTGTACCTGCAGCATATGGAAGTTCCTGGGCTAAGGGTCAAATCCGAGCTTCAGTTGCAGGCCTATACCACAGCCATGGCAGCACCAGATCTGAGCCACATCTGTGACCTGTGCTGTAGCCTGTGGCAATGCCAGATCCTTAAACCACTAAGTGAAACCAGGGATAGAACCCACATCCTTATGGACACTGTTGGGCTCTTAAACTTCTGAGCCACAACAGGAGCTCCTTGCTTCTTTATTTTTATATAATAAATGACATATTTTATACATTAATAAATAATTTATGAACTTAGTATATGCAATCCGTGTTATTTTTATGAAATTAATATTTTAGTGACTAGCAAGTGAGATCAGGAAGAAGATTTAAAGCTGAGAAAAGAAAGCTTTGACTAGGTAGTGTAACAGGAGTGTTGGGATACAAAAATACTCTTTTTTATAATTTTTTTTCTTTTTAGGGCCTCACCCACGGCATATGGAGGTTCTCAGGCTAGGGGCAAATCAGAGCTACAGCTGCTGGCCTACACCACAGCCATAGCAACACAGGATCTGAGCCGTATCTGCGACCTACACCACAGCTCATAGCAATGCCAGATCCTTAACCCACTGAGTGAGGCCGGGGGTTGAACCCGTGTCCTCATGGATACTAGTGGGGTTCATTAACCGCTGAGCACAGTGGGAGCTCCTGTTATTATTTTTAATGGGCACACCTGCAGCATGTGGACGTTTCTGGGCCAGGGACCAAATCCTATGCCACAGATGCAGTACTGCTGGATCCTTAACCCACTGTGCTGGGCTAGAGATTAAACCCATGCTGCCACAGAGACACCACTGGATCTTTAACCAGCTGCACCACAGTGGGAGCTCCCCAAAAACAAATATGCTTGATGGTGATTTAATTGTAGACACTCAGAAACAAATGGGCCTACTTTGTTCAGTAATATGCTAATACATGATTTGCTCTCTTATACCGCAATTATGTCAAGAAACTGTTGAGTAATAACCAGTATTGTTGACAATGGACAATTTATAGGCCTGTTTTTGAAAATTGTCAAGATCTAAAGGAGGGGGAAATTGAGGCTGATGGTCCATGAGAAAACAGATCAGCTATACCAAGAAATGATACCCTTTTAGTTAAAACTTACAAATAATCATATGCTGTGGATAATAATAGCTTTCAATAGGAGTTCCCGTTGTGGATCAGCAGGTTAAGAATCCAGTTTGTATCCATGAGGATGCAGGTTTGATCCCTGGCCTCGCTTAGTGGGTTGAGGATCTGACATTTCTGCGAGCTGTGGTATAAGTCGCAAACGCAGCTAGGATCTTGCATTGCTGTGGCTGTGGCATAGGCCAGCAGCTGCAGCTCCAATTCAATTTCTGGCCTGGGAACTTCCATATGCTACATGTGTGGCCCTAAAAAGACAAAAAAATTAAAAGCTTTCAGTAGAGGCACTCTCAGAATTTATCTGTCCTAAAGTGTCATTTGGAGAATAATTATTGATAATAGTTCCTTCCCAACAAACAGCCAATCTAATAGATAATCAACATAAAATAAACTGTAAAACTTAGATATTGTATAATATAGTGTTGAAACTTGTAAGTATAAACAGATGGGTCAGATCTATTCAGTGGAAAGCTAGTTTTTCTCTTAAGTTATCCTAAGACAAGGTAGATCCTACCTGGGTATTAAAAATGTTAGGTAGTAAGGATGCATGGGTGAGTAAAACATGTCTGTGGTTCTCAAGGAGCTTGAAATGTTTAAGAGATAGGTAAGTAAACAGACAACTACAATTCAGTATATTAAGTGTTAATAATGGTCGTGTTAAGTGCAGGATTCTGTGGAAAATGAATACAGGGGCACCTAACACTAGAGTAAGGTGGGATCATTACTATCCATGATTTGAATCCTCAAGTAGTTGGCGTGGTGCTGAGCATATGGTAAGCATTCAGTATTTGATGACTTGGAACATACCTGATAGAAAAAACAAAAACAAAACAAAACATGAGGAGTTCCCTCTGTGGCACAGTAAGTTAAGCCCACTGCAGTGGCTCAGGTCTCTGGAGGCATGGGTTTACACAGTGGGTTAAAGGATCCAGCATTGCCACAGCTATGATGTAGGTTGCAGTTGCAGCTCAAATAAAATTCCTAGCCCAGGAATTTCCGTATGCTGTGGGTGCAGCCATTAAAAAAACGTAAAACAAACACGAGCCTGGACTTAATTTTTGCTGAAAACACTGTCTTTGAAATACCATATGATATCACTTATATCTGGAATCTAATATACAGCACAAATGAAACTTTCTACAGAAAAGAAACTCACGGAATTGGAGAACAGATTTGTGTTGCCAAGGGCGAGGGGGAGGGAGTGGGATGGACTGGGAATTTGGGGTTAATAGATGGAAACTATTGCATTTGGAATGGATAAGCAATGAGATCCTGCTGTATAGCACTGGGAACTATATCCAGTCACTTGTGATAGAGCATGATGGAGGATAATGTGAGAAAAATAATGTGTGTGTGTGTGTGTGTGTGTGTGTGTGTGTGTGTGTGTGTGTGTGTGAGTGACCAGGTCACTTTGCTGTACAGTAGAAAACTGACAGAACACTATAAATCAACTATAATGGAAAAAATAAAAATCATTAAAAAAAACACTGTCTTTGAACTTTATCCCAAAATGATGTTCTTTTTTCTTTCTTTTCTTTTTCTTTTTTTTTTTTTTTTTTTTTTTGTTCGTTTGTTTGTTTTCTTTTTTTAAGGCTACACCTACAACATATGGAAATTCCTGTCCAGGGGTCAGATCAGAGCTGCAGCTGCCAGCCTACACCGCAGCCCTAGCAATGCCACATCTGAGCCACATCTGCAACCTATACCTCAGCTTGTGGCAACACCGGATCTTTGGCCCACTGAGCAAGGTCAGGGATCAAACCTGCTTCCTCACAGAGACAACATTGGGTCCTTAACTCACCCAGCCACAACAGGAACTTCTTAAAATGTTTTTCTTTATGAACAATTTTCATGTCACTGTAGTAATTTCAGTGGCCTTTTAAATTGATCAGTATCTATAGCTGATCCTTGAATATACCTACTACTAGACAATAAAAAAGAATTTTTATTTTAGGAAGAGCTATGTTCCACAGTGCTAGGCAGAAGTAAATGTTCAAAAATAATAATTACATCATTTTTTTAAACTTCCAGATTTATTAGTAATTTCTCTGCCATCACCACCAAATTATTTAAAGGAATTTCTTATTATTAAGATTGTGTATAAGTGAGAACATGAAATGTATGATTCTTGTGCAGTAATAAACATTATATTAACCAGTGGGAACTCTGAGCAAGTAAATCCTCAGCAAATCTGAAGAAAAAAATGGCTTACAAACCCTATATGGTATATTCAGGACACTTCACATATAACTGGCGTTAGAACTAGTGCATATGAACTGTTAGAGATCAATAATAAGTTCTCTAGTAGTGACTGTAAATACATTAGGAGTTCATTGATTGACTTAATAAATATTAGGCTAAAGCTTTATGATACACCCTACACTAGGCCCAGAGATAGAGAAATTTAAAAATATAGTCCAGAGAACAAGGCAGGAAAACACAATCATTATGCAATGTGATTCAGTGCTACAATAGAAATAAGTACAAAGTATTTTTGGTGTATAAATTAAGAGCAGTTAATGGTGCAGAGAAAGGAAAAATTGGTATGGGTTGGATTAGTTATATACACTTAATTTTGAAAAAACAGGCAATGTGATATTATTTTATTGTGACTATGCCTTATCTGTTATCTGATGTATATTTTTAGGAACTTGATTTTTTTTCTATTTTATAAAATGAGATTATAAACCCCCAAAGTCTATTTATAAGTTATAAATTAGATGAGCATGCCAAGAACTCTTCTTTTTACACTGTAGTATACCAATCATGAACTATATTCAAAGCCATGTGGATATAATTCAGGGAGCAAATAGGATTATATACTCTGTCGACTGTTTATTATATTGTGCACATCTAACTAGTAGGAATAATTTTTATGTTTTAAACAGATTATAAAATTTAAATATTAACTAGTTTTAATCGATTTAACAATTTTTTTTTTCTTATTTCTTATCAAGGGTCTACTGTATTTGTTGGTAACAGACCAGGGGTTTCTCACTGAAGAAAAAGTTGTTTGGGAAAGCCTACACAATGTTGATGGTGATGGAAATTTCTGTGACTCAGAATTTCATCTACGGCCTCCTTCAGATCCTGAAACCGTATACAGAGGTCAACAAGATCAGATAGATCAGGTAAATCTGTTGTTTCATCTTCTTCACATTGTTTAAAATGCTTATTCCTTTCAGATGTGAATTTAGCTACCCAAAAGTTTGAACTAAAGATTTGTCCATTAATATACTTGTGAAATTTTCCTGACACTTCCTAAACTGGTAAGTGATCATTCTATATGTACATTAATTATATACTGGTTCAGAAGGCGAGATTATATTGAACTGTGAAGGTCATGGTAAAGAGTTTAAATTTTAATCTAATTGTAGTAGGGAAGATATGCCAAGTGTTAAACATGGAAATGACATGATCTATCTTACCTTTTTTAAATTGAGGTAACATTAGTTTATAACATTGTTTCGTGTGTGCAATATTATATTTCTACTTCTATAAAAAATATAAAATGCTCATCTTTTTTGTATCGTTCCGATTTAAGTATATGTGCTGCCAAAGCGAGCACTACTTTACCTTTTTAAGAACCTGCTATGTGGAGGATGTATAGGAAGGGCACATGTGTAAAGCAGACTCACAATCCAAGCAAGAGGTGATGACAGTTTAGCCTTGGTGGTAGAGATGAATAGACAAGTACATATTTGAGATCTATCTTGGCTAGTCAAAAAAAAAGTAGAAAAGAGGGACTCTTGAAGATACCATGCACTGGGTAAAGAGTAGGACTCTAATAAGACACAAAAGCCTTAGAGCCCAAAGTAAGGAGGAACGGACAATTTATCATAGGAGCACTACTGAGTAGAATTCTTATTTAGAACTGCGATAGATGAGATTTTTGCCTGCTCTAGGTGAGGAGGCCTGGAGCCACAAGTATGTTTATTACTAGAAGTATAACAGTGATGTGACACTTTCTTCAACTGAGGGGGAAATATGGTTATGTTAAACAGTTGCCACATGTTTTGCTGATAACACTAAGTGCATAGAGACTGTTAATTTAGCCAGTGTTCGTTAAGCACTTGTATTCCTGGCACTATAACTAGGTCCTGGGGACACTAAATCATTCAGTCCTGTCCTCAAGGATTCTGCAGTCTAGTTGGAGAGGCAGGTATTTGACCAACTAATATTTTATATTAAGTTCTATAATGACAATTTGAATAGCAAGTTATAAGTAGACAAAGGAATACTTGATTCCAAAAATGCTAATCTTTCTAGGACTCTTGGCTTTCCTTTGACAGCTATAATTATTGACACACTCACTTTCCTTCAGAAGGTATACAGGGGCATTTTTAAATATTAAGAGAAATGTACAGGATTCTTCTAAATACCTTAGATAAAAAATATTGGTGCAAAGGGAATGAAGTAAAGCAATAGTTTGCCACAGTGTAAGATGATGAGAATACTGAGAATATTGATATTATCTGTAAAGGTATCAAAGAAGGGACTTGGCAAAGAGTGGAGTTTATAGAATTAAGGAGAAAAATTTGAAGGACAAATTCTTTTTTTCTTTTTTTTGCTTTTTAGGGCCACACCCACAGCATATGGAAGTTCCAAGGCTACAGGTCAAATTGCAGCTGCAGCTACCAGCCTACGCCACAGCCACAACAACGCCAGATCCCAACCGCATCTGCGACCTACACCACTGCCCACAGCAATGCTGATCCTTGACCCAGTGAGCCAGGCCAGGTATCAAACCTGCATCCTCATCAATACTAGTAGGGTTTGTTTCTACTATACCACAACAGGAACTCCTGAAAGACAAATTCTTGATGTCAGTAAGATAATCATTATAGATAGTACAAGGTCTTCACAGGCAAAAACCTCTTATATATCTTCTGTGGTTGTTTAAAATTCTCTTACTTTGAGAGTATATCGCTTCATAAAAGTGGATATTAAATGGATGTGCGTATATGTATATAACTGAACACTTTGTTTTATAGAAACGTAAATCAACTATACCTCAATAAAATTATCACTACATTGTAAATCGACTACATTATAAATCAACTATACTTCAATAAAACTTTTAAAAATGAGAGAAGAGAGTGGATAAATTAGATAATGTAACTTTTAACCAAAGAGACATCACTTTCTTTCATAGGAAATAATCTGGGTGTGTGTGTAGGAGGAGGAAGAATGTGATTAAGTAACTGAATATGATTTTATGATGGGCAGCCATGTTGGCTTTAAAAATCATGTTTTGAAAGAATATTTAGTAGGAATACCCATCGTGGTTCAGCAGTTAACAAACCCAACTAGCATCTATGAGGATACGGGTTCAATCCTTGGCCTTGCTCAGTGAGTTAAGGATCCAGCGTTGCTGTGAGCTGTGGTGTAGGTCGCAGACACAGCTCGGATCCAGTGTTGCTGTGGCTGTGGTAAAGGCCAGCAGCTACACCTCTGATTGGAGTCTGGGAATCTCCTTATGCCTCAGGTGTGGCCCTAAAAAGACCAAAAAAAAAAAAAAAAAAAGTAAATAATTTTGCGAAGTTCTTGTAATTTTATTAAAATAAGACTTTTATGACACTAAATGGAAAAGAAAACATTGTGATAGTTTCAGGGGTTGGGAGATGTGTTTGAATTTGTATCTGAATATAGAAAAAATGAAGTGGACTGTATATTGTTAACAATGGTTGCCTCTCTGTAAAGATATTATGGTTATCCTAACTTTCTTATTTATGCTTTTTTTATTTTGTCTCAATTTTCTATGGACATATTTTTTAAAGCTTCCTTAAATGCCTTATATACTGCTTCTAGAAAGTATTTCAAATAAATTTTTAAAATATTTATAATAATGGCAGCATCGCTGAAATGTTTATAACTCCCAAACAGAAATAAATAACTTGTATTTTTGTATTTAAGCTCTTGTGTGTTTTTTAAAAGCCATTCTCAGAGGCTTGCAGATGAAATCTCTATATTTACACATGCAAGTTCTTGGGTAAATCTCATAGCTAAAGATGGTTATAATGTAATTTCTTAGGACTATCTTATGGCATTATCTCTACAACAAGAACAGCAGAGCCAAGAGATCAATTGGGAACAAATACCTGAAGGAATCAGTGATTTGGAACTAGCAAAGAAACTCCAAGAAGAAGAAGATAGACGAGCTTCTCAATATTATCAGGAACAGGAACAAGCAGCAGCTGCTGCTTCTGTTTCTGCTTCTGTTTCTGCTTCTGCTCCTGCTTCTACTTCTGCTTCTGCACAGGCCCAGGTAAAAACTAGTGTTCTGATTCTTAAATACAATGATCACTCTAGCAATAAAAAAAAATTTGTTCTGGGATTAAAACATTTTTAAATTAGATATTGACTCCTCAATTCTGTTAGCATTTTAGCATCCGTGGGTTTTATGACATTGTTCTAAATTCGTGATTATCTTAATATATTTCTCATTTAGTGAAACTTTTTTCTGAGGTTCTGATGGCAAGATTTTTCAAAATTTTTGGAGTTCCTGTCATGGCTCGGGGAAGAGAATCTGACTAGCATCCTTGAGGACACAGGTTTGATCCCTTGCCCCACTTAGTGGGTTAAGGATCTGGCGTTGCCATGAGCTGTGGTGTAGGTCGCAGACACGCGTCAGATCTAGTGTTGCTGTGGCTGTGGCGTAGGCCAGCAGCTACAGCTCCAATTCAACCCCTAGCCTAGGAACCTCCATATGCCATGGGTGCGGCCCTAAAAAGACAAAAAAAAAAAAAGATTTTTCAAAATGTTTAAGTTCTTAGCAGCTTCAAAGACTACAAACCAATGTGAACAAATCTTTTCTATCAGTTAGAAGGCAGTATGAGGTACTATTGGAAAGAATTTCAATTTTAGAGGCAGATAAATATGGATTTTCATTTCCTGCTTCTATCTCCCCTTACTAGTTGCAACATAGTTTTCTACCTCTCTTAACCTCCTTTTTCCTGTTTGTAAAACGGAAGACAATACTTAACTCTTAGGTATGTGGTTAAAAACAAGTACTATTAGGATTTAATCCAATGTCTAATGTGCTAAGTATTTAATAAAGGTTAGTACCTTTCCACTTCTCACTTTTCCCCATTAAATGTTTTAAGCACTGAAAATGTGACTAAGGAGTTTGTTTGTTAAATCTCATTTCATTAAATGAAAAAAAAAAAATTCCTTCTCTTTTATGTTTAACTGTACCATGATTGAAGTGTTCCTTTCATCTGGGTATATAAGAAAGCATGACGCCCTTTACGGTCTGATGAAACTTTAAATCTATATTTAAAATCTCCATTAAAATAGGTATAACAGTTCTATTTCTAGTTATAATGACTATACCAAGCTTAAAAGTTAAAACCTACTGTGTTATGATTAGCTTTTCACTAAAAAAGTCTTCTCCTTTCAGAATATACTTATTTTACACTCTCAGTTGTCAGAATTCCCCCCCCCCTTTTAAAATCTGTTCGTTATAGTATTTAATGAAATCTTGGAAAATCATTGTAGTTTGCCAAAAGGTGTCACTTTCTTTAGCATTTCCTAAAATTTAGCATAAATATTTCTTGAATTTGAGTTTTCAGTCAAATTGTTTGAAATTTGATTTACTTAGAATAATGGATATGTTAATTATATCTATCCTGAATGGTAGAGACAGTTACTCAGATACTGTGTAACATAACAATTCTCTACAGCAATAGCCTTTTTCCATTAATAACTGCTTTCACTATTGTGGATTTTGTTTCTAGATAACTATGCCTAAGAAAAGTTGAGATAATTTAGAAAAGTTGAGGTAATTTCTTCCTGTTCATTTTTCTTGAAGCAGAGCCAACCAGCACAAGCCTCTCCATCAAGTGGCAGACAATCTGGGAATAGTGAACGTAAACGAAAGGAACCTCGAGAAAAAGATAAAGAGAAAGAAAAGGAAAAAAATAGCTGTGTAATTTTGTAACAAATATTGGATTCTGTTGGAACCATCTATATGTCTTCAGAAACAAAACCACAGGAGGAAAGGAAGAAAAATTGATAAATACCGTCTGTGCCTGATTTCCTAATGGATTTTGTTCATGTTTTTCAGGGGAAAGGTTGTTACTTAGTTACAATCAGACTTTTTCCAAGTCACACAGTACATTCTTTATGAGTTGGAGTTTTATGTTACAAGTTGGAAATGCTGTGTGTTGTCATTAATGAAAAATAATGCACTTGTAGCCAAATAAGCAAATCACAGCAAATTTTGTGTCATAGTGACATTCATAACTCATATCAGTTAGTAAGCTATTTTATCTTCTGTTCTAACAATGAATAGAGGTATTGATTTTGTCTGATTCCTTCCTCTAAATATTAGCACAATAGTTTCTGAAATTAATTTTTCAATGTTAAAGTATGATCTCATACATGAGAAACCAGAGGTTTAATATAGAGATTTAAAAAGAAAAAAAAAAGAGAGAGAGAGAGACAAAGATAACAAGAATATAAATAACCCTCAGTTGTATATTGGACTAGTTCAGCCCTTGAACAGCTTTACCTTTAGGAATGTAAATTTTAGATATATCTTGAGAACTGATTATGGAGCTTGGATTTAATTTAGATAGAAACAATAAAGATTTGTATTTCTTTTCCATTAGCAAAAAAATACATAACACTAATACTCATATCTTATCAAAATTAGATCTTAATGACTTTGTAGTATTGTAAAATTTTGAGGAATTTTGAAATCTTTAATCTAGGTTACTTGGACCACTTATTACTATTTATTGACAATGTGATGAGTGAGTATAAGGAGGAAACAAACCACAGTGGATGCTGGGCCTTGTAAATATGGAGATGTAGAAAAGGAGATTGTCTACCTTTTTCTAGAATTACCTTGAACCTTAAAATTTAAATCATGTTTATTTTCTAGAAAATTAAGTATACTTATTAATACCAACAAAAAAGCACATTTCTGAAAGGATATTAGAGATAATCTCTGAGTCTAGTGGAAAAGCATTTTAAAAATTTCTTTGAGGATAGATAAAAATTTGAAGGAATTTATGTAAAAAAACAATCAGATTTTTTTTAACTTATGAGAACCAAATAAACCTATAACATCATGTAGTGTTTATAGGATTCAGAAAGAATATTTATTGAACTTTATTATGAGGCAACACATATTTTCCTGTATTTCTGTCATTTGGAAAACTACCCTTAATAGGCCTTTTTATATGCTTTATATTTAAAAGTTTGTTTTAGTCATTTTTTGATAAGACTGTTGCTGCTGCAAGTAGTTATGTGATTACATTCTAAGCCTCAGTAAATTTGTTTATTCAAGAGAATCTTTATCTAACCTGAGCATCCAGGTCTGGGATGACAAAAGACTAAAAAAAAAAAAAAAAAATGTTGTCTCGATTTCTTAAGCTATGTCCTTAACATTCTCCATGTTATATAACTCCAAGACCAGTGATAGGATAAATCTATATGTAAAAAGTAAAAGTCTTATTTATGGAAGAAATTATTCTAAGAGAAATATTCAGGGTCAAGCTGTATCTTTTATGTCCTCCTCTATTACATGTCTGTTTATGTTATATCATTTGTTATTCCTTTAAATTTTGTATGATAGCATGATAAGTCATCAGAGAACCTTTTTGGGGTATAAATCCTTCATATAAAATATTTGGTACTCACCAAATATTATCAGTACTCTTGATAATAACCCAGAATATGCATATGTTGCTAAAGTAATCAAATGTACTACAGAATTCTCTATTGGCTCAAACAAGTTGACCTTAGTCCAAGTTTATTCTTGAAATCACTCTATTGGTTGAGGCAAGAAACTCAAACCTCAGGGTTTGTTTTCCCCAGAACAGATAATAGCGATAGTACACTATATTTTATCAAGAAAAAACAATAAATCTTGAGAAATTTTTAAAACCATATTTGAAACATTTTTTCATAATTATATACTTATCTATTTATTGCCCTTGAAAAATATGTGTAGAGGTTATTTTTCTGTTAGTTGTTACTGCTTTCTTAATTTGTTCCAAAGATAACACTGCCATTCTGCATTCCCATTAGAAGAGACAAAACTCAAAACCAGCAATGCTACTATCAGATAAGTAGATATCAATGTATACTTATAAGAAATAACTAAGAAATGTAATGTGTTTGTTAATTCAGCCTTTTTCTATGTAATATTTCCAAGTCAGACTTTCTTACATTCCTAGAATTCAGTTTGATATACCAAGCGTAATAATGATAAAATGTTTGCTTTGAATACTGTGGGGGAAAAATTAAATGTTCAATTCTATTTTTTAAAAAATCTCAGAGATACTGGTTTCCCATCCTTGAAGGTTATAAAGAATTTAGAGCTATTATGTCTTTATTTTCTTATATTTGTTCAAGGCAACAAATTACATATTCAGATATTTCTTTGTTGGTTTGAGTACATTGAAATTTGATAGTGGTATATTAAAGCCTTTCCTTCCCAGTATTTTTTAATGCTTGAAAATTATTAAATGTACACTGCTAGCAGAAATTAGTTCTTAAACCATTTTTTAAGATTTATAGGCTAGATTAGGGGCACATTTACATCAACCAGTCACTATTAGAGCTAGCAAAAGAGGCAGATGAATGAATGGATATGGTCATTGCACCTTCTTGTACTTTCAAAGCCTATTCCTTAAAGTTAGTAACCAGTCTGCTGATTACTATAATATGGAAAATTATAATTAATAATACAAAAATTTTCTTAATGTCTAATACTATTGAATTGATAATGCTGTGATTTATAATAGGTTATCAATACTTAAAAATACATCTGTGTCTGTGTGTGTGTGTGTGTGTGTGTGTGTGTGTGTGTGTGTGTGTGTGTGTTTCCCAAGCACAGATCCATGACTTCTATTAGGTTTTCAAAGAAATCTGGCAACTCTCCCTCAAATTTAAGAATCGCCATTCTAGGAACACATACACCCAGCTATTTGAGGCAGCTAAAATTGGCATTGGCTGCTTCCTATAGCATGATGGTTCAATGTGTATAGGTAAAGTAACGCATAAATGTTTCAAGGTTTAAAGTTGGTAATTGAATGACACATAGATTTAAGTATATAATTAAGCTCTGGGGTTTTTTGTCTCACATTTCTATTTATTATTTGACTATTTATCCCATATTATATTTTGAATTCTTCCTGAGACTTCTTGATCTTATCTTAATTAAGCAAGTTACTATCAGAGATTAGTTAACTGAATACAACATTAACCATTTTTTACTTTCACAAAACCTTAACATTTTGTTTTCAATGAATCACCAACTCTGTTCACTAAGAGACAGAGATCTGGAGAGGAAAGAGGACTAGAAGTCAAATAGATATTTAAGGAAAGAATTATATTAATGTTGGCATATAAATCAGGTATTTGTAAAATCCTGCTGGAGAGAAATATCAAGGCAAGAATTTCTAGAACTGTCCTAAATCTCATTTATTTAAAAAAAAAATTTTTTTAGAGCAAAAAGCAAATCGATTGCATTTCACTTAACTTTCCTATTCAGTGTAGTTATTTAAAAACATGTGGTGCAGTGGGTTAAGGATGCAGCCTTGTCACTGCAGTGGCTCAGGTCACTGCTGTGGCGCTAGTTCTGTTCCTGGCCCAGGAACATCCACATGCCCCAGGTACAGCCTAAATAAATAAATAAATAAATAAAAATATGATGGAAAGCCTATCGCTTTTACCTATCACAGACTGCTTGGGCATAAACTTAAACTATGATAGTAAATTTATCAATATTTGATAAAAAGATGGAGGCATTAAAGATGATATATTACCTGTATTTTAATGAATAAGAAATATGAAATTCTTAATCATTTTGTCTAAAAACCTGGCTTTTATCTTGCCATGGGCAAACTTTCTGTGCCTCAATTTACTCTTAAATATCCAAAGGATTCTCATTGTTAGTGCTTTACATTTTGAATAAAGGGCATAGTATATAAGCACAGACTATTACTGAAATAATCATTAAATATTACACATCTTTGAACTTAAATGTGTAGGTTTTTTCCCCAATGACAATATTTCTAAAGCCAGTTATTTTTTAATGCTTTCAAAGTTTATAAAATTATTCTCTTTGAGTATGGCATCATTTCTTCCCAAATTGTATTTTACAATTGCTCTTGTGTTCTGTGGGCAAGAGGATCAAAACCAAGAGTGTTTTGGGAGAATAAAAGCATTAAAAATGATTTTTTTTCAGTGTCTTTCATATACCTAAATACTTAGATTTTCTTTGCCTCTTCCTTCATGGAACAAAGTACAATGGTATCAGGTTACTGATATGTAAACTTTCTTGCATGGGTGGAATTCATTTACATCTCTTAAGTACTGTCCTTTTTAGGGCTGTTTAAATTATTTGTTTTTTAAGTGTTAAAATGTCATTTGATAATGCACAGTTAAGTTTCTTTTTGAACGTGATTGGAAATGGTGAAAGAATCATTGGAATCAGAGTTCTTAGGTCCTCTGGTAATTGTCTTTTTTTTTTTTTTTTTTTTTTTTTTACTGATGTCCAACACTTCTAAAGCTATTGAAAAAACATGAAAAAAATGTGGTCACTCTTTTTGAGTGACACTTTAAAAGAAACTAAAATTATAATCAAAGGGTTCTTGAACAAAATATATTGCAAAATAGAGATAATGGAGTCTGAGGGACAAATTGCAGGATCCTGGTAAGTTTAACTTATTTTGAAGATTTATCTAAATCTTAACACATGCATGTTCGCTTACTTAATCCCATTGTTTCTCCCTTTTGAAATTAGAGTTCAATAAATCATGATGGGTATATGTATATTTACATGAAGGATTCCCCTTTCTGATATCACTTTTCTGATTTCAAAAAAGTTTAACTTAAACAGGGTAAAAGTCTTCAACTATTGCCTCAAGTTTAGCTTCATCCTGTTGAACCAAGAAAGGGTGAGGTTTAGATTTGTCTGCCTATGATAGCTAATTTTTAGGGCATGGTACTATCCCAGATAAGGTGTTGAAATACCTGGGCAGAAACATAAAGCCTAGCTTTAAACCACAGTAGACTTAAAGAACAAGAAGTTGCATTATTATCTACTTCATCTGATATTAATTCTAAGAAAGAATTCTTTCAAACTACTTAAGAATTTGTCACCATTAACTTTAAAAACTGTATACCTATGCTTACTGTAATAGCCTACCTTGAAGGGCAGAGGTTCCTCCTATATTAGAAGGTGGATAAAGAAAAATTCTTCTGAAAATGATCCTGGCTTATTTGGCTCTAGTAGTTACAACTTTAAATAGAAATTCAGGAAACTGAAGTGCCCATTTAAATTCCTAAATCAGTGACCTGTCCAAATGAGCATTATAAATAAGATAACTTGCAGAACAGTTCTAACCAATTAACTGCATTTTAAGACTAAGATTAGCAATTAATCTGTCCTGTGTATCTCTCAGTTTTGTCAGTTTTTGTTATACCGTACTTGTATGAAATAATTTTTTCCCAGGTATAGAAGATATCCTAGAGCATTACAGATTTTTAAAGACGAGGACTTGAAAAGCTTCCAGTGGTTTCTGTTTAAAGGATATCTTTCTCAATAAAATCACAACTATTGTTTTCACAGATCCAAACATCACAAGTAGGACAATATGATCGGAGATTGATGTATGATTGCTACCCAACAATCAGCAAAAGGGATAATCACGACTTGTGAAACTTCAGAGGTACCCTGAAAGTCATTTCCTAAAGTTAGTGCATGTGAGTCTTCTTCCTTGAATTGTGAAGAATCAATTGGATTGGGGAATAGCATATTTTGGGGAATAGCAAGTGAAGTGGTATGATGATGGCAGAGAAAGTGATCTTGAAATGTAACAAGAAACAAGTTTTCTTTCTCCACTTTACTGCCCTGCTATTTGGGTCAAGAGGTTGCTATGATAGATCTCCTTGTGCCAGGCCAAGATTGGCCAACTGAAATAGAGTTCTCAAAGAGCTGAAATATATAAATTGTGTATGAGTGCCTATTTTTTTCCTCCTTCTTTCCTTTACTATCTTAATACCCTTTCTACTTCTGAAATAATTCATCTGTTTTGCTCTATGACCAGCTTTAATTTCAGTTTAAGAATAACAGCAACCCTAGAAAGTGATAGAAAAGAGCATTGAGATACATTTTTTTAATAAAGACACTAAAAGCAATCTAGCATAGGGTTGAACTGAATTTCCATCAAAGAAAGTTATTGTTTTATAGGCTAATTATGCTAAAACTATTTGATTCTAAAAACCATGTCTTCAGTTTCAAAAGCTTCACTTTTGAAACTCCTTAAAAGGGATACTCCTTAAAAAGGCATATTAACATAGATGGGAAAATACAAAATATTTCTGAAAGAATTATTCAGTATTATTCAATATTTAATTTTATGTTTGTTATTGTACCACAAGGATAGCATCATTCTTGGATTAAAATGTTGGATTTTTTTTTTGTTAACATACTTAAAACTGTAACCAGTGGTAACACTCTTAGTATTTTTTATTATAGATTATATTTTATTTCAATAAAATTTGATATTTAGACCAAAAAGTCTTTCTGCTATGTATATTCATCTCATTAAGCTGCTTCTTACAAATTTAAGATGAGTGGGGAAAATAAGGAATTAACATTGATTCACATTTAACTAGGATTAACTCTTAGCATACTTGGACCAATTCTTGATAAAGACAGTGTTTTTCCCTCAACAGACAGTGAACAAAGAAACAACTCTAAATCATACAGTAGTTTTAACTACTAATGGTAGAGTTCTTATATCTGATACTTCTCTTGGAAGAAAGTTAGAGGGACCTGAGAAGGTAACATTTTCTCTTTACACCAAGCTAATTCTAATATAAAGTTTTGCCTAACAGTTTTTGTCAGCCAATGTCTGGCATTGCTCTGTGAAAGCTTTCTTAGACTCCCCAGGCTTCTAAGCAGAATTAATCACTCTACATAGTGTTTTGCAGACTTCTCCTCATTATTGTGCCTAAGCTCTAGACTATGAGCATTTTAAGAACAGAGATCATGTTTTATTTATCTTGATTTTCTTGACACATTACATGATAATTGGCACTTTAAACAAAACTTCATATCTACATCTGCATAGAGGAATTTTTTCAAATACCTATATGATGTGGTAAGTTATTGCTTGCCTTCTCTTTAAATAAGAAAAGTAAGCTGAGTTATTAAATTGGTTTTCCCCTTTAGCATAAGTTATGTAGGTAGAAGGAACCAAAATCCTAACCCCTTCCCTCCTGTCCCCACACTCCACTGATTTTCCCTAGGTATCATCATGCTGCATTCTCCTAGAACCAATGGAAGAAAGCTTGGGTAAGAGCAGCCTCAACAAAAGTGAAGTAAGCAGCATTGTTCTTTTGCCATTTCATGTCCTTTTTATAGGGTCTCTCCTCATTTTATATTATCATATGACGTATGCACTTTATTAATTTGTTGGAGCTGAGATTTGAAGCCAAGCAATCTGACTCCAAAATCAGTGCTCACAAGTACATCTACAAGGGGACAGATCAGTTTAGGCCATGTGTGTGTTCAAATTCTGACTCTTGACTTTGTAAGTCACATCTGTTTCAAACCCTACAGAAATCTTCAAAATCAGGCCTATTAGCATCCTTTGTACTCACTAGCCTTGGAGCAAGTTAATTCTGCACAGCCTCTTTTCTAATCTCTAAAAGTGAATAATTTCTCCTTTTTAAAATTGCTATAAAGATTAAAGATAATATACTGACAGTGTCATACATAATAAAACAGCTGATAGATTATAAGAGATTGTGGACAACAGACTAGGATATACCAAACTAAGAACTTTAAATGAGAATATTGATTGAGATTAGGAAGGCCCCTTAAACCTTATAAAAATAAACATTTTTCAATTCTCTCCAATTATAAGGCTGATCCTACCATTAGAGCTGAGATCAACCTGGACTCAGAATGGCCCAGAGTGAAAAACATGGAACAAACAAAACTTTAGAACACATAGATAATATAATCATAAATTCCAGGTAAGATTCTGGAAATGGTGGCATATTCTCCTTGGACTATTTCATTTATTAAGGAAAACTCAGGAAACTAGACTTAAAAAGAAAGACCAGATTTGGATCGTCAATGACCTAGATTTAAAGCTGTGGCATTAAATTTTAAAATTAAGTGCAGTAGACATCAAGAGCAGGGAGTTCCCATCGTGGCTCAGTGGTAACGAACCTGACTAGTATCCATGAGGATTCGGGTTCGATCCAGGGCCTCACTCAGTGGGTTAAGGATCCACCATTGTTATGAGCTGTGGTATAGGCTGGTAGTTCTATCTCTGATTTGACACCTAGCCTGGGAAAATCCATATGCCATGGGTGCGCCCCTAAAAAGCAAAAAAAAAAAAAAGTCAAGAACATAGGACCGAAAAAATCAGCCAGAGTAAAGTCAGCTGCTTCAACAATGTCAAAGTCTTAGGGGGAGGAAAAATAATTATCCCTCTAAGTTCTTGGCTGGGTTCCTATACAGAAGGCAAATTAATAAGAGAAAAATTTTAAATAAGTTTAAATGAGAGATAAGGGAAAAATTATAATTCACAGATGTAGCTTAGAATTCTGGCTTAAGTACATTTCAGCTAAAGACAAGGGAAAGTGTGTGTGGGAGACTAGTTATGCAAAAGTAACCATGAAAAGTATAGTAAGAAGAACAAGGTTTGGGGTTCTTGCCATGGTACAATGGATTAAGATACTGACTGCTCAGGTTGCTGCAGAGGCAAGGGTTCAATCCTCAGCCTAGCACAGTGGGTTGAAAATGATCCAGTGTTTAAAAGGATCACATTGCTGCAGCTGTGGCTAGGATTCAATCTCTGGCCTGGGAACATCCATATGCTGTGGGTACATCCATAAAATAAAATAAAATTAAAAAAAAAAAAAAAAAAAGAGGAGCAAGGTTTCTTATACAGATTCAAGTCTTTAAATTGCTGGAGTTCCCGTCGTGGCGCAGTGGTTAACGAATCTGACTAGGAACCATGAGGTTGCGGGTTCGGTCCCTGCCCTTGCTCAGTGGGTTAACGATCCGGCGTTGCCATGAGCTGTGGTGTAGGTTGCAGATGCGGCTCGGATCCAGCGTTGCTGTGGCTCTGGCGTAGGCCAGTGGCTACAGCTCCGATTCAACCCCTAGCCTGGGAACCTCCACATGCCGCCGGAGCGGCCCAAAGAAATAGCAAAAAGACAAAAAATAAATAAATAAATTGCTGCCTTCTCCTTTTCACTATTGAATATGTTAGCTGTGGATTTTTACATGTGGCCTTTATTATGTTGAGGTGGTTTTCCTCTGTGTCCAATTTTTTTGGAGCTTTTTAAATCATAAGTGGACATTGAATTTTATCAAAAGCTTTTTCTGCATCTATTGGCATGATCATATGGTTTTTATACCTCCATTTATTAATGTGATGTATCAAACTGATTGACTTGCAAATAATGAAGAATGCTTACATCCCTGGGATAAATCATGATATATGATCCTTTAATGAATTGTTGGAATCAGTTTGCTAGTATTTTGTTGAGGACTTTGCATTTTATGTTTATCAGTGATAGTGGCCTGTATGTGGTATTCCTTTCTGTGGTATTTTTGTCTGATTTTGCTATCAAGGTGATGGTGGCCTGATAGAATTGAGTTCAAAAGCATTCCTACCTCTGAAATTCTTTGGAATAGTTTAAGAAGTATAGGTGTTAGCTTGTCTGTAAATGTTTGATAGAATTTGCCTGTGAAGCTGTCTACTCCTGCACTTTTGTTGGGAGTTTTTCCTTTTTTTTTGTAGGGCTACACAGGTGGCTTATGGAGGTTCCCAGGCTAGGGGTTGAATTGGAGCTGCAGCTGTCGGCTTACACCACAGCCACAGCCACAGCAACATGGGATCTGAGCAGGATCTGCAACCTACACCACAGCTCATGGCAATGCTAGATCCCCAACGCACTGAACAAGGCCAGGGACCTAATCCGCATCCTCATGGATACTAGTCAGGTTCCTTACCACTGAGCCACAACAGGAATGGGAGTTTTTAAATCACAAATTCAGTTTCATTGTTTGCAATTGCTATGTTCATATCTTCAATTTCTTTCTTGTTCAGTCTTGGGAGATTGTACCTTTCTAAGAAATTGTCTATTTCTTCTAAGTTGTTGATCCTATTGGCTTATTGTTGCTTATGGTCCTATGTATTTTTGTAATGTCAGGTTTAACTTCTTTTTCATTTCTAATTGTATTGATTTGGGCTCTCTCACTTTTTTTTCTTGTGTCTGGCTAAAGTTTTATTGATTTTGTTTATCTTTTGAAAGAACCAGCTTTTAGTTTTGTTGATCTCGTCTACTGTTTTTTAGTCATTATTTCTACTCCAATCTTTGTAATGTCTTTTCTTCTATTAATTTTGGATTTTGTTTGTTCTTCCTTATCTAGTTGCTTAGGTGTAAGGTTAGATTTAGGTGTAAGGTTTGCTTGAGATTTTTTTTATTGATTCTGGAGGTAAGCTTGTATTGCTGTAAACTTTCCTTTTAGAACTGCTTTTGCTTTGTCCCATAGGTTTTTGATAATCGTGGTTTCATTTTCATTTCTCCCTAGGTGTTTTTTTTATTTCCTCTTTGATCTTTACAGTGACCCATTAGTTTTTTACTAGCATATTGTTTAGCCTCCATGTGTTTGTGTTTTTCACAATTATTGTAGTTGATTTTTAATATCACAATGTTGTAGTCAGAAAAGGTACTTAATAAAATTTCAATTTTCATAAATTTACTAAGGCTTGCTTTGTGGCCTAGCATGGGACATATCCTTGAGAATAATCCATGTGCACTTTGACAAGAATGTGTATCCTGGTGATTTTGGATGACATGCTCTATAAATATCAGTTAAGTCTATCTGGTGTAATGCATTATTTAAGGTCTTTGTTTCTTTATTGCTTTTCTGTGTAGATGATCTGTCCATTGATGATAAAGTCCCCCACTATTGTTGTGTTACTGCCTATCTCTCCTTTTATGTCTGTTAACATTTGCCTTTATATTGAGGTTTTCTTATGTTGGGTGCATACACATTTATACTTGTTCTATCTTTTTCTTGGACCAATTCATTGATCATGATGTAGTGTACTTCTTTGTCTCTTGTAATAGTCCCTATTTTAAAGTCTATTTTGTCTGTTATGAATACTGCTACTCCAGCTTTATTTTTATTTCCATTTACATGGAATACCTTCTTATATCTCCCCACTTTTAGTCTGTATATATCTCTAGAACTGAAGTGGGTCTCTTGTAGCCGAAAAGCTGAAAGCATGCCTCTAAGATCAGGAACAAGACAAGGCAGTCCACTCTCATCATTTTTATTCGATATAGATGTGGAAGTCATAGCCACAGCAATTAGAAAGAAAAAGAAATAAAAGGACTCCAAATTGGAAAAGAAGTAAAATTGTCACTGTTTGCAGATGACATGATACTATACATAGAAAATCCTAAAGACACTACCATAAAACTATTAGAGCTCATCAAGGAATGTGGTAAAGTTTCAGGATATGAAATTAATACACAGAAATCTCTTACATGCCTATGTACTAACAATGAAAGGTCAGAAAGAGAAATTAAGGAAAAATCCCATTTACACTGCATCAAAAAGAATAAAACACTTAGGAATAAACCTAGCTAAGGAGGAAAAAGACTTGTACCCCGAACACTAAAATAGAATGACAAAAGAAATTGAAGACCAGACAAAAAAAAAAAAAAAAAATGGAAATATATACTGTGTTCTTGCATTAGAAAAATCAATATTGTCAAAATGACTCTAGGGAGGCAGATCAAGATGGCAGAGGAGTAAGACATCACACTCACCTTCTCCCGCAGACACATCAAAAAAACTCATCTACATGTAAAACGACTCACACAGAGCATCTATTGAATGCTGGCAGAAGAACTTAAACCTCCAAAAAGGGCAAGACACTCTTGACATAACTGGGGAGAACAAAAGAAAAAAAGAGAAAAGGAATCAGGATGGGACTAGCATTCCTGAGAGGGAGCTGTGAAGGAGAAAAGGAATTCACATCCTAGGAAGCCACCTAACCGACATGGAGATCAGCCAAGATGGAGGACCTCAAAGTTGCTGAGAAAAGTGCAGCAGCTGGACTGAGGAGGGCAAAGTAGAGTGAGAGCCACACAGATCATCTGCACCACCACCCCAGACACCACAGCCTGAGATGCTTGGGCCAGGGCTGGGCATTGAGACTTAGGCTCCAGAGGTCAGTCCTGGGGAAGAGGACTAGGGTTGGCTGTGTGGGGACAGCCTAAGGGGCTAAGGAGCACTGTGCCATGGGCAGGGGAGTGGTGTGCTGTGGGCTTGGGAGTGGAATGCCACGGCAGAGGGAACACGGGAGAAGGTCCGGGCCTGCAGGAGAAGCAAGGTGCCATTGTTGGGGAGGGCGAGAGGAGGAGGGGCGGACTGCCATAGGAACCTCCTTGTTCACACGTGCACATGCGAGGACTCTCAGAGGGCAGAGTGCCTCTGGTGCAGGCTATGGGTAGCGAGAAGCCACTTGCTCAGGCTACGGTAGAGTGGGTGCTTCTTGTACAGGCTACGGGTGGCCAGGTACCTCTTGTGTGGGCTAAAGGCAGTGGGGAGCCAAGTTCATTGGGGTGCCTCTAGTGTGATCTATAGGCAGCTGAGACTGACTATGGCAGTTGTCTGGGAGGCCAGAGGGAGGCATGGCTTGCCATCACTGGGGGCTTGTGAGTGGGCTCCACCTGTGGTCCCAGTCACCTCAGGGTTGGCAAAAAAAAAAAAAAAAAAAAAGAGGGCATTCCAACCAAGTACCCCCTGGGAACACACTCTCCTTGCAGCTGCCACTGCCAAATGCTCTGAGCAGCACCCAGATGCTTGATCACCTGTCCCTTCCCAAGACCCTACAACTAGGAGCAGCTAGTGCAACACCTCCTACATGGGCTAAGTGGGATGGGGTGCTTCTTGGGTGGTCTGCAGGTGGCTGGGGCAAACCACCACAGTTATCTCTGACTCCAGAGGTGGGCACAGCCCACCACCACTGGAGATGCCTGAACAAAAACCACTGGCAGCCCAAACCACCTCAGAGGGCACCACAGAGGACGATGCGACAGAACACCACCTGTTGTTGCTCTCACTCAGCTGGGAGCACACCTGCCCTGCTGCTACCACTGCCAAATGCTTTGGGCAGTGCCCAGACTCTTGGTCACTGCCTCTTCCCAGAAACCTACAACTAAGAGCAGCTGGTGCACCTTCTGTGGGGGCTAAGCAGGATGAGTTGCTTCTTGCACAGTCTACAGGTGGCAGGGGCAAACCACCACAGTTATCTCTGACTCCAGAGTTGGGCATGGCCCACCACCACTAGGGGCACGTGAACAGGCACCACTCGCAGACCCAGTTACCTCAGAGGCACCACAGAGGAGAGCACTGTGACTGAATACCACCTATTGTTGCTCTCACATTCTTGGGAGCACAAACATGCTGCTGCTGCCACTGCCAAATGCTCTGGGCAGTGCCAACACACTTGATCTGTGTCACTTCCCAGGATCCTGCAACTAGGAGCAGCCTGTGCAGAACCTCCTGTGTGGGCTAAGTGAAATGGGGTGCTTCTTACGTGGTCTGCAGGTGGTGGGGGCAAACCACGATATTTATGACTCACTCCAAGGTGGGCGTGGCCTGCTACCACTAGGGGCTCCTAAACAGGCACCACTTGCGGCTCCAGTCACCTCAGAGGAAGGTACTGCAATTGCACACTACCTGTTATTGCTCTCACACACCTGAGAACTCACACACCTTGCTGCTGCCACTGCCAAATGCTTTGGGCACCTTGTAAATCTGCCTAAGGCTCATTACCACTTCCCAGGACCTTGCAACTAGGAGTACCTGTGCCACCTTCCTGCAGGCTCTTGCTACTGTTAAGAGCTCAGCAACCAGGAACTGACTACTAGCCCTACCCATTGCCTCCTTCTCCCTAGAAACACACTCAGCACCCTGGGGATAACAGCCTGCTCACACCAAAGGAAAAGACAGCAAATATTCAAATTCCCAGGCCTAAAATAAATAGTAACCCCCCCCCCCAAATACAAAGGGGTGCTCTTGCATAGAAGGAGCCCTTCAAGACTACAGTTTGGCTTCCCTAAACTCATAGAAATAGAAAAACATAAGCAAGATGAATAAGCTCAGAAACCACTCCTAGTCAAAGGAACAGAATTCACATGAAGCAGCAAACAATAAAATAGAACTCTGCAATCTGACAGACATATAGTTCAAAAGGGAGAAAATACTCAAGGAATTAAGGCTGAATATCAAGAGCAGATATGAACAGTAATGCAGATTCCTTTACAAAGGAACTGGAAAATAGGAGGAACATAGAAAAATTAGAAAATTTATTTGCAGAGACACAAACTGAGCTAAAGGCACTAAAGAGCAGAATGAATAATGTAGAGGAACGAATTAGTGACTTGGAAGATAGAATAATGGAAATCACCCAATCAGGATAGCACACAGAAAACCAAATGAAAAAAACATGAAAGCAATCTAAGAGATCTATGGGATAATATAAAGCAGGACAATCTATACATAATAGGAATACCAGAAGGAGAAAACAAAGAAAAGGGGATTGAAAATATATTTGAAGTAATTATGTCTGAAAAGCTTCCAAATCTAAAGGACACTGCTATCAAGATACAGGAAGGGGTTAACATACTTAAAAAACACAGCAACCACAAATCAAAACCAAACATTACATGCACAAAAACTAAAAAGAAAAGTACTCAAGCATAAAGCAAATGGAAATCATCCAACCGAAAAGAGAAAGGAAGAAAGAAGAAACAGAATCAACTAGAAAACAAGGTTTAAAATGGCAATAAATACACATCTACCCATAATTATCTTAAATGTCAATGGACTGAATGCTCCAATCAAAAGACATGGAGAGGCAGATTGGAAAAAAAAAAAAAAAAAAAAAAGCAAAAACCTACAATCCGCTGTCTACAAGAGACTCACCTCAGGGCAAAGGACACATATAGATTGAAAGTGAGGGGATGGGAAAAGATATTTCATGACAATGGACAAGACAGGAAAGCAGGAGTTGCAATACTCATATCAGATAAAATAGACTTTAAAATGAAGGCCATAAAGAAAGACAAAAAAAGGACACTATTTAATGGTAAAAGGATCCAGTCAAGAAGAGGATATTACAATCGTCAATATATATGCCCCTAATACGGGAGCACCCAGATACCTACAACAAATACTAACAGACATGAAAGGAGAAACTGATGGGAAAACAATCATAGTAGGAGACTTTAACACCCCACTCACGTCAATGGACAGATCCTCTAGACAGAAAATCAATAAGGCAACAGGGATCCTAGATGACACAACGGAAAAGTTACACTTAATTGACATTTTCAGGTCATTACATCCCCAAAAATGAGAATATACATTCTTAAGTTCCCATGTAACATTCTTAAGGATTGCTCACATACTGGGTGGGGCACAAAGCAAACCTCAACAAATTTAAGAGTATAGAAATTATTTTAAGTATCTTCTCTGACCACATGGCATGAAAGGAGAAATCAACCACAGGAAAAGAAATGAGAAAAAACTAACTACATGGAGACTAAACAACATGCTACTAAAAAACCAATGGGTCAATGAGGAGATCAAGAAGAAAATTTTAAAAAACCTTGAGACAAATAATAAGACACAACCACTCAGTATCTATGGGAGGCTGCAAAAGCAGTGCTCAGAGGGAAATTCATACCAATACAGGCCTCCCTCAAAAAAGAAAAATCTCAAATCGACAACTTAACCTATCACCTAAATGAATTAGAAAAAGAAGAACAAACAAAACCTAAAGTCAGCAGAAGGAAGGAAATCATAAAGATCAAAGAGGAAAACAATAAAACAGAGATTCAAAAAACAATAGAAAAAAATCAATAACACCAAGAGCTGGTTCTCTCAAAAGGTAAACAAAATGGACAAACCTGTGGCCAGACTCACCAAGAAGAGGGGAGAAAAAACCCAAATAAACAAAATAAATGAAAAAGGAGAAATCACAACGGATACGGCAGAAATACAAAAAAAAAAAAAAAAAACATAAGAAAATACCATAAACAGTTGTATGCCAACAAATCTGACAACCTAGAAGAAATGTCAACGTTCTAGAGACTTACAGCCTGTCAAAACTGAATCAAGAAGAAAGAGACCAACTGAACAGACCAATCGCTAAAATGAAACTGAATATGTAATAAAAACTCTCCCTACAAATAAAACTCCAGGACCAGATAAAGATGGTTTCACAGGAGAATTCCATCAAACGTACAAAGAGGAAATTATACCCATCCTTCTTAAACTTTTTCAAAAGATTGAAGAAGGAACCACCCCAGAGACGTTCTATGATGTCACCATCACCCTAATACCAAAACCAAAGACACCAACAAAAAAGAAAACTATAGGCCAATATCTCTGGTGAATATAGATGCAGAGGTAACAAAGTCCAACATCCACTCATGATAAAAACTCTTACTTTTAACATAATAAAAGCCATTTATGACAAACCCACAGCAAATACTATACTCAATAGAGAAAAGCTGAAAGCCTTCCAACTAAAATCTAGAACACAGCAAGGATGCCTACTCTCACTACTGTTATTCAACATAGTATTGGAAGTCCTAGCCACAGCAATCTGACAAACAAAAGAAATAAAAGGTATCCAAACTAGAAGAGAAGAGGTAAAACTGTCACTGTATACAGATGACATGATACTATATATAGAAAACCGTAAGGGCTCACCCAAAAACTCCTTGAAGTGATCTACAAGTTCATTAGAGTAGCAGGATATAAGATTAACATTCAGAAATCAGTCACATTTCTGTATACTAACAATGAAATATTAGAAAAGGAATACAAACATATAATACCTTTTAAAATTGCACCACAAAAAATCAAATACCTGGGAACACACCTGACCAAGGAGGTGAAAGACTCATATGCCGAGAACTATAAAACATTAATCAAGGAAATTAAAGAGGATTCAAAGAAATGGAACTATATTCCATGCTCCTGGGATGGAAAAATTAATATTGTAAAAATGGCCATACTACCCAAAGCAGTCAATAGATTCAAGGCAATCCCTATCAAATTACTCTATGACATTCTTCACAGAACTAGAACAAATAACCCAAAAATTTATATGGAACCACAAAAGACCCAGAATTGCCAAAGCAACCCTGAAGACCATAAACCAAGCAGGAGGTATAACTCTCCCACACTTCAGGGAATATCACAAAGCCACAGTCATCAAGACAGTGTGGTAGTGGTACCAAAACAGACATACAGACCAATGGAACAGAACAGAGAACTCAGAAATAAACCCAGACACCTACGGTCAATTAATCTTCAACAAAGGAGGCAGGAATATAAAATGGGAAAAAAGACAATCTTTTCAGCAAGGGCTGCTGGGAAAACTGGACAGCTGCATGTAAATCAATGAAACTGGAACACACCCTCACACCATGCACAAAAATAAACTCAAAATGGCTGAAAGACTTACATGTAAGACAAGACACCATCAAACTCCTGGAAGAGAACATAAGCAAAACATTCTCTGACATCAACCTTACAAATATTTTCTCAGTCAGTCGCCCAAAGCAACAGAAATCAAAGCAGAAATAAACAATGGGACCTAATCAAACTGGCAAGCTTTTGCACAGCAGGGGAAAACATGAAAAAAACAAAAAGACAATGTATAGAATGAGAGAAAATAGTTTCAAATGATGCAACGGACAAGAGCTTAATCTCTAAAATATACAAACAACTTATACAACTCAACAGCAAAAAAAGCCAATAACCCAATAGAAAAATGGGCAAAAGACCTGAATAGACATTTCTCCAAAGAAGATATACAGATGGCCAACAAGCACAAGAAAAAATTTTCTCAACATCCCTGATTTTTAGAGAAATGCAAATCAAAACTACCATGAGGTACCATCTCACACCAGTCAGAATGGCCATCATTAATAAGTCCACAAATAACAAATGCTGGAGAGGGTGTGGGAAAAAAGGAATGCTCTTGCACTGTTGGTGGGAATGTAAATTGGTCCAGCCACTATGGAGAACAGTATGGAGGTACCTTAGAAAACTACACATAGGACTCCCATATGACCCAGCAATCCCACTCTTGGGCATATATCTGGACAAAACTTTAAAAAGACACATGCACCTGTATGTTCATTGCAGCACTATTTACAATAACAAAAAAATTTTTTTAAGATTTTTATTTTTTTCCATTATAACTGGTTTACCATGTTCTGTCAATTTACTACTGTACAGCAAGGGGACCCAGTCACATATACATATATACATTCTTTTTTCTCACATTATTATGCTCCATCGTAAGTGACTAGATATAGTTCTGTGTTATACAGCAGGATCTCATTGCTCATCCATTCCAAATGCAATAGTTTGCATCTATTAACCCCAAATTCCTAGTCCATCCCACTCCCTCCCCCTCCCCCTTGACAACCACAAGCCTGTTCTCCATGCAAAATTTGTTTTAATTTGTGTAGAAACACAAAAGAGTCCAAATAGCCAAAACAATCCTGAGAAACAGAAATACAGATGGAGGTATCAGGCTCCCTGACTTCAGACTATTATACAAAGCTACAGTCATCAAAACAGGATGGTATTAGCACAGAAACAGAGGTATAGATCATTGAGATAGAATAGAAAGCCCAGAGATAAAACTGTACACCTATGGTCAATTAAATCTATGACAAAAGAGGCAAGAATATTCAATGGAGGAAAGACAGTATCTTCAATAAGTTGTGCTAGGAGATGGGACAGCTAATGCAAAAGAATAAAATTAGAACACTCCCTAGCACCACAGAAAAAAACAAAATGGATTAACACGTAAATGTAAAACTGGATACTATAAAACACCTAGAGCAAAACCTAGGGAGAATCCTCTTTGACATAAATTTCAGCAATATTTTTTTGGATCCATCTCATAGAGTAATAGAGGTAAAAATGAAAATAAACAAATAAGACCTAATAAAAAGCTTTTGGTTAACAGCAAAGGAAACCGTAAAACAAAAGGACAACCTACAGAATGGGAGAGAATATCTGCAATGATGTAACTGAGAAGGACTTAATCTCCAAAATATATAAAAGCTTATATAGGCAAGCTGTGGAATTGGAGGTCACCACCAGCCAACACGCTGCTGCAGAAGCCAGGGGTATATGGGCCCCAAGGCACTGCTATGTGGGAACAACTCCAGGTGACCCAAGCCACAGGATGTTAATAGCATGTTCATTTGTCCATGCTAGATGGGTCATGGGGAAGGTGATTGGGACAGCAATGCAAAAAACTGCTAAAGTGAGAGTGACCAGACTGGTTCTGGATCCCTATTTGTTAAAGTATTTTAATAAGCGAAAAACCTACTTTGCCCATGATGCTCTTCAGCAGTGCACTGTTGGGGATATCGTGCTTCTCAAAGCTTTACCTGTCCCTTGAACCAAGCACGTGAAGCATGAACTGGCCGAGATAATTTTCAAAGTTGGACAAGTTGTAGATCCAGTGACCAGCAAGCCCTCTGCAGGAACCACCTACCTGGAGAGCCCAGTCAGTCTGGAAAGCACCTGCCTGACCAAAAGCCTGGAAGAACTCCAGCTCTCTTCAGCACAGCAAAGGAGGATTGAAGACAGAGCCAAAGGTAAGGATTTATAAGTTTGCTTTATGGAAAAATTTTTCTAAGTTTCTTCACAAATCATCCAATTTATCTTCTGGTATTTGTGAAACAGTGAAAGTAAATGAAATTAAAACTTTGTTATAATTTTTTTTTTTAAAAAATAAAAGCTTATACAGTTCAATATAAAAAACAAAAACAGAAAAATAACTCAATCAAAAATTGGGCAGAAAATATAGAAAGACATTTGTCCAAAGACATACAGATGGCCAAAAGGCACATGAAAAGATGCTCAATGTTGCTAATTATTAGAGAAATGAAAATCAAAACCACAATGGAGTATCACCTAACACCACTTAGAACACCAAATGTCTACAAATAGGCATTCGCTGGTGGCTCAGTTGGTTAAGGATCCAACAAAACAAAGTCTACAAATAATAAATGATGGAGAGACTATAAAGAGAAAGGAACTCTTCTACACTGTTTTGGGGAATGTAAATTGGTATAGCCATTAATGTAGAACAGTATGCAGGTTCCTTAAGAAATGAAAATTGGAGCTACCATATGATCCTGCAATTCCACTGGTGGTCATATAGCCAGAGAAAAACATAATTCAAAAAGATACATGCACCCAGTGTTCATAGCAGCACTAGTCACAATAGCCAAGACATGGAAGCAACCTAAATGTCCATTGACAGAGGAATAGATAAAGAAGACATGGTACACATATACAATGGAATATTACTCAGCCATAAAAAGCATGAAATAATAGTATTTGCTGCAACATGGATGGATCTATAAATTATCATATTAGGTTTAGTAAATCAGACAGAGAAAGACAAATACTTTATGATAACAGTTATATGTGGAATCTAAAAAAAAAAATATGCAAATGATCTTATTTACAAAACAGAAATAGGAGTTCTTGTCATGGCTCAGTGGTTAACGAATCCGACTAGGAACCATGAGGTTGCAGGTTCAATCCCTGGCCTTGCTCAGTGGGTTAAGGATCCAGCATTGCCACGTGCTGTGGTATAGGTTACAGACACGGCTTGGATCCTGAGTTGCTATGGCTCTGGTGTACGCCAGCTGCCACAGCTCTGATTAGACCCCTAGCCTGGGAACCTCCATATGCCGCAGGAGCGGTCCTAGAAATGGCAAAAAGACAAAAAAAAAAAGAAAAGCAGAAATAGACTAACAGATATAGAAAACAAACTTATGGTTACAAAAGGGGAAGTGTCAGGAGGGACAAATTAGGAGTTTGGGATCAACAAATATACACTACTATATATAAAATAGATAACCCTTAATAGAAGAGAATGTTAAAAAAAAATACACACACACACCTGAATGATGCTGCTGTACACCTGAAACTAATATAACATTGTAAATCAATTATATTTCAATAAAAAGTTATTTTAAAAAAAGAACCAGAAATTAGATGTGCTCTGCTCACAGCATCAAACCTCCACCTCCCCCCAGGCAGAATGGACGACTTTCACTGTCAACTGCTCCAGTGGTTCTCCCTCTCTGAGCTGTGGAGCTGCTGGATGTTGAGCCATCTTGTTGGGGTGGGTCCAGTAATTAGTTTCTGTTCAAAGTAATGGAATTTGTGAAGGGTTTAATTTTTTCTTTTTTAAAATTCAGTGAATTTTATTATATTTATAGTTGTACAACCATCATCACAACCTAATTTTTTTTTTTTTTTTGGTCTTTTTTGCTATTTCTTGGGCCGCTCCCGTGGCATATGGAGGTTCCCAGGCTAGGGGTCAAATCGGAGCTGCAGCCTCTGACCTACACCAGAGCCACAGCAATGCGGGATCCAAGCCGCATCTGCAACCTACACCACAGCTCATGGCAACGCCGGATCGTCAACCCACTGAGCAAGGGCAGGGACCGAACCCGCAACCTCATAGTTCCTAGTCGGATTCAGTAACGACTGTGCCACGATGGGAATCCCCACAACCTAATTTAAGAATATTTCCATCCCAAGCCCCCAGCCTCAACCCTATCCCCAACCCCAACCTGTCTCATTTGGTAACCATGTTTTTCAAAGTCTGTGAATCAGTTTCTGTTCTGCAAATAAGTTCACTGTACCCCTTTTTAAGATTCCACATATAAGTGATAGCATATGATGTTTGTGCCCCACTAAATGACTAAATTCACTTACCATGATAATTTCTAGGTCTACCTGTGTTGCTGCAAATGCTATTCTTTCATTCTTTTTTATGGCCAAGTAATATTCAGTTGTGTATATATATACCACATCTTCTTTATCCATTCCTCTGTTGATGGACATTTAGGTTGCTTCCATGTCTTGGCTATTGTAATACAGTGCTGCAGTGAACATTGGGATACATGTATCTTTTCGAGTCATGGTTTTCTCCGGATAGATGCATGGGAGTGGAATTGGTTTTGGTATCGGGGTGATGGTGGTCTCTCAGAACGAGTTTGGGAATGCTCCTTCCTCTGCAATGTTTTGGAATAGTTTCAGAAGGTTAGGTGTTAACTCTTCTCTAAATTTTTGATACAATTCACCTGTGAAGCCATCTGGTCCTGGATTATTGTTGTTGGAAGTTTTCTTAATCACAGTTTCAATTTCAATACTTGTAATTGGTCCATTCATCTTTTCTATTTTGTCTTGGTTTAGTCTTAGAAGATTGTACAAGAGTATTTGTCCATTTCTTCTAGGTTGCCTGTTTTACTGGCATATAGTTGCTTGTAGTAGTCTCCTACATATTTATATTTATATAAATAAATATATTTATATTTCTGTGACGAGCAGGGCCAGGAATCAAACTCACGTTCTTATAGATACCAGTCAGGTTTGTTACTGTTGAGCCACAATGGCAACTCCCCCAAATTTTTCTTCATTGATTAGATTCTCTTGTTAGTAGTCATTCTCTTTCCCATAAAGGATGATTTCCTTATAAGTGTAAATTTCCATTATAAAAAGTAACTTTGTTTTCAGAGCTCCTCCTGTGTCTGCTATTTCTCAAAATGATACCTATGTCAAAGAGGCATATTTTGGGGTGGCATATTTTACTAGCCTTAAGTCAACTATAGTGAAAGGTGACAGTATTTAAAGCATTCTTGGGAGTTTCCATCGTGGCACAGCAGAAATGAATCCAACTAGGAACCATGAGGTTGCGGGTTTGGTCCCTGGCCTCGCTCACTGGGTTAAGGATCTGGTGTTGCTGTGAGCTGTGGTGTAGGTTGCAGACATGGCTCGGATCTAGCATTGCTGTGACTCTGGCATAGGCTGGGAGCAACAGCTCCCATTAGACCTCTAGTCTGGGAACCCCCATATGCCGCAGGTGTGGCTCTAAAAAGACAAAAAAAAAAAAAAAAGCTTCATTCTTTTGAGGTCTTTTCTTTGGGCTACCAGCTTTACTAAATAAGTCACTATAAAGGAGTGGTGGTACTTTTCATATAGTAGCCTCTGAATCCTTTCATTCCACTAAATAACCTAGTCCTTAAAACAGAACTAACTTGCTACTAATACTAATAATTATTTTATCAACAGTACTCCCTATTTGAGAAAATCTTTGCAAGTGAATCAACTGACAAGGGATTAATCTCCAAAATTTATAAACACCTTCTACAGCTCCATACCAAAAAAACAAACAACCCCATCAAAAAATGGGCAGAAGATCTAAACAGACAGTTCTCCAAAGAAGACATACAGATGGCCAAAAAACACATGAAAAGATGTTCAACATCACTCATTATTAAAGAAATGCAAATCAAAACCATTATGAGTTACGACCTTATACCAGCCAGAATGGCCATCATCAAAAAGTCTACAAACAATAAGTGCTGGAGAGGGTGTGGAGAAAAAGGAACCCTAGTACACTGTTGGTGGGATTGTAAATTGGTGCAACCACTGTGGAAAACAGGATGGAGATTCCTCAGAAAACTAAACATAGACCTACCATTTGATCCAGCAATCCCACTCCTGGGCATCTATCCAGAGAAAACCATGACTTGCAAAGGCACGTGTACTGCGATGTTCATTGCAGCACTATTTACAATAGCCAAGACATGGAAACAACCGAAATGTCCATCAACGGAGGAGTGGATCAAGAAGATGTGGTACATATACACAATGGAATATTACTCAGCCATTAAAAGGAAAAAAAATACCAGCATTTTTAGTAACATGGATGGACCTAGAAATTATCATGCTAAGTGAAGTTAGCCATACGAGACACCAACATCAAATGCTTTCACTGACATGTGAAATCTGAAAAAAGGACAGACTGAACTTTTCAGAACAGATGTTGACTAACAGACATTGAAAAACTTATGGTCTCCAGAGGAGACAGTTTGGGGGGTGGGAGGATGTGCTTGGGTTGTGTGATGGAAATCCTGTGAAATTGGATTGTTACGATCATTATACAACTACAGTTGTGATAAATTCATTTGAGTAATAAAAAATGTAAACAAAACAAAACAAAACAGTACTCCCTATTTACCTTCGTTTACCTACAAAGGATCTATCCGTTTACTCTGCCCCTGTAATATTTTTGATGTCACAATTTGTCTTTTTATGCTGTAGTTTCATTATCACAGTAGTAGTGATAGTTATTTTTTTAAATTTGTCTTTTTAGGGCTGCACCCACAGCATATGGAGGTTCCCAGGCTAGGGGTCGAATCAGAGCTGTAGCCACCAGCCTCCATTACACCACAGCTCACAGCAATGCCAAGGATCAAACCCAAGTCCTCATGGATACTAGTCGGGTTCGTTGACTTGAGGTTGTGAGGATATGGGTTTGATCCTGGGCCTCTCTCAGTAGGTTAAGGATCTGGCAGTGCTGCAGGCTGTGGTGTAGGTCACAGATGCAGCTTGGATCCAGTGCTGCTGTGGCTATGGTGTGGGCTGGCAGCTGCAGCTCCAGTTTGAGCCATAGCCCAGGAACTTCCATATGCCACAGTTGCGACTGTAAAAAAGAAAAATAAAAGCGTTAGAGTATTCTGATTCTGGCTATCTCCTTACTCAGAATTTTATGTACATTTATCTTTTCTTTCAGCTTGAACAGCTATTTCAACATCTGTAAGTAAGGCAGTTCTTGTGGTGGTAAACTCCCTCAGCTTTTGTGTGTCTCGGAAAGCCTTCACTACACCTTCATATCTGAAGGATAACTCTGCTTGATTGAGTATTCCTGGCTGGCAGTTTACCTTTCAATATTTCAAATATGCTATTCTACTCTTTCCTGGCCTGTAAAGTTTCTGCTGAGAAGTCTGCTGATAACCTAATGGGGATATCTTTTTAGGTTAGTGTATTTTATTCCCCTGGCTGCCTTTAAAATTCTTTCTTTATAGTTGACTTTTGAGTCTTAATGTGATGTGTCTTGGAGGGGCTTTTGCATGGAAATAATGTTATATTAGCTTCACAGACTTGTATATCCACTTCCTTCCCAAGTTTTCAGAACTTCTCAGCTATTACTTCTGTAAATATGATCTCATCACTTTTCTCTCTGGAAAACTCATTATTGTTATGTTGGCTTTTCTAATGGAATCAAATTGTTCTTGTATGGTTTCTTCACTTAAAAAAAAAAATCTTAATTCTCAATTCTCCTCTCCCACCTGAATCACTTCTTTATTTCTATTCTTGAGCTCACTAATTCTTTCTTCCATTTGATCTGCTCTATCTTTAGTACATTCTAATGCATCCTTCATCTCATTTGTTGAGTTCTTCAGCACCATGATTTCAGTTTGGTTCTCTTTTAAATTTCAGTATCATTGATAAAATACTCTTTCTGTTCATTAACTTACTCTGGAGATCATTGTATTGCCTTTCTGAGTTTTCTTGGGGCTTGGTGAATTCCTTTACAATAGGAATTTTAAATTCTTTATCAATTAGATCACAATATTCCATTGTTTTTGCAATTGGTTGCTGGAAAATTGTCACTTTCCTTTTGTTTTAATGTATTTACATGATTTTTCATAATGTTTGATGGGAAATGCCTCGGTGCTGCATTTGAAGTAGTGAGACTTTCTTATTAAAGTAAGGCTTTATTTACTTTGATTCCAACCATTCAGCAGATAGTTTTCTTTTTGTTTTCCAGAAGGTACTACACCATAACATTAACATATAACGTATTAAACTCTTACAGGATCAGAGTGACTATAAAGGTTGGGAATATGCACATCAAAAACAATTAAATAGAGAATCAGATTAAAATGGATTAAGAGCTTATAGAGCTCACCTACCCCCAAACACATCAAAAATACATCTATATATGGAACAACTCTCACAAAACTTTGAAACTGACAGAAGAATTCCTATAGAACCTAAGCTAAAAGAATGACTTCCATGTAACTGGGTAGGAGAGAAGAAAAGTCATAAAGTCAGGATCTCTGCCCCCAAGAGAGCTGAAAAGAGTTATGCATGGGCCGGCCCTTGCCCTGGGGAATTAGTTTGAGCCACAGTCTGGGCATCCCAGTCTCATTGGCTGCTGCCAGAATTTCTGGGATAGAGAGAAGGGCTGGAGAGGCCTAGACTCTCCTTGTGAGCGTGAGCGGGTGCTGCCTTACTAACAGTGATGAGAAAGTTCTGCACTGGTGGCTGCTGCATTGCTGGACTTCCCAGCCCAAGTAGGGTCAACACCCTGGCCTTGCTCACTCTATACCACACCACAGCCTGGTGTTGGATCTCAGGCAGACATGGCCTGGAAGAAGACTCAATCTAGATATGTAGTTTAGGAGCCTGGGTGTGGTGTGGGTGGAGTGGTGGTGGCCACTGTTGGCAGTTAGTTGGGTGGTGCCTCAGGTCTAGCAAGTGCTCCAGCCCCACCCATTGCACAACACAGTTTGGTGCTGGATCTGGGTCTTGGGAAAAGTCTTCACACAGAGGCATGCCAAATCTCTGGCGACAGTACTGCCCCCTCAATTCCTACAGCTACAATGCCCCAAACCCCAATCCCAGCATAGTGAACACTCCCGCCCCTCCTACTTCACTCCACAACCTTGCACTAGATCTGAGATGACCACAGCAGGGGAAGGAATGCAACCTTGGGCCGTGTGTGAGTGGAGTCATAGATGCCTGTACAGGCAGCATATTAGAACTCAGTACAATGGGCCTCACTTCAGCACTCTCCCCACTGGGGCAAAGCACACACTCATTGAATGGAGCTTAACTGAACCCGATGCTTAGGTGCCAACCAACGACCGAGAAGCTGCCTCACAGCCTGCACAATATTTAGATCTTGTAACACCAACCACACCCCCTAATCAGTGGGTGTGGCCAGCACACTCTGAGGAAATATATGACTGGTGTTCATATCAAAACCAGCCCTTGAAACAAAGACACTGGACACACACGGTGTACACAGGGACACTCTCACATAAAAACATCCCTTCAGGAGTTCCCATTGTGGCTCAGCAGTAACAAACCCAACTAGTATCCATGAGGATGTGAGTTCAATCCCTGGCCCCGCTCAGTGGGTTAAGTATCCAGCATTGCCATGAGCTGCAGTGTAGGTCACAGACATGGCTTGGATCTGGCATTACTGTGGCTGTGGTGTAGGCCAGCAGGTGCAACTCTGATTCAGCCCTTTGCCTGAGAACCTCCAAATGCCACAGATGCAGCCCTAAAAAGAAAACAGAAAAAGAAAATCCCTTCAAGGAGTTCCTTGTTGGTCTGGTGGTTAAATATCCAGCATTGTCACAGCTGTGGCTTGGGTCATTACTAAGTACAGGTTCAATTCCTGACCTGGGAACTTTCACATGCCATGGGCATGCCAGAAAACACACACACGCAAACACACACAACTCCCTGCAAACAATGTCCAGGATCAGATGGCTTTACTGGAAAATTCTGCCAAAGATATAAAGAACTTACACCTGTCCTTCTCAAACCATTCCAAAAAACTGAAGAGGAGGAAACATTGCCAAATTCATTCTACAAGGCTGCCATTACCCTGATACCAAAACCAGACAGATGCCACAAAAAAAGAAAATTACAATCCAGTATTTCTGATGAAATAGATGCAAAAATCATCAATGAAAGATTAGCAAACCAAATCCAACAATACATAAAAAAGGATCATATGGTCAAGTTGAATTCATTCTAGAATCACAAGGATGGTTCAACATATGCAAATAAATCAATATAGCATGCCACATTAACAAACACAAAGAGGAAAACCACATGATCCTCTCAAGAGATGCAGAAAAAGCATTTGACAAAATTCAACCTCCATTTATGATAAAAACTCCTACCAAAATGTGTATATCTTAACATAATAAAGGCCACTTATCACAACCCACAGCCAACATACTATTCCTTGAAGAAAAGATATTTAGAGTAACTTCATTGAGGCTTATTAGAAGCTAAAACTAAAAATAACCCCAATGTCCATTACCAAGTGAATGCACAAACACGTGTTTCATCTGTAAAATGAAATACTGCCCATCACTATAAAGGAATGAACAATTCATAATACAACATAAATGAATCTCTATGTTGAATAAAGGAAGCCAGATAAAAATTGGGTCCGTATTTATGATCTCATTATATAAAATTCTAGAAAATGAAAAAAATATATATATGCATATACATGGATATATACACATACATAAATGTATCAAGTGTTTATGTGCGATTTATTGCATCATTATTCATCAAGAAAGGATGGAGTCACACTTGTCCCATCATAAATGACTAGAAAACTGGACAAAATATATAAAGGAACTTTCAAACACTGGACAATAGACAGTGCAGGACTGTTATCATCCCTTAGAGAAGAGAACCAAGTGAAGTGAACTCCATCTTTTTACCTGGATGCATTTTCCTAATAGTGATGTGGGAAGGAAGAACTCAATCAGACCCCAATATGATGACTATGAAAAGATAGAGACTGGAGTTCAGGGAGACTGAGCAGTTGGAAGTTGTAGGACCGAGTTCTGGAGAAAAGGGAGCTCTGCAGAAAAAAGTTCCATATAAATCCCCTTCAGTCTTAGTTTTGTATTAGGCCAAACATGCATAAGATGAAACTCATGAGGTTGAGAAACATATAAATACATATATATAGTTGGTTTAAAAGCATATATAAATACTCATCAGTTTTAAACCAAACAATTCCTAGAGGTATGCAGCTCAAGTTCAAGTTTCAACCAGCCAAAGTAGAGCATTCTGGATGATCAACTAGAGTATACATTGTTGACCACAATGAAGCCACCCTACAGTATTATGATTGAGCGAACCCCTGAAAGAACAAAGCCTGTAAACAAAACTCACATTTATCAAACTGATCAACAAATAACAATAACAAAAAATATATATAATAAAAATAATAAAACATAACAAGTGCCGTATACTGCCTGAAGACAACAAAATCCAGACATTCAGCAATATGGCATTTATTATTTCTAGCATCCAAACAAAAATTATTAGACTTTCCAGAAACCAAGAAAATGTGATTCCCTAACCAGGAAAAAATCTTACATAAAAGACATTTTAAGAGATATTAAATTAGTAAACAGGGGAGTTCCCATCGTGGCTCAGTGGTTAACGAATCCGACTAGGAACCATGAGGTTTCTGGTTCGGTCCCTGCCCTTGCTCAGTGGGTTAACGATCCGGCGTTGCCGTGACCTGTGGTGTAGGTTACAGATGTGGCTCGGATCCCGCGTTGCTGTGGCTCTGGCGTAGGCCGGTGGCTACAGCTTCGATTCGACCCCTAGCCTGGGAACCTCCATATGCCGCGGGAGCGGCCCAAGAAATAGCAAAAAGACCAAAAAAAAAAAAAAAAAAATTAATTAATTAATTTAAATAAATAAATAAATTAGTAAACAGGGAACTTAGGTACGATCTTCATGTACTTAAAAGCAAATATGAGCATAATAAAGAAATCAAATATTTTTAAAAATCCAAATAAAACTTCTAAAGATAAAAAAAATATGAAATAAAATTTTCACAGAGTAAGATTAAGAGTGAATCAGAGGAGTTCCCATCGTGGCTCTGCAGAAATGAATCTGACCAGCATCCATGAGGACGTAGGTTTGATCCCTGGCCTCACTCAGTGGGCTAAGGATCTGGCATTGCCGTGAGCTGTGGTGTAGGTCAAGATGCGGCTTGGATGTAGCGTTGCTGTGGCTTAGGCTGGTAGCTGTAGCTCTGGTTCGACCCCTAGCCTGGGAACCTCCATATATATGCCTTGGGTGTGGCCCTAAAATGACCAAAAAGGGGGGGCAGGGATTTGACATTGGAGAAGGCTGGTAAACAGAAAAGCGCAAACATTAAATGAATAAAAAAATATACATGTTAAGTTCAGTGACCTTTGAGGCAACATCAAATTAGAAAATAGATGTAGAAAGAGTTCCCATCTTGGCTCAGCAGTAATGAGCCCTATTAGTACCCGTGAGCATACTAGATAGCCACTTTAATAAGAGACACAGTAAACTCTTGAAATAACTTATTTTTACTTTAGTCTGCAAATAGACCCCTAAATGGGTCTCCATCTTGCCTCAGGGCTTAATCTCTCTTAATTTAAGTCTCTTTGGTTAACTCACACCTTTTAACAACTTAAAACAACTCTAACGCTTTTTCCTACCTTTAAAGGCTATGTCTTGCCTCTTTGCATATGAAGACTCATTATCTATGAGGGCTTTTAATAATATTTCCCTGTATCTCTATAGATCTTAAATACTGCTCCCAACTCATAAGGGCAGGAGGCTAGATCAAGGATTTCTTTTTCAACCTGTTAATTACAGAATGTCTGTTGGGCTAGGCACCTGCTCACCTGGTGGGGACCTTTTTGAGCCTTAACTTAATTCCACTACCTGAAATCTTCTTCAAAATTCAGATTATAAAGGGGTGGATAATTCTTCTGGGATCTCATTCCAGTCCCCTTAAGGAAATAAAAATAGAGTTCTTCAGGGCCATTACCACAGACAGTGTGGACTACCAAGAAGGGAAACAGGAAATCTCATTTAGTAAATGAAAATTACATTCAGAGATAATAATAAAATCAATACCAATGATGAAACTAAGCAGTCCCTTTTTGGTAATAATACCTGCTAAAGGAAAAATCAACATCAGGCAACAGAAGCCTGCCAAGCACTGCTGCACATCATTCCACTGGCTGCTCGTTTTGCTACTTACGGTCTGCAAGCTTTCAGAGGTTTGCAAGCTGGGGGCCCAAACCCTCCAAGCAAGACACTGTTTCACCCAAACACAGCAAATGTTGAGGTCTGCTTACCATCAAGTGTGACTGATGTAAGCTCTACAGCCCAAAGTTCCTGCCAGCTTGCCTGCCAACAGTCAAACCAACACATAAAGAGCCCATAATAATTGGCTAAACTGGAGAACCTGCCTGCAGTGTCATCCTGGAGCTCAAACCACCTCAGTCCTGGATATTTTAAATGGCAAACAAACTGACACTCTATTAGTAACATGCGACTAAATCACGCCGTAAGACTTAAAACCTATTTGCTGCAGAACCCCTCTTATCACCCATCATCCCTCTCAGTCACCAAAACTGTGGACTGTTGGGAGTTTTTTGAGTCGGCCACCCCTATTTGTGGGCTCAATTGGGCCAGGTGGGTTCGAGCAGTTCGGCCCAATTATGGCACTCCCATGGATGCCAGCACCCCTTTTGCTAGCTATGCCCCACAGATCTTCACTTAAAAAGAATTTGCAAGTCAAGCTCCCAGGCCAGGTCCAACATTGCCTTCAAATTCCATAAGCAGCTCAGACTTGTTATCATAAAGATTCACATCAATCTGGGCATCCACTTAGGAAAGATGCACCAGCCCCACATCCCAGATGCCACTGCTCTGGCTCAGGAGTTCACCACTGTAAATGACATCACTACAGACATCACATCTCCCACCTAAGATGTGCACCCCAAACTTTGAGAACACTGCCCAGCAATGCCCACAAGTGGCCTCTCCTAAGGCACTGACAAATTAGACACAGGTCACTTACTATTATCCCTCTTTTGCTGTTAGGGACTCTATTCTTTTTCCTGAGCTTGCCATCTATGTGGCCCATGATCCTGGTATATGCCTTGCTCTCTGCCAAAATGTACACCTTTCACTCCCATGCCTAATGGGAAATTTTCTAGAGCTTACTACTAGCTCTGTCATTCTAAAAATTAATGAAAATGATTGCTTTTCCCAGGAGACAACTATCTTATCAAGTCCACTCCTGGGGAGAGGCCTTCCCATTCTCCACTGCATCGTCCCACTCCCATCTGGCTCGCCACTTCTTACCTTGCATGTCCACTGTGGCTACCACAACTACCAGGGACATTGACACATATATAGCTTACAGAACTCTCAGTTCACTATCTCTAACAATAAAACTACAGAACCTACCACCATGACCCAAGGAATACAAGATTCTGCATGAAAAATATAACTTCGAATTTTAATGTACCTTACAACTCTCCAAGAGACAGTTAGAGACCTCAGAAATTTCAGTTCTGTATTCATGGCTTATCCCATGTAACTGGGGAACTTCGTTATGGGCCAGCCCATTAAGACATTAAGGGGCCAATTGTAATACTTTTTAAAAATGCTGTCTTAAATATTTTTTAAGCTTTATTGAGGTGTAATTTACATATAAGAACTGTATATACTTAGGGTGTACAGCTTGATGTTTTGAGCACCATAATTAAGTAACACATCCATCGCCTGATATAGCTACCATTTCTTTCTTCCTATCTTTTCTTTCCCTCCTTTTTTTTTTTTTTTTTCTTTCCCTCCTTTTTATTGACAACATTGACCATCTATCCTCTTAGCAAATTTGGAGTATAATGTACCAGGTTGATCTCCAGAACTCACTCATCTTGAATAACTGAAATATATATAACAATAATATATAATATACAATATTGTATCTATATAATATCTATAATATATATAATATACGTTATATAATATTTTAGATAGATAACAGAAATATATATTTGGCATGTAATGTACCATGATATCCAGAACTCACTCATCTTGGATAACTGAAACTTTGTATCCTTTGACCAACATTTCCCTATTTCCCCCTTCCCTCTGTCCCTGGCAACCACCATTATACTCACTACTTCTATGAAACTGACTCTTTTAGAGTTCATATGTAAGACCACACAGTACTGGTCTTTACGTGTCTAACATTTCACTTAGCATGATGTCTTTCAGGTTCACCCATGTTGTCTCAAATGACAGGATATCCTTTTTAGATGGCTGAATAATATTTTATATACACACACATTTTCTTTATCCATTCACCCATCAATGAATACTTAGGTTGTTTCCATGCTACAATAAAGACAGGAGTGCAGTGGAGTTCCCGTTGTGGCTCACCTGGAACAAACCTGACTAGCATCATGAGGACACAGGTTTGATCCCTAGCCTCGCTCAGTGGGTTAAGGATCTAGCATTGCTGTGAGCTGTAGTGTAGGCCAGCAGCTGTAGCTCCAATTAGACTCCTAGCCTGGGAACCTCCATATGCCACGGATGCAGCCCTAAAAAGCAAAACAAACAAACAAACAAACAAAAAAAAACCACTATCTTGATCTAATTTTAAGCCCTTGGCTAGTGTCAAGTCAGTTTCCCTTCTTGGCTGACTAAACCCACACCCCAGCCACTTCCCTTATTGGGCTCTCACTCTCCAGGTGACTATGCACCCAGCCTAATTGGACAAGTTACCAGACAAGTAGGGACAGTCTCTATGCCCCTAGTTTAATTATTCAAATTAGCCAATTCACAGAGGAGCCCATGAAACCTAGCTAATTATTGAGTGGAAGATTTCGATACTGTGTGTTAATATGTCAGTTCTCCCAAAATTCATCTACCTGTTCAACACGATGTCATTCAAAATTCCAGCAGCATCTTTTGTAGACATTGACAAGCTGATTTTAAAATTTGTATGAAATACAAAGGAGTGAAATTAGACAAAATAATTTTGAAAAACATTGCACAAGTTATATTACTTGATTTCAAGGCTTAATATAAAGCTACAGAAATCAAGACTTTCGGTTATTAGTCAAAATATACATACAGATCAATGAAACAGAATAAAATATACAAGTAGATTTATATACATAGGGTTAAGTTGATATTTTTAAAAACAGGATGCTAAGATAATTAATGGGGAAAGGACAGTCTTTTCAACAAATTATACTGGAAAAAACTAGATATCCATACAGGGAAAAAAAAATGTATCTCAACCCTTAACTTATGCCATACATAAATCAACTTGAAATGGATTTTATCTAAATGTAAAAGCTAAAACTACACAAGTTCTAGAAGAAAACAAGGGAAAAGCATGGAGTAGGCAGAGATTTCTAAGGTAGGAGAAAAAACATTCACTATTCTTGAACTAAAATTATTAAACTGAACTTATCAAAATTAAGAACTATTCTTTAAAAGATACCATTAAGAAAATGAAAAGGCAGGAGTTTCCTGGTAGCCTATGGTTAAGAACTCAGCATCGTCACTGCTGTGGCTTGGATTCAGTCCCTGGCCTAAGAACCTCCACGTGCCACAGGCATGGCCAAAAAAAGAAGGAGAAAAAACAGAAAATGAAAAGGCAGACCACAGAGTGGAAGAAAACATTCCAAATACATACCTGATAAAGGACTTGTATCCATAATATATAATGAGGTCTTATAACTCAATAAGAAGACAAAGCACAAATAAAAATGGGGTAAAGATTTAAATAGATAATTTACAAACGAAGACTTAACAGTGGTCAGTAGCACATAAAAACATTCTCAACATCATTAGTAAGGAAATGTAAACTAAAACCACAGTGAAATAATTCTGTATGCCCACTAAAATGGCCAAAATTAAGAAGATTACAATAAAAAACGTGGGGTGAGTCTGTGGAACAAATGTAAATTTGGATCTTTTTTCCTAAAGAGTACAGTTGACTTACAGTGTTGTGTCAATTTCTCCTGTACAGCACAGTGACCCAGTCATACATATGTATATTCATTTTCTCATACCATCTTCTATCATGTTCTATCCCAACTGGACATAGTTCCCTGTGCTGTAAAGTAGGACCCCATTGCTTATCCATTCCAAATGTAATAGCTTGCATCTACAAACCCCAGACTCCCCGTCCATCCCACTTCCTCCCCCAGATCCTTTATATTATTGATGAAAATAGTATGACCACTTCAGAAAACTTATTTCCTGTAATGCTAAACACATACTATATATTAAATAATACAGGCATATCTCAGATATTACAGGTTCAGTTCCAAACCACCACAATAAGGCAAATATCACAAGTCAAAAAAAATTTTTGGTTTCTGAGTACATATAAAAGTTATGTCTATACTATAACATAGTCTATTAAGTATGCAATAGCATTATGACTAAAAAATCAACATACATACACTAATTAAAATACATAAAACAAAAAACAAATAGTGACATCGAAGATCAGTGAGCACAGATCACCATAACAAATATAATAATGAAAAAGTCTGAAATATTGCCAAGAATTACCAAAATGTGACACATAGACATAAAGTGAGCAAATGCTGTTGGAAAAATGGTGCCCACAGATTTGTTCAATGCAGGATTGCCAGAACCTGCAATTTGTAAAAAAAGCAGTATCTGGGAGTTCCTGTCGTGGCGCAGTGGTTAACGAATCCGACTAGGAACCATGAGGTTGCGGGTTCGGTCCCTGCACTTGCTCAGTGGGTTAACGATCCGGCATTGCCATGGGCTGTGGTGTAGGTTGCAGACGCGGCTCGGATCCCGCGTTGCTGTGGCTCTGGCGTAGGCCAGTGGCTGCAGCTCCGATTGGACCCCTAGCCTGGGAACCTCCATATGCCGCGGGAGTGGCCCAAGAAATAGCAAAAAAAGACAAAAAAATAAATATAGTAAGAATGAGTGGAAAGAAGCAGAGATGGAAGATGGGTTATGTCCTAATACAACAGAGGTTATGTTCTAATACAGAAAGTTAGGAGGAAGAAAAAAAAAGAAAAAAAAGCAATATCTGTGAAGCACAATAACATGAAGTGCAGTAAAACAAACCATACCTTACATAATAAAAACTATTCATAATAATATTATATATATATATATTCCCAGCAATTCCATTCCTAGATATTTACTCAAGAGAAATGAAAACATGTGCAAAGAGTTGTACACAAATATTCATACCAGTTTTATTATAGCCAAAACCTGTCAGCAACTCAAATTTTCATCAAAAGGCAGATGCATAAAAAATTGTAATACATCCAAACAGTGTAATACTACACAGCAACAAAAAGAACTACTGATATACAAAGCAATATGGCTGAACTGCAAAAACATTACACTAAACAAAAGGAGCTAGATACAAAAGAAGATTACTCTAGGAAGCAAAATGTCCAGTGATAGAAAACACATAAATGGTTGCATGGGCCTGAAGAGATGAACTGCCATGTCCAGGAAAGGGCACAAGTAAAACCTCTAGTGATGAAAATATTCTGCATCTCAAAAAATGGTAGTGGTCACTTGGGTGTGTTCACTTATCAAAACTTATTAAACTGTATACTTAAAATGTGTGCATATTTGTAAATTTTATTCAAAATGTTAAAAATTGTACTTCTATATACTAGCAACAAATGATTGAAAATTGAAATTTAAAAATTCCATTTATAATAGCATCAACTGTACTATTTAAATATAAATTTAACAAAACATACACAAGAACTGTACACTGAATACCAGACCCTGAGTTACCTCATTTCTGTCATTCTGTGTCCACTTGGTTTTTCTGTTTAAAATTTTAAAACTAGTTAAACAGAGTGAGAATTATAAAATGTACTATTTGCTTTATAAGTATAAATTTTGGTTTAACACAAAAAATACTTCACTGAACTGTAATAATATCTTTTAAATTGAACATTTATTTTTAAATTCAAGAGCAATTAAGGAAAATGCTTATTATGGCAAATAATTTTGTCATATGGAGGAGGATGTGTTTAGAAATTGTTTTGTGGTATCAGCTGTACTACATAGGTCATTGGTCATATCTCCCCTACACTGGATGAAATAATTTGAAGTTTGAATCTTGGTTTCACCACTTGCTATCTATATGATCCTGAGCAAACTGTTCCTTAGTTTCCACACATTAAAATGGGAATAGTGCCTATACATAAATCATAAGCTTGTTATTAGAATTAATTAATGCATGTAAATTACCTAATACAATGCTAGCACATGCTGCGCGCTCAGTAATACTAACTTCTGTGATGACAAACAAGCTCATAAGACATTTAACATGCATGACACAGATTAATAAGCATGAAGTATTAGCTATCTCATTGTGTGCTAAGATTTTTTTTTCCCCTTTAGTTTCCTGTGATTAGTTGGAATGACGAGAGTTGACTATATTTTGCATTTTTATGGAAGTCAGACAGGAATCATAAAGGCCATAAATCTGTGGATAAAGGAACCAGGGTCCACAAAGGTTAAATTATATGTTCCAACTAGCAGGATCAGAACCAGACTCCAAGGCTCCTAACTCTGGATCTAGTGTCTTCATCTTTTTAAAAAGAGTTACCTGACCGTAACTCTTGTTGAAGGTGACTCTCCAGTTACTAGAATGAAAACAAAGTACTGTTTCCCCAAATAATACATAGTAGTAGTACTTCACAGCTCAACCAAGTTAGTTCTGAAAGCCACAAGTTCCTAAAGCTGATGCTGAAGTTCCTCTTCCCTTACTCTCAGTGATTCAACTACATCAAATTATTTCATCATTGGTTAACCAGAAAATTAATCAGAGCATCTCATCTCACTGGCAAAAGATGGTATTTCTAAAACTAAAATGACGTGTTGGAGCAGTGAGGAAAACTCTACTAACCATAAAATTGCCAGCTGGTCTTGGAAGAGCATTGGGTCTTACCTACTCTAAGCTCTGCCCCCATAGTGGTTCCCAAACCTGGCTGTGCATACGAATTCTCAGGGGGACTTTTGCAGAAGAACATCCCTAGGTCACACCCTGAATGTCCTGGAGTAGGACTCAGGCTTGAGAACTATTTACTGCCTTATCTTGCCCAATTAGACTTAAGATTTCGCCATCAGCAGCTGTACCCGTTCAGTTCTGTTTAACCAGCAACATTTCCAAATTCACTTTTTCTCTTCTGCTTTATTTTTATTTATTTATTTTGCTTTTTTAAGGGCCGCACCCACAGCATATCAAAGTTCATAAGCTAGAGGTCAAATCAGAGCTGTAGCTGCTGGCCTACGCCACAGTAACAGCAACACAGGATCCCAGCTGCGTCTGAGACTTATACCACGGTTCACAGCAGTACCATATCCTTAACTCACTGAGCAAGGCCAGGGATTGAGCTCATATCCTCATGGATACTAGTCGGGCTCGTTACTGCTGAGCCACAACGAGAACTTCCCTCTTCTGCTTTATAATTAGAGACCATGATATGAATTTGCTAAAACAAGAGAATTAATGAGAATTAGTTCAGGGTTCTACACGTATTTTTGTCATTTAAATCCTAACAACAGCCCCGCAAGGTAAGCCAAGTTGATCTTCTTGGACTTACAGATAAACTGCCCATAATGGCACCCACCTAGTAAATGGCACAGTTTTCACTTGAACCCCTAATTCTTCACATTCCAAAGTCTTTAGATGGGACAACACTGTACATTGCCCCCCACATGAAAGCCTTTCCTAGTGCACAATCTGGCCTAAGTTTGAGCAGTTCAGTGGTAATGATGTATACAAGGTGATGAAGACCCAGTGAAGTCATCTTTCTTGAGGCCAGAAAGGTGGACCAAGGAAGGCAGATCATTTGGAGAATAAAGTGAAAGTCATTTGAAAAGCTCATGGGTACATGATAATTTTAAGAAAATTTGGATTTTTTGAAGGGTTCTTCCTTATTTTACAGAATCATAATATTACAGATTTTTAGTCATTATATACTTAAGGAATGCACCATATGACACTTACTTGCTGTGTTATCTGATCTGTCTCCTCCCCACTCCATCTCTCAAATGCTGGCAGCATGATGGGCAAATTAATGAATTAATATATGGTGATGGACATCACTAGAAACTTCAGAGAAAGAAAATGGTCTCTATCCAAATGACAGATTCTTGCTTGAGCGTTTGATGTACTTAGGCAGTCTTTAATAAACCAATGAAATTTTAACTACTGAGCAGTGTTCATACTCTTATTTCCTAACCCTGTTGGCAAATCCAAGGAGGAATATATGCTTTTATGAGCTTGGAGCTAGAGCAAAGATGACTTGATGGTTAATAATCATGCCTAAGGCAGGAATCTCCTCTCAGGGAGCATGAGCCCCTTGGCTTAAGTCTGATGGTCTGGGCAGTCTATCTCTAAACAGTCCCATTTCTTACTGGTCACTGTACCAAGGGGTGGCTTATGAGGCTTTTGGCCTTCCTCAAGCCCTCACCAGATACTCTCAAAGTTACTGATAAGTATTCAGTCTTAAAAGTATGTTGGTTACACCAATGCAATTTCAAGACAAAACCCAGATCCCCCCACTCTAACCACTACTCCAACCAGACTGCAGCTCCTATACCCCTACTATAAAAATTCTGGGGAGTTGCCATTGTGGCTCAGCAGTAACAAACTCAACTAGTATCCATGAAGCCCCGCTCAGTGGGTTAAAGATCCAGCATTGCTGTGAGCTGTGTGTAGGTCGCAGACATGGCTTGGATACCTCATTGCTGTGGCTGTGGTGTAGGCCAGCGGCTACAGTTCCTATTCAACCCCTAGCCTGGGAAATTCCATATGATATGGGTGTGGCCCTAAAAACAAACAAAAAATCTGAATGCTCCACATAGCTAGTCAACAGTATATATTAAGTAGGTACTAAGTGTCAGATGCTCAGGATACGGCAATAAAAAAACAAACAAAAACCAGACAAAAACCACTGCCCTCCTAGAGCTTATATCCAAGTTGGAAGAGACAAACAATAAATGTCAGATGGGAAGAGGGAGGTAGAATATTAAGGGTAGGACAGTGTAAATACCAGGGAAGATATCACTGAGAAAACATTTTCACAAAGACCTGAAGTGGGATATGTGGATATCTGGGGGAAATGGATACCAGATCAAAGAATCAATGCAAAAGGCCAGAGATGGGATGTCATACTCAAGAAACAGCAAGAGGCCAATGTGACTGAAACAAAGTAAGCAAGGAGACTAGAAGGAAATGAAGTCAGAGAAATAGCACAACTCCAAAGACTGGATTTATTCCAAGGGAGATGAGGTGATATTTGAAGGTTTAAAACAGGAGAAAAATGAGGTGTGGCTGTGTAGACACAGGATAAAGGTAATTGGTACAGAATACATATGTGACAATCAACTATATGGAACCTGACCCTTAAGCATGGTTAGAAGGACTAAGTATAACAGAGAGAAAAGAAAGAGAGAAGCTTATTCTGAAGGAAGCACTGAAGGATTTCAGAAAACAATTTGTTTCAGGTAAAAATAAACAATATTGTTGACTGATGTATGAAGTGGTATAGGACAAAAGAATTTTATGTATGGCAGCCTTACTGTCTATGAAGATATTGACTAAAGATGTGTGAGGATTAGCTAGTTTGTGGGGTAACTGAACATGTTACACCAGAGGTGCTGAGAGGAAAGCTAATTAAGCACCATTGTAGGTATTAGAAAAGACGTGACTTTAGGTAAGGAGCTATATTAGATGAGGTTTAAAAGAATGCAAAGTAATTTGACATTTCTACAGTAAGGACTGATGTGTTTAATCATTGGAAATGGCTTAAGTATGGAGGAGTTAGTACTGAGTTAGTGACAATCTAGCAAGGGATACAAATACAAGCAGAGAGGTTTCTAAATTTTTCTATGAAATTTTGAATCTTTTATTTTTCAGTTACAATTATTTTTGGCATGTGTAGCTTCTGACTTCAGTTTCTCGCTCAAGCTTATTAAGACTGGCCCTTTCTTGAACCACTGTAAGCTATTACTCTTAAAGCACTGAAACTTTCTACATCATGGCAAAACATTTTTTGATTGCTCAATAAGTCTACGAAGAATAAAAATTTCTCCTTTCTCTTGGTTTTGAGGAACCTATCTTCCAGCCTAATCTCTGGTGCCTGAGGGCTACTCTCAAACTCAATGCCAAAATTCCACGAGGTGGATTTGTCAGGTTTTCTCAGCTTGAAAATGCTATATATGGCAATCTGAGGAAAAAATAACCTACCCACCAGCCTATGAATGGTTGTACCATTCAATGTAGGTGTGGAAAAGTTGAGTACAAATCAAACATCTAATGTTTTTTTTGGGGGGGGGGGTTGGCTTTTTTAATTTTTTTTTTTTTCTTTTTTTTTGTCTTTTGTCTTTTTAGGGCCACACTCATGGCACATGGAGGTTCCCAGGCTAGGGGTCTAATCAGAGCTGTAGCCGCCAGCCTACACGACAGCCACAGCAACACAGGATCCAAGCCACATCTGTGACCTACACCACAGCTCACGGCAACACTGGATCCTTAATCCACTGAGTGAGGGCAGGGATCGAACCTGCAACCTCATGGTTCCTAGTCGGATTCGTTAACCACTGAGCCACGACGGGAACTCCACATCTAATGTTTTAAGAGGTTACTTCTCAGGTCCTCATCTAAAAACTGGGCAGGAGAGTAACTGTTATTCTTTAGCTGGCAGGATTCTGAGCATGAGGAAAAGCATTGCACTTAATGCTTAGTACACTGCCCAGCACATAAAGTGCTTAACCAATGCTAGAAACTGTGTAATCCCTTGTGGTGAGCTCCACTCCACAAATGAGGAAAAAGGCCAGAAGTGGCATAATGACCCAAAGTCACAAGAGAGGTAGAAATCGGTTCACTCTAATACATACTGAGGCATCTATCGTGCCATTCTACAAAGTACGGAGGGGTTTGGGATATAAAGAAGTAGACCTCTACACACAACACATTTGCACACCCCATATGCTCCCACAATTGTAGGGTCAGGAAGGGAAGAAAAGGGTATGAAATCCGGAGCAATAGAGGAAGTGCCAGTTCCCCAAAGAGTCAAAGGCCAAAGTGCCCTGCCTGCCCACAGCACTGCAGAAAGTCCGAACCATCTCATGGGCACAGTCATATCCATCCAGGGACATTTAAAAGAACTTCTAAAAAATTCCTTCTCAAATCAAAAAGTGGCCTCAGAGCAATCTCTGGCAACCATCTTTTACTTTGTATGAGCACAGAGACTGGTGACTTTTCCAAGAATCTAGACCATTTACATTACTCATCACCAATTTTTATGAAGGAATGTGGGAGGCTTTAAAGGGGTGGTATCCAGAATTTACCTTAAAGGATTTTCCTGGAAAAGATGCCTTAAAAAAAAAAAAAAAAAAAGTCATAAGATTAGTGCTTAAGTTTCCAACACTTCAACAGAACATGCTGCCTAGCTACTGAGGTGAAGAGTCAAAGTTAGACTGACTTCCTAGGAACAAAACCCAAAAAAACCTGTCTTTAAAGCTCTAAACCTAGCCAGTTCCTTCGGGCAAGGAAAAGGGCTGGAGGACTAACAACTAAAAAGCTGGAAACAAAGACACACACACATCCAGGTGTGGATTTTTATTTTCACAAAGAGACAACAATGCCTTCCCACATACAAGTATTTACAAAACCCAACTGATTCACCAATCTAGAACCTGGGTTTTTTCCACTTCTCAACATAGTTGAGAACATGGAAATATTAATACCCACACAATTCCCAGAGATGGAATTTATCCATCAAACAGTGCAGATTACCTAAAAGTGCACTTACCTGCACAACTCAGTCTAAGAACCTCAGTGATACAAACCTCATGGCCAAGGTTTCATTAATCTATTTGGTTTCACACCATGCAAACCTGAACAAGTGTGCTGCTATAATGAACTGAAATTTGGTTCTCATTTTACAATTAAAAAGGTTCTCAACGCTTTAGCAACTATACAGAATATGAAGGTTTATTTCAAAAAAGAGTACATTTTCTTTAAAACCAGGATACACAGATGCACTTAATGTAACAGTACCTTCTGCAAAAATAGGTTACATAATACTCAGAAATGCAAGGAACAATCTTATTCTCTAAAAATTAAACAGCAGACTTTTTAAGCTTAAACAGCCTTCAAAATGGAGGCTGAAAATGCTTGATGACAAAAAGTAACTCTAGAGCCTGACACCACAGAGCTAATGCTGCAAATTAAACTACTACCACACACCTGTAAACTACTCTTTATATTCACACAGCATTAAACAAAATGGTTTTGATTCCTATCTTTCAAATGTGTCTCAGTGCTGCAAGGAAAAAAGTTGAATGATACACAAAACTATTAAAAGTTACAACAGAACTAAACAGCTTCTCCAAAATTGAGAAAAGCAATCGTGTTAAATTTAAAAAAAAAAGAGAAAAAAAGGAAAGTCTGACAGAACTCTCAAGCAAGTCAGAGGTCCTCTTCATAAGTAGTCAAGTAAAGTTTACAGGAGATTTCAATAAATTATCTTGAAACCATGGCAGAGAGCTAGTTTTCAGAATCGTCGAGGAGGTCCACCCTTAAATGGCTTAAATCCAGAGCCACTTCCTCTTGGCATGGAATTGCCACTGATTTGTACAATTCTATTAATTGGGGATGCATTACTGAAAAAGGTTTAAAAGGAAAAACAAAAGTCAGAGAACAAATGAACAAATAATTATAGCTAATACCTACAAAGAAATTACCATTTACTAGATACTGTTCTTTGTACTTTACCTGTATTAAATAATCTACTCTTTTAACTGTCCTATGAGGTATGTATTGTTACCAACACCACTCTGTTGATGAAGGAAGAGAAAATTGCAGGTTAAGTAACTTGCCAAAGATCACGATGGTGATCTGATAATAAATGGTAACATGAGGATTTCAATTCCATCTTGCATCAAAGCCCCTCCCCCTCTTAGTAATCCATTTAATGGTCTGAGCATGAATGGTCTGGAGTGGTGGTCCAAAGTGTGGTCCCCAGATCTGCAGCCCCAGCATCAAGAACTTGAACCTCTGAGCTAGATGTGATTCAAGAAATACTCCTGGAATTTCTTTTATATGTATAACACAACACAGTAGGTATGAATGAATGATACAGGAAAAAAAGTCCACCCCGAAACCAAATAACAAATTTGGGAGATAAAAGCCGCCATAAAATGGTTTGAGGAGCTCCCATCGTGGCGCAGTGGTTAACGAATCTGACTAGGAACCATGAGGTTGCGGGTTTGGTCCCTGCCCTTGCTCAGTGGGTTGACGATCCGGCGTTGCCGTGAGCTGTGGTGTAGGTTGCAGACGCGGCTCGGATCCCGCGTTGCTGTGGCTCTGGCGTAGGCCGGTGGCTGCAGCTCCAATTCAACCCCTAGCCTGGGAACCTCCATATGCCATGGGAGCGGCCCAAGAAATAGCAAAAAAAGACAAAAAAAAAAAAAAAAAAAAAGGTTTGAGCAGACTAAAACAAAATTACAAAAAGGTGTGGACACCAGGCTGAAGAATGTGGATTAGATGTTGTAACCTAAAGAAGCTGTTTGTAGTTTTGGAGCAAGCAAAAAGAGTCTCAACGGGAACATTTAGAAGTAATGTAAATAATGGAGGAGGGAGAGGACTAATTTGGGAAGGTCAGAAAGAAGCTGAAATGAGGAAGAAGGCAAAGCTATCACAGATATCCTTTTGGTAACTCAACCATACTTGGAAATTTATGCTAGGAATGAAGATAGAGATGAGGCCTATATTTTTCTATTCTGAGTGAATAAGATGCACGGTGGCACTGGCAAATTAAAAGAAGCTGGAGACAACCAAAACATAATGGTTTGAAACAGGACAGGAATGAGCATGCCTGTCATCTTGAATTTATGAAGACATCCAAGCATCTATAGGGAGATCACAATATAGAGCTAAAAATGATGTGTGTCTAAAATCTAACCATTTGACGGCACCAATAAATAAAAAAGGTAGAAAGAAAATTATGGTATGTTAGAAAACAGAGGAATATTTTATTTTATTTTGTTATTTAGGGCCACACCTGTGGCACAGGGAAGTTCCCAGGTTGGGGGTGGAACTGGAGCTGCAGCTGCAGGCCTATGCCACAGCCACAGTAATGTAGGACCCGAGTCGTGTCTGCGACCTACACCACAGCTCACAGCAACACCAGATGCTTAACCCACTGAGCAAGGCCAGGGAGCAAATCCGCAGCCTCATGATACTAGCTGGGTCTGTAACTAGCTGGGGAGCCACAGTAGGAACTTCCCCAGAGGAGTGTTTTAAAAAAGGAGAAACGAAAGTTCCCACTGTGGTGCAGTGGGTTATGAATTCAACTGCAGTGGTTAAGTCAGGCCCGGCACAGTGGATTAAAGGATCTGGCATTGCCACAGCTGGGGGTCTGGATTCCATCCCAGCCCAGGAACTTCCAAATGCCATGGATACGGCCATATTTAAAAAAAAAAAAAAAGGAAAAACAACAGTGCTTAACTACCAAGGAACCCAAGAACTACAAAAATGAAAGAATCTATATTTATCAAGAAAAAAGGCAGAGTTTTCCTGTGGCACAGTGGGTTAAGGATCTGGTGTTATCACTGTAGTGCATTAGGTTGCTGCTATGGTACAGGTTTGATCCCTAGCTCAGGAACTTCTACGTTCAGAAGTTACACACGGAGTTCCCGTCGTGGCGCAGTGGTTAACGAATCCGACTAGGAACCATGAAGTTGCGGGTTCGATCCCTGCCCTTGCTCAGTGGGTTAACGATCCGGCGTTGCCGTGAGCTGTGGTGTAGGTTGCAGACGCGGCTCGGATCCCACATTGCTGTGGCTCTGGCGTAGGCCGGTGGCTACAGCTCCGATTCAACCCCTAGCCTGGGAACCTCCATATGCCGCGGGAGCGGCCCAAGAAATAGCAACAACAACGACAAAAAAAAAAAAAAAAAAAAAAAAAGAAGTTACACACAGCCAAACCAAACAAAGAAGAAAGGCAGTGGTGACCTTTAAAAACCAAGGACAGAGTGAGTGCACACACAAGCATACTAAACACTCAAGTCTGATGATAAAAGCAACCAATAGAATAGTAGTAACTTGGGTCACTGAACGGAGCTACTGTCTCTCCTAAGACAGAGGAATGAGAAAGAAAGAATGGCATGGAAGAGAGAGAGGTCCAAGACTTGCCAGCTGAAAGGCCATGATGGATTTGGCATGTAAAGAAATAATGCTCATCTCTCAGAATATGAACAAGCTCTGGGGTAAATGTCCAAAAACATTGCTAGAGTCATTTGAAAAGGGAAGAAGCAGAACATAGTTTCAGTTTCTTCTTCCTTTCTAGGAATCTACTGGATTCTGACATACAGACCTACCTTTACCCAGATCAATATGCCAGAACACCAATCAGTTAACTTATAATGAGGAATATTAGCTAAGAAATTAATATCAGATGCCCTGCATATAATCTCCTAAATATTTTAAGTTAATATAAACGGGGAAATGTGGGGAAATAGCTGGGCAGACCCAGGGTTGTTAAGAGTTGCAATCCAATCTCTGACAAACTATAAAGACCTTTAAGGAAAGGATAAAGGTTTGGTTGCATGCTGGCAGAAAAGTCATAGCTGATTCACTACTTACCTTGTATGCTGTGTTATCATGCCTGCTCCTGTTCGGCTATCGCCCATTCGCCTCGTATCATGATAGCTAGGCCCTTGAGAAGGGGGACCATGCCATTCTTTCCTTGGTCCACTTGTGTCCCGTCCATGGCGTTCAACCACATGCCGTTCTTCGGGATAGTGCTAAAGAAAAACAAATTAAAAGAAAAGTCAAAAGAGCCTCAGCCTCAGGCCAATTTACTTATGCCGGTGCCCTTTTAATGTCAGAAGGAAATCAGTAAGCTGGCTGAGAAGATGAAAGAATGAATAAGATGAAAAAAGTTTTCATTTACTGAGAAGCATCTAAGGCTTCAGGGTAGGGTATGAGGGGGGGATGATTCAGCTTTGGTATTTCCATTATCTTCTAGTACCCATGTACATTTGACCTTTGAGTATTTCTGCATCTCTATATAATGCCTGGATCTATACATACCTGAGAAGGCATGCTGAGGGAGTTCCCATAGTGGCTCAGTGGTTAATGAATCCGACTAGAAACCATGAGGTTGAGGGTTCGATCCCTGGCCTTGCTCAGTGGGTTAGGGATCCGGCATTGCCATGAACTGTGGTATAGGTTGCAGATGCGGCTCGGATCCCCGAATGGCTGTGGCTGTGGCGTAGGCCCGTGGCTACAGCTCCGATTGGACCCCTAGCCTGGGAACCTCCATGTGCCGCAGGAATGGCCCAAGAAATGGCAAAAAGACAAAAAGACAAAAGAAAAAGAAGGCATGCTGAGAGGTCAAAACCTTAAGACAAGTTAGGGTGGGTTGGGATATATGATCAACATGCAAATACCACATAGAAAACTAGAGCTGTCATCTTATTTTACACAGTACTAGTTAGTGCTGTGGCTCTTAAAAGGTTTTACATCCATGACTACGGAAAAAGAGAAAAAAAAAAAAATGAACATACAGAAACAAAAGCCAGAGAACTAAGGATCTGAGAAAAAAAAAAAAAAAAGAAAGAAATCAAAAGTCAGGATACTTGACCTACAGAAAATAAAGGTGAAGGTACCCCAAAGATATACTATCATCAGAACAGCTTATAGATGAACACCATGAAAATCAAATTTGCAAGGGAAGAACAGGATCTCTTCCTCAAGACACCTTTTGTAAAAGGGTAGCTGAATGCAGGGGAGCTAGCTAGTCTGAGACTGCCTTAAATTTTACTCTAAGTAAGACAGAGTATCTATGTATCAAATCCTAAAAGTTCTATCAGGGTAAAAGCTCAATGAACTGATCTACTGAACATTTCTACTTAGTAGAAATATTAAAACTTATAAATCCCAGCAGGCTCAAATCCATTTCATAAATGCTTTGTGTGAAATGGCAGGCACATAGCAGTATTAGCTAAAATGCTATGAGATTAAAAGATTTTCTGGTAAAAAACATTGCTACGAAACCTAATATGTACTAAAATACAAAACAGAGCACCAGAGTATAATTCAGGCTGAAGGATGGATGCACACACATGTGGACACATATACACACTTCAGAATTATTTTTTGTAAATAATTTAAGAGAATATTCTATCTCTGCTACTGTCAACACATATGCTACTATTTTATCAACAAGAATGCTCTCAAATTGGAGCTGCTAAGAGATGTCCTCTGCCCAGGTTCATTAACTTACAAAATATTCAAGGCAATAATAGCAAAGAGTAAAAAAGCAATTTAAAAATACAAAATATTCCACTCACCTACCTTTAGAAATTAACAAAAAAGAGACATAAGTTTTATTTCAGTTCTACACTTTAAGCTACTCAATGAAGTAAGAGAAAAGAGAGAGTACTATTAAAAAAAAAAAAAAAAAGGAAAGAAAGAGAGTTCCCATCATGGCTCAGTAGTTAACGAACCCAACTGGCATCCATGAGGACATGGGTTCATTCCCTGGCCTCACTCAATGGGTTAAGGATCCGGCGTTGCTGTGAGCTGTGGTATAGGTCGCAAATGTGGATCGGATCATAAGTTGCTGTGCCCAGCAGCTGCAGCTCCAATTCAGTCCCTAGCCTGGGAACTTCCATATGCCGCAGGTGCAGCCCTACAAAGAAAAAGAAAAAAGAAAAAAAAAGGAAAAGGTGAAAGGAAAACACAAACAGAGGCCAAAAATTCACCATCTAGTTTAAAAGCCTCAATTTCTTTAAAAAGAAATAAAGCCAAAGTAATCATTAGTCTACCAAATATAACAAAGTATATAACAAATATACTACCAAATATAACAAGTCTCAAATTTTAACAGAAGGTTTAATAAAAACAGAATAAGAACTTGAGGACTACAATCATTTTATGATGTATATAAGTCAAATCATTATGTGGTACACTTTAAACTTACACAGTTCTGTATGTCAATTATATCTCAATATAACTGCAAGGGGGGGAGAAAAGAATTTCACAGCTAATATCCTACTTCTCTGGACTACTCTGTTCAATTACTGACTTCAAATACAAGAAGCAGTTTCTGCTGTGGGTAGTGGGGGTAAGAATCTAACTGCAGCAGCTCAGGTCACTGCAGAGGGTTCAATCCCTTGCCTGGAAACTTCAATATGCTGTGGGTGTGCCCATTAAAAAAAAAATACAAGAAGCATTAAGATTGTGTTTGGGAAACCAGTCTCCCAATCATTCTAATCTAACTAATCTAGGCCACACCCAAATAAGAGTATAAATACGATGTGTCTCATAAGTTCCATACGTTTACTACTGAAGAGGTGACAATAATCCTTCGTCAGCATTTACCTGTGCTCCACTTCCTCGGTCTGTGATTACTCCTCTGTCTCCCTCTCTGCTTCCATAGCCTGAGGCATTACTGCGACTTCCAGGGGGAGCCCCTCTCACACTGTGCCCTGATACGTCTCTCCCAGATCGTTCTGGCCTTTCAACTCTGTTGAACAAAATCCAAAAACATATACAATCAAACTCTATTAAAACTTTTTTTGAAAAACCCAAATGCATTATGTACCACCCACCACTAGTGAGGCATCATCAGAAACCACACAAATACCTTGTTTCCCGTTTGTCGGTGGACATGCCTCCTTCACTCTTCCAGGAGTTTGGTCTGGAGGGATTGGGCCCTCCTTCTCGAGGATGTCTAGCGTGAGTGATATCAGGCCTGTCATGAATGATCACTGTTCTCCTCTCATCTCGTTCCCCTCGGACTTCTCGCCTGTCTGTTTCTCTAAGTTCATTTCTTGGTGGTGGTGGCTCATTTCTTCTGGAATCGCTGAAATTTTTGGGGTATCTTTCAAAACCTGGATCTTCTCTGCGTGCAGAAGGACGTGTTTTTTTCCCTTCACTTGGACCAACAAAACGTTCTCGCCTGTTATCCAATACAAAGAACACAGGTCCTGAGAAACACCTGGCCTTATTCTTAACTTCATTGCATAACCTATAATAACACCTTCTTTAAAAATTAACTTAAGGCAAAACGACCAACAAAAAAACCAGTTATTGATTCTAATAACCAATAATCTTTTGTTTTGTTTTTGTTTTTGCTTTTCAGGGCCGCACTCACAGCATAAGGAAGTTTCCAGGCTAGGGGTTGAATTAGAGCTACAGATGCCAGCCTACACCACAGCCACAGCAACACCAGACCCGAGCCGCATCTGCGGCCTACACCACAGCTCATGGCAACACCAGATCCTTAATCCATTGAGCAAGGCCAGGGATCGAACCCTCATCCTCATGGATCCTAGTCAGGATCGTTAACCTCTAACCAGGAAGGGAACTCCTAACCAATGTTCTTTTAAACTGAGCTAAATGTCTAGCACAAAGGTTGTTTTCTTAGCACCCATGGAGAATTACATCAGATGCTCAAGTCTCTATGAACCTGAAGGAATCTTACTGTTCTTCACAACTAAGGCATATCATACCCAAAGCTAACAGTACTTTCATTTAGCTTTTTGTTTTTGTTTTTTGTTCTTTCCATTTTTGGCCAACCAGCAGCAAACGGAGTTCTTGAGCCAAGGATCAGATCCAAACAGCAATTGCAACCTACAACACAGCTGCGGCAACCCTGATCCTTAACGCACTGTGCTAGGCTGGGGACTGAAACTGCATCCCAATGCTCCACTGTAGGAATTTCTGCTTCCACTTAGTTTGAAAGGTTAAGAAGATAAAGCCAACCTACTTAACCATGTTATGGTGGCCTAGTAAACTAATTCTGAATACTCAATCACATTCTAATTAACAAAAACCAAACATATTATTTGTTCTAAACACCTCAGTTATGACCTGTATTTCTTAATTAATATTTTAATAGAGAACCTAACTTGTAAATAGTAAGGCTTGTATACCAAATACAATTTTCTTTTTTTTGGCGACCCCGAGGCATATGGAGTTCCTGGGCCATGGATCAGACCCAAGCCACACTTGCAACTTAAGCTGCAACTTGCAGCTATGACAACACCAGATCCTTAAGCCACTGTGCCAGGCTAGAGACTGAACCTCATCTCAGCACTCCCAAGACACCACCGAGCTGGTTGCACCACAGTGGGAACGCCACCAAATACAATTTTCTTTCTTTTTTTGGTCTTTTTGTCTTTTTAGGGCCACATTGAGGTACATGGAGGTTCCCAGGCTAGGGGTCCAACTGGTGCTGTAGCTGCCGGCCACCACCACAGCTACAGCAACACAGGATCCAAGCTGCATCTGCGACCTACACCAGGGCTCACAGCAACGCTGGATCCTTAACCCAGTAAGTGAGGCCAGGGATCAAACCCGCATCCTCATGGATGCTAGTTGGGTTCGTTAACTGCTGAGCCATGATGGGAACTCCCACCAAATACAATTTTCAACATATCAATTTACCTTTCAAAAGATGAAGACTGTATTGATGAACTGTCAGGAAACCTGCCCCTCTCTCGGTGATCAAAGTCATTAAATCTATTCTGTTGGCGAGAGTAGTCAGATCCATGACCAAATCGTGCATCTGTATCTAGAGACAACTTTTTATTCTCGCTCCAATAAGGATCATCTCGCCTTGAAGAGAAATATTTGCTCATTTATACAAATTAGTTTTACAACAATCAAATGACACTTACTTGGAGTCATACATACCACATGCTAGGAACTGTGGATATAGAGAGCTAATAATCTCAAAACAAAACATTCTGTTACAAGAACAAGCTAGCAAAACATTATTAAATTATATAAAGTCATATACCATTAGAGGAATTTCACATGAAAGAAAATAGTTGAAAAGCTACTTGTTTTAAAATTATTAAATGGAAAAGACAAATAGTATAAAATACTTGATACCATTTTATAATACAATTCTAACCAGGAGTATATAACCTTCTTGATTATATTTAACTTTGGAAAGGTTAGAGAGGTAAGTCTCCAATACTATTCACTCACTTATTTCTCAATACAACCAACTAAATCTTGGAATTTATATTAAGAAAATTAAATTACTATATTATAGAATTTGTATTCAGAAAATTAAATTACTATATTGTATTTTGAAATCTACTAAGAAGCATGAAGGTAAACATACAAGAGAATCTACATTTTAGTTATGACTTCCATTTCTATACTATCTGCTACTCTGTAAGAATTTTCAAAATGGGTCTGAGTTTGAGAACTGAAGCCTACCATGTATTTCCAGTCACAACGGAAAAACATTTGGCATTGGAAGGGACACAAGGAAAGAAGAGCAGACTCTTCCTATTGACAACGCACTGGGTCCAATCCAATACCACCATCGTTCCCTTCCCTGTTGATTATGACCTTTTATTCCAGTCAGGGGGACCTGCACTTTCTAATTCTCAAATTAGTCTTAGCTTGAAAGGAGTAAGACAGCAAGTAACCATTAAAGAAATTAAGCAACTACCTATGATCTATATCACGTGGGCGTTTCAAAGAATTCCTTTTTTCTTGTTCATAACGAAGCTGCTGCTGTTGCCTTCTTAGTTCTTCTCGTTCTCGAGCAATACGTTCAGCTTCTTTACGACGTTCCTTCAGACAACACAGAAGGAAGAACCAACCAAGGCAAAATGAAAACATGAGGTAAGTGTAAGTGCAAACTTGTTTTCATCCTGTCATTAAAAAGCACCACAGGCAAGCACCAGGCAAAACACATTCCTGGGACAAATAAACACATTTGATTTCAATAATCAGCCATCTAGGCTATGACTACTGTTCTGCAACATTAAAATTAAGAGATTGTGTGCTGAAAGCTGGCAAGTAATTGGGAAGGTCAAATTTAGTTTAATCATTTGAACAAAAGCACCTAAAGGTAATTAGAAATAGCATTCTTAATATGGATGATGACTAAGTGCCTTAAAATCCTGGATGCAATTCTGCAAAGAGAGGCAATATTTCCTTCCAGCCTTGGGAAATCATTCCCACTATAATATGTAAGGAAACAGTTATTATTTTCTAAGAATGGGATAGTGACAGAGCCTGGATTACAACTACTCTGGACTCATAGTCCTATGCTCAGACTATTACGCTGCCATGATATTGCAGAGCTTGAGTTATATTACCAACTGGCTAGAACAAAGTCACTACTAAATGTATTTAAAACTAGCACCTAATTCACTGTTATCTTTCAGGGACACTTAATAAATGCTCATTAGCTGAACTTATTCTATAGAAGCTTTACAACATGTAAAGCAAATTTTAGGGCAAATATTACAAGGTTTGAAAAAGGTCAGTTATTTAAGATGAAAAGATTTTCTGACTGCACCTGTTCAATACGAATGCGTTCCCTTTCCAAGCGTTCGCGTTCCATCCTCTCTCTCTCTAGTTTTTGCCTTTCAATTTCTAGGCGCTCTCTCTCTCTCTGTAAGCGTTCCCGTTCTTCCCGTTCACGAATTATTCTAATGCGTTCTCGCTCTCGACGCTCTCTTTCTGCAATCTCTCTTCGTCTAACAAAAATCAGTATTTAGAAATACTTAAATTATGCTAGCACTGTGTGAAAGAGAATAGCTTTTGAATTTGTAGTTTTCCTTGAGGTTGGCAATTTTAAACTTCAACTCATTCTAAGTAGTTTTAATGTAATTGGAAAGAGAACTCAAAACTTTAAACAGATTTCAATACTGTCACTTATTTATTGACTGTCAACTGAACAGCTGAATTTTATAGAGCAGTTGCCTCTTAGATGATTCCTGTTTAAATAAAAACCCCACTCTAACAGCCCATTAATTAATCAACATTTTAAAAAGGAAATAGTCTACATATATGAATTTACAAAGCTACAATTTCTATTGCTTTTGATAGAAAAATTTCCAGTACCTAGGATATACTTTCTCCTTAAACAAGGTAGGCCTTATTTTCGATAACTTGGGATCATAACCATCAACATGAATTATAGTAAATGCTATGATATATAATAAATGGTTGCCCTCAAGGCTTCTTTTGAAGGGTTCAAGGCACATAATAGATGACTCCTGGTAACACATTTCTTAGAGTCAGGAGGTTGTTCAAATGTTTGCTATAACTAAATTAAGTTATTATATTAAGACTTGTAATAGTGTTTTTAATCACTTCCTTACTTTAAGGGACCCAATGTATTCTATCAGCATGTCTTGCCCTAGGAACCCAGAAGTTCTCAAATGGTTCAGTAGTGCCCCCATGGAAACTTGAGATGTATTTTTTTGTGTCTTTTTAGGGGCGCACCCGCGGCATATGGAAATTCCCAGGCTATGTGTCGAATTGGAGCTGTAGCTGCCGGCCTACACCACAGCCACAGCAACACAAGATCGGAGACACGTCTTTGACCTACACCACAGCTCACGGCACCACCAGGTCCTTAACCCACTGAGCGAGGGGTTGAACCTGCATCCTCATGGATGTTTCCACTGAGCCACAATGGTAACTCCTGAGGGGCATTTTTAATTATCACAATGACCATGGGGCTGTTACCAGCAATTAGTGAAGAGGACCAAGGACTCTAAATATCTTAGGACGCTTCAAACAGTCAGGATAGTCTTACACAACAAAAATCTGTCCAATACTCCTAATGCCTTCCAAATGCCATAACTGACATCCATGTCATTAAAACAGAACAAAATCACCTTTAGAGAAAAAAAAAAAAATCTGGCTCTAGAACTTAACTCATTTTTAATAAATGCTATCTATGTTGGCTTGCTTTGGCATGGTTTTACACACACTAAAGATTCCATGAATGCAACTCCATATAAATAGAGGGAAAATTATACTTTCTTGAAAACTTCACCAAGAGTTGTTCACCAATTCAGAAATCACCTCATAATGTCAACAATACTCCTGGCATTTGACTCAATACAACAAACCAGTATCAGTATTTGCAGCTGTCACATTCTCACTAAGTCTTAAGAGGGATACAAACTTCATGAGATTTTCTAGAGAGTTATGCCTCAACATTCACATCTGGAATATGTGCTTCATTATAAATCATTTTTATTATTCCTTCATTTTAAGAGTTAAGGTATTATATTAATATTTTGGAAATTATTGTATAGGTAGGTATATTATATATCAATTTTACTTCAGATTAATAAAGAAGGTGCTGCAATTTACTTTGTTGTTTTTACTATAAAAGGGGTGCTGGTCTGAGAGGCTTGAGAAATGCTGCTCTAATAATTCCCATTCTCACTCTCCTCCCAACCTGTGGTCATCTAAACAGGAAGCTTAGCATATTGAGACTTCTTTGAAAAAAGGGAAAATGGGTCTAGAGTAATGCAAGGATTATTTCTTTTTAGTAAAGTGTATGGCAATCATAGTATTACTTAAGTTGCTAAAAGCATCTCTGGTAGTTCCTGGCACTCTTGTGAATAAACATATGAAATTTCATGGTAAGTGACCTTTCGACAATATAGGTTAATATTTGGAAAATTTTATCAGGAAACACAAGACTATATTAAGTGGCATCCAAAAATTGATATATGAAAGTAAACTGGCACTCATAAGGAATTGCTGAGATACTGCCACTAAAAATAAAAGTTTTGCTTTGTTCTCAGTTTTGTTTCAAAGAGAATTCTTGCTTTGGGGAAAACTTGAACACAAAGTTCACAGGGCAAATCTTCCTTCACTTGGGCTCTAATTCAAAGTACAACGGATTTTTCCTAAAATGTTAACATACTATTTGACCACTGTAGCTTACATTAAGACTATCTTATCTCAAAATTAATTTTTTTCTTTAAAGTTTTTTTTATGGCGGCAGCTTTGGAGTAGAGGAAAGAGCATTGGACTTGGAGTCAGAAGACTTGGATCTGAGTCCCGACTCTGCCACTCATTAGTCATGTGGCATTGGAAGAGTCATTTAGCCTCTCTGGGCCTCCATTTTTTTTCCACTCATATAATGGATATAACTAACCACACAAAATTGTTGAGATAGAGATAACAGATGGAAAGGTATTTTGTAAATTGTAAAATACTATGCAATCTTAAGAAATCATTAGGTTTTACTGCACTTCTTAAAAGTGACAAATATCTTTCTATAGGAATACAATTTCCAGAAATCTGGTTTATAATTAATGTTAAAGATGTACCTATAGTTAAAGACAGGTATAAAACAGACTCTTTTCCTACCTTCGAAGTTCCATTGCTCTTCTCAGTCTTTCAAAACGAACTAAATGTTCTCTCAATCTCTGTTCCTTCATCTTTTCAAAAGGCAAGATGTCTTTCCTCCTGTAGTCTTTGTCCCTTTTTTTATCTAAGCTAGCTCTCTCCTTTTCCTTGCTTCTTCCATGAATCTATAGAAGGAGGAAAAAATAAGAGGACTAGAAGTTAAAATAATTTTGTTTTTCAAGTTAAGCTGGTCATTTAAAAAGCAAGAATGAGGGAGGTTCCCTGGTGGCCAAAAAAAAAAAAAAAAGGCTTAAATGAGTAATGATGTGCCCCTTTCTTAGATTTTCTAGCATGGAAGTATGCAAAAATTGTTATAGAGATACTGAATTATCTTCTTTTGGAAACAGGTGGCACAGTACTTTACATCCCTCTCAGAGACTTACTTTCTCATATCTTCCTCTCCTTGATGGCTTACAATGATCTCCTTTAGTTTGGTCTAGTATAACCATATGTCCTGGACTCTTTGAACCTAAGGAAAAAAAAAAAATCAGATAAGCACATGTCTAAAAATATATAAATATATATTTATTTAAAAAAATACACTGTAAAAATGAATTCTTAACCAGATATTCACAAGCCAATACATAAAATAAAAAAACTCACTTATTCTATGAGAGCTTAAATGTAAAGAATTTTTAAAGCTCAATCCACTAACATAAATATTTTCAGCGATACCGAAAGTTCAATTACATAGCTATTACTCAATGACTGTGTTCAGTCAGCCCTGATTTAACAGTAAATGGCCTTAACTGCAAGACATTTGCTTCCTAAAAGTGGAAAAGGAGAAGACCATCAGTCCTATTAGACCTGTTTCTCTACCACAGTGACATTTAATAATGCAGTTTAACTTTTATCTAGATTGTAATCTCAATTTCTCCTTCCACTATAAAAATTAAGTTGTAGGGTGCATGAGAAAGGGATTGAGAAGAAAGATACATAGCATACTTATTCGTTTCTTTTCTTCACTTTTTTTTATTGATTCTGAAGTTTGGCCACTTGATCCATTATCATTCTTCTCATCTTTACCTTCTAGTTTCTTAGTATCCTTGCTTTCTTTTTTTTCTGCTTTCTCAGACGACCTTTTCTCTTCTTTTTTGACTGAGGCTTGTGTCCTGACCATACCACACCACACAAGAAAACAACAGAATGAGGCTACTTTATTATTGTACCAAAAAAGTCTGTGCTTATCAACAAAATTAATCCTTACTTGCTAGTTCTATCACTCATATTTTTTTTGTCTCCGGAACTTCTTGAACTACTCTTTTCATCATTTTCTTTCTTCAACTCTTTCTTAGAAGGATCACCTTTGACCTGTTTAAATGGAAAAAAAAAAAAAAAATCACCTAAGTTTTAAAGTTACGCATTTTTATACCTATTAAAAGTATGTTGAAAATGGAGTTCCCATGGTGGCTCAGTGGTTAATGAATCTGACTAGGAACCATGAGGTTGCGGGTTCGATCCCTGGCCTTGCTAAGTGGGTTAAGGATCCAGTGTTGCTGTGAGCTGTGGTGTAGGTCGCAGACGAGGTTTGGATCTTGTTGAGGCTGCGGCTGTGGTATAGACTGGCGGCTACAGCTCCAATTAGACCCATAGCATGGGACCTCCATATGCCACAGGTTCGGCCCTAGAAAAGGCAAAAACAAACAAACAAAAAAGTATGTTGAAAATTTGGAAAACAGGAAAAAAAATGAGTATATAAAAATTAAAATCATTCCTAATTCCACTCCCTACTAATGTACATCTTTGAGACTTATTAGCCTTGAAAGTAACCTCCCTTTTATAAACAGTTTAGCAAGCTTACTTTTTCAACAGATATCAGCTGCCCATGCAGCTCAGAGCGATGAAGATGTGCAATACATCTGGACACCTCTGTGCTTGAAGACATAGTTACAATGCCATAGCACTTGGCCCCAGGACTTCGAGCATTTGTAACTACTTTTGCACTCAGAACCTGTAAAATGAGATTATACTTAGAAAGTTATACAACTTTACAACTACATACATTTCTAAATAGATAAAAATTCAGAACAGAGACTATTCAATTCAAAAGATAAGTTCAGGATATATACATTTAGGATAAAGGGTAAATTTAAGATACATATTACTGATTTATACTCTTATAGTCACCATCAATCTTGCCTATACTTACTAAGTATTTAGGGGAACAACTTAAAGTGTCAAAAAGCTGGGTTCTCTGATGGTCTAGTGGTTAGGATTTGGCACTTTCATGGAGTTCAATCCCTGGTCTGGGAACTAAGATCCCATATCAAGCAGCTGCAAAATGCAGACAAAAAAAATAAAGTATCAAAAAGCAATTAAACTTTCAGTTTTTTTGTCTTTTGTCTTTTTAGGGCCGTACCCGCGGCATATGGAAATTCCCAGGCTAGGGGCTGAATTGGAGCTATAGCTGCTGGCATATACCATAGCTCACAGCAATGCTGGATTCCTTAATCTATTGAGCAAGGCCAGGGATTGGAGCTGCATCCTCACGGATACTAGTCAGATTCATTAACCACTGAGCCACGATGGGAACTCTAAACTTTCAGTTTTTTTCTTTTTTTCAAATATGTTACCAAAACACACACTTAGCAAACGCAAAAATATAATATTCTCAATTAGATTTGGGCCAAAATTTCTCTTTCGAAGGCTCACCCTGAATCTCTTAAAGACAAGGGAAAAAAAGAGTCAAGTTCCTAGAAGTGTCTAGATAAGTGTTAACACTTTTCTATTATGACTCACTATAAGAAACTTTCAAAAATGGAGTTCCTGTCATGGTACAGCAGAAACGAATCTAACCAAGAACCATGAGGCTGCGGATTCAATCCTTGGTCTCGCTCAGTGGGTTGGGGATCTGGCATTAATGGGAGCTGCGGTGTAGGTTGCAGATGTGGCTCAGATCCCGAGTTGCTGTGGCTGTGGTGTAGGCCAGCAGCTACAGCTCCAATTAGACCCCTAGCCTGGGAACCTCAATATGCAACAGGTGTGGCCTAAAAAGCAAAAAAATAAAAAGAAACTTTCAAAAATGAATAAAGACTCTCCCACATGTAAAAATGCAACCTTAAAAATACACCCAGAGTTCCCGTTGTGGCTCAGCAGGTTAAGAATTCAACACAGCATCCGTCAGGACGTGGGCTTGATCCCTGGCCTCACTTGGTGGATAAACGCTCTAGCATTGCCACAAGTTGCAGGGTAGGTCACAGGTATGGCTTTGATTTGACCCCTAGCTGGGGAACATCCATATGCTGCAGGTGCAGCTATAAAAAGAAAAAAAAAAAATACACCCTAAAAAAACACTCTAAAAAGACACTTTCTACCTATATACTTTTAAAATGTACACCAATATAAAAATGACAAATAATTTCAATTCTATAAAATGAATAGGTGAGAGAGACAAGGCAGGGATGGGTGAGTGAGAACAGTGAGCGAGAATAAACCTAGTGCTGAACAAGCAGGAATACAGACATAGCATCAAGCAGAGGTACACAGGGAATTCAGGAGGTTGTATGGTGTTGAGTGGCTGGAAACTATCAGCTTTTACCCTCAAGTCTGGGAAAGAGCTGACTTGCCTCAACAGTATTTTAATTTTTAAGCCCAAGGTCCTTGTTATAATTGCATCTTATTCTTATACAGTTTTAGTTCTAAGAATGCCAACATCAAAAAATTGTTCTCAGAGTTCCCGTTGTGGCACAGCAGAAATGAATCTGTCTAGGAACCATGTGGTTTAGGGTTCAATCCCTGGCCTCACTCAGTGGGTTAAGGACCCAGCGTTGCTGTGAGCTATGGTTGTAGGTTGCAGACGCGGCTCAGATCCAGCATTGCTATGGCTGTGGCATAGGCCAGCAGCTACAGCTCCAATTTGACCCCTAGCCTGGGAACATCCATATGCCATGGGTGTGGCCCTAAAAATGACAAAAGGCAAAAAAAAAAAAAAAAGTTGTTCTATACCTTTAACAATAAACTGTTGAAAAGAGAACCACAAATACACCACAAATGATCATGGGACAATTCTCAGTGTTATGTATCTGATACCTACAAGAACCTCCTTAATGCACAGCCAACTCTAATTAGAAAAAGGGGGAAAAAAAACCCACAAAAACCTCCCACAATCAACATGACAGATTTTTTTTTTTGGCCGGGGCGGGGGAGGGGGGCATTTTAGGGCCATACCTGCGGCATATGGAGGTTCCCAGGCTAGGGGTCAAATTGGAGCTGTAGCCGCCGGCCAACACCACAGCCACAGCAACACAGGATCCAAGCCGAGTCTATGATCTACACCACAGCTCACAGCAACACAGGATCCTTCACCCACTGAGCAAGGCCAAGGATCGAATCTGTGTCCTCATGGATACTAGTCAGATTCATTTCCACTGAGCCATGACATGAACTCCCGAGACAGATTTTTGTAACCTTCCTTAATGGCTATTTACCAACACTGATCATTAATAAACATCTGAAAGCCTACCACATGCACACAAAGTATAGTAGATAAGATCCCTGCTATCCAAGAATTCACACCACAGTAGGTTATATATAAGGTATACTGAGGCGTTCCCGTCCTGGCGCAGTGGTTAACAAATCTGACTAGGAACCATGAGGTTGCAGGTTTGATCCCTGGCCTTGCTTAGTGGGTTAAGGATCCGGTGTTGCCGTGAGCTGTGGTGTAGGTCGCAGACGTGGCTCAGATCCCGCATTGCTATGGCTCTGGCGTGGGCCGGTGGCTACAGCTCCGATTAGACTCCTAGCCTGGGAACCTCCATATACCGCGGGAACGGCCCTAGAAAAAGCAAAAAGACAGAAAAAAAAAAAAAAAAAAAAAAAAAGGATACTGAAAACTGAAATGTAAGGTAGAATACAGTGAGTGCCCTGAGGAATGCAAATCAACTGCCATTTAATTCAACAGCTAATTACATTTGGTCACTTGTGATGGAACATGATAGAGGATAATGTGAGAAAAAGAATATACATATATGTATGTATTTTTGCTGTACAGCAGAAATTGACAGAACATTGTAAATCAACTATAATAGAAAAAATGAAATCTTAAAAAATAAAAAATTCAGTTAAATGAATATTCAATTCATTTAATTATTAATTGTTCTTCTCTTCAAGTCTCCCCTTATATGCCAGAAAAACTTGTGATGACCCAACCACAGTAAAGTCTCCTTTTTTGCTCTCCTAGCATCCTGTACTCTTCCTTCATGGCACAAATCAAAACTTAAAAAAAAAAAAATAAGGTCTATTTTACCAGTTTTGCTTTTTTCCCCACCACTGTACTAGAATTTTTATGGTGACAGGAACCACATTTTTCCCCAAAATGCTATATGCCATTCCTCATATTAGTCTACCTGTATTTTCCAGATGACCAGATCAGCCTGCGAAATTCTAGGTCCAAGAAATATGACGAATGTGTTGAATCAAACACATTCCTTGGCTTAAACTGGCTCAAAATATGAGCTCTCAATACAAAGATTTCCCAGGCCTCAGTATGAGATTACATGATGAAACTCAATACCATTACCAGAGAACTCAGGAATTATGCCTATAACAGTCCTAAGAGATAATTAGATTTTATATATACTGTTTTGAATACAACTTCTATTTAAATTGGAGATACTAGAAAGATGGATAAAAAGGTAAAAAAAAAAAAAAAAAATGTACCTTTCCATATTTGCCAAAGAGGTTCTTCAAATCAGCAGCTTTGGTGTTTGAAGAAAGTCCACTAACCCAGATATTTTTAGTTGAGCTTCCACTGCTACCACTGGTACTACTTGTACTTCCTAGAATAGATTTAACATCAGAAGTTTAAATGATCTCAATTGGAAATTTTTTAACAAAATTATTAGGGCCATATTCTTCCAAAATTATAAAACCTTCTAATTTTAAAAGTATGACTTCACTATATCAAAATCCTACAAACCCACTATTAAAATAAAAAACAGTAATAGATAACTAATGAGGAAAAACAGGTCTAAGCATGTATACCCTCCCGAATGCATGAGTTTTAAGTCAAAGTTGATTAAAAAAAATAAGTTACATGTCTTGGACTTTTGCTATTAAGTTTCGTATTTTCTACCCTACTACTGCACTGAATGCAGGCAACCAGGAAGAAGTCACCTAGTAGTGTAGAGACTGCTTATTTACCAATGCCTATGGTGGGGTTTAGATCCCAAGAAACTGCACGTGCAAGAGGAAAAACTCAAAAGCAAAGGATAAACTGTTTTCAAGAATTTAAATGTTATAATAAGACTAACTAACCAGTTTATCTTCATTCTCTATTACAGAAAGTATAAGACAAAGTGGGAATTATATACAGCTAGGTAACTTTGTATTTGATTTTAAAAAAAGAAATCAATTACAAAAAAGAGAGAGAGACTTCAAAATCCTTTAGTATAGGTAAACAGTTATACAAATCACTCCCGCACTGTCTCCATACATAAATTACGGTTTCATATAGACAGATGCCATTTCTTAAAATATAGCCCTAGTCAGTCAACCTCCAATGCCTTTTTTCAATTTTCATTCATTTGACTTTATTTAGAAAACAATTCTTACCTACTTAAGAGAAATAATATCTAAGCAAATAAAAACAACAATTTTTATAAAATAACTGCAAGTTTTTAATACATAGAAAGGGTAAGATGTTCAATGCTTTAAAAAATTACAAGCCACAGGTTTTAGTTAAAGAACTACTGTCACTGTACTCATAAGCAGACAACACATGCCTGACTCAAATGAATGGCTGCTGCACTTCTTTTTTTTTTTTTTTTTTTTTTGTCTTTTTGCTATTTCTTTGGGCCGCTCCCGCAGCATATGGAGGTTCCCAGGCTAGGGGTCCAATCGGAGCTGTAGCCACTGGCCTACGCCAGAGCCACAGCAACGCTGGATCCGAGCCATGTCTGCAACCTACACCACAGCTCACGGCAACGCCGGATCCTTAACCCACTGAGCAAGGGCAGGGACCGAACCCGCAACCTCATGGTTCCTAGTCGGATTCGTTAACCACTGCGCCACGACGGGAATTCCCTGCACTTCTGTTTTTAAGAAACATACCTAACAAAAGATCTGCTTTATCTTAAGAAATGTTAACTAGAAGTTTGTGTATCTTTATTTGAGTAATATTTGGCCCCACATATTTCTCTACAGAAAAAAAAGTTTCATGATAGGAAAAAGTTAACATGGTGATACTAAGCTTCTAAATTCAAGGATAACAATTAATAAATCTATTATATCTTAACCAGTAACCAAAACTGTAAAGGATGTGGATAATGAAATTAATTGTTAATTACTAAATAAATCACTAAAATTTCTAATTATTAAAATATAACAACAAAATACATTAAATAAACCAGGAAGGACACACAACATTCCTTTTGGTGTGCAAGAGCCATTTTAGAAATCTGCAGTACCTAAATGGTATTATTTCCCTTAATATGCCTTGTTAGAACACAAGAAATATTTTTCAAGTATACAGCATATACAAGATGATACTAAAGCACATCACCATGAGGTAACTAAAGACTTCTCAGTAACAAAAAGCAATCAAAAATGTACCTTTAGGCTTATTACAAAAATGTAAAATAAAACCACTTTCTTACATAAGACTCTCAACAATGCAAAAAAAGTCAATTAGGAAGTAAAGTCTGAAGAATTAAAATACTATATATAACTGATTTTATTAATAGAAGTGTCCGGATTTTAAAAGTGAAAAAAGTAAAACCAAATGCTAGAGAGTGTCTTTCTTTCAAATATTCAGCTCCACAAATATACACAAATATTATTTATAGCACATTTCCAACCAGATAGAACAGGGAAACGATTATGGTGAAGTGGAAGGATTACAAGTGACTGCAATCAAAGACAAAATACTTCTGAAATTATAATGTAAGAAAATGAAATATTTATTATATGAACATTCAGTACAGATGCTTAAGACACAATGTAAAAAACATACACCAAATAGGTTTTTAGCAAATTTACACCAGTTTACAAACTAATTAAAAAGTGACGCTTCAGTCACATTGAGAATTAACTGCAGTCTAACTCCACTGTTTACACAAAGGCCATCCAAAATTCTTATTCAGTTTTTTAGGACTAAATGTCAAAGGAAACCCCAGGCAATTATTACTAAATTTTTAATGAAAATATGCACTTTACCACTAAAATAAATAGAAAAAAAAAATCCATTACCTTTGTCATCTTTGGATGATGTTTTGCTGTCTTTAGATTCCTTTGAAGAGCTATAAGAAGCAAATCACCAGAAGAAAATTGAAAAAAAAAAAAAACAAAAAACAAAAGCAAAAACAAAAAAACCAAAGATCGAACAGCTTGATATTGACTATATTTCAAACTAATGCTATTCATACAAATTAACAACTCCAAAGGCCTAGATTAGGTTATTTGAACAAATGATTCCCTTAGGATTCTTGCACTGATTTTCCCCAAGATGCCTGAAGATCTAGATTTTCTGACAATTCTATTCAGTGGATATATGGCCATCTTCTCCAGATTTCAGGACTGGGACTTGACTTCATTTTGTGTTGTTAGGACTGATAGTTGTTCATTAACCATCATCACAAGGATTTTTAAAAATAAAACACAAAAAAATTGTCAATTTGAAAAAAAAAAAAACAAAAAACAACAAAAAAACCAAATATATGCTGACAATTCGACAATGCAATCAGTAGGACACACTGTATATTACGAAGATCTTGAATTTTTTTTTAAGTAACTTATGACGGTCAAAAATATTATAGGCAGGATCATAAGTACTAATTACTGTACATGGTCTTGAAGCCACCCCCTTAATGTAGAGTGATCTTATTGAATGCTGGAATTCAGTATCGTAAAGAACTGACATAGAAAAACAAACCTCTTTGCTTGACCAGAGGCCCCAGTAGACGAGGGCCCTTTCTTCAAAGTATCCTTTTCTTTGTCTCCAGATTCTGCTTTCTTAGAACTTTCTCTGGCTTCCTTCTCGACAGGATCACCCTTCACGCAGTCTTCCTTCTTACCATCTTTATGGTTCGCATTCATCTCATAATCCTTGCTTTCCTTCTCCGGGCTCTGTGCAATGACGTCCTGCCCATCTTTTGGCTTACTTGCTTCAGAATCTGTAATTTTCACATTTTTACCTGTTTCTAGGAGGTCATCACCATCAAAATCCAGAGTGATGGCATCTTCAGCCTGGATTGTGACCGAGATGTTGTCATCCTCAGCTTCTTTCACAGTCGAATTAGCTTCCATCTCTTCATGAGCTGTGTGATCAGCCTCAGCTAGGTTCCCTTCTGAAGGAAGAGGTTTAGATACTTCTTGTGTACCATCACCAGAACCTGCTATATCTAAGAGGATTTAACAGGAATAAATACGGCAAAACAAGAAGTTTAAACAATTTCATATTCATAAGCTAGAATAGGACCTAGAAAATATAAAGCCAGTTATTAGCACTGATGGAAGGTTAGGAAGAAAAACACAAGGGTATTAACTAACATAAACAATCCTTTACCCAGGATCACTTATTCTTCATGGAAAAAAATGATCTCTAAATACAAATACCAAACAACAAAAGTGAGGAAATGGTTCCATCCCGAGGAAACCAGCTCTTCATTTCTGGTCATAAGTTAATGGCATATGGAAGATTGTTTTCCTCCATGAAAGTGCGACAAGTATGCAGATTTGTTATTCAATGTTCCAATTATCTTGGGATTCAACCCTTGTGACCTTCAGAACTCCCATGGTGACGTCTTGAAAGGTCACAGTCTGAGGTATTAATCAGTCTTCAAAGTATTCAGGGCCTCATCTTTTTTGCTCTTCTTATTCAATTCTTGAGTAGTCCAGAATCATATGGTAAACTGCTACAGGAGGATTCAAAGATGGCCTGCTCCATAATGTTTAGAAAATTGGTTATTTCCGGTCTTCATCCTGTCCAGTCAGTCCTGCAATTACCATTTTCAAAGATGTCTTGCTTTTCCCCCAAAATAGAGAGGCTTCGGGCATCTGAGATTTTCAGTCGATAGCTTTACTTCATCATTGCTTCTAAGTTTTTTATTCTGCCTTTCTTAGAACCCTTTTCCATGTCCTTTCTAGTCCAAAGTCAGAGGATCCTTTGCCTTCTTCCCAAGAACTTCCATAACCTCATACCAACCACATCTATTGCCACTGATGCCTCCACAATTGTACTGAATGAGAAAGCTCTCCTAAACTACTAAAACCGTCAGAAGACTGTACGAAAATTTCTCCAGGCAGCAAACAAAAGGTCAGTCTCCTGGTCACCCAACATTTGTAGGACTAGTCGTAAAATTAATTATCCATTACATACTAGGTAGGACTCCAATAAGCACATATGAGTTACTGCAGTGCCAGTCTTATGGATATAATCAACTTACCGTATGATAGAAGTTTTTTTTTTTAAATAAAATTTAAATTGGGTTAAATTTTTAAAAAATGCCACTACAGTAACTGATGTGTACCATTAAGTTAGAACATATCTTAAAAGTGTTAAAAACAAAATTAAAACAAATTGAAAAATAAAATCAAGGTGCTAACTTAATTCACTAAATTGATAAATTTGAAAATAAACTTATTTTAAAAATAAGATTTCAAATAAAGAATGCTTTATTGTCACATAATTTACTGTTTTACTAAATGTCACCAATTTTTAAACTCTACTTGGCATCAAACATACCTTTCTCATTTTCTTCTTCCTCACCATCCTGAAATTCAAAGAATAATCAAATGTAAAATGAATTCAATTAAAACTGGATTTCAGAAATAGTACAAAATCTATCAAATTAAACTGTTGAATAATTTAATATTAGAGACACCTATCACTAATAAATATAGTATATTCCAACCAGAAGCAAAACACATTTACAGAAATGTAGCACTGATATACACTTCTGATTTTATAGAAAAAGGGCAAACCTGTCAATATATAATTATATAATTATAATCAACAATGAACTCTATTAGTTTCAGTATTCAGATTAAATAACCTAAATCTTACTTATATCAAAGAGCCACCAATAAAAAGCCTGTCCTGATTACTTTATGTGACTCAGTACAAAAGTACTCTTAGGACATACTATTCAAAATGTATCAGAAAATACAACATGAAGACATACTGTTTCAAGGTCTTGAATGGATATTAATAAAAAATTAATTAATTAAAAACACTCCCTTTTCAGGCATCTCAGAAGAAGAATGACTACAAGAGCAGTTTCAAATTCTTCATTCCTTTTTATCTGTTAAAAATGAATTCATAAGTTTTCACATATATACTGGTGGTCAGCCACTTTAAAAATGGTATTTGTGTTACAAGTAATCAAAACAAGTAACAGCTTTTTAAAGGGAAAAATCTTTATTTACCCTACACCAAGTAAATACTGAAAAAATAACTCAATTATGGCAAGATAGAAACATCTCCCAAAATTAAAGATCATAACAAATAGGCAAAGTAATATGCCTTATAAACTCAGTAATGGGGAAGAAAATTAGGGAATGTTTTAATTTATAACTTTTAATATAAAAGCTGAGTAGAAGCAGATCATTTTTAGTCAAGGTGGTGGGAAGTTACCACATACAAAGCCTTAGAGTGATGGTTCTCAAACTTTGAGTCTCCATTAGAATAAATGCTATGAAATTGGGTTGTGATAATCGCTGAGCACCAATCCCAGAGTCTCTGATTCAAGTCTGGAGAAAGGCCTGAGAATTTGCGTCTCTAACAAAGTTCAGTGATTCTGACACTATTGGTCCAGGGACTACACTTAAAGCATTGCTGCCTTAGAGTGACAACCTAGCAGTAAAATTAGACTTAACGTAAAATATAACTGTAAATAAAACTTTAAATGTCATATTTATCTTATAACAATTTTAGAATCATATAAAAAAGCATGCATTCATTAAAAATGTCAAATGTTTTACCATATGCTCAAAATTACATTTAGATAAACATATTTCTAAGAAATCATTTTAAATTAACTTTAAATTTTCCAACTTTAAATTAACATTTAAGTGCCTTGGACAGGGTATCACCAATTGTTTTACACTCTAAAGTAACAGGAAGGAAAATGAAACGACTAAAACATTACACCATAAGCTTAGGGAGCAAAATAGCCCAAAACAAGATTATTGATTGATAGCAATGTGAATCCTATTGTTACATAAGCCCATTATAGAGTGCTCTAATAATTTCTTAACTGTTGTACCAGGACTTAGGGGGTGGGGTTTGTTTTTGTTTTTGTTTTTTAGGGTCACATCTGCAGCATATGGAAGCTGCCGGGGTAAGAGTCAAATTGAAGCTACAGCTGCCGGCCTCGCCACAGCCACAACAGCAAGGGATCTGAGCCGCATATGCAACCCAACCCAAAGCTCACAGCAACACCAGATTCTTAACCCACTGAGTGAGGCCAGGGATTGAACCCACATCCTCATGGGGCCTAGTCGGGTTAATTTCCGCTGAGCCACAACGGGAACTCAAAGTAACTTAGTTTTTAATCATTACATTTCAATGTGCAACATTTGTAAAAGAAAGAAAAATGCTTTAAGTTTAGTAGAATGGGAGGCAGTGGCAGCAAAGAAAGGATGAGTTATGCTAGAATTACTGATAAATCTTTTTCCTTTTACTAAATTACCCTCTTTTAGTGTAGCAATTTATCTTACAGGGACAAATGAACTGGGATACCTTAACTTTTACTTAAAAGCAGAATAAAGGAACTTAATGCAACTTGCCTCTCTTGTCTACCTGGGATGCGAGAGCACACCACTTCGAAGTCATTCTTTTTGAGATGCAACATTGATAGGATTGATTAAAAAATGGCCAAAGTATTTGCTACCTTAAAATACAATTTTTTAAAAACACTGTGATGTAAAAACCAAAATCTTCCTGCTGTACTTTCTGCCAATTAGAAATGCTATTTCTGTCTTCTAAAATAACTGGTAAGATATGCCTTACTTTGCTCAAGTTTTTAGATACCTATCGTAATTACTCCACAGGTCTCCTTAAGAGTTTTACAACTTTAGGTTCTCAAAACAGTGGTAATACTAGCCTTATTATATATACTTAAATGCACCTAGCAAAAGAGTCGGATTTAGTTTCTAGAAAACTGATCACAATGAGGTGAAGCACAAAAGCAACTAGGGTTAGTAGATAGAAAAGATGAGCCACATACCATCGCATATTTGCGTAACTGTTTAGGATGTACAGTAAAAACAGCACTACTAAGGTTGAGCCATTCCTTGCAATAAAGAAACAAACCAAGAAATATAAGAAAGACATTGGGAAATTTTCCCTGTAAATGATATATACACAGATATGCCATGTATCTTATTTGAAAATAATTTTCCTCCCCTGAAAACAGATTTTTTTTTCAGAATGAGGAATATGGTAAATAAATAATGACAATGAAAAGCATCCTTTTAAATCAACTACGTGTTGAGTCTATCTTGAAAAAATATTTCACATATGAAAACAAAAAAAATGCTTTACAATGCTCTTGTTTATCTTTGTAATGGGATCTACAACCTTAGTCAAATGCCAAAAATCATACAGAAAGCTTCTCTATTTTTTTTTTTTTTTTTCTTTTTACAGCCACACCTGCAGCACATGGAAGTTCCTGGGCTAGAGGTCAAATTGGAGCTGTACCTGCCACAGCCATGGAAACACTGAATCCGAGCCACATCTGCAGCCTACACCACAGCTTGCAACAATGCCAGATCCTTAACCCACTGAGTGAGCCTAGGGATCAAACCCACATCCTCAAAGAGCAAGTGTTAGATTCTTAACTCACTAAGCCACAGCAGGAACTCCACCTGTTTATTTTTATTTCATCCTAGGAGCAGCAATGACTAGTGAGAGACAGATAAGCCTAGGATTATTTTTCAGTTAACAAAGTGTTTACAATATACCTATTCCACTACCTTCCTCTAGATTAATCTTGTGATAGCTGTACCTATATGTGCTAAGTAAGAAGATTTCTGGAAAGTCTCCTTTCCAAAGACTTGTAAACACTGTATTCAGTCTAACTTACAATAAACCTCCAAAATAACCCTAAACCACAATCGCCTGCTATCTACAACATGGGAAACACAAAATATCTGGCACATAATAAGCACTTAATAAACATGTGTTAAATGAATTTACTGAATAGATATAATGTTAAGAAACTGTTGTTTTTAGGTCGAGGGACTGAACTAACTGCTCATTTGGATGTAGGCAAAGGGCTCAGCTGCAGCACTAATACAATGCAATTCAGAAAACAACATTTACTAGTATGGAGTTATTTAGTGAAAAGAATGCCAGACGTAGGTATTTATCCTGTCTTTACCACTGAAACAGTTTTACTCTGTGGTACTGTCACCTACCAGGTGAATTTCACCTACTAACAGAGAGAACATAAGGCCTAAATAGGATAAATAGAATTAAATAAGAAAATGGATATAAAAAAGTTCTCTGTAAACAGTACAGCACCACGTAAGAGAGAGACATTATAGAAAATTTTATGGAGGAGTCACAGATAAATCTGGCCATTAGAGAAATATAAACTTCACATGACAAAAAAAAAAGGGAAGGCCTTCCAAGTTAATGACACATTAGGAACAAAGGCCAACAGAAAAACATACATGATGCAATCATGTAATCTTAGAAGACTGATAGGATTGAGACTAGAGGAAATTTTTAAGAACTGAAGCACTTGCAAATATAAACATTTTGCAGAAAACCTTCCAAACAATTCTCAAGTAACTGAGGTCTTCAAGCTAGTAAACTACTAAAAGTAACTACTAATTACACATGTACTATATACTTGGTTATATGACTGATCTTCACATCAATCTAGCAGGTAGGAATTACAATGTTCATCTTATAGACATAGAAATAGACTAAGAGAACATGTCCAAAGTTACAATATTGTAAGTAACTAAAAGTGAAATGTAAGCCATATTCTACCTGGAAAAACTGCCCAGAGGCTAACACCTAAAAACTAAAGATTTAAGCTTCAAGTTAAAGTCTGAAGACTGGCTTTAAATAAATATATCTCTATGCAAATATATTGTCTATTTGTTCACATTTTTAAAAACAAATAATAAAAGGATAAATCCTAAATTTTTAAAAGTTCACCAATAAGGGGATGGGTGAAGAGGATTTTTTTTTTAATATATCTTGTCTCAGATATTTGACTCTGAAACCATGTAAACATCTTAAACAATTATAAAATAAAATTAAAATTTCTCACTTTTAATTTGAAATGCACTCACAAAATAGATTAAATTAAAAAAATCCTAATACCCAATACCAAAAATAAAATGAGTCAACCTAAACATGTATGTTGGGTATCATACACAAGACTAGTATAAAACATAGTGATATATTAATTTCTAGAGGGGTGCGTCCTTAAGAGAGATATAACTGGGGGAAAAAAATCTTATTTTCAGAAATCATACTGGTGATGGTGTTGGTATTATTATTCTAGAACTCTTGTATATATACTGTGAGATAAAGGAAATAAATGACTTAGAAGTATCACTATGAATTCAAAATCTATTTTAACCTAAAAGTAAAAACCAACAAAAACAAACCACATACATTCTTTTAGCACTGTACATCAAAAAGGCCTAAAAAACACCAACCTAGTGGCAACAAATACCACAACTACCCAGATTATTGTCCTGAAATACTATATACCACTAAAAGGAAAAAAACTCTAATTACAGGTCTGAAGCAGGAAGTGGAACATCTTAATCAGAAAGCAAGGAAGCAAAGAATACTAGGATCATGTCGAAATGACTCAAAAACCAACCTGAAGAGGTTTTCAGTGGCTACAGATGGGACGATTTGATCATCAATAAGGATAAGAACTACAAAGGATTGAAATACATTAAATATATTTAAGTCCATATATTTTAAAAATGAAATTAAGGGAGAAAAAGGAAGAAAAACTCATTAGTCACTACTGGAGATGCTCATGAATCAGCTCATTATTTTGAAAATTGGCAAATAAAAGAAAAACAATCAAATACATATCCTGGCTTTTCTTCATAAATGGTACAAGAGGGTAACCAGATAGTGGATGAGGAGAAATTTCTCTTTCAAGGAACATTCTAGGGAGATCCCTTTGTGGCTTAGTGCTTAATGAACCCAACTAAGATCCATGAGGATGCAGGTTCGATCCCTGGCCTCACTTAGGGCATTAAGGATCTGGCATTGCTGTGAAATGTGATGTGGGTTGCAGACGCAGCTCGGATCCTGCGTTGCTGTGGCTGTAGTGTAGGCTGGCAGCTGTAGGTCTGATTCGACCCCTAGCCTGGGAACTTCCATATACTGCAGGTGCAGCCCTAAAAAGGAACATTCTAGCTAATAAATAAAGAAAAAATGACAATTAGAATACCACCACTTTGATCTCCCTAATTAAAGACTGGAATGTGGATCATCATTGATTGGTACCATCACCAAGAAGATACAATCAGACATTATGCGTATGCAAACAGAACAACACACTACCTATGAACTGGTTGTGTGTTCTGGGGGGAATGGAGATAGGAGGTGACAGAATCGTACAGCAAGCCTCTAGATCCTGTAACCAAGTAACCAATTTACAAGAAATACAGTAAACAGAGGAAAATGTTGAACAACTCCAAAGGAACGCAATCAGCAAAATGTAGTCTGGTAGCTCTAGAGCCAAGGGTGTCAAACTATGCTAGATACTCTTTTTGTAAAGATTTTTATTGAAACAGCCAGGTCCATTCATTTTCCTAATGTCTGTGGCTGCTTTCACACTACAATGGCAGAGCAGAATGTCTGACAAACAATGTGGCCTACGACGGCTAATATATTTTCTTTCCTTTTTTTTCTTTTTAGGGCCAAACCTGAGGTATATGGAGGTTCCCAGGCTAGGGGTAGAATCGGAGCTGTAGCTGCTGGCCTACGCCACCGCCATACCAACACCACATCTGAGCTACGTCTGTGACCTACACCACAGCTCATGGCAATGCCAGATCCTTAACCCACTGAGTGAGGCCAGGGATTGAACCTGTGTCCTCATGGATCCCAGTCAGATTGGTTTCTGCTGAGTCTTGACAGGAACTCCTCTTTCTTTTTTTTTTTTTTTTGCTTTTGAGGGCTGCACCTGTGGCATATGAAAGTTCTCAGGCTATATTTTCTACCTGTTCTTTAAGAAAAACTTTGCCAAATCTTGCTCTATAAGGTAAACAACTCAATTCATTCAACAAATAAAACAACAGGGGAAAAACATGGAGAGAAAACCTATAGGTTAAAAGAGCCCTAATAGACATTCCAATCAATCACAATGTATAGATCTTATTTGTATCTGGATTCAAATAAAACTGGTTTTTTGTTGTTTTTGCTTTTCAGGGCTGCCCCCGAGGCATGCAGAAGTTCCAGGCTACAGGTCAAATTGATGCTACAGCTGCCAGCCTATACCACAGCCACAGTAATGCGGGGATCCAAGCTGCGTGTGCAACCTATACCACAGCTCACGGCAATGCCGGATCCTTAACCCACTGAGCGAGTCCAGGGATCGAACCCAAATCCTCATGGCTATTAGTCAGATTCATTACCACTGAGCCACGATGGGAACTCCTAAAACTTGTTTTTTAAAAAAATATATGGACAACTGAATATGGAGAATTTAAAAATCGTGTATTATTAGTAATAACGTAAAAAATAAAAGAGTCCTCTTTTAGAGATACATACTAAAAATTTCAAAGTGAAAAGGGATTCTGGGATTTGTTTCAAAATAATGCAGAAAAGGGAAACTGAATGGAGGTACAGATGAAGAAATACTGCCCATGAACTGATAACAGCAGAAGCTATGTGATGGTTACACTCTATACAGTTATTCCTTAATGTACATAGTAATAAGATAATATATTCATTAAGCATGTTTAGAAGCTTCAGATCATGATGGAACTCAGACACATTCATGTATTTTTTTAGATATTCCACTATACATCATTTAGGAAAAGGAAAAATGTCATTTTTTAAGTTTTTTATATTTTTTGGCTTAAAGGGGTGCACCTGCAGCATATGGAGTTTCCCAGGCTAGGGGTCGAATCAGAGCTACAGCTGCCAGCCTATACCACAGTCACAGCAACACAGGATCCAAGCCACATCTGCGACCTACACCACAGCTCATGGCAACACTGGATCCTTAACCCACTGAGCAAGGCCACAGATGGAACCTGCATCCTCATGGATACTAGTTGGGTTCATTACCGCTGAGCCACAATGGGAATTTCCTAAAAAGGTCATTTTACTTAAAACTTCTCTGAAGATATACCTCCCTATCTTCTGATACAACAAGGCAAAACTTGTCCCTGTAAGTGTTCTTTCATAATCAGGATGGAATGGGAGCAAGGCCAAAAACTTGTAAAATTTTTGCCCATAAAAACTTGTGAAATTTTTGCCCCTAAAACTTGTAAAATTTTAGCCCATAAAAACTTGTAAAATTTAGAAAAAGGCACCCATTTCTTAAAGTACTTCATTCCAACTGCTAAATTTGTATAATAAATACACAGTCTTGTATGTGAGTGGGGACCCTTAGATATGATGCCTTTATACACTCACCACCTGCACAACTATAAGAGAGGCCCTTCATGAAAATTAAAAAGCAAGTTGCCCAAGAATATAAAGAGTTCAACTCTATGTTTTTGCAAATTGGCAATCTAGAAAAAGTATTCCTCTAATTTGGGAGTTAATCTTCCTCATCTATTTTTTTTTTATTACTCAGAAATGAATATGCCTGTGGATAGTATGTGGGAGAAGTCTACAGACTTTCAAAGCCCTAACATTTCCTTCCTGAATATTCCAAATTATCAAAAACATTTCTCCCAGAAATGCTATTTCTCCCCAATTGCAATAAACACAGAGAGCCAATACACAGCTTCACTAGGATTTCAAATGCAAGAGAGCTGCAGGAAGGAAGGCATGACCAGAGGCTATCAGCTAGGCAGTGTATGAGTATGTGCCCCATTATATACTCCTCTAATAAATACTATAGTGAGGAAACATAACTGATCACTACCATTTCTAAATCTAGTAAGTAAACAAAGGGAACCCCTATGTCTATTTAAAAGTAAACTATTTAAAGTATACATAAACAAGGGGGTCTTAAGTACAGTTATGAGAAAAAGACAAAGGATGCTTTTTTTCATGCAGAAACTAAGTTATAAATGTCTCTATATAGCATCTATACATCATGTTTTAAAAAGTACACTATGCACATCACATATACCAACAAAATTTAATACACAATAGAAGAGCATTCATTTTCTACACACATACATAAGTAAACTGCTAGAACAGGGATTTTTATCATTTTTATACTATGCTCAACCTAAGAATGTTAAATAACAAAATTTTAAAATTTTGAAAAGGATATTAGTACTTTCAAGTGATTTATTTTATAGCAAAGTGACCAAAAAAATCAAGGCGTGTGAAGGCTTCCCAAAGGACTGGTAACTAAAGATACATTTTATAAAAAGGATAGACTATTTTTATTTTTTATTTTGAAAATGGTAGGAACCTTGTAATAACTTCCAATTATCTGCATGGCAACAAATCTCAGCTGCCAATTTTAAGTATTTCATATATACCACATAAATAACACAGTATTAAATTAAAGGCAATTTTATGAAGTAAAGAACTATGAAGACAAAGTAAGATTCCTTTTCCAAGCCCTTCCACCCACAATATCAAATTCATAGGACTAAATGTAAACTTACTTGGGCTGTTAGAAAGGTATCATCTTCACCTTCTTGAGCTTCAATTTCCTAAGTAAAAGGGTATACAATAGCTTTGCTTTACAAAATATCTGAGTAACATGAGAATGCTTTTATGCTACACCTAATTATCACTTGCCTCGTGTTCTGTACAGTGTCTATGGATACCATGAGAACTAAGTCAATGCTTAATAATTCAGACCATTTTTTATGCCAACATAAAAACTTAGATACAGTGATAAGAGAGTTAGAAAAATGTCCATCATGAGCCCTTCAGGCTAGGTAGAACAAGGTGTTCCAAGCATGAATACTGACCCCTAATCCAATGACTTTCTTAAGAGGTACTAACGTACTTCAAAGCGGGACAAATGGTCTATTTCATTCAAAAAAAGATTTTTAAAATGATACGCTTTTAAGTTAAACTTTCATAAGTAATTTCCCCACCCTTGATAATAATGGAATAAATAAATATTAATCTTTTATATCTACTAAAGCAGCAAAAGGAAAAAATAAACTACCACCTGGTAATGTTTGCAAGATTAGAGAGAAATGGTACACTCCTTCATAGCAGGGTAGTTAGCAACTTGAAACTTAAATATACCAATTTAAAGGAACAGCTATTAGACACACAGAAAGCAGTCTAATAAGTTATGGTGTAAGATATAAATTATGAAGTTATTATGATATGTTATGTGAATATATATTAATAACTACTATGTAAAAATACATACACATGTGGAAGATAAAGCAAAATTTAAAAAATCATCTTAGGTGGTAGGATTCTGGGTGATTTAGAAATAACTTTAAAAATGTATTTTTTGAAAATTCTGTGACTTCTACATTGAATTAGAAGAAATACTCTAATTATTTAGTACTAATTTATCTGTGTCACGTTTCAAAAAAACTGGCTAAAGACCTGACTTTCGATGTCCTCTTTCTCTATATCTTCTATTGCTTCTGCCTCTATTAATTCATGAGCTCTCTTGTTCTCTTCTGCAGAAAGTAACTCCTTGGAATGCACATGTTCTTCTTCATTTTCACCAAATTCTTCAGAGTCCTTTAGTTCATCGTTTCCATCTTGTTCATGTGCCTCTTGATTCTCCAATTCACAGTCCTTTTAATGGTAAGAAAATTTGGTACAACTAGAGGCAAAGTAGCATACAGGCTATCCACCAAACTTTTTGGTAATTTACATCTCTAAATGTTTTTACTTTTATCATATTTTAACATTATTCCCAAAGTCAAAGTTCAATCACTTTTACTACATACTGTATCTTTAAAAATAGAGGCGTTCTAACACCAAGGTCAGTAAACTATGCATCTGAGTTCCCAAACCTCTCGTGCTGAAATACATACACACTAATTGGACTGCTCTCAAGTTCAAGTTATTTAATATTTACCAAGTCACATTCTGTGAGCTGTCCTAGAAGACATGGCTTCAAAGAAATGACTTGTTTTCTACACATGGCACAGTTTGATTTAACTTCAAAGACCGTGGAAGTCTTATATATGATAACATAAAGTTTATTTCTAATTAATAATAAGGAATTCCAACTGTTACACCAATGTCTGTTCTGGGAGAAATGCAAATAATTAATCTAAATGTATTTGTTTTGAAATCTACCACGATGCCACAAAGCCAATTAAGCAGGGGAACACAGGTTATGATTGTCTCTGTGAAGGAGTATCTACTTGCCCTTCAAAGTTTATGGATACAAAGGTGCCTGAGTAGAAACATGGAAAAAAGTAGCAATCTGCCTGGATCCCTCTTCAATTAACTGCAGAGAAAGGGTTGAAAGCAATGAATATTCCTTCCTCCTACCCTATTCTTAAGGTAAATCTATATTTAAGAAAAGTTTCTGGGTTAGAAGGGAAAAAGTACAGGGGTATAACTATTCATCATTCATAACTAAAGTGCAATGAAGTAAAAGAAATTTCTGAGGGAGGTAGGAACAGAGAAGAAATATGACTATTTTGTAATGTGGAGTGTCGGGGAGCAGGGCATCTCTGGGAAAGCAGGTTTAACCAACTTCACTACATTTGGGTGGGCGAACATTGAGAATAGAAAATGAAGTAGGTAGTTGGTTATATGATGGTAGAAAAATAAGTGCAGAACAAAAGAAAAACTAGGGGAGTCACTGAATTTCATCTACTCTGAAGTGCCAACTTTGACCCATTCTCCTCACTTATATAAATAGAAGCAATTCCTATAATATTCATATATCTAAACAATAGGTGATATTTACCCACCACTTCTGTATAAAGTCCAAAATTACCAACGCTGAGACAGGAAAAGTATATGCATTTAACTTCTGTCAAATACATCATACATACTGATACTACCAAAGGGAAAAAGAAAAATAAATAAGAAATAATAAATAAATTTAAAATACATTTAAACAGGATTTTTTTTCTTAAGGGCCAGACCATGGCATATGGAAGTTCCCAGGCCAGGGGTCAAATCAGAGCTGTAGCTGCCAGCCTATACCACATACACAGCAAAGCAGGATCCAAGCTGCGTCTGTGACTTACACCACAGCTCACAGCAATGCTGGATCCTTAACCCAATGAGCAAGGCCAGGGATCGAACCTGCATCCTCATGGATACTAATCGGATTCGTATCCACTGCACCACAACAGGAATTCCCTAAATAGGATATTTTTTTGAAGCTCTTTTGTTCTTCTAGACATTATGGCTGGGTTCATTTAACAACACAAAGGCATCCTTTGCAGTACACATAAGAGACAGTATTATATCTCCTTGTAACATTTCAAACTATACAATTTTTATGAAATGAAGAGCTGAAAGTTAGAAATTTGAAAACTAAAAGCGTCTTTACTAAGTCACAATACTTTTCCACTTTATGGGTAATTCTGGCTTAATCATACACTCACTAGTGAAGACAATTAGAGGGGAAAAAAAAGCAAAGGAATGGAAAATATACTATTAAAAAAAAAAAACACACAAACACAGAATACAAAGACTGAAGAGTTCCTAAACCTCAAACAAAAGTTGGTTACAGGCATGCAATCAATCTTAATGGATCCCTGAGCAAATATTTCCTAAAATTATCTGACTTCAGGATTAATTCCACAACCAGACATCCTTCTCTCTGTGCCTGGGTAAGGTGTGTGGTGCTGTGCAAACTATATGTGCATAAGGTGGGGTGGGGGTAGGGGGACTGGGTAGAGAACTATATGTCAGGAGAGAAGGATGGGTGAATGGACTTGAGCTGACCTCATGACGGAGCACACAGAAATCCTGCAATGTTACGGATATATGGACTAATTTTACACAGAAGATAGAAAACAGGGAATGTAAATTACATAATTTAAGACCTAATGATCAATAAGTATCAGATCACATTTCATTAAAATGTAAACAAAACAAAGTCTATGATTTTAAATAACTAAGTATATAGAACTGCCACAATCTTTTTTTTTTATTTTTGTCTTTTTGCCATGTCTTGGGCCGCTTCCACGGCATATGGAGGGTCCCAGGCTAGGGGTTGAATCAGAGCCGTAGCCACCGGTCTACACCAGAGCCATAGCAACGCGGGATCTGAGCCGCGTCTGCAACCTACACCACAGCTCACAGCAACGCCAGATCCTTAACCCACTGAGCAAGGGCAGGGATCGAACCCGCAACCTCATGGTTCCTAGCCGGATTCGTTAACCACTGAGCCACTATGGGAACTCCAGAACTGCCACAATCTTAATTAAAATTACATACTTCATTTTTCTGGTTGGTCAGTTTTGAAACACATTCTTTTTAGCGAATAAAGATCTGGCTTATTTATCTTTAAAGGACAAAACAAAATTCCTAATTTGATCTTTACTAAGTAGCAAGACATCAACAATTTTCTCTCTCTGTTTTAAGGACTAGGTTAATCTAAATTATATACAAAAGCTAATGCAATGGGCAGATGGAAGATAAATTATCAATATCCTTCATTGCAGTATCTTGTCCAGGAAATAAAAAATCAATTGTCCTATAGCTGCTCTCTGGCCCCTATGTCTCAAATTTCTATTTAAAGGCCTGGACAAACATTTTTTTGCTCTATGTTTCATATAACTAAAGATAAAGTTATTTAATATATTTCTCAACTACAAGAAATAGTGAGACTGACAATAACATGCAAGTCTCATTTTACCTACATATTTCACTGTCTAATGTTCAAGTAAAATGCATGAATTGATGATGCAAAATACTAGCTTCAAAATAAACATCTTAACCTGTGTAATTAACACTTTACCTTGACAAAAGCATCATCTTCCACAGAAGCATCTCCACTCAACTCATCTGCTTCCTGTTTTTTACCTGCGAAAGAAGGAAAATGGGCTAACAACCAATGTTTTATTACTTTAAGAGCAAAAATATTCAGAGTTTACCCCAAGGTATCACCTCCATTCCCAAATCATCTAACAATGCTAATGCCAACTGCTTATAAACCACCTGGCCATAGCTGTCCCAAAACCAAAAAAAGCTTTAACAACGCCATGCCGTTTCACTAAAATAAACCGGGCAAATAATTAATCCTACATATGAACCCATCATCTTAACCAACTTGACATATGAGATACATTTTTCTTTACACCACTCAAATTCTCTATCCTCAATTGTTCTGGAGGTAGCAGCACCTTTCAACAGTATTCTACTAACTGAATATATAACCAGACATCTGATAGCTAAATTCAAGACTCACACCCCCCATAAAGTCTTTCTGAAGTTCTCCTCTTCAACAAGATTTCTGTGAAATAAAACTCTCACACTCAACACCTCACAATCCATCAGCTGATAACATATTGCACTACTCTCAGGTACATCTTGCTTCATCATTTAAAAAAATACTTAAAGTACACTGACTGCTTTTATGCTTATGTTGGTTTCTCCAAAGGCCTAAATATATATAGTGCTGGGCATTTAACATAATGACTGATTTAACTAACTTAAGGCAAGTAGAAATTACTTCAGACCAAAAACTGTTAATTGCTTCCAGACAGACTACAGACCTCCTCAACCCAATTCTTGTCCTCCAAATTTTGCAAACTGAGGGCTGGAATTTTTTTACGGTTTTCCACATTAAAAAAAAAAAAAAAAAAGCTTTCCACTGAGCTAAGGCTAAAAGTTCATGTTTTCAAGCAAGTCCACAAAAACCTACTTAACATCCATAATGTATCAGAAATGCTGTGTGTGTATATATATATAAGCTGAAAGAATTTAACTATTAGAAAATTTTCAGAATTCATTTATTCTGAAATGTTAATGAATGTTCTGTCCTGAGGTCAATGAATCTTTTCCTATGTCTATTTTCTTATGTCATGTACCTATTTCAAGCTTCCATGATCCCCAGGGTAGGGGGTTTAGCTGTGGAGTAAATATAAAAAAAAGTTAGTATACCTCCCTTTCACATGTCTCCTTACCAACTCCTATCTTCCATCTATTCCCAATTTGAAATCCTTTCTGTGAATGAGTGAAAAAAAAAAAAGGGCAACAAAATATTGGTCCTTCCAAAAGTGTGAAAAGAAGATTAGGAGTTTTATTTTACCCACTGAGGTAAAAGAGGTCTTCTTGTCCCTGAGGGTTTGTGTCAATCAAAAGAGAAACAAAATGTGCAGCTTAGAATGGCATTTCTATTTTAGAGAAAATATAAATCAGAAGTTACTACAAAGGCAACAACAACAAAAAAAGATGTTCCTTCCTTGAAAAAGAAAACAGTATTATCTGAGAAAGAGTTCACTAAATTCTCCTATCACATTTAGAGATAGAAAGTTTCATAATATAAAAGCCTTAAAGATGCTACCTTTGGGGATAAATAAGTCCATCTCCCACCCACCACACCACCAAATAAGCAAAAGAGTAGAGCTTTGGGGTGAACTCCTTCGGATTATTTGCAAATAGCATTTGCTCTTTACAAATATAAAATCCTTTACAATTTGCAAAGCACTTTAAAAAAAGAGGGAAGAAAAGGTTCAATTGATTTTTCCAAGCACTCGATGATACACACGGCAGATGACCACAATTTTACAAAAGAAAAAAATGAACCTGAGAGGTTACACAGCTTGTCCAAAGCTAGTAAATGGTATTTTCAGAACTGGAAGCCAAGGCTTCTCACTTCCAGTCCTAAATTCTTTCCACTACATCTAACTATGACCTACTTAAACGACATTATTCTAGTAAGGAGTGGTTAATTAACTCAATTTAAAGATATTATCTTTGAAATGGCAGCCCTAAGCATAACGACACGCTACATATACTATGCACACTCCATGGTGAATTTCACTTGCCTTAGTTTACTTAAAGGAAATCCAAATTACACTACATCACAAAAACAACAGCAGTTACTACCACTGCTTAAGCAGCTTCCACAGTGCAGGCACCAAGATACATGCTTCATGTATATTAATGCATTCATTTTTATCCTCATAACTACTCTGAAACTTTTATCCCCATTTCACAAAACAGGACACTAACGCTGAAAAGTTAATCACATTACAAAACTAATGGAGGCAGTGCTTCAATTTAAACCCAGGCCTATTTCCACCCTTCAAAACCCAAAGGACCATCAGATCTTCAAGCAGCTACATTGTGCCAGTTATTTAAAATGTTACCTCTTTTAGGACCAACAGAGGCTCCAAAAGCCCTGTCTGTAAAGTTTTTAATGTGAGACTCACAGAGATTACATAACCAGTCCTATAACAAACAGGCAACAAGAGGCAGAAGTACACAAAAAAGTCCAACTCTGCTATTCCTTATTGGGGTTTTTGCTTCTTGTTTTGGCTGTGCCTGCAGCAGATGGAAGTTCCTAGGCCAGGGGTTGAACCCATGCCGAGGCTATAATCAGAGCCATAGCAAGTGACAACACCAGATCTTTAACCTGCTGAGCCACCAGGGAACTCCCATCCCTTATTGTTTTTAACAGCTGTATCATATGAAAGCACTAAACACTTAATGTGTCATCAACTTGTGAACATAAAAACCATGAGGAAAAGATTTTCAAATATAGAGTGATGAAACTGTAAAGATAACCTGATAGGTACATAATATTTAAGAAAGCTGACATTTTACACACTAGTTTTTGACTGATTTCATAATCTATGTAACTTTCGTCTTGTTTACACACACTGAATTAGAAACTATATTGTAATTTCTTCCTTTATGAAAAAAAGTATCACCCCTCCCCGATGTAAAATATAACTCACATTTTAAAAAGCTATGATGGTCACCATCCAGCCCAGAACCTAGTACAATGCTCTATAATGAGCAGATACTTGAGCATTATATATGTACTGACTGATAATGGCATAGGTTCTAGTTTGAATGCTAGCAGTAAACGAGATCTAGGTTTCTACTCCGCCCTCACTGGGACAAAGGTAACATGCATGCCAGTCAAACTAGCACCAAGAGCAACCCCATCCTGTCAGTAAGGACTGTAAACTTCAACTGTAACAATGCTTCAAGGTATATCTACAGGATATCATGATGTCACAGCTAAGAATTCACAAGAAAAACCAAATCCCACTTAAATCAACAAGCACCACCAGCTTCAGCACACTTTTGTATAGTCAGTAACCATTTATACCTTTATTTCCCATTTAAACTGGTACTATTAAAGCTCCTACAGCAAATTAATACATGAATCTTTTGTCCTTCAGAGAATGAAATCGTGAACTGGTCCAAAGGAAAGTAGTGCAACCAGGATGAGGAAGCTAACTGAAAGTTTCACATAAGCCTAACTTTAATGCTACGGGAACAAAACCAGAAGAGAAATTGAGCAGTAAAGATAGTGTGAATAGCAGAATTAAAAGGTGGAAGCAGAATCACTTACCACATCTCAAACTGTCATAGGAGTAACATATAGCTATTTTGAAATTACATAAAATACACTGCAATTGTTTTTAGAGTCTAAAATAAAACAGCAAAGTAAAAATGTATATACCCAAGGAAAACGAAGCTAGAACATTTCTTTATTTATGCAACATAAATTTGTATAGGTCCACAAATCCTTAATGAAACCATCTGGGCCAGACTGGTTTAGAACTGTCAGATTTTAAAAGAGTACAATTGTGTATATACCATTTGGCAATTTAAACCTCTCAGTGGCTTCTGGAACAGTTTCTCTCGATCGATTACAGACGTGCAATGAAACATATGGATATTAACATCAACTAGGATAAATCAAGACTATAAGCCTCACTCTTGCCACCAAACTTTAGAAAAAACTTTGTTTTCAGAATATTTTTATTTCTGAATTATAAATAAAGAATTCTGGATCACAATTTGTTTTTCGCCTTCAAAGCAAAGTGGTCCTTATAGGGGTTTGCGATCTTCCTTTCAAGCTCAGAAATACCTCCAAAAATAAAACAAAACAAAATCCACTTAATAAGTAGATTTTAAAGTAATTTCACCAAAAAACTTTGAAGATGAGAAACTTTTCCCCCAAACATTTACAGAAGCTATAAAATGCAGAAAATGTGTAGTCATAAAATTTGTTAGAGAAGAGGGGGTAAGATTCAGAGTCCAAGTCAAACTGAGCAATGTCAGTATTTCCAGCAACAACCCCTCCCTAACTGCATGAAATCTTAAAATAATCATGGACTATGCCTTGTGTTAACTGTATGCATCTGTATTTTAGTTTCTCTTCTATTAAAATATTTCACTAAATGAAATCAGTTTTCTAAAAAGCTTTTGCACATTGCCTTAAACACAGTAGTCATTCGATAGGTCATTTTATTATTTTAAAAAAATCTACCATAAAGATAATTCATACTCATAATACAACACTGTAAGTAAACTACATTCCAGTAATTTAAAAAAAAATTTTTTTTTAAATCTCTTTGTCATCTAAAGATAACCAAACTGGGAGGTCCCTGGTGGATCAGTGGGTAAAGGATACTGCATTGTCACTGCTGTGGCTCTAGTTAAAGCTTTGATCCCTGGATCAGGAACTTCCAAACGCCAAAATAAATAAATACAAACAAATAAATAAAGATAACCAAACTGAACATCCACACACACTTGTGAGCATTTTACAAGATTTTAAAAGGCAGCAAAATGTAACTGAGTTCTTGGGAGTTCCCATTGTGGCGCAGCAGAAATGACTCCCACTAGGAACCATGAAGTTTCAGGTTCGATCCCTGGCCTCACTCAGTGGGTTAAGGATCCGGCGTTCTCCTTAGCTGTGGTGTAGGCCGGCAGCTGTAGCTGTGATTCGACCCCTAGCTTGGGAACCTCCATATGCCACAGGTATGGTCCTAAAAAGACACACACACAAAAAAATTAACTGAGTTCTTAATGGATTACTTTTCTCTCCTATCAATAAAAGAAAAATAGTGCTGCCTAACTCTCAGCACTGTTGTGAGCATCAAATAAAGATCAAAGGTTTTTGAAAATTCTGAGGTATAGAAAACAAACTGCAAGGTGACAAGAAGAAAAGAGAAGAATAAAAATGATGCTAAGTTTCAAACTTTAGCCTGTAGTAACCAGTGGTTCTTAACTCTAGCTCCGGGACAATTACCTGAGGAGCTTTTAGGAAATACTGATTCCTGGGCCCCCAACAGAGCAATGGAAACCAAATTTCTAGGGGGCAGGCATCTGGTATCTGTATTTTTAAAAACTCAACTCTACTCTAGAGTAGATTGAGCATAACTGAAGAAGTTGGAGTGAAAAGAATGTAAGAGGAAGGTTACTATTTTCAGATTCGCCAGACTAAAGAAAATTTAATAAAACACCTTTAACAAAACACTACACATGGTATGAACCTATTTTAGTTCTTAAAAAGGAAAAAGAACCCTTAAACATAAACTTCCTATGAGTACATGCACATGTACGTACACACAGACCTTAGAGCAACAAAACGTTACCTATGATAAATTCAGGATGGTGGAATTGTAATTTTCATTTTTTTGTACTTTTCTGGATTATCTTTTTTTTTTTTTTTCCCATTTTCAGCTGCCCCAGAGCATAAGGAGTTTCCAGGCCGGGGACCAGATCTGAGCTGTACTTGTGACCCACACTAAAGCTGTGGCAATGCCAAATCCCCAAACCACTGTGTTGGGGTGGGGATTGAATCTGCATCCCAGTGCTCCTGAGTCACCACTGATCCCACTGCACCACAGGGGAACTCCCGGATTATCTAATTTTTAAAGTAAAAACATTTCACTTTTATAATCTGGAAAACAATTCTTTTTTTTTTTTTTTTTTTTTTTAAATGAGAGTTGCAACGTTTATTTCAGGTTCTCGCTTGGGTTTTTTTTGTATTTTTTTTTTTTTCTTTTTTGCCACACAGGCAGTATGTGGGAATTCCTGGGCCAGGGATTGAACCTACGCCGCACAGCAGCAACCAGAGCCACAGCGGTGAGAACGCAGGAGCCTCAACCCGCTAGGCCATCAGAGAACTCCCTGGAAAACAATTCTAATAAAGCTATAATGCAAATTACTATTCCAGGGTACCAAGATTGCCACATAAGGCTAGCTAGGGCTGTGAAGTTTATGGTGTGAACAGTTAACTCCTGGAATTGCACAACACAAAAGCCCTTTTATTGTAATATGTGAGAACTACCACAGAATTGACTAAATAAACCAGTAAATTTCAGCCTTAAGCCTTAGTTTAAGAATTTTTCAGTCTCTTCATGAAAGTCATTTCTGATGTTACCAACCAACAATAATGATTTCTTGGAGTTCCCACTATGGTGCCGTGGGTTAAGAATCTGACTGCGGTGGCTCAGGTCTCTGCAGAGGTGTGGGTTCAATGCCTGGTGTAGTGGGTTAAAGGATCTGGTACTGCCACAGCTTCAAGGTAGGCCACAGCTGCAGCTTAGATTCAATCCCTGGCCTGGAAACTTCCATAAGTCCTGGGTGTGGCCATAAAAAAATAATACTAATACTAATGATGATGATGATGATTTCTTTTTTCCTCTAATTCTTAGACAATTCTCACTTTATTTCACTTTATTTTATAAGAGATTGTGAAAGAGAAGATAAGGTTTGAAGTCTTCTGCCCTTAATTCAAAATGCCTAGAAGATAAATGACTTGGGAGAAAAAACTCTTAGAGAAATAGAAAATTTTACCTGTATCCCCACCAGGATCTTTGACACACACCCCGTATAACAAAATAGCTGAAAAAAGCGAAAGTGATTCAATGATAAACAATCTACCACAGACAACTGCATAAATCAAATGCAAGTTTTAATGGCTGAGATAAAAGAGCCTAGTTTTGTGAAATGAAAATGACATACACAACTTCTGAGGCCGAACAATATTCCAGCAAAAGTTATGAGGCTTTCCAACATAGCAGCGACTTGGTGAGGGATAAAAGGCCACTGCCAAGATTCATGTGTTCTAAAAGTAAGTACATTTCAGACATCAATGTTTAAGAAGTCACTAGTGCTGTTGAGAAAGGCACCTTAAAAAGAAAAAATATTTAATAAGATAGTAAAGACTATTAATCTCGGATATTCATGCTTCCTACAAAAGAAATACGCAATTAAAATGAGCGCCAAGAGATCTTTTTTCAAGTCCCCCCCAACCCCCAAGCCAGAGATCAAACCTGCATCAAAGCAGTTACCCCAAGCCACTGAAGTCAAGAGTATTTTTAAAAGCAGTTGTTAAGCAAGTCATCACATGGTCCTCAGTATTCATCTAACAAATATTTTCTGAGTGCCTATTATATGCCAAGCAATATGCTAGGAATCATAGAGACTAATGTAAATAAAAGACTACATCCTTACCCTTACGAAGCTTCTAGCCCAGTCAGTACCCAAAAAAGAATTATGACAATTTTGTCCCCAAAACCCTTCTCAATGCCACAGATCTAATTAAAATTTCCTTAGCATCCAAACATACTACAGTTTAAAAAAAAAAAAAAAAAATTGGAGTTCCTGTCGTGGCTCAGTGGTTAACAAATCTGACTCGCATCCATGATGACGCAGGTTCGATCCCTGGCCTCAATCAGTGAGTTATGGATTCAGCGTTGCCATGAGCTGTGGTGTGGGCCACCGATGCAGCTCAGATCTGGCGTTGCTGTGGCACAGGCCAGTGGCTACAGCTCCAATTTGACCCCTAGCCTGGGAACCTCCATATGCCACAGGTGCGGCCCTAAAAAGCCAAAAAAAAAAAAAAAAAAAAAATTGCAGGAGTTACAGTACACTATGATATTGTATATCAAACTCATTTTAATTGGATATTCTTCTGTGGCATACAAATTTTAGAAAGCTGTACACAGAAAACATGCAATTATACTAACTAGTATCTTCCACAAAAAAAATCAGGCATTGTATGTATGGATACACCTATAACTCCCAAATATACTTGTTTCTAAGTGAAAACAAATCAGATTTTATATAGCAGTTTAAATCTTTTTTTAAGCCTGCAAGTATGCCAAGTGAGTTTCAACTCAGTATTATATAAGCTTCTGTACTGGTTAACTACTTAAAGCAACTTTTGCCGAAATTAAGACATGACTCTAAAGGTTGAAAATCCAAAGAAATGATATCCTATTGACAGATAAACCCAAAGAAAGTTTAAATCTATAATCTCTAAAACAAGCTAATGAGGAGTTAGCTCTACCTGTTTAACTGCTTTCTTAGCGCACACCCAAATAATGACAGTAAATCTCACAGTGAAGCTTTCTTCTAGGTTACTTATTAAAAAGTTCATAGCAAAGAGAGGGTGAAAGACTCAGAAGTGAGAACCAATCTAAGCTACAAATTTCACCATATGAACTATGCAAATAGATATTTGTAATATTTTACAAATATGTTGATCATAAACATTAGAACCCACTATAACATTATCAACATTTGTTACAAGTTTGTGAGTTTGTGCTTATAATCACATTAAATTCTACAATATACTAAAGAATGCAGGTTCCTTTTCCTCTGATCTGTCGAAACATAATTTTATCCCCCCAAAAATTTTTAAGAAATAGTGACCCTGCACTTAAAAGAAAATGAGCTCAATATTTTACCTAAGCAATTTTTCAAGACCCATGAAGCATCTCTTGCCTTATCATTTAACATCATTTAACTTTCATTTGCTGCATTAAGCCACATTATCATCACAATTATTTATTTTCCTAACAAGCTATTAAGTGCTATGTCTTGCAGATGTCCACATGAATGCCTCTAAGCAATCCCTTTATTTTCTTCCTTTTCTAGAATTCTCAGCTAAACATATCCATACTGAAGTGAGGAGAAAAGTGCTAGCTTTACTATTCCTTATACATATATTTTAGGTGAACAGAGAAAAATTTTCTTCTGGTTCCTGGTTACCTATAACTAAGAGACCTTACAGATAGTCCGATAAATTTTCCAATTTTATAAAAAGTAAGTAAACCCACTGAAGGAAAAGTAGTGTGACCAAATGAAATTACTTTCAAGGTGATACTGCTAAGCTTAGTGAAACAATTTGGCAAAAAGAACATCATATTAAAATAATTTATTGAATCTTAGTTTTAAAAATGGTTAACTTGATTTTTTTTGAAGTTTCCATGTTCGAATTTAATGTCTAAAAATTATTTTTAAACTTCTTAATTTACACTAATCTTGCAAGGATCTTAACTGTAAATTAATTCAAACTAGGTTCTTGGTTTAGGATTTATATCAAGATCTTTGTAATTCATAGGATTTTCAGAACAATGATAAATGAAATTGAAGGAGACAAGAGCTATTTATCACACATGTCCCAGAATAAGTCTTATGAAGTACTCAGTTGTAGTGTGTTGCAGACAAATGATTAATGTTACAACTCCTAACTAAACACCACAAGACACCTTAACATCCAAGTTATGGAAAAATGAAATTTCAAGTATCCTTATAATCCACATAAGAGGAAAAAAATAACCTACTATGATATACACACACATATACTGAAAAACTTCTTAAAATGATATATTGCTGAATTAGAATATTTCTAAGGGTAAAATGAATGAAGTTCCTAACGGCTGAAAAATAAACAGATATAGAGAAATTAAGAGTAGGTGAGGATGAATAAATCAAATGAGATTTACTTCACAGCCTAAAATCAATAATTAGCTCGAATAACTTGAGACTACGATTAATATATAATATCTGTCAAATTATCACAAAGTGCTGAATAAATGACATGAACCAAAATTACTATAAGAAACCACTATAAGAAACACGGTTAATTCCTAATATACTTATTTCTGACTTTTCTATGCTTCCTTGTTTTGAAATTGCCTCTGGGTTGTCACCAGAGGCTTCTCAACAGGAGCTTCTCTAAACACAGGGAAAATGTATCTCTCAAAGTGATACACTGAGTCAGAATTACATTAAAAGCCACAGACCTTCAAGATAACTTTGTTACTCCTCTAAACTACATTTCTATCTCTGCCATTACCATCCTATCCAGGAAATGCTTATTGGCCCTTTTCAATCTCCTTTGGCACAAATAGGGGACTCTTGCAAACCTACAAAAACTCATACTGTGAGATGGCATCAGGATGTGCCTGGCCTGATACTCAGGTAGGCCGCTTAGACAAAACTTGACTATTCCCTTCTTTTCAAGGTTATTCCATTCAACCATTTTACTCTAGTTGCAATCAATCTGGTCTACAGCATGTAAGGGTAGCATGTGGATCACTTAAAGCAGTAAAGGTTAGAGTTTTAAAATGCTGCAGCTGCAGAGAACTTCCAGGTTCCAAATACCCACATACCAGGATCCAAATACCCACATAATGTCTACTGTCTGCCACTATCCTCAGGGTATGGAGAAGAAATTTGCAATTATTTAAGTTAGGATTTCACTGACCAGAACCTTTTAAATATATATGTCCCATTTATATTGTTAAAACGTTAATTAAAACCACCTTTACCTACTCATTAAATCATCATATCCTAGAAATATGTTTTGGCCTAGTTTAAAAGTTATAAAATCTAAATCTTTAACATATTTCTATAAGGTAAAATTTTTTAAGCTAATTAGTCGTGGATTTTTTTCCCCCTACCTTGTTAGTATGTTTGGTGAGGTCTTTTTGAATTTCGCTGAAAATTAGAGTGTATAATGGCATAAATGCAAATTAAGTTCTCCAAGTCAAACAAAATACTAAACACAAAGGTTATAGAATTTTATTATACTAGAGAAAACAGCAAGGAGCCAAGGTGAAAGATTTGGTAGGAATTCCATCAATACTCTGCCAATTGTGGGGCAAGGTAGACATATACAAAACTATTTTACTCTTCAGTAACTATTGTACGATGAAGGAAGAAACATTATGAAACTCAACTTTGTAATTTTTTTCAGAAGCAATAACGAACTGGTCTCACTTTCACATCAGCTTCAGCCAAATCTTAAGGGCTACTAGTCACCCAAAGCCTGGCAACAGTAACTTTTCTTCCTTGACCCAACAAGGCAGAGTGCCAGAGGGAAATAGCAAAGAGTAGCACTATATAAACAGGGCAAGTGGCACAAGAGCAGAGGCAAGTTATATAACCAAAATATATTTTAAAATATGTTTATAACTCGTAACAACCTTTGCCTTTGGTTGGTTTCTTGTTTGGAGTATCAGTTGAAACAGTTAATTCAATATTATCTGGATCGCCTCCTTCCTCTTCAATAGCCTACATTAGAAAGAGAAGTTAATATGCTACACAATCTATCTAAACTTATTTTATAAAAACGAAATGAAAAAATAGCAAACCTCAAGCCTCAAGACGTCAGAATTGCCAGTCATTTCATAAAGCAACTTCAAAAAGGAGCAATTTAACTACACGAGAGACACTTTCAGGAGGAAATATCATTAGGTATCAAAATCACATGGAGCTTTATATTTTACCCAGTCGAAAAAATTAACTATCACATATTATCATACTGAACAAAAGTCTAAATATTCTCGATTGCAGAAAAGTTGCTAGCTACGAAAGCAAAGAACTAAAAAGAGCTTTCCTAATTTCTATAATACAAACTTATTTCTCCTCTACTACAGTTTCAACACTCACTCAAACCAGAAAGATTATCCGGGATGAAAAAGCAGATTATTGCGCTAATGCATAAACAGAAAACCCAGCGGAAAACAAATCCTTTCTCTTACCCACCCATCAACTCCCACTATCAATTCCCCTCCAATATGGGGAGGAAACGGTTGGGCACAATTAAACGGTAACTTCGCAGAAGTCACCAAAGTAACCAGTCCCTATGAGGCCAAGAAATGCACGCGCTCACCATCGCTAAAGGCTGGGGACCGAGTGCCTCCCGGATCTCCACGGTCGCCCTTGGGAGGCCGCGCCGGCCGGCTGCAGTCCTGCCAGCCTGGCGAGGACGTCCCTGGGGAAGCAAGGGTGCGCTCGGCTGCGGCGGCCGGTCCCGGGCTGCTCGCTGGCCCAGGGCAGGCCCGGCCCGGCGCACGGAGGCGGGGGCGGGGGCGCCGCGGGAGGGTCCTAGCTCTCCCCGCGCGCGCGGGCGCCGCCTGGGGCCTCCCCACCGTGCCACCCCTCGGGTCCCGGCGGCTGCGGGTGGCCGGGAGCTGCGGCGGAAGTGGGGGCTCCGAGGCGCGGCCTAAGCTCGCCTTCCCGGCCCTCGCCGGGCCTCACCTGCTTGAGTCGGGAGACGAGCACAGTCTTGACTCCGGTGATATCCAAGTTCCGCCGCTTCAGCTCGGACTTGAGATCGATGACCCGCAGATCGGTGATCTTTTTACCTTCTGCCTGACCGGAGGCAGCCGAGGCTGCCACAGCACCGGTGGCGGCAGCCATTTTAGAAGAGCAGCGCGCGGCCGAGGCAGCCAGTGGGCTGCAGGGCGGCGGCAGCAGCTCCAACTTCGACCCAGGCCTCGCCGGCAGCCGGCGCCGCGCAGCGCTGCGCACAATGAGCCGCTGGCCCCGCCCCCTATTCGCCACCCGGGCGCAACCTGCAGCAGCGATCAGCACCCGGATGACGGGCGCGCGTGCGCACTTGCGCAGGGGACGGCGCCCCGCGCGCGCCGCGGAGCCGGTCTTGCCACCTGGGCGGTGCGACTTCATGCGTGGGCTGGGGAGGTCGGGCGCGTCCAACCGCACCAACTTCCATACCTCCATGGTTCCGCGCTGCTTCGTTAGCCATGTTTTGGCAACGTCTCTAGTCTTGAGCAACAGCAGTGTGCTAGGCACTCTCGGCATACATAGTTCGCGCGTTACTCAACACAGAGTAAGAGGCGTGTGCGCTCCGTGAACCTCTTCAGGGAAATACTTTATCGGTTCTGCTGAATAATCAAAAAAAATGTGGCCTCTGTGCACGAACGAACTAGTTTCCCCAAGTTCCATTCAAAGGCCGGAAAGAAACCCTAGGGCGGTTAATATAAAGAGCATAAAGGGTTATAAGAATATAAAGGGCTTGCCTGTGTGACAAGCCGCCCAAGCTGTCTCGGGGAAAACGTGCCTCTGCCCAGGAAATCTTCGTTTATTCTAGGACTGCCCATCTCACTGGAAAAGCAGGACAACTTCCCTTCTGAACTGGCCAGTTTATCATCCTCTCCGGGGGGTCCGGATGTCTCAACACAAAATTGATTACTGAATAAGGAGTTTAGTTTATAGGTGCCTGTTACCGTTCTCATTTACTGTCCTCACTGTTTGATCCCCTCAAAATTTGGGACTCCAAGAACAATGACCACCTTATGCGGGACTGGCCTGTACAAGTGAGTAACTTTAGCCGGTATTATTAATCATCAAAGCATAAGCAATTATGGAATAAAATTATTCTATAAATGCCAAAAACAAAGTATGACACACACTTAATTCTTACTGGAAATTTCCTGGTTTTAAAATTGAAATAGATGAGTTTTATGTCGCTTTAGGTTGCCTTTTCTCATTAATTAATTAGAACAAAAAAAAAAAAAAGAAAAACTGGGTATTGTAAAATAATACCTGACGTTTGGGTAGTTCTTTATAATGTACTTTGCCATACAATAACCCCCTCATCCTTCCAAACCCTGTGAAGTAAATCTCTGCAAGGCTTAGAGAGGTACAATGGCTTGTCCATGTTCACATAGCTGGCATGTGCTCAAATCCAGTCTCCTGATTCTAAATCCACCTCTGGGAGTTCCCGTCGTGGCGCAGTGGTTAACGAATCCGACTAGGAACCATGAGGTTACGGGTTCAATCCCTGGCCTTGCTCAGTGGGTTAACGATCCAGCGTTGCAGTGAGCTGTGGTGTAGGTTGCAGACGCGGCTCGGATCCCGCGTTGCTGTGGCTCTGGCGTAGGCCGGTGGCTGCAGCTCTGATTCGACCCCTAGCCTAGGAACCTCCATATGCCGCGGGAGTGGCCCAAGAAATAGCAAAAAGACAAATATATATATATATATATATATATATATATATATATATATCCACTTCTGTCTTTATTATAAGTTGATTCACAGTTATAAAATTTTAGAATTCAAAGGATCTTTAGAATCTTCTGACTTAATCCTCTCTCTCTCTCATAGATGAACACTAAGATTTTTACCTAGAAACTGCAACTAATTACTGGCCAAATTGGCACTGCACCTTAATTTGCACACTGGTGCCTTTTCCACTCAGCCACCCTACTTTGACCGTCTGTGGACACTTATAAAAAGGGATTACATTAACCAAAACCTAATGTTATATGTTAAATGAATGAAGTTCTGTTTTTAAAAAATCTAATAATGGATTTATCTTAAAATGGAGATCTGTACCTTATGATCTTATGCACTAGAGCATCCATTTTGAAGCCAAATTGCCAAGATGACTCTAAATCGTCATGAGAAAACAATCAGACAAATCTGAATGTGGAATATTGCACAAAATTACTGCTCTGGATTCTTCAGCAAAGCAGTGGAGATACCATTTGGTATCAATGAGGGATTTGTTCCAGGATCCCCTCAGATACCAAAATCTGCAGATGCTGAAGTCTCTTATATAAAATGTCCTGTTCTTTGCATACAACCTATGCACATCCTCCCGCATATTTTTTTTTTTTTTGTCTTCTGTCTTTTGTTGTTGTTGTTGTTGCTATTTCTTGGGCCACTCCCGCGGCATATGGAGATTCCCAGGCTAGGGGTCCAATCGGAGCTGTAGCCACCGGCATACACCAGAGCCACAACAACGCGGGATCCGAGCCGCGTCTGCAACCTACACCACAGGTCACGGCAACGCCGGATCGTTAACCCACTGAGCAAGGGCAGGGACCGAACCCGCAACCTCATGGTTCCTAGTCGGATTCGTTAACCACTGCGCCACGACGGGAACTCCCCTCCTGCATATTTTAAATCATCTCTAGATTACTGATAATACTTAATACAATGTAAATACTGTGCAAATAATTGTAAATACAATGTAAATGCTATGTAAAGAGTTACCAGTACATGGCAAATTCAGGTTTTGCTTTTTGAAAATTTCTGAAATTTGGAGATTATTTTTCATTTGTGGTTGGTTGAATTCATGGATGACTGAATTCATGGATATAGAGGTTCCAACATATCATAAAAGTAAAAGTAGTAAAGTAGTTCTAGAATAAAGACAAGAAACAGGATCAATACAAGTGGGATTGTTGTTTTGGATCCTGGATCAAAGAACAAAAAAATCTGGGAGTTCCCTGGTGTCCTAGAGGTTAAGGATCTGGCATTGTCACTGCTGTGGCTTGAATTCTATCCCTGGTAGGGGAACTTCTGCATGCAGGGGGTATTACAAAAAAAAAAAAAAAAAAAAAAGTTGCCAAATGGAGAATTGGGAAATTTGGTTCTGTATTAGATTGTGTTATTGTACCAATGTTAAATATCCAGAGTATCAAATCGTGGTTATGTAGAATGTTCTTAGGAGATAATTACTTAAGTTCTTAGAGGTGGAGTGTCATTCCATCTGCAGTTTCTTTAATTTGTTTGCTTGTTTTTCCTTTTAGGGCCTCACCCGGAGAATATGGAAGTTCTCAGGCTAGGGGTCAAATCAGAGCTTCATCTGCCAGCCTACACCACGGCCACAACAATGCCAGATCCTTAATCCAATGAGCGAGGCCAGAGATCAAACCCACATCTCTGTGGATACTAGTTGGGTTTATAACCCACTGAGCCACAACAGGAACTCCTCCAGTTTATTTTCAAATGGGAAAGAGCACAATGCGAGAAAGAGAAAATACAAATGTGGCAATAATTACAATTAAAATAAGTATGGCAAAATTTTAACAATTGGGGAGACAAATGTGGCAAAATTAACAATGGGAAATGTAGATGAAGGGCATAAGATTGTTCCTTGTATACTGTTTAAGTTTTTTATAGGTTTGAAATTACTCAGGGAAACCCATACATAAATCTAATTTTTTTGTAATAGAAAATAAAATGGACACAATATATTTTTCACTTTTAACATACAGGATATTTAATTTTGTTATTTAACCTATGATTCTTGCTTTTTGGAATTATCTAAATAAGCTACCTCTAAATAAATCTTTCTTTTGTACAATATATATTCATCTTTTATATATTTAGGTGAAGAAACATTATGCACTTATTTCTACATCAAGAACACTGCTAAATGGAGTTCTCATCGTGATTTGGCAGAAACGAATCTGACTAGTATCCACAAGGATGCAGGTTTGATCCCTGACCTCGCTCAGCGCGTTAAGGATCCGATCTTGCCGTGAGCTGTGGTGTAAATTGCAGATGCAGCTTGGATCCCACATTATTATGGCTGTGGCGTAGGTCAGCAGCTACAGCTCCAGTTCAACCCCTAGCCTGGGAACCTCCATATGCAGCGGGTGCAGCCCCAAAAAGTAAAAAAAAAAAAAAAAACTGCTAAAAAATGACAACTTATATTTTATGTATAAAGCCTCTTGTTATTTGAGTATTTCTGCACTTATTATGTTATTTTGTTTTTATAAAAGCGCATCATTAAATATCTACTGAATATTTACTACCTGCAAGGTATGCCAAGTTCTAGGAAGAAAATGAGTACCTTATCAATATTGTTCACTATTGTGTGGGCTCCTAAGACAGTGTAGACACTCAATAAGTACTATTGCCTGAAGGAAAATAGACTGGCCTGTCCTTAGGAGGCAACCTAAGACATTAATCAACCTTAAAAACACACGTAAGAGTTCCTGTTGTGGCTCAGAGGGTTAAGAACCTGATGGGTATCCATGAGGATGAGGATTTGATCCCTGGCCCCACTCAGTGGATTAAGGATCTGGCACTGCCTCAAGCTGTGGCATAGGTCACAAATACAGCTCAAATCCCATGATGCTGTGGCTGCATGCTGCAGCTCCCATTCCACCCCTAGCCTGGGAACTTCCATATGTGGCAGGTGCGTCTCTAAAAAGAAATAAATAAATAAACAAAGACAAACACATGTAAAGTTGCAGATGTAGCTAAGGGAATGAAGGAGAAATACCCAGTTCTCTGAGAGACTATAATAGGAAAAGTTAACCTTTATAGGGATAGTTAGGATGATCCTTATTTTATGAAAGAGAAACCTGAGATTCAGAAATGTCAGTAAGTAGTCCGAGAGCATAGAGTTAGTAACTGAAAGATCCAGGATGATTCCAAATCTATTACATTTTTTATGCAATATCTTTTTTCCATCAAAGTTTATGTTCCCAAAAAGAATGTTGTTCTTTCCTCCTAATGCTAAGCCCCAATTTATACTGTTCACTCCATTTTTTTGAGACATCTTAGTTTCCACTTAATGTCATTGTTCCTTACCCTAACTTTCAGACAGGCTTAAAACCTTTTATATCTTGAAATACCTTGGCCTGACCCCCATATTTACTGTTGGCAATATTTGTACTATATCATCCTTCTCCTAATGAAAAGTGCATATATATATATATCTTCTGGTAATGACAGAGGAGGTAAATCAAATAAGTGCCCCCTCTGAGCTTTTTTTTTTTTTTTTTGGTCTTTCGTATATTTTAGGGCCGAACTCTCTTGGCATATGGAGGGTCCCAGGCTAGGGGTCTAATAGGAACTACAGCTGCTGGCCTATACCATAGCCACAGAAACATGAGATCCAAGCTGCGTCTTCGACCTACACCACAGCTCACGGCAACGCCGGATCCTTAACCCACTGAGAAAGGCCAGGGATCAAACCCTCAACCTCATGGTTCCTAGTCGGATCTGTTTCCATTGCTCCACAAGGGGAACTCTGATGTTGAGCATCTTTTCTTGTGTTTTTTGTTGTCTGTCTTCTTTGGAGAAATGTCTCTTTAGATCTTCTGCCCATTTTTTGATTGTTTTTTTGTTTGTTTTTATATAAAACTCTATGAGATATCTGTCTATTTTGGAGATCGATCCCTTTTCAGTTGCCTCATTTGCAAAGATTTTTCTCCCATTTTATGGGTTGTCTTTTCATTTTGTTTATGGTTTTCTTTGCTGTGCAAAATCTTTCATGTTTAATTAGGTCCCATTGGTTTATTTTATGTATATATTTTTAAAAATATATTCTACTTGGGCTTTATTGAACTTTTTTTTTTTTTTTTTTTTGTCTTTTTAGGGCCGCACCAGAGGCATATGGAGGTTCCCAGGCTAGGGGTCAAATCCAAGCCGTAGCTTCCAGCCTACACCACAGCCACAGCAATGCAGGATCCTTAACCAACTGAGCGAGGCTAGGGATTGAAACTGTGTCCTCATGGATGCTAGTGAGTATGGTTTCTGCTGAGCCATGAGGGGAACTCCTTGTCGAATTTCTTAAATCTGTAAACCCAGATTTCCTGTGATCTTCTTTGATCCATTGGTTATTTATGTGTTGTGTTTAACTTCTAATTATTTGGGGAGATTTTCCAAATATCTTTCTGTTATTGAATCCTAGTTCACTTCTAAGTTGAGAAGATACTTTGTATGAATTCAACCCTTCTAAATGTATTGACTTGTTTTGTATCACAGAATATAACTAGTATAACTTGGTAAATGTACCAATGTGTCTTATTCTATTCCTGGATGTATTTCAAGTTGTTTGATGCTGTTACTCAGGTTTTCCATAGCCCTACTAATTTTTAAAATCTATTTATTCTATCAGTTACCAAGAGCAGAATGTTAAAACATCTAGAACTAATTATTAATTTGTGCCTCTCTCATTTAAATTCTATCAGTTTTTTTAATGTACTTAGGTCTCTGTCATTGGATGCATACACATTTAGAACTGTTATAATCTGTTAATAAATGTGAACCTTTTATCATTATGAAATGACTTTATCTGATAATATTTGTTTATCTAAAATGCACTTTATCTAATATATCCATTTTGCCTTTCTTTTCACTAGTGTTAGCATAGTATATCTTCTTCCATCCCTGAACTTTTATCCTACCTGAGTCTTTCAGTTTAGAGTATGTTTCTGGTAGGCAGAATATGATTACTAATGATTTTTTTATCCATTCTGACAATCTCTTTTAATTGGATTATTTAGACTATATACATTTAAATTTCTTGTGATTATTATATGATTGGGTTTAAAGCTACTATCTTGTACTCTATTTATTGCATTTTGTCCCTATTTGTCCCATCTGTCCTTTGTTCTTCTCTCCATCTTTATAACTCCCCATCTAATATATTTTATTTTAATTTTTTACACAGAAATTAATCAATTGCTTTTATTCTGTGACTGTGAAATAGCAACTCTACTGCCTCTCATAAAGAATCAGTAATTACTTTGATAACATTAAGATAATTAAAGTCATTTGTAAAGTGACTTACAAATTTGAAAAGTCTCATTATCAATTGAGACTTTCTTGCACTAATGGCTAATCCATTATAAACAAATGACAATCTTGAAAATTCCAGAATAACTCCAGAATAAGTGCAGTTATACTGAGTATAGATAAGAAAGCACAAGGAGCTCATTGGCTATGCTATACCAATAGATGAAAAGTAAAACTGATTTTATATTGGAGGTCCAGATAAATAAATAAATAAAATCCTATCTTTTACTCCTGTATATATGCTTAAATTTCCTGTACAAATAACAGAATTCTCTATGTCATTCACTTCAATAGGATGAACTCTTAGGAAAAGACTAAAAAAGATTTGATAATCAACTCTGAAATGTTATGCTTTTTTTTCTACTTCCATCAGTTTCCTGATATAGTTAACATAAGCAGGAAAATTTTTTTTCAGTAAATTGAGCAACTGAAGATTCACATAAAGTCTCGAAGTTCTTAAAGAACTCTGGCAAGTCACATACATCCCATGTTGCATTTGGTTTCCCACCTCTTCCTTGCTTCAAACCCCCAGGCAAGTTTCTTCTTCTTTATAGCAACCTGTGAATTTTCAGCATCTTTTTTGGCTTTCACAAAGTTGTGGCAGGCAATCACCTTGGCAATTTTTATACCAAACTCTCGCTAGTTGGTTGCTGAGTTCCTCAGCCTTCTCAGTGTTACACTCTTCCACAGCTTGGTCTATGCTCTTCTCAAGGCCCAACTTTTCAACTTTTGTCTTTTTAACAGGGGGGTCAAACCTATCATTGACTCTAAAATACTGGGTAAGCTCCTTCCACTGGGTTTCACCTTTGGACTGTTCAGGATGAGAGTCTTCATTCTTCAATTTATCTTTTCTGGACCATTATCTTTTTTTTTTTTTTTTTTTTTTTTTTTTTTTGTCTTTTTTGTTGTTGTTGTTGTGGCTATTTCTTGGGCCGCTCCCGTGGCATATGGAGGTTCCCAGGCTAGGGGTCGAGTCGGAGCGGTAGCCACCGGCCTATGCCAGAGCCACAGCAACGCAGGATCCGAGCCGTGTCTGCAACCTACACCACAGCTCACGGCAACGCCGGATCGTTAACCCACTGAGCAAGGGCAGGGACCGAACCCGCAACCTCATGGTTCCTAGTCGGGTTCGTTAACCACTGCGCCACGACGGGAACTCCTGGACCATTATCTTTTTTTCTTTCTGGTTCTTGAATTTGAGGTTTTCTGTTCAGAGTGTTTTTTATGCGGTTCTTGAATGTTATTCCACATATTTTAAGGGAATTCCAGAAGGACACTCTTCACATACATTTACATTTGCCTCTGCTTCAGTTTTTGGTCCATTTGTAGGGATATCTGAGATCTGTTTTTGTAGTGGTCCCATCTTCTTTACCTTCCTATAAATTAAATCCAGAGCTCTCTAATGTGGCTTCATCGTCAACTCAACATCACTTTCATTTAGGCCAGGAGGTAGCAGGCCACTCCACACCTTTTCTTCCATCCAGACAGAGCCGGCCGCCAGGCAGCCATGTTAAGACCCACCAACATCGCCCCATCTAATGTATTTTATATTTCAGATATTGAAATTAATTTGTCTTTTTAAATACTAATTTTGACTTTTGGAAAATTACTTATACTCTCTGATTCTCTTTCCATAAATCTGGCAGGACAGCAAATGCAGAGTATTTAATCTCACTAGGGATCAGGGAAATAGAAACTAAAACCTTGGTGAGAATATCTAGCTGGAGGTTGTAGGAACTGAATGACATAATATACATATTACTAGAATACATATATTATGTGCGTAAAGTGGAATCACTGACGTATGGATGCAAATATGATTATATGGATCTTGGGTTTGGGGCTTCCTGTGAGACACTCAAGTGGAGATGTAAAATAGGCAGTTGAACATATATATCTGATGCTCAGAAGAAACATCTGGCAAAGATATCAGCATATACATGAAATACCATATAGGATAACTTACAGAATGAAATACAATGAGAACTAAAAGGAAACCCCCAAGACTGAAACATGAAAGCAGGTTATTTGGCTTTAAATTATGGTAAGCTACATAATTTATACGTACCTTTCCACTGAATAAACTAAAAAAGCTAGATAAACTATAAAGTCGTCTTCTAATTATGAAACAGCCAATAATTTAGTGAGGAATTACAAGGCAAGATATGGGAGTGGTCAGAGGTTGAAAGACATACGACATTTAGGAGCACTTTTTTAAAAAGGGAATTGAGGTATAGCTGACACATAACATTACATTAGGTTCAGGATCATTTTTGTCCTAGGTATGTACACCAATCCTAAAAGGCAATTGAAGACTAAGCTGCACTTATGGAAGCCTTGCTGGCCCTAAAGAATGAGGACTAGCATGTGGAGCTCACCAACTTTGGCCCAGGGCCATGACAGTCTATTCTCTGGGAGAAAGAATATGTGTTGCTCTCTTCCTTCACATCTTGTGGTGGTGCAGCAAACCATAACTTGGTCCTGAACTGCTCACCACCTAGAGCATCTGGCAGATACAAATAGGGAAGGAAGTTCCCTTTCCTTTGTGAGGGTAGTTTAACACCAATAACAGAGCTCAGGTGATTTCTATAATAAAACCTCAAGCACAGGATCCTGAAAACAAAGATAGATGATGAATTAGAACCAGCAGGAAAAACAAATAGCAGAAAAAGTTTCACAGGGACTCAGAAATTGGAATTATCAGGCAAGACCTCTTTTTTTTTTTTTTAAAAAGCTATGATTATTGTGTTCAAGGGATAAAATCAAACTTGACGATTTTAGCAGGGAACTGCAAACTATAGAAAAGTGACTTAACAGATGTGCCTATGTGTGGAGGGGGAAAAATCCAGAAGTGAAAATTTAATACCAAATTTTAAAAATGTTAATTAGTGAATTAGTCACAAATTAAGAGTGAATTAGGTGATTGAAATAAATTTCAGAAGAAACTATGCAGAATGAGGCAAGGAGATATTAAAAATAGGCAACACAGTATAAAGGGAAAGAGACATATCAGATACAGTGAGGGTACCTAACATGTTCAATTGAAATCCCAGAAGAAAAAGAAAGAATGGATCTGCAGCACTATTTTGAAGACAGGATTGTTAATAATCTACTGATTTAAGAAGCCCTACAAAGCCCAAGCAGAATAAATAAAAATAAATCCTCAACACATAAAAATGAGACTTTAGTAAGTCAAGAGAGAAAAATCTTAAATTAGCAAAAAGATGGATTAACTTTGAAGCTATAGTTAAAATTCAACACAGACAACTCTATAGCAAGAATGTAGAAGGCATTAAAATGCTATCTTCAATGTGCTGTGAGAAAATAACAGCCCCCCATACACTTCAATAAAGGAGGCAAAATCAATACATTTTTGAGAAAAATAAAAGATATTGCCAACAGGTAATTTAGCAGGTAAGCATTAAAAATATTCTGTAAGTTGTTCATCATAAAATAATTTTGCATGAAAGATCAGAGGCAGAAAGTGATAGAGGCCAAAGAAAATGATCATTTTGAAAATAAATCTATTATAAGAGAAATGCAAATCAAAACTACCATGAGATACCACCTCACACCAGTCAGAATGGCCATCATTAATAAATCTACAAATAACAAGTGCTGGAAGGGCTGTGCAGAAAAGGGAACCCTCCTGCACTGCTGGTGGGAATGTAAACTGGTACAGCCACTATGGAGAACAGTTTGGAGATACCTTAGAAATCTATACATAGAACGTCCATATGACCCCGCAATCCCACTCTTGGGCATCTATCCAGACAAAGCTCTACTTAAAAGAGACACATGCACCCGCATGTTCATTGCAGCACTATTCACAATAGCCAGGACATGGAAACAATCCAAATGTCCATCGACAGACGATTGGATTCGGAAGATGTGGTATATATACACAATGGAATACTACTCAGCCATAAAAAAGGATGACATCATGCCATTTGCAGCAACATGGATGGAACTAGAGAATCTCATCCTGAGTGAAATGAGCCAGAAAGACAAAGACAAATACCATATGATATCACTTATAACTGGAATCTAATATCCAGCACAAATGAACATCTCCTCAGAAAAGAAAATCATGGACTTGGAGAAGAGACTTGTGGTTGCCTGATGGGAGGGGGAGGGAGTGGGAGGGATCGGGAGCTTGGGCTTATCAGACACAACCTAGAATAGATTTACAAGGAGATCCTGCTGAATAGCATTGAGAACTATGTCTAGATACTCATGTCGCAACAGAAGAAAGGGTGGGGGAAAAAACTGTAACTGCAATGTATACATCTAAGGATAACCTGACCCCCTTGCTGTACAGTGGGAAAATAAAAAAAAAAGAAAAAGAAAAGAAATCTAAATTACATTGACTGGGAGTTTCTGTGTGGCTCAGCACGTTAAGGATCTGGTGCTGCAGTGTCTCTGCTGTGGCGAGGATCCCTGGCCCAGGGAACTTTCACATGATGCACGCTTGGCAAAAAAAAAAAAAAAAAAAAAAAAAAAAAGACAATGGCAAGGATATGGAGATATCAGAACCATCCTATATTGCTTTTGTTTTGTTTTGTTTGTCTTTTTTTTAAGGACTATTCCCACGGCCTATGGAGGTTCCCAGGCTAGGGGTCTAATCAGAGCTGTAGCTGATGGCCTACGCCACAGCCACAGTAATGCAGGATCCAAGCCGAGTCTGCAACCTACACCACAGCTCACTGCAACACTGGATCCTTAATCTACTGAGCAAGGCCAGGGATCGAACCCTCAACCTCATGGTTCCTAGTTGGAATCATTAACCACTGATCCACGACAGGAATTCCCCGTCCTATATTGTTGATAGGACTATAAAACTGTGCAGCTACTGAGGAAAATCGTTCCTCAAAAAGTTAATTATATAATGATAGCATGACCCAGCAATTCCACTCTTAGATATATACCAGAAAGAATTGAAACAGACTCAGACTTGTACATGAAAGCTCGTAACAGCATATTCACAGTAGACAAAAGGTGGGAACGATCCCAGTCTCCCTCAAGAGATGAACGAATAAACAATTATTGAATTTTAGAATTCTTCTTCAGTTTGGGGAACTTTTTATCACTCTTTTCATAATTTTTTCTCTTCATGTTCTTTGTTCTCTCTTTCCAGAACTTTGACTGGTTATTTTACTTCTAGGATTGGTCCTCTATAACCCTTACCTTTTCTCTCATATTCCTTTCCTTTTTGTCTTACATCCTGGAGGGTGTTCTTGCTTTAATTTTCAAACTTTCTATTGAGTTTTAATTTCAGAAATTGTCATTTTAATTTATAAGCATTATTTCTTGCTTTTTTTTATAGCATCCTTTTCCATTGTAAGGATGCAGTATCATTTAAATTTGCTTCTGAGGATATCAGGGAGTTTAAAATATTTCCCCTTCACTGTGTTAAATTATCTCTACACTTTACAATCTTTTTTATTTTATTATTTTATTTATTTTTTTATTTTTGTCTCTTGTCTTTTTAGGGCTGCACCCATGGCATGTGGAGGTTCCCAGGCTAGGAGTCCAATTGGAGCTGTTGCCGCCAGCCTACCAGAGCCACAGCAACGCCAGATCCGAGCCATGTCTTTGACTTACACCATGGCTCACAGCAATGCCAGATCCTTAACCCACTGCCCACTGAGCGAGGCCAGGGATCAAACCTGCAACCTCATGGTTTCTAGTCGGGTTTGTTAGCCATTAAGCCACTATGGGAACTCCCAGGCACAAAAGCAAACTCAAAATGGCTTGGAGTTCCTGTTGTGGCTCAGTGGTTAACAAATCCAACTAGGAACCATGAGGTTGCGGGTTCGATCCCTGACCTTGCTCAGTGGGTTAAGGATCCAGCGTTTCCATGAGCTGTGGTGCAGGTCACAGACGTGGCCCAGATCTGGCGTTGCTGTGGCTGTGGCGTAGGCCAGCAGCTACAGCTCCGATTAGACCCCTAGCCTGGGAACCTCCATATGCCGAGGGAGCGGCCCTAGAAAAGGTGAAAAGGCAAAAAGGCAAAAAGGCAAAAAAAAAAAACAAACAAACAAACTCAAAATGGCTTAAAGTCTTAAACATAAGACAAGACAACATCAAACTCCTAGAAGAGAACATAGGCAAAACATTCTCTGACATCAACCGTACAAATGTTTTCTTAGGTCAGTCTTTGAAAGCAATAGAAATAAAAACAAAAATAAACCAATGGGACTTAACATACTTTTTCACAGCAAAGGAAAGCATGGAAAAAAACCCCAAAAAGGCAAACTATGGAATGGGAGAAAATAGTTTCAAATGATGCAACTGACAAGAGACTAATCTCCAAAATATACAAACAACACATACAATTCAACAGCAAAAAAAAAAAGACAACCCAATTGAAAAGTAGGCAGAGACCTGAATAGACATTTCTCCAAAGAAGACATAAGAATTGCCAACAGGCACATGAAAAATACTCAACATCACTAATTATTAGAGAAATGCAAATCAAAACTACAGTGAGGTACCACCTCACACCAGTCAGAATGGCCATCATTAGCAGGTCAACAAATAACAAATGCTGGAGAGGGTGTGGAGAAAAGGGTACCCTCCCTCACTGTTGGTGGGAATGTAAACTGGTACAACCACTATGGAAAACAGTATGGAGGTACCAAATGTAGAACTACCATATGATCCAGAAATCCCACTCGTGGGCGTATATCCAGACAAAGCTTTCATTGAAAAAGATGCATGCACTGCTATGTTCACTGTAGCACTTTCACAAAAGCAAGACATGGAAACAACATAAATGCCCATCAACACATGAATGGATTAAGAAGATGTAGTACATACACACAGTGGAATACTACTCAGTCATAAAAAAGAATGAAATAATGCCACTTGCAGCAATATGGATGGAACTAGAGATTCTCATACTACGTTAAGTGAGTCAGAGAAAGACAAATACCATATGATATCACATACCTGGAATCGAATATGAACAAATGAACCTATCTACAGAAAAGAAACAAACTCATGGAGAACAGACTTGTGGTTGCCAAGAGGGAGGGGGAAGATGTGGAATGGACTGGGAGTTTGCAGTTAGTAGATGTGAACTATTGCATTTGGAGTGGATAAGCAATGTATCCACTGTATAGCATGGAACCATATCCTATCACTTGTGATGGAACATGATGGAGGATAATGTGAAAAAAAGAATTTATATATATATATATGTATAACCAGGTCACTTTTCTGTACAGCAGAAATTGACACAACATTGTAAATCAACTATAATAAAAATATTTCACAAATATGTAGTGTAAAAACAAAATGTTGGGAGATCCTGGTGTGGCCCTGTGGGTTAAGAATCAGACTGCAGGGTCACCATGGAGGCAAGGGTTCGATCTCCAGCCCAGCACACTGGATTAAAGGATGTGGCTTAGGTCATAGCTGTGACTCAGATTTAATCCCCAGCCTGGGAACTTCCATATGCTGCACATGCAGCCATCAAAAAAAAAAAAAAAAAAAAAAAAAAAAAAACTAAATGTGAAGGCTGTATAAAAGAATGACATCTACTGCCAGGCAGGTGTGAGTAGGTGGAACCTATTAGTATTCAAATTGAAATATTTAGTGTAGGCTGTCACACCAGCTGCTCTAGATCTTTTCAACTAGTTTAATCTATTTGCTTGTTTGTTTTTTTCAGAACTCTCTGTCCTTATCTTTAGCCTAGGACTTTCTTTTTCATTTGTACAGTTTTTTCTTGGTCTCTCTTGTCTTTGATCTGAGTCCTTAGTTTGGGTGTATTCTGCAAGGCATATCAGCTCCCTAATTGTTGCAGCCTCGCTGGTAGTATTTCTCGGTGTAGCTTTTCCACTCTGCTACAAGTCATTAGTTCTCTATCTGATTTCTGTATTCCGGATATTTGGTGTAATAACTTGATTGCTGATGACCCGCTTCCATTCTCTCATTTTGGATTTGTACAATTTTAATTCCTTTGTCCTGAGTCAGGTGATGTTGGGCATGGTAAGCACACAGGGCCAGTCTGTCATTCTTCTACTAAAAGGAAATATTGAGTTGGGAGTTCCCGTTGTGGCTCAGTGGTTAACAAATCCGACTAGGAACCATGTGGTTTCAGGTTCGATCCCTGGCCTCGCTCAATGGGTTAACGATCCGGCGTTGCCATGAGCTGTGGTGTAGGTCGCAGACATGGCTCAAGTACTGCATTGCTGTGGCTGTGGTATAGGCCAGCAGCTACAGCTCCAATTGCACCCCTAGCCTGGGAACCTCCATATGCCATAGGTTCAGCCCTAAAAAAGACGAAACAAAACAAAACAAAACAAAAAAACTGATGTAGTTGGGAAATATTCAAAAGGAAAAATACGGAAGAAGAAAGAAGAGAATGAGATGAAACTAAGCATATAACAAAAGGAATTTTTGAAAATATTTAACAACTTGAATCTGAATGTCTTTGTACTGAGGGCTTTTGATAAGATTCTTCAGATCTGGTGTGGCTGTGGCTGTGGCTGTAGCTGTGGCTGGCGGCTACGGCTCCCATTAGACCCCTAGCCTGGGAACCTCCATGTGCCCAGGGAGCGGCCCTAGAAAAGGCAAAAAGACAATATATATATATATATATATAGAGAGAGAGAGAGAGAGTTGAATAATTTTTCAGAGGGTAGTTTCAGTATGAAGATCATCTTAAATGTATATCTTTGAGAAACTAAATGCTCAAACTTTAGATCTTCTGAAAATGAACTTAATATTGATGTTTATGGATTTTGATTCAGTAGGTGGCACTCTTTCCTATTTTAAATCAAGCCTAAATTAGTGTTCTAAGGGTTCAGAGTAGAAAATTTTTATTTATCCTTATAATCCAAATAAATATGTTTTCAGAGTCTGGTTGTCAACTTTGACTAATTTTTATAGTTAGTCAAATTAGATATATGCATAATTTTTTTTGTCTTTTTAGGGCCACACTCATGACTTATAGAGGTTCCCACCTAGGGGTCAAATCAGAGCTGTAGCCTCAGGCCTATGCACAGCCACAGCAGTGCTGGATCCAAGCCATATCTGCAAACCTACACCACAGCTCAGGGCAATGCCAGCTTCTTAAACCACTGAGCAGGCCAGGCATCAAACCTGCATCCTCATAGATACTAATCAGGTTCTTTTCCTCTGAGAGCTGAGCCACGATGGGAACTCCTAATTTATATTTTCACAACTTAAAATTTTTAAATAAATTTCAAAGTAAAGATCTAAAAGATCTAAAACTAACATCGCCAATCTTTCCAAATTTCTGAAATGGTAGTTTAATAGTGACTTATGCTCTGTCAAAAGGTAAAAATAATTAGAATCTTATCAAAAGCCCTCAGTACAAAGACATTCAGATTCAAGTTGTTAAATATTTTCAAAAATTCCTTTTGTTATATGCTTAGTTTCATCTCATTCTCTTCTTTCTTCTTCCGTATTTTTCCTTTTGAATATTTCCCAACTACATCAGTTTTTTTGTTTTGTTTTGTTTTGTTTTGTTTTGTTTCGTCTTTTTTAGGGCTGAACCTATGGCATATGGAGGTTCCCAGGCTAGGGGTGCAATTGGAGCTGTAGCTGCTGGCCTATACCACAGCCACAGCAATGCAGTACTTGAGCCATGTCTGTGACCTATACCACAGCTCATGGCAAGGCCAGATCCTTAACCCACTGAGCGAGGCCAGGAATCAAACCTGCAACCTCATGGTTCCTAGTCGGATTTGTTAACCACTGCACCACAACGGGAACTCCTAGTCTAATTTTTTAAAGATCAGAAACTTGTGAATTTTTGCTTATTGCTTACAGAAGTGAACCCTTTAGAAATTACAATTTTTAGGAGTTCCTGTGAGCTGTGGTGTAGGTTGCGGACGTGGCTTGGATCCCATGTTGCTGTGGCTGTGGCGTAGGCCGGTGGCTACAGCTCCACTTGAACCCCTAGCCTGGGAACCTCCATATGCTGCAGGAGCAGCCGTAGAAAAGGTGTAAAGACGAAAGAAAGAAAGAAAGAAAGAAAGAAAGAAAGAAAGAAAGAAAGAAAGAAAGAAAGAAAGGAAGGAAGGAAGAAAGAAAGGAAGAAAGAGAGAAAGAAAGGAAGGAAGGCAGGCAGGCAGGCAGGCAAGAAGGAAGGAAGGAAAGAAAGATTACAATTTTTAAAAACATTGTAAGAACACTCTAAAAGAGTTAAAAAAAACTTATTGTAAAAGTTCATTGGTAAGCCTGTGACCAATTATGACCAAGTGTATAAAAATGCCAGTAATTAGCAAACTAAACTATTCTCAGAACAATAATCAGTCAATCTGGAAACCTAAGTGTGATGCTAGGATTACATAACCCATGGTGGCTTTCTCTTTTATTTTTCTACAGGTTTATTTTTAAAAATATACTTTCACAGAACTTCCTGGCCTGGAGCATGCCCAAAATTTGGCCAAATTGCCAGAAATATTTCAGAGTACTTTAAGTTTCAAATGCTTGTCTACAAAATTCCAGGAATACTGTTTCTTCTTGTTAGCCCATAGTTTGTTACCTCTGTTTTTGAAAAACTGAGCTACACAGTGTTAGTGCTTGATAAGTCAAATATATTTTGCAGATTGCATTCTAAAAACAATCAGAGAAACTTTAAAAATGATAAATACCCATGAAAATTATACTCTCTTTTGAAGTTATCCTTCTACCAAGCAGCTCCTCAATTTTTCAAAATGACTCCTTTGACTTCAAAAGTTTAATAGCAGAAAATAAGTGCTATGCTTAATGACTCCTCAACTGTTTCTGTTTTTCTGTCTCTGTCTCTCTCTGTATGTATAATGAATATTATAATCTTCAAAATAAACACAGTCTCTATCTGCAATCTTATAGTCTGAAATCAAATTGCATGTATAGAATTTTAATGAGGACCTGTATTGCCTCAACTAAATCAGCCGTGTCATGGACTCTCAAATTTTCCTTTTAGTTGCAAGTTCCAGTGATATCTTGGGACATCAAGAAAAGAGTGAAATGATGTGAATCTCTAAGTGTTCTGACATGTGCATTACTTAGATCTTTTTAAATTATTCCCCAAAGTTTTTAACCAAGAAATTGGTAAATATTTTCAGCAAGTGCCCCCAATCTCCTATCTCACTGCATTAAATCTCCAAACTCCTCCACTTTTTCTTCCAGAGAGCTCACTAATCTGAGCACCTAATCAGTTACAAACTTGATGTAATTATAAAATATTTACGCAATGGATGGTAGGCATACAAGTCTTTCCTTCTGAATTTGATAATTTGTAGAAATGTTCCTTTTCGCCCAGGTATTACAGGTGATCCATTAATATGGCTTAGAATTTCCATGTTTTTTTGTGTTTTTTTGTTTGTTTGTTTGTTTGTTTGTTTTGTCTTTTTGCTATTTCTTGGGCCGCTCCTGCGGCATATGGAGGTTCCCAGGCTAAGGGTCGAATCAGAGCTGTAGCCACCAGCCTACGCCAGAGCCACAGCAACACGGGATCTGAGCCTCGTCTGTGACCTACACCACAGCTCACGGCAACGCCAGATCCTGAACCCACTGAGCAAGGCCAGGGATCGAACCTGCCACCTCATGGTTTCCAGTCGGATTCGTTTCCACTGAGCCACGATGGGAATTCCAGAATTCCCATCTTTAGAATAAGCTCCTTCAATTATTGCCTACCAGATAGTTTGGCACTTCTGGCCCATATGTGCAGGCTAATTTGCTAAACATTATTTTGCTGCAGATCCTGGCAGGCAGAATTTGGTTTGGACTCGATGTTGCATAGCAGCTCTGATCTTTCCACAGGTGAGTAAAATTAGTTTTTGGAAGCTGTTCAAAAGATTGGATTAAGACTAAGGATTTCTGTTTTCTTAGTAAAAAACAGACTTGAACCCCAATCTCCTTATTCAGTAAATTCAATAAATATTTCTGAGTGATATTTTTCCACTAAAGAGAGAAGGACATTATCTTTTTATCTCAGTTTTTTATATACAGACAGGTGTATAAATCATTTTAATACTTCTATTAGAAGTATATACAAAGATTGGGAGTTCCCATTGTGGCTCAGTAGAAATGAATCTAAGAACAATGAGGTTTTGGATTCGATTCCTGGCCTCGCTCAGTGGGTTAAGGATCCCACATCGCCATGAGCTGTGGTGTAGGTCGCAGATGTGGCTCGGATCTGGTGTTGCTGTTGCTGTGGCTGCGGCATAGGCCAGCAGCTGTAGCTCTGATTGGACCCCTAGCCTGGAAACCTTCATATGCCACTAAAAAAAAAAAGAAAAAAAGAAGTATATATAAAGATTGAAGAGGGTACAAAAATGGGAGTGATTATTAGGTCTGTTGTGGGAGTTAGGGAGAAAGCAGTGAAAATGCTTCATGGAGGAGAACTCTGAGGAATGGACAAGTGTTTGCTAATCAGATAAAGGAGTGAGGGATGTTGAGGAGAGGGCAAGGGTGTTTTGAGACAAGGAATAGTAGGTACAAAGACAGAAAGATATTGGGGCAGTATATATTTTTTAGAGAACTGTGAGGAGTTTGAGAAGTCCACTGAAGTTTAAGCAGGGGCAGGGAGCAGGGTGGTAGGAAGGGGCAGAGTGGGATGCCCTCGAGAATCTGGATTTTTTTTTTTTTTTTTTTTTTTAGGGCTGCACCCCCTGGCATATGGAAGTTCCCAGGCTATGGGTCGAATCAGAGCTGCAGCCAACAGCCTATACCACAGCCACAGCAATTCAGGATCCTCACCACAATAAGCGAGGCCAGGGATCGAACCCACGTTGTCATGGATACTTGTTGGGTTCCTTACCGCTAAGCCACAATGGGAACGCCATGGATTTTTAAGAGTTTTATTTGCCAAGCTAGGGATATAGGAGTTTATCCCGAAGGTGATGGTCTTTGAAGGATTAAAACTTAGTTTTTCTGTCATACTTGGCTAGTGGTGGAATTGGGGTGGTGCGGTGAGGCCAGTGGGAGTATAACTATTGCAATTAGGAAATTGTTATGAGTCATTCAAATGAGAGATGTCTCCCATCTCTATCATGTGCCATTATTCCCCTAAATACGATCGGTGGCACCTGTCCTTTCAGGCTCACCTCTTTTCTGTTCTGGGCTTCCTGTTGCCCATCTGCTGCCTGCCCTGCCATCATGTTAGTGACTATTCTGCTTTTTTTTAAATCTCTTTGTAATTACTCTCCACCCAACTATTTCCAAACCTAACGTCTTAGTTGATGGCCTTACCTCACCTCATGTTCACAGAGATATGAAGGGCACTTAATGAGCAAGCCCTCCATTCCCCCCACCCCGCCTTAAGCTAACAAGCTTAATTCATTTATACAATCCCTTCCTTGTCCTCCCTACCAGTCACAGTGAAAGGAATATCCCTTCTCCTATCGAAGGCTAATTCTTCCATCTGAGCTTTGAATCCCATTTCCTTTGCCTCCATTGAGCATTTTTTAATTTCCATGATCATTCACCTCTTTTTCAGCTGGCTCTTTTTTTTTTTTTTCAGCATACCAGCAGGATTCAGGTCTTCCCCTTTTTAAAAACTCCATATCCTACCAGATATGTGTCTTTTCCCACTTACAACCATGTTTGTGAAAAAGTACTGATTCTTGGATAAATACACTGTTCAGTCCTTTCAAAATTAGGACTTCTCAGGAGTTCCCTTCATGGCTCAGTGGTTAACAAATCTGACTGGGAACCATGAGGTTGCGGGTTCGATCCCTGGCCTCGCTCAGTGGATTAAGGATCCGGCGTTGCCCCGAGCTTTGGTGTAGGCCACAGAGCAGCTCGGATCTCGCGTTGCCATGGCCTGGCGTAGGCCAGCAGCTACCGCCCCGATTAGACCCCTATCTTGGGAACCTCCATATGCCATGGGTGTGGCCCTAGAAAAGACCAAACAAAACAAAACTAAGACTTCTCAGTTGGAACATTATTTGTGTCAGACAATTCTTTATCATGGGGCTGGGGGGGCTGTCCAGTGTGAGTTATTCAGCAGCAACCCTGGATTCAAACCACTAGATGGCAGTAATGTCTACCCAGTTGTGACAACAAGAACAATCCAGACACTCAAGTAACCCCTGGGCGTCAAAATCAACTGTTGAGAACCTCTCTTCTAAAACGTAGAACAACAAAAACACGCATAGAACAGTCGCTGAAACTGCTCCTATTTACAGATCTGCTTACTTCTAAACTACAGACATTTCATATCCTTCATCACTCACTTTGTTATCAAACCCTTTTTCTCTGTTTTGTTACCTGTTCCTCCCTTTGTTCTGGCCCATCCGATATCCCTCTGGGACTCCTTTTCAGTCCTCTTAAAATATCAGACTTCCCTGGTTTCTGTATCCTCTCACTTACACTCTGCCTGATCTCATTAGAATTACTGTTTTTGCTATCACATCTCACTCATATACATAAGAGTTCAGGAAGTTCCCATCGAGGCTCAGCAGATTAAGATTCTAACTAGGGAGTTCCTGTCATGGCTCAGTGTTAATGAACCCAACTAGTATCCACAGGTACACGGGTTCAATCCCTGGTCTTACCCAGTGGGTTAAGGATCTGGCATTACCCTGAGCTGTGGTGTAGGTCACAGACATGGCTTGGATCTGGCATTGCTGTGGCTGTGGTGTAGGCTGGTAACTGCAACTCCTATTCCTCTGCTAGCCTGGGAACCTCCATACGCCGCACGTACAGCCCTAAAAAAGACAAAAGACAAAAAAAAAAAAAAAAGAATCTAACTTGCACTCATGAGGAAGTGGGTTCGATCTGTGGCCCTGCTCAGGGGGTTAAAGGATTTGGCATGGCCGCAAGCTGCTGTACAGGTCACAGTTGTGGCTGGAATCCCATATTGCTGGGGATGTGGTGTGGGACAGCAGCTGCAGCTGCAATTTGACCCTTAGGGGAACTTCTGTCTGCGGGGGCAGTTGGGGAGGGGGATAAGGCCTTAAAATGATGGAAAAAAAATACATATGAGTTAAAATCTCTGTCTTCAGCCCAGACCCTTTTCCTAAGCTTCAGACACCTATATCCAACAACTTACTGGAATCTCACTTTGAGTAAATGTTAGACATCTCAAACTCAACCTGTCTGATAAAGAAGTAATAATTTTCTTTTGCTCAATGACTGTAATTAAAAGTCCCAACCCTCAAAGTTGTTTTTCAAGCCTGTATCTTTCTTGAATGGCACCACTACCCAACCACATACTCTAGATCTGGAAGCCTCTGAGACTATCCTTCACCTCCTATGCCCACACAGTTATTCAATCTTTTTTGTATTTTGTGTCTGTCCCCTCCTTCTCATTCTCATTTCTACTGCCCTCATCACTCTATCTATAATTCCAACTGATTGACCCCTCTACTCTTGCCGTTCTCCACACTGTTTTCTACTCTGCCTACATAATTGTCTCTAAGTCAAATCTGATAATTATTCCTCGATTGATTTCCTTCAATGGCTTCCCATGGTTTTAAGTATAAAATAGTTCAAATTCCTTATCCTAGCAAAAAGCAATCTTACTTAACCCATTTCTATCTACTTCTCCTCTTTCATCTCTTGATAGTTTCCCTAAATGATACATTCAGTAGATCCTAGTAAATGATTTGCTTCATGCTGTTTCAACTAGAGGATTCTGTAGCTTAGCATGTGCTGATCTTTCCATCTGCAGTGTCTTCTCTATCTGTTTTATTTATCTGTCTTCATCCATGTTGCAAAATTTTAGTTTAAACATTACCTTCTCAGAGTTCCTGTCGGGACTCAGTGGTTAATGAATCTGACTAGCATCCATGAGGACGCAGGTTCTACCCCTGGCCTTGCTCAGTTGGTTAAGGATCCGGTGTTGCAGTGAGCTGTGGTGCAGTTCACAGATGCCACTCGGATCTTATGTTGCTGTGGCTGTGGTGAAGGCCAGTGGCTACAGCTGCGATTTGATCACTAGCCTGGGAACCTACATGTGCTGCAGGTGCGGCCTTAAAAAGCAAAAATAAATAAATAAATAAATAAATAAATAAATAAATAAATAAACAAACATCACCTTCTTTTGGTGTTTCATTTTGTGTTTGCAGAGCATGAGCATGCCATTCTATTTCTTCCACATTACAATGTAAATAATGGCTTTGCTTTCTGGTCTTGGAAAACACTTCAAGTAAGGCAGTGGTTATGTATCTAGTGTCCACAGTGCCTAGCACAATGTCTAGCACATAGTAAGTACTTAATGAATGTTTATTAAACAAATGAATAGTACCAAATATATGAAAGACCCGGAATGGTGCAAAGTACAGAGTGGAATGGGTCAATTTTTGACATTTGAGATATTTCACTGGCAGAATTGGAAGGAGCTATTGACTGATGAGAGGTAGGGAGTGAGGAAGAGAGTTTTAAAGATGACTATCTTGTTCTTAGATAGATGACTTGGTCCTACTGACTGAGCAGGAAAGACTGCAATGAACGCAGTCTAAAAACCATGTATGTACATTTACTTACTTATGTTGGACATGATGTGTTAGAAGTGCCTGTGGGACATTAAAGTGGAAAAGACATATCCAGTAAATAGCCATATGGGTCTAGATCCCAGTAGCACTGTCCAATAGAAATACGAATTACAAATGTAATTTAAAATTTTCTAGTAGTCATATTTTAAAAAGTGAAAGAAATAGGTCAAATTAACTTTAGTAGTATACTTAACTTTGGATTTCTCAGCTGCACTATTAACGTTTGGACTAGAGAAGTTTTGTTGGGTAGGGATATCCTGTGAATTGTAGGATGTTTAGCACCATCCCTGGCATCTTGTTAGTAATTTCCAGTAGCCACCCCAGTCCCAACCCCCAAAAGTTGTAACAACCAAAAATATCTCTAAATATTATTAAATGTCCCTTGGGGAGGAGAGGGTACCAAATCACTCCTGCTTGAGAACCACTGATTTAATCCAATATAGCCAAAAACATTATTTGGACATGTAATCAACATTAAAAATTTGAGATTTTTGGAGTTCCCGTCGTGGCGCAGTGGTTAACGAATCCGACTAGGAACCATGAGGTTGTGGGTTCGATCCCTGCCCTTGCTTAGTGGGTTAACGATCCGGCGTTGCCGTGAGCTGTGGTGTAGGTTGCAGACGCGGCTTGGATCCCGCGTTGCTGTGGCTCTGGCGTAGGCCGGTGGCTACAGCTCTGATTCAACCCCTAGCCTGGGAACCTCCATATGCCGCGGGAGCGGCCCAAGAAATAGCAACAATAACAACAACAACAACAAAAAAAAGACAAAAAAATTGAGATTTTTACAATTTTTTATATTGCATCTTTGAAATTAGATGTATAAATTTCACTTACAGCTCTTCTCAATTTGTACTAGCCACATTTTAATGCTCAACACCTACATGTGGTCAGTATTTACCTTATTGAAGAACTTTAGAGTAACCGTTAGGTCTGGAAATACATGACTTTGAGAGTCATGAGTCAATAATAGTTAAAACCATGGCAGTAGATAGGATGAGGGAGAATTTTATATTTAGAGTGAGAAAGTATGAGGGTTGAAATAAAATCCTGGTTCAATATTTTTCTGGTTAACCGACAAAACCTGTTACCCTCTCTTGTTTATTAACATTATTATTTTAAAATATTTTCTTCATTTAACAATATGGAGAATATAGACAAAGGAAGGGGTATTGAGAAAGATAAGTTGATGACAAAAGAAAGGAATCAATGTTTATTGAAAACTTAATTGGTAAGTAATGTTTGAAGCATTACATGAACTCTTTTAATCTCACAAGAACCCTTTGAGGTAAATGATATTACCTTAGTTTTTAGAGAACAAAACTGAAGTTTTTTTTGATTTAGACTTTTTTCTTTCTTTCTTTCTTTTTTCTTTTTTTTAAGGGCAGCAGGCACCTTGGGCATATGGAAGTTCTCAGGCTAGGGGTCTAATCAGAGCTGCAGCTGCCGGCCACAGCCACATAGATCCTGAGTCCTGTCTGTGAGCTACACCGCAGTTCCCCACAACCCTGGATCTTTAACCCACTGAGCGGGGCAAGGGACCCACACCCACACCAGCCGGATTCGCTACCGCTGAGCCACAACGGGAAACCCTCATTTTTTAAAAATTGAAGTATAATTGATATTTTCTTTCTTTTCTTCCTCCCGTCCCTCCCACCCTCTCTTCCTTCCTTCCTTTCCTTTGGAAATATTTACAAAAGTCTGTAATCAATTAGACAGCTGTTAATTGGTATCAGTGGGATTTGGAAGGAAATCTGATTCCAAAGCCTACATCCTCTTTCCCTACATCCTTCTAATGCACATAATGAAACATTTGCTAACTACTGATTTTTATAAAATACTTAAAAGGCATATGTACGGTTAGTTCCCAGGACATTTACTACTACTTTTGATCTGATTACGGAAGTAAATTCATCTTAACGGTGAAGTACCAGGATCTTTATGATGGCAAGTATGATTTGAGTATCATTTGCTGTGAAAGACACTAAAGAATTATGTTTTTGTTCAACTGTAAGTTAAGTATAGTCAATAAACCTTCGGTTAGTTGTTAACTTTTCGTTATGAAAAAATCAGCCAAGATGTAGTCAGTATTTTGCCTAAATACTGACATGTTTCACCATGAAAAATAAAATAATGAGCTTTATGACATCGTTAGGTTTCGCCCACTAAATGTTAAAGCGAGTACAAAGGGGGAGGGCCAGGAAAGAGGGGGCGGGACGGTGAGAAACTAGAATCTGAGCAAGCGCAGAAACAAACAGATGTTAATAGAGGCTTGAAGGCTGCTGCGCTCTTACTTTGCGAACTGTCGTAAAGCCCCCGAGTGTCGTGCTTGCTCGGGAGAGGAGGGATTGGTTAGGCGGCGGCGGCGGCGGTGGCCGGAGAGCGGCAGCAGTGGCGGCGACGGTGGCGAGGTGTTCGGTCTGGGCAGCATAGAAGAGCCCGCAGCTTCGCGGAAGGAGTTCCTGTGGGACCAAATTAGGCATTCTGAACCCAAGCCGGGTCAGCTGGGCCGAACCAGCCGCTGCCGCTCGTACAGTTTTGGTGGCGGTGACAGACATTGCTCTTGACTGTAGGGGCCTATTAGGCCAACAGCTGAGGCGCAGATCACTGGTTCTCGACGCATCCTCTTCCCCCCTTACATCTTCTGTCTTCCTTCCTGGGCCAGTGATTCCCGGAGCCTGGGAAGAGGGTAGCTAATGATTAAGGTGAGGGGGCCGGGGGGGAGGGGATCGATTGGAGGCCGCGCGTGCGCGCAACGGGGGAGGGGCCGGACTGGAGGGGAGAAAGAGGAAGGGCTGCGGCCGAGGCAGGCTAGGGTCGGCGACCGGCCGGTTATTGCTGGCTCCATAGTGACTTAGGGTCTGGGTGTCCGCAGAAGATCTGATTGTGTTTGAGCAAAGCATTCGTCTACCGACACACCCACACTTCTCAGAAAGGGACTGTGGGTGAGGGGATTTCTTTCCCCTTTTCGACTTCCCTGGAGTCTTAGGACGGGGGCTGAGGACTGAGCGTGGGAGTGCGATTTGACAATGGAGTGACGGAGGTAACCCGCACCCGGGGTGTTGGGGGGGCGCTAAGTCAGCCCTGACGGTTAGGGAGTTGCCTTCTTCTCTGATCAAGGAAACGTAGACCGCGGAACAGCAGAAATACAGACGCGTCAGATTTTGTATAGAGTTGGCTTGTTGCTCTTTAAAAGAAGATTGATATTTTCAGTTTTGACCTTAGATAATTATCAGAGTCAGTGACAGTGCTGTAGTGGAAATATTTCTTCCGTGCTGAAAAAATGGAGGTTTGTCACCGTAGTTCGTAAGTTATAGTAGATAAGTTTAACGCAAGTCTTTTTTTTTTTTAAATAATCCTCTTGTAAAAATCGAAGAAGGATTAATTTACAAAATTGTTTTAGTTTCAGCAAGTCTAACATTTAAAAAATACCAGGAAGTATAGGGTATTCTTTTAATTTGTTCATGTTTGTAGTGTGGGGTGACTCCATTGTATTGCATGCTTTCCTGTTTCTTGATTTCTCTACAGTATGAATTTAGAACTCTTTGGGGTAGTAAGATGCCAGCTGACATAGACTTCATTTTATAGTTCTTATAGCTTTTTAAAGTTTGACTTAATCTAGACTTTATTTCATTTGAAGTTTTATGTTTAATGTTCTTGTTTTGGAGACCCCTTCAGCCGAAAAGAACAGACTGTGGAAAAGATAAGCTAAGGTTCTACTTCCTTTCCCATTTTTGTTTTTTGTGTCATTGCTTTCAAATGTTAGAATGCGATTTCGATATTACATAGAAGCTCTATAATACTGTTTTTGCTTATCTTTGTTAGGGTGACATCTACATTTTGACATTTTGTTACTTTGTTTTATTTAGTAAAAATCTTCATGTCAATGTACACCGTGTTGTTTTTCATACTGAACTGTATGTAGTGCTTGGTTATGTTTGTGAAACAAAACTGATGGGATGAGAAAGAAATCCTTTTTCACTCTTATGAGAATCTTAAATTGATTTTTTTAAAGCCTTGAATTATTTCACTTTTGTCCATTTCTTGTCATTTAACCTTGGACAAATGACATTTCTCTCCTGAGCATTTGTTTGCCACTACAGTTTCAGAGTAATATTCTAAGAACTGGTGAGGCTGTTTATAAATTGATGTGAACAATTTTGTAGGGAAAACTAGGAAGAGTAGAGTCTCTCCTCGTTCATTGGAGATACTGTAACTTATGTATGTGAATCCTTCCATCACTTTTCCCCTTTTTGGTATCTTTTGGTCATTTGTATGTTCTTTCACTGGAGTTTGTTTTTGAAGAAAGAGTAAAAATAATTTTGTTTTGGTGAAAAATGCATTGTAGTGAAGGTTACATCTTGACAAATTTCACTTCAGTACTCTGTTTCTACAGGTAATTGAAAAATAGCTATACTGATCTTTAAGATAAGAGGACAGCAATTTACTTGTCTAAAACAAAGAAATAGCAGATATTCCTAAATAGTGATTTTCACTTAGAAATTTAAAATGTGGAATAAAAAACTCATTAAATCAATCAACTGATTGTTTAGATGTTTTTTGTATTATTTTGTTGAAGAGGGGTTTCTATAACATGCTTTACTTAGAGCATAATTATATGTGCCCTTGTTTTGACTTTTCCCTCAATGGCTAGGGCTTCAGTAGGAAAAAAAATTGACAGTACTGAAAATGATGGTAAAGTATGTTATAACTTGACATTAATACTCTAAAGGCAATAATTATTTAATGGAAGTGTTCAGGGCCAGAGACAGGAGATCTGGATTGTAGATCTAGCTTTGCTTGCTATTCATTAGATCTATGACTTTGTTGATGACAGTTCTAGTTTTCAGCTCTCAACTGTTAAATGAAAAGTGTGGGATAGATAACTCTCTAGGCCCCAGATTTTCTCTAGGCCCCAAGTTTAATGGTTTGCATTTTTAGTTAAGTGTTTTGGTATTAATTATATTCATCTTGATCCAGTTCCCAGAAAGAAATGCTGTACCGAGTGTAAACTCCTTCTCTCTCTCTCTGTATATATATATGTATTAGGGAGAAAAACCCTATGATTGATCTATATGTTCATTGTTCTAGATAATGCTTCTGTCCCATTGTAGCAATTACTTATGATTCAGTAACTCTCATATGATATTAAAAAAATGAAACTTTGTTTTTACTCCTGGTATTGCTCTTTAAATCATCCTGAATCATTTTTCTTTCAGAAACCTGTAATCGTTGTTCAGTAAAAGTCCAGAAATGTATTTGCATGCCTTCCACTTCTTTCTTGCATCCCATAGTGTCTTGGTAACAGCTGGCCCAAGTTTCTGCAGGTATTCAATTTATGCCATTACGTGAGCGGTGGCTGTGGCTACAAATGTTTAAAAACAAATACTAAACTGAGCTTATCTTTAAAATAGAGGTACTGCAATACTATTTAGTCATTCAGTGAGGCTTTATTGATTGTTTCATGTTCTTGGCATTGTTTTGGCTTTCAGTGAAGAAGGCACTCTGCCTTCATGGAGTGGACATTTTATTGGAGAGAACGTAATAAACAGAATAGTTTTACGTAGTGCTAAGTGCCACGAAGAGAAGAGGAGCATGTTATGGAGAGTGAATGAAAGTGGGGTTCTACTATGGATTGAGTGGTTAGAAAGGGGCTCTTTTTTAGGTAATAACTTGATTTGTAATCAGTGATTAGAAAAAAATCAACTGTATTGACAATATGGAAGAAGAATGCTGCAAAAGGAATAGTAAATGCATTAGGTTGGGTTTGAGTCTATAAAATCTACAAATGTAAACTAATTGGTTTGTCTGTAAGGTTTTTTCATAATTACTGATAGACAGTGTAACAAGAAAGGTTAAAAATATTTGTGTATAATAACCAAATGCACTATGTTGACGTTGTTTATATCCTGACTCAAACCAGTTGTAGAAAGTAACTTTTGAAACATGTTGGGGGAAATTTGCATGTAGATGGGTATTAGATATGATATCAAGAAATTATTGTTAGTTTTGTGAGGAGTGCTAATGGCATTATGTTTATCTTAGAAAATACCTGTATTTTTTTAAGAGATGAAGGCTGAAGATTGAGGAAGAGAATTAAGATGAATTATATGAAGTAAGTGTGGGATAATCCTAGTAATTGTTGTTTTGGAGTGATAGGTATGTGTGTAGTAATAATACTGTTCTCTGTTTTAGTAAGGTTTTAAAATGTTCGTATTTTAAAATATGCTTGAAATAATTTATACCATACTTAGGTGTCTTTTCCTTTTTCCCTCTTCCTCTCAATTTTGATACAATATAGACTTTTGTCTCTTTCTGAACATTTATCATTTATTCAGCAAATATGAGTACTGTATTTTAGGCACTGTGTCATTAAGCTTGAATTAAAACAAAGAGCAGGACCTAAATTCCTGTCCGTGAGCAGCTTATAGTTTGCTGGAGGAAGGGAGAGTCCCTCAGTCTGGAGTGTGTTAACATGAAACCATAGATTTCTGTGTTTTCCTGAGGGAAAACAGGATCAGTATCTTAATGTTTATGTGGTTACTTAAAAATATTTTTCTAGAGAATCGAGAGTTTAGGAAGTTCTATATGATCTGTGTGCCAGTGCGAGTCATTGTAGTCATTTCCTTTATTCATATGTTCTATAGGACATCAGAGCAAATTTCTTATTTTTACCACTTTTTGACATCCCAATTTACCTTTATTAAAATTTTTTACTTTGAAGTAATTTCAGACTTTTTTTAAAAAAAGATGCTGAGAATTCTTCAATCTCCTTTAGTCAGATTTACCAGTTTTTAAACATTTGCTTTAATTCTCTTCTCTGAATCACATGAAAGTAATCTGCATGTATTATGTCCACTTATCTCTACATATTCACTATGTATTGCATTCTTTTGCATTATTACAGTAAATTTATCAGATTCAGGAAATCCAACATTGATAGTACTATATTGTTATCTAATCTATAGTCGCTATTCTAATTTTGTCAGTTTGTCCCAGTAATACTATTTGTTCCTTTGTAGCATTTTCCCCAATAGGATCCAGGCCAGGATTGCAAATTGCACTTAGCTGTCCTATCACTTTAGTCTCCCTTCATATGTAACAGTGCCTTAGCCTTTTTTCTTTCATTGTATTGACGTATTATTTTTGAAAAATACATGCTATAAATTTTATAGAATATTCCTCAGCTTGGATTCGTCTGATGTTTCCTCATAATTAGGTTCAGGTTATGTATCCCTAGCAAGGGATTTATATCCTTCTCAGAGTATGATATTGAAGTACATGTCATCGATCTGTTCCTCATTAGTAATTTTTACTTACCTGGTCACAGTGTTGTGTTTCTTCACAGGACTCTTTAATTATTTTTCTCCTTGCACCTAATAAGGAATCTGTGGGGATAGCTTGGAGATAGTACAGATATCCTGCTTCTAATCAGATCTTCTGTATCTTCATCAAATTTCCCTTCTGGGTTTGGCTTCTGTTGATGATTCTTGCCTGTACTGATGTTTACATTGATGGTTGCAAAATGGTTTTTTTCCAACTTTGTCTCTTCTACATTTTCAGTAGGTGTTCTAAGGAAGAAACATCCTTTTATCTATTTATTACCAGTATGGACTTAGGTACTTCCTGTCTTAATGGGTTATACTCTTTTACTGCCTTTATTTATTTTGATGCTCAGATTGCCCCAGATTTGTTCAGTGAGAGCCTTTCCACCCTGATTTGTGTGTCTTTTTTTGACATCCTCTGATAATTTTTATTATCAAAAAATTATTTATTTACTCTCTTTTTGCATAGCAAGATGTTCCAAGTTTAACTTAAATTTTTCTGTTTCAGTCCTGGAAACAGCCATTCTTCGAGGAACCCTGGGTCCTTGTAGTGGAGAATCCAATTTGGTTTTGAGTTATTTATTTGTATATGGAAATAATATCCTTTTTTCTGGATTGGGACATCTGAGAAACCATGTTTAAATTAGGCTTTGGTAGTGGGTTTATATTTCTAGGTAGGTTTTTTTTTTTTTTTGGTCTTTTTGTCTTTTCTAAGGCTGCACCCACAGCATATGGAGGTTCCCAGGCTAGGGCATCTAATCAGAGCTGTAGCCGCCGGCCTACGCCAGAGCCATAGCAACGCCAGATCCAAGCTGTGTCTGCGACCTACACCATAGCTCACGACAATGCTGGATCCTTAACCCACTGAGCGAAGCCAGGGATCAAACCCGAAACCACATGGTTCCTAGTCGGATTCGTTAACCACTGAGCCATGATGGGAGCTCCCTCGACAGGAACTCCCTCTAGGTAGATTTTGTTTATGAAGTAGTTATATAAGATTTAGCAATTATATTTACCATAAGGCAGTTATTTTGTTTTTTAATTTTCTTTTTGAAATAAGTTAATGATTTGATCTTAATCATGATGAAATGAAATATAAGAAAAAATAAAAGGTTGATTTACTTTATGTTGCCATGTATGTGTGCATGTGCATGTGTGTGGGGAAGGCTTAACCACTTAATTGTTAAAAAATGACTTAAGGTTTATATATTTAACTGTTTTTAACTAAATCATCAGATATTATGGTCAGAGGATATTGTCCCCCACTCCCACCCCCCCTTTTTTTTTTTTTTGATTTTTAGTGCTACACCAGGTCCCCAGGCTAGGGGTCCTATCGGAGCTGTAGCCACTGGCCTATACTACAGCCATAGCAACACTACATCCGAGCTGCATCTGTGACCTACACCACCGAGCTCATAGTAGTGCCAGATCCTTAACCCACTGAGCAAGCCCATGGATTGACCCTGTGTCCTCATGGATCCTGGTCAGATTGTTTCCACTGTGCCAAGAGAGGAACTCCTAAAATTGTCTCTTTTGAACTACCTTTCTTTTTTTTGACTTTGCCTGTGGCATGTGAAAGCTCCTGGGCCAGGGATCAAACCCACACCACAGCAGCTACCTGGGAAGCTATAGTGACAATGTCAGATCCTTAACTACAACTGAACTCTTAACTCGCTTTTTATTTTTATTTATTATATTTAGTTTTTTTGCTTTATAGGGCCATACCACGGCATATGGAGGTTCCCAGGCTAGGGGTTGAATTGGAGCTGCAGCTGCCAGCCACAGCCACAGCCACAGCAACGCCAGATCCCAGCTACATCTGCGACCTATACCACAGCTCCCAGCAGTGCTAGATCCTTCACCCTCTGAGCGAGGCCAGGGATCAAACCTGCACCCTCATGGTTCCTAGTTGGATTCCTTAACTGCTGCACCATGATGGGAACTCTCTGGCTAGCTTTTAAATGAAAATATTTTTATTATAATAATAATAATTCACATAGGAGTGGAAGCTCACAGGCAGATTATTCTCCTTATTGTTATATCTGGGTCTATTTCACAGCCACTTTCTCACCTTGAATAGGTATTTGCTTTATTTATCTTTTAAACTTACAAGTATTTTTCCAGGCAATATTTTGAATGAATTTACTTTTTGAAACAACATCTGTACGTAGTTTAAAAGTTAGTTTCAAAAGGTTTATAGTGGAAAAATAGCAGTCCCATATACCACCCTTCTGAATCCCCTGGTTCCACTTCCTAAGTAGACTTCCTAAGTAGAAACACTTTCATCTCTTACAAAGATTTTTTGTGTTTACCTTCATTTTATAGATAACATGTTTATATATCTACTTAGTCACTTGAGATGTCAGTTTACATTTTTGTTTTTTTAACAAAATTTAATTAAGACAAAATAACATACAAAAACTACCAAATTCACAAGTTACAAAAGGTGTACAGGCCATCCCTGTCATCCTACCACCCAGTTTTTCTCCCTGGAAATATATTCCCTCTTCTTCTTCTTCCTCTTTTTTTTGGGGGAGGGCTGCACACGAGGTGTATCGAAGTTCCCAGGCCAGGGGTTGAATCGGAGCTGTAGCTGCTGGCCTACACAACAGCCTCAGCAACATAGGATCCGAGTCACATCTGCGACCTATACCGCAGCTCATGGACATGCCAGATCTTTAACACACTGAGTGAGGCCAGGGATCAAATCCACGTGCTCGTGGATACTAGTTGGGTTCGTTACCACTGAGCTACAATGGGAACTCCTTATTTTTTATATATATAAATATTTTATATGTATATTTATATATATCTTCAGAGCAGTGGTTGTCAAAATGTGGTCCCTGTTTTCTGGAGGGAGTCTTAAAATGTTTCAAATCATCTGTTGGGTTGAAACTATTTCATAATAATACTAAGTTCTTCTTTGCTACTTAACTAGGTTAACATTTGGAGTGATGGTGCAAACACAGTGATAGGTAAAACTGCTGACCCTGCAGTGCATATCAAGACAGTAGCAAAAGTTGTACTTATAGACATATTCTTCATCACTATACATTTCCACTTGGAAAAAAGATTGGTTTCATTTAAGAATGGCCTCCATGAAGCAGTAAAGCTTGTTAATTTTGTTAATCTTGACTGTAGAGTACATGTCTTTTTAATATTTCATGTAACATAATAAGATTAAGACACTGCTGCTGCATACTGAAGTATGATGCTTGTCTAAAAAATAATTGGTTGAGTTGGGAGCTGAGTTAACAAACTAGTTCCTTTTTTATGAAACGTTATTTTTATTTGAAAGAACGACAAACTATAGTTATTTAAACTTGGGTATTTGTACATATTTTCTCAAAAATAAGTGAAGTAAGCCTGTCATTTCAGGGAAGACAATGAACAGAATTTATTGCCAAGATAAAAATTAAGGCTTTCAAGCAAAAACTAGAATTTTGGAAAACGTATCTGCCAGTTGGCAACCTCTCAGGATCTTGCTGGTGAAATTGATGGTGATATTAACAAATGTGATTTTTTTTTTCTTTACTGTTTTATAATGAAATGTGTCAATGTTTGGAAGATGTGCATAACTTCGGTGGACCAACTTTTTTCAAATGATCAGTGCATAATATTATAAAATCATGCTGTGGGTGAAAGATCTACTTAAAATGCGAAATAGGAGTTCCTGTCGTGGCTCAGTGGTTAACAAATCTGACTAGTGGCCGTGGGGTTGTGGGTTTGATCCATGGTCTCACTCGTTAGGTTAAGGATCCGGCGTTGCTGTGAGCTGTGGTGTAGGTCACAGACGCAGCTTAGATCCTGCATTGCTGTGGCATAGGCTGGCAGCTGCAGCTCTGATTCGACCCCTGGACTGGGAACTTCCGTATGCCATGGATACGGCCCTAAAAAGACAAAAAGACCAAAAAAAAAAGCAAGATCAATAGATTTTTAAATAAAGTGCTCTGAGAAGTTTCACTGAGTGCTTTCAGATTCTTCCCTGCAACTAACCTTTGCAAATTACCCTTAAGTTTTAGCTTCATATCAAAGAATAATATTCACACTTATCTGAAACATTCCTCCCTTTTTCACCTGTATGTTGTGTGAAACTGGATTTTTGTATTAGATTGAATACTGAAGCAGATATAAGAATCCAGACTTCTCTATTATAGATATTTGCCAAAGTGTAAAGCAGTGACACTTTCACTAATTTTTTTGCAAGATATATTCATAAATGTTACTTACTAACATGTAATGGGTTTACTATTGCTGTTTTTTTTTTTTTTTTTTTTTGTAATTTTATTTTTAGGGCTGCACCTGTGGCATATGGACATTCCCAGGCTAGGGGTCCAATTGGAGCTGTAGCCTCTGGCCTGCGCCACAGCCACAGCAACGCTGGATCCTTAACCAATCCTTGATCCACTGAATGAGGCCAGAGATGGAACCTGCCTCCTCATGGATACAAGTCAGATTCATTTCTGCTGAGCCACAAAGGGAACTCCAAGACTTTTTTCTTTCTTTTCTTCCTTCCTTCCTTCCTGCCTTCCTTTCTCTCTCTCTCTCTCTCTCCTCTCGCTTGCTTGCTTTGTAAGGCTGAACCCAAGGTATATGGAGGTTCCCAGGCTAGGGGTCACATTGGAGCTACAGCTCCTGGTCTATGCCAGAGCCACAGCAACACCAGATCCAAGCTGCATCTGCGACCTATGCCACAGCTCATGGCAACGCTAGATCCTTAACCCACTGAGTGAGGCCAGGGTTCGAACCCGCAATCTCATGGTTTCTAGTCAGATTCATTTCCACTAAACCACGGCAGGAACTCCAAGACTTTTTCTACTTTAACAGCTATGTTCTTTAATAAAAAGTAGTTTTATTAAGAAAATGTGATGAAAGACTTAATACAGAACATCTACAGAATGTGGTTCATCATCCTGGATTTGATTGTATTCTCTGAAATAAAATCACATTTCTTTAAAGACCTACATATAGGAATGGATAAAACTGGCCATTTTATTTTCATAACCATCTTCCTGCCTGCCATTCTTCTGATAAGCTTTTATCTTTATTCTTCACTTGAGAAAATCTTATTTTTAAGGACCAACTCTTAAACTTTTGTAGTTCCTCCTCTAGAATCAATAGCCTTCACTTTTTTTTTTTTTGTATTATTTGGTCCTTTTCTTATCCTGTAGCAATTATTTCATTTTATTAGAACTTGAGCACTCCCCCACTATGGAGGCTAAGTTTTGAAAATCTCCATGGTAAAGAGTAGAAATTGTGATTGAGTAATTTAATAATCTTATATATCAATATGGTCATGGGAACCAAAGTCTTGAGTGAATATGTGAATGCCTTCATAACTATTCATTTAGTTAAAAAAGAGCTACCAAACCCATCCACTTACAACAGAATTAAAATCCAGGTGTTTGTTTCAGACCATAGACAAGTCACTTAACTTCTGTAGTCCTTAGTTCCCTAGAAATAATAGTTTTTAGTGAGGATAAAATGAAATAAAAAACATGGCACATAGTTCCTTACAGACCTTACCTGATCTGACCCTTGATGAGCTCTGATCCCATTGTATGCCATCTTTCTTTCTTCCCACTCTCCTTTTTGTTCTTTTGCATGTTAGGCCTACTCCTGCCACATGATCTTTCCTTACTATTTCCTCTTCTAGGAATGTTCATCCTCTAGAACTGTATGGCATGTCTGGTTCCTTCTTGGGATTCATGTCTTTAGCTTCTTAGCAAAGAGTCTTTCTCTTTTTTTTTTTGCAGAGAGTCTCTTGATGGTCAGCATTTACCGTTTATTTCCTTAAATATAGTACCTCTTTCTAAAATTATCTTGTTTATTTATTTGTATACTTATATCTTGTTGGTCCTCATTTGCATGCAATTTCCACAAGAAACTCTGTGTATTCTGTTCACTGCTGCTGATCCCAGTGCTTAGAATGGTGCTCAGCTTGTAATGGGCTCTCAAAAATATTTATTGAGGAGTTCCCGTCGTGGCGCAGTGGTTAACGAATCCGACTAGGAACCATGAGGTTGCGGGTTCGGTCCCTACCCTTGCTCAGTGGGTTAACGATCCGGCGTTGCCGTGAGCTGTGGTGTAGGTTGCAGACACGGCTCGGATCCTGCGTTGCTGTGGCTCTGGTGTAGGCCGGTGGCTCCAGCTCCGATTCAACCCCTAGCCTGGGAACCTCCATATGCCACGGCAGCGGCCCAAAGAAATAGCAACAACAACAACAAAAGACAAAAAGACAAAAAAAAAAAAAAAAAAAAAAATATTTATTGAATGACAGCAATACATAAGTAAATGGAGGCTAATATCTTATCAGTGATATTGTATCTTCCAAAATATTAATAATCTATGTAAAATTGCTTTCTGTTACCTGGGTATCGTTTCTAAGTCCTTATCTGATTTCACATGCTTTGGATAGAAAAAGTTTGGATGGCCCAACTTGTGTTTATCATGCTAGAACTTGGTTAATGTTTCTGAAACCATTTTCCTAGACCTGCATTTACTCATATTATTTCAGTGTGAGTGAATATTTTTCCTCATAGATAGCAGTTCTGGGTAACAGTTCTAAGGCCTGAACTTAACTTTTCAGTCATCTTTCCTTTATCTTGAATAAATTTCACTTTAAAAGATTTTTTGGGAGTTTCCGTTGTGGCGCAGTGGTTAACGAATCCGACTAGGAACCATGAGGTTACGGGTTCGGTCCCTGCCCTTGCTCAGTGGGTTAACAATCCGGCGTTGCCGTGAGCTGTGGTGTAGGCTGCAGACGCGGCTCGGATCCCGCTTTGCTGTGGCTCTGGTGTAGGCCGGTGGCTACAGCTCCGATTCAACCCCTAGCCTGGGAACCTCCATATGCCGTGGGAGCGGCCCAAAGAAATAGCAGAAAGACAAAAAAAAAAAAAAGAGAGAGAGATTTTTTTTTGTTTTTCTCCCATCGTCTTTACTGATCCTCATTTGCCTCTTTTTCAGTTGGCAATTTGTTCTTCCCCAACTGAAAGAACTCACAGTTAATGTATACTGAAACCAGAATTCTAAAGATTGCCCTAAAAGTATATAAGTAAATATTTGTAGGCTAGGCTTAACATGTATGTGAATCCATATTAGGGCTAGAATTACTGTATTTATCTAGACTGTGACATTCTTTGGAACAGGGTGGCATCTTTTTTTTGTTGTTGTTACTCAGTGAATTTTATTACATTTATAGTGGTACAACGATCATCACAACCAAATTTTATAGCATTTCCATCCCAAACCTTCAGTACATCCCCCCACCCCCCTAGCCTGTCTCATTTTGGAAACCATAAGTTTTTCAGTCTGTGAGTCAGTATCTGTTCTGCAAAGAAAGTTCATTGTGTCCTTTTTTTTAGATTCCACAGTGAGTGATAGCATTTGATGCCGGTATCTCATTGTCTGACTGACTTCACTTAGCATGATAATTTCTGGGTCCATCCATGTTGCTGCAAATGCCTTATTTCTTTCCTTTTAATGGCTGAGTAATAGTCCATTGCATATATATACCACATCTTTTTTTTTATCCACTCTGTTGATGGGCATTTAGGTTGTTTCCATGTCTTGGCTATTGTATATAGTGCTGCAGTGAACATGGGAGTACATGTGTCTTTTAGAGTCATGGTTTTCTCTGGATGGATGCCCAGGAGTGGGATTGCTGGATCAGATGGTAATTCTATTTTTAGTTTTGAGGAGTCTCCATAATGTTTTCCATAATGGTTACACCAATTTATATCCCCACCAACAGTGTAATAGGATTCCCTTTTCTCCACACCCTCTCCAGTGCTTATTATTTGTAGACTTTTTGATGATGGCCATTCTGGCTGGTGTAAGGTGGCACCTCATAGTGGTTTTGATTTGCATTTCCCTAGTAATTAGTGATGTTGAACATATTTTCATGTGTTTTTTGGCCATCTGTATGTCTTCTTTGTAGAATCATCTGTTTAGATCTTCTGCCCATTTTTTTGTTGGGGTTGTTTGTTTTTTTTTGGTATTGAGCTGCGGAAGATGTTCATAAATTTTGGAGATTAATCCCTTGTCAGTCGCTTCGTTTGCAGATATTTACTCCCATTCTGTGGGTTGTCTTTTCATTTTGTTTAGGGTTTCCCTTGCTGTGCAGAAACTTTTAAGTTTAATTAAGCCCCATTTGTTTATTTTTGTTATTATCACCATTACTCTAAGAGGTGGATCTGAGAAGATGTTGCTGTCTGTGGTTTATGTCGGAGAGTGTTTGGCCTATGTTTTCCTCTAAGAGTTTTATGGTGTCTGATCTTATATTTAGGTCTTTAATCCATTTTGAGTTTATTTTTGTGTATGGTGTTAGGAAGTATTCTAATTTCATTCTTTTACATGTGTTCTAATTTCATTCTTTAAGGTCTTTCATCCATTTTGAGTTTATTTTTGTGTATGGTGTTAGGAAGTGTTCTAATTTCATTCCAGTTTCCCCAGCACCACTTTTAGAAGGGGCTGTCTTTTCTCCATTGTATATCCTTGCCTCCTTTGTCATAGATTAGTTGACTGTAGGTGCATGGGTTTAATTCTGGGCTTTCTATCCTGTTCCACTGATCTGTAATTCTGTTTGTGCCAGTACCATATGGTTTCGGTGACTGTAGCTTTTTAGTATAGTCTGAAGTCAGGGAGCCTGATTCCTGTAGCTCCGTATTTCATTCTCAGGATGTCTTTGGCTATTCTGGGTCTTTTGTGCTTCCAAACAAACTTTAAAATATTTTATTCGAGTTCTGTGAAAAATGTCCTTGGTAATTTGATAGGGATTGCATTGAATCTGTAGATTGCTTTGAGTAGTATAGTCATTTTGATAATATTGACTCTTCCAGTCCAAGAGCATGGTATGTCTTTCTATTTGTGTCATCTTTGATTTCTTTCATCAGCATCTTATAGTTTTTAGAGTACAGGTGTTTTGTCTCTTTAGGTAGGTTTATTCCTAAGTATTTTATTCTTTTTGATGCCATGTGTGGTAAATGGGATTATTTCCCTAATTCCTCTTTCTGATCTTTTGTTGTTAGTATATAGAAGTGCAGTCAGTTTCTGTGTATTAATTTTGTATCCTGTGACTTTGCCAAATTCATTGATGAGCTCTAACAGTTTTCTGGTAGCATCTTTAGGATTCTCTAGGTATAGCACGTCATCTGCAAATAATGATAGTTTTACTTCTTCCTTTCCAATTTGGATTCCTTTTATTTCTTTTACTTCTCCAATTGCCATGGCTAGGACTTCCAAAACTATGTTGAAGAGTAGTGGCAAAAGTGAACATCCTTATCTTGTTCCTGATCTCAGTGGGAATTCTTTCACCTTTTCACCATTGAGAATGATGTTAGCTCTGGGTTTGCCATATATGGCCTTTATTGTGATGAGGTAGGTTCTCTCTATGCCCATTTTCTGAAGGGTTTTTATTAGAAATGGGTGTTGGATTTTGTCAAAGGCTTTTTCTGCATCTATTGAGAGGATCTTATGGTTTTTATTCTTCATTTTATTTATGTGGTGTATCACACTGATTGATTTACAGATATCACTGATTGATTTGCAGATATTGAAGAATCCTTGCATCCCTGGGGTAAATCCCACTTGATCATTATGTACAATCCTTTTAATGTATTGTTGGATGTGGTTTGCTAGTATTTTGTTGAGGATTTTTGCATCTATGTTCATCAGTGAAATTGGGCTGTAATTTTCTTTTTTTTTTTTTTTTTTTTTCCTTTTTGTCATTTCTTGGGCCACTCCCGCAGCATATGGATGTTCCCAGGCTAGGGTTCAAATCGGAGCTGTAGCCACCGGCCTATGCCACACCCACAGCAACGCGGGATCCGAGCTGTGTCTGCAACCTACACCACAGCTCACGGCAATGCTGGATCTTTAACCCACTGAGCAAGGGCAGGGATCGAACCTGCAACCTCATGATTCCTAGTCAGATTCGTTAACCATTGCACCACGACGGGAACTCCTTAACTATCTTCTTAATTATCACCTTGAGCAGTGACTGAGAGAAAATATCTAGAAAAGGTTTGTTGAATAAAGTGTACCAGTTTGTAAATCCTTGGTTTCCTCAAACCAGTGTCCTAGAATTGTTTAAGAGCCTGCTGTTTTTGTTTTCTTTCCATGAGCATTTTCACTTGCTATGTGGATGCACAGATTCAAGGAAGACAGTAATGTCATTTAGTCCAGATAACTTTGGAAATCCCTAAAGTTGCCCGTAAAACATGAAATACCAGCGTACAAGTCTCTAAAAGTCCAACACATCCTGTTTTTTCTTCATTTTTGGAACAGATCAAATTTCATTGTTAAATAGCAGATGAAGTAGTAGGCTGTGTTTATGGTCCATGTTGTGGGAAAAATAAATGGCTCTAAACATTAGATTCTGACAGCACAGCAAGATGCTCATATCATGAAAGGCACATGGGCAGTGAGACCAACTAGCGAGAGTAAAATGTTACCTTTTTGTGTTCATTCTTGCCGTGAAATCCTTGGGCAGAATAGCAAGCATAATCTATATGGTTTAAATTAATTTTTCTTGTCTTCATATAGTTGAATTCATATGAATGTGCTCTCTATCTGGAGATGTTCCCCCATCCAATTTTCAGTATGCCTTTACCTTCAGTCATTAAATGTCAGGGACTTTTCCTGGTTATTCTCTTATGACTCTTTTTCTCATTCTTTACAACATACTCTTTAATTAATATTTTCTAGGTTACATATTTGATCTAGATTACATAGATAGAGCAAAAAACAACTTTTATCTCAATAAACTTTTTTTTTTTTGTCTTTTTTAGGGCCACACCTGCAGCATATGGAGGTTCCGAGGCTAGGGGACCAATCAGAGCTACAGCTGCCAACCTAGGCCACAGCCACACAGCATCAGATGCGAGCCGTGTCTGTGAATTGCACCATAGCTCATGGCAACACTGGATCCTTAACCCACTGATCAAGGCCAGGAATTGAACTCGAAACCTCATGGTTCCTAGTCGGATTCGTTTCTGCTGCACTACGATGGGAACTCCTCAGTAAACTTTTTGTATTTCATTCAGGGAGAAATTGTTCCCTTGGGCTTTTTTTTTTTTTTTTTTTTTCTCTTTTTAGGGCTACACCAGTAGCATATGGAGGTTCCCAAGCTGGGGGGTGAATTGGAGCTGTAGCCCCTGGCCAACGCCACAGCCACAGCAACGCCAGATCCGAGCTGCATCTGTGACTTACACCACAGCTCACGGCAACATGAGCTTTCAAATATAAAACTATGTTTCAAACATATTTCCAACATAAAAAGAATTCCCTATCACCTAGATTCTGCAACTAATGTGGTTTGTTTTTTTTTTTGCTTTATCATATAATCATTCCATCTATCCATTCCTCTGACTATCCATCAGTCAAGGTTAGTGGTATGCGTGGTGTTTTGCTTGCTTTTGTATTTTAAGTTGCAGACATCAGTGCATTTTACCCCTAAACAAATTAACTTCCATGTCATTAACTAGAATTGAGTACTGGTTTACAGTTTTTTTTTGAAGTAAAATTTACATGTAGCAAAATGCACAAATCTTAAGTGTTTCATTTAAGTTTTGCTAAATGTTTGCATTTGTTTAACCCAGACCCTTATGAAAAAAAAGATCATTACCATTACTTCAGAAAAGTTCACTCATGCACCTCCTATTCAGTCCTTTTCTCATAGCCTTTGTGGAACACAGCCACTCTTTTAATTTTTTTTTATCTTAGATTAAATTTGCCAGATCTAGAACTTCACATAATGGAATCATATAGATAGATAGATAGACACTTCTTATCTGATTTCTTTCCTTTACCAGGATGTTTTTAAGATTCACCTATAATGTTATTTGTATCAGTATTTCCTTCTTTGCTGTTACCGTTGCTGTTTGGTATCCCATTGTATCTATATATTATAATTTGTTTATCCTTTCACTTGTTGGAAATGCATTTTTCCCAAATTTTTTTTTTCTTCTGTCTTTTTGTCTTTTTAGGGGTGAACTCACAGCATATGGAGGTTCCCAGGCAAGGGGTCAAATTGGAGTTGTAATTGCCCATGCCACAGCCACAGCAATGCCGGTTCGGAGCAGTGTCTATACCCCACACCACAACTCACAGCAATGACAGGTCCTTAACCCACCAAGCAAGGCCAGGGATCGAACCTGCAACCTCATGGTTCCTAGTTGGATTCGTTTCTGCTGCGCCACCACAGGAACTCCCTCTGTGATCTGTTTTGAGTTAATTTTGGAGTATGGTGTGAGGTTGGGGTTGAGATTTTTTCCCCACATGCTATACCAGTTGTTCTGCTACCATTTGTTGAAGACTTACTCTTTCCGTATTATCTTGGCACTCTTGTTGAAAATCATTTGATGATATGTGAGAGGCTATTTCTGGAGTTTCCAGTCTATCTTTATGATGAGAGCACCCTTTTTTGATATGGTTGGGTTTTTTTTTTTTTTTTTTTTTTTTGGCTTTTTGCTATTTCTTTGGGCTGCTCCTGCAGCATATGGAGGTTCCCAGGCTAGGGGTCGAATCGGAGCCGTAGCCGCCAGCCTACTCCAGGGCCACAGCAACGCGAGATCCGAGCCGTGTCTGCAACCTACACCACAGCTCACGGCAACGCCGGATCATCAACCCACTGAGCAAGGGCAGGGACCGAACCCGCAACCTCATGGTTCCTAGTCGGATTCGTTAACCACTGCGCCACGACAGGAACTCCCGTTATGGTTGGGTTTTAATCTGTCATCTTGCTGTCTGTTTTCTATTTGTTGCATCTGTTCTACGTTCCTTTTTGCCTCCTGCTTCTCTTGGCCCCTTTAAGCTTGAGGTTTTTTTTGTTGTTTTCGGTTTGTTTGTTTTCTTACTGTACCTGCAGCATATGGAAGTTGCCAGATCAGGGATTAACCTGCACCCACAGCAATAACCTGGGCTGTTGCAGTGACAGCACCAGAAACTTTTTTTTTTTTTTTTTTTGTCTCTCTTTTTGCTATTTCTTGGGCCGCTCCTGCGGCATATGGAGGTTCCCAGGCTAGGGGTCGAATTGGAGCTGTAGCCACCGGCATACACCAGAGCCACAGCAACGCGGGATCCGAGCCGCGTCTGCAACCTACACCACAGCTCACGGCAACGCTGGATTGTTAACCCACTGAGCAAGGGCAGGGACCGAACCCGCAACCTCATGGTTCCTAGTCGGATTCGTTAACCACTGTGCCACGACGGGAACTCCAGCACCAGAAACTTAACACACTGGGTCTCAAGGAACTCCTGAGCTTGAGTTTTTTAAGTTTTTTTTTTATTTTTCAGTGTTCGATTTTGTTCCCACTGTTGGTTTATTAGCTATACTTGTTTTATTTTTACCTTTTGTGGTCTCTAGGATTTACACTATGTATCTTTAACTTTTTATAGTCTACCTTCAAGGAATAATAGACTATTTCATGGATAATGTGAGAAACTTAAAACAGTCTACTTATACTTGCTCTTCTTCTGTGCTTTGTGTTGTTATTATTACCAGATTTTACTTTTATATGTTATTAGTTTTGGGGGGATTTCTTTGTTCAAATTTTAGGGTTATAACTAGAGAGAAGGTGAGTATCTCCATGAGGGAAGAGGCTAGTGGAATTCACTTTATTTTTTCTACTTTTGTAGAAGTGACCAGATGGTGATGATTTATGAAGAAGTCTTTAAAATTTGATAAATTTCAGACCAGAAACTTTTGATATTCGAGGCTAAAAAAAAGATGGTTGTGTCATATATTCTTTTTATAGAACTAGACCAAAGTTAGAAACTTGGAGCATTTGTATCCAAATATCTCTGAATATTGCCCAGTTACTTACTTTAGGCATATTACTCAATGAAAAATGTTCTAAAATTTCCTCCCCTGTGTTTTTAATCTGTATATAAGGTAAACTTAGTAGTATTTTATGTTTATTACAGTTTCTGTTTTTAAGTGATTTTTCTCATCTCTTTCTAGACTTTATTTTTGGATCCTGATTTTGTCATTTAGTTTATATGTAATCTTTTTTCAGCTTTCCGTTACTTGAGACTATGGTGAGCATTCCTTTTATGCCTTCATGTGAAATCATGGTGAAAAACAGATTTTTGGAATGTTGTTGTTGTTTTGTTTTCTTTTTTGGCGGCCGCACCTGCAGCATATGGAAGTTCTCAGGCTGGGGCTTGAATTGGAGCTGCCGCTGCCAGCCTACACCACAGCCACAGCAACCCCAGATCCGAGCCACATTTGTAACTTAGACCACAGATCACAGCAACACTGGATCCTTAACCCACTGAGCCAGGCCAGGGATCAAACCTGCATCCTAATGGATAGGATGGTTTGTGACCTGCTGAGCTACAAGGGGAACTCCAAACGTACAGTTCTTATCACCCTCTGAAGGGTAATGAAGTTGAAACTGTGCTAACTGATGAGAATGGTAGGGAGCTTGGTGTTAATATTGTATATTAAGGGAGAACATAGAGCTTTAGTTCTTGTGAAGTAGATTCCTCCATTATTAAGTTGGAACAAATTCTGGGGGAAATCTTGTAAGTCTGTGGATATTTGTCTCTTCTTTCATATACTGAAACTTATCCCAAAAACTCATCTTGTTTTCCCCTTTCTTTTTAACAGTAATTGTAGACAAATAGTTGTTTGAAGTGGAATGATGTCTTTGTCTTTCAAGTAACTGGTTTTAAAAATTTTATAGGTGTACTTCATCATTAAGTATGTGGTTCATTCAGAGAACTTCTGCCATGGAAAATAGGGTAATAAAGTCTCATTTCTTCCCATTTCACCGTTTTTCCTCTTATTCCTGGAAAACCTTTCCTGGTACAGCCTCCCATTCAGAATTGAATTAGGTTCTATTCCAGTTTGTTTCAATGCATAACTCTTTCATGGCACTCACTGTATTTTAATTTCCCACTGTTGTGTTTCCCTACCTGCTAGACTATAGTTTCTTAAGAACAGGTCTATGTCTTATCTTTGTCTTTTCAATATTTGGAACAGTCTAGCACATTTAAAATACTCAGGAAATGTTTATTGCATGGGGTATGCATTTACTGGGGTATTCATTTACTAGGGCTTCCATAGTAAAATACCACATGTTGGGTGGCTTAAACAACAAAAATCTATTTTTTCAAAGTTCTAGAGAATAGCTTTTTTTTTAATTTTTTTAAGGGCCACTCCCTCTGCATATGGAGATTCCCAGGCTAGGGGTCGAATCAGAGCTACAGCTGCTGGCCTGCAACACAGCCACAGCAACACCAGATCTGAGCTATGTCTGTGACCAACACCACAGCTCACAGTAACGCCGGATCTCCTTAACCCACTGATCGAGGCCAGGGATTGAACCTGCACCCTTATGGTTCCTAGTCAGATTCGTTTCCGCCACACCACGACAGGAACTCCAGTTCTGAAGATTAGAAGTTGAAGAAAAAGTTGTGGACAGGTTTGGTTTCTCCTAAAGCTTCATTCCTTGATTTGCAGATGGTCACCTTTCTATTGTATCCTCATGTGCATGGTCTTTGTGTCTCTGTTAGTGACTAGATTTCTTCTTTTTACAGAGGTCACCAGTCAAATTGGATTAGGGCCCACTCATTTGACCTCATTTAACATTAATTCTTTAAAGGCCATATGTATAGTCACATTCTGAGATACTGAGGTCTAGGATTTCAACATACAAATTTTGAGAGGACACAGGTTAGTCCATAACACATGTAGTCTTTGATTTGGCATACATTCCGACTAAAGGGAATTTGCTATAGCCCAACACCAAACCAAGGTTATTCCTAGTTTAAGAACAAATAGCTTAATTCTAGTGCTTTATGTGAATTTCCATTTAGACATTAAATGATTTAATGATTAAGAGCCTCAGTTTGGGTTTGCCAAATGTTTTTTCATTGGTTTGACTGGGGTTCTAAGTTTTGGGAAGAATACCACAGAGGTGAAGTACCCTTGTTAGCAACATGATTTATAATTGATTATATTAACCTTGATCACCTGGCCAAGGTAGTGTTTGCCAGGTTTCTCCACTATAAGGTTACTCCCCTTTCCCTTTTTTTTTTTTTAAGCAAGTCGCTAAATGGGAACAGATTGTTAAGTTCCAACTTCTTGAAGGGATGGCTCTACAATAATCATTTGGAATTTTCTGTAAAGGAGGTTTATCTTTGTGCTCCCACTTATTTATTTATTTGATCATTTATTTATATCATTGTGAACTAAATGAATATTTATGTCATACTTTGGGTTAGAATTTAGTACTGTGTTATTTATTTTGTTGCCACAACTGTTCTAGCTTTGGTCATTGGGAGGTTTCAGTTTGGCTCCAGTGTCCCTTTGACATACTACTATCCTTTTATGTTTTGTATTCTTTACTTCTCGGCACTATAAGATGCTCCAGGCTTGTCTTCTGTTTTTCTTGCCATAGTTCTAATATCAGCCATTCCTCCAAGGAGCCCTGGTTCCTTTTGTTGGTGAATGGTATTAAAAGTCAAAATCTGGGTGCTGGGTCCTAGTGCCCTTTTTACCTTTTTACTCTCCAGTTTCTATGCAAAATGTGGAAAGTCTGAACCTGGATATTTGGATGAATAATGGAGGGGTTATAGCATCACACATTTGTATCATAATACTCATAGTATCTATGTATGCTTGACTTTGTCTTCATAAAAACAGCTTTTAAAAAATACTTCTAAGTATTTCAAAAAAGACAAAGTTAGAAAGCTTTAAGGAATGTTTGCTTGTTTGGGGGCAGACGAATAGGGAAAAGTCATTAGATTCTCCTACTTTATTTTGAACTTCAGAAGAAAAACTCTCTTTGGATGCAAAAAAGAAGGGTATCATCAGAAAATCTGCCGTAGACAAAGAAGTGTGAGAACTGCTGACTGGAATTGCAGACTTCCTAGAGCCTGTTCCTCTTCATCATCCTTATCATCCCCATTATCATTGCTGTCATTAATAATATTAGTTATTATTTTGCCATAACTACGGTTACTCCAGTCTTTTCTTCAATGCTGGAGTTAAAAATTTTTTATTATTATTATGTTTTAATGGCTGTACCTATGTCATATGAAAGTTCCTGGGCCAGAGATCAAATCTGAGCTACAGCTGTGACCTACACCACAGCTGCAGCAATGCCAGCTCCTTAACCTACTGTGTAGGGCTGGGGATTGAACCTGAGCCTCTGCAGTGACCTGAGCTGCTGCAGTAGGATTCTTTTTTTATATTTATTTTTTTTTATAGCTGCTCCTTCGGCGTATGGAAGTTCCCAGTCTAGGGGTCAAATTGGAGCTGCAGCTGCAGACCTAGGTTACAGCCACAGCAACACTGGATCTGAGCTGCATCTGTGACAAAGCTGTGTCGGCTTGCAGCAAAGTCCAGATCCTTAACCTGCCTAGTGAGGCCAGGGATCAAACCCACATCCTCATGGACACTATTTTGGATTCTTAATCTACTGAGCCAAAACAGGAACTGCTGCAGTTGGGTTCTTAACCTGCTGTGCCACATCAGGAACTCCTGGAATTTTATTTTATTTTTTTAACATAGAAGTCATTTACAAATAATTTGCAGACAGGACAGGCAAAGGATGAGGGATGCTGGAGGCGCTTTCCAGTTGCTTTGGCTAGAGTTTTGGTTTTTAAATAATGGAAATTGGAGGTTTTAAAGCTGTTTCTGCCTTGAAACTTTATTAAATGTTTTAGAAAATGAATAGACCTGGGTCACGGAAAGAGTTTATTGTTAGATTCTCATGGAAAACCTGATTTGAAATGGCAGTTGTAGCTCTAAGAAAAGGTTTTAATCAGAACAGCAGAGTTTATCCTTGTCATAACAGTTGAAGAAAGAGCCAGTGATATTCATAAGGTTTTCTTTTCTTTTTTTTTTTTTAGGGCTGTACCTGTGGTGCATGGAGGTTCCCAGGTTAGGGGTCTAATCGGATCTGTAGCTGCTGGCCACAGCCACAGCCGCGCCAGATCAGAGCCACGTCTGCGACCTACACCACAGCTCATGGCAACGCCGGATCCTTAACCCACTGAGCAAGGCCACAGATGGAACCTGCAACCTCATTGTTCCTAGTCGGATTTGTTTCCACTGCGCCGTGACGGGAACTCCCATAAGGTTTCTTCTCAATTTCTTGATTTTTAAAAATTGTGTGGTTCAGCCCTTGTCATCCTACTTACATTCAGCAACTTAGATCTTAAATTGACACCCACTAGGGACCAAAGTTTTTAAATAACAAACCTGAACCTCTCACTCCTTTTTATTTTCCTATTTTTAAAATTTTTCTATTATTTTGCTATATAAATTTCTCAAAATAATAAAGAATAACGATAAAACATTATAGATAAGATAGAAGTCACATGTGTTTTCCTTATTTTGAAGAAACTCTTTGCATATTAGAGTTTCATAATACACACATTTTTGTAGGTTTCATACTTGGGTAGTTTCATATCTTCCAGGTATTTTGCATATTTTAAAATTTTATTCTTTTACCATTTTATGAATTTAAGTGCAGTTTATTATGCTGTTTACATTGTCTTATTTGTACATTTTCAATAAAAATAGAGATAATATTGGTTATAGTTGACGTGTTAACCATGTTAGTCTGGTAAGCAGCTAAAAACTGTTAACCGTAGTATTGTAAATATGTCTAAAATGTGCTATATACTTGTTTTACTGAGAACAGTGTTTTCTGGAAGAGTCAGAATCATAATTCTGAACATCAGGTTTTTTTTTTTTTTGCCCATGCCTGTGGCAGGTGGAAGTTCCCAGGCCAGGGATCCACCCTGAACCACAGAAGTGACCCGAGCCACTGCAGTGACAACAGTGGGTCCTTAACCTGCTGTGCTACAAGGGAACTCTGTGAACATCAGCTTTTATTCTGTGCTTTATTACAGTGTTGCTCTCAGAATCCGTTCACGTAGATAATGCTATTAAATCTAGGCAAACTCCTAGGTTTTTTGTTTTTTTTGTTTTTTGTCTTTTTAGGGCTGCACTCACGGCATATGGAGGGTTCCCAGGCTAGGGGTCAAATCGGAGCTGTAGCCATTGGCTTGCCTCACAGCCACAGCAATTCCAGATCGTGCTGCGTTTGTGACCTACACCACAGCTGACAGCAACGCTGGATCCTTAACCCACTGAGCGAGGCCAGGGATGGAGCTTGCGTCCTCATGGATACTAGTCAGATTCATTTCTGCCAAGCCATGATGGGAACTCCCAAACAGATAAATTTGTAGTTACTGGGACAAGTGTCTTAATTCTTCTGTCTTTTAATTTTTATTAGGTGGAGCCTCCAATATTCTGTCTGTTAGGCCTGTAATCCAGACAACTAAGCTTGTTAGTATTATATATAAAATAAAATAGTATCTGAATATTGAATTGCATATGCCTTTCCGATAATTATTTTGAACCTTCATAGAATCATTTTCCTTTAGGCTCTGTTCCCAAGAGTTGAAGTTGCTCGAAATCTGACCTCCAAATAAATGGAATATTTATCATTTATTATTGCCTTATGGAAAGAGAGAAGGGGAGTTATCATGATAAGACCTGAAGAATTTTTTATGTAAGGAAATTATAAATTACTGAATTATGAAAAATACCATATTTTTATTTTATTTTCCATGTCTGCCTTTGACTTTTTTTTTTCATTTCTTTTATAGTGATTTTTATTTTTTCCATTATAGCTGATTTACAGTGTTCTGTCAGTTTTCTACTGTACAGCGAGGGGACCCAGTCACACATACATGTATACATTCTTTTTTCTCACATTATCATACTCCATCATAAGTGACCAGATAATAGTTCCCAGTGCTATACAGTAGTATCTCATTGCTTGTCCATTCCAAAGGCAATAGTTTGCATCTATTAACCCCAAATTCCCAATCCATCCCACTCTCTCCCTCTCCTTCCTGGCAACCACAAGTCTGTTCTCCATATCCATGATTTTCTTTTCCATGGAAAGGTTCATTTGTGTAGTATATTAGATTCCACATATAAGTGATATCATCTGGTATTTGTCTTTCTCTTTCTGATTTATTTCACTTATTATGAGCGTCTCTAATTCCATCCATGTTGCTGCAAATGGCATTATTTCATTCTTTTTTATGGCTGAGTTGTATTTCATTGTCTATATATACCACATATTCTTAATGTCAGTGGACATTTAATTTGTTTCCATGTTTTGGCTATTGTGACTAGTGCTGCAGTGAACATGTGGGTGCATGTGTCTTTTTCAAGGAAAGTTTTGTCCTGATACATGCCCAAGAGTGGAATTGCTGGGTCATATGGTAGTTCTATGTGTAGTTTTCTAAGGTACCTCCATACTGTTCTCCATAGTGGTTGGACCAATTTACATTCCCACCAACAGTGCAAGAGGGTTCCCTTTTCTCCACACCCTCTCCAGCATTTGTTATTTGTGGACTTATTAGTGATGGCCATTCTGACTGGTGTGAGATGGTACCTCATGGTAGTTTTGATTTGCATTTCTCTAAAAATCAGGGATGTTGAGCATTTTTTCATGTGCTTGTTGGCCATCTGTATATCTTCTTTGGAGAAATGTCTATTCAGGTCTTTTGCCCATTTTTCTATTGGGTTATTGGCTTTTTTTGCTGTTGAGTTGTATAAGTTGTTTGTATATTTTAGAGATTAAGCTCTGGTCCGTTGCATCATTTGAAACTATTTTCTCTCATTCTATACATTGTCTTTTTGTTTTTTTCATGTTTTCCCCTGCTGTGCAAAAGCTTGTCAGTTTGATTAGGTCCCATTGTTTATTTCTGCTTTGATTTCTGTTGCTTTGGGCGACTGACTGAGAAAATATTTGTAAGGTTGATGTCAGAGAATGTTTTGCTTATGTTCTCTTCCAGGAGTTTGATGGTTTCTTGTCTTACATGTAAGTCTTTCAGCCATTTTGAGTTTATTTTTGTGCATGGTGTGAGGGTGTGTTCCAGTTTCATTGATTTACATGCAGCTGTCCAGTTTTCCCAGCAGCCCTTGCTGAAAAGACTGTCTTTTTTCCCATTTTATATTCTTGCCTCCTTTGTTGAATTGACCATAGGTGTCTGGGTTTATTTCTGAGTTCTCTGTTCTGTTCCATTGGTCTGTATGTCTGTTTTGGTACCACTACCACACTGTCTTGATGACTGTGGCTTTGTAATATTGCCTGAAATTTGGGAGAACTGTGCTTCCTGCTTGGTTTGTGTTCCTCAGGATTGCTTTGGCAATTCTAGGTCTTTTGTGATTCCATGCAAATTTTTGGATTGTTTATTTAGTTCTTTGAAAAATGTCATGGGTAATTTGATAGGGATTGCATTGGATCTGTAGACTGCTTTGGGTAATACATCTTTTTTCTACAATATAGTTTTTCTATCCCAGGAGCATGGAATATATTTCCATTTCTTTGAATCCTCTTTAATTTCCTTGATTAATGTTTTATAGTTCTCAGCATAGAAGTCTTTCACCTCCTTGGTCAGGTGTGTTCCCAGGTATTTGATTTTTTTGTGGTGCAATTTTAAAAGGTATTATATGTTTGTATTCCTTTTCTAATATTTCATTGTTAGTATACAGAAATGTGACTGATTTCTGAATGTTAATCTTATATCCTGCTACTCTAATGAACTTGTAGATCACTTCAAGGAGTTTTTGGGTGAGCCCTTAGGGTTTTCTATATATAGTATTATGCTCTTTTCATACAGTGACAGTTTTACTTCTTCTCTTCCAATTTGGATACCTTTTATTTCTTTTGTTTGTTTGATGACTGTGACTAGGACTTCCAATACTATGTTGATTAACATTGGTGAGAGTGGGCATCATCGTTTTGTTCCAGATTTTGGTGGGAAGGCTTTCACCTTTTCTCCATGGAGTATTATATTTGCTGTCGGTTTTTCGTAAATGGCTTTGATTATGTTAAGGTATGTTCCCTCTATACCCACTTTGTTAAGAGTTTTTATGATGAATGGATGTTAGACTTTGTTAAATGCTTTTTTTGCATCTATTGAGATGATCATGTGGTTTTTGACTTTTCTTTTGTTAATGTGGTGTATGATGTTGATTGATTTGCATATGTTGAACCGTCCTTGTGAACTTGGATGAATCCCACTTGGTCGTGGTGTATGATCTTTTTTATATGTTGTTGGATTCAGTTGGCTAAAATTTTGTTGAGAATTTTTGCATCTGTATTCATCAAAGATACTGGCCTGTAGTTTTCTTTTTTGGTGGTATCTGTCTGGTTTTGGTATTAGGGTGATGGTGGCATCATAGAATGTCTTTGGGGTGGTTCCTTCTTCAATCTTTTGAAAAAGTTTAAGAAGGATGGGTATAATTTCCTCTTTGTACGTTTGATGGAATTCGCCTGTGAAACCATCTTTATCTGGTCCTGGAGTTTTATTTGTAGGGAGCGTTTTTATTACATATTCAGTTTCATTTCTAGCGATTGGTCTGTTCAGTTGGTCTCTTTCTTCTTGATTCAGTTTTGACAGGCTGTAAGTCTCTAGAACGTTGACATTTCTTCTAGGTTGTCAGATTTGTTGGCATACAACTGTTTATGGTATTTTCTTATGTTTTTTTTTTTTTTGTATTTCTGCAGTATCCGTTGTGATTTCTCCTTTTTCATTTATTTTGTTTATTTGGGTTTTTTCTCCCCTCTTCTTGGTGAGTCTGGCCACAGGTTTGTCCATTTTGTTTACCTTTTGAGAGAACCAGCTCTTGGTGTTATTGATTTTTTTCTATTGTTTTTTGAATCTCTGTTTTATTGTTTTCCTCTTTGATCTTTATGATTTCCTTCCTTCTGCTGACTTTAGGTTTTGCTTGTTCTTCTTTTTCTAATTCATTTAGGTGATAGGTTAAGTTGTCGATTTGAGATTTTTCTTTTTTGAGGAAGGCCTGTATTGGTATGAATTTCCCTCTGAGCACTGCTTTTGCAGCCTCCCATAGATACTGAGTGGTTGTGTCTTATTATTTGTCTCAAGGTTTTTAAAATTTTTCTTCTTGATCTCCTCATTGACCCATTGGTTTTTTAGTAGCATGTTGTTTAGTCTCCATGTAGTTAGTTTTTTCTCATTTCTTTTCCTGTGGTTGATTTCTCCTTTCCTGCCATGTGGTCAGAGAAGATACTTAAAATAATTTCTATACTCTTAAATTTGTTGAGGTTTGCTTTGTGCCCCACCCAGTATGTGAGCAATCCTTAAGAATGTTACATGGGAACTTAAGAATGTATATTCTCATTTTTGGGGATGTAATGACCTGAAAATGTCAATTAAGTGTAACTTTTCCGTTGTGTCATCTAGGATCCCTGTTGCCTTATTGACTTTCTGTCTAGAGGATCTGTCCATTGACGTGAGTGGGGTGTTAAAGTCTCCTACTATGATTGTATTCCCATCAGTTTCTCCTTTCATGTCTGTTAGTATTTGTTGTAGGTATCTGGGTGCTCCCGTATTAGGGGCATATATATTGACGATTGTAATATCCTCTTCTTGACTGGATCCTTTTACCATTAAATAGTGTCCTTTTTTTGTCTTTCTTTATGGCCTTCATTTTAAAGTCTATTTTATCTGATATGAGTATTGCAACTCCTGCTTTCCTGTCTTGTCCATTGTCATGAAATATCTTTTCCCATCCCCTCACTTTCAATCTATATGTGTCCTTTGCCCTGAGGTGAGTCTCTTGTAGACAGCGGATTGTAGGTTTTTGCTTTTTTTTTTTTCCAATCTGCCACTCCGTGTCTTTTGATTGGAGCATTCAGTCCATTGACATTTAAGATAATTATGGGTAGATGTGTATTTATTGCCATTTTAAACCTTGTTTTCCAGTTGATTCTATGTTTCTCCTTTCTTCCTTTTTTTGGTCGAGTGATTGCCATTTGCTTTATGCTTGAGTACTTTTCTTTTTAGTTTTTGTGCATGTAATGTTAGTTTTGATTTGTGGTTGCCCTGTTTTTGTAAGTATGTTAACCCCTTCTTGTATCTGCTTGCTTTAGCCTGATAGTCATATAGGCTCAAACACATTATTAAAAAAAAAGTATGTATTTTCTTACTTTCCTTCCCTACATTCTGTGATTTTTGAGTTCTTTTTTAAGTTCTTGTTTGTTCTTTAACTGTTCCTTGTGTTTTTCATTGCTTTTACAGTAGTTTTGTTTTTGTTTTTTTCGTCTTTTTGGTCTGTATGCTGGCTTATTTAAGTGATTGCTTTCCTATTGTGGTTTCCTCCATCTATTTCTTCTTACTTCTTTTCTTATTTAGAGAAGCCCTTTCAGTATTTCTTTTAGAATGGGTTTAGTATTGCTGTACTCTTTTAGCTTTTGTCTGTTGGAGAAATTCCCTATTTCCCCTTCTATTTTAAATGATATTCTTGCTGGATAGAGTATTCTAGGCTGCAAATTTTTTCCTTTCAGAACTTTAAATATATCTTGCCACTCTGTTCTGGCCTCTAGTGTTTCTGTAGAGAAATCAGCTGATAGCCTTATGGGGGTTTCCTTATAATTAACACTTTTTCTCTTGCCACCTTTAGAATCCCCTCTTTATCTTTAACTTTTGCCATTTTTATTATAATATATCTTGGTATGGGCCTGTTTGGTTTCAGCTTGTTTAGGGCCCTCTGTGCTTCCTGTATTTTAATATCAGTTGCCTTTAGATTTGGCAAATTTTCAGACATAATTTCTTCAAATATATTTTCAATCTCCTTTTCTTTTTCTTCTTCTGAAATTCCTATTATGTGTAGATTGGCCCACTTTGTATTATCCCATAGATCTCTTTTATTGCTTTCATGTTTCTTTATTTGGTTTCTTGTCTGCTGTCCTGATTGGGTGATTTCCATTATTCTATCTTCCAAGTCATTATTTTTTTAAAGATTTAAATTTTTTCCATTATAGTTAATTTACAGGAAAAATACCGTATTCTAACATGGGTATTTGCTTGGGTGGAAATATTAAGTTTAAGGCCAAGCGTGATACCAGGAAAAAAACAGCATTCACTCCAAAATGGCATGATTCTGTAGTGTTCTTCAGTTTGTGGTTCTAGCTTACTTGTTGAGCCATTCTATGAAAAAACGTGGAAGGCTTCAAGGTCATATTTTGGTGTTTTGGCTTAAGTTTGGTTTAATTCTAGGAATGTAGCCCTTCATTTGGTAAACCAGTTCTTCCCTTCACTCCATCCTGCACCCTCTAAAACCCCCCTTTGCTCCCACCACTGCAAAGCTGCTTCCCTCGTCTCTCTATTTTTCCTCCAACCTACTGCTGTTAGCACCACCTTGAATCTTCCTAAGCTGTGTTAAGTAGAAATATAATTCCTTATGTCTTGATGAGTTGATTCCAATTTATTCTCCCCCACTAAAAAAACAAACAAAAAACCTGTATCCCAAACATTTGAGTATTTAGATATTGTTATTTCCTGCCACATGTCTCAGCATTGTTTGAAATGAAGGATTTTTTTTCCTTTGCCATCACTTTCTGTATACTTCATGGTTTGACTTAGATGTCACTTTCTCTGTGAGAGTGCTTTTATTTGTATCATGCATAACATTCTTTATTTTGGTTACTTACATTCTTTTTGTCATACTAAATTATAAGCTTCTTGAAAGATAGGACCCTATGTCATTTATATCTCTGCCCATAGTTGTTATGTAATTAATTAAATAACTGGGTATATAACATTGGTCAGAAATTTTCATCTTAATTTATTCAGCCCACCCTCATTTAGTTGCACTCTATTTCAGATAGTGTTTCCTGCTTCTCACAAGAATGTGCTCAGTGGTTCATTGAGGTTCTCTTCAAAGAGTCTTCTGTAAAGCACAAAATTTTTAGTTTTGTATTTTTGATTTTTGTTTGTTTGTTTTTTAGGGCCTCACCTGTGGCATATGGAAGTTTCCAGGCTAGGGGTTGACTCACAGCTCACGGCAATGCTGCATGCTTAACCCACTGAGTGAGGCTGGGGACCAAACCCATGTCCTCATGGATACTAGTAAGGTTCACTTCTGCTGAGTAGCAACAGGAACTCCTGTATTTTTTGTTTTGATTTCTCCCTAATTAATCATCATTCAACATATACGACTGCTTATTCATAAGTAAAAGACCAAGTCACTTTAAATTATTGACAAAAATTAGTTCAAAATGTTAAATGTGCCCTTTATTTAAGGTCTTATTTAACAGTGTGGTTTAATTCTATATTTAGCTCTTGCAGATTGTTAAATTTTGATAAGATATTAGGTAAGTTAAGGAAGATATCTTTCCACATATAAAAATATCATCTTTAAGTTGGCTTCTATTACTTTAAAAAAGAGAGAACTTTAAATTCATTGAGTTCCAGTCTCCTAGGAAACTTGGAAGCCACATGAAGTTGAGTTTTGGAAAGCAAAAGTTTTAAGTAATAGTAATATCTAAGAGTAGTTTCTAAATTTGAAGCTTTGTGAAAGTTGGTAGATTGATTACTTCAAAAAATATCAAGAAAGAAAGGTTGTGGAGGTTTGTTTTCCTTGAACATTTTTAAAACTTTTTATTGGCACTTTTCAGTTAACAGTAATTATTATACTTTCATTGGTGAAAGATATTGTTGAATGGTTTGATGATAGATTATTATTTTCCAAGCAAAACTTCTTCATAAAGAAAAGTTCAGGAGTTCCGTGGTGGCTCAGAAGAAACAAATCTAATATCCATGAGGCTTTGCTCAGTGGGTTAAGGATCTGGCATTGCTGTGAACTGTGGTGTAGGTTGGAGACACAGCTAAGATCTGGTGTTCCTTTGGCTGTGGTGTAGGCCAGTGATTGCAGCTCCAATTGGACCCCCTAGCCTGGGAACCTCCATTTACCGTGAGTGTGGCCCTAAAAAGACAAAAAATAAAAAAATTTTAAAAATAAAAACAGTAATCGACTCTCAAATTTGACAACCCCATTCAACTTTGCTAACTATCAGATGCCATTTGTTGGTTTCTGCACTGTCATTACGGTGTCCAGGACTGGTGGTCCTTTCTGGTCACTAAGGAGGAATTCTATACTTAGTCAAGATTTTGTAGAAGTCGTACTAGCATATATTTAATTTATATAGTAATTGGCTTTTAACAAAATTGTGTCTTAGTCCAGAAGAAAAAGAAAATATATTCAGTTATTGTTTTTTGTTCCTTTAAGAAATTCCTATACTTTGGTTTCAAAAGTTGCAAATCATCGTTTTATGAAAAATTCAAACCATACAGAAATTTGTAACACAAAAGGTAAAAGCTCCTAACCCAGTGCTATAAATCTCCACCCAACAGTATCAGTCCCAAACTAATGTATTTTTTAAAAATTTTCCTTATGTATCATAAATTGTTTTACAAAAAAGGATTGTATTATAACAGGCTTATTTGGAACCTACTTCTAAAAAGTTATAATTATATATGAACCTACCTCATTAAAATTTTTTTTAAATTTAGAACCTACCTCATTTTTAAAGGCTGCTTAGTAGTTTATTTTATGCATGTACCCTAATTATTTTTTCATTGAAGTATAATTTATTTATAATATTATATTGGTTGCAGATGTACAACATAGTCATTTACTATTTTTATAGAGTATACTGCATTTAAAGTGATTATAAGATAATGGCAATATTTCTCTGTGCTCTGTACAGTATATCCTTATTATTTATTTATTTTATATACAATAGTTAGTACTTCTTAATCCCCTACCCCTCCATCCTTCCCTCTCCCCCCTGGTAACCACTAATTTGGTCTCTGTATCTGTGAGTCTGTTTCTGTTTCATTTTATTCATTCGTTTTATTTTTTAGATTCCACATACAAAAGATAGCAGGATATACCCTAATTTTATTTTTGTTATAAAAAAATTAATGCTTGCCTTTTTTTTAAAAAAAAAGGAGTTCCTGCTGTGGCGCATGGATTGAGATGACTATAGTGGCTCTGGTTGCTGTAGAGGCAAGGATTTGTTTAATCTCTGGCTTGGCACAGTGGGTTAAGGATCTGGCATTGCCACAGATGTGGTGTAGGTCACATCTGTGGCTTGGATTCAGTCCCAGTCCTGGGACTTGTAAATGTTGCCAGTGCAGCCATGAAAAAAAAATTAAATTAAAAAAATAAAAATTTTAAAAAAGTAAAACATTTGAATTCACATTTTCCCTTTCATTTATACTCTTCTCTTTTGTACATGTAAGTGTACAGTTATTTATTTATTTATTTATTTTTGCTTTATACGGCCGCACCCAACGGCCATATGGAGGTTCCCAGGCTAGGGGTCTAATCAGAGCTGTAGCTGCCAGCCTACGCCAGAGCCACAGCAACGTGGGATCTGAGCCATGTCTGCAACCTACACCACAGCTCACAGCAACGCCAGATCCTTAACCCAGTGAGTGAGGCCAGGGATCGAACCTGCATCCTATCCTCTTGGTTCCTAGTCGGATTTGTTTCCACTGCACCATGACGGGAACTCCCCTTTTGTACTTTCTTAATAGAATATATTCTATGTAATAGATAATTAGCAGTCTCTTTACATCTCATATTTCATGTTGTAATGTAAATACCAGAGTCCAGGCTATAAATCTTAGACATTTATGCATTGTACCCTATAATTTGTAATTTTGCCTTCCTGACCAATTGAAACTGCCAGATACTCTTCAGGCTTGCCAGAATAGATACACACCATGATAATAATATAATCATGATTAGAGCAGTAAACTCTGTATAATATATTTAACTGTACCTGGTGTGTGTACATAGGAAATCTAAATGCTCCCTGTTTTTTTCTTTGATGACTAATACTTAGGGATTTTAGGGTACTTTAAACAAGACAAGAAAATCATTAAGTTCTATGAGTAACAGAAACCTCTTATTTGAGAAATAGTTACTGTCTGTTTTTCCAAAAGTAGAAATGTATTTAGTATTAGAAATTAGGGAGTAGAAACCTCCAGCTCCCCAAACTAATTCTCCATAGTAAAGAAGAGCCTGGAGTTACTTGCTTTCATTGGTTTTGTGCCAAAGAATCTTAGTCTTTTATTTCTGCGCTTTAAGGTACTCCAGGAAGTTGTATGCCCTTCTCTGACTCTAAGAATTTCATTTATTTCTAGTTATAAGGGAAGGACTTAAATATGTATGCCATATGTATGTAACTGCTCCTTTAGAAAAAGAATTAATAGTAACAGGCATTATGCCCTCTGCTAGGTACTCTTATTTAACCCTTAAGGCAATTTTATGAGGTAAATACTAATTGTCCCAATTTAATAGTGGAGAAACGGTATTAAGTAATATGCCCTAAGCTACACAGCTAGTCAGGGGTAGGAATCAAGACTTGAACCCAGATCTTTTTTTTTTTTTTTTTTTTTTTTTTTTTTTTTTTTTTTTGCTTTTTAGGGCCACATCTGCAGCATATGGAGGTTCCCAGGCTAGGGGTCGAATTGGAGCTTTAGCTGCCGGCCTACACCACAGCCACAGAAACACCAGATCCGAGCCACCTCTGCGACCTGTACAGTAGCTCACAGCAACACTGGATCCTTAACCCACTGAGTGAGGCCAGGGATCGAACCTGTAGCCTCATGGTTCCTAGTCACATTTGTTTTTGCTGCACCACAACAGGAACTCCTGAACCCAGATCTTTTTTTTTTTAATTTTTTATTTATTTTATTATTATTTTGTTGTTGTTGTTGTTGTCTTTTTTGCTATTTCTTGGGCCGCTCCTGCGGCATATGGAGGTTCCCAGGCTAGGGGAATAATCGGAGCTGTAGTTTTCGGCCTACGCCAGAGCCACAGCAACGCGGGATCCGAGCCGCGTCTGCAACCTACACCACAGCTCACGGCAACGCTGGATCGTCAACCCACTGAGCAAGGGCAGGGACCGAACCTCATGGTTCCTAGTCGGATTCGTTAACCACTGCGCCACGATGGAAACTCCCTGAACCCAGATCTTTTTAGTCACAAATGAATAACACCTTTGTTTGACTGTTGATTCCTTTTTGTCAGTGATCCCGCTTAAATGTAGGCAATCACCTTCCATGTTATTACTCAATATCCTTTGTGTGTTTCCCTTCCTCTTTCTTATAGTTCTTAGAGTTGCTATTACTTTTTTTGGTGGTTATTGTAATGCCTTCATTTTCTTTAGCTTCCTAGAATATTTTGAAGCTATTTTATGAGATTTTTTAGATTGATTGGTTGTTTTAAATTCAGACTTGCATTCATGCCTTGCAGGTCTCAGAGGGTCTCCTGGAGAGGCAAGGGTTGGCTGTAGCTCACCATGGGGGCCTCAGATTTCTTAGTCTTGAAAGCTCCCTTTAGGTGGTTATGTCAATCAACTAGTTCTCTTCTCCAAGTCATTTGAGGTCAAATTTGTACTGGGGGGTGGGATGGGGCACAAAGATTCTACATTAACTGAGTAAGCCTGAGCTGGGATAATCAACCCATGTGAACTCTAAGTGTAACATGCTTCTCAGTTCCCCTTTAACCTTTTAGCGGAGATACAGTGATCCTGGGCAGACCTCTTGTAAGACATCTTTCAAAGTCTAACAGTTCTTGGAGTTTCAGCTGTGGTGAAGTGGGATGGGTGGCATCTCTGCAGCACCAGGGTGCAGGTTCCACCCCTGGCCCAGCACGGTGGGTTAAAGGATCTGACGTTGCTGCAGTTGTGGCATAGGTCGCAACTGTGGCTTATATTTGATCCTTGGCTTGGGAACTCCATATGCTGTAAGGCGGCCAAAAAAGAAAACAATTAAAAAAAAAAAAAGCAAAAACCCAAAAATCTGACAGTTCTCAATTCTAGTGTACTGTATCTTCAGTGTACTATGCCTTCATTCTATTAATACCATGAGCAATAATATACAGAGCAACCCAGAATGAAGGGTATCCTTGAATCTCCTCACGTGGCTATCCCATGTCCAGTTCCTCTCAAGTCATTGTTTCTATGGAGATTTGTTTAGCTTGAAGAGTAAACATCTCTGGACTTCCCGTCATGGCTTAGTGGTTAACGAACCTGACTAGTATCCATTAAGATGCAGGTTTGATCCCTGGCCTCACCTAGTGGGTTAAGGATCCAGTGTTGCTGTTAGCTGTGGTGCAGATCGCAGATGCAGCTCAGATCCTGAGTTGCTGTGGCTCTGGCACAGATTGGCAACTCCAGCTCCAGTTTGACCCCTAGCCTGGGAACCTCTGTATGCCTCTGGTGCAGCTTTAAAAAGACCAAAAAAAAAAAAAAAAAAAAAAAAACCAAAAAAAAAAAAAAACGAGTAAACATCTCTGGATTTGGGTCTCAGTCTTTTCACTCTCCATGTAGATCATTCTTAATTCATTGACTTTGAAATGCAACCCTAAGACTAATCTGTGACTCTAGGAAATAATAGGATACTCCCATTTATATCAACAGAGAGCCATCCAGTGAAACTCTCTGTCCTCCTTTTTCTCTACCAGAGGGTTTCAAGATTGTACTTTGAAAAGTAAGGAGAAATTCTGAGGTGCTTAACACAGAACTATGAATAGGTCTACAGTGCTCTGGAGGACAATGGATAACAGAGAAATTTTGAAGGTGAAGAGAATTAGAATACTAATTTTCTGTGCTTTATAATTGAGAAAATTTCCCATTAACTTTTGCATAATTGGCATAGTAATTGTTTCATATAAATCCTATATGTCTCTTGTTAAATTTGATCCTGGGTATTAGGTCTTTTCACCTCTCTTGTGAGTAGTATATTCTTGTTATTCTTGTAATATTTTTCTAACTAGTTATTGTTTCTTTAAAGGAAAGTCATTAATTTTGGAGTATTATTTTGGTAAACATACATATGACTCTCCTCTCTTACTGTTCTCAGTGGTTTTCCTGTAGATCTCATCTGTTGATGTCTTCTGCAAATAATGACCAAAAAATCACCTCCTTTTTAATATTTATGTCCATTTCTTGTTCAAATGACTAGCCTTTCTAGAACAGTGTTATATAGTGATGAAAAGTATTTTTCCCTTGATTTTAATGGTAATGTCCATTAGTGTTTCACCATTAACCATTGTTTTTGACCCCTGAGTTGTGCAGGCCAGATAAAACAGTCTGTGACTGAATCCAGCCAGTTCTCTGGTTTGAATATTAATATTTTAACCTTGGACCTCGGTACTTTCAGAAACATTAAAAGTAGTCTGTTCAGAAACATTAAAAGTAGTCTGTACAGACTTTCTGGAAGATGAAGTACTTTCCTACTTAATACTTACTAGGAATTGAAAAGCAGCATGTAGATCAGGTTACCATTTTTATAAGGAAGAAAATCTCCTATTTCCCTACTGTTCTCTTTTGTGATCAATTTCTCTATTTTAAGGGCTTGTTGGACTCCCAGATAGAAGGTAAATGTCTTCTGTGGTTCTAGAGCTTCTGTAACTGAAATTGGGCCATGGTAAATGTTCAGAAAGTCAGACATTTTTATTATGTAATTTTGTTATTACTATTCTCATAATTCGTATTCTCCTCTTTCCTCTCTTAGTGATTGGTATCATCAATTCTTAGTAACCCAAGTGAGAAATAAATAAAATAACCTAAAATAAATAAACCTAAGTGAGAAGTAGTCGTTTTTTACTTTTATCCATTCATTCTTTTACTGATGAATCAGATTAAAAATATTCAGTGGGTGCCTGCTTTGTGCATTGGTAGAAGTCAGACAATGAATAGGACAGATAAAATTTCTGCTTTCTTGGAACTTGCATTCTAGTGAGGAGACTTGTACAGTATACAGTAAATAACAAGAGGAGTTCCCATTGGTACGGAACCCAGTGTAGTCTCTGTGAGGATGAGGGTTTGAGCCCTGGCCTTGCTCAGTGGGTTAAGTATCCAGCGTTGCCACAGGTTGCAGGGTAGGTCACAGATATGGCATAGGCCTGCAGTTGCAGCCCTGATTCTACCCCTAGCCTGCAAACTTGCGTATGCTACAGGTGCGGCTATTAAAAAATAAGTAAGATAATTTCATTTAATTGGCAAGCCAGTGACTTTACAAAAAACAGGAAGAGATACAAAGTGGTGGGGAAAAGAGATTGGTTCTTTAAATGGAGTGTGTTAGTCTAGGTCCTCTGAGAAACAGATGCCACAACAGGGTTAAATGTATAGGGATTTGTGTGTATGTATGTGTGATAAAATATACGTAATGTGAAATTTATTATTTTAACCATTTCAAAGTGTACAGTTTGATATTAAATACATTCACATTGTGGTATAACCATCAGCATTTATTACCATCCGTGTCCAGAAATTTTTTGTATTCTGCAACTGAAACTCTCTACCCATGTAACACTGTGGACCCTGGCAACCACCATTCTACTTTCTGTCATTTACGAATTTGACTACTCTAGGTACCTCATGTAGGTGGAATCATACTATTTAACCTTTTGTGACTGGTTTATCTCAGCATAATATTGTAGCATGTGTCAGGATTTCCTTCTTTTTAAGACCTTTTTTTTTTTTAGAGGAGTTATAGTTTTATAACAAAATTGAAAGGGAGATATAGCGATTTCTCATATATTTTCTGCCCCATGTTTGTATAGCCTTCACCGTTATCATCATTAATCACCAAAAGGTATGTTTTGTGTGTGTGTGTTTTCTGTTTGTTGTTGTTGTTGTTGTTATTTTCTTTTTTCTTTTTTTTTTGCTTTTTAGGGCCACGTGCAGCATATGGAAGTTTCCAGGCCAGGGGTCGAATTGGTGCTGCAGCTGCCAGCCTATATACTACAACCACAATCACAGCAGTGTAGGATCCGAGCTGCATCTTCAACCTACACCCCAGCTCACTGCAACACCAAATACTTAACCCACTGAGTAAGGCCAGGGGTTGAACCTCATCCTCATGGATACTATTCGGGTTTGTTTCCACTGAGCTGTAACAGGAACTCTGGTACTTTTTTTTTTTTAACCAAGAATGAGCCTAAATTGAATTATTGTAATCACTCAAAGAGTCATGGTTTACCTTAGGATTTATTCCTGGTGTTAATACATTCTGTGGGTTTAAACAAATATATAATGACATATATCATCATTATAGTAGCATAGTATTTTCACTACCCTAAAAGTCCTCAATGGTATTTCATTTTCCTCCCCACCGTCCTGCAACCACTGATCTGTCTATTGTCTTCATAGTTTTGCCTTTTCCAGAATGTTAATTAGTTGGAGTCATACACAATGTAGGCTTTTCAGATTGGCTTCTTTCACTTGATAATATGCCTTTAAGCCATGTCTTTTCATGGCTTGATAGATTCTTTCTTTTTAGCATTGAATAATACTCCACTGTCGGGATATGCTACAGTTTTATCCATTCACCTCCTGAAGGACATCTTGATTGCTTCCAAGTTTTGCTAATTATGAAAAAGTTGCTGTCAACGTCTTTGGGCAGGTTTTTGTGTGGATTTCTTCCTTAATTGTTAAAGCTGAATAATATTCCATTGTATGTATGCCATGTTTTGTTTATCATTTGATTTGTCAGTAGACACTTAGGTTATACTTCCACCTTTTGGCTATTGTTGATAATGCTGTTATGAACATGTGTGTGCACATATCTGTTCTTTAGCTTCCTGCCTTCTTGTTGGTATATACCCAGAAATGAAATTGCGAGGTTTTAATGGCAATTGTGGTTTTTTTTTTGAGGAGTTGTCATGACCTTTTCCACATGTACTGCACCATTTTATGTTGCCGCCATTAGTGCACAGGGGTTCCAGTTTCTCTACATTTTTTCCTAACACTTGTTTATTTATTTGCTTATTTTTTTCATAATATCCATCCTAATGGGTATGAAATGGTTTTGACTTACACTTCCTAATGGTTAGTGAAGTCATTGAGCATATTTTCATGTGCTTACTGGCCATATGTATCCCTTCTTTGGAGAAATGACTATTCAAGTCCTTTGTTAATTTTTAATTGGATTGTTTTTGTTGTTGAGTTCAAAGAGTTTTTTAATATATTCTTCATACCAGTCACTTATCAGATAGATGATATGCAAATATTTTCTCCTGTTCACTCTGTTGGTACTGTCCTTTCTTGCTTATGAAATTTTCACTATTCAGAATATGTAACAAAGCATACTGTCTGTATTATCTAGCTATAAGTAGTGGTTGTCATAAGGCATTTCAATAGTAGGGAAGAGAGTTCTGTCGGGCTCTTGATTTAATATTCTTAAACTGGCACAAAGTAAAATAAGTGTCAGTGAAAGAGAATTAAAAATTTAAAACATGCCCTAAGTATTATCCCTGTGGTACAGTATTATTTTTTCTATTTAATTTTATGGAAAAAGAAACAACATATTTCTAGTTCATTTTCTGAAAACCTCTAAAACTTTTATAGAAAATTCAAAGTTATCTTTTGAATTGCATTTAAAATCTTGTTCCTTTGGAGTTCTATAAAATTATCATTTGAGTTCCTGTTGTGGCACAGTGAAAACGAATCTGACCAGGAACCATGAGGTCGCAGGTTCGATCCCTAGCCTTGCTCAGTGGGTTAGGGAGCTGGCATTGCCATGAACTGTGGTGTAGGTAGGTCGCAGACGCAGTGTGGCTCTGCCTGTGGCTGTGGTGTAGGCCAGTAGCTGTAGCTCCAATTTGACCCCTAGCCTGGGAACCTCCATATGCTGCGGGTGTAGCCCTAAAAAGACAAAAATAAATAAATAAAATTATCATTTTTATCTAAAAATTTCACAATTGGAGTTCCCGTTGTGACACAGTAGAAACAGATCCAGACTAGGAACCACGAGGTTGTGGGTTCCATCTGTGGGTTAAGGATCCAGCGTTGCCCTGAGCGGTGATGTAGGTTACAGACGCAGCTTGGATCTGGCGTTGCTGTGACTGTGGCATAGGCCGGCAGCTGTGGCTCCAATTAGACCCCTAGCCTGGGAACCTCCATATGCCACGAGTGCGGCCCTGAAAAAAAAAAAAGCAAAAAAAAAAAATTTCAAAATTGAAAAATTGTGTTAATAATTTAAAAGTATTTGTATTTGTTGTTGGTAGTGAAGATTCATACTTATAGTGATGACTTTTTCTGAACTGGATCACAGTTTAGAAGGAGAGTTCCTGAAAGTTGTATTGGTAATCTTAATGGATTTTTACCCCCCCTTACTCTCATAATAGCTTAATTTATAATGTAAATTGTCAAATCCCAACCTTAATTTTTTTTTTTTTTTTTGCTTTTTAGGGCCGCACCTGCAGCATATGGAGGTTCCCAGGCTGGAGCTACAGCTGCCAGCCTACAGCACAGCCACAGCTATGCAGGATTTGAGCCTCGTCCATGACCTACACCACAGCTCACGGCAGCATCAGATCCTTAATCCACTGAGCAAGGCCAGGGATCAAACCTGCAACCTCATGGTTCCTAGTTGGATTCATTTCTGTTACACCATGACAGGAACTCCTTAATTTTTAATTTTAAAAGTTAGCCTTTTTAGGTGTTCCCTTGTGGCACAGTGGGTTAAGGATCTGGCATTGTCATTCCAGCAGCTTGGGTCACTGCTGTGTCATGGGTTTGATCTCTGGCCTGGAAACTTCTATAGGCTATGGGCACAGCCAAAAAAAAAAAGAAAGAAAAAAGAAAAAAAAGGTAGCCTTTTAAGCTATTTTTTTCATGCAAAATTTACTTCTAGTTTTGTATCCAACACTAATAGCATGAGTAATTGGTCTGCTGCCATTATGACATAGCAATAAAATGATCAGATCAAACCAGTACAAAGAGGGACTAGTATTGTGGTTTCAGAATTGAAACTGTATAATATCACACCATTCATAATGTGGTCAAAAAGATATATCTAGCACATACTTGCTTCCTTTGTAATTAGATCAGCCAATAATTTTTACAAAAGTAAGACGCAATCATGATTTTATCAAATAAAATAGTTCAGAACATTCTTCATTATTCCTTTTTGTTAGTTTTGTTGCTATTTATTTCTTTTCATGACCTTACTCTTCTTTTACTCAGTTCAAAAAGAGTATAATATGTATTTGTACTCCCTTGGTTGGAACATCTGGGGTGATATGGGATGTTAATTGTACATCTAAGGACTGCATGACATGATAATGCAGAGAACAGTTACCACACAGTATACCACTTCTCTCCCTTAATCCCTTCCCCCCTTCAGTTGGGCAGACAAAATTCACCAAAAACCAGAGCAGAGTTAAGCATAAAAGGATCATTATTTTGCCTTTGGGGCATAAACTGATGGAAAATAAATTAAGTTTAGTAAATTATGCTATGAATCACTTCTTTGTAAATTCACTTATGGATTCCAATTCTCAAAATTTATCTGTTCTTTTGGAAAGTTTTTATAGCCTCTCAGGATCTCCATTACCAAGATCCAGAGGGTGATTTAGTAATTCAGGATGAGTCTGAAACAATTTTTTTTCTTCAGCTTGTAAAGGCTATCACCAGAGACCCAACTCAGCACAATTCCTGGGAGACCCAGACTACTGGATCTTCCCCAGATTTTTTCAAATGACCTGATTCTTCTGATTATTTTGATGTGAATCAAAAGATTTCTGATGCTCAGAATTTTTTTTTTTTAAGGACTGCACCTGAGGCATATGGAAGTTCCCAGGCTAGGGGTCAAATTGGAGCTACAGCTGCTGGCCTACAACACAGCCACAGCCACACCAGATCCAAGCCACATTTGTGACCTACACCCCAGTTCACGACAACGCCGGATCCTTAACTCACTGAGCAGCGCCAGGGATGGAACCCGCATCCTCATGGATACTAGTCAGGTTTGTTACTTCTGAGCCACAAGGGGAATTCTGATGCCCAGAAATCTTGATACCTTCCCTCTTGACTTTTTAGCAACAGCTTTATCGAGATATAATTCACATACCATACAAATTTTCCATTTTAAGTGTACTGAAGTCATGGTTTTTAGAATATTCACAGGGTTGAACAACTGCCACCACAATCAATTTTAAAACATTTTCAGTTCACCATAAAAACCCTATACCTCAATCATCCTATTATTCCTAGCCCTAGATAATTTTAATTTATCTCTGCAGAGTTGCTTATTCTGGACCTTTTTTTTTTTTTGGCCACACCCACGGCATGTGGCAGTTCCTGGGCCAAGGATGGAACCTGTGCCACAGCGGCTACCCAAGCCACTTCAGTGACAATACCAGATCCTTAACCATCTGTGCCATAGGAGAACTCCTGGACTTTTTAAAATAAAAGGAATCTTAAAATATGTTGTCTCGTTTTTTTTTTTTTTTTTTTCTTTTGTCTTTTTTGTTGTTGTTGTTGCTATTTCTTGGGCCGCTCCCGCGGCATATGGAGGTTCCCAGGCTAGGGGTTGAATCGGAGCTGTAGCCACCGGCCTACGCCAGAGCCACAGCAACGCGGGATCTGAGCCGCATCTGCAACCTACACCACAGCTCATGGCAACGCCGGATCATTAACCCACTGAGCAAGGGCAGGGACCGAACCAGAAACCTCATGGTTTCTAGTCGGATTCGTTAACCACTGCGCCACGACGGGAACTCCATTGTCTCGTATTTTTAAGGTTCATATTATGTTGTGACATAAATCAGTACTTCTTTTTTTTTTTTTTTTTTTCATTTTATGGCCATAACATGGCATATGGAAGTTCCCAGGCCAGGGATTGAACCTGAGCTGCAGCTGCAGCAATGTCAGATCCTTTAATCCATTGCTCTGGGCTGGGAATTGAACTCACACCTCTGCAGCAACATGAGCCACTGCAATTGGGTTTTTAACCCAGTGCACCATGGCAGGAACTCCAGTACTTTTTTTTTTTTTAATGCTATTTTTGGGGCCACGCTTGTGGCACATGGAAGTTCCCAGGCTAGGGGTCAAATTGGAGCTGAACCTGCCAGCCTACACCACAGCCACAGCAATGCCAGATGTGAGCCACGTCTGCGACCTACACCACAGCTCACAGCATCACTGGATCCTTAACTCACTGAGTGAGCACAGGGACTGAACCTACATCCTCATGGATACTAGTCAGGTTTTAATCCAGTTAGCCACAAAGGGAACTCCTGGTACTTCATTTCTTTTGATTACTGAGTATTACTCCATTGTATGGATTTATTTATCAGTTGCTGCATTGTGTTGTTTACATTTTTTTTTTGGCTCTTATGACTAATGGTGCTATGAATATTTAGGTATCAGTTTTTGTGTGTATGTCTGTTTTCATTTCTTTTGGAGGTGAAGCACTTGATAGATCATTCGGTAACTCTGTATTTAATCTTTTGAGGAACTTCCAAACTACTTTTACAAGGTGTGCACCATTTTACATGTCCACCGTCAATGTTTGAGGGTTTAATTTCTTTACATCCTTCCCAACACTTGTTATTATCTGTATTTTTTATTATAATCATCCTTGTGGGGCCCCTTGAATTTTATATCACATATACCTGCACTTTATTGTTGTGACTTACTTTTTCTTGCATTTAATTATGGTGATCCTTGTCTGACCGGCTGCCTCTTATAATTTGCTTATTGCTCTACCCATGTGTTTTACCCATCTTTTTGTTCCTCCTCTATACTAATCCTGCTAACCTCCAGACAGGGCTGATCTTAGATACATCACCACATGCCCCTGAAGAAGACAGAGGTTTTGATAGCTTCATATAGAAATAGGCCGTTTCATTTTTTTAATTACTGTCATCTATTTATATATTCGATAATAGTTATATACTAAAATACATTTGGGAGAGTTGTGAGGTTGTTTATTCCTGTAACTGTCATTTGTGGAGAAGTTAAAAACTTGCTACTAAATATCTTTTTTTTCCTTTTTTTTTAGGAAGTGATTTACTAAATACATGTTAAAAATAGAAAAATAATCTGTGGTGTTAGAAGTCAGGATAGTGGTTACAGCTCTTGGACGGAGTGACTGGATGGGAATTTCTGGAGTGCTGGTTATCCTATGTTTCTCGATCTTAGAGCTAGTTAAATAGATGTGTTTTCTTTGTGAGAATTCTTCTGGCTATAAACTTAGAATGTTTGTGTCTATGTTACACTTCAATAAAAACTTAAAATTTTTAACATTGTTTAAATTATTTTTTGTTACTAGTGAAGGTTTTTGTCACATTAAATAAGTACATTCCATTTTGAGTCCTGATATGTTCCATTTTATATTATCACCATTCTTGTGTACATTGTATTGATGTAGATCCTTTAATTTCAAGTTCTCTTGTTCTTCATCTCATAATTTCAGAGATTTAATGATTTAGCTTCTTTGATTAGCTGTAGAAAACTTGCCTTTTTTTGTTTTGTTTTTTGTTTTTTTTTTGTGTTTTTGCTTTTTATTTTTTTTTTGCTTTCTTTTAGGGCCACACCTGTGGTATATGGAAGTTCCCATGCTAGGGGTTGAATTGGAGCTGCAGCTGCTGGCCATAGCCACAACCACAGCGACTTGGGATCCAAGCCACATCTGTGACCTATACCACAGCTCACAGCAATGCCGGACCAGCCATAGCCACAACCACAGCGACTTGGGATCCAAGCCACATCTGTGACCTACACCACAGCTGACAGCAATGCCGGATCCTTAACCCACTGAGGGAGGCCAAGGATCAAACCCAGATCCTCATGGATAGTAGTTGGATTCGTAACCGCTGCACCATAGAGGGAATTCTGAAAGTTTTATTTATTTATTTATTTATTTGTCTTTTTGCCATTTCTTGGGCCTCTCCTGTGGCATATGGAGATTCCCAGGCTAGGCGTCGAATCGGAGCTGTAGCCACTAGCCTACGCCAGAGCCACAGCAATGGGGGATCCGAGCCGCATCTGCAACCCACACCACAGCTCATGGCAACGCCGGATCCTTAACCCACTGAGCAAGGCCAGGGATGGAACCTGCAACCTCATGGTTCCTAGACGGATTTGTTAACCACTGAGCCACGATGGGAACTCCTGAAATTTTGATTTTTATGTTCTGCTGTGTTGCTTTAACTGAATGGTCTTTAGCAACTCAGTGTTGCTCTTCCTATATGTATCTAAAACTATAAAATGCAGTAGTTATACCTGCTGTCTCTTGGTGAGTTCAGATCTTTAATTAGAGAATTGAGTAGTATGAAGGAAAGAACTATGAAGTAGAAGCTATATTTTATTAGTTTATTATGTATAGTAATCCACCTAACATAGTAACTGTGTAGATGTATGTAAAGTATTTAATATAATTATCACTTTAAAATGTAATACTGAATGAAAAATGTTGACTAATCAAAGTCTTTGGAATTCTAATCCTTTCATTTATTTTTACTATATTAGGTTTTAGAGAAATTGTTTTGATTTTGACCGAATATGTTATGTTGCCAAAGTTAGGAAGGTGCAGATTAAGATCAGTTTTTGGTTGATAGAAGTTTTTAAGTAGGCTTGTGTTCTATAATCTTTACTATAGTTCTAAAAATTGGATATATGGTAAGAGGTATTAGGGGAAAATGTTTTTAAGAATAGTAAAGTAACTCATGATAGTAATTTTATATCCTGATGAAGAAAAGGCAATTCTGTCCTATTTCAGGGATATTCTCAGTGGAATCTGAGAACTCTTTAAATAGTATAATAAAACACATTAACAATCTTTTTTAATATCTAATTGTGTTTTCTAGGCCTTCCTTAAAGTTTCCCATGTCTCAATGGACTCCTGAATATAACAAGCTCTATACCATAAAAGTGGATATGAAGAGTGATATTCCTTCTGATGCACCAAAGACACAGGAGAGTCTGAAAGGGATCCTCTTGCATCCAGAGCCCATTGGGGCAGCCAAAAATTTTCCTGCAGGAGTTGAGATGATTAATAGTAAAGTGGGGAATGAATTTTCTCATTTGTGTGATGATTCTCAAAAGCAAGAGAAGGACATGAATGGTAACCAACAAGAGCAAGAAAAAAGTGTTGTGAGGAAAAAACGCAAAAGCCAGCAGGCTGGCCCTTCGTACATGCAAAATTGTGCTAAAGAGAACCAGGGAATATTAGGATTGAGACAACACTTAGAAACACACAGTGATGAAGATAATGATTCCTCCTTTAGTGATTGTCTTTCTTCTCCTTCGTCTAGTCTTCATTTTGGAGATTCTGATACTGTGACTTCAGATGAGGATAAAGAAGTCTCTGTAAGACATCCCCAGGCAATTTTGAGTGCTAAAAGTAGAACTCATAGTGCACGGTCCCAAAAGTGGCCTCGGACTGAGACAGAATCCGTTTCGGGATTATTAATGAAAAGACCCTGTTTTCATAGCAGTTCGTTAAGGAGACTTCCATGCAGAAAGAGATTTCTAAAAAATAATTCCTCCCAGAGGACACAGAAACAAAAAGAAAGGATATTAATGCAGAGGAAAAAACGAGAAGTGTTAGCCCGAAGAAAATATGCATTGCTCCCCAGTTCTAGTAGTTCCAGTGAGAATGACCTCAGCAGTGAATCCACTTCCAGCTCATCAACTGAAGGAGACGAAGATTTGTTTGTTTCTACCAGTGAAAACCACCAAAACAATCCAACTGTTCCCTCAGGTAAAAACTTTGTTTCTTAGGTTGAGCAAAGCATGGAAGCTGTTGCATTTTGTTATTTTCTTCTACGTTTTAGTGATTTCATTGTATTTAAAAGGAATATGAGGCTCTACTTTTATTTTTTAAGCCATATAAATAAATGACTAACTGTAGTATTAAAACATGGCCCCAATTCTAAGATACAAATTTTTTAATTTTGTAAAATTTCAAATAGAAAATTTAAACATTTTCTATTTTCCTGACAAAAATAAAGCAAGAGAGGGTTTTTTTTTTTTTGAAAAAATTTCTGTTTTATATATATTTGATTATATTTTGTGAGTTTATGGATTATGGTACAATTTTTTCCCCTGTAGTGCTTTTTTAGTATGATTAACTTTTATGAGTACTTTTTCAGAAATCTATGTGATGGGTTTCTTTTGCATTCAGCTATAGTAGGAACTACAGTAAAAACACTGTCACTAAAAAAGATATTTTTCCTTTAAGTGGGAAAATTATTGTTATTGTTAACTGTTTCCTTGTCATGTTTGTTCATTATAACTGAAAAATGATTTCACGTATTTGAGAGGTAACTTTTATTCTAATACTAGAACACAAACTTTTAGTCTTGACAGTATTCAGTAGAGTATGATTAATCATTTAAAAATGAATTGATAGATGATTAACTTGAATGTACTCCCCACCACAGTAATTACATTTAACTAGAATAAGTTTATGTATACTCTCTGAAGTCTAAGTATATTCCATATATACATACCATTTTTACAGTTTGTAGTGTAAGGTGATGAAATGAGTATTGAGGAGTGAAGTCTGAACTGAGGGAAAAGATTACTTTTTTTATCAAAGTATAAGGAAAATGGGGGTTGGGAGAGCTTTTTAAAGGGCTACGGTCGTGGTTTCTAGTATTGACACAGAGCTTTCCCAGGCCTGTTGAGGGTAAAACCTACTGATTTGTTGTGCAGAGATGCCATTTATCACTCTTTGCTCCTTCTATGTTGGGTCCTTTCTTTTTCCAAGATTACTTTTCTTCTTCCATGTTTATTTTTCTGTCCTTGTTAGAACGCTGAAAGCAGTAACTTTGTTCCTAATTTTAGTTTTAGCTATGTGTAGTTCATTTTTTTTAACCTACGCAAATGTTTGTCTTAAGAAAAAAGAGTTCATTGAGGAGTTCCTGTTGTGGCTTAGCAGTTATGAGCCCAGCTAGTATGCATGAAGATGCAGGTTCGATCCCTGGCCCTGCTCAGTGGGTTAAGGATCCAGTGTTTCCATAAGCTGTGGTGTAGGTCACAGACTCAGCTCAGATCTGGCATTGCTGTGGCTGTGGTTTCGCCCAGCAGCTGCAGCTCAGATTCTACCCTGAGCCTGGAAAAGTCCATGTGCCTTGAGTGCGGCCCTGAAAAATCACAAAACAAAACAAAAAGAGTTCATTGAGATCACGTACAGCTACAGCAACCATTCTCCGAGGTTTCTTGAGAAAGAGGGAGGTGTCTTGCTTAATTGTCACACAATGAATGTGAAGGCTCTGGTTTTGGGAGTAGGAGCAGCAGAGGGAATTTCTTCTTGAAATTAGTGAAGCAGGGTGGTTGGTGAGGTAAAGCAAAAGTTCCAAAATGCTATTATTTGTAGGAAGCATGAGAATAGAATAAATAGAGGCCAGGATCTAGGAAGAAAGAAATTCATAGATCATCAAGTATTCAAGATAAATGCAAACTTTGTAATTCATTTTAAAATCTTGTCTGATACTTACTATAGCACGTTTTTAAAACAATTTTTTTAACTGTTTTTCTTGGAAGAATTATTTTCAGGAATTACCCTCGTTTGTCTCTGGAAGTACAAATGTAAAAATTGAAGCCAAGTCTTCTGGTTTCTAGACCAGGATTTTTTAAACTAGGTTTTGTTTTTAATAATGATTTAATAATAACATTCATCTGTTGTAGAACTTTAAAAGTACTAAAAAATATAAAATAAAAAGTAAATGTTTACCTCTTCTTCTTAGATCCCAGTCTTACTAGCCAGAAGTAATCAGTTAGCAGTTTCTTATCTCCTTCAGAAAATGTGAAAGTATGGAGTTCCTGTCGTGGCGCAGTGGTTAACGAATCCGACTAGGAACCATGAGGTTGCGGTTTCCATCCCTGCCCTTGCTCAGTGGGTTAAGGATCCAGTGTTGCCGTGAGCTGTGGTGTAGGTCACAGATGCGGCTCAGATCCCGTGTTGCTGTGGCTCTGGCATAGGCTGGCAGCTACAACTCCGATTGGACCCCTAGCCTGGGAACCTCCATATGCCGCGGGAGCGGCCCAAGAAATGTCAAAAAGACAAAAAAAAAAAAAAAAAAAAAAAAAGAAAAGAAAATGTGAAAGTATATGTAAATATAAATAGGTAATGTGGGTTTAAAAAATACTGGTATGTGTAGTTATCTCACTTTTCAAAATCAGCTGCATAGTTTTCCCTTTTTATGGATGTTCCATAATTTATTTAACCAGCTTTTGTTGATGAGTATTTGCTGCATTGAATAGCCTTCTACATGCATTTTTACACATCTAAGCGAGGTTATCTTAAGGAATAATTTTTTAAAACATGCCAGGTGCATTGTAAATCAACTATATTCTAATTGAAAAATTGAAAAAAAATATACCAGGTAGTATATGCATTTAAAAATTTGCTAGCTATTGTTACCAGAATGCCCTCCAAGGAATTTGCTTCAAGTTCCTTTACCACCCAACAGTGATGGTGTCGTGATAGTAAAAATACCTAGCATTTGTTGGGCAATTACTCTGTGCTAGTAATGTTTTAAGTGTTTTGTGTGTATTCTCTTTTAATCCTCGCAGCACCCTTAGGAGCTGGATTTTGTCGTTATCACTTCATATCATAGATGAAGCGTTTAGAAAATCATTTTAGAATGATTCATATTCAGAACAGTTAAAGTATTTTGTATTGTCAAGAAATTTTAATGCTCTCAAAAAATTGGCTTCCTTAGATTCTTGAGAGTTAGGGTTTTCTTCTAGATACATTTCTTTTTTTTCCCTTTTTGTTTTTATGGTTGCACTTGCAGCATCTGGAAGTTCCCAGGCTAGAGGTTGAATCAGAGCTACAGCTGAGGCCTATACCAAAGCCACAGCAATACCAGATCCGAGTCTTATCTTCAACCTACACTTCACCATGTGGCAATGTCAGATCCTTCCTTAACCCAGTGAGTGAGACTAGGGATTGAACCTCACAGAGACTACTTTGGGTTCCTAACCTGCTGAGCCACATATTTCTAGTGCTGGCTTCAGACATATTTCTAGTGCTGGCTTTCTAACTCCAAGTCTAGTATGTTACTGTATGTGTTATGAATTACCAAATGACCGGAATATCTCAAATTTTACTTAGATTATATACTGAACTTTAATAATATGATTTGTGTGGATGGATATGCTATAGAGCTACTGGGACAACATTTTCATACAGTATCCATTGCTTTAGTGAATTGATGGAAAGAATGTTTTACATGCTAAATATTTTGTAATACCATCAAACTCTCTAAGGCAAAACAGTTATAGATAGTTAATGGGATTTACCAGATTATCTAAGAATGAGTTATTTAAGTCAGTACTTTACATTGTATAATAAACATTAATTCCTTGTTCATGTATCAATTGTAGATTTTTGGTTTGCAGTTACTCTGAAGTTTTGATCTAAGAGCCTAAATGTATATGAGATTGTTTTACGTTGTTGTTCTCTTAATTGCAAGTTCATCTCCAGTGTCCTGCATTTGTACTCACCTCTTCTCATGATTTCTAATTTTGGTGGTATAACTGTGCATGGATGATTTCGTATCTTTACTGTATATATACCTTTACTGGTGAGCCTTGTCATTTGTGGAATTTTTGTTTCCTGTTGCTGTTTTGTCTTTTCTGCCTAGAGAAGTTCCTTTATATTTGTTGTAAGGCCGGTTTAGTGTTGCTGAATTCTCTTAGCTTTTGCTTATCTGTGAAGGTTTTGCTTTCTCCTTCAAATCTGAATGAGAGCTTTGCTGGGTAGAGTAATCTTGGTTGGAGGTTTTTTCCTTTCATCACCTTAAGTATATCATGCCACTCCCTTCTGGCCTGCAGAGTTTCTGCTGAAAAGTCTGCCAATAACCTTATCAGGGTTCCCTTGTATGTTACTTGTTTCTTTTCCCTAGCTGCTTTCGAGATTTTCTTTTTGTCTTTAATTTTGGTCAGTTTGATTAATATGGGTCTTGGAGTATTCCTTCTTGGGTATGTTTTATATGGTACTCGTGCTTCCTGGATTTGAGTGAGTGGTTCCTTTCCTATGTTAGGGAAGTTTTTGGCTATTATCTCTTGGAATATTTTTTCTGTCCCCTTCTCTCTCTCTTCTCCTTCTGGCACCCCTGTAATACGGATGTTGGTGCGTTTCACGTTGTCCCAGAGTTCTCTGAGACTCTCTTCATTTGTTTTCAATCTTTTTTCTCTTTTCTGTTCCACATCCATAATTTCCACTAATCTGTCCTCCACCTCGCTTATTTGTTCTTCTGCCTCCTGTATTCTGCTGTTAGCTGCTTCTAGTGAATTTTTTATTTCAGTGATTGTATTTTGCATCTCTTCTTGTTTAAGTTTTATATCTTGTATGTCTTTGGTCAGTGTTTCCTATAAGTTATCCATCTTGCCTCCAGTTTATTTCCAATGTCTTGCATCATCTTTATCATCAACAATCTAAAGTCTTTTTCCTGGATGCTGAGAATCTCATTGCTTAGCTGATTTTCTGGGGTTTTTCCTTTTTCCCTCATCTGAGTTATAGTTCTCTGTCTTTTCATTTTTATACGTTTTTGCTATGGTGACCTTTTTACAGATAATAGAGTTGTAGCCTCTGTTACTTCTGGTGTTTGCCCCTCTTGTGGCTGAAGTCAGTATGGGGGCTTGCTGTAGGCTTCCTTATGGGAGGGGCTGATGCCTGCCCCCTGGTAGGTGGAGCTGATTCTACTCCCTCTGGTGGGTGGGGCTTAGACTTTAGATGGGATTAGAGGCATCTGTGTGCCTGGGGGGGGTCTTTAGGTAGCCTGTTTACTGAAGGGCGGGGCTGTTTTCCCAGGATGTCCTCCAAGAACTGCAGTCAGGTTTGACCCAGATTCCTATGGAGACCTCACTCTGCCCTGGGACCCAGTGCACGTGAAAGTCTGTGTGTGCCTTTTAAGAATGGGGTTTCCGTTTCCCCGAGTCCTGCGGAGCTCCTGTGCACAAGCCCCACTGGCCTTCAATGCCAGATGCTCCAGGGGCTCTTTCTCCCAGTCCTAGATCCTTGCACGTGAGGGTTTGATGTGGGGCTCAGAACTCTCACTCCTGTAGGTGAGTCTCTGTGAGCCAGTTAGTTTTCAGTCTGTGGAGCTTCCCACCCCAGAGGTATGGGGTTGTTTATATTGTGAAATCACCCCTCCTACCTCTTGACATGGCCTCCTCTTTTTCTTCTGGAGTAGGGTATCTTTTTTAAGGTTTCCAGTCCATTTGGGTGAAGATTGCTCAGGCTTTAGTTGTGAATTTTGTTGTTTTTAGGAGAGAAGTTGAGCTCCAGTCCTTCTATTCTGCCATCTTAATCCTCTCTCAAATAATATTTATTTATTATTCACAGAGTTATGTACCTTAGACATCAGTAACTTGGCAATTACTGGAACTACTTTTTAAGTCATTAAGCAGTTTTCAGGATTGTCATCCTCATCATCTTTATGTGAGATATAGTGCTTGCTGACTCCATGAGTGATGCAGTTACTGGAAATTTTATCCCAAACTACAGATACAATTTTTACTTATATTTTGACTGGTGAATCACTATTTCACAAGTTTTTTTGGTTTTGATTTATATCTATTAGCTGTGTATTTTATTTACAGCTTTAAAAAATGTATTCTAGGAGTTCCAGTCGTGGCGCAGTGGTTAACGAATCCGACTAGGAACCATGAGGTTGTGGGTTCGGTCCCTGCCCTTGCTTAGTGGGTTAACGATCCAGCATTGCCGTGCGCTGTGGTGTAGGTTGTAGACGCGGCTCGGATCCCACGTTGCTGTGGCTCTGGTGTAGGCCTGTGGCTACAGCTCCGATTGGACCCCTAGCCTGGGAACCTCCATATGCTGCAGGAGCGGCCCAAGAAATAGCAAAAAGACAAAAAAAAAAAAAAATGTATTCTATAGCTATATATTCATATTTTCTGACTATACTCCATACTTGTGTTTTACAAGTTTGCTTAAGAAAATGATCAGACCTTGGAATTTTAAATTCTTAACACTAGAAATTATATCTAAATCTGTGAATATTTTTCTTCCTTTTCCAAAAATAACATTGATAAGAGTTTTTGTTGTTATTTTATTATCTTTACATGGGAATTTTGACACATAAAATATATAAGTATACAATGAACTCCCACATATTCATAACATGCTTCATTTTTCAATATTCTGACATTCATACTTCATCTCTCACCACTCACTTTTTTCTGGAGAATTTCAGAACAATTTCTAGACATCATGCTGTTTAATTTGTTTTGTACACTACATATTTCCTGCTGACTGGTAGATCTAAAAGCTTGATTAGATTCACGTTCACTTCAGCAGCACTTCCTTGGTGGTGCTTTTGTACTTTCTCTTGCATTACACATTAAAATTAATAAGAGTGTTCAAATGGTGTCTTTCTGATCCTTCCACGATAAAATTCCCCATCATCATTTCATTTATTACTTTTATCAGCTTTGATGGTTTTGCCTAGATCCATTATTTCATTAGGGATTGCAAAATACTAACTTTCTAAATCTGTTGTTTTGTTACTTTTATTAACTGAGGTTCCTTTATAAGAAGGAATTCTTCCTACATCAATTAATTGGTTACTCTGAAATGCAGGTTATACAAGAAAAGTAAGATAAATGCTTGAGTCTTTACCTTCATTTACCATATTTCAGAATAAACAAGGAGTATTCAAAGAGGTTTTTCATTTTCAAATGTCATTTTGAACTCACAGATTTTAGAATAGTTGATGTGTTGCAATCTTTGTATTATTTTTGATGTTCAAATAGTTTCACCTTTGGCTAGTAGAAGCATCTTCAAGTTGGGTCTGATATATCCACTGAAAGTTTAGGATTAGGGTTTTTATGTAAGCTTGTGTTTTATTTTTGGATCTCTTTACATTTAGGTTGAGAAAATCTTGATTCTTAACAGTATTGGTATTTACTGTTTTGTTTTATTGTTTACAGAGTATAAATACATATAAATGAACATTCAGAAATAAATATAAATGATAATTTGGGGGGGGGGGTGCTGCACATGCAGCATATGGAGGTTCCCAGGCTAGGGGTTGAATTGGAGCTACAGCTGCTGGCCTAGGCCATAGCCACAGCAACATCAGATCCAAGCCCTGTCTGCGAGCTACACCACAGCTCACAGCAATGCCGGATTCTTAACCGACTGAGCAAGGCCAGGGATCAAACCCAAAACCTCATGGTTCCTCGTTGGATTTGTTTCCGCGGCGCCACTAAAGGAACTCTGTAAACGAATAAAGTTTATAATTAGTACTAACAGTAATTCTGTTGAATATAAGATTTTTTTATGAGGTTCCTATTTTGCTCTAGGCTAGTTTTCTATGTGATTATGCCACCAATTGTTTGTTTGTTTTGTTTGTTTGGGCTGTGCCCATGGCGTGTGGAAACTCCTGGGCCAGGGGTTGAAATTGTGCTGCAGTAGCAACCTGAGCCGCTGCAGTGACAATCTCAGATCCTTAACCTGCCACAAGGAAACTCCTGTGTTACCAATTTTTTATGTATTTAGAATCGTTTGTTTTGTGGTTGTTGCAGGTTTCCTTCCTTCCTTCCTTCCTCCCTCCCTCCCTCCGCACCTACAGCATATGGAAGTTCCCGGGCTAGGGGTCAGATTGGAGCTGTAGCTGCTGGCACTCGAAACAGCAATATTGGGATCTGAGCCGTGCCTGAGACCTACACCGCAGCTCATGGCAACGCTGGATTCTTAACCCACTGAGCAAGGCCAGGGAGTGAACCTGCATCCTCATGGGTAGTAGTCGGATTCTTTTCTGCTGCACCGCAACAGGAACTCCCTAGTTTTGGGGGTGTTTTTGAAACATTTTATTAGGGTATATTGAATTTACTTACCATAAAATCCATCCTTTTTTTTTTTTTCTTTTTATGGCCACACCCACTGCATATGGAAGTTCCTGGGCTAGGGAGCTGCGAATCAGAGCTACAGCTAAGGCCAGGAAGCCTACGCCACAGACAAAGCAACATCCATTCCAAGCCACGTCTGCACCCTACATTGCAGCTTGAGGCAACAGTGAATCCTTAACCCGCTGAGCACAGCCAAGAATCAGACCTGTATCCTCATGGAGACAATGTTGGATCCTTAACCTACTGAGCCTCAATGGGAACTCAATTCATTCATTTTAAGTATACAATTCAGTGATTTTTAGTAAATTTAGAGCTGTGTAACCATTTCCACAGTACAGGTTTAGAATATTTCTATTAGTCCTCAAAGGTTTTCCCCCCACACTTATTTACAGTTAATTTCTTTCATGCTCTCGCTTCCTCACACAATTTCTATCTATTGCTGTCTCTATAGACTTGCCTTTTCTGGTCATTCATATAAATAAAATAATAGCAATATGTGGTCTCTTGTGTCTGGCTTCTTTCACTTACCATGATTTTTCAAGGTTCATCTATGTTGTAGCAGGTATCAGCAATTGGTTTCTTTCTATTTATTATTCAGTTCCTTTATAGTATCCCATTGTATGGATATGCTACATTTTGTTTTTTGTTTTTTGTTTTTTTTTTTCTTTTTCGGCTGTTCCCATGGCATGCAGAAGTTTCCAGGCCTGAGGTCAAACCTACATCACAGCAGTAATCAGAGCCACGGCAGTGACATTGCCAGATCTTTAACCTAATGAACCACCAGGGATCTCCACATTTTGTTTACCCATTTGTCAGGTGATAGACATTTAATTGTTTCTGGTACTTGACTATTGTGAATAATACTGCTATGAACATTTGGGTACAGATTCTTTGCATATATGTTTTCGTTTTTGTTGGACAGATAACCCAGTAGAAGAGTCCTGAAGGAAATTCAAAGTTTTTCAAGGTCAAGGTTGTTAAAATTTTGGTTACTTTGTGATTGCACAAGACAGAAGCAGTAGCAAAGGCAGTAAGTAGCAGGGAGATGCTTTTGATAATAACTAGCACCAACTAGTTATGGCATGGTGATAATACTTTATATAGAGACTGAGTTTGGAATTGGAATTAAGTGTTAATTCCAAATTCGCTTACATTTGCTTGACAAGTCATTTAGACTTCTGAAGTTTAAGTTTCTTTATGGAGCTAGACATGCAGAATATTCTACATGGGACAAAGTATGCGCTCACAAATTGGAAGCTAGTCTTGTTATTGGCAATGTGTTGGACTTAAGGCACAGGGAAACCAGGATTACCAGCATTTTTCTTTTTTAGTTCCTGAAGAATTGTCAGAGAAGCTGTTGTTTTTATAAACATTGTTACACCACCCAGGCTGTTACATTTTACTTTCCTCATGACATACTAAAAAGTACATACAGCAGGAGGGGTTCCCTTTATTGCTCAGCTGTAGGGAACCCGACTAGTATCCTTTTGAGGATGTGAGTTTGATCCCTGGTCTCACTCAGTGGGTTAAAGATCCAGTGTTGCCATGACCTATGGTGTAGGTCGAAGACATGGCTCAGATCCTGCATTCCTGTGGCTGTGGCATAGGCCGGCAGCTGCCGCTCTGATTCGACCCCTGTCACAGAGGGTTAAGGATCCTACATAGCCGCAACTGTGGTTCAGATTTGATCCCTGGCCCAGGAACTTTCATATGCTGTGGGTATGGCCAATAAATAAGTAAATAATTTTCACTCTAGAGATTCCAAAATTTTGCCTATTATGATTGTTATATGATTTTATGTATTCAAGTTTTGCTTGTAAATGTTCCTTTTAGAAAATTGATGTTTAACTGATAAAATAGCAGTGCCTAAGTGAGTTATTTATATAACTTGTAGCTATACAGTCTCTGTGTTCATAAAAAATTATATAAATTGAATTTTAATGCATTAACAAAGCTTGCTTTGTATCATTTATCATTGTTACTTCAAAATGTTACATTTACATTTATCTTTGCTTAACTATGTAAAAGGTGCTTAATGATGTTAGGTGATATTTTTTACAGACTTGTAAAGAAATTTCATGTCTACACACATGGAGAAAAGTCACTAATAGAGTTCATACGCAGATGTAGCTTTTCTACATGTAAAGTGATGATGTCCAGTTGGTGGGTTACAAGAAGGGAAATTTAAAAAAATCCATGATGCTTTATTTTGATATATAATGCTGTTTTAAATATATGATTGCCTGTGTGCTCTTATTTTAATCTATATTGTGCATGTAATTATGAATAATTAGAAAAGTAATTTGGAAATTGAATTGAGAATATTAAGTAGCCACGTGAGTGCTGATATTTTGTTTTTCTCTGCCTATAAGATATTTATGCTGTTAAAAATACGTTTGACCTTAACATGTCTATGTGTATAATCTTTATTTATTTGTTTCTTTTTAGGGCCATACTTGTGGCATATGGAAGTTCCCAGGCTAGGGGTCTAATGGGAGCTGCAGCTGCCAGCTTATGCCACAGCCACAGCTACACAGGATCCAAGCCATATCTGTGACCTACACCACAGCTCATGGCAATGCCAGATTGCTAACTCACTGAGCAAGGCCAGGGATTGAACCTGCATCTTTATGGATACTAGTTGTATTTGTTTCTGCTGCACCACAATAGGAAATCCTGTGTAATCTTTAAAACTTAGAAACTTCTTTAAAAATTTGCACATCTCTCTCTCTTTTTTTTAACTTTAAGGCCATATTTGTGGCAATGGAAGTTCCCAGGCTAAGGTCAGATTTCTTTCTTTTTTGCTTTTATTATGCCCAGTTATGTGGAGGGTTTCTTGCTCTTTTTAGAGGTTTAAGTTCTTCTGCCAGCGTTCAGTAGATGTTCTGTGTGAATCATTCTACATGTAGTTGTGGGTTTTTGTGTGTGTTTGTAGGAGAAGGTGTGCGTGACGTCTTACTCTCCCACCATCTTGATCCTTCTCCTAAGGGTCAAATCTGAGCTGCACCTACTGGCCTACACCACAGCCACAGCAACGCAGAAACCGAGATGTGTCTGTGACCTACACCACAGCTCATGGCAGTGCCACATCCCGGACCCACTGAGTGAGGCCAGGGATGGAACCTGCATCCTCATGGGCAGTAGTTGGGTTTGTTTCTGCTGTGCTACAACGGGAACTCCAGTTTTTTGGGTTTTTTTGTTTTTTTTTTTTTGTCTTTTTAATGGATAGAATAATTTGCAAGACTTCCAAAATAGAAATATTATGAAATATTTTTAAAATTACTGTTTCTTTGGAGTTCCCATCCTGGCTCAGTGGTTAACGAATCCATCTAGGAACCATGAGGTTGCGGGTTCCATCCCTGGCCTTGGTCAGTGGGTTAAGGATCCGGCATTGCCATGAGCTGTGGTATGGGTTGCAGACGCGGCTCGGATCCCGCATTGCTGTGGCTCTGGCGTAGGCCGGCGGCTACAGCTCTGCTTCGACCTCTAGCCTGGGAACCTCCATATGCCGTGAGAGCAGCTCAAGAAATGGCAAAAAGACAAAAAAATAAAAATTACTGTTTCTTCAATCAGATCATCTTTTATTGGCTCTATGATTTACCAGTGCCTGCTTTATCTTCTCTGGAGTAGGAGAGCAAGTTGTAGATCTTTGTCATGGGCTTGTAACCTTTCCAAATACTGGTCAGTTTTTTAAGTAGTGTAGATACTTAAAGGAGGAGATTTATTAGAGATGAAATTCTAGGTTATCTAGGAATGGTACCTCGAGTGAAGAAATGTAGATGGTGTACATACCTCAGTAAGAAAAAAGTTGATCCATTTGTCAAGCAAGAGTTCTGTAAGAGTTGAGTAAAAATGAATATACAGCATCAATGGAATACCAGCATATTAGTAGAACATATAATGAAACAGGGAGCTTATTTATAAGAGCAACAGAGAGAGTAAAGCAAGATTAATCTCAATGGGAGTATTATTTGGCTTCTATGAAGAAAATTACATAACTTATAGAAAGTTATAGTTAACATCCAACTAAACCCTACAGTTTTTCTAGAGGTTTATAAATATAACTTTGGTATGGCAAGATATGTTCTTGAATGAAAAAATATACATTATAGAGATAACACGGCTTTGTTAGTGTTGCTTAATGGCAGTCCAGTCCAAATCTCAGAAATTTTGCTTTCCCCTTGACTTTATAATCCTGAAGAATAATTGGGAAAACCTGAATCTCCTAAGGATCAAAATAGAGTTTAGTATATTCTACATGCAAAAAAATTAATTTAGACCTTCTATATTATGTCAGACACAAAAATTAAAATGGATTACCAACCTAATGTAAGAGCTAAATTATACAACTTCTAGAAGAAATTCTTAGTCACCTTTGGTTAGGCAGAAATTTCTTTAAAAAGGTCACCAAAAATATCTATTAAAGTAATTGCTGATTGGGCTTCATCAAAATTAAAGACTTTTATGCTTTGTAAGACACCATTAAGAAAATGAAAAAATATAGAGAGAACTTTTTTTTTTTCCCCAGCCACACCTGCAGCATATGGACGTTCCCACGTTGAATCAGAGCTACAGCTGACAGCCTATGCGACAGCCATGGCAACATTGATCCGAGCTGCATCTGCAACCTAAACTGCAGCATGCAGCAATCCCGGATCCTTAACCCACTGAGTGAGGCCAGGGATTGATCCTGCATCCTCACAGACACTATGTTGTATTCTTAACCAACTGAGCCACAACAGGATCACCTATAAAGAACTCTTAAAACTCAACATTAAGACCAAGTTCCAAGTTAAATATGGACAAAAGATTTGACTAGAGATTTCATTAAAGTGTCTAATAAACACTTGAAAAAATATTTGACATTATTAGTTATCATAAAAATGGAAATCAAACCACAATGAGGTACTACTATATATGATGAACTAGAACAGCCATAATAAAAAAGGCACAATAGCAGTAATTGGTGAAGATGTAGAGAAACTGGAGCCTTCATGTTCCTTGTGGGAGTGTAAAAATTAACAGCCACTTAGGAAAACAATTTGGCATTTCCTTAAAAATGCTAAATGTAAATTTACGATATTATTCATAAATTACATTCCTAAGTATTTACCTAAGAAAAATTACATGAATGTATGAAGACTTACAGATGAATGTTTCTAGCAGCTTTATTTGTAATAGCCAAAAGTAAGAAAAAATCAGATGTCCAGCAAGCAGATGGATAAACAAATTGTGATATATTCATAGGATACCACTCAACAATAAAATCGAACTATTAATGGAGTTCCTGTTGTGGCTCAGCAGAAAGGAATCTATGAAGCAGACAGGTATCTATGAAGATGCGGGTTCAGTCCCTGGCCTTCGTCAGTGGGTTGGAGATCCAATGTTGCCATGAGCTGTGGTGGAGGTCACAGAGGCGGCTCGGATCTGGCGTTGCTGTGGCTGTGGTGTAGGCTGGCAGCTGTAGCTCCGATTCAACTCCTAGTCTGGGAATGTCATATGCCGCGGGAGAGGCCCTAAAAAAGCAAAAAATAAAAATAAATAAGTAAAAATGAACTATTAATATCCATAGCAGGGAGTTCCCATTGTGGCTCAGTGGTTAATGAATCTGACTAGGAACCATGAGGTTGCAGGTTCCATCCCTGGCCTTGCTCAGTGGGTTAAGGATCCGGCGTTGCTGTGAGCTGTGGTGTAGGTCGTAGACATGGCTTGGATCCCGCGTTGCTGTGGCTCTGGTGTAGGCTGGTGGCTACAGCTCCGCTTAGACCCCTAGCCTGGGAACCTCCATATGCCACATGGGTGCGGCCCTAGAAAAGGCAAAAACACCAAAAAAAAAAAAAAAAAAAAAAAATCCACAGCAACATGAATAAATCTCAAAATAAGTACACCCAGTAAAAGAAGCCAATAGGAAAGTGTATGTAATGTATAACTTCATTTATATTGAGCTCTTGAAAATAAAAATCCATAATGACTGAAAGCAGATTAGTTGTAGAGGTGTAGGGATGGGGATAGAAGGATGATGATTAACTGAAAATAGGGCTGTGGAATCTTCTGAGGGTATTGGAAATGTTTTAAAATTGGATTGAGGTGATGGTTATGCTCCATATATATACTAAAATCAGTAAAATATACACCTAAAGTAGGTAAAATGTTAAGTTCTCAATATTCTTATGGGAAAATTCTTATCAAAAACATGACTTTTAAACTGTTGGCTGACCTTTATATTGACAGATAATAGTAATGAAGAGAGAAGAATGCTTTAAAAAAGACATTTCAGCCCTAGATTTTTAAAAAATTCAGCAAGAGAAGAAATTGAGCATAACTTTTCTTTCTCCCTCCCTCTCTCCTTCTCTTTCTTTCTTTTTAACTGTTGTAACCATTTTTAGGCGTGCAGTTCAGTAGTTTTAAGAATATTCACATTGGGAGTTCCCATTGTGGTGCAGCGGAAACCTATCTGATTAGGAACCATGAGGTTGTGGGTTTGTTCCCTGGTCTCACTCAGTGGGTTAAGGATCTGGCATTGCTGTGAGCTGTGGTGTAGGGCACAGATGTGGCCCAGATCCTGCATTGCTGTGTCTGTGGTGTAGGCCTGCAACTAGCTCTGATTTGACCCCTAGCCTGGGAACCTCCATATGCTTGGGTATGGCCCTAAAAAGCAAAAAAAAAAAAAAAAAAAAAAAAAAAAAAATTTTTTTTAAAAGAAGAGTAGTTGCATTGCTGTGAAACAAATCTACAGAACTTTTTCTTCTTGCAATCTAAAACTCCATACTCATTACACAGCTCCCTTTCCCCCTTCCTCACAATCCTTGTAACCACCATTTCACTTTCTCTATGAATTTGACTACTTTAAATACTTCACATAAGTGGAATCATACACTCTTTTTGTGTGTGCCTCGGGTTGTTTAACTTAGCAGGGCCAGATTCTATTTATAATATATTATCTAGTGCCATAAATAAAAATTAGTTCTAGATAAGGTAAATAATTAAGGAAACACATTGAACCAAATATGTACAATCTTCTAAATAGGAAGCACTTTCCAAACTTAGGCTATTATATAAAAGAACACATACAAAAATATTAACACATTTTATAGCACAAAACTAAAAGTCTACTGTGTTTCTTAAAAAAATAGCATATCACATTTAAAAAAACAAAGAAAACATACAGTGAGCATAGTATCTTTATTTTCGATATTAAAGAGTTAATATAGTATGTAAATATCTTACATAAAATTTTATATCAGTACTTTTAGATATTAGTGTTACTATCTCAATATAAGATTATACAAATTCATATGGAAACTACTAAAAGTTTTTAAAGAAGAAACAAAAATCATAAGAGGAAGTAATCAGGAGTATGTGCACATTAAGTGAATAAGTACTGATTTCACTATGTGTGGTGAGCTCTGGTTTTAAAAAGTTTGGCAGGAGTTCTTCTTGTGGCGAAGTGATTAACGAATCCGACTAGGAACCATGAGGTTGCGGGTTTGATCCCTGGCCTTGCTCAGCAGGTTAAGGATCCGGCATTGCCGTGAGCTGTGGTGTAGGTCGCAGATGTGGCTCGGACCCCAAGTTGCTGTGGCTGTGGTGTAGGCAGGTGGCTACAGCTCTGATTAGACCCCTAGCCTGGAAACCTCCATATGCTGAAGGAGTGGCCCTAGAAAAGAAAAAAAAAAAGTTCGGCAGATGTGATTTTCTACTTTTATAATGGATTGTGATATTCAAAGTCAAAATAAAAATAATTGTCTATAAATTAGCTGACAGGCATATGCCCTCTAAATGTTTTTGCTTTTTGTTTTCAGGAAGTATTGATGAAGATGTTGTGGTGATAGAAGCTTCCTCCACTCCCCAGGTCACTGCCAATGAAGAAATTAATGTTACCTCAACTGACAGTGAAGTGGAGATAGTAACAGTTGGGGAAAGCTATCGGTAAGATTTTAATTCCTAGTCGTATGTTTGAAATTCAAAATATAAATTTTGGGAGTTCCCGTCGTGGCGCAGTGGTTAACGAATCCGACTAGGAACCATGAGGTTGCGGGTTTGGTCCCTGCCCTTGCTCAGTGGGTTGACGATCCGGCGTTGCCGTGAGCTGTGGTGTAGGTTACAGACACGGCTCGGATCCCTCGTTGCTGTGGCTCTGGTGTAGGCCAGTGGCTACAGCTCCGATTGGACCCCTAGCCTGGGAACCTCCATATGCCGTGGGAGCGGCCCAAGAAATAGCAACAACAACAACAACAACAACAAAGACAAAAGACAAAAGACAAAATATATATATATATATAAATTTTGTGTCCTGGTGCTCCGTTTGTATAAGTGGTGCTGCATTTATACTTCACATGTACCCTTCCAAAGAACTGTCAGCTGGGCCCAGGCTGCCCTCCTGTGAGTTCAGGCCACTGTTGTCTTTGATGAGGAAACACCGTGAGGACACAAAACAAATGGGTTGTAACAAGTTCTGCATTCCATCAGGTCACAGGGCCAAAGGGACAAACAGTGTGAACTGGAAATTGGCACTTGCCATATGCCTCTGCATAGATTAAATCATGAGTCACTGCAGCTCCTGACCCTTAGCACACCCTGAAAGAAGCTCAGGGTGAAGAATAGGAGTGAGGTACTCTGTGCTCTGGAAAAACTGACAGAACACATCTTCAGATAGGTATTGTCAGGAGAAGATTTTATGAGTCCAGTTCTGGCATCTCCTCATATCTAGAAAAGCACTAAAATCCTTCATGATGTCTGTTCCTTGTGACTAGCAGTAACCTTCACAAAACTAGCAGTGACCTTCTCCAAAATGTGTGCTTGCTTGCATGGACCTCCCCATTTCACCAAAATCATATATAGACCATACCCTGCCTCTTTGGAGTGATTTTTTCAGAGCTGTCTGAAGTGCTTCCTCCCAGGCTGTAGACCTTATTTTGCCCCAAATAAAACTTAACTCTCAAAAAAATTATTTATGTATATATTTATATTCATATATAAATATTTAGACATATTTATGCTACAAGTATTTGCATTTTTTTTTTGACCTAGTTCGAGTATGTTATAGCAACTGGATTAGTGGTTGTCAGATTAAGCTGCATTATAGTCATCCACATAGATTATAAAATATATTCTGAATCATAGTCCAGCAGATCCAGAATCTTAGGGATCAGTATTTTTTTTAAGCACCCCAAGTATACAGTAAGTGTAGGGAGTTCCCCGGTGGCACAGTGGGTTAAGGATTCAGTGTTGTCACTGCTGTGGCTTGGGTTGCTCCTGTGGCATGGATTTGATCCCTGGCCCAGGAACTTCCACGTGCCACAAGTGCAGCCAAAAAAAATAGTCATTGCTCTTGGTAAACAGCAGTTTTACATGGTGTTTTACAAAACTGAGTTTTCAAACTCAATTTCAGAGAGTTCACAAACTCCTTTGGAATTTAGGTGTGAATAGTACTTAAATATTGGGATCTGATATTGATATCTCATCAGTACCAGTGACATTTGTATTATTATATTAGGACAACCTAGTAGGAAACGTATTTTTTGAATTTTTTTAACCTTCACTTTTAATATTATGTAAGCCCTTAAATGAAAAATCCTCATTCGTTTTGATAAATAACTAGAAATGGCATTGCCCTTTTGAAAATCACTTTGACCAAGGAAAAAAAAAAAGAGAGAGAGAGAGAGAGACCCTAATACTATATTTACCATGTGCTTTAGTTGATTACAAATGTTGGTAAGGGAAGAAGTAAAGTATTCCTCTCTTTCATTTGATACACCAAACTAACCTATGGATGCATTGTAATTTTTGTGCTGTAATGAATTTAGAAATGTATTTGCTTAATTTTAATTTGTTACTGATTTTTTAAAAAGACATTCTTGCTTCAGAAGCATGTTACAAACATACCTAGAATATGCTTCTCTACTTGCCCATTGGGGTACTACTTTTAATATCACGGAAGAGAGCACTCTATAATATGTCCATAATTGATTTAAATTTTCAGTGATTTTCCTGGACTCTGAGGAAAATTGATAGTTCACGGTATATGCCACAGTTATCCTGTGACTGCCATAGTGCCTTTGGTTCAACACTGATTGGCTGTAAGGGTTGTTGAAGTGGTTCAGGAGAAAGAGAACTGTTCTCTTTTTCCCTGTGGAACCAGAGAGCTTTCTTGTCATGAAGATGCTTAATGGTCAAGGAGATGCATTTACCATAGTGATAGTGATCTTGAAGAAGACACACAGTGGAGTTCCTGTCATGGCTCAGTGGTTAACGAATCTGACTAGGAACCATGAGATTGTGGGTTTGATCCCTGGCCTCGCTCAGTGGGTTGAGGATCCAGCACTGCCATGAGCTGTGGTGTAGGTCGCAGATGTGGCTCGGATCCTATGTTGCTGTGGCTCTGACATGGGCTGGCAGCTGCAGCTCCAATTGGACCCCTGGCCTGGAAACCTCCATAAGCCACGAGTGCAATCCTGGAAAAAGACAAAAAAAAAAAAAAAAAATTCTTGGTTTCTTAAGAATTTTAAATGGTCTTTCTCCTTATCTAAAACCATTTCATCTTGAAACATTTGTTTACTCTCGTGCCTTAATCTATACAGTTCTTGCTGGAATATGATGGTCTGTTTGTTTTACTGTATTAGGCTTTAACCTCTATATTCCTATTACTTGAAAATTTCATTTTATTTTATTTTTTTAATGTTTTTTATTTTTTCCATTATAGCTGGTTTACAGTATTCTGTCAGTTTTCCGTTGTACAGCAAAGTGACCCAGTCACTCATACATATATACAATCTTTTCTCACGTTATCCTCCATCGTGCTCCATACTAAGTGACTAGATATCGTTCCCAGTGCTATACAGCAGGATCTCATTGCTTATCCACTCCACAGGCAATGGTTTACATCTATCAAACCCAAATTCTCAGCCCACCCCACTCCCTCCCCCTACATTTTGGCAACCACAAGTCTGTTCTTCATGTCTGTGATTTTCTTTTCTTTTGAAAAGTTCATTTGTGCCATATGTTAGATTCCAGTATAAGTGGTGTCCTGTGGTATTTGTCTTTCTCTTTCCGACTTACTTCACTTAGTATGAGAGTCTCTAGTTCCATCCATGTTGCTCAAATAGCATTGTTCTTTTTTATGGCTGAGTAGTATTCCATTGTGTATATATACCACAACTTCCTAATCCAATCATCTGTGATGGACATTTGAGTTGTTTGCATGTCTTGGCTATTGTGAGTAGTGCTGCAGTGAACATAGGGGTGGATGTGTCTTTTTCAAGGAAAGTTTTTTCTGGATATATGCTCAAGAATGGGATTGCTTTGTCATATGGTGGTTTTATATTTAGTTTTTTGAAGTACTGTCATACTGTTTTCCATGGTGGGTGTACCACTTCAGAAAATTTCATTTTAGAATTTGAACTTCTTTCTAAACTTTTAGTCTCTGTACATGCCGAGGCTATTTTCAGGCCAGTTTGAACTTTGGGATTCTTTTCTAAATGGTCAAGCTCATACCCCTGATTACTGTATGTTAGTGGATCTGGCTTGTTCTTTCCATACATGCTGAAAATAAGCTTATAAGCAGTTTTACATTCAGCTTGGGCGAGAGAAAAACCAACTTCATAAGCTGCAGCTTTTTAAAACATTTATTTTTCTCTCCTAGAGCCTTAGGACTGCATTTTCTACATACTATCCCTCTGTTCCCTTAGTCCACATCATTATAAGGAATCCTTTAAATTTTTTAAAAATAAAATGTATGCCTGTAAGAAATTTATTACAATATACATAATTAAAAGATGGTAAAACTTTCGATGTTGAAGCCTTGTGACTACATACCTTAAAAGCGTATAACGCGGGAGTTCCCATGGTGGCGCAGTGGTTAACGAATCCGACTAGGAACCATGAGGTTGCGGGTTCGATCCCTGCCCTTGCTCAGTGGGTTAAAGATCCGGCGTTGCCGTGAACTGTGGTGTAGGTCGCAGACGCGGCTCGGATCCCGCATTGCTGTGGCTCTGGCGTAGGCTGGTGGCTACGGCTCCGATTGGACCCCTAGCCTGGGAACCTCCATATGCCACGAGAGCGGCCCAAGAAATGGCAAAAAGACAAAAAAAAAAAAAAAAAAAGTGTAACGCGGCTCAGATGGTGTTTTTTAATAGCTGACAAACTAGTAAATTAGCTACGACTGTCTTTACCTCTCGTGATTGCAAGAAATGTCTCTGGTGCTTTGAATCTCGTTTAGGACACTCAGCCTGGTTTGGAACTCCCAAAGCCGTGCTTTGCAAATCCAATTTGGACTAAACATAGATCACGTGGATATTACTAAATGTTTAGGGCGTTGATATTTTTGCTACTGTATCTATGGGGAATAATTTTAAATAATTTATTTCCATAAAATGTAAATAATTGATTATAACCCAGGTGAATATTCAAAATAACCATTGAAAAGAAAGGAGCATTTTTGAATAGGATCCTGTATTTTATACCAATGAGTGGTCTAATATATCATTTTTCATTTCCAGGTCAGTTGGTAGACATTTGTTGAATATTTAATTCATCAAATGTTTATTGAGAGGTAGCCATTATGCTAGTCATAATTTTTAATTATATTACGATTATTACTTTGGGTTATTTTTGCATGGAGAATTTCATTACTTACTTTGTAAGATAGCCTTATAATTTATTAGGTAGGATTCCCATTGTGGCTCAGCATTAATGAACCCAACTAGTATCCATGAGGATGTGGGTTCAATCCCTGGTACCACTAAGTGGGTTAAGGATCTGGCGTTGCCATGAGTGGCAGTATAGCTTGCAGATGCAGCTCAGATCCCATGTTGCTGTGGCTGTGGTGTAGGCCAGTAGTTGCAGCTTTCGACCCCTAGCCTGGGTACTTCCATGTGCTGCATGTGTGGCCCACTTCTTAGTTGACTAAAAATTTTGCTTGTTTTTCATGTTTACTAATTTGATATTGTTGTTCCTTAAGGTCTCGTTCGACCCTTGGCCACTCCAGATCTCACTGGAGCCAAGGTTCAAGTTCTCATACAAGTAGGCCACAGGAGCCACGAAACCGCAGTAGGATTTCTACTGTTATCCAGCCCTTGAGGCAGAATGCAGCAGAAGTTGTGGACCTTACTGTTGATGAAGATGGTGAGTTTGGAATACTAGTAGTGTAGAATTAAGCAGAAAATTTGATAGGATAAAATATCAATATGCTAGAAACTCCTATTGCTGGTTAATGGTAACATAATATTAAATTACAGGGAAGTTGTCAGATATCCTAATGTTATTTTTCAAGTAATATAATAACCTTCAGATTGTAAATTGTGTCTAAAAATTCTTTCTGGATATTATTTCATTGCTTAGTAGTTACTTTCTCTGAAAAAAGCATATTTTTACAAGTGGTAGTTTGATATATTCTCAGACTTACATATTACTTTCATTTGTAATACTGTTGTCATACTTTAACTTTACTATGAAAGATAGAAACAATACTTTTAAAACACAGAACAGAAAAGCAATGTAACTGAATTAGATGGTTAATCTGGTTATTTGAGATGTTGAATTTGCTTTTAAAAGTTATGTTATCCTTCATTGTAATATTACAGTTACCTTTTGTTTTGCTCAGCTTTAGTGTCTTGTTTTGGCTTACAGTTGCACCCAAATAACTGTGAAAACAAAGTTAGCCTTGGAAAATACTGGTTAGGGAAAGTGGTAGCAAATATGAATATATGAATACATACATGAATTTTTCGTGATATTGAGACTTATCTTCAGATACTACTAGTTACATTCTAGAAGGAAATGATCAATCATAATTTCCTTAAGGAAACAGCAAGCCATATATGAATTTATTAGCTTTTAGTGTTAGCTGTCAGTTGGAAAAAGGATATATTCAGTAGGTAGAAAGAGTTAGGGGCCTTGTGCAGTCAGCTCTTATATCAGCTGTTTGCATTTTGGATGATCATAACTTTCACAGCACCATTCCTTTAGAATTAAGATTCTTTTGAAGAGATAATTTATTCCTCTTGTCTGCATTTTATTCAACAGTGTCTCAGTTTTTGTTTTAGAGCACCATAAATTATCTGCGAGACAGTAGTTAATATAAGAGATTAATTAAAGATTACTCAGTTAATTAAATATTGGTTGATTATTTTGGAAACTTTTAGTGTGTTTTCCCACATAACACCTACCATCCAGTAAAGTAGGAAAAGGTGGCAGAGTAGCCATTTAACCCATCAGAATTAGTTCAACCAGAAAACTTTAACATTTTGCTTAAAAGTATTCCAGTGATCAATAGATGCCCCCTTCTTCCTACTGGTTTCTCTTAGTGGAAGCTTCCATCTTATTGAAAATAAATCCAAAACTTAAGTATTTCAGTTAGACCAGCAGTTCTTACTTGGCAGCCATTTTATGCCCCTGGAGACATTTGGCAATACCTGCAGACAGTTTTGGTTCCCACAGTTGGGGAAGAGAGCTACTAACATCTAAGAGGTAGAGACCAGGAGTGCTCCTAAATGTCCTACAATGCAAAGGGCAGCCCACTCCATCCTGTTCCCATCCCCAACAAAGAATAATTCAGTTAAAAATGTCAATACTGCTGAGATAGGTAAACTGAGATAAACTGCAAATAGAGGTTACTCCCTTTCCTTTCTATGCTTAGGCAAATGTATTTTTTTAAGCATCCAAAGTACAGTGTACCGTATAGACTAACAAGTATAATTTGTGTTTCAGGAATCAGCCTGCTGTGCTGCATTGTTCAGAAAAGCTTGTCCTCTCAATCTGTATCACATTTAAAGAGTCACTTCTGGGACTTCCCATTGTGGCTCAGCAGTAACGAACCCAACTAGTATCCATGAGGATGCAAGTTCGATCCTTGGCCTCATTCAGTGGGTTAAGGATCTGGTGTGGCTGTGGCTATGGTGTAGGCCAGCAGCTGCAGCTCCAGCCTGGGAACTTCCATATGCCAAAGGTGCGGCCCTAAAATGCAAAAAAAAAAAACCTACACAAAAACGAAAAAACAGAGTCACTTATTTTCAGGTCTAATTGTTGTGACTATGCTTTGGACAGATTTCTTTCTTTTTTTCTTTTTAGGGCTGCACTTTTGCCATATGGAAGTTCCCAGGCTAGGGGTTGAATTGGAGCTGCAGCTGCCAGCCTGTGCCACAGCCATAGCAACACCAGATCCGACCCAGTCTATGACCTACACCACAGCTCACAGCAACCCCAGATCCTTAACCCGCTGAGTGAGGCCAGGGATCAAACCCACATCCTCGTGGGTACTAGTTGGGTTCGTTTCCACTCAGCCACAACAGGAACTCCTCCCATTATTCTTTATTTTTCAACAATCAGAGTCTAAAATGTAACTCATTTATAAGTTCTGCCTGAAATTTCTTTTAATTTCTACCGCAAAACTTTAATTTTTATTAGAAAGCACTGATGAATTCTTGCAAAAGTTTGAGGAGAGGAACATAAAAAAGGCATGTGAAAAAGAAATCTAATGTTTATTAAATGACTGTTGGTAAAGCATCATATAAAGTACTTTATATATGTGAGGTCTGTTCATCCCAACAACAGTTCTATGAAGAAATTCTGTACCTTTCCACTTCTACAGATGAAGAAGTGGAGAGTGCCTAATTAATTTATCCTTGATCACACTGTCAGTGGTGAAATCAGAACTGCTCTCCAAGCTATCAGACTCTAAAATCCACAGAGAAATCCAGAGAAAGTACAGTTAGTAATACTATTCTAACAACCTGTAACAGTGTGTATAAACACAGCAGAGGGACTTTTACCTTTTTTTTTTTTCTTTGTGATCAGGAAAGTCACGTAGTTACCCCGAAAAACTATGTTAATCCTCTGAATTATTGGAATAAGCATATATGTATTAGGGTTTTTTTGCAATAACAGTAACATATTTTAATGTTGACAGTTTTTAACTTTATGAAAGCTTTTTTTAGCTATATATTGTACTTTTTAGAGGGTTCATATTTTAAGTTTGCCTTATTAATTATCATAAAATGTATAGCTCTTATTAGAATATAACTCATTACCTAATTTGTTTAGAAATGCTAAATAAACATTTTGTATTTTGTAGAACCTACTGTAGTACCAACCACTTCTTCAAGAATGGAATCACAAACCACAAGCGCTTCCATTAATAATTCAAATCCATCTACCTCTGAGCAGGCCTCTGATACTGCTTCAGCTGTCACTAGTAGCCAACCCTCCACAGTGTCAGAGACTTCAGCTACTCTTACAAGCAATATTATGACTGGTACTTCTACAGGAGGTGTGTTTAAAAAAAAAGAGTGGGGGGAGGGACTCTTGGAAAAAGAATTGTTTTTAAGATTTTTAGCTGTGTTAGCAAGAGTGTATTCTTAGAGTAAACATCATATGTGAACAAAGTAGTCCCAATTAGAATTGGACTATGACTTCATATTTGAGTCTGTGTGCTATTTGTTACCAAGCTATTGTAGCTCAACTGAAAGAGACTGGGGAGAATTAAATGGCTGACTCCAAAAATACAAGCAACAAAAGAAAAATAAAGGTAAATTAGACTTCATCAAAATTTAAGTTCCCTTTATTGTTTTAGCCAGTCTTGGTTGGAATTTTGTATTATTTATAAATAACCAGAAGATTCTTAATTGATATATTGGCCCCAAAGAGAATAGCTATGACCTGTGAGCTAAGTTAGAGCAGGATCTCCCTGGTATTGGTTACTCTAGAAATAAGGCTAGAATTGTGGTACTCCAGAATCCTAAGGATTCTGAGGAGGTGTCTCAGGAGTCAGGTGGGTAAAGTGGAAAGGAAGAATGGAGTTTGGGTTTTTAACTCTTCTAATTTAATTCTATTAATTTTAAAATAAATTATTTCCATTTTTATCTGTTTTATGAAATTTCTATGTAGTTTGAGGAAAGGGTGCCCTTTTTTAGAGGAGTTTGAAACAAGATAGATCTTCTGGGGGCACTTCTGCTATTCTTCTGGCATGGAAAAACATGCTATCAAAATAATTCCAGACATGTGACAGAGAGCATAACCAGGACTCAGATGTTTCATACCTAAAAGATTATCATGTTTTCTAACAACAACCATGCAAGGCAATTATTGCTACATTTAATAAGTAAGAATGAGGTTAAATAACTTTGCTAAGGTCACATTGCTCACGGTTAGACAGGCTTAGGATTAGAATTCAGGCCCATCTGACTCCATGTTTCTTTTCCCCCCTGTTCAACACTGAGTCACTAGTTTATTTTAAGAGACCTTTAAATTTTCACATAGTAGAGTCTTACCATTTCTTATGTTCTGTTGTGTCCAAGTTGAGTGACCAGAGGAATGGAAAAGATATTGGAAATTAGTGAAACATCTAAATATGCTCTGAGTTGGGTGGTTGTGTTCTAAGAAGTATGTAAACCAGCTATAATGGAAAAAAATAAAAATCATTTAAAAAAATTTAAAGAGTGCATAGTAGTCTTCATTATATAGGAATGATTTGTAGTAGTAGCGGCTCATAGAGTTCAGGAGATGAAACTTCGCTTGATGCATTTAATGGAAGGGACTCACATGGCATTTTAGAGTTGTTAAATTTCAATTTAAAACTAATAATTTATTGGAGTTCCTGTCGTGGCGCAGTGGTTAACAAATTCGACTAGGAACCATGAGGTTGCGTGTTCGATCCCTGGCCTTGCTCAGTGGACTAAGGATTCGGTGTTGCTGTGAGCCGTGGGAAGTGGCCCTAGAAAAGGCAAAAAGACAGAAAAAGCAAAAAATAAAATAAAACTAGTTATTTACTTAATCTTTTTTTTTTTTTTGTAATTTATTTTTATTTTAACTTTTTAGGGCCATACTTGCGGCAGGCATATGGATGTTCCCAGGCTAGGGGTTGAATCAGAGCTGTAGCCACCGGCCTATGCCACAGCTACAGTAATGCAGCCACATCTGTGACCTACACCATGGGTCACAGCAACACTGGATCCTTAACCCACTGTGCAAGACCAGGGATTGAACCTGCATCCTCATGGGTGCTAGTCACATTGTTTGCACTGAGACATGATGGGAACTCCTAAAACTAATCGTTTATTATGACCTAGGAAAAGATGATCTTTTGCCATATTTAAATATCATGGTAAATACAAGACTCCTAAAGATTAAGGCTTTCAGGAAAATCCCAGTGAAGATCACTACCTGAAATTATACGTGTGTTAAGAATATGACTGTATCACATTATTATTTACAGATATTTGAATTTACTAAGCATTTCTTATTATTTGCTTATTTATACATATATACACATATATAAAATAGTACATGTTTTTTACACTGATATTTGATCTGTGCATTTTTTCATTTCAAGATGACTCAAGGAGAACTGCATCTAGTGCTGTAACGGAAACTGGCCCTCCTGCAATGCCAAGGTTACCTTCTTGCTGTCCCCAGCACTCACCATGTGGAGGGTCATCGCAGAATCACCATGCATTAGGACATCCACACACAAGTTGCTTTCAGCAGCATGGCCACCATTTTCAGCATCATCACCACCATCATCATACTGCCCACCCAGCTGTCCCAGTTTCTCCCTCCTTTAGTGATCCCACTTGCCCTGTGGAAAGACCTCCACAAGTACAAGCACCTTGTGGAGCAAATAGTACTTCTAGTACCAGCTACCATGACCAGGTATGTGGTTCCTGAATTTGTAATTTTTAAAAACTTTGGTTCCTTCAGGAGAAAAAAAAAAAACTGATAAATTTTATATACTAAGTAAGTCATTCTTGTTGCCCCTGCAAAGTGGCCTAATTTAGTGATCTGTGATTTATTTATTTATTTATTTATTTGCTTTTTAGGGGCACACCCGTGGCATATGGAGGTTAGGCTAGGGGTCTAATTGAAGCTACAGCTGCCAGCCTACACCAGAGCCACAGCGATGCCAGATCTGAGCCACATCTGCGACCTACACAGCAGCTCACGGCAATGCTGTATCCTTAACCCACTGAGTAAGGACAGGGATTGAACCCACAACCTCATGGTTCCTAGTTGGATTTGTTTCTGCTGTGCCATGATGGGAACTCCTGTGATTTTTTTTTTTTAAGTATTGAGGATTTCCTCATGGTGTTAAATATTGCAACTGAATGAGGGGGTCAGGAATATGGATAATTGGAAGTGAATTGTTTTTTATTCTGGCATAGTTTTTGGTGATTTTAGTTAAATACAGATGAATCTAATCTTTAAGATTTTATCCCAAGCAAAGTGTTGAAACTGCATCGTCAACCCAATTCATGAGAAATTGGGAAATTCTCCTAGTTTTTCCTCTTCTACCTCCTATTCTGGAGCCTCCCTACAATCTCCACTTAGCTAGAAGTAATTACTCTTTTTAGATGCAAACCTGTAACATAGTTTCTCAGGAGCAGATGAACTTTTTTAGTTTGTGAGAAATTGAAATGTCAGCAAAACATTATAATTAAATTAGTTGATATTATTAGTGCTTGAAATGTCAAATAATATTAAATTAGTATTTGTGATCACACAGAGTAAAGTGAAGTATTATGTGTTCTTTTAACTTATGCTGTGTCATCTCTGTATAATCATGATATAAATCTGGTTGGTGCATATTTTAAAAAACAAAATGTAATTTAAAAGTAAAACTATAACTGATACATCTGGTAAAAAAGAAAAATGTGCTAGAAAAAAGTCAAAAAGAAATTTAGTGCAGCTGCTTTACCCTCTGACCTTTCCTAGAGTACTTGCTTCATCTTTTAAATTTCTAATGGTTATCTCTTTTGGATGTGACAAATTAAAAATAATTAAGAAATCAAGCAGGATGTTCTCCTAAGGAAAAAATCCTGCTGCTGATATCAGAAGGAAATTTGAAAAGGTTTACTGAGAGTTATTATGATTGAAGAGACTTGTGGTGATGTATTGTTTTTTTAACAGTTCTAAGTATTAACATTTCATGATTGTCTAGACCTGTTCTACCTCTTGGGAATGAGGAAGCAACCTGATTGAGTTAATTATAAGTAGAATCTCTTTTACTGTTCTGCTTTACTTGAAATACAGATAGATGTAAACTACGTGCCTACCTATAAGTAGAGTATTTGGAATGAACACAAAACTTGAAGAAAATTAGCAGGATCAAGCATTCGGTAATTTGATGGGTATGAAGGAAAGCAAGGAGTGGGGTTTTAGAGATATGAACAGTTTGAGATTCATGTAGATATTTGTAGAAATCTGTAATTGGCCACATGCTCATGAGATGGCCTCATATAGTCTCCATTTGACACCTATGTGGATACAGCTGGAAGTTGGGGAGAAGCAAACTGATCTGAGTATTTATAATTTTGTGGATTTCTTATGATTGTCATAGATAGGCAGAGAAAGGTAGGGGAGGATTAGCCCTGACAGCAGAGAAGTTGCAGTAGTCACTTGATTATAGCCTGATACTCCTTTGGGTGTAACTTTCTCTTTTGAGAGAACAGTTTAAATAGTGTTATGCATTATTTATAGTCTATATAAAGTATTATTTGCCATTTCTGTACTACTTTGCTTACCCTCCCTTTTCCTTCTAACATAAGAATTGAATGAACTGCTGGAATTGGGAAGAAGAGAGTCGTCTTTGTTGGTTTTTCCCCTATTTTCTACTTTTACCTTTACTCTCAAGTCCTTCTAGGAGGTCCTTCACCCTACTTTACTCACTCTCTGGAAGTGTTCTTAATCACTAACTGGAGAAGAAAATAGGAAATTTGCTCTTCTTCATAGTATTTTGATATTCCAGTCCATTTGCCAAATTTTAGCCCAAATAGGAAAATACAGAACGGACTTGAACCATAAGTAGTAATTCACAATTTTAAGATATTATCCTTGGGAGTTCCCACTGTAGTTTAGTGGGTTAAGAACCAGACTAGTATCCATAAGGATGTGGGTTTGATCCCTGACCTTGCGCAGTGGGTTAAGGATCTGGTGTTGCTGCAGGCTGTGGTTTAGGTTACAGATGCAGCTAGGATCTAGCGTTGCAGTCTCTGTGGTGTAGGCTGGCGGGTGCAGCTCCGATTCGACCCTCAGCCTGGGAACTTCCATATTACACAGGTGTGGCCCTAAAAAGAAAAAAAAAATATTCATAAACCCTATTAATTTGAATTGGGAGCATGTGTTTTTTCTTGCCATCTCAAAAGAGGCTAAGGCATTCGCTTGATTGTAGACACATAATGTGGAAGACAAGAGTAGCCCTTACTTTTTATCTTCTTGCATCTTCTCCTGTACCACCACAACCCTTTCCTTGTAGCATCCAGAGTTCTTTATATTTCTTTTATTCTCTGAGCTGGGAGGTCATTGAAAGCACAAAAACCATTCTGCCTTTTATAGGGAAAAAAAAAAAAAAAAAGGAAAAGATATTTCTTTTTTAAGTGCAAAGACCACTACAGTTCTTCACAGGACCACTGGGGAACTTAGCCCTTTACCCTAGCTTTCTTCACCTCTGGCTTCTCAGCTTCTAGTATTGAACAGTTCCTGTACATGATTCTGTATATGATGTCTTTATTTTCTTAAATCACGTTTTAAAAATTACAGCTACACTGAATGCTAAGCAAAGTCTTGTATTTAAAATACTTAAGACTATGAAAAAACAATTTCGTTTCTGTAATCTGCTCTAGAGTAGAAGGTAAAGTGTTTTACTTAAGACTTTTCAGAGTACTCTGGGGGAAAAACTTAATTACTTTTGAGTACAGATAAAATCTTGGCTCTTTGATTTCCCAACTTGGTAAATGAGCCTTCCCTAAAATTATATTCCTAACCAACTATAATGGAAAAGATAAAAATCATATAAAAATTATATTCCTAATAAAAAGAATCATGGTTTAATTTTTTTTTAAGTGAAAAAGTTAATGCGGCAAAGCTAGCTAATGATTTAGCTTGAATAATCTTACGCTCTTTGTTATTGTGGATAAAGTTTGCACTATTAGAGTTTCAGTTGAATGCTTTCTGTGTACAGTTACAAAATAGGACACATTTTTATCTAGAATCTTCAATGTTTTCAGTGGTACGATTATATGTTTTGGCAATTGGCTAAATTACCAATCAGTGAGCTCCTCTTGTGGTGCAGTGGGATTAGCAGTGTCTTGCCAGTGCTGGGATGGGGGTTTGATCCCTGGCCCTGCACAGTGGGTTAAAGAGCTGGCATTGCTGTAGCCGTGGCTGAGGTCACAACTGCACCTCAGATCTGATCCTTGCCCCGAGAGCTCCAAATAACATGGGGTGTCCAAAAATGAAAAAAAAAAAAAAAAAAGTTTACCAATCAGAATTGTAGGGTAAAGGAGAATGTGGATGTATGATTTTAAAGCTTCTTTATCTCTTAATATCTAGGTAATGGAAGAGAAGCAGATCTTAAAATATCTGTTAATTAACTTTTGTTCATCTTATAGCATGATCTCACACTTGATTTTTAAAAATTGATTATCGATTTTAAGGGTAAAAGCACTATAATTTTTATAATCCAAGATAAACATCATTTTCTTGGTGCTCAGTAGGTCTTCCCACTAAAAAGTTTACCATTTTAAATTCATAGATTCTATTTTTCTGGATTGTATTAGGAGTACTTTTATAGTATAACATGAAACAATGTTTTGACCAAACATGAGAAAGATAAAATATAGTTCCTCTTTATACAGCAGGCATTGCCAGTAGACCTGAGCAACAGTGGTATCAGAAGTCATGGAAGTGGTGGTTTTCATGGAGCATCTGCATTTGACCCCTGCTGCCCTGTTTCTTCTTCCCGAGCTGCAATCTTTGGCCATCAGGCTGCTGCTGCTGCCCCAAGTCAGCCATTATCAATAGATGGTTATGGATCAAGCATGGTTGCGCAGCCCCAGCCCCAGCCCCCTCCACAAGCCTCGCTGTCATCTTGTCGTCATTATATGCCACCTCCTTGTAAGTATCAATAGGCCAAGAATTCAGAGGAATATAAATGAAGCATTGTATTCTCCTCCATGAAATAGCCTTTTAATAATCCTAATTTATAAATTTTTAGTATTTCTTTGGCCTAAGAGTGGGGTATATTTTGCCTGTTTCATCCTCTCTTCACCTTATGTACACAAAACAGTTTTTTAAGGTATAAAAGGGCAGATGTTGGAGTTCCTGTTGTGGCACAGTGGAAATAAATCTAACTAGGAACCATAAGGTTTCGGGTTTGAGCCCTGGCTTCGCTCAGCAGGTTAAGGATCCGGTGTTGCTATGAGCTGCTGTGTAGGTTGCAGACACAGCTCCAATCTGGCATTGCTGTGGCTGTGGCGTAGACCAGCAGCTGTAGCTCCAATTAGAACCCTAGCCTGGGAACCTCCATATTGCTGCGGGTGCAACCCTAAAAAGCAAAGGGGGTGGGAGCCAGATGTTGTTTTAAAAGATCCAGGAAAATAATTAAAAGTATTGTATTTTGTCTGTTTTACTTTTTAACATGTACCTTTTATTATCTTTGAACTTGAAGTACCTTCAATAATGCCAGCTTAGATTCCTATAAAGGAAAATTTTAAGGAATTTAGATTTATTGTTTAGTAATAGAAGGAAATTTGAAAGTTCAGTAGTTCTTTCTACACATGGGAAAGTAAACATTGACTAAGAATTCTGAAGCTTACCTGAGGCATAAGAGAAAACTCCTTGACAGAAAGCTTTGCCAATTGCAAAAAGGTTTCTGTACTCATTTGATGCAAGCAATTAAAATAGAATCAGTTCCTGTCATGGTTCAGTGGTTGGCATAATCTGACTAGTATCCATGAGGATGCAGGTTCGATCCCTGGCCTTGCTCAGTGGGTTAATTAGGATCTGGCGTTGCTATGGCTGTGGCTTAGGCCAGCAGCTATAGCTCCAGTTTGACCCCTGGCCTGGCAACCACCATATGCTGCAGGTCGGGCCCTAAAAAGCCAAAAAAAAAAAAAAAAAGAATCAGACATGGCTTCTGTCTGAAAGAAGAAATTGAAACTTAGGAGATACCATAAGAAATGAGAAATACCCTTAAGCTGTGTAACATATATTTACTGCTCTGTTAAATTGTAGCTAATAATCAGATGGAATACTTTGATAGAAAAATACACTGAAAATTCATATAGGAGTAAACCAGAAAGTTGACAAGGAAATTTGCTTTTCTTCTGATTATATTCAAGGGATACTTTTGAGTTAGATATCTTAGATTTCTTCAAGTTTGGGTCTTGAAGACACACCTGGAGTCAACTTAGAATTTGTACAATGAAACCTGGTGATACATCATTTATCTTTTCAGTAATGCAGCTTATAATTTAAAGTGTAAGGTAGAAAAGAGGTTTTGAAATAGTTTCTACAAAGTATTGACTAGTGGGCAAATTTCTGTGTATGGACGCTGGTGTGATTAGGCTATTCTCTAATATTTGTTGATAATGCATCGTTGATTTTTTTTTTTTTGGCATGCCCATGACATGTGGAAATTCCCAGGCCAGGGAATGAATCCATGCCACAGCAGTAACAACACTGGATCCTTAACCCACTGAGCCACTAGGGACCTCCCATCTTTAAATGATCTTTTACTGGAGACTCAAAATGTGTGATTTTCTCCCCCTCTCTTTTAAAAATAATATACTGAAGCAGTTTATAAGTGTATCCATTCCTTTTTTCAATGTCTTAATACAAAAACAAATGTTTTAGACTTAAACTTGTTACACTTTTTTTTTAGGGCCACACCTGTGGCATATGGAAGTTCCTAGGCTAGGTGTCGAATCAGAGCTGTTGCAGCTGCTGACCTACACCACAGACACAGCAATGCCAGATCCAAGCCATTTCTGTGACCTGTACTGCAGCTCACAGCAATGCTGAATCCTCAACCCACTGAGCAGGGCCAGGGATTGAACCTGAGTCCTATGGTTACTAATTAGGTTCATTACTGCTGAGCCACAGTAGGAACTCCTAAACTAGTTTTACTTTTATCACAAAAGTAATTTGTATATATCTAAAGAGTTCAGACTTCAGAATGATATAAAAGGAGACCTTAAAAGGCCTTTTCCTTTCTTCCCATTAAGCTTGGTGTCTCAGAGATAGCAACTGTTTATAGCTTATTATAAATCCTTTCAGAAATTTTCTTTGTACATACGTTATTATGACATATGTCTCTCCTTTTTTTAAAAAAAATGGGATCATATCAGGCAGTTTTTGCCTCTTCCTTCTTCTTAATTTGATTTTTAGGTTTTTTAATTTAATAGTACATCTCAGTTTTTTCCATATTAGCACATGAAAAATCTTGTTTTTAATACTCTCATAATGTTCCATTGTATATTAAATTAGTGCTCTGTTGATGGGCATTTAAATTGTCGGGTTTTTTTTTTTTTTTTGTAGTTTTTTAGGTTTTCTGTAGAGTAACTTTGCTGGAGTAAGATTGCTGGGTTAAAGTGACATGCTGAACTTGTAAGAAGCAAGATCAGAATTTTTTTTTTTTTAATAAACTGGCAAGAACATGTAAAATAGAGAAGAAGGGAATGGTCTCTGGGAATGCAAAATATGTCATCTTTTTACAGTGGTTGACAGTTGGTTTGTTTAGATAAACAGTGAATAATAATGATGACTGAAGTTTTCACCACACTCAGAAAATGGTAACTATGTGAAGTGATGGATGTGTTAATTAACCTGATTATGATAATCATTTCACATGGTATACATGTCAAATTTATTATTGTACACTTTTAAAATATTACTGTATTTGTTAATTATACTTCAATAAAGTTGAAAAAATTGAAATATTGATGAGTTAAATAAATTGATTCATTCTGAAACGAAACTTTAGAATTTTGTGATATTTGTGAATATTATTTCTTGTGTAATGATTATGGAAATAGAAAACCTTGAAATGAAGCTGGAAAAAAGTGCTCTGAATTTGAGGAGAGTTGCAGTGATAAAACTTTTTTGATGACCAAGAAATACTGAGCTTTGTGAGTTCTTAGATGAAGTGTTGATTTGAAGATAGAACTTTTAAAATATGTCTTAGAACTTACATTGAGCTTAGTGAAAATTTCCTTTAAATATATGCTAACAAGCTTTCCTTTGAAAATATGGCTAAATGAGTCCATAGTTATCTAACTTTCCTTGCTGCTGCATGAATCAAAGCAGTTAAAAATTGAAGGCAGTCTTTTTGTAAGGAAACTGAAATATTGTTGTAGCTCTGTACAGGCTACCAAGAAAGTCTTCCAAATAGAATGAAATTAGGAAAGAAAGTCAGGGAGGAGACAAACATTTTTTACACCTCAAACAGATGCACATCTTTTAGAGTAAGAGAGATTGTTCTCCTCTGAGAGATCTTTCAACATTTGCTTCGCAACATAAAGACTCAGGATGAAGAGGAGTTCCCGTTGTGGCACAGCAGAAATGAAGCCTACTGTTATCCACAAGGACACTGTTTGATCCCTGGCCTCGCCGTGAGCTGTGATGTAGGCCACAGTTGTGGCTCAGATCCTGTGTTGCTGTGACTGTGGCCTAGGCCGGCAGCTATAGCTCGAATTCAACCCCTAGCCTGGGAACTTTCATATGCCACGAGTATGGCCCTAAAAAGCAAGAGAGAGAGAGAGAAAAAGACCCAGAATAAAGAAATGGGTGAAACCATCTCTACCTAAGGCTGATTTCCATGGCAGGTTCCAGGTAAATATGCCACCATTTTAAGGCAGCACAGGAAAAGTAGCATGGGCCAGGATGAGAGAAGAGTAGCAATGAAAGAATGTTTGCTGTCTTGCCCATAAGGACTCATAAGTTCCTTTCCTCTCTATTGTGCTCTATAACCATAAATCATGAAGGAAAACAAGATTGATATATAAGATGATTTGGAAAAATGTTGTATTACCTTATTATGACAAAGCTTCTATGTACACAAAAAAAAAAAACTTAAAAATCAACCAGAAAAAGGTGAATAATAGGCTGAGACTATGAGTGGATAATTCTGGGAAGAAATGTAAGTGGTTAATAAATACAAGATTTTTCTCCAATTAACATTTTAAAAATTTAGTGATAGTATAGGAGTAATTAGACAGGAACTCTCATGTACTGTTGATGGTAATTAACTATGGTAAACTTTTGGGAAGAGTATTTTGTCAACTAGTATCTGAATTTATTCTCTCAGACTCAGACTTCTTATAGAAATTTATGCTGCAGAACGTCTCTGTGAGTAGTGTGTGTGTATATGCATGTGCACATACTCATGTGTATGCTTGTATCAAAGAGAAACCAAAAGAGGAATCATTCATACACACAGCTGTTTATTGCAGCTTTGGGTTGCTTCCTTTTTTTTCCCCTAGGGTCTAATCCGAGGCATATAGAATTTCCCAGTCTAGGGGTTGAATCGGAGCCGTGGCTGCTGGCCTACACCACAGCCACAGCAGTGCCAGATCCAAGCCGCATCTGCTGCCTAGCTCACAGCAACGCCAGATCCTTAACCCACTGAGTGAAGCCAGGGATTGAACCTGCGTTCTCGTGGATACTAGAGAAGGTTCATTACGGCTGAGCCACAACAGAACTCTGGGTTGCTTCCATTTTTATCAGTAGTGATTTCGTCAATAAATTTTGGTACATTCCTATAATAGAATGTTGTGAAGCAGTAAATGAAGTAAAGCTATATATATTGACATGAGAAAATATCTTAAGATTACTCAAAGAAGAAAGCATGTTGCCAAACAGGACTAAGCAGACTCAAGCATTGATAAAATACTCATAAAAATTAAATATGTGCTAATGTGTTCATAAAATATTATGCCAAAATATTCTCAACTCCATGGTGCCTGTGCTTTTCTTACAGATGCTTCTTTGGCAAGACCACTTCATCATCAAACTTCTGCCTGCCCCCACTCTCATGGGAACCCTCCCCCTCAGACTCAGCCTCCACCTCAAGTGGATTATGTTATTCCTCATCCTGTACATGCTTTCCATTCTCAAATATCTTCTCATGCAACATCTCACCCCGTGGCACCCCCACCCCCAACTCATTTAACCAGTACAGCTGCACCTATTCCTCAGCATCTTCCGCCCACACACCAGCCGATTTCACACCATATTCCAGCCACAGCACCTCCTGCACAGAGACTGCATCCTCATGAAGTGATGCAGAGGATGGAGGTTCAAAGGAGGAGAATGATGCAGCATCCAACGTAGGTTTTATGTTTTAAAAAAGATAATCGCACATTATTCCTTTTACTTCTATTTCCATTGGTCTTTGAAACTATAAAGTCATGTCACTGTACTTAATCCTCAGTCACTGGGAAATTAATTCTTTACTAACGAGAATCTTCTTCTTGTCTTACTGAGTTATAGGTGCTGACAAAACAAGTTTATAATATCAGGTTATTTAATGAAATCAAAGCATTTTCAGGATATGACCCAAGGTCATTTATTTTTGTAAACCAATCTCATATGTCCGTTTCTTCACTATTCCATACTGAAGATTAATGTTAAAATTGATGATACTAAGTAACAAGATAGGAAGTTATTAAAGATTCAATTGATTTATTTTGTGTTACCTACCAGAGGGAAGAAGGGTATTGGAATTTTCAACAACTAATTTGAAAAATCAGTCATTGAAAAATCAGTCTTCTTAACTAGCTTAGTTTATTTATAAATTTAAATATTAAAATATTCCCCATACATTATGAAAAGAATATAATTGAACTTTTTTTTTTGGTCCTTTTAGGGCCGCACTGGTGGCATATGGACGTTCCCAGGCTAGGGATCAAATCGTAGCTATAGCTGCCAGTCTACACCAGAGCCGTAGGAATGCCAGATCCTTTAACCCACTGAGCAAGTCCAGGGATCGAACCCGCGTCCTCATGGATGCTAGTCAGGTTCGTTAACCACTGAGCCCTGACAGGAACTCCTAACTGAACTTTTTAAATTTCTTTTAAAAATTCAGGACATGATTTTCTAATTTAGGGCAGCATATTTTATTGGTCTTATTCTTCCTGCCTGTTTTTTTAAGGTGTTATAGGAAAACCACTACACTTGTTCATTTATATATTGTCTGTAGCTTCTTTCACACTGCAGAAACTAAGTTGAGTAGTTGCCACAGAGGCCATGTGGCCTATAGAGCAAATAATTTGGCCCTTACAGAGTATTTGCAGAACTCTTGATCTAATTAATGATCTGGCACTTGTGTAACTTCTTTCTTTAGTTACATAATTTAAGGTTATATCTGGAATCTCTGGATGTTGCTGCCATTCTAATATTAGACCCTTATTAGACCCAACTTTCTATATAAAGTTGCCAGTTTAACATTCATATTTTTCTGGTATCTAGAAAATTACTTGTTCTAAATCATTTAGATTAAACTTGCAAAATCTGTAAATGTGTTCAAAACTAATAGAAAGTAAGAATGAGATGATAAAAATGAATCCCTGGAACTTTTTTCTTTTTTTTTTTTTAATGCCATTTGCTCAGAACGTTATGACCATTTGCATTTGTAAGTTTGACAAATTTTAGACTAGGAAGAGAAAGTATAATAATCTGGGTTGATGAATAAAGAGTGTAAATGGAACTAATATTATCAGTTTCCCAGATGTGTTGACATGTATTTGCATGTGTTTGAAAAAATGCATAAAGTTAAAAATTTTTTCTTAAAAGCTTTATGTATTAAAATGGGTGAATATTATAATAATTTCTTTGTGCCTACAGCATTTGGAGTGTTACTTTATAAAATTTTATTTCTGTTTATAGTTTGTTATTCTATTTAAAATATCTGCCATAAAAACAAACAAAAAAAATTTTTTTTAATCTCCCATAAAGAAGATATGCAAGATAATGTTAAAACTCCCTTTTGCTTTGGATGGTATGTGAATTGGAGGCATTGTAATTAATGAGCAGTGAGAATTTGTGGGATTATGGTTTCTTGATTTATTAATCATTAAATTATATTACATTTTTATAATTTATTGTTACCAAAATAAGTTCATGACTAATGTGTAGATGTTATAATATTAATACTAGATTGTTTTTTCTACATTAAGAAATAACCAATTATTCAATTATTTCCAGTGGTCTTTTTGTGTTCTGTGTTTCCAGGCGGGCACATGAGCGCCCCCCACCCCATCCACATAGGATGCACCCAAACTATGGTCATGGGCATCATATTCATGTGCCTCAGACTATGTCCTCACATCCTCGACAGGCTCCAGAGAGATCTGCCTGGTCAGTATCTTGTGTATTTCAAAGTTGTGCTTAAGCTTCTTGCTGTAAAAAACCTTTGAAAGACATAATTTGTAGTGGAATGCCATACAGAAGGGTAATACGGAGAAACTGAATTCCAGCTTAGCTGTTGTGCTATCTCTGGACAAGTCGTAGAGACCTAGGGATGAAAGAGTTGCAGCTTGAGTTCTGGGGCAGGAAACCTATGTCAGACAGGAGTAGAGCTTTTTGGTTTTTTTCAGGGATCTGCTATCAAAGTTCACTCCCTAGATGGATCCTACCTTTCACAACTTCTTTTATCCACCACCTCCACTTTTGTACTCACAAAGGTGTAGTACCACCCTTAATTCCTGCTAGTGACAAGGGAAATCCAGCCTTCATCCTCCTAGGCTGGTGTTCTTTCCTAGACTAATGGAAGCGGATTTGGATTAAAATTTTCTTTCTGGATCTCTTGTCTGTAGAAGTCATTGAGATCTTGAGTCACAGTGACTTTTGAGGCAAAGTCGTAAAATGAGAATAAATAAATGAAGATCTGGCATTTACCAATTTTACTCTTTCTAAAGTTTTGTTTGCCCTTGCTTTGTAAAGTATAGAAGTGTTTACTCTTCTAATTATCCTTGATACCAACAACCCAGAGGCACTATCCAACAAGCAAAAGCCCTGGGAGCAACATTCATATAAATCAAAAAAGTAAACTCTATTCTGTGTGCTTAAGTAGAATCAGACTTAGATTGGAAAGAACCTTAGGGGCCATTCACTGTATTTCCTTCCTTTGTAAGATGTGAAATTGAGTACAGTGCTTTTCATTTGTACCATGCTCCTCATGATCACAAAATTGAATTTTTGAATTTTAATTTCTGAAGTGAACTTGAAATTATTAGTTATATCCTTTGGGCTAAATTATGTTTTTTCTCAGCTAAGTTAGTTAAGAAACTTCAGATTACTTTTAGAAATGTAAACATACTCCCCCATTCCTGTGGATAATAAGGACATTGTAAGGATGTCTAAAATTTGATCTGTTCTCATCCTTTGTCAGGGAACTGGGAATTGAAGCTGGAGTGACTGCAGCTACTTACACACCTGGAGCATTGCACCCTCACTTGGCCCATTACCATGCACCCCCTCGACTACATCACTTACAATTAGGAGCTCTTCCTTTAATGGTAAAATAGGAAAATTTCAAAATTTGGGTAGAGTTTCCTTTGAAAACTATTCTTCCTTTTCTTAAATATTTTATTGGAAATAGTTTAATAGAAATTGAGAATTATTAGATGGAAATGTGCTGTGAGAATGTGTTACTTATATTAAAATATATGTTTAGGAGTTCCCATCGTGGCGAGGGGAAACGAATCCGACTGGGAATCCTGAGGTTGCAGGTTCGATCCCTGGCCTTGCTCAGTGGGTTAAGGATCTGGCGTTGCCGTGAGCTGTGGTGTAGGTTGCAGATGAGGCTCGGATCTGGCGTGGCTGTGGCTGTGGCGTAGACCGGTGGCTACAGCTCCGATTAGACCCTCAGCCTGGGAACCTCCATGTGCCACAGGTGTGGCCCTCAAAAAAAAAAAAAAAAGTGTTTGTATTTGCATTGTAAAAAAGACAATTTTTTTCATTTACACCGAGATAATAACCTTGATACACTCTTCACTAGCATGTGTGCTTTGTGTTATAAGTAGTAGTGGGTCTGTTCTGATGCATGCATACTTTTCTGATAGCAGGAGTGTACTGATTGATACTCTATATACAATTTGAGCAGGTTCAGATTTTGTTGATTCCAATTTGAGTTCTAAAGAACAAGTTCAGCAAAAATGAAGTTTGCTCTTCATAATACAGAGTATGTGGTACAGAGAAGTGAGTAGTTTTGTCTTATAGGAGTAGAGGCCCTTCAGAGAAGGTTCCAGGACACTTTATTATACATGCAAATTGTAAGTAGGCTTTGGAATGAAGAATGATGCTCTTATAGCAGCTAAAGCATGTAAAGAGCTTTCAAATAGCATAAGCACAAGGAACTCCAAGTAAGTTGGTATTTCTTGATCTTAGGGGTGAGAGTCACTCAGCAATGAAAAATCTTCCTGCCAAGAAATTCAGGAACCATTGAAGAGGGAATGTCTTGATCATATTTATGTTATTAATGTGATTTAATCAGATTTTAGTTAAATAGACCCCCTCTTTGGTTGTGTGAAAAACAGATTTCAGGGCAGGAGGAAGGATACTAGTTAGAGCTAATAGTAGAAGAGATAAAAGTTAGTGAATGCCTGAGAGAGACAATGGCAACTGACATAAAAATGATGGGATACCTTTGAGTAATATTTATGATGATTTCCCACATTTCTAGCTTTGGGTATTAAGTGTATGGTGTTGCCATTCACTAAATTGGAGAATATTAGATGAGGGTTTAGAAAAGGGACATGTAAAATCTGAGATAATTGTGTGTATCGAGGTGGAATGTCTAGTAGGAAGTTAAGTTTATGATCTGGATCTCCAAACAGTCAGCTGGTAACTGAGTTAAAGATAGGTTGTGATCTGTCAATAAGTAAGTTGTATGTGTCACATAACTGTCATAATATATGAATTCATAGAAGAGGATTAGATTTCCAGGAAAAATGTGCAGACTGACAAGAGATTGAAAAAAACCTTGGAGAGGAAATGCTATAAAATTTGGTTGTGATGATCGTTGTACAACTATAAATGTAATAAAATTCATTGAGTAATTTTTAAAAAAAGAAAAGAAAAATATTTCGATTTTTAAATGATAATATTGTACCTTAAACAAAGGATTCCTGGAACTGACTAGAGAAGTTGAGAAATAAAGTTAGAATAATGTCAAAATAATAATGTCAGTAGCATTTCATCACAAAAAAATAGTTTGAAAAATGTTGAATGCATCTGGCGTTGGAGTGGTTATTGGTGGCTTTTGTCAGTGATGTCAGTAATGGTGCCAGATGGAGACAGGGTACCTCTTAGATTGTGGTAAGGAAGGTGAGGAGTCTCCTGGTGGCCTAACAGGTTAAGGATCTGGCATCGTCACTGCAGCAGATAGGGTCACTGCTCTGGTGTGGATTTGATCCCTGGAACAGAAACTTCCAAATGCTGTGGGTAGGACCAAAAAAAAAAAAAAAGAGGAAGATGAAAATGTAGAGACAGTGAGTATAAACTACTTGCTTTATAAACTGGTCTGTGAAAGGAAAGAAAGCGGGAAATGGGGTTGGCACATGTTTAAGCACTAGAGAGAGAATTTGGATTTGGAGAAACTTGAAGGTAATTTCAGGTTTAAGACAGAACAACATTAACATCAGCGAGGACTTATTTGAAGATATAGAGGAGAGGGTTGGGTAGCAGTTAATTAAGGATGACCCAGGGTGGGGAAACAGAAAAAGAGGGAAAGAGGAAAGCAGGTGGTAGAGCTTACCCTTGAATAGGAGAAAGAGGAAGCTTATCCATAAAAGCTAGATAAAAAAATACTAGATAGGGTTACAGGATAAGTCCAGATTTAAATAATTGGGGGGGGGGGCAGGAGTTTTTATGTTTTCATTTTCCTTGGAGATATGTAGGAAGTTAGATTATCTTCTTCTCTTTTTTTTGTTTTGTTTTTCTTTTTAGGGCCACACCTGTGGTATATGGAAATTCCCAGGCTGTGGGGGCTGGCCTATACCACAGCCACAGCAATGCCAGAGCCTTAATCCACTGAACAAGGCCAGTGATTGAACCTGCATCTTCATGGATCCTAGTCAGGTTCGTTACTACTGATGATGGGAACTCCCCTAGATTATCTTCTTTTTATTTTTTTGCTCTTTTTTTTTTGCTTTCCAAGCCTGCACCCACGGCATATGGAGGTTCCCAGGCTAGGAGTCAATCGGAGCTACAGCTGCCTATGCCACAGCCAAAGCAAGACAGGATCCGAGCCACGTCTGCAACCTACACCACAGCTCATGGCAACACTGGATCCTTAACCCACTGAGTGAGGCCAGGGATCAAACCTGAAACCTTATGGTTACTAGTCGAATTTGTTTCCACTACGCCACAACAGGAACTCCAAGATTATCTTCTTAAAGCTGGATAATGTTGATCTTGATTGTAAGGAAAGGTACAGACATTTAAATAATAGGTTATTTGGAGGATAAAAGTTATTGCTTATTTTAAATTCTTTTCCATGTGTGGATTATCTTTTAAAGCTGTAAAGCCTGCTAGCAGTATGTTGTGATTCAGTGGAAGCTGATTAAAAAATAATTTTGGCGATTTATTTCTAAAGATGGAAGAATAGTGCTCAGTCTCAGAATCTTCCTTTTCTAAACACTATCCGCAACTCTTGTTATTCATGGTATTTCCGTTCTGTAAAGTTGCTGCAAACACTAACTAAATGAATGTTAAAGCGTTATTCCTAAGGTAAATACAGCCCTAGCTTATTGCAAGTCTCTGATTACAACAACCAATCAATGCATAACCTTATTTTAATGTGTTTTCTATTTAGGGACACCTTATTTGATATATATTGTTGATTCATTAACTTTGAACTCATGGCCTGCAACACCGTAACTCATGTCTGAATGAAGCTTATCTGCATATATTTTCTCCATATGGAACATCATAGCCTTTCTGCATTTAGGAACACTAGCCAGCACTTATCCATTATGTTTGGGGGCCATTTTAAACAAACAAAAATATCACCTATAAAACATAAAAATGTGGAAAACGTGGCACTAAATAGACTACAAAAAAGATACTTGTTTACAATATAAGAACTGAAACAAGTGGACTGGGTCTTGTTCTGCCTCAGCTGGAACACATGTTATCAGCTAACTCAAAATTTGCTGCGCAATGCAGATCGATGAATGACCATGACAGCACAACTGTTGATTTTGGAGTTGCAAATAAATTGTGCCAAGTAGGTGAATTCACAAGAAATCCATGAATAATGAGGATTGACTAACAAAAAAATTAGGAAACTGTTAAAACTTTTACTAACGGAACAAAACCGAAAAAAGGAGCCAAGGGTACCTTTAGCTCTTAGGGAGTTAGAAAAAGGAAAATAAAATTTGTATCTTGAAGTTAAGTTTTGTTAGAAAATTTTGTGCATTTCTGTTTCTTAACACTGTTCAATAAAGCTCTCTGAAATTGATTAGAGCTTAGGAAAGTTTTACTCTTTATACATTCAGGCTGTTAAGAGCCTCAGTCTTAGGTTTGAGTATTTTCTACTTAAGAATCTTTGTGCAAAATAAATCAGGTAGAAGAAAATTGTTATCTTGTGGAACAGCTCTTCCCTTTTTTTTCCTTTTGATTATAGTTTAAGAGTTATAAAAGATTATTTTTGAAGAGGAACCTAACTGTTACAGAATGCTTTTTTTTTGGAGTTATGTGTACTTATTGAAGTTGATTTTTGTGAGTAGGTGGATGGAGAAAATTGAGTGAATTATTCAGTGGTAACTGTAAAACTTGAGCCTATTCTCAATTGATTTAGCCTATTCTGTTTTTAATTAACAGGTTCCTGACATGGCAGGCTATCCTCACATTCGTTATATTTCATCAGGTTTGGATGGAACATCATTCAGAGGTCCCTTCAGGGGCAATTTTGAGGTATAATAATAAAATTAATGAAAATATTTGCTGCAGTGTCTTTAATGCAGAGGGAGAATATATATATTATTAATATGTACAACCATATAGAGTTACTGCAGTGGCTGGGATCAGAAAGCAGTAAAATGTCTTAATTTCTGATATTGCTTCTAGGGATTATTATAGAAAGGTTTGTAAGTAATATCCAGGTGTCAAAAATTACCCAAGTATTAGGAGTTCCCATTGTGGTGCAACAGAAACAAATCCAACAAATATCCATGAGAATGCGGATTTGATCCCTGGCCTCACTCAGTGGATCAGGGATCTGGCATTGCCGTGAGCTGTGGTGTACGTTGCAGATGAGGCAATGATCCTGAGTTGTTATGGCTGTGGTGTAGGCCAGTAGCTGTAGCTCCAATTCGACCCCCAGCCTGGGAACTTCCGTGTGCCACTATTGTGGCCCTAAAAAAGAAAAAAGAAAAAAAAAATTACCCAAGTATTAAAAGAGTAAATGAAATTATCTAATATAGAAGACTATAGAAATTTATTAAATTAATATATACATCAGATAAAGAACCATTCCATTAAATGTGGGAGAAACACCATAATAGCTTTTTTTTTTAATAAATGCAATAGACTTACTTGCTTTATTGAATCCATGTGTTGCTTGTAATACATTAGAATTGGGCAGTAACTTTTTATATAAATTTATCCTTGGAATATATCAAATTTTTTATTTATTATTTCCTATAGCTCTGATATTCTGCTACATGGATTAAGATAATTTATTTAACCATTATCCTAGAAAAAATTTAGGTTTTTCCAGTATTTTCCTACTACAATCAGTGCTTAATACTTTTTGTTTAAGCTTAATTTTTAGAGAAGCATTGCTGTAGAAAAAGAACTTTAATTTGTAGCTAAATATCTTGTTTCTGGAAGAATAAGTCATTTGACTATGATATAAAGTTCTGTTTCTTCTTGTTGTTGGAGTCACTGGGACTTAGAACTTGTTTGTTTCCCTATCATGCTACAATGACTTCATCTTCTGCATGCATTCATGCTTACTGACTTGTATAGGACATGTGTGATAATATGTTGTCCTAATCTCTAAGGAGAGCATAACCATTTGCCTTACCATATATGGCTTTTTGAATACTCTACTTATAAATATGGAACTTTGTTGTTTTTACAATGCTGACAGTGGTATTCAAGGGATAAATGTCCTGGCTTTTCATACCAGTTTTTCTTCACCTTCAGGAACTTATTCATTTGGAAGAAAGATTAGGAAATGTTAATCGTGGAGCATCCCAGGGGACAATTGAAAGATGTACATATCCACATAAATACAAAAAGGTAAGGATTTATTCTGTGAAATATCTACATTATTATTGAAGCACATAACATTTAATATTGTGGACTTTCTTTGAGTTTATGGAGTCTGGCAACTAGATTTTTTATTATTAAAACAATACATGCAGAGTTCCCTTGTGGCACAGCAGGTTAAGAACCTGGCATTATCATTGCAGCAGCCGGGGTCACTGCTGTGGAACAGGTTCGATCCCTTGCCCAGGAACCTTCCACATGCTGTGGGTGTGGCCAAAAAAGTTAATTAATTAAAAATTTTTTAAGTAAAAATAATTTAAAAAAACCAAAAAAATACATGCAAATAAATGGTTTTTAAAAAGTGAAACTATAAAAATATACACTCTGAAGTATCTTACCTTACTGACCCTGGTTTTCCTTCCCAGAAGAAAAATCATGGTTAAAGATTTCTTAGGTAATCTTCCACATTCTTTTATGCATTTATAACAATGTGCATGTGTATATTTTTTTCTTCCACTTTCAAAAATAATGTAAAGGGGATAATATGCACACAGTCTTGGACATTTCATTCTATATCAACACCCACAGATGACATACATTCTTTTTAATAGCTTAAACAGTATTCCATCATATAGCAGTACCATAGTTTAATTAGCCAGTTATTTGGATGGACATTTAATTAGCTTGTATTTATTGTTTTCTACCCTTACACTGCTTATGTAGTATTATTACATCTGGAAGTTACGGAGTAGACACTTTAAATAAATAAATTTCTTTCAACAAACAACAATGTTCTATGCTACAGAGACTAAGAAAGTGTGCACATTGCTGTTCATTGTATTTTTCATTAGTATGTGTCTGTTAATGAGGTGTCACCATTACATTTAAGGCCTTTCAGTTATTTAAGCTAAATGCCATAATTAGCATTAATTTTTTTATTGTTCTTTGAAGTGTTCCTTGTTAAAGTAATATTCATTTGGCTGTGCTCCTGATAGAACAAAAATGTATATATTATCCTAAATATGTATTAAAAATGATAAATTTTGAACTAATGAGTTTGTTGTTTTCAATTTTACTTTTGCTGTTGATAATTTAAGGGTCTTACAAGAACACTTAGTTGATGATAGCCACTTAATTCATCCATTAATTCATGACAGTTGTACTTGGGAAATAAGTTGTGGGTGAATGTGTGGGTTTGTTTTGTATTGCTTTTCAAATAAATACAGCTTTTACTCAGTTATTCAATAATGTCGTCTCTACTAATAAGGTAACAACTGATTGGTTCTCACAGAGGAAACTGCACTGCAAACAAGATGGGGAAGAAGGGACTGAGGAAGACACAGAGGAAAAATGTACTATCTGTTTGTCTATTTTAGAGGAAGGTGAAGATGTGAGGTAATTAGACATTAATTATCTAAAACCCATTGTGGAAACTGGAAAAGGGAGTTTCTTTGGAAGTAGACCAGAGGGAGTTCCCACTGTGGTACCATGGGTTAGTGATCTGGCTTGTCTCTGTGGAGGTGCTGGTTTGATCCCTGGCCCAGTAAAGCAGGTTAAGGATCCAGTGTTGCCACAGCTGTGGTGTAGTTCTCAGATGCAACTTGGATTTGATCCCTGGCCTGCAAATTTCCATACGCCTCAGATGTGGCCCCCAAAGGAAAGAAAGATAAAAAGAAAGTAGACCAGAAACTAAATAAAGATTATTGCTAGCATACCCTGTCACCAGTTTCTGATACGTAGAATTACCCTCTTACTGTGAGTGAAAGAATACAAAGATTGAAGTCTCTGTATTACCAACAAAAGGGTCGGAATAGGAAATATCCTACGTATTTTAGGGCCCCACCAACACTTGGCCAGGGAAATTTTGTGGTCTTCCATAAATCTTGCAGAAAGGAGAATTTGAGAAGTAAGAGGCTTTGGAGGCCAAGACAGTTTTATTAATGTATTCTCCAAAGCTTTTAAAGAGGGAGCTCCAGATTAGCTCCATGCAGTTTGTTTTATAGCATCTTTTTGTACATCTTTTATCTCTTTTCTAAAATTCCTTTTCAACTTGTAGGACTGTTTTCTTTTTCCAACTTTGTGACGTAGGAAAAATGTTATTCCTGGGAGTTCTCATTGTGGCTCAGTGGTTAACAAACCCAACTAGCATCCATGAGGAGACAGGTTGGATCCCTGACCTCGATCAGTGGATTGATGATCTGGCATTGCCGTGAGCTGTGGTGTGCTGCAGTGTACATTGCAGACATGACTCAGATCCTATGTTGCTCTGGTTGTGGTGTAGGCCTGCAGCTGCAGCTCCAATTGGACCCCTAGCCTGGGAACCTCCATATACCACAAGTGTGGCCCTAAAAAGACCAAAAAAGGCTGCACCCAAGGCATATGGAGATTCCCAGGCTAGGGGTCCAATCAGAGCTGTAAGTTGCAGGCCTATGCCATAGCTATGCCCGATCCCAGCCGCGTCTGCAACTTAGACCACAGCTTACTGCAATGCCAGATCCTTAAGTCACTGATGGAGGCCAGAAATCAAACCTGTGTCCTTGTGAATACTAGTCAGATTCGTTTCTGTTGAGCCGCAACAGGAACTCCTAGAAAATGTTATTCTAACCAAATATTAATTTTAGACCTTTCCTTTTATAATTTCTTAATCATTTTGTTCTTTTCTTATGTAAATTACATAATCCCATATCAAACAGGTTTTGTAACTTATGTAACAACTGTATAGGAGTTTTGTTGCCCTAATTTATAAGGATAACTTTATCGTATTTCTTATCGTAGGCTAAGAGAGAAAAAAAGCATATAAATCGTTGTCTACCATACCACATATAAGATTATTTGAACACTCTATTTCCACTGAAGATTTATAAGTATGGATGAGAGTTGTTTTTACAATATTGCTCCTATGCAAGGAGCAATTGGAACCTCTTTTTAGCTACTATTTCTACAAAATATTAGGAAGTCTGAAATATATGACATCTCTTAACAGTAGATACAAGTTGAAATGGACATTTAAGCCAGTAACTTCTATCCTACTGTTTTATGGAGGCCTTCTTTATTTCTCACTTTTTTTTGGCTTTTTAGGCCCAAACCCTTGGCATATGGATGTTCCTAGGCTAGGGGTTGATCGAAGCTACAGCTGCCAGCCTACGCCACAGCCGCAGCCACACAGGATCCAAGCCATGTCTGCGACCTGTACCACTGCTCAAGGCAATGTGGATCCTTAAGCCACTTAGTGAGGCCAGGGATGGAACCCGCCTTGATCTTAAATACTGGTTCATAACCCACTGAGACACAACAGGAACTCCATATTTCTCAATGTCTTATTGATAACTTAGTGTAGCATATTAAACATCTCTTTTAAGCTCAACGTTTTTTGTTTGTTTTTGCCTTTTTGCCTTTTCTAGGGCCGCACCCATGGCATATGGATGTTCCCAGGCTCGGGGTCTAATCCGAGCTGTAGACTCCAGCCTACACCAGAACCACAGCAACGTGGGATCAGAGCCGCGTCTGTGACCTACACCACAGCTCATGGCAATGCCGGATCCTTAACCCACTGAGCAAGGCCAGGGATCGAACCCGCAACTTCATGGTTCCTAGTCGGATTCGTTAACCACTGAGCCACGACAGGAACTTCTAAGCTCGAGTATCATAGTGTTAAGTGGATATAACATGAAAACAATATTATTGACCATTAATCAACCATGTACTTAAGTTTAATATGTAAATACCTCTAAGTATAAAATAAAATTGCGTATTAAGACATTCCTTAATCAGTATGATATGGCATTTACAACATAGTTTCAAGGTTTTTGAGAGAGAATTAAATGAGGTTTTTTTGAAAGTACTCCCCAAATTCAATGATTCGATATTTAAAATGTGTTTTACAGTATTCGGTTACAGGGAACAAATTGCTAACTCCAGTGCATTGGCAGCTCAGGTATAGAAACAAAACAATGTAATTGCTGTTCTTAAAATTCTGGAGGTTTTATATAATTTGATTCCATAGCTGTGACAGTTAATTTCTTGGTCATTTATATATTACATTGTTAATTTAATGTAGGTGTAACTCTTTGAGTAGGGAGGGGTTTTTGTTTTGTTTTGTTTTGTTTTGTTTTTGTCTTTTTGCCATTTCTTGGGCCGCTCCCACGGCACATGGAGTTTCCCAGGCTAGGGGTCTAATTTGAGCTGTAGCCACCGGCCTACGCCAGAGCCACAGCAACGCTGGATCCTTAACCCACTGAGCAAAGCCAGGGATCGAACCTGCAACCTTATGGTTCCTAGCCGGATTCGTTAACCACTGCGCCATGACGGGAACTCCTGGGGTTTTTTAATAGAAAAGAATGCTGTCTAGTAACTTGAAAACATTACTGACTTACTGCATATATCATTTGTTTAAAAATAAATATCATGAGTGTTTGTCATAAGATTAATTTTTGCTTTTTGTTTTGTTTGCTTATAATAGACGCCTTCCCTGTATGCACCTTTTCCACCAAGTGTGTGTTGACCAGTGGTTGATTACCAATAAGAAGTGCCCCATATGCAGAGTGGACATTGAGGCCCAGCTGCCAAGTGAGAGTTGACACCATGTTTCAGAACTCTTGCCCTCCCTCTCATTCCCACCCTCCTGGTACTGCAGTCAACCAAAGATGGCATGACTTACCTGCGCAGATTTGGAAGCCTTGAACTTAGAGTGCTGGCTCTGCTATATGGTACAACTAATGCTAGACGTACAGTTTATGTATACAGTTGATTTTGATGTATTTATAAAAGCCTTTTTTTCTAGATTTGACATTTTTCCTGTATCATTTTACTGTATTTTTGCATGGTTCCTTGTATTGCATTTCTTTGCACATATTATGGGCTTGTGACCCTAAACTTGCAGGCAAGATTAGCTGCTTTAGTAAGTAGAATTTTGTGGTCTTTTTGTTTTTTACATAGTACCAGGTCTTGAGAATTATGAATTTTTTTATCCATTACTAACGTTTAATTTAATCAATCATGTACTTTAGTTTAATGTATAAAAATCCTCTAGAAAATGATAATATTGTATTAAGACATTCCTTAATTAGGACACAATGGCTGCTGTATATTTACAATATGGAGTTCTGAGTTAAATACCATCCTTGATACTGGGAACAGAGTATAAACCATTTTCAATCAGATGCAGGTGGTATTCACATCACCAGAGTGATCAATAGAAATTTTCTTGGTGTATCCTTTTCCTTTCAGCACAATGCAGATAGAGTTGAATATTGATATCATACATTTAGACTGCTGTTCTGATTGTATTTATCGTTTCCTACATTGTTTAGAACTTTTATTTCCCAGATTCAATTTTTGCTGCTGTGAAACAGCTCTGATGAACACTAAATATTAATTTCAATTAGCTGGATTGTATATACTTGCAGATTTAACAAAATTTTAGGGAAATCGAAGAAGACATGTAGAATTTTTCAGTCTTCTGCTAAGCACGTATAGTAAAGATATCTGCTTGTGTTGAGTTTTGTAAACACATTTAGTCAGGATTTAGAATTGCAGTCACTGGCAGGTATCTATGCATTCATAGAACTTCTAAAGGTCCCAGGATCACTTTTAAAGGGATTTTTATTAGTTTAAAGATAAATAAAGTCAGCTGAATCTACATGTCTCTTGTTTTATTTCTCTTCAAACTTGAAAACAGTAAATCTGCAGATACTGTGAGGCACAAATTATGCTGTCAACCTACTGTTGCTCTGGTTTTAGATTCCCACTTCGTACATTACCAAGAGTCGATCACTGATTTAAAATTTTTAATTTCTATAGTTAAGATTTACTGCATAATATAGAATATTAAAGTTAAGTTAATGTACTAACATTTCTCCTTTGGAGAAAGTTTTAATCCACTTCAGGATGCATATATCAAGATACTTTCATATACAGGATAGCCTAATTTTATTTGTCTAAATATGCTTAATATGCCCCAGATTGCAAATGCATCAGTCAGTAACATCACTGTCTGTATGTGGAAGACATGTTCCCATGAATCATATGTGAAGATGTCAATAAGCTTGCATTAAGCCACCTGCTTTGTAAGTGGATTGATTAATAAATAACTTATATTTCTATTGTCTTTGTGTTTTCATAGTTTGTTTTTATAAAACCATTTATATTAAACATTTTGGAATTCAAAAATAATGATCTCATTCAAGTTGACATTTACATAATTTGATGGTTGTTACTCAGTTATGGCTTCTTGTCTTTTATTAATATTAGTAAATAGTTACTCTGTAGTAATTGTCAGTATCAGGTGCTTGAACATAATATGTGGAGAGATGGAAGATGGACTATGGTTAAGAAATTTGGATATGAAATAACATTTTTAAAAAGAACATTTGATGATTAAGCTGTAGTTGGTGGGAAGGGGATGAGACAGAATGAGAGAAAAGGAGAGAAACTTTGTATGCCATCTTACTGGGGACAAGAGCTAGTACCAATAGCATGTGACAGATGTAGGGCTTCACCACTATAAAACACAGGGTCTGTGCCAAGGGATAAGATGGGGAGAATTCAATATAATAGAGTCCTCTTGATGCTCCCCTAAACACAAATATAGATAGATTCCTCTTTTTTAATATTGCATCAGATTTATATGCACAACTCCCTGTTGACCTGTTTAGTAATTGCTACTGATTTTTAAAATATAGGTAAATCATCATTACCTTAAAATTTATTTTATACAAGTATTTGTGGTAAATACCTGCAGGAGCTTAAATGTTACAGAAAATGTGTTACAGAAAATGTGATTAGTAACGAACTAAGGGAGAAGGAAAATAATTTTTAGTATTTTAACTTTTTATGCTTTGTTTTGATGTCTTCCATATGCTGCTACACCGTATGTCAGAATGAATATTTCAGTGATAGCTGTCCAAATACTTAAAAATTCTTGTATCAGCGAATCTTACACTTTTTGTTGTTAATATGCAAATTATAAGCTGATATTTGAAACATTTTTCTTTAACTGGTTATTTTAGCTGCTAGCACACTTCGTCATTTGAACCATAACAATTTGACATACAGAAAACCAGCTCTGCTTTTTAAATGGTATTTATAAGACAAAAATATAAACTCTGTGGACATTTCATTATTTTTAATAAATGGGAAGATCTTAATTCTGTAGAAAATGCACACTGATTTCTATTTTACTTTCCAAAATCTCTGGGAACACAGTAAGTTTTCTTTCTTCTTCAAGACTTCACATATTACACTATCGGATATATCAAGGTTGAAATATTTTCTCTCAGTTACAGATGAAACTCATTTCCTTGAGTTAAGAATTATGTCCAAAACATTTATATTTAAGGAAAACAAATGTTACAGATTTTGAGCTTGGGCCTGCTGGGGACAATCTCTTCTGTTGCCTGTATATTCTGTACAAACTCACAGGCCACAGAGATGACCTTTTGGAGTTGTGAAAAGAATATATAGGCTTTTGCTTCAGGCAGACTTGGACATTTTGTAGCTCTAAGCAGCTTAAACTTTTTGAGCCTCATCTCTTATCTATAACAGAAATGGTTTGTTATTAGAATTAACTGAGATGATGAGTATGAAAAGCTTTGCATGTAGTACATACTTCAGATGATACGTGCTCCCAGTGCTTGCTTCATCCTATCCCACCACCTAGAAACCCTTGCCTTTGGTAACAAATGGTAGCATAGCAAAGTGCTGATCTATGGATCAGTGTTTGCTGCTGATCTTTCCCTTACTGATTCCAGGCAACTGATTATCAGATAAGGAACAATCCTCTTCAGTCCTTCCCTGGTGAGTAGGACTTACTTTTCTACTAGAGGAATAGAGGATGCCCATCACATGTGCTTTCTTCCCTTGCCTTGCAATCACATCAGGCACATAGTTGCCTATAAATACCATCTAGTGTTGTGTTTTAGGCAGCTACTGCCATTGGATTAGAATTGGCACAGTATATATGAAACCATTTGCTCTCTCAGCTAAAAGTAAATTTTATGGAGAAATTAAAAACTAGAATTTCACATTCTCTCCCAATTTTTCTCATCAAATTGTGTTATACAGGGATCTGGCGCCCATTAAGGATGAATTAAGCACACTAGTGAGTTGCCTATGTTGTCGTATTATCTGTTTTTTTATTCTTAGGCTGATAGCTATGACTGAGAGCATGTAGAAGTTAGGGATTTCCAGGAGAACCTTTTGATTAGCCCAGATGAATTGCATGTCTCTTTAAATCCTATATCATCACTACGGAGACTGGTTGGATTCACTAAATACTAATTTTCATTGTGGACTACATGAGTCAGTTTTGCTTTAGTTTCAGTATGTGTGTGGAGGTAAGGGGTAATGATTTGCAAGTGTCAAATTCTACAAATTATTACTGATATGTTGTGCTATAGAAAGGAAGAATTTGGTTTCTGCCATTGCCTGTGTGGACACTTGGATTTCCAGTCTGGCCCATAACATGGGATACTCCAAACCTATTATCCTAAGTATTCTTTTTTAGATTCTTAAGAGCCCTCTGGGAATTCCTGTTGTGGCTCAGTGGAAATGAATCTGAACAGCATCCATGAGGATGCAGCTTCAATCCCTGGCCTTGCCCAGTGGGTTAAGGATCTGGCGTTGCCATGAGCTGTGGTATAGGTCGCAGACAAGGCTTGGATCTGGCGTTGGTGTGGCTGTGGTGTAGGCTGACAAATATAGCTCCAATTCAACCCCTAGCCTGGGAACCTCCATATGCCATGGGTGCAGCCCTAAAAAAATAATAATAATAATCCTCTGTAGGAAGAGTGTTTGATAGGAGAATTGGAAGAGATTGGTAAGTCTTGAGACCACTACATCCCAGCCTGCCTTTAAAAAGGAATGGAGGTCTTTGATCAAACTGCTGTCTTGACTACCATACTATTAGTGCTTGTTCAGAGAATAAGTTGTGGAACCTGGATTCCTAGAACTTTGTTGTTAGCCCCACATGCCCCAGACCCCAAAGGTTTGTATTAAATACTGCTGTGAAACCCTAAATCTTAGCAGCTTAAATATGAACATCTTAGTTTCTGTGGATCAGGAATTTGGGAACAGCTTAGCTTAGTGCTTCTGGCTCAGGGTGTCTCATGCAGTACAATCAAGGTGATAGCTGAGGCTCTAGTCACCTGAAGTTATTACTAGGTCTGAATGATCTGTTTCCAAGTTGGCTCACTCACATGGCTGTTGATAGGAAGCTTTGGTTCCTTATTGGCTGGTGGCCGAGAGACCTCACTTCCTTGTTATGTAGGCTTTTTCATAGTGCTGCTCAAATGGCTTCACAACAGGGTAGCTGGCTTCCCCAGAATGATCCCAGAGAGAGTGCAAGGAGGAAGCCACAAGGACATTTTTCATCTAGTCTCAGAAGTTACTCCCTCATTAAAGGGAGTATATATTCATTAGAAGCAAGTCACTAAATAGAGCCTATACTCAAGAGGCGTTGATTAGGTTTCAACATTTGAAGGAAGGTAGAGCAAGAATTTATTTTTCTTATTATGGCCGCACCTGTGGCACATGGAAGTTCCAGGCTAGGAGTCAATCAGAGCTGCAGTTGCCCACCTACACCACAGCCACAGCAGCACCGGATCTGAGCCAAGCCACATCTGTGACCTACACTGAAGGTATACAGCAACACCGGCTCATTAATGCACTGAGTGAGGCCAGGGATTGAACCTGCATCCTCACAGATATGGTGTTCAGTTCCTAACCTACTGAGCCACAGTGGAAACCCTGTGTACATATTTTTAAAACCACAGTTGGTGACTCTCTTATGTCCCATGTCAAGACCCAGTCTACAGACGTTCTTGGACTTGGCCAAAAATTCTATCAGATTGGCCTCCGTGTTTCCCAGGACTCTCAAGTTAGTTACATCTGATCCATGGTTCAGCACTAAAAACTGTGCCCTCACAAGGTAACCAAGGAGTTCCTCTTGTGGTGCAGTGCAAACGAATCTGACTAGGAACCATGAAGTTTCGTGTTCAATCCCTGGTCTTGCTCAACAGGTCAAGGATCCAGCGTTGCCATGAGCTGTGGTGTAGGTCACAGACGCAGCTCAGATCCTGAATTGCTGTGGCTGTGGTGTAGGCTGGCAGCTGTAGCTCCGATTTGATCCCTAGCCTGGGAACTTCCGCGTGCTGCAGGTGAGGCCCTAAAAGCAAAAAAAAAAAAAAAAGTAACCAAGTGCAAAACATCTGGAAATTGCTCAGGTACTCAAGTTTCCCATTTAATAAAATCTAAGAATAGGGAATAGGAGTTCCTGTCATGGCGCAGTGGAAACGAATCTGACTAGGAAACATGAGGTTGTGGGTTTGATCCCTGGCCTTACTCAGTGGGTTAAGGATCCTGCATTGCTGTGGCTGTGGTGTAGGCCAGCAGCTGTAGTTTTAATTTGACCCCTAACCTGGGAACCTCCATATGCCACGGGTGAGGACCTAAAAAGCAAAAAAAACAAAAAAAAAAAACAAAAAACAAAAACTTCCAAGAATAATCTTTTTCTTTTTCCTTTATAGGGCCTCACCTACCTGCAGCACATGGATGTTCCCAGGCTAGAGGTCAAATCAGCTGCAGCTGCGGGCCTACACCACAGCCACTGGCCTAGGTCACAGCCACAGCAATGGCAGATCCAAGCCACATCCGCAACCTACGCTGCAGCTGTGGCAACGCCAGATCCTTAATCCATTGAGCAAGGCCAAGGATTGAACCTGCATCCTCATGGACACTATATTGGCCTCTTAACCCTCGAGTTACGACAGGAACTCCAAGAATAATGTTTTTCTGAATTCAGAGTTTACAAATACTTATAAATCCTAACTTTGTGCTATGTTTTTCTAAACTGTGATACCATAGAAAACAAATAAGGTACAACATTATTCAAGCAAACACATGCTTATTTGATGGAAGGATTGGAAATACCCCCAGGTAAGTATATCTATTACCTGATATGTAACAAACTGACTTAAACACAACATTTATTTGCTCGTAGTTGTACAGTATGAGCAGGGCTGGGCGGGAATAGCTCATAACTCTGTGTTGTATGACTGATGGTCTTTGCACGGCTGCATTCAGCTGGGAGCTCTACTAGCAAGGAATGTCCGGTGTGGCCTCTAGATGTCTGATGCTTTAGCTGGCATGGCTGGGACAGCTGAAGAGTCCCTGGACATTTCTCTCTCGACGTGGTTAGAGTCTCTAGTGAAGAATAGCTAGACTTCTATACGTGGTGGTTCAGAGCTCTAAGAAAGAAGAAACTGCCAGGCCTCATAGAACCTAGGCCTGGAACTGGCACAGTGTCATTTCTGCCATATTCTGTTAGTCAGAGCAAGACTTACCCAGATTCAAGGGGAGGGGAAATAGACTACACCTATTAATAGAAGTGGCAGCTAAAAATGTGACCATTTTTAATTTATCACAAGGTAAAAGAAGTGTCATTGCTTTGTTAATTTCTGGTACAAACTTCCTGAACACACTTAGATGTTTTTATACCCAAACCAAAGTTTAGCATATGGAGGGAGTTCCCATTGTGGCGCAGCAGAAATGAATCTGATGAGTATCCATAAGGTTATGGATTTGATTCCCTGGCCTTGCTCAGTGGGTTAGGGATCTGGTGTCACCATGAGCTGTGGTGCAGGTCACAGACAAGACTCGGATCCTGCATTGCTGTGGCTGTGGTGTAGGCTGGCAGCTGTAGCTCTGATTCAACCCCTATCCTGGGAACCTCCATATGCCACAAGTGCAGCCCTTAAAAGCTAAAAAAAAATTTCCAAAATGTAGCATATGGAGAAGCCATATGTGCAAATGGTCTATTTTCTCAGGTGTTACCATGAGAGGAATCAGTGGTGGAAGAACTTTGGCTTCTCTTTGCTGATATTTGAGAGAAAGAAACTTACGGGATGGAGATATCTAGGTATTTCTGGTACTTTGTCTGACATATCTTTGTGTAATTCAGTAATTTTTTCTGCAGTTTTCTTCATAGATGGTTACTGTGATAGTTGTATGTGTCAGTTTGCACCACCGAGGGCGCAGCGTATCTGTAGGTTTGTTTTCTAGATGAGATCAGCATTTGAATCTATAGACTTTATAAAGCATGTTGCCCTTCCCTAATGGGGGTGGACCCCATCCAATCGGTTGAAGGCCTGAGCTGGACAAAAAACTCACATCCCCTCTTCCCACACCCCATGAGTAAGGGAGAATGTCTCATTTTCACTGTATTCAAGTTAGGACATTGTTTTCCTCCTGTCTCTGCACTCAGACTGAGACATGGGCTTTTCCTGGGCCACTAGCCTATCAGCCTTCAGACTGAAACTCCACCAGTGGCTCTCCTGAGTTTCCAGCTTGCAGACTAGAGACTGTAGGATTTGTCCAGAATTGTATGGGCCAATTCCCTATCTATCTATCTATCTATCTATCTATCTATCTATCTATCTATCTATCTATCTATCTATCTATCTATCTCTCTCTCTCTGGAGAACCCTGACTAATCCAATTATTATACCCCTTGTTATCTTCTTCCAGTGATGATGAAGTCATTACTTAGTGAAGAAAAACATTTTTTTTTCTGTCTTTTTGTCTTTTTTGTTATTGTTGTTGTTGCTATTTCTTGGGCTGCTCCCGCGGCATATGGAGGTTCCCAGGCTAGGGGTCCAATCGGAGCTGTAGCCACCGGCCTACACCAGAGCCACAGCAAAGCGGGATCCGAGCCGCGTCTGCAACCTAAACCACAGCTCACGGCAACGCCGGATTGTTAACCCACTGAGCAAGAGCAGGGACCGAACCCGCAACCTCATGGTTCCTAGTCGGATTCGTTAACCACTGCGCCACGACGGGAACTCCAAACATTTTCTTTTATGAACAGTTAAAACCAATTCTTTTCCTTTGGTAGATGTTTCTATAACTTCAGTCACAGGGTCCTATTTTGTATTTCATTTTATTTATTTTGCTTTTTAGGGCCACAGCCATAGCATATGGAGGTTCCCAGGCTAGGGGTCCAATCAGAGCTACAGCTGCCGGCCTACCCCACAACCAGAGCCACACCAGATTCAAGCCGAATCTTCAACCTACATGGCAACACCATGACATGGCAACACCGGATCCTTAACCCACTGAGCAAGGCCAGGGATCGAACCCGCCACCTCATGGTTCCTAGTCGGATTCATTTCTGCTGCGCCATGACAGGAACTCCCTATTTTGTATTTTAGAACAATGTAAAAATAAATCTGGTTTCTTGCTCTATGCTGGCTCTTCAGATGATATAGAACAGCTCTCGATTTATTTTGGTCTTCAAGTGGAATATCCTTAGAACCCATTTGTTTAAACTGGATCTTAAGCCACTTAGCTAGATTTCACAATTTTCTGGATATTTCTAGTTTATTAACATTCCTTAAAATATGATACCTGCAAAAGATTTTCACTCTGAATGTAGCCTGAGCATTAAAAAGTAAAAATTACTTGATTTCACTCATGCTAATGAGTTAGGTCCTAGAATGGTGGTATTTTCTAAGGGAGCACAGATGTCCTGAAGGACAGGTGTGGAAATAGGAGTAAGAATGAATTGAAAAAAGGAATACAGACTGAAGGGAAATGACACATAGTCTTCACTCTACCATTTATGCAGAGTGGGATTAGCTTTCAAATCTCAATAGGCCTGTACACCCCACAAGCACAGCTTAGCTCAGAATGTGGGTGGTTACTGAAAAGCCAGCTTGATAGGCCATTTGGGACATTCTCTGCATTCTGTAGCTCCTCAAGATTCCGCCAAAGCTGATTAGGACACGATGCAAAAATTAGAGTGTCTCACAATGTTTACCCAGTATAACAGAGAACAGGAAATGAACGAGAACAAGAATTATTGAACAGCGTAATTTTAAAACTCTTGAGTCAGTGGTTTATTATCCTCAATGGATCTTTTACTATTTTACTCACTTTCTAAGATGAGTAAATTATATTGTTATCCTTTCATGAACCTTCTATTTTAAGTAACTTCAGGGCAGGGACCCAGTTTTCATGCCCTTTTCTTTCTAAGTACTGTGCACAGTGTCTTTTTTATAGAAGGCACTTAGTTGATTAAAAAAGCAAAACAAACAAAAATTGGATAATCCACAAGCTTGAGGTCCAGACTTTTTTCTTTATTTACTACATTCCAGATATCTGAGACCAGGATGGAAGAATCCTAGGGCACTTAATTTACATGAAATCTTTTTTTTTCTTTTCTTTTTTTTTTAGGACTATACCCATGGACTAAAAAAAAGGCTGTGGACGTTCCCAGGCTAGGGGTCCAATCAGAGCTACAGCTGCCAGCCTACACCACAACCAAAGCAACATCAGATCCAAGCTGCTTCTGTGACCTACACCGTAGCTTATGGCGATGCTGGATCCTTAACCTACTGAGCGAGGCCAGGGATGGAAGCCTCAACCTCATGGCTCTTAGTCGGATTCATTTCCGCTGCACCACAACAGGAACTCCAGGTCCAGACTTTTATATATATATATATATATGTAATGATTTTTATTCTTTTTTCATTATAGCTGGTTTACAGTGTTCTGTCAATTTTCTACTGTACAGCAAAGTGACTCAGTCACTCATACATGTATATATTCTTTTTTCTCACATATTCATACTCCATGATAAGTGACTAGACATAGTTCCCAGTGCTACGCAGCAGGGCCTCATTTCTTACCCGTTCCAAAGGCAATAGGCTGCATCTATTAACCCCAGATTCCCAGTCCATTCCACCCCTCCCTTCCCCTTCCCCCTTGGCAACCACAAGTCTGTTCTTCATGTCCACGAGTTTCTTTTCTGTGAAAAGTTTCGTTTGTGCCGTATATTAGATTCCAGATATATGTGATATCATCTGGTATTTGTCTTTCTCTTTCTGACTTACTTCACTCAGTATGAGAGTCTCTAGTTCCATCCATGTTGCTGCAAATGGCATCATTTCATTCTTTTTTATGGCTGAGTGGTATTCCATTGTGTATATATACCACATCTTCCTAATCCAATCATCTGTCAATGGACATTTGAGTTGTTTCCATGTCCTGACTATTGTGAATAGAGCTGCAGTGAACATAGGAGTGGATGTGTCTTTTTCAAGGAAAGTTTTGTCTATATATATGCCCAAGAGTGGGATTGCTGGGTCACATGGTAGTTCTATGTACAGTTTTCTAAGGTACCTCCATACTGTTTTCCGTAGTGGTTGTACCAGCTTACATTCCCACCAACAGTGCAGGAGTGTTCCCTTTTCTCCACACCCCCTCCAGCATTTGTTATTTGTGGACTTAATAATGGCCATTCTGACTGGTGTGAGGTGGTATCTCATGGTAGTTTTGATTTGTCCAGGTCCAGACTTTAAAGGATCATTTTGAGTGGAGGCTCATGAAGGTAGGAGGAAGGTTAGGAGTTACCTGATGGCTCAGTGGGTTAAGAATCCAGTATGTGCCATGAGCACAGCCAGAAAAACAAAAAAAAAGAGGAAAAAAAAAGTGTTTCTTTCCGTCTCTCCGGATCTCTCTGCTTTTGATCAAGCTTACAGGCCTTAGACTGGGACATACCCATGCGCCCTGCCCAGTTAGCAGCAGAGTACCTGGTTACCTTCATGGGACAGGTAATGATGATCAAGGTAAAAAGGTGAAAGTAGCTGGTCAAGATGGATGCAAGCAAGACAGAGGAAAAAGCCTATCTTTTTGTAAGAAATGTGACCAACCTGCCCTACCCCCAAAGAAATTAGCATTGAAATTTACTTTATGTGGGTAATATTCAAAAGAAAAATTTCACCCAACCACTCAAAACTTGTAAGTTAAACTTGCCATTGTTTTCCCTTGTCGTCTCTATTCAGTCATTTACCAAGTTTCTGTCATTTCTCCAGAAATGCTTCTCATTTCCATTTTTTTTATTCATCTAAGTCAGATTTTATTTTACATCTCACCTGAGAAACCTTTAGCTTTCTAATCCACGGTAGTCCATTCTTTATACTGCCCCCAGGGGGTCAGCTTCCTAAAACAAAGTTCTAAGTCATTATCTTTCTTAAAACTTTACATGATTGCTCATTTTCTGGATCTTTTGCAGCCTTATATTATTATTATTACTATTTTTTTATCAAAGTATAGTTGATTTATAATATCAGATTAATTTCAGGTATATAGCACAGTAGTTTGTGTGTGTGTGTGTGTGTGTGTATTTTTCAGATTGTCTTCCCTTATAGGTTATTACAAAATATTGAGTATAGTTTCCTGTTCTGTAAGTAGGTCCTTGTTGGTTATCTATTTTATATATAATAATATATATGCATTAATCCCAACCTCCTGATTTATTCTTCCCTTCACCCCCTTTTCCCATTGGTAACTGTAAGTTGTTTATATCTGTCAGTCTGTCTGTGTTGGAAATAAGTTCGTTATATCTTTTTCTTTTTTTTAATTCTACATATAAGCAATTACAGCAGGTTTTTGTTTTTTTGTTTTTTTGTTTTTTTGTTTTTTTGTTTTTTTTTTTCTTAAGGCTGCCTCTGTGGCATATGGAAGTTCCCAGGCTAAGTAAGGATCGATTCAGAGCTGCAGCTGCCAGCCTATGCCACAGCCACAGCAACTTGGGATCCGAGCCAGATCTGTGACCTATTCCGAAGCTCACAGCAACATGGGACGCTTAACCCACTGAGACGCCAGGGATCGAACAGATACTATGGCCTCACATATATTATGGTCTCACATATATTGTGCTGGGTTCTTAACCCACTGAGCCACAACAGGAACACCACAATTGCAGCTTTACCTGTAACATTCCTGTAATCCACATGCCTCAGTCTACACCTTGTTTTTCCAGATATTCTCATTGTTTCTACTTGAACGCCTTTGCCATTTCTCCTTTCCAAAATCTAACCCTGCCTTTAAAACTCAGCTCAAATGGAGTTCCTTTGGGTCCCAACAGGTTAAGGATTTGGTGTTGTCACTGCAGTGCCCTGGGTCGCCGTGTGGCTGGCTCAGTTTGAGCCCTGGCCCAGGAACTTCCACATGTAACATGCAGATACAAAAAAAACCAAAAAACAAAAAACAAACCTTCCCTGCCACCTAACCAAACTCAAACATATCCTTTCTATTAAGCCTTCCTTCATCTACCTCCATTTTGTCTTTTTTTTTTTTTTTTTTTTCCTTTTTAGGGCGGCACCTGCAGCATATGGAGGTTCCTCAGGCTAGGAATCCAATCAGAGCTGTTGCTGCCGGCCTACACCACAGCCACAGCCACATCTGCAACCTACACCTGGGCTCACAGCAACGCTGGATCCTTACCCACTGAGCGAGGCCAGGGATCAAACCCACAGCCTCAGGGTTCCTAATCGGATTCGTTTTCCACTGTGCCACGACGGGAACTCCTACCTCCATTTTGAATTACTCTTATGCATGCTCAGTATTTTATAGGTTCTGTCTCATAAAATAATTTTGTTCCTATATGTCTCCCGTTCCTTGTTTTGAACCTGTTGGCATAGCTTATACGCCTCTGTGTTCTTTGCCATGCCTTGTACACATTGACATTTTAAATTTAATATAGCAAATATATTTTTTCTTCTAGCTCTTTAAGAGAGAAAAGAAAAATCAGAAAGAGATAGTCAGAAATGGGTAGGGTGGGGAACATAAATTAGATAAGTGCAACTGAGAGAAAAAAAGCACCTTATTTGTTCTAAGAGAGAGATAGAATGGTACACAAAAGCAACATACCTGGCCCCATGGAGCTTACATTCTAGCATGTTTGTCCTAATTAAGCAGCTCCTGGTTTGAGCTTGAGATGGTCCTAGTGCCTGTTTTTATTTTTTGGTTTTTTTTTTTTTTTTTTTTTTGCCTTTTTTTAGGGCAGCACTTGGAGCAAATGGAGGTTGCCAGGCTAGGGGTTGAATTGGAGTTGCAGCTGCAGGCCTACACCACAGCTGCAGCAACCCCATATCAAAACCTCATCCAAAATCTACACCACACCTCACTGCAATGCCACAGCCCCAGCTCACTAAGTGAGGCCGGGGTTTGAACCTGTGTCTTCATGAATGCCAGTCAGATTTGTTTCTTTATATATATATATATATATATATATATATATATATATATATATATATATTTTTTTCATTATAGTTGGTTTACAGTGTTCTGTCAGTTTTCTACTGTACAGCATGGTGACACAGTTACACATATGTGTATAGATTCTTTTTTCTCACATTATCATGCTCCATCATAAGCGACTAGACATAGTTCCCAGTGCTACACAGCAAGGGTCTCATTGCTTATCCATTCCAAAGGCAATAGGCTGCATCTATTAATCCCAAAAGATTCATTTCTGCTGAGCCACAATGGGAACTCCCTAGTGCCTATTTATGGGACTTCTAGAAGAGCAGTTAAGATTTCTAGCCCTGGAGTTCCCATTGTGGCTTAGCAGTTGGGAACCCAACCAGTATCCATGAGGAGGTGGGTTCTATCCTTGGCCTCACTCAGTGGGTTAAAGAATCTGGTGTTGTGGGGAGTTCCCGTAGTGGCGCAGTGGAAACGAATCTGACTAGGAACCATGAGGTTGTGGGTTCGATCCCTGGCCTCACTCAGCGGGTTAAGGATCTGGAGTTGCTGTGAGCTGTGGGGTAGGTTGCAGAGGCGGCTTGGGTCTGGTGTTGTTGTGGCTGTGGTGTAGGCTGGCAGCAACAGCTCCGATTAGACCCCTAGCCTAGGAACCTCCATATGCCACGGGGGCGGCCCTAAAAGGACAAAAGACAAAAAAAAAAAAAAAAAAAAAAGAATCCAGTGTTGCGGCCATGAGCTGTGGTGTAAGTTGCAGACATGGCTCAGATCCCGAGTTGCTATGGCTGTGGTATAGGCCAGCAGCTGCAGCTCTGATTCAACCCCTAGCCTGGGAACTTCCATATGCCATGGGTGAGGTCATAAAAAGCACCGCCCCCCCCCACCAAAAAAATAGATTTCTAGCCCTGACCTAACCCAGGACAATTTTTACCTCCTGAAGTTCTTGAGTTCTGCATCAACTATCCGTGAAGTTTTTCCTCATGGGGGAAGATCCTGGAAATTTGAGAAAAAGAATCCCAATGGCCAACAAGCACATGAAAAAATGCTCAACAGTACTAATTATTAGAGAAATGTAAATCAAAACTACTATGAGATACCACCTCACACCAGTCAGAATGGCCATTATTAAGTCCACAAATAACAAATGCTGGAGGGGGTGTGGAGAAAAGGGAACACTCCTGCACTGTTGGTGGGAATGTAAGCTGGTACAACCACTACGGAAAACAGTATGGAGGTACCTTAGAAAACTGTACATAGAACTACCATGTGACCCAGCAATCCCACTCTTGGGCATATATATAGACAAAACTTTCCTTGAAAAAGACACATCCACTCCTATGTTCACTGCAGCTCTATTCACAATAGTCAGGACATGGAAACAACTCAAATGTCCATTGACAGATGATTGGATTAGGAAGATGTGGTATATATACACAATGGAATACCACTCAGCCATAAAAAAGAATGAAATGATGCCATTTGCAGCAACATGGATGGAACTAGAGACTCTCATACTGAGTGAAGTAAGTCAGAAAGAGAAAGACAAATACCAGATGATATCACATATATCTGGAATCTAATATACGGCACAAACGAAACTTTTCACAGAAAAGAAACTCGTGGACATGAAGAACAGACTTGTGGTTGCCAAGGGGGAAGGGGAAGGGAGGGGTGGAATGGACTGGGAATCTGGGGTTAATAGATGCAACCTATTGCCTCTGAGTGAATAAGCAATGAGATCCTGCTGTATAGCACTGGAACTATATCTAGTCACTCATGATGGAGGATGATGGAGGATAATGTGAGAAAAAGAATGTATATATGTGTGTGACTGAGTCACTTTGCTGTACAGTAGAAAATTGACAGAACACCGTAAACCAGCTATAATGAAAAAAAATCATTTTAAAAAACCGCATTTTTTTTTAGATGAAAATGTAAAGTCAGGGAGGAGTCAAAAAAAAACTTCAAATGTGTTAAGTGCTTTCTACATAAGAACACACTTAAATTCAAGGCATTTCTTCACTTTCAGCAAAAGGTGGTAGATTGAACATGTGAATCTTTCCTTAAGCTCTCTAAAATCACAATAAAGGATAATTTAAAGGTACAAATTCAAAAGAACAATGAGGAGAAAGAGAATATATATTATAAACTGGAAGTCAGGAAACCAAAAACAAAACAAACAAACAAAAAAAACAAAACAAATCCCAAGACCAGGGCACAGAGGTGGGTAGCTGAATAAGAACCTGGAAGTGAGAGAGTTCCCATTGTGGCTCAGTGGTTAAGGAATCTGACTAGGAAGTATGAGGTTTCAGGTTCAATTCCTGGCCTCGCTCAGTGGGTTAAGGGTCTGGCATTGCCATGAGCTGTGGTGTAGGTCACAGATGCGGCTTGGATCCCATGTTATTGTGGCTCTGGCGTAGGCTGGCGGCTAGAGCTCCGATTGGACCCCTAGCCTGGGAAACTCCATGTGCCCCGGGTACGGCCCTAGAAAAAAGACAAAAAAAAAAAAAAAAAAAAAAAAAAAAGGGAAAAGAAAAAGAAAGAAACTGGAAAGTGAGGAGAGTCTGACAAACAACAAGCCAATCTTGGGTGATTCAGAAAGATAGTTCTGATAGCCGAGACAGTAAGACTCTACCCCAGACTGAGGAATCTTGGTGTCAGAAGAGTTCCCTCCTGGCATTCTAGGACCTAAACTTTTGTGTAGGAATCTCAGAATCTTGTCTCTCTCACTCACGCTCTCTGACTTCCTTTCATGGGGTTGGAAAACACTAGGCAACATCGCCTTGAAGCCCAATAAATCCTGCCAAACCAAGCCACTCACCTCATCTCTACTCATACCAGTCCAGTGTTGGTGGTCCCTGCTTTTACTTGGGGTGCTCCTCTGCCTGCAGTTTTCTTCCTTCACCCCCTGTCCATCCCATATACACATCCTTTTAGAGCAGTACTTGACCAAGAAATGAAAATAAAATGATTTATGTATAATTTTACCATAATGTAAAGGGCCAATGACCTTTAAGAAATTTAACCTTGGTTAATTTTCTTTCTTCCTTTTTTCTTTTTATGGCCACACTAGCAGTATTTGGATATTCTTGGGCCAGGGATTGAATCCAAGCCACCACAGCAGCAATGTGGGATCTTTAACCCACTGGGCCTGGCTGGGGATGAACACACAACTCTGCAGGGACCCAAGCTGCTGCAGTCAGATTCCTAACCCACTGCGCCAGGGCGAGAAGTCCTTTTTTTAAAAAAAGAATTAAAGTATACTTGGAGTTCCCGTCGTGGCTCAGTGGTTAATGAATCCGACTAAGAACCATGATGTTACGGGTTTGATCCCTGGCCTTGCTCAATGGGTTAAGGATCCAGCGTTGCCATGAGCTGTGGTGTAGGTCGCAGACGAGGCTCGGATCGTGAGTTGCTGTGGCTGTGGCAAAGGCCCGCAGCAGCATCTCTGATTAGACCCCCTAGCCTGGGAACCTCCATATGCCAAGGGTGTGGCCCTAGAAAAGGCAAAAAGACCAAAAAAAAAAAAGAAAAATTTAAGTATATTTGATTTACAATGTTGTGTCAATTTCTGCCATACAGAAAAGTGACCCAGTCATTCATATATGTGTATATATATATACACACACACACACACACACACACACACACACACATAAATATATATATAATATACTATTAACTTCCATCATGGTCTATCCCAAGAGATTGGATATTAGTTCCTTGTACTATACAGTAGAACCTTATTGTTTATCCATTCTAAATGTAATAGTTTGTGGATTTTCTGTCGTGGCTCAGTGGTTAACGAACCTGACTAGCATCCATGAGGATGTGGGTTTGCCTTGACGTCGCTCAGTGGGTTAAGCATCCAGTGTTGCCATGAGCCGTGGTGTAGGTCACAGACACGGCTTGGATCCTATGTTGCTGTGGCTCTGGCGTAGGCCATTGGCTATAGCTCCGATTCAACCCTTAGCCTGGGAATCTCCATATGCCCCAGGTGCAGCCCTAAAAAGACAAACAAACAAATAAATGTAATAGTTTGTATCTATTAACCCCAAACTCCCAGTCTATCCCAGCCACCTCTACCTTGGCAACCATGAGACTGTTCTCTACATCTGTCTGTTTCTATTTTGTAGTTTCATTTGTGCCATATTTTAGATTCCACACCTAAGTGACAGCATAAGGTATATGTGTTTCTCTCTCTTATTTCACTTAGTATGATAGTCTCTAGTTTTATCCATGTTGGTATGAATGGCATTATTTCATTCTTTTTTATGGCCCAATAGTATTCCATTTCATATATGTACCACATCTATTTTTTTTTAGCACTGCACCCATGGCATATGGAAGTTTAGAAGTTACCAGGCTAGGGGTTGAATCAGAGCTGTGGCTGCCAGTCTATGGCACAGCCACAGCAATGTGGGATATGAGCAGCACCTGTAACCTATACCACAGCTCATGGCAATGCCGGATCCTTAACCCACTAAGCAAGGCTAGAGGTTGAATTTGCATCCTCATGGATACCAGTTGAGTTCATTACCACTGAGCCATAGTGGAACTCCTGTACTGCATCTTCTTCATCCATTAATCTGTTGATGGACATTTAGGTTGTTTCCATGTTTTGGCTATTGTGAACAGTGCTGCTATGAACATTGGGGTGTGTGTATCTTTCTGAATTATAGTTTTGTCTGGATTAAAACCTAGGAGTAGGATTGTTGGATCTTGTAATTGTATTTTTAGTTTTCTGAGGAACCTACAGACTTCTTTTCCTTAGTGGTTGTACCAATTTACATTCCCACCACCAGCATAGGAAGGTTTCCTTTTCTCGATACCCTCTTCAGCACTTGTTTTAATTAATTAATTAATTAAATTTTTATTTTTTGGCAGGTATTATTTATTTTTCCCACTGTACAGCATGGGGATCAATTTACTCTTACATGTATACATTTTTCCCTCCCATCCTTTGTTCTGTTGCAACATGAGTATCTACACAAAGTTCTCAATGCTACTCAGCAGGATCTCCTTGTAAATCTATTCTAAGTTGTATCTGATAACCCCAAGCTCCCCATCCCTCCCACTCCCTCTCTCTCCCATCAGGCAGCCACAAGTCTATTTTCCAAGTCCATGATTTTCTTTTCTGTGGAGATGTTCATTTGTGCTGTATATTAGATTCCAGTTATAAGTGATATCATATGTTATTTGTCTTTGTCTTTCTGACTCATTTCACTCAGTTTGAGAGTCTCTAGTTCCATTCATCCAGCACTTGTTTTTGTAGACTTATTAATGATGTCTTATCCTTGGTTAATTTTCTACTTGATTTCCTTTGATGGCTATTTCAAGCTTTTCCCACTCTTTCTGCCAAATGTAAAAAGAGGAGAGCAGTATGGTTGAAAGCATACAGGCTTTGGAATCAGTTTTGAGTACAAATCCAGCTTTGAAACTCCCAAGTACCATGATTGAAGCCAAGACGTATAGCTGCTCTGAACTTTAGTTTCTCCAGCTGTTAGCCTGAGATAACATGACAGATGTTAACTAGTTTATTAGGGTGGTCAATTTCCAATACATACAAATATTAAATAATTATGTTGTATACCTGAAAGTAATACATCAATTATACCTCAATTTAAAAAATGACCAAAAAAAATAGGATAATACTATCCACTTTAAAAAGATTGTGAGGATTCCACAAGAAAGTTTATGCAAATTAGTTTTTAGGAAGAGTGACCAATAAATGTTATTTAAGATGGGAGGGAAAAGAAAATAAAAATATAGGAGGACTACAATGCATTAAATAAGAAAATGAGTCAAAAGAGTTGGTTGCAGTGAGGGAGTCATGAGAAATAGTACTTCTGTTTTTTTTAAATTTTTTAATTTTTTGGCAGCATCCACAGCATGTGGAACTCTCAGGCCAGGGATCATACCCATGCCACAGCAGTGGCCCAAGCCACTGCAATGACAATGTCAAATCCTTAATCCGCTGAGCCACGAGAGAACTCCAGTACTTCCATTTTAAGTGAAAATACAATATGTCCAATACGGATTGAATTACTTGATTTTAACAATGTCAAATCAGTTAATAAGAGCATTTTACCATTCTTAACAATTTACAAAGCCCTGTGAGTTGTTGAGGATTGTTACTTTTCTAGTTGTACTTTGTTAACACCACAATAGTATAACAATAAAGCAAAAATACAGTTTTACTCACAACCCCTGTGTACTAAACATCCATTTTTTTCTTCCCAACCCTCCCCCCCCCCATACTGGACATCTAATTTTTAGTTTTAGAACAATGGATACCCTAACATTTTTCCCATGCCACGCGGTAGCTGCAATTATTTCTGTTTTACAAAATAGGAAGCAGGTCTAGAAATGTCTGATGCAAGGCGAGGAATTAATCCAGATCACTGAACTTCACTTAACCATCATTAGTACCCCAGTAACAGAGTGGAGGAGGAGTGATGGGAAAGCTTGCTCAAATTCTCGGATGGAGACGCTCTTCAAAGCTCATTCCACTACTTTCATTGTGAGCCTGGGACTCTTTCCTATTCTCTTTCCTGATCCTCTCATTTTTTTCTTTCCTCTTTTCCTGTCTTCACCTGATCCTCCTACCACCTCTGTCCAAGGCTGGATTACACTTATTTTCTTTTTAAAATCTTCTGCACGTCATAAGATAGTTTATTCGACGAATAGACTATCTTATGATCTTACGATCACTCACCACAACACATATGAAACAATGGGCTAGGTGCTGGCAACACAACGGTGAGTTTACGTGAATCACGAGTCACACAAATCAATTGCATTTATTTCCCCCCCCCCCCAGAATCTTAGTTTTCGAGTAAACGCCACAATTCCCAGTCCTTAAGCAAACGTTTGAGCGTCATTCACTTAACAGTACAGCCCGAAACCATCCCAAGTCGTCAGTTCCATAACCGAGACAGGCTAATCCAACCTTAACTCCAATGCGAAATTTCCGGAAGAGGAATAAAGGTCAGAAATGGCATTTCCAGGATGTTCTCGAGAACCAACTTCCGCCCACCCAGTACAAACATAGACCTTTGTAATTGAGGCCTCGTCGAAATTCGGAGAAGACGTCCTACGTCTGCTTTCCAAATGAAGCATTTCATTTTTGTTTATCTTAGGGTCTGAGTTTTTTTTTTTTTTTTTTTTTAAAGGACAGGAGGCAGGGAGGAAAAAAACAAAACAAAACAAAAAACCCCACAACCAGTTGTTACGACTACTAAACGGGTCTGGAAAATTCAGCCAATCATCCTTCGGGAATGCCTCTTGATTAGCCAATGGGAGGAGCGCGCCGTACGTAGGGCCGCCCAATGGGGGCGCGAGCGGCGCGGTATTTGAATCCTGGAACTAAGCAACTTGGTCAAGATCCGGCGGTGCGGGCCGGTAGCACAGTCGTAACGGCGGCTGCGGAAAGTAGTGCTCTTGGTTTCTAGACCGCGTCAGTGCCTGAGCCGGGCTGCCACTCTTGCCTGTCCCGTCCCTCATGGCGCTGCCCCGACGCCCGACGGTGAGTGGGCCGGTCACCCCTAGCCCGCACCGGCCCGGGCCCCTGGCCGCGCAGACTCCCAAGCCGCCTCTCGCTTCTCTCCCGCCTCAGCTCAGAGTTGCTTCGTCCCAACCTGCGCAGCTTTCGCCTTTGTCTAAGCATCCCGGACCTTGGGGCCTGCCCTCTCCCGCTGGCTTCTCCTGGCCTTGCTTCCTCTCTGGTCCCGGTCCCGGCTCCTGGTCTGGCGGTCCCTGCCCGGGGCGCGGAAAGTGCAGGAATGCGCCCTGGGGGGTGGCACTTGTCTAGGGAGTCTCCCGAGCACCGGGCCTAGGACTCCAAGTGCGTTCCCCGAGGGCTCTTTGTTTTTAAAGAAGTCATTAAAACACAGCTTTTTGGGATTTCCTTCCTCTCTTCTATAACTCCATGCCTGCTAAGGTATCATTGATGGGGATGGAGGGAAGGCCTGAAGAAATTCCGAATGCTGTAAAGTGTTCTGAATGTTCGATCAAGCAACGGCCCTGAGTGTTTTTCAAACTCTTAAACATTTCGCTTTGTATGAATTTCCGATTTATTTCCGCACACGAAATTTTTCAAGGCTCAGTTCACTAATGTATGGGCTTGTCCTTTAAAAAAAACTAATTTCTTTATTCAAGTGTAAAAGAGATTTTGCATATAATTTGGGGCAATATGGCCAACTGAGAGAGAAGGGTCCAAATTCATTTATTTCATCCTCGCGAAAAACCAAGTGATAATGGTGGTTTGGGTTTTTCTGTGTGGTTGAATTGCATCTGGATTTACTTTGTTCTTTGCTGAAAAATAGAGGGACCTGACACACCTGAGCGCCATCCTCCTGGCTATAGGCTAGTTAAAAGCTGTCAGTTTTTCCTTTCAAATGGATTTAATTTAGTCAGGTTTCAACCTATAAGCATTAAACTTTCAAACGCTTTTTTAAATTGGCAGTAACTGTTGGAAAAATTGAACAATGTGACTTTTAAGAATCCTAATAAATTGAATACATTCAGTATTTAGGGAATTCCCATTGTGGCTCAGTGGTAAGGAACCTGACTGTATCTATGAGGATGCAGGTTCAATCCCTTGCCTCTCAGTGGGTTGAGAGTAGTCTTCTCAGGAGTTCCTGTTGTGGCGCAGCAGAAATGAATCCGACTAGTAACCAAGAGGTTGCAGGTTCGATCCCTGACCTCACTCAGTGGGTTAAGGATCCAGCATTGCTGTGGTGTAGGTTGAAGATGCGGCTCAGATTCTGTGTTGCTGTGGTTGTGGCATAGGCTGGCAGCTGTAGCTCCAATTCAGCCCCTAGCCTGGGAACTTCTGTAAAAGGCAAAAAATTTGTTATTCTTTTGTAAATCTGAGTCAAACTGTTAAGTAATTTTTGTCTCATCTATTTCATAAAATTCTTTCATGGTCAGATTTTTTTTCCCTTCAAGAAAGGTTTGAGGAGTTCCCGTTGTGGCTCAGTGGTAAGGAATGGGACTGGTATCCATGAGGCTTGAGTTTTTCCCTGCCTCTCTGTCTATCCCGACAGGTCCATTCAAACTTCCTGTTGGGATATTTAGGACTCCCAATTCTTAGGGATTGTACATGCTATTTTTTCTCATGAAATGTTTATCATATGCAATAAGCTTTTTTGTGCGTGGAATAAAAAAAGCTTATTCTAACAACTTTTATTTCTAAGTATATTCTGTCTAAAGCAAACTAAGGTCAACTAACAATTTTTATTTCCATACAGTTCCAACTTTCTCTAAATTTGAGATAAAACTGTTTTACCCATGAAAACATATCTTTCTAAGTACCCTTAATATAAGAAAGAGTACTTGCTATGGAAACCTCATTGTAAAAGGCTGTATTTCTGAAGATCCTGTCTACCTGAGTGCTTATTTCTAGCGTGGCATAAGAATCAAAGCTGGTTTAGGTTTTATTTTTTATTATTATTTTTTTAATGGCTGCACCTGTGGCATATGGAAGTTCCTGGGTTGAATTGGAGCTGCAGCTGCTGGCCTCTGTCATAGCCACAGCAACACCTGATCCGAGCTGCATTTGCGACCTTTGCAGCTTGTGGCAATGCTGGATCTTTAACTCAATGAGTAAGGCCAGGGATTGAACCTACATCCTCACAGAGACAACGTGGAGTCAACCTGCTGAGCCACAACTGGAACTCCTAGTTTAGGTTTTAAACATCTGGTTTTTAAACAAGCAGACCTATTAAAGTTTTTAAATATTGTCTTAGTTGTACTTGTTACTCATCTGTCAAGGAAAAATTTTTTTTTTTTTAAATGGCTGCACCTGTGGCGTATGGAAGTTCCTGGACCAAGGATCAAACTATAGCTGCAGGAATGCCAGATCCTTTGACCCACTGTGATGGGCTGGGGATTGAACCTGTGTCTCTGCAGCAACCAGAATCACTGCAGTTGGATTCTTTTTTTTTTTTTTTTGTCTTTTTGTCCTTTTAGGGCTGCACACGCAGCATATGGAGGTTCCCAGGCTAGGGGTCTAATCAGAGCTACAGCCACAGCCACAGTCATACCAGATCTGAGCTGCATCTGTGACCTACACCACAGCTCACGGCAACTCCTGATCCTTAACCCACGGAGCCAGGCCAGGGATCAAACCCGAAACCTCATGATTCCTAGTTGGATTCCTTTCTGCTGTGCCATGACGGGAACTCCCTGCTGTTGGATTCTTAACCCACTGTGCCACAGTGGGAACTCCTCAGGAAAGTTTTTAAATAGATGCCTTTAATATATAGGGAGTGTTAAAAAGTGGCATGGGTGCCGTAAGAGAAATAATCACTTATCTATGAAGGTCTTAGTGGGATTTTTTTTAAAGTAGATAAGGTAGGTGAGTGATTTGCTTAATGTTATAAATCACAAGTTGCATTTGTAGAATTCCTAAAATGTACCTTTTCCCTATCAGAAATAGATCTCAGCACATTCATCTTCCCCAGATCAATTCTGAACTTGAATATCTGATGTTAGCAAATATTGTAAATTATCTCAGTTCTTCCTTAATTTTTTTTTCTTTTTTTTTCCTTTTCCAGGTGTCTACTGATTTGGAGAATATTGACATAGGACTTAATTCTAAACCTAAGAGTCATGTGACTATCAGGAGGGCAGTTTTAGAAGAAATTGGAAATCGAGTTACAACCAGAGCCACCCAGGTAGCTAAGGTAACAGCTGTGAGATCGGTACATGTGCACACTGGGCTGATTCTGTAGAAGACTGAGGGGCAACTCTGGCTGTCTTGCCCTATTCACATTTCTTTTTTCTTTTAGAAAGCTCAGAACATCAAGGTACTTGTCCCGCCCAGCAAAACAACAAATGCCAACAAGCCCTTGAAACCTACTGCTTCTGTGAAACCAGTACAGATGGAAATGTTGGCTCCAAAGGTAGAAGTTCTGAATTTACAAACTTACCTAACAAAGCAGCCTGTTTGGGGCCAGACTACAGGGGGTAACTTTGTGGTCACTGCAACTTTTGAAGAACACTCATAGTTAGGGCTCTACTTTGAGACTGCAGTGTAGAAAATGAACATATACATTTTTTGAGTGATGGTGCTTTAATGCAATGTTGTAACTTTGAATTAAACAGTTAATTACTTTAACAACCAAATAAATTTAGTGACCTCCGAGGAAAATTTAGTAGGTTTTATTAAAATAATTCACTGTAGGAGTTCCCGTCATGGCGCAATGGTTAATGAATCCGACTAGGAACCATGAGGTTGCAGGTTTGATCCCTGGCCTTGCTCAGTGGGTTTAGGATCCGGCATTGCCGTGAGCTGTGGTGCAGGTCGCAGACACGGCTCAGATCCCATGTTGCTGTGGCTGTGGTGTAGGCCGGTGGCTACAGCTCTGATTAGACCCCTAGCCTGGGAACCTCCATATGCCTCAGGAGTGGCCCTAGAAAAGGCAAAAAGACAAAACAAAACAAAACAATTCACTATAAAGGAGTTCCTGTCATGGCTCAGCAGTAACAAACCCAACTAGTATCCATGAGGACATGGGTTCAGTCCCTGGCCCTGCTCAGTGGGTTAAGGATCGGTCATTGCCATGAGCTGTGGTATAGGTCGCAGATGTGGCTTGGATCTGTGTTGTCATGGTTGTGGTATAGGCCAGCAGCTGTAGCTCTGATTAGACCCCTAGCCCAGGAACTTCCATATGCTGAGGGTGTGGCCCCAAAAGACAAAAAAAATAATTATAATAATTTACTGTTTAAGAATGAACTTGCTGGAGTTCCCATCGTGGCGCAGTGGTTAACGAATCCGACTAGGAACCATGAGGTTGCGGGTTCGATCCCTGGCCTGCTCAGTGAGTTAAGCATCTGGCGTTGCCGTGAGCTGTGGTGTAGGTTGCAGATGCGGCTTGGATCCTGCGTTGCTGTGGCCCTAGTGTAGGCCGGCGGCTACAGCTCCAATTCAACCCCTAGCCTGGGACCCTCCATATGCCGCAGGAGCAGCCCTAGAAAAGGCAAAAAGACAAAAAAAAAGAAAAAGAATGAACTTGCCCATGAAGATGGTGGAGGTTTACAATTCTGAGATTTTCACTCATGTAGGCACAAAGTAATGCCAAAATTCTCTGTTGAAAAACTTTGATTGGTTAAGCTCAATTGAAGTTAGAATGCTAATGGACCCACTGGCCCATTCACTTTCCACCATATTCAAGTTCATGCATGCTCTCATTCATAGATTACATACATTCATATAATTACAACGAAATAGGTACTGTTATAGTTGCTGAGAATACAATATAACTGCCTCTTTCTAGCTCAGAATATTTATATATTTATGTTTGAATTTTTTCAAAATAAAACATTGGATGTTTTCAAAAAATATGTTGAGTACTGACTAGACACATACAGTTGTGTTAAGGCTGATAAAGAGACATCTTACCTTGAGGAGGTTTACCTAGAAGGGGCATCTATACCTGAAAATTAAATATGTAATCCTAGGGCATGATGCTTTGTGCCCATAGGCAATGGATGACTGAATGTAAATTGTATCTAAAGAGAGGAGTGAACCTTGAGGGATGGAGTGGTCTGGGGAAACTTCCTTGAGTAGGTGAATTTTTTTTTTCTTTTTCTAGCCCCACCCATGGCATATGGAAGTTCCTAGATCAAGGATTGAATCTGATCTGCAGCTGCAGCCTATGCCACAGCTGCGGCAATGCTGGGTCCTTAACCTGTTGCGCCACAGTGGGAACTCCAATAAGTGGGATTTTTAAGGATGGAGAGAAGCTGAGAGGAAAGAGCACCTTTTAGGGAAACAAAGCAGCAATAGGAATCAAGGCACCAAAGTGGGAACAGGCCTATAAATTATGTCCTTTTGGGCAAAGAGTCAGCAAGTCTAAACTGGGTCAGAAGGTTTGTGTGAGAAAAACAAACAACGTTGGAAAGAAGGTTGCAGCTGGATTTGAAGGCCTTAGAATTTGAATTTTATCCCATCAGGCAGTAAGGAACTGTGGAAAGTTTTGAGGCTAAGTGGTGAAAGCAGTATGGGGTGGCCATGGAAGGGACATTAATTAGGAGGTATTGCAGTTTTCTAAGCAAGGGCTGATGGGTGTCTTGAATGAGCCCAGATCTCCTAGGTGCTCACACATGTATCCCTATGTGCTCACACATGTATCCCTATGTACATAAGTGCTAAGAAACAACATCTGATGTGTTAGGATGCTCCAGAACTCCTCTCAGGGACATCATCCTGTAATGAGAAGGAATTCGTTGTATATTCTGCTTGGAGTGGAGGAGAGAGACCCTTAATTAAGCATTTGAGTATTTAAGAAACTGTTTAGGGAATAAATTAATAAAATATAGGTAATGCAAGAGAGTGAGGTAGCTTTGTGGAAGTCATCTCATTTGGCTTTAGATTTGTTGAAGTAACAGAGATAGCCATTGGGAAATGCAGTTGGCAATGTGCCAGCAAAATCTAACAGAGAGGAACAGATTTGCAAGCCTGCTACTTAGAGGCGGTGATTGCAAGCATGTTGCTGTTGATGAGACAGGAAGAAGAAAGCTTTGATTCTAGAACTAAATACTCAAGATCAACCTTCCTAAAGGCCTTTCCTTGGAAGTTTCTCAAGACCTCCTAAATACCAAACCCAGAGCAGCTTTTCAGGCCTTGATCTCCTGGCCATTATGACGGATTGAATGTGATTGCTCCCGCATGTCAGAAGGGTGGCTTGGCAGTGTGTTTCAAATGGTTATTCTTTATACCCAGTAAGGCTGTTTTTAAAATTTATCCTAAGAAAATGATCAGTGGGGCAGTCAGGGACTTTTAAGTAGTGCTGTAATGAGTATTTCTTATTCTGTAGTAGGAGATCTGTTACATCCATTTAATGAAATACTATGCAACCATAAATGACATGTTTCAGTAGAATATTTTAAGATGTCAAAATGCATGTTACAATGGTAGAAAAATCAGATTATAACAATACAATGCAGTGCAATACCAGATTTAAAGGTATGCATTTGCATGTAAAATATTGATGGTGGTTATTCTTGAGTGTTATGTGGGACTTAAAATTGATTTTCATTTTCCTCCTTAAAATGTTCAGACTTATCACCATAGGGACTACTGCTACTCAAATTAGGGAATAAAAAAAGGAGAATTAAAAAAACAAAAACCCAAAAACGTTATGAACAGAGTAAATGAGAAATTTCCTTCTGTAACCTCCACTCTTCGAGTCCCTTTACTCCACATCTGGCTGACTCCTTTTCCCTTTAGCTTCCTGACAAGATTGAGGCTGTTATATTTCAGATAAATACCTATAGCTCATATAAAAATCACTTCCATGGTTGAAACATGCTTCTAATTTTAGAAGACAGCAGGGATTAACAAACAATAATCACTTCCAATTCAAATACACTTTTCTCTGAGAAAACATTACAGAAGAGACTGACTGTTAAGTCCACAGTTGAGGGGAGGCTCACCTCCTGGCAGATAAGCCCCTCTGGAGCCCTGTCTTGGGTCAGCCCTTGGCTTTTAGTTTGTATCTGCTCTATCTGCAGAGTAATAGCCATTTTTTTCTTTCAACCTGTCCCTGGAGGTGTGGAAATACCAGTTGGGCACAGTTTCTAGCAGCACTAAGGCCTAGAAAGCTTATAATATGAACTAGATGTTCCCAGATTTCTAACCAAATAGATACCATCTTTGTAAAAGTGGAGAACAGGTTTCTTTCTTGTAGCAAATGAAGTGACTAAATCACAGAGGGCCCTGGGTGAAACTCTGAAAGGGCCCGAGCTATTCACAGGTATTTGCAGAAGCTTATGGTCCTGCAGTTTTTGGAGAAAACTGTTTCTAGCTGACTCATGTGGGTTTGGGAAGCACTGGGTGGTTTGAAAGGCAAGGCTTTTTACTAGCCCCTTGCTTGCTGGGCATTGGGGAAACAGGTGAGCAAACCATTGATCCTATCCCCAGGAAGCCCCCACTCAAGCCAGGAACTGCAGAGTAAAAGAGTAACACCCTATAGCAGAGGTAGAGGCAAGCTTAGGAGATGTGCTGGGGAGTGGAAGCTAGAAATTCCAATGGGGTTTTAGATTTATGGACTGGATTTAAACACTCAATTTAGTGATGGTCATTGTTCAAGTATAAGAATCTTTTATGTCCTAACTTTCTCTAAAGCAAAAGCCATATGTGAAAGGAAATAAGCCCACATTAAAAAAAGTTCCTTTTATTTTTATTTATTTTTTATTTATTTTTTTGATGAGTCCAGTGGCCATTTTATTTTATTTATTTATTTTTCTTTTATTTTCCCACGGTATAGCAAGGGGATCAAGTTATCCTTACATGTATACATTTTTCCCCCCACCCTTTGTTCTGTTGCAACATGAGTATCTAGACATAGTTCTCAATGCTACTCAGCAGCATCTCCTTATAAATCTATTCTAAGTTGTATCTGATAACCCCAAGCACCCGATCCCTCCCACTCCCTCCCTCTCCCATCAGGCAGCCACAAGTCTATTTTCCAAGTCCATGATTTTCTTTTCTGTGGAGGTGTTCATTTGTGCTATATATTAGATTCCAGTTATAAGTGATATCATATGTTATTTGTCTTTGTCTTTCTGGCTCATTTCACTCAGTATGAGAGTCTCTAGTTCCATCCATGTTGCTGCAAATGGCATTATTTCATTCTTTTTTATGGCTGAGTAGTATTCCACTGTGTATATATACCACATCTTCCAAATCCAATCATCTGTTGATGGACATTTGGGTTGTTTCTATGTCCTGGCTATTGTGAATAGTGCTGCAATGAACATGTGGGTGCATGTGTCTCTTTTAAGTAGAGTTTTGTCCGGATATATGCCCAAGAGTGGGATTGCTGGGTCATGTGGAAGTTCTATGTATAAATTTCTAAGGTATCTTCCCCTTTTATTTTTAATTACACAAGAAACATAGTCTTAAAAAAGCAAAAAGCAGGAATATGTAGAATACATAAACTTAAAGTTCAGTTCATGTTTACCACTCTCCCTACCCCCCAAATTCCACTCCACTGCATTCCCTAAAGCTAGTCATGGTATCTGATTTTGCTTTTCTACAATTGAATACACCTGTATATGCATGTGTACACACTTAATGCTACAAAACATGAACTGTCAGATCCGAATTAAGTTTTTCTTAGAGTCCTTCCTTACCGCCCTGAATTGCCATTGTTTATCAATTATAATTTAGTAAGTAAACGAACGCTGTATTTTGCCAAAACTTGTGTTAATCCCTGTATACTTGCATATTCATATTAGTCTGTTCTCTTAGCAGACCTAAGTAAAGTAAATGTAGGTACTAGAACTTCCATAGACTACTCACACTCCACCCATCCCCTGCCAAACAGCAGCTTTTCAGGGTCCACAAAATCTCACAGATTTATTGTTTTCTGATAGAACTTTTCTGTTCTGATCCACAGCAGTCTTGAATTTAATTCGAAGGTTTTTGTCCTCAGACTACTTTTGTGATGGTTAACTAGCTCATGTGTTTTTTAACCTTTGCACACAGCAGACATTGGGCAGGGTTGCACAACTGGCCCACGGGGGCTTAGGCTATAATCTACAAAGGGTCTTAGAAAGGATTTTAGAATAATTAGATTATATTGGAGTCCAAAAGGAATGTTTTCAGGAAATTCTGAATGAAGACCCAGAGCAATTATCCTCTTATTCTTGGTGGCTTTGGATATGGCTACACTCGGGTGTGCTTCTGAGTAAACACAAGTAAACATTTTAAGCTGTTGAGGAAGTCTGTGAAGCACATGAAGATAACCTCTGCCTTCTTAAACCAGGCTGCCTGGTGCTGGCTGCCTTTCCTGGGGAGAGTGATGATGCTTATCCTTGAAAAAGGTAATCTTAAACTGAAGTTACATGTGCTTATTAAAATGCACATCTTTTTTTTTTTTTTTTTTTTTTTTTTTTTGTCTTTTTGCCTTTTCGCCTTTTCTAGGGCCGCTCCTGCAGCGTATGGAGGTTCCCAGGCTAGGGGTCCAATCGGAGCTGTAGCCGCTGGCCTACGCCAGAGCCACAGCAACGCGGGATCCAAGCCGCATTTGCAACCTACACCACAGCTCACGGCAATGCTGGATCCTTAACCCACTGAGCAAGGCCAGGGATCAAACCTGCAACCTCATAGTTCCTAGTCAGATTCGTTAACCACTGTGCCACAACGGGAACTCCTAAAATGCACATTAAAAAAAAAAATGCACATCCGATTCTAATCACTCTTGCTCGATTCCTTCAATTCCTTCAGTGCCTATACCATAGCCACAGCAACACCAGGTCCTCAACCCACTGAGCAAGGTCAGGGATAGAACCCAGGTCCTCATGGATGCTAGTCAGGTTCGTTTACTGCTGAGCTACAATGGGAACTTCAGTATTATTTTATTTTTATTTTTTGTTTTTTTTTTTTTTTGTCTCTTATCTTTTTGAGGGCCGCACCTGTGGCATATGGAGGTTCCCAGGCAAGGGGTCCAATCAGAGCTGTAGCCACCGGCCTACGCCACAGCCACAGCAATACCAGATCCGAGCTGCATCTGTGACCTACACCACAGCTCATGGTAATGCCGGGTCCTTAACCCGCTGAGCGAGGCCAGGGATTGAACCTGTAACCTTATGGTTCCCAGTCAGATTTGTTTCCGATGGGCCACGATGGGAATGCCACAGTATTTTATTATTTTAATACATGTTCTTTATGGCCTAGCAGTCCTGTTAGGCTTTCCTTTGAGAAATACCTCTTATTCTCTAAAAAAATAATGCTTTATTAATACTTCATTACTAAACACTTTAGTGGCAAGAAATAGATTTATTAAGATAGGAAACTTGTGAGAGATGCAAGCAGGCAGGCAAGGAAGGCTCTGGCTTAAATTTTTAATTCGTGTGCTTTTTACAAACAATCACCAAGTCAGTATAAGAAAATACTAAATGTATACTTGCTTAGTCTTTGCATCCTCCTGTTTTATTCATAGGCTGGAATGTGCTTTTCCTCCCTTTGATTGCCAAACAATTTCTAAATTTAGAATACAGTAATTGATGAGAAGAAAACATTAGACTTGCACAAGGGTCTACTTGCTAAAGTGAACTATCAGCTCTAGGAATCTCTGAACCCAAGTGTCTTAAGTTTCTTTGAATATTTATTTCATTTTTTAAAGTTTTATTGAAATATGAGTTACAATGTGATAATTTCTGCTGTACAACGAAGTGATATTACACACATCCATTCTCTTTCAGATTCTTTTCCTATGTAAATTATGCACAGAATATCGGGTAGAGTTCCCTGTGCTGTCCCCATTGAGCAATCATTCTGTATACCTTGGTGTGCGTATACCAATCCCAAACCCCGAGTCCATTCTCCCTAACCCCCTCCTCCAACATTGTCCCCTTTGGTATCTATAAGTTGTTCAAAGTCTGTGAGTCTGTTTCTGTTCTGCAGTTAACTTCATTTGTATCCTTTTTTAAGATTGCTCATATAAGTGATATCATACGATGTTTGTTCACTGACTACCTTCACTTAATATAGTAATCTCTAGGTCCATCCATGTTGTTGCAAATGACATTTCACTCTTTTTTTATGGCTGGGTAACGTTCCATTGTATATATTCTTTTTCATCCATTCCTCTGTCCATGGACATTTAGGTTGCTTCCATATCTTGGCTATCGTAAATAGTGCTGCTGTGAACATTGGTGTGCATGTATCTTTTCAAATTGTGGTCTTCTCCAGATAGATACCTGGGAGTGGGATTGCTAGATCATGTGGTAGTTCTATTTTTAGTTTTTTGAGGAACCTCTATACTGTTTTCCATAGTGGTTGTACCCATGTACATTCCCACCAGCACTGTAAAAATTTCCCTTTTCTCCACACCCTCTCCAACATTTATTGTTGGTAGACTTTGAGGATGGCCATTCTGGCTGGTGCGAGGTTGTACCTCCCAGTAGTTTCGATTTGCATTTCTTTAGTAATTAGTGATGTTGAACATATTTTCATATTTTTTGGCCATCTTTACGTCTACTTCGGAGAGATGACTTGTTAGATTTGCCAATTTTTTGATTGGATTTTTTTTTTTTTTTTTTTTTTTTTTTTGCTATTGAGCTGCAGTAGGTGTTTGTATATTTTGGAAATTAACCCCTTGTCAGTCACGTCATTTCCAAATATTTTCTCCCATTCTGTGTGTTTTATCATTTTGTTTGTGGTTTCCTTTGCTGTGCAAAAACTTTTAAATTTAATTAGGTTGCATTTGTGTATTTTGGTTTATATTTTCATTACTCTAGGAGATGGATCTGAGAAGATATTGCTATGCTTTATATCAGAGGGTGTTTGGCCTATGTTTTCATCGAAGAGTTTCATAGTATTCAGTCTTTTTAGTTTTTTTTTTTTTTTTTTTTTGTCTTTTTGCTATTTCTTGGGCTGCTCCCGCGGCATATGGAGGTTCCCAGGCTAGGGGTTGAATCGGAGCTGTAGCCACAGGCCTACGCCAGAGCCACAGCAATGCGGGATCTGAGCCGCATCTGCAACCTACACCACAGCTCATGGCAACGCCGGATCATTAACCCACTGAGCAAGGGCAGGGACCGAACCCGCAACCTCATGGTTCCTAGTCGGATTCGTTAACCACTGCACCACGATGGGAACTCCAGTCTTTTTAGTTTTGAGTTTATCTTTGTGTATGGTGTGGAGAATGTTCTAATTTCATTCTTTTGAATGTAGCTGTCCAGTTTCCCATCACCACCTATTGAAGAGACTCAATAAATATTTCTTGAGCACCTACTGTGTGTCAGGGATGACCCTAGGCATTTGAGATACCTCAGTGGACAGAATCAATTTGTACTGATTGAGGAGACACATCATATGTAAGCGAACTCTGAGGTATATTAGGTCGTAGATTCTCTGCAGAAAAAAAAATCTATAAGAGAGATGAAACATTTGTGTGGGAGGAATAGGAGACAGATGGTAATTTTAATAGGAGTCAGAATAGACCTCATTGAGAAGGTGGCATTTAAGAAAACTTGAAGTTGAGGAAATTACCCATATGACTAGTCAGAATGGCCATCATTAACAAGTCCACAAATAACAAATGCTGGAGAGAGTGTGGAGAAAAGAGAGCTCTCCTGCACTTTTGGTGGAAATGTAAATTGGTACAACCACTATGGAAAACAGTATGGAGGTACCTCAGAAAACTAAATATAGAACTACCATATGACCCAGCAATCCCACTCTTGGGCATGTATCCAGACAAAACTTTCCTTGAAAAAGACACATTCACCTGTAGTCCTATTCACAGTAGCCAAGACATGGAAACAATCTAAATGTCTGTCGACAGATGAATGGGTTAAGAAGATGTGGTATATATACACAATGGAATACTACTCAGCCATAAAAAAGAATGAAATAATGCCATTTGCAGCAACATGGATGGGACTAGAGACTCTCATACTGAGTGAAGTGAGTCAGAAAGAGAAGGACAAATACCACATAATATCGCATATCTGTAATCTAATACATGGCACAAATGAAACTCCAGAGAAAAGAAACTCATGGACATGGAGAACAGATTTGTGGTTGCTGAGGGGGAGGGGGAGGGAGTGGGAGAGGGAGTGGAATGGCCTGGCAATTTGGGATTAATAGATGCAAACTATTGCCTTTGGAATGGAAAAACTGTGAGATCCTGCTGTATAGCACTGGGAACTATATCTAGTTACTTATGATGAAGAATGATCATGTGAGAAAAAATGTATATATGTATGTGTGACTGAGTCACTTTGCTGTACAGTAGAAAATTGACAGAATGTTGTAAACCAGCTATAATGGAAAAAAATAAAAACCATTAAAAATTAAAAAAAAATTACCCATATGAACACAGGGACAAGAACTTTCTGGGAAGAGGAAGCTTGCTTTGTGGTGGGGGAGGTCTGGCCAGGAGGTGGGAATAAAGCTGATTGAGGGGAGAGAAGTAGGAGATAGGTCAGCAGTAGAGGAGGGAGGGCCAGCTCATGCAGGGCCCAGAGACCATCGTGAGGACTTAGATTTTCACTTTGAGTGAAACAGGAGTATATCTCCAAAAAGTTTACTATGCTTTCATTTATTCATCCCTTACTCTGAAATGTATTGTTTTGGCTTTATCATTTATAAAAATGCACATTATACTTTTAAACCAGTTGGGCCTGCATGGGTTTGCCATCAAGGCTACTCCTAACATAGTGATATGTGAATTTTGATTCTCGGATGTAGGGTCCTTCTCCCACACCTGAGGACATGAAGGAGGAGAGCCTCTGCCAAGCTTTCTCTGATGCTTTGCTCTGCAAAATTGAGGATATTGATAATGAAGATGGGGAAAACCCTCAGCTCTGCAGCGACTATGTTAAGGATATCTACCAGTACCTAAAGCAGCTTGAGGTGAGAGAGCCTTTGTATTGTGGTTGTACAGCTGTGTGAAATTTACCACACAGCTGGAAAGGAAATAAGGTTAGCTTTTTAAACTTTTAATTTCACCCACAGGTTCTGCATCCCATCAATCCCCATTTCTTAGATGGAAGAGATATAAATGGACGTATGCGTGCCATCCTGGTGGACTGGCTGGTGCAGGTCCACTCCAAGTTTAGGCTGCTGCAGGAAACTCTGTACATGTGTGTGGCCATCATGGATCGATTTTTACAGGTAAGAGTGCTCCACGGACTTCATGCCAGCAGCTCACTGAACTTCGCACTTAGGCATTGCTTCAAAAGCCAATTTATGAGATGCCAAGGAACTTAAGGTGCTAGAAAAGGAAGTAGTCCAAGTGTATCAAACTGCTGGTGATGCTGACCAGTGCTGAGCATTTTTGTTAGGTCAGCCCGCTGGAAAGTGCTCAGAGGAAATGCTGTCTTGGCACGATTATGCATCAGAGGCGATAAACCAGCAAATGGTCTAAAAGGCCATCTGAAGACTTTGGTGGCTTTGGAGGCTGGTTTTTCAGGCTTGCTTGCACGATTTTGATAGTTTAATACGCTTTGGGAGTTCCCATCATGGCTCAGTGGTTAATGAATCCGACTAAGAACCACGAGGTTGCAGGTTCCATCCCTGGCCTTGCTCAGTGGGTTAAGGATCCGGTGTTGCCGTGAGCTGTGGTATAGGTTGCAGATGCTGCTTGGATCCCACGTTGCTGTGGCTCTGGTGTAGAACAGCGGCTACAGCTCTGATTGGACCCCTAGCCTGGGAACCTCCATATGCCATGGAAGTGGCCCAAGAAATGGCAAAAAGACAAAAAAAAAAAAAAAAGATCAGTACTCTTTGGTATTGAACTTGCTCATCTGATAAGGAGTTTGGCCAGAGAACTTAGCAGTTTCCAGCCAGCTGTGGCATTGAGTCACTGTAGAAGAAGGAGGCAGCAAAGCTGTTTAAAAGAGGTGGAGGCATGTGTGTGAAGTGTACTGAGAGTGTGAGGTCTAAAGAGGAAGGTGAATTAAGCTGAGGAGTTCCCTGATGGCTCAGTGGGTTAAGGACCCAGTGTTGTCTCTGCTGTGACTTGGGTTCAGTCTCTGACCTGGGAACTTATGCATGCCATGGGTGCAGAAAAGGGAAAAAAAAAAAAAAGGCCGAGAGGCAGAAGTAATCATCAAAATGTTTATCAACTGGTAGTGCAAAAACACTGACCAGTTGGAAGAAATGCCACTGCTAGTGTGTTATCTAAGTGATAGCCTGGCAGATAAGGCTTTATTTAAAGTCACATCATAACGGTGGCTCACATCACAACTACTTAGCATTGTCTCTATAGTGGCACTGGTTCAAGCCCTGGCCTGGGGACTTCCATATGCTGTGGGTGTGGCCACATGTTTAAAAAAAAAAAAAAGTCAGGAGTTCCTGTTGTGGCACAGTGGTTAATGAATCCAACTAGGAACCATGAGGTTGCGGGTTCAGTCCCTGCCCTTGCTTAGTGGGTTAACGATCCGGCGTTGCCATGAGCTGTGGTGTAGGTTGCAGACGCGGCTCGGATCCCATGTTGCTGTGGCTCTGGCGTAGGCCGGTGGCTACAGCTCCGATTCGACCCCCTAGCCTGGGAACCTCCATATGCCGCAAGAGCAGCCCAAGAAATAGCAAAAAGACAAAAAAAAAAAAAAAAAAAAAAAAAAAAAGTCAAAATTTATAGTATAGGTATAGGAGTTCCTGTTGTGGCTCAGTGGAAATATATCTCACTAGGAACAATGAGGTTGCAGGTTCGATCCCTGGCCTCATTCATTGGGTTAAGGATCCAGTGTTGCCATGAGCTGTGGTGTAGGTCACAGATGTGGCTTCATTGCTGTGCCTATGGTGTAGGCTGGCAGCTGTAGCTCCATTCAGACCCTTAGACTGGGAACCTCCGTGTGCAGCCTTAAAAGGCAAAAAAAAAAAAAAAAAAAAAAAAAGTAGGTCAAGTACAAATGCTGCTCAAACAATACAGTAATAATTGTGTTGCTAATAATAACCCTGAAGATACTGCAAAATACTAAGTAACCGTAGGTTCATTGGTTTTCGTTATACAATCCTTGTTGGGTGGGAAAGATTTTTAGTAGATTTTTAGTAGATTTTCAATATTGTGAGTTGATACAAGAAAAACAAATTCTCAGTTTAAAAAAAAAATCTGTGTGTGTGTGTGAATTTCAGGAAAACATACCTACTCTAGACTGAGATTTTCCTAGACTCTGTAGCATCTTTGGAAGATGTTGCAGGTTGAATAATGAAAGTATTTACAGTGAGAATTAAGGAAATGCCTGAAGCACCCCATCCTCATCCCTAGGCATCCCTGAATTCCTGCTTTTTTGCTTGGCCTCATCTTGATTTAGACCATCTTGTGTGCAGTGGTGAGGCTTCCCCAGGCGCAAACCAGGAGGAGGAGGGTTGAGCAGTGCTGGGAGCTTGGTCGTCAGGTTAATTCTTCCCTGTTCAGCAACTGAATGATCTTGGGCTGGTGTTTGAATGCCTTCTCAGTCCATCCTTTTTTTTTTTTTTTTTTTTTTTTGCTTTTTAGGGCCTCACCCTCAGCATATGGAGGTTCCCAGGCTAGGGGTCCAGTTGGAGCTACAGCTGCCAGCCTACACCACAGCCACAGCAACATCAGATCCAAGCTGCATCTGCGACCTACACCACAGCTCATGGCAACACCGGGTCCTTAACCCACTGATCGAGGCTAGGGATTGAACCTACAACCTCGTGGTTTCTAATCAGATTTGTTTATTGCGTCACAACGGGAACTCCCGGTTTCTAATCGGATTTGTTTATTGCGTCACAACGGGAATTCCCATCAGGCCATCTATTTGTAAGTGGGGTAAATATATGTACTTCTAGGCTTCTGTGAGGATTCAAGAAGGTGATTGTTGGAGTCTTATTGCTGTGCCCATTAGCAGTGAAGGTGCCTGCTATCAACTCTCACATTCCTGTGCATCTAAGGGGTGTGAGCAGAGACAACATGCACTTCTCTAGGACTTGGTGTCCTCTTACTTTCTCCCACCCAGAGCCCCCATCCTTCTGTTAGATAAGATATCTGACACATTCTTCTTCGATTAGGTTCAGCCAGTCTCTCGTAAGAAGCTTCAGCTGGTTGGGATTACAGCTCTGCTCTTGGCTTCCAAGTATGAGGAGATGTTTTCTCCAAATATCAAAGACTTTGTTTACATCACAGACAACGCTTATACCAGTTCCCAAATTCGAGAAATGGAAACTCTAATTTTGAAAGAATTGAAATTTGAATTGGGTCGACCTTTGCCACTACATTTTTTAAGGCGGGCATCAAAAGCTGGGGAGGTAAGTGCCTCCAATTCTGTAGGAGACTTTATTTTGCTGCTTGTTGTCTCAAACATTGATCCAATGAGAAGAAAGCTTAATAAATTTATAGAAAGCATCTTCTAGATAAGCCCTATGCTTAATTCACCAGTTCTTAAGAGAAAAGACTTCATGTTCAGTGCTTGTAACATACTGTGAAATACATCAGTACCTAGGATGGAAAAACGAGTTAGTGTATTTGAGTTACTGGGCCTTTTTTGCAAGAGAGTAATAACAGCTGTGCTTCTCACTGTCCCTGGCTGTTCTTTTGTAGGTTGATGTTGAGCAACACACTTTAGCCAAATATTTGATGGAACTGACTCTTGTTGACTATGACATGGTGCATTATCACCCTTCTAAGGTGGCAGCAGCTGCTTCCTGCCTGTCTCAGAAGGTTCTAGGCCAAGGAAAATGGGTGAGTATTAAATTTAGGAAGAAATTGATTAGGTATATTTTAGGCCCTCTTGATATAAAAGGCTTTAGTGTTTTCTCAATACTACCCTTGAAATAATTTTTAAAAGTCCACAGGCTTAAATGAGCTGCTTGGAAAGATTTGGGCGGAGACTAGGTGACTATGCCATGGCACACAAGCAGAGTTGTAAAGAACAAGGAAAGCCACTAAGAGCTGATAACGCTAAGATTTCTGGGATATGTTAAGTAAAACAAGCAAGTTGTCAAGCACAGAAAACAAAGCAGGGCCAAGGCCTCAACTGATTTACCCAGTAAAGATGAAGTGAGCCACTTTTTGGTTCATACAAGTAGCCTAATATACCAACTCCCCGGGTTATTTTTTGACCCACCAAAAAGGACAATAGCAAAATGAAAGGGGTAAGTGACTTCAGTGCAAGTCAGAAGATGCCCTTAGTGGACAATCCCATTCTAGACTGCCTCTAATACAGTTTTATAGTCTGTAGCTGTACCCTGAGATCAGCAGAGCAAACAGTTGAGCAGAACCTGGGAGGTGATAAGAAATGGTCTCATTATATATAACCTCCCACCCAGAAGCTATAGGGAAGTGAATGGGAGACAGTGTGGAGGCAGCACCTGCCATACCTGCCACCCCATCACGTTGTTGGAGGATCAGAGCATTTGCCAAGACAGATCAGATATGGTTCTAGCCTTTGCCTGCATGGCCTTCGTGGATACGTGGCAAAAATGCCAGGGCACCATTGCGGATCTCTTCACCTACACAAGCATATAGAATTTACATTTTATGTAAGAAAGAATGGAAATGAGAGAGAGTATATGTATGTGTGCTTTTCTATTTGCTAATTTTTCAAAAAATAAAAGTAGACCAGACATTAATGAAAATGGATGCCTCTGGATGGATATCAGGTTAGAAAGTTGAGGATGGGAGAAGGACTTGTGATTATAACCTGTATACAATGTAATGTAACTTTTTTAAACTTGTGAACAGTATGAATGTTTTATGCAAACTATAAACTGGTATTAAGCAAAAACAATGTCACTGTATATTAAAATTGGTAACAGAACAGTGGGAAGAATTAATTCCTGTCTTTTTATTTTTAATTTCCTTAACTTATGAACACATCGTTCTGACTGTAGCTTGTTTTTTTTTATAAAGTTATTTTATTGAAGTATAGTTGATTACAATGTTGTGTTAGTTTTTGGTGTACAGCAAAGTCATTCAGATATATATATATATATATATATACACACACACACACACACATTTTTTCCATTGTGGTTTAACATAGTATATTGAATATAGTTCCTGGTACTATACAGTATTTTTAAAAATTTATTTTTATTTTATTTTATTATTTTATTTTTTGTCTTTTTGCCTTTTCTAGGGCTGCTCCCACGGCATATGGAGTTTCCCAGGCTAGGGGTCTAATTGGAGCTGTAGCCGCCGGCCTATACCACAGCCACAGCAGCACCAGGTCCGAGCCGTGTCTGTGACCTACACCACAGCTCACAGCAATACCGGATCCTTAACCCACTGAGCAGGCCAGAGATCGAACCCGCGAACTCATGGTTCCTAGTTGGATTCATTAACCACTGAGCCATGATGGGAACTCCCTGGTACTATACAGTAGAACCTTGTTGTTTACCCATTCTAAACATATATACATATATATATATAATAGTTTACATCTGCTCACTTTAAACTCCCAATCCATCTCCAGCTACCTGCCTCCCCAACCACAAGTCTGTTCTCAAAGTCTGACTTAAATCACTTATTATGATAATCTTTAGGTTCTCCGTGCTGCTGCAAATGGCATTATTTTATTCTTTTTTATGGCTGAGTAGTATTCCATTGTATATATGTACCATATCTTTTTTATCCATTCCTCTATCGAACATTTAGGTTGTTTCCATGTCTTGGCTATTGTGAAGAGTGCTGCTATGAATATAGCGCTTCATGTATCTTTTTGGATTATAGTTTTGTCTGGACATATACCCAGCAGTGGGATTGCTGGATCATATAGTTCTATTTTCAGTTTTCTGGGGAACTTCCATACTGTTTCCACAATGGTCGCACCAATTCACATACCTTCTAACAATGTAGGAGGGTTCTCTTCTCCACATCCTCTCTAGCATTTATTGCTTGTAGACTTTTTAATGATGGCCAAGGTGGTATCTCATAGTAGTTTTGATTTGCATTTCTCTCTTAATTAGTGATGTTGCGCATCTTTTCATGTGTCTATTGTCCATCCATATACTTTTCTTGGCAAAATGTCTTTTTAGATCTTCTGCCCATTTTTTGATTGGGTGGGTTTTCTTGGTTTTTTTGTTGTTGAATTGTCTGAGTTTTTTGTGTATTTTGGAGATTAAGCTCTTGTTGGTTGCATCATTTGCAACTATTTTCTCCCAATCCATAGGTTGTCTTTTCATTCTGTTTATGGTTTTCTTTCTTGTGCAAAAGCTTATAAGTTTAAGTTCCATTTGTTTATTTTTGCTTTTATTTCTACTGTCTTGGGAGATTTTTGTCCATGGTGTGAGGGTGTGTTCTAACTTCATTTATTTACATGCCACTGTCCAACTTTCCTAGCACCACTTGCTAAAGAGACTTTCTCCCATTTCATATTCTTTCCTCCTTTGTGAACATTAATTGACTGTAGGTGTGTGTGTGTTTATTTCTGGGCTCTATTTTGTTCCATTGATTTGTATGTCTGTTTTTGTACTAAAAGCAAGCACACTGTTTTGATTAGTGTGGTCTTATAGTATTTTCTGAAGTCTGGGAGAATTATGCCTCTTTCTTTATTCTCAGGATTGCTTTGAAAATTCTTGGTCTTTTATGGTTCCATGTAAATTTTAGGATTATTTGTTCTAGTTCTGTGAAAAATGTCATGGGTAATTTAATAGAGATTGTGTTAAGTCTGTAGATTGCTTTTGGGGGTAGTATTGCCATTTTAACAATATTAATTCTTCCAATCCAAGAGTTTAAGATATCTTTGCATTTCCTTGCATCCTCTTTAACTTCCTTTATTAATGTTTTATGGTTCTTATTGTATAAATCTTTCACCTCCTTGGTCAGGTGTATTCCTATGTGTTTTAATTTTTTTTGGATGGGATTTTAAAAGGGATTTTTTTTTTTTTTTACATTCCCTTTCTGATTTTGTTAGTATACAGAAATGCAATCAGCTTCTGACTGTTAGTCTTGTTTTCTGCTACTTTGCTGAATTTGTTGATCAGATCAAATTTTTTTTTGTGTGGACTCCTTATGGTTTTCTATATATAGTATCTTGTCATCTGCATATATTGACAATTTTACCTCTTCCTTTCCAATTTGGATGACTTTTGTTTTCTTTTTCTTCTCTGATTGCTGTGGCTAGGACTTCCAATGTTAAGTTAAAAAGAAGTTGTGAGGGAGTTCCCTTCATGGCTCAGAGGTAATGAACCTGACTAGGATCTGTGAAGATATGGGTTTGATCCCTAGGCTCGCTCAGAGGGTTAAGGATATGGTGTTGCTGTGAGTTGTGGTGTAGTTGAAGTCTTGGCTTGGATCTTGTGTGGCTGTGGCATAGGCTGGCAGCTATGGCTCTGATTCAACCTCTAACCTGGGAACTTTGATATGCCTTGAGTGGGGCCTTAAAAAGCAAAAAAAAAAAAAAAAAAAAAAAAAAAGTGCTGAGAGTGGCATTCTTTTCTGGGCCAGGGATCAGATATGAGCTGTAGTTGCGACCTAAGCCACATTTGCAGCAATGATGGATCCTTAACCCACTATGCTGGGCTTGGGATTGAACCTATGTCTCAGCTCTCCCAAGACACCACCTATCCCTTTGTGCCTATCAAGAACTCCTCTTTTTTTTTGTCATATCCTTGGTATATGGAAGTTCCTGGACCAGGGATCAAGACTGAGTTTGCAGCTACAACCTACACCATACTTGAGGCAGCACTGGATCCTTAACCCACTCTACTACAATGGAAACTCCATCCTTTCCTTGATCCAGATTTTAGCAGGAAGGCTTTCAGCTTTTCTCTGTGGATTATTACATACAATGTGGGTTTGTCGTAAATAGCTTTTGTTATGATGAGACATGTTACCTCTAAAATGGATGTTGAGTTTTTTTCAAATGCATTTTCTGCATCTTTTAAAATGGTCATACGTTTTTTGACTTTTGTTAAGGTGGTGTATTACATTGATTTGTGTATGTTGAACCATCCTTGTGAACTTGGGATGACTCCCAGTTGGTCATGGTATGTGATCTTTTTTATGTGTTGTTTTGTTCCAAAAAAAAAATTTTTTTTTTTGGCCTTTCCTGTGACATGTGAAAGTTCCTGGGCCAGGGATTGAATCCAAGGCACAACAGTGACCAGAGCTGCTGCAGTGACAATGGCAGATCCCTAACCCCCTGCACCATTAGAGGATTCCAGTCTTTTTTATGTTGTTGGATTTGGTTTGCTAAAATTTTGTTGAGAATTTTTGTATCTGTATTCATCAAAGATATTGATCTACAGTTTTCTCTTTTGGTGGTATCTTTGTCTGGTTTTGGTAATAGGGTGATGGTAGCCTCATAGAATGTCTTTGGGAGTGTTCCTTCCTCTTTAGTCTTTGGAAAAGTTTAAGAAGGATCAGTAAAAGTTCTTTGTGTATTTGGTAGAATTCACCTGTGAAGCCATCTGGTCCTGGACTTTTGTTTGTAGGGGGTTGGTTTTTTGTTTTGTTTGTTCAATTACATACTCTATTTCACTTCTAGTGATGAGGCTGTTTAAATTATCTATTTCTGGAGTTCCTGTCATGGTTTAGCAGGTTAAGAACTCTACTAGCACCATGAGGATGCGGGTTTTATCCCTGGTCTTGCTTAGTGTGTTAAGGATCCATCATTGCTGTGAACTGTGGTGTAGGTTGCAGTGGATTTGACCCCTAGCCTGGGAACTTCCATGTGCTGCAGGTTTAGCTCTTGAAAGAAAAAAAAATTGTTTAAAAACTATTTCTTTTGATTCAATTTTGATAGGTTTCTGGAAAGTTGTCCTTTTCTTAGAAAGATTGTCCAATTTGTTGGCATATAATTGTTCATAGTATTTTCTTGAGGTTCTTTTTTTTTTTTTTTTGTCTGCAGTATCAGTTGCAGTTTCTCCTTTTTCATTTCTTGTTTAGGTTCTCTTTGTTTCTTTATTGGTTAATCTGGTCAAAGGTTTGTTTATTTTCTTTACCTTTTCAAAGAGACAGCTCTTGGTTTTATTGATTTTTTTAAAATTTGTTTTTATATCTCAATTTATTCCCTCTTTGATCTTTATTATTTCCTTCCTTCTTCTGACTTCAGGTTTGTTTGTTCTTCTTTTTCTAATTCTTTTAGGTGGTAGTTTGGGTTGTTTGCGATTTTTCTTGTTTTTTAAGGAAGGCCTGTATTGCTATGAACTTGTAGACTTTTTGTAAATCCAGTCTGCCCACTGTATGTCTTTAGATTGGAACACTTAGTCCATTGACATTTAAGGGAATTTTTAATAGATATGTATTTATTGCCATTTTAAATCTTGTTTTCCAGTTGATATTGTATTTCTTCTTTGTTCCTTTCATTTTCTTTTTGTTTTTCCTTTTGTGGTTTTCTATTGTTTTATACTTGAGTTCTTTTCTTTTTGGTTTTTGTGAGTCTGTTGTACTTTTTTGATATGCGGTCACTCTATTTTTTAAGTATGTTAACCCCTTCCTATATCTACTTGCTTTAGACTGGTAGTCATATAGGCTCAAACACATTCTAAAAAAACCCACAAAAAACCCTACATTTTCTCTTACTCTTTTCCCCAACATTTTATGATTTTGATACCTACTTTTTATATCTTCTATTTATCCTTTTGCTGTTGATTGTTGTTATCATCACTTTGACAATTTTTTTTTTTTAAATCTGTGTACTGGCCTATTTGAGTCTTCTGCCTAGAGAAGGCCTTTCACTATTTCTTTTAGGATTGGTTTAATATTGCTGTATTCTTTTTATTTTTCTTGTCTGAGAAGTTCATTCTCTCTCCCTCTATTCTCAGTGATACCCTTTCTGGGTAGGGTATCCTGGGTTGTAGGTTTTTCACTTTTAGGACTTTGAATATATCTTGTCACTCCCTTCTGGCTTGCAATATTTCTGTAGCAAAATCAGTTAATAGGCTTATGGGGGTTCCCTTGTTATTAACTCTTTGTTTTTCTCTTACTGCCTTTAGAATCCTCCTTTTTTTTTTTTTTTTTTTTTTTTTTTTTGTCTTTTCTAGGGCTGCACTCACGGCATATGGAGGTTCCCAGGCTAGGGGTCGAATTGGAGCTGTAGCCGCCAGCCTACGCCACAGCCACAGCAATGCCAGATCCCAGCAGCATCTGTGACCTACACCACAGCTCATGGCAACGCTGGATCCTTAACCCACTGAGCGAGGCCAGGGATCAAACCTGCAACCTTGTGGTTCCTAGTCAGATTCGTTAACCACTGAGCCACGTCGGGAACACCCTCTCTTTTTCTTTAATTTTGCATTTTAATTATAGCGTGTCTTAGTGTAGGTCTGTTTGAGTTTTTTTTTTTTTTTTTTCCTCTCAGACCATCTGTGCTTCCCATGCCTAGATATCTGTTTACTTCTTTGGGTTTGAAAGTTTTTATCCATAATTTGTTTGAATACACTTTTGATCCTCTTTGCCCCTTTTTCTCCTTCTGGGATCCCTATTATGTGTAGATGGATGCATTACATTATCTTAAAGGTCTCCTATATATAGTGCTTTCTTTTTTTTTAAAATTAATCTTTCTGTCACTGTTCTGATTGATTTCCATTTTTCTGTCTTACAGACCATGTTTCATTCTTCTGCATTATTCCATTTGATATTTCTGGCCTTTAGCTCATTTTTTATCTTGGCAAATGAGTTTTCTAATTTTTCTTGGTTCCTTTTTTAGAGTTTCTGATTCCTTTTTACAGTAATCTCCTTGTCTATCCATAACCTTTTTTAATTCCTTCAGTATTTTCAATACCTCCTTTTTCATTTTGGTGTCTGTTAGACTGAACAGGTCTGTTTCATTGCTCTTTCGGGGAATTCTCTTGATCTTTTATTTTTATTTTCTTTTTTGGCTGCCCCATGGCATTTGGACTTCCTGGGCTAGAGTTCAGATCTAAGCCACCTTTGCTGCCTACTGCATCTTCGGCAGTGCTGGATTCTTTAACCCACTGTACCAGGCTGGGGCTTGAACCTGTGTCCTTGTGCTGCAGAGAAGCTGCTAATGGCATTGTGCCATAATGGGAACTCCTTGATCTTTTAATTGGGAGTGATTCCTCTGCTTCTTCATTTTACCTGTATTTCTCCTACTTCATGAGTTTAGGAAAAACAGTTATCTTCTCTAGTCTTGATGGGCTATCATTATGTGGGAGCGTCCCAGTGTAACCTGTGAGGGATTAATATTTTTGGTGTGAGGACTATTTCTATGGATGCTTGTTGTATGCCTGTTATATCTTTCCTCAGCCAGTGTGTGCTGGCTGTTATCCCCTTGATGGGGGGTGTGATTGGTGTTAAGGTGACCAGAGCATGCACTGGATGTTGAGTGGGACCCCCTTTTTGTTCTGGTTGTCACAGCCCTGTCAAGGACAGGGTCTGCTCCCTAGTTGTTGGAGTAGAAGCTGCTGACCCATTTCTGAGCTGTGATGTGAGATAGGTGGGACTGCAGCACTCCTGCTGGGAGAGGAACCACTGAGTACTCCTCTGCCAGAGCTGTTCACTGTTGAGTGTGCTCCATTGTGCCACCTGTTACCCATTGTGTGGGCTCACAGAGTACACAGTTGTTGGCCTTGCCCTCAGCCCTGCCTGGGAATTCAGGCAATCAATCTTGGTGTCTCTCAGGCACTGTGTTCACAAATCCACCAGGGGAGGTCTGTAGGTGCAGATCCACTGAGGTCAGGTACTAGGACTACAGTAGTCATATACCTGGATCCACTTGGGAGCTGTGGAAGCAGCCTAGACCCCTACTTGACCCCCATGTGTGTGTGTATCTGTGTGCATGTGTGTACACACATGTGCCTGCTAAGCCTATGGCTGCTGAACCTGCTCGCCTCTGCCACAGGAGCACCCCATTGTCCCCTTGAGTGTCTTGCAGGCACTGAGTTTACAAAGCCAGAAGTACTGTAAGTCTGTAATTGCATGGCTGTGGGGAGAAGGCTCAGATTCCAGCCCTGCTTCCTTAGTCTCATGGCCCCTGGGGCTCAGCTCTGATTTTAGCCCCATCTCTGCACATGGGCAACCTGCTTCTAGAATTTATAGAAGTGGTGTACTGATTGAGATTGGTCAGAGAAAGAGGCTGCTCTGGTGGGCCCTATTCCTCCCTTCATGTGCCTGTTAAAAATAGTACTTAGTTTCTATGGTGGGCATGGGGTTCTTCCACATACACCCCCAGTTGAGGCTCATGCCACATTCCAGCCCCTTCATGCTGTCTCCACAGAGCCAACCCTAGTCCTCTACCTGTGTATTTCTTCTAAAGCCTCAGTTTCCACACCAAGCCTCTATCTGTAGCAGCAGATGAGTGTCTCGGGGTGGGCAGTTGCAAGGAGCTAGCATGGACCCTCTGTGATGGTCTCTCTCTGATCTGCCTGCTGCAAACCGGTTGCTGTGTTCCCCTCCAAGCCTCTGCAGCTCCTTTCCTGTCCTGGCTGATCTGCCCACTGGTGAGGGTCTTCCCAGGGTGAGGGAACCTTTCCTCTTTCAGTTTCCTCCAAAGGGAACAGGTTTTATGCAGATTACCTTTTTTTTTTTTTTTTTTAATTCTCTTTTCTCCTATCCAGTTACTTGGAGATCTTGCACTTTTTGGTGTCTGAGATCTTCTGCCACTGTTCAGTAGGTATTCTGTGAAAACTGTATTTGGTGAAAATGTATTTTTGATGTATTTGTGGGAGGAGGTGAGTTCCGTGTCCTCTTCTGTCATCATGATTCAATGCCCTGACTCTGCATCCTTAGTGGGATGTGAAGTTAGACAAAACAAAGAACCAAAAAAGGTAACATACTATGGAAGTTCCCTTTTGGTGCAGCAGGTTAAATATCCAGCATTGCTGCAACTGTGGTGCAGGTTGCAGCTGTGGCTTGAGTTCAATCCCTGGCCCAGGAACGTCCACATGCCTTGGGCACGGCCAGGAAAAAAAAAAAAAAGTAGCACACTTAAAGTTTACTTAGGAGGTTTACTAATTTCTTAATAGGAGATTAGTACTAATCTGCTATTATAATTTTGAAATTATACTGTAGGAGAAAGCAAATAAACATTCATGTTATTAAGGACTAAAACTTTCACTATATGAAATATTGTTAACTTTTTTTTTTTTTTTTGCTTTTTAGGGCCACACCCATGGCATATGGAGGTTCCCAGGCTAGGGGTCAAAATGGAGCTACAGCTGCCAGCCTACACTACAGCCACAGCAATGCTGGATCCGAGCCACGTCTTTGACCTATGCCACAGCTCATGGCAACGCCTGATCCTTAACCCAATGAGCAAGGCCAGGGATCGAACCTGCAACCTCATGGTTCCTAGTTGGATTTGTTTCTGCTATGCCACAATGGGAACTCCCAAAATATTGCTAACAATTAAAAACAAAAGGAAAACCCTATAATATTGTTTTAGAAAAAATAGCAAATTCATAATGAAGTTCTCAGAAACAATGACAGACCAGTTGCAATGAACATATCTTGTCCCCACATCTTGAGTACTCAGTGCCTGACCTTTAGGAACCAGGGCTCCTTTGAGAAATACCTGATTTCAGGGCTGTGGCAAGGGAAGTACCAAGGGGAGCGTAAATCAATTTTTAGCAGGTAGCAAGCACATTCTCAAAGCTCATAGGGGTCAATCATAAGGACATAGGATTTGGCTTGAATGGGCTCTTAGTGACAAACTTTGTGCACTGAAAAGCATAGTGACAGTAATATGTTATAATGCATTTAAAAAATACATAAGGAATTCCCGTCGTGGCGCAGTGGTTAACGAATCCGACTAGGAACCATGAGGTTGCGGGTTCGATCCCTGGCCTTGCTCAGTGGGTTAACGATCCGGCATTGTCGTGAGCTGTGGTGTGGGTTGCAGGCGCGGCTCGGATCCCACGTTGCTGTGGCTCTGGCGTAGGTCAGTGGCTACAACTCCGATTCAACCCCTCGCCTGGGAACCTCCAAATGCCGCGGGAGCGGCCCTAGAAATGGCAAAAAGACAAAAAAACAAACAAACAAAAAAAAAAACCACATAAGTCCATAATGACACAAAGGAAAGGAAGGAAGAGAAGTAGGAAGAAAGGCATAGCCTTTTTTTTTTTGCTTTTTAGGGTTATACCTGCGGCATATGGAAGTTCTCAAGCTAGGGGTTGAATTGGAGCTGCAGCTGCCGGCCTATGCCAGAGCCGTAGCAATGCAGGATCTGAGCCGCGTCTTTGCCCTACACTACAGCTCATGACAACACTGTATCTTTAACCCACTGAGCGAGGCCAGGGATCGAACCCATAACCTCATGGTTCCTAGTCGGATTCGTTAACCACTGAGCCATGACAGGAGCTCCTAAGACAACCCCATTTTGTTGGCTTTAAATGACATTGACTTTTTTAAAGGATCCAGGCCAGTGACTTTGCGAACATCCACATTCTGGATTCGCCTGTGTTTCCTGATGATTGGAGTCGTGTCCAACGTTTTGGACATGAATTCTTCATAGGTAGATAATGCACGCTTCCTATTGTACCAGAGGCAGGTCAGGTAGTCCCACCACTGCTGATAGAAGCTCCATCACTGAGTTAAGGATCCGGTGTTGCTGTGAGCTGTGGTGTAGGTCGCAGACATGGCTTGGATCCTGCGTTGCTGTGGCTCTGGCGTAGGCCGGCGGCTACAGCTCTGATTTGACCCCTAGCCTGGGAACCTCCATATGCCATGAGTACGGTCCTAGAAAAAGACAAAAAGAAGAAAAAAAAAGGAAGAAAATGGGGTTGTTATAAGTTAAAAAAAGACTAAAGACAACAATAACCAAATATACTGTGTATACCTTGCTTGGACCCTAGATACAAAAAAGTAAAAGAAAAATCTATAAAATATATTTTTGTAACAATTGGAGAAATTTCAATATTTACTAGCTATTAAATGATATTATGGAATTGTTGATAATGTTTCTTATATGGTAATGGTATTGTGACTAGGGAGGAAAATAACTTTTTAGCAAATGCTTTGGAAGTGATGTGTCATGTTCTATGCAATTGACTTTGAAATGGTTCAGCCATTTGATGGCTTCAGAATAATTACAATTTTTGCTGAACGATTTGAAAGTGAGGTGCAGACACCATGAGAGGAAGAAGAGGAGGAAAATGTTAATAACTGATGAATCTGCCAAAGAACATATAGGTGTTCATTATCTTATTCTTTGAATTTTTCTATACATTTGAAATTTTTTGACATAAAAACCTTGAGGCAGAAGAGCCACTGGTACATGTATGGTACATTGTCTTGGTACCAATAGTTCGTTTTAGCCAAATTACTCTTAGACATGCTTGCTTGACTCTAAACCTATTAATTGTAGGCCTCCCAGTTTTCTGGGAATTGATTTCAAAATAACGGTAGTTGTGCATTATGTCGGGATTCACTCCTGCTTAGTTCCTTTTTCCTTTACGCTATTTTAGAATTAAGATTATATTATGGTTTATAGGAGTTCCTGTTGTGGTGCAGCAGAAAGGAATCTGACTAGGAACCATGAGGTTGAGGGTTCTATCCCAGGCTTCGCTCAGTGGGTTAAGGATCCGGTGTTGCCGTGAGCTGTGGTGTAGGTTGCAGACGTGGCTTGGATCTGGTGTTGCTGTGGCTCTGGCGTAGGCCAGCGGCTACAGCTCCAATTAGACCCCTAGCCTGGGAACCTCCATATGCCGCAGGTGAGGCCCTAAAAAGACAAAAGGCAAAAAAAAAAAAAAAGATTGTGGCTTATAATCTTTTCTCAGTTACATTGTGCATATGAAAGTGGTGTGTTTTAGCTTTTAGTATTTTATCATAAAACTGAAGTAAAGTCAGGTTACATATCTCCATACAAAATAAGACTGATCACTCAACAGCTGTCCTTTTGCTTGAATTCTGTTTTCGGGGAAGCTGGGCCAGAGGCTTGAGTGCTCTGTGTTCTCCAGTGCTTAATTACACAGGGCTGGATAAGAAGCCCTAGTTCTTCTGGGTTTGGGAGTTTAGATTGCTGCTTCTGGCCCAGTTCATTTCTTGATTCTGAACCTCTTTTCCTGACTGACAAAATGGATATCTGGGCTCTCAAATCCCCACCAGCCACTGCCAGGCAGGACTTTGATGGGAGGACAATATTTGAGATGTGCTGATCCCATTTCTCTTTCCTTACTGTGCAAGGGGCACTCCTTTGTTGGGTTTGTTTTTATTCTGTTCCACTTTCCATCCCCTTTAGTGATGATAGAGGTAAGCATGAAAGATTTGTTACTTGAAGTACACTACTTACCTGTGCAACTTTCTCTAAAAAATAATAAATTGGGACCTTCGTCACTTGATTTAGTCCTGCTCAGAGGCAGAGTCATCCTGCATTTACTGGCTGCTTTGCTGGTACCCTGGTAGTAGTTGGGGCTGTGCCTGAACTTCCAGCAGGTAAGAATATTTTTTAAAGCTTTTATATAAAAGCTTTAAAACATGTGTAAGATGTGCTCTTCTAAAGAAGTGGATCATTAATCTTGCCCCTTCTCTTTGTGTTGTGTTCCAGAACTTAAAGCAGCAGTATTACACTGGATACACCGAGAATGAAGTATTGGAGGTCATGCAGCACATGGCCAAAAATGTAATGAAAGTGAATGAAAACTTAACGAAATTCATTGTAAGTGCTCTTTCCTAAGCTTTGGAAAGCACTAGATTATGGGTTTTGGGTATGAGAGGATGTGTATGTATGTATGTTTGCATTTTCATGTAAACATTTTGGCATATATGAGAATCTGTTTTAGCATAAACTCTTTATGATTTTTCTGGTATAGCAGTGGATGGAGGATAGTGATAAACTCTGAGAGTTGACTTTATTTTTTGATTTTTAGTGCAGCACTTAATGGCATATGGAAATTCCTAGGGTAGGGGTCAAATTGGAGCTGTAACTGTTGGCCTACACCACTGCCACAGCCCCAGCCACACCACATCCGAGCTGTGTCTGTGACCTACACCTCAGCTCATGGCAGTGCCAGATCCTTAGCCCACTGAGCAGGGCCAGGGATTGAACCTTCAACCTCATAGATAAAGCTGGGCTTGTCACTGCTGAACCACTGGGGGAACTCCCTCTTTTTTTTTTAAGATTTTTTTCTATTTTCAGGAATTCCTGTAGTGGCTCAGTGGTTAATGAACCCGACTAGGATCCATGAGGACTTGGGTTCGATCCCTAGAAAAGGCAAAAAGACAAAAAAAAAAAAAAAAAAAAAAAAAGTAAAAAGACAAAGAAAATGGGTTTATTTAAAAAAAAATGGATAGTGCATTTTCTTTGAGCAAAGTGGCTTTGCATAGTGAGTACATTTAGTAGTTCCATACATGATTGTTTTTTAAAAATTACTTAATGAATTTTATTACATTTATAGGTATACAACAATCATCACAACCAAATTTATATCATTTCCATCCCAAACCCTCAGTGCATCCCCCACCCCCAACCTGTCTCATTTGGAAACCATAAGTTTTTCAAAGTCTGTGAGTCAGTATCTGTTCTGCAAAGAAGTTCATTGTGTCCTTTTTTTAGATTCCACATGTAAGTGATATCATTTGATGTCTCATTGTCTGACTGACTTCACTTAGCATGATAATTTCTAGGTCCATCCATGTTGCAGCAAATGCCATAATTCTTTCCTTTCAATGGCTGAGTAATATTCCATTGTGTATATGTACCACATCTTCTTGATCCACTCCTCTGTTGATGGACATTTAGGTTGTTTCCATGTCTTTGCTATTGTCTATAGTGCTGCAATGAACATTGGAGTACACATGTCTTTTTGAGTCAATATTTTCTCTGGATAGATGCCCAGGAGTGGGATTGATGGATCAAATGGTAGTTCTATTTTTAGTTTCTGAGGAATCTCCATACTGTTTTCCACAGTGGTTGCCACCAATTTACATTCCCACCAACAGTGTAATGGAGTTCCTTTTTCTCCACACCCTCTCCAGCACTGTTCGTAGACTTTTTGATGATGGCCATTCTGGCTGGTGTAAGGATACACACATTCTTTTTCTCAAATTATCCTCCATCATGTTCCATCACAAGTGATTAGATACAGTTCCCTGTGCTATACAGCTGGATCTCATTGCTTATCCACTCCTAATGCAATAGTTTGCACTTAACTAACTCGAAACTTCCAGTCCATCCCATTCTCTCCCCCTTCCTCTTGGCAAACACAAGTCTCTTCTCCGAGTCCATGAGTTTCTTTGCTGTAGATAATTTCATTTGTGCCATATATTATGTTCCAGGTATAAGTGATATCATATGGTATTTGTTTTTTTGTTCGTTTTTTGTATTTTTGTCTTTTGTCTTTTTAGGCTTGCACCTGAGGCAAATGGAGGTTCCCAGGCTAGGGCTCGAATTGGAGCTATAGCTGCTAGCATACACCACAGCCACAGCAACATGGGATCCGAGCCACGTCTGCAACCTGCACCACAGCTCACAGCAATGCTGGATCCTTTAACCCACTGACCAAGGCCAGGGATTGAACCTGAGTCTGCAGAGATGCTAGTCAGATTTGTTTCCACTGAGCCACGATGGGAACTCCTATCATATGGTATTTGTCTTTCTCTGTCTGACTCACTTCACGTAGTATGAGAATCTCTAGGTCTGTCCATGTTGCTTCAAGTGGCATTATTTCATTCTTTCATATGGCTGAGTAGTATTCCACTGTGTATATGTACCACATCTTCTTAATTCATTCATCTGTAGATGGACATTTAGATTGTTTCCATGTCTTTGCTATTGCAAATAGTGCTGCAATGAGCATAGGAGTGCATGTATCTTTTTCAATGCAAGTTTTGAACAGATACATGCCCAGGAGTGGGATTTCGGGGTCATATGGTAGTTCTATATTTAGTTTTCTGAGGTACCTCCATACTGTTTTCCATAGTGATTGTACCAATTTACATTCCCACCAACAGTGAAGGAGGATACCTTATTCTCCACACCCTCTCCAGCATGTTATTTGTTGACTTGTTAATGATGGCCATTCTGACTGGTGTGAGGTGGTACCTCCTTGTAGTTTTGATTTGCATTTCTCTAATAATCAGTGATGCTGAGCATTCTCTCATGTGCCCGTTGGCCATCTGTCTGACTTTCTTTAAAACAAGGCAGATAGGTCCAGGCCCAGTGTAGTCAGCCAGGCAGCTGTTCAATGTATTATCTACTCTCTACTCATTATGTGAAGTATGGCACACAGCAAGCAGGGAAGGCTGGCTGATGTGTCATCTAGAACAGGAAAGGTCCTTTTTACGTTGTACGTGGCCTCGGGTAAGCCTTGGGTATTGGGGTGACATCACTCAGGGCCTCTGTGCAGCAACTTTTAGTATAGTGACTGAGAGGCACCTGAGCAGCAAACATAGTGAAGGAGGAGGGTGAGAAGCCCGTTCAGGAAGCATCCTGGGGGCCTGGGCTCTGTCTTTGTGTGGCCCACCTGAGAGGAAAAGACTGCCTGCTGTCTTCTGCTTGCATGGTGCCAACTGCCAGAGCTATACCAAGGGTCTAGTGACAAAGAACAAGGCATTTGTACTAAGTGTCCTCACAGCCTGATTTGCTTCCTTACAAGTCAGCATAATTTAAACATGCAGCATGATTTAATGAGCTGCAGCACAATTTAACATGCCATGGAAGCATTCTGTGTTTTCAGTCATGAGGGTATCATCTGGGATCTAAACAGTTTTTGCCACTCTATGGCCAGCGATTGCTGCCAGTGCTGGCCAACCTGACATGTCCTGATGGCACTTAGGCATGATAAACATGCCACCCCCCAGCCTCCCAAGCCCTTGGATAGCTCATGAGAGAAAGTCTGCTCTCTGGACCTTGAAATCGTTTGATCCCCCATCACCTTGTTACCAGGAGGGCTTTAGCCATTACTAGGCATGGCAGGAAGTTGTAAGGGCCCGCATGTCCTCTTAGAGCACTTGCTGCTTTCAGTGATTTGACGTCATGATACTCTTTGGAGACTCTGGGTCTGGCCCTTTGATCTTTGGAAATTAGACTAGGAATAATGTATGTGGTGGTGGTGGTGGTGGGGAGCTCCTGATGTGTGCTTAATCACAGATGACTTCTGCAGGCCATCAAGAATAAATACGCAAGCAGCAAACTCCTGAAGATCAGCACGATTCCTCAGCTGAACTCAAAAGCCATCCAAGAGCTTGCCTCACCTCTGATGGGACGGTCCTAGGCTGCTGGGAAGAGCGCTTCGTCTGTGCACTTTGTCTTACTAACTTTGTATATATAGTCCTTTTGTCTTATTTCATGAAACCTTTTCTCAGACCTGTTTTCTAAATGTATATTGAGACTGGAGGTGAGAGATTAAAAACTTGTCTTCAAAATGTTAAGTTTGAAGATGCCCAGTAGATATCCAAGTGCAAAAGACAGAAAGTACAAGACTTGAGTTCAGTGGGAGAGGTGAGGACTGTAGATACGCAAGTAAGAATAAGTGGCATTCAGACAGCATTGAAAGCTTTGGGGGCAGGTGCCATCACCCAAGGAAAGCATGGAGTTGTAGAAGAGATCAAGTCCCAGAGCAGAGCCCTGGAAGGAACAGCATTTGGAAGTGGAGTACTGGGGACCCACAAAAGAGACCAAGAGGAAGCAGCCAGTATCCAAGGACAAAGTCTAGAAGAAGAATATGCTGTCACAGGACCCAAGAGAAGAAGTATTTCAGAATGGAGGGAGTGGGAAGCTGGGTCAAAGGCTGCCAAGAGGTCAACTAGGAAAAGGATTGTATTTGGTCACATGGAAATCTTTGGTGACCTTAACGGGATCAGTTTCACTTTTCATCTCTTGGATGCAGTTTGTCTATGTTTAAAAAAAAAAAAATTGTTTTTAAGCATTTAAAACAAAGTATATTGAGGAAAATTAAAGCTATTGATTTTCTTAAGGCATCCCGTGTGTATTTATTTTTGTAGTCTATGTTAAAGAACTCAAAGCTTACTTTGAGTAATTTCTTTTTGAGCTGTTAAGAATAGCATGTGAATTATTGCCCTTATGGCTTTGGGAAAGACCTTCCCACTGTTTTCTCAAACAGAAAACTCTAGAATTTGACTTCAGTGATTGCTCACCCATTCCTAAAATCCGTGAATATAAAAGCTTGGTTCATTATATAAAATGTGACATGAGAGGATAAGCTTGACAATTCCTTTCTAGAACCTATTTATTCTCTCATTAGGAACACCTGGCCCACTAGGGCAATGGCTTGCAGAAGTAATCCTCATAAAGTGTTTCACTCAAAAGGCACCGTTGAGACCAAGAATAGCAGTCCTGTGGGACCACAGCTGGAAAAAGGAACAGGGCCTGTGACATCCTGTTAAAGGTGAAACTTGGAATCCTGTTCTATGTTTTTTTCTTGTTTTGTTTTTTTTGTGGACATTTGATTACCTTAAACATTGTTTTCTTTTTTTTCTTTTGTCCACAGCATATGGAGGTTCCCAGACTAGGGGTCTAATTGGAGCTGTAGCCTCTGGCCTTCGCCAGAGCCACAGCAATCTGGGATGCAAGCTGCCTCTGCGACCTACACCACAGCTCTCAGCAACGCCGGATCGTTAACCCACTGAGCAAGGCCAGGGATCGAACCCGCAACCTCATGGTTACTAGTCGGATTTGTTAACCACTGAGCCACGACGGGAACTCCAAAACATTGTTTTCTATAGGGGAATGTATTCTCTCAGTCTCCAACCCACTAAACTAAAAAAAAAAAAAAAAAAAAAAAAAAAAGAAAACCAACCAAAAAACCAATCTATAAAATAAGTCTCTTATAGCAGTGACTCTCCAAACTACTAGTTCAACAAGATGTTTGGTTTTTTTGAGAGAGAGGAGTTAGATACATTGGGGAAACATTGCAAACTCATGTAAGATTTGTAAAGGCTGAGAAGCTTTGCAGTAAACTCTTTTAACGCAGTGTTTCTCCAACCGAGGGAGTGTGGTAGAAGCAGGTACCTTGCTTTGTGACTCAGTGGTGCCACGTGTCTTCTCCTTCCTGGAAGAAGCGCCTGTCTCCAGCGAGGTCTGGCTGTGGCCCCCTCCCTGGACAGCCCAGGGTTGCCTACCTGGTAAGTCAAACGTTGGGAGCAACTGGGTGTCTTTCTATGTTAAGTCCTAGTATAAAGCTTTATAAATAACTCTTGTTGAATTAGTGAAGCTTGTTCCCATGGCAGCCTTAGACCGACTTAGTCACAAGTGTGAATGGTAACGAAGTGAGACCGTGAGAGGGAGCTTTTCTGGCTCTCAAAGCAGTTATTTCCTGGGGATGCTTGAGCTCCAACTTCTCATCAAAAAAGGATGGGTGTTGTAGGCGTATTCCAAAGACATTTATAGCTTCTTTATTACATATTTTGCTTAGTTAAATATTAAATACCCTGACTCAGGAAATTCATACTTCCAGGATGTTATAAAAAAAAAGACCTTTAAGATACTTATATGCCAAGCAGGCACCCAAAAGTGAAGCGTTATATATGTGAAATAAGCTGTAAAAGTGGAAAGCATAATATCATAAAAACTGAAATTAGAACTAGATGATGTAACCCCAGGATTTGAAGATCAGACCCTGAAGCTGAGTTGCTTGGGTTTAAGTCTCCTTAGCAGAGTCTAAGCTTCTGTGGCCTCTGTGCTTGTTTCTGTGTCTGTAAAATGGGGATAAGAGCCTCTGCCCCAGAGTGTTGTATTCAAGGATGTCCAGGATCTGGAGATGCTCGAACTTAGTGGTCATTATTTTAAGAAGCTTGATGGTCTGGAGAGAGATGGACTCTGAATGTTCACAGTATGTTAGGTATGGCTCTTGCACATCACAGTAGTTTACAAATATATATCTGTCGAGTCATATTTGTGAGGGTGTTTTTTGTTTTGTTTTTAGGTTTTTGATTTTTGAGAGTAAGATATTAGAAGTTTAAAGGTTGACAACTGGACTATCATTTCCTCAATGTTTGTTGAATTGAAGACAAAGATTAAAATCATGGGCCTTGGGGTCAGATCAGGGTTCAAATGGTAGCTCCTCTGGTTGAGAGCTGTGACCTCGGGCGAGGTAGTGAATTGTCCCGCGCCTTCTCATTTGCAAAGTCGAGGTTTTAGATGGCGACATGCTGGGGTAAGTAGGTTCCTTATAGTAGGAGGGAAAGGTGTCAAAATGAGCTGGGAGGAATAAAAGCTCCTTAAATTTAAGAGGAAGCATGAAGACCAGTCAGGCCTTGGGAGAAAACATAAGGACAGAGGGGGCAGCCAGGCAGAGTGGCTCCCATTCTTGTGACTGCAAAAGTGAGAGGTGCCAGTAACACCATTAGGCTTGCCACCAGAGATGCACCGTCCATGCTCTGCTCTGAAACTCGCACTCCATCCCTGTTCACCCATGAAACCACCCAGAAAACCACCTGCACTAGAGGCGGGGCTAGCCCCAGTCTGCCCAGTGCCACTCAAGTCTGGAAGAGTTGAAGGGGTCACAAGGGAAGGGATGTGGATTATATACGTGCCCTGCTCCGCAGTGAACCAGTAGAGATGGTAAGTTCTATGACTGCATAGCTGTCCACTTGTTCTTGTGAGCACTTCTGCCTGGAAGGAGCCATGGCCAGGAGGGAGCTCTTTGCCTGCACTGTGGGCAAGCTGCCCTGTGCAGAGACTAACTGTCCCCTAGTGGAGACCTCTCAGCCCCCTTGCATTTGAAGCCCTGTGCCTAGGTTTTTCCTGGCCAGCTGAATTGGAGTAGACTGTGCACTTTGGAGGGAATGTCCTTTAAAAAGGAAACTGCACTTGGTAACAGTGCTGGGTCCTGTAAGATCGGGTGGGTGTGGGCGGTCTTCACCCCTGCTTGTCGGGGAGCAAGCTTGTAAGGAAGTCTCAGCTCTGCCCTCTCTATGGGTGTCAGTCTCACTTCCCCAGTACTGTGAAGAAATGTCCCTTTGCCTAATGTTTCTAGAAAGTCAGTTGTCCTCTCTGATGCACCCCACATTCACAGTACTCCCTCTGTGGTCCTCGAAATGTGGCTGGTTTTAGTAAATCTATGAGGTCAAAATTCTTTGCATGATAATACTAGGATATTGTTTTTTCTTTCTTTTTTTCTTTTTTTTTTGCCTTTTAGAGACGCACCTGTGGCATATGAAGGTTCCCAGGCTAGGGATCAAATTGAAGCTACAGCTGCCGGCCTGCACCTCAGCTACAGCAACACCAGATCCGAGCCGCATCTGCGACCTACACCACAGCTCATGGCAACACCAGATCCTTAACCCACTGAGCGAGGCCAGGGATCGAACCCACGACCTCATGGTTCCTAGTCAGATTCGTTTCCATTGCGCCATAATGGGAACTCCTAGGATATTGTTTTTATTACTCATTCTGTCGGGAGTTTATGGTGGATTCTTCCAGAGGCTATATGACATGCAATGATGGAATCTGTGTGTTCGCTTGGTGTTTTAAAATTTTTGGTAAATACTGATAGCTAGAATGCACAAAAGCAGAACTCGGTAATATGGGAGAGGGGTTCTGAGGCCAAAGTGTTCGGGAACTGCTAGTCCGTAACTAGTATGAACACTTCTGCCCTAGGGTCCGAGTTCAAGCTTGCTCATGGTCCTTGGTTAGTTTAAACCATGGGCTGAAAGGATCTATCACATTTTTGTAATGAATTTTCTACTGCATGCACCCACATGCCCCTTCTTAGCAGGATGGCAAGTTCTAGAAGGCAGGGAGGGCCTTAATCCTCCTTATGTTATCCCTGGTTAAGTGATTCCCAGACTACTCTCATGTCTAACTGGACAGTGAACAAAATGGCAGGCCTGGCTAGATCCAAGATTGAGAGGAAATCTATGTTTAATTCTTTACCTCTAAACTTCAGTTCAGTCACCTATTCAGGCAACACTCCTTAAGCACTTCTTTGAGCCCAGCCCTCCTGGGCGAGGTGCATGGGAGTTAGGACAGGGGCTTATGGTAATCCAGGAAGGCCATCTGTGTGGTCCTGCCCCTGAGAAAGCAGTCAGCACCTGGAGGCTGTGGGGAGTCCATGAAGCTCCTCCTTCAAATTCTCTTTCTATCTCCTTCCTCTCACCCTCAGTGAGTCCAGGAATGTGAAATTGAAAGTCCCTTGTAGAATATTAGAGAGACTATTAGGACTGTAATAGTAAGACTTAATATTAGTCTTAGTAATACTAAGACTATTACCTTTCCTTGCATCATCACATTATGGTTTTATTTTTCTTTCTCTTAACTGGTCATAAAATGGAACTGAAATATAACTTAAACATTTTTTTTAGTGTTTGCAAATGAAGTTTGCTCTCTGTTCTTGAAGACAGAATCAAATTATTTACTTTGTCCCAAATTCAGATTTTTCCCCCAACATATAACTCCTGATAATTTTCTTCCCATGGACTTGGGGATCTTAAAATGACAAAAAGGTGGGTGCCATCAAATCCTACTTTCCCAGGAGCTTAACAATGGCTGAGGCAACTGGGAGAAGGAGAGGTCGAGAAGTGGCGGTCCCTCGTGACCACTCCCTTATTGATGGACATGACATTGTTCCCAACTTCTTACCACCACTGCAATAAATGCTGCCTTACTAAAGTACCATAGACTGGGTGGCTTACCAGCAGGAATTTACTGTCTTACACTTGGACAGTCTGGAAGTCCAAGATGCAGGTGTTGGCAGGGATGGTTTCCTCTGAGGGCCGTGCAGAACTGTCTCAGGCCCCCTCCCTGGCTTGTAGGTGGCTGACTCTTCACATGATCTTCTCCCTCTCTGTGTTGATCCGTGTCCAAATTTCTTTCTTCTTCTTCTTCTTCTTTTTTTTTTTTAATCAGGATACTGGTTGCATTGGATTAGCCCACCCTACCCATGAACTCATTTTGACCCTATTACCTCCATAAAGACCTTATTGCCAAGTAAGGAGCTGGGGTTAGGACTTCAACATACCTTCTCTTGTTGAAGGGACACAACTGAACCCAGACAAACCACATCATGAAAGGACAAGGTGGTTCACTGATTCCTTTATTTATTTAGGAGACAGGGGGAGGGGACTTGGGGGGGCAGCACAGAAAAGAAAATTACCTATGGGAGAGGGTTGGGAAGAGTTGGCAGGGCCTGAGCTAGAAAGCAGTTAACACTGATTCTATAGCTGAAAAGGAGTAGTGCACTTTTGTAAGTACCTGGTGTGAGTTTTGTAATAAAACCTATCTTATGAATAAGTACAGTGGAATACTACTTAGTACATTCTTACATGTTTCTACCTTCTTGAGATTTTTATATGTACAGTATATGATCTGTTTTTATAAATGTACAGCTTGAAAAAAAAGAGATCTTTCTTGTAATAGGTACAGCATTAAACACAAAAACCAACATGGGCCAGCCACATTCCAACTGAAGACCCAGAGAAAGCCTGGCCAACAGCCCAGCCCCAGTGCCTGCAGCCCCGTAGCCCGGCAGCCCTGCTGGTCCAGGCAAAGTGTAAACCAGTGCCCGTTGCACCTGTGGGCTCAGCGGGCTCTTGGCATTTGCATGGGAAGTGCCCACTCACGCCAAGCCCCCCCCCCCCCGCACAGAGTGAGTCCTCCCTGAGGGAAGGTGGCAGAGGAATGTGTATGTCAGGTAAGGAAACAAGAGATCAAAGAAATGTGCTCTTTAACTAAAGGCACTTGTCAGCGGCCGCCTACAGCTATTCCCTGGGCCTGGTGAGCGAGCAGGTACTGTTTTGATAGAGTCAGCGAGGTCTGAGTGGACCTCACCTGTCCTCTCACCAGGTTTAAATAGAATAAATAAATCTTAGTGGGTGCTTGTTTGCCCTCCTGGGTTCCTGTGAATAGGCTACCTTTTAGGATCAGCTAAGGAGTGACTCCCTGTTCCCAACCCAGCTTTTCAAGGTCCTCCATGGGGAAGGTGCCAGAATAGCTCCAGGCCTTGCAGAAGCAGTTGCTCACTATGGATCAGGAGAGCCCCCAAATGTCCCCTCCCCTGTCTGTGCCTGAAGCTCCTTCATCCCATGCATCAGTGTCTCTTTGTGCCTCAGATCTTGGTCACGTAGTTGTTGGGGAACAGGCCTTGTTTGCCTCGTAGTCGCCCCGTCCACCAGCCAGAAGGATCTGCAGGGACACAGAGGTGGTGGAGGTGAAGGCCAGCAAGGCTTTCTGCCCTGGCCAGAAGCACCCTGCTCCTGAGGGTGCATCCCACAGGCAAAGGGGCTGGACTCCATCCAAGTTCTCTCCCCCTCCCCACCCCCCGGCCAGCTTTTTAGGGCTGCATCCTCAGCACATGAAGTTCCCAGGCTAAGGGTCAAACTGGAGCTACAGCTGCCCACCTATGCCACAGCCATAGCCACGCCAGATCTGAGCTGCATTTGTGACCTACACCACAGGTCATGGCAACGCTGGATCCTTAACCAACTGAGCGAGGCCAGGGATTGAACCCACAACCTCATGGACACTAGCTGGTTTGTAACCTGCTGAACCATGATGGGAACTCCCAAGAAGTGAGGTTTTGCTGCCAGTCTCCAGCTGTCAGTCCCCTGAGCTCTGCCCAGCGTCACAGACAGGCTGGCCACTCTTCTCGGGGCCTTCCAGCCTCCCCCCACAAGTAGTCCTTCCTCTGGAGATGGCTCCAATCCTGCTTCCCTGCTTTTCTTTAAAGGAGGGCTTCTCCTCTTGCACCTTTCACACCCCTCATGCCATCCTGGAATCTTTCTGGGAGAACTGCTCTGCAACTTCATAATCCTTACTTCCTGGATTAATCCCACTCCCTTCACCAGTAGTATTTACTATACATTCTCCCAGACATTTTTCTGTGATTATTTACACATTCATTTTAAACAGGCCATTCTATATCTTACTCTTTCACATCTTGCTTTCCAATACTCAATAATATTTCCATGTCTGCATCTCTTTCCTTAAACAGCTGCCTTGTATGCCAAAATTTATATAACCATTCCCCAATGGATGGACACCTGTTCCCCAGTTTTTCACTATCAATGCACTAAATGTCCATGCATATATCTTTATGCTCATGTGCAAGTAGTTCTGTAGGATAGATTTCTGGGCCAAAACAAACAAACAAACAAACAAACAAACAAACAAACAAAAAAACAACCCAGGACTATCTATTATCTTTTGTAAGAAAGTACAATTTTTTGTAATAGGTAAAACTTTTATGAGTACTTTCACAAGTACAAAAGGACAGTGAAAATAGCCACCTAGATCCCTTCTGGGAAGCCAAGCACTGCTACCTATTTCTTGCGCTTTCTTCCAGAGATATTGCATGTTTATAAAAACAAGTGTTTATAAAAACACTACACCTTTTTTCTGGCTGTGTCTGTGGCATGCAGAAGTTCTCTGGGTCTGGGATTGAACTTGAGCCACAGCAGTGACAATGCCAAATGCTTAACCACTAGGACACCAGGGAATTCCAAAATCATCCCCTTTTGTACACAAATGATAGCACACTATATTACATGTTTAGTACTTTTTTAAAAGTTTAATCATATATACTAAAGATCATTTCACATCTGTATATAAAGAGCTTCTGTATTCTATAGCTGCTTATGTGCCACTGTTCATATCATTTGCCTATTTTTCTATTGGTTGTTGGTCTCTGTCTTGTTGAGTAGGAGTTCTTTTTCTATTTGTGGACCTGTTGTATGAGTTACAAATATCCCTCTTCTCATTTTTATTAACTTTTTATGATATTTTAATATTTAAGGAGTTGAATCAAATGATCTATTACTTTATGGCTTCCTCATTTTCTATTGCTTTTGAAAACCCTTTCCCACACCGATAGTATATAAAAAAGAAAACCCTGCCATCCTTACTTCTAGGACTTTATGTTTCTTTTATGCATGTAAATATTTATTTGGGACTTAGCTTGGGGGAAGGGGTTAATAAATAAATCCAAATTAATCATTTTGACATGGGAATTCTACAAGTTGAAAATTTCCTTCCCCAAAATCTATTCTGGCAGTAAATAGTGAAAGAAGGTACCTATTTCTCTAACCCCATATATTAGTTGTTTTTTTTTTTCCCCAGTGACAAAATCCACAAAGTTCCAAAAATTACAAGTTTTCTGTATATCATTTGATGGCAAAACTTGACCTGAACTGACATGGACTTGTTTATGATGTCTCTTTCCACTGAGTGTGGATGCTCTTATGTTCCCCAGTAGAATTACTGAGGCTGATCCAAGCTGATTCCCTGGGACCCGCAGGGGTTGTTATATACTATATGTGTATGTAATGCATCATTATTAACTTCTCCAAAGCTCCCATCCCCAATTCCAGAAACTCAGCTGGCAGGATTTGGATAGGCAATGTGGACTCGCCCACATTTTAATCTTTATTGATGTCACAGGTGAAATGCTGTGCTTTGCATTTCATTGATGATTAAGGAGGCTCTGCTGTGCATTGACTGCTCAAGAGCCTTTTGTCTGCTCTGGGGCTGGATTATTTGTCTTACTATTTTACATGGAGGAGCTATTTATATACGTAAGACATTTTTTCCTAGTCTGTTTTCTATAACTTTGCTCTTTGTGCTATTCACCATAGAGAGTTGTTTTTGTGTTTGTGTTTTTGCTGCACCCACAGCATGTGGAAGTTCCCAGGCCAGGGACTAAACCTGAGCCACAGGAGTGACAATGCCAAATCCTTAACTGATAGGCCACCAGAGAACTCCCCACTATAGAGGTTTTAATCGAGCGTTTTTATGAGGTTAAATCCTGTATGGTTTTTATATTTGACATCTTCCATAGGAAGGCTTTTCTCACCCAAAGATTAATATAATAGCCTAGGTTTCTTTTTAAGAATTTTATAATTTAGTTGTATGTTCTTTAATTCATCTGATATTTATTTCATGTGAGACAGAGATCAAATTTATTTTCTTTTCAAAATGGAAAGTAATTATCCTTTCCTCTGCTTTCAAATGACACATTTATCATATATTAAGCACCTTTGCACACAGGTCTGTTTCTGGACACTGTTCCATCTCATTTATCTATTCGTTGATTCCTACACTCATACCACACTGTGTAAACTATAGTGATAATTTATAGCATATTTTGATAACTGCTAGAACTCTATATTACTCAAAATACATAATTATTTTAATTAAACCCAGTACATGTTTCTAGAAAATTTTGAAAATATTGAGAAATAAAAAGAAAGTAATACTCGCTTAAAATTCAACACTTGAGACTGCTTTAACATTTTGTTTTTTAAAACAGTAACTTTAAAAAACAGTTTTTCTATTTTTACAAAAATGAGGCTGTGGTCCACAGTCTCTAAGCTAACATTTTTCTTTTCTTCATAAACATTTTACTTTACTTCTGCATCATTACCTTTAAAACAGAAATTTTTGCAGCACAGTTGACTACATGCATATGGCAAAACTTATTAAACTAATCCCTGTCACTGGATATTAAGTCATTTCCTCTGTTTTTGCTGAACAAAGCTGGTAATCAAAATCCTGTTTGTATTACTAAGAGTTCATTTCAATACTTATTTTTATTCCAACTTTTAAAGAAGGATATGAAAATACTAACACCTGTAGAAAATCATCTGGTTGAAGGAGATAAAAATTGCACCCAGGGGCCATTTAGAAGGAGGACAGTCCTGGAACCTAGAATCCTGGGAGAGAGCCCAGGTGTTTCCTAGAACTGCCCTTGGCCACCTCTTCCTGAAAGCTAGCCCTGCCGAGGACACTGTCCACGCAGGCTGTCCTTGTTCTGCTTAGACCCCTTGGATGGCTCCTCTCTGTCTGGACAACTTCTCTTGAGTCGGACACCCAGGGCCCCCATGACCAGGCCACCTGGCTTCATCTCATCCCACTGACATCTCCTCAAGGATTCTGCAAGCTGGTCCGGTGCTGGCTCACTTTCTTACAACAACCCACTCTTTGTGGCCTCCATGGCTCCTCTCTCTGTCTCTTTCCTCATCCCTCACTACAAATACCATTTCCTTTATGGTCCTTTTTCTAACATCCTAAAGGTAGGAGTTAGCTTTGTTTTTATGCTTCCATAAAGCAGTAATGTTTGGTTATATGTATATTCTAACATCATCTCTACCAAAGTAATAAAGCATTCAGCCAAGCCCACAGGCCGCTTTTATCGTGGATGTTATAGGTTACCTCCCTGGCTTCCATTCCATCAACCTTCATTATGAGGAGGCCATGAAGTCTGGGTGGGAAAGACCTAACTCCCATTTCCTAGGGCAGTTCCTGCCAGCTCTAACCTCGGTCTTGCTATAGAAATGGCTCAGGGATGGGCACATTTGGTCCAGGTAAGCCTGACTTACCTCTGCAAGGTTCAATTAGAGAAACCCATAAATCCCCTTTGCACATGAACTAGTTTTTTTTTTTTTTTTTTTTTTGTCTTTTTGCTATTTCTTTGGGCCGCTCCCGCGGCATATGGAGATTCCCAGGCTAGGGGTTGAATTGGAGCTGTAGCCGCCAGCCTACGCCAGAGCCACAGCAATGCTGGATCCGAGCCGTGTCTGCAACCTACACCACAGCTCACGGCAACGCCGGATCGTTAACCCACTGAGCAAGGGCAGGGACCAAACCCGCAACCTCATGGTTCCTAGTCGGGTTCGTTAACCACTGTGCCACGACGGGAACTCCTGAACTAGTTTTTATAACAATGTAACAATGACATGGTCCCAGCCAGCCATGCACTTACCTTCTTTGATAATATCGATAATGTCATTGGCATTGAAGCTGAGTTCGTCTGTGTCCTGAGCATCATAGGCGTACAGAGCCTTGCACTGTGGCACCTGAGGCTTGGGCTTGGGCTGGGGTTTGGGTCTGCCCCCTGCTGGGGGGGGCCGGCTGGTTGTTTGTCTCCGGACCCTGTGGAGAGAGTGGAGGCAGGTAAGATGGGGGCCAACAGGAGGCAGCAGCACTGTGTGGTGGTTTAGAGCACGGGGCCAGGCCTGGCTAGCTCACATTGAAGCCCAGCTCCATCCTTAGGGCATGTCACCCCCTAAATTTTCTTTGAGAATAAAACATCCTCCCAGACAGAATCATTGTGATAGCACAGAGTTAGTGCTTCATAAACATTGGCTGCTGTTACCATGTCCCCAGCATGGAAGGAAATGTGGAAAAGACTCATATTCCTACCAAAGTTTATAAAACATATTTATACATCTAAATGATAATAAAACACAGTCACCTACCTATGTGCAGAAACCCCCAGCAACTGCAGAAACAGAACTTTGCCACAGAAGCCTGCAGGTGCCTCTCAATTGCAATCTCTTTCAGAATGAGCCCCTAGCTTGAATTTTGTATTAGTAATTCTGCTTTGCTTTGTAGTTTTACCACACATGTAAGTATATCTTTTTTTTTTTTTTTGCTTTTTAGGGTCACACCTGAGGCATATAGCGGTTCCCCAGGTTAGGGGTCTAATCACAACTACAGCTGCTGGCCTCTGCCACAGCCACACCAGATCCGAGCCACATCTGCGACCTACACCACAGCTCATGGCAACACTGGATCCTTAACCCACTGAGCGAGGCCAGAGATCGAACCTGCAACCTCATGGTTCCTAGTCGGATTCATTTCCGATGTGCCACGACGGGAACCGTGCATGTAAGTATATCTAAACAACACTCGTAGTTTGCCTGGTTTTTTTTTTTTTTAACTAATATAAAATGAATCCCTTGCAATTACATTTTTGAGATGAATACTGTTGATGCATATGGTTGTGATTGATTCATTCTCATTGCTTTATACTATTGCATTGCACAAATATGTCACAATTTACTTATCCAGTCTATGGTTGATGGTCATTTGGGGTGATTCCAATTTCAATACCAAAAAACTGCTTTTTGCAAAAGTTTATCCAAAGTAATTCCTCAACATCAGCACTGTTGACACTTTGGGCAGATAATTCTTTGTTGCGGGAGCTGTCCTATGCCCTGTAGGGGGTTGAGCAACATCCCTCACTTTTACCCCTTACTTTCTTGTCCTGGTCATGATCATCAAATACATCTCCAACTGAATCCTTAATCCAGGTCTTCTAGCTTTAAATGTATTCTTTCTGTATACTCTGCTTCCTCTAGTCCCCTTTGTACGTTGTCTCAAAGGCATGTAACTACAACTTGTTCCTAATTAGTGAGATCTTTAAACATGTCTGGAACAACTATTTATTAAGTATGTTCATAAAAAGCATTTACAGAATGCACCTAGGAACTAGAACTATAGAAAACATCTCTTTGCTTAAGGACTAACCAAAGCAAAGCCTACATTCATTTGCTTATGGAAGAAACTTAAGATTTCTTCTAAGAAGGGCTGGCTGTGCGGTCTGACTGGGCCTGTTAATACCTGTGGCAGGAGGGAGGCAAAGGGAGGGCATGTCCTGGGGTCTGAGTTCTGGAAGGAAAAAGCACACCCAGTTTTGATCTGTGCTCTAAAGAGGCCAGAGCCCCACTATCCTTGCAGAGGTCCTGAAATAATAGATGCTACTGGGTGCTGTTGAGCAAGTCGGATCACGAGGGGGTGGCTGGAGGTGAGGGGGCTCTGGCTGCCAGCTGAGTGAAGGACTGTCCCCAGCAGGAGCAGGGTTCCTTGAGGGCTGGGGAGTGAAGCCCAAGGTAACTCAGGCTCCACTCTTCTCAGGAAGTAAGAAGTATCCCATCTCCACCAGGCACTTTTCTTTTATCATAGAGGAAAGACATTGTATAAAGGGTTAGCGTGACATCATTTCCTTCCTCGTCTATTGGAAATCCCCATTCCCTGCTTGAGAAGTGCTTGCTTCTCTGAAAGCTGGCTGGACAGCTTTCAGATTAATTAAGCAACCTATGTATTAGGGATGTGTCAGCATTTGGTTAATAAGAGCCATTAGCCTTATCCCAGAAGTCATCTGATTTCCCAGCAACAGGAATAGAGGGGAGTGGGGGTAGAGTGTGCATTAGAACACTCTGGGAAGGAGGAAGCCTCCCGCCCAGCAGTTCTAGGGAGCAGGGTTGGGGGTGGGGAGCACATGAACATAGGCACAAACATACTCTCTAAATATTCACAGATGGAGATTTGGCCTCTTTCATGTCCAGGGGAAGAAACCTATCACCATACATGCAGGTTGATGAGGTGGCTGGAGCCCATAAATACTAGGACCTAGATGTATTTTCTGTGCAGGAGGCCCCTCTGTGTGGAGACAGAGCTGGGTGACTTTCTGAAGGGAAGGGCCTCCCTGCCTGTAGCCATCCTGGGAGTCACCCCCTTCTTCCAGTGTCCATTTGCCTCTAGCTTTGCCTAAGGCTGCCCAGTTCCCTCCCCCTTCCCAGCTGCTTCCTTTTGGGGCTTCCTGAACATCATCCCAGCTAAACCCTTATTTGTTCACCTCGCTGTCCACTGAAAACCCTTCTGACAGCGTCTTTCCACTCCTGTCCTACAAAATCCCTGCCAGGTGTGGCCCTGCTCCCTCCCGGCCCGCTGCAGGCCACACTGGCGTCTTCCTTTCTTCATACAAGTCTAAGCCTTGGTTGGGGTTAGGACCGCCATCCATATACTCCTACCCTACATCATATCTACTGTGAAAAATATGCTTCCCCCCTAAGATTGGGAACAAAGCAGGAATATCAGCTCACTCATTCTGTTCAATGCCCACTGGAAGCTCTAGTCAGAGCAATTAGTCAAGAAAAATAAAAGGCATTCTGATTGGAAAAAAAGTGAAAATACCTGTATCTCTAGATGAGGTGATCTTGCATAGAGGAAATTCTAAGAAATACACTAAAAACCTTGTTAGAATAAAAAAATTCAGCAAGATTATAGAACACAAGATCCCACGTATAAAAATAAACTGTATTTCTAGGCACTAGTAATGAACAATCCAGAAATGAAATTGAGAAGACAATTCCACTTACAATACACAAAGAGAATATAATACTTAGGTGTAAATTCAACAAAAGAAGGATGACTCTACTTGTATGAAATGTCCAGAGAAGGCTAACCTACATTGACATAAATGGTGGCTCTTTCCTGTTTAAATGTCCTCTGTGACCAGAAGGGGTACAACTGTTCCAGTAGGGCAGCACCTTGGTAAAGTAAGCCAGTTACAGCAAAGCCCTCCTTCTCACTGGTCTCTCCTGTCTCATTCTCACATCTAAGTATGTCTTCAAGTATGTCTTCATTCTTCTTGTGAGTATCAAAGGATGGGATGTGGTCTGGGAGCCCCTGCCTGGAGCTCTGAACAAGGAGCTATGCTGGGTATTTTCAGACACTGCTTCATATAACCTCACAACACTCCCATGAAATGACTGACATGGGTTTCTGGAATTTCCTGCTGGCTTCATCAGTGGATGGCATGATGCATATGCATTAGGCTCCCAGGACTCCAGCCACATTAACCTGTCTGGTCCCTTTCTTCACCCCCAACCAGCACTGCTAATGCTTGCTCAGCCTTTGGATCTTGTCTCACTGCCTGCAGCATCCTCTGATAGTGTGCACCTGCTTAGAGTGAGGTGGGGGGTTATCAATGCAGCAGGACAGTAAGTTCCACGGGGGTGAGGCCTGTTCTCACCACTGTAGCCCCTGGACCTGGCATGAGGCTGAAGACTGGCCTCAGGCTGCATGTTCTGAGTTATGAAGGAGGAGCAGAAGGGCACTGGCTTGAGTCAGAATCAGTGCACTTGGTTTGAGGCCCAGCTCTGCCGCTGGCCGACATGTGACTTGGGCCCATTACTTCGCCTCTTTAGGGATCAGTATCTTCACAGGTTAAAAAAAGGGGATTCAGACAATGGTCCCGGGCTGTTTTTCTAAGAAGGCTTTACAGAGTGTTCTCAGCAAGATCCTGTCAGATGCACCTCGGAACATAGGAAGCCAGCACTGAGGGGCGATCACTGTCTCACTCCTTCACCACACTGCAGGCCTGGAAACCACTACAAACATCAGTCAGTGGCGAGAACAGCCATTTATTTCATTTCCTCAGTTTGGTCGGACAGACTCAACCTTCAACCCAGGCAATCTCCCTCCACCACTAGGTGGCGATCCTGTGCAATCAATAACGAGGAGAGGCTTTCGGAGAGCTGCCAGAATTGATTAACGGGGCTAGCTAGGTGCCTGCAGACTCCACCCACAGTCATGAAGAAGGGATCCAGACTTTCTTGCAGAGTAAACAAGATCCTCGTGCTGAGGCTTCAAGAACTGGCTTAGCCTAGCCGGTGAAAGTGGGTCGTTATACCTTCAGGAATTTTGTGGATCAGTTGTTAAAAAGAGCCATTATTAAAGATGAAATGGAACATACATAATTGAATATATTAAAAGCAAAGGCAATAAATATTCATAACTTGACCCTTCCTAATTATTTCACCACACTTTACATCCATCCATGCTCTTGAAGTTATTGTCTTCTGCCTACATATAGTGGGAACACTGCACGATGGTGGGTGACTGCGTGTCTCCTCCCAGCTCTGGGACCAAGGATACACCCTGGTTGCTTGAAACTGGCCTTAGCAAGAACAGAAACTGACAAATGTTACAACTCAGGTCTTTCCATCCCCAGAGAGCTGTCTTCACAGCACACCACTGATCCCACGCTACCCTTGGGATAACTCACTTTCACTGGTCTAAAAGCGGTTTGCCTAGATTTATTTTGTAGTGGATATGCAGATTTAGATAATTTTGGTACTGCTCATATTTTATAACTGCATTCCAAAGAAACCTCACATGATTGAAAACTGTCTTATAAAAACAATTACTTCATTGGAAAATGGGGCTTGGAGCAAGAATTTCAGACTCAAAGTTATTTTTCCTACTACCATTTCAATAATAAAGGTTCACTTTATAGATATTTGTATATAGTTATGAAACTCCACATCATAGAGCAAATTCAGTGTTTCATTATATGCAACTCTGGCACAGTGTAATTTAGTTGTTCTATTCTATGTGACCCATCATTTCAGGGTAATTTGTATGGCTGGGCCTCCATATGCTAGGTTCTGCATCCTAGAAGCAGATTCAACCAGCTGCAGATTGAAAATATTTGGGAAAAAAATTCCAGAAATTTCCAAAAAGCAAAACCTGAATTTGCTGGGCAGGGCCACTATTTACATAGGATTTACATTGTATTAGGTATGAAAAGTAATCTTGAGATTTAAAATATACAGGAGGATGTGCGTAGATTATATGCAAATACTACTTGAGCATGAATGGATTTTGGTATCTGCGGGGTGTGTGTATGTGTCTGAGAGGGAAACAATTCCCCTTGGATACATTTACCACTTTATTGTGTCTATTCTTCATTAAGAAAACAACACATGAAAAAGCTTGGCTACAGGACCTGCTTTTACAGCAGGTCTCTTTCTGAGTAGGGCATTCGACATCTAACTCACACCACAAAGTTTCCAGAGTAATCAAGCATGTTACACCCAGTTTTCATTGTAAAAACCTGCATTGCTGGAGAAGACCAAGTGGTGCCTTTGCCCTGAGACATCAGGATGCTGACTGACCTCTGAGCTCTTGTGGGCAGCTGCCCAGTCTCTCAAGAGGCCGGAAGGTCACAAGAATACAAGACAGCAATGACAACAAAACACTGTAAAGTGAGGGACTATTCAGTCTCGCCCTTCATGGGATATGAGTTTTTATGGTGACTGGAGCAAAGGATGCTTAACTAGAAAAAAAAACAGTGGAATAGTATAGCAGGAGAGGGAGTTTTAGAATTTATTTACATTCATGAAATGCAGCTAGTGTCTGTTGCTCTGTTCCCTCTCAGCTCTCTGGCTATCATTCTGAGCCCACAGAGAGCTCGGCTATTCCATGTGTGTGCATGGGGGAGAGGGTGGGGGAGAGAGTGTCTCCCTGACTCCTCCCCCTGCCTTGGCTTCCCTTGGCTGCCCACCCCTCCCCCCCATTAAAGCCAGCAATGCCCAAAGCTTAGACCCTCAGAGTCCAGAGCTCTATGCAGGCCAGACATTTGATTTCTTGAGGGCCAAGGGATACCCATTTTTCAATCCTGGTAGAAAATATTAGTATTTCCCTGTAAGACCAAACCACATGAATAACAGTCATAAAACAAATACAAATAAATTTTCAAACTGCACTGTGCTTTTAAATTTACAAAGCCCTTACTTCTTGAAGAAACCCTGAGCAGGCTTTAAGATTATATTATTAGCTCTGTGACACGGGTGAGGACACCGAGGTGTAGGAAGATGAGGCCACATCCATGAGGCAGCATAGCCAGAATTAGCCAAATAATCCATGTGCCCAGCATGGAGCACATAGAAAGCACATGCCTCAGTAAGGAAGTATTTGATGAATGAATTTAACGGAGGAAGGAAGGAACAAATGACCCAAGACTCATACCCGGTCCTTGCAACAGTAAATCTGTGTTCTCTGCCCACGGCCAGGCCACCTTCTATGAAGGTCCCTGCAGCTCCCCCACCTCTGGGCACCTTGGTGTGCTTAGCCCATGCCAGGGCGAGCTGAGATTAAGCTTCCAAATCTCACTTCTTTGTTCTGCAGCTGTGAAATTTATGTCTTGAAATTCCAAGAAGGAAAATAATGGCATTTTATTTCATTGGCTCTTTAAAATATACTCTGTTCCAAAAGGTTGAATCTATAAACATTACTGGAAATGTGGGAATGGATGCCAGGAATTCCTAAGCTTTATGTCTGCCTGGGCCAGGATATGGCGGCTGCTCCTGTAGATTATGGGTTGAGAAATATTGCTATTGGACGCTTGTTGGAAATTTTAAGCCCCTTGAAAATACGACTCTATTAGGAGAATCTTGTCAAAAGACACACAGGCAGCATTTAAATTTTTGTATCGATCCCTCTTTTGTGGCATGGCCAGAAGCCCTACCACTGAGCACTTCTGGTTGTATTAATCTCTGGAGTATCTCAAAATTTCCTGAAGCCATCCTCCCATGAAATGGATCACAGGATTAAAAAGGCCAACAGAAAAAACATTTCCAGTCTTGGTTTTAGTGCTTCCAGGAGTGAACTGGAGGTAGATTATGTACAACTTGGTTAGAGGAGGGAAAACACAAAGCACACGTGATTGGCAGATCAAGAGTTCCTACGAAGCCAGAGCAAAGGCTGATGAATGAACTGTTTATATGATTCCTGCTTCACCTGTTCTCCTTCTCTGAAAATCAGGAAAGGTCTTGAACCTGACTCAGACTCTTCAAAAGGCATGCTAAGGGGCTGCAAGATCATCATTCCCTCTACTCTTACTTTTCTTGGACGATAATAGTGACGATGGCAACAAGCACAGCTACCACATCACAAACGTGGCCTGGCAGGAGTAAAGAGTCCATTGGAGTGGTAATTAATCTAATGAATGCTTCATGCTCTCCTCCCTTTCCTCTGAAAAACCCAAATAACCCCCTTGCCAAAACTGACTGAACCCAAAATAAACTGACAGAGACTTTCCTGAATTAACTTGAGGTGCTAATGACACAATTTGATTTTATCCACATTACACAATCCAAAAGAAATAATTGCTTGTGCAAAATATGTCTATAAAGAAAAGCGCACAGGGGATGGGAGAGGGAAAGGAAAGAACACAAGAGTTGAAAGTCTGAGGAGATTTGGTGGTAATTTCCCTTTTATAGGTTGGTAAATTCATGGGCCTGTTTGGAACTGTGATGTAAACAGAAATTTTTGTCTTCATGGAAATGTACAAGCTGGGGGACCCCCAAAATTCCCTGTTTTGCTCCAACAACCACCTATGAATTCAACGGAATTCATAGGGGACCCCCAAAATTCCCTGTTTTGCTCCAACAACCACCTATGAAATCAGCGGAATTCATGTTTTCTTGGCAAAAAGGAGTTTTTAAATGAAGGTAACCACAGGGCCCCTGAAATGCACGATTAAGTCTCTGGCAGAATTAGAAATTATTTAACTTTTAAGTGTTTCAGAAAATAATTTTTTTTTTTTTTTTTTTTGCTTTTTAGGGCTGGACTTGCAGCATATGGAGGTTCCCAGGCTAGGGGTTGAATCGGAGCTACAGATGCCGGCCTAAGCCACAGCTATAGCAATCCAGGATCCAAGCAGAGTCTGCGACCTATACCACAGCTCATGGCCATGCTGGATCCTTAACCCATTGAGCAAGGCCAGGGATCAAACCTGCGTCCTCATGGATGCTAGTCAGATTTCATTAACCACTGAGCCACGACACGGGAACTCCCCAGAAAATAAATACTAAGAAAAAGCTTGGAGTTCCCGTCGTGGCGCAGTGGTTAACGAATCCGACTAGGAACCATGAGGTTGCGGGTTCGATCCCTGCCCTTGCTCAGTGGGTTAACGATCCGGCGTTGCCGTGAGCTGTGGTGTAGGTTGCAGACACGGCTCGGATCCCGCCTTGCTGTGGCTCTGGCGTAGGCCGGTGGCTACAGCTCCGATTGGACCCCTAGCCTGGGAACCTCCATATGCCGCGGGAGCGGCCCAAGAAATAGCAACAATAACAACAACAACAACAAAAAGACAAAAGACAAAAAAAAAAAAAAAAAAGAAAAAGCTTAGTCCTTTGATCAGAGGATGATTCCTTTCTCCCTTCCTTCGTCTTTTTAGGGCTGTACCCAAAGCATATGGAAGTTCCCAGGCTAGAGATCGAAGTGGAGTGGCAGCTGCTGGCCTAAAGCACAGCCACAGCAACACCAGATCTCAGCCACATCTGCGACCTACACCACATCACATGGCAATGCTGGATCCTTAACCTACTGACCAAGGTCAGGGATAGAACCTGCCTCCTCATGGATACTAGTCAGGTTCATTACTGCTGAGCCACAATGAGAACTCCGGAGTATGATTTCTTAAGGAATATTTGCATCATAGCAGATATAAGTGTACAAAGAGGAGACTGGCTGGGATTCTTGTGACTATGGGACTTGGTGTGCCTAGTAAGCATTTATACACTGGTTTTACATACAGTCAGGAAAGTCTTACTGCCTAACAGATGCCTGTGCCTCCTTCCAGTCTCAGAGCCATTACCAAAATAGCATCATGTGTGTCTGAACTTTAGGCCTGAGGGTGGCAGAGGGTACGATGAGACTTAATAGGGAACGGTGGAGCTGAGGGCTGGAAGGGAGCAGCCTCGGTTAAGACACAATGTTCCTAAATTGCCTGCTTTTTGGCTGACAGATGCTCCCAGCTGGCTGGTGTGCAAGACTGTAACTTGCAGAGCAGGCTGGAAAGATGGTTTTGCTTGCCAAAACCAAAGCAAGTAGGAAGCTAGCAGACAGAGCTAAGAGATTTGGTGCATTTTGCTGACTGGTTTTAATCCCTTGCCTACTTTGGGTAATCAGACTAGGCCCAGCCACAGCGACACTTGATCTGAGCCGCATCGGCAGCCTACACCACAGGTCACAGCAACACTGGATCTTTAACCCACTGAGAGAGGCCAGGGAATGAACCTCCATCCTCATGGATACTAGTCAGATTCTTAACCTACTGAGCCACAAAGGGAACTCCCAGCACTGCTCCATTTCGTACACAAGTCTTCTGATCACATCTGAAACTGTTATTATTCTAGAGATAAGGAGAGGTGGGCAGGGGTAGAGGGGCTGCAGCAGCCCCATTAACTGGGTTCAGCAGAGAGAACTATTCTATCACTGAGAATCCCACAGAGTTGCAAGAGTCGTGAAAAGTCACTAGTTCAGCCACTATCACCAGCACGGTCATCGAGCCACAGTTGACCAAGTGGCCTCCTCCATGCCCTGTACCATGGTGGTAGTTGATGGATCTTATTTCTGGGTCCCCTCACAACCCCTCAAGCTTGGTGGTATTGCATCAGTGTACTGATAAGGAAAATGAAGCTCACAGAGGATAAGGAGAAGTAGCAGGCTCAATATTAGACAGGTAAGGGGGCTAAAACAGGATTCTCATCTTTGTATCTGACATCAGACCTGGTAACTTCAATCCACCCTGAGCCTGAATACTTCCAAGATCAGGTGCTCCTGACATCCCAGGGAGGTTCATCTTTGTGTAACTGGAATTTTCTTTGGCTTACTGTTGCCAAAACCTACACCACCTGGCAGGATTCACTCACTTGTCTTGAAGTTGTCCCTTGTCAGATGCCTGGTGACTCCACAGGCCACATGAGACCCCCTTTCCACACTGATAACTCTGAATATCTACAAAGAGGTCCAAGAATCTTTACTTCCTCCAACTGAAAAGCTTTGGTTTCTTTTTACCACTCCTTTTTTTTTTTTTTTTTTTTCCCTTTGGTGGCATATGGAAGTTCCTGAGCCAGGGATTGAATCTGAGCCACAGCTGCAGCACTGCCAGATCCTTAATCCACTGTGCCACAGCAGGAACTCTGCACTCTTCATTTTCTATTATGGAAAGACAGAGAGGCTCTCATTTTAAAGCCCTGAAGATTTGTGTTCATAAATAAATACCTACATCTCATAGCATGCTGAGATGGCATCCTTTACATTTCTAATGACTCTTTGAGCTGCCATGTTTATGCAGCTTCAGGCACAGACATAAATCAAAAACCCCATTATCCCTCAACCATCCAGAGAGCAAAAAAAGGTCACAGAGTAATCAAACCTCAGGGCTGAAGGGGACCCCTCGTCTCATGTTTCCATGATAAGGCCTCTCTGGAGAATGAACTGTGTGGGATCAACTTGGCTGTACTTTGAGAAATGCCAACTGTGGGCCTCACAGCCTTGGGGCTGGATTACAACATGTGTGGGTGGGAAACTGAACTTGAGAATCATGCTGACTGCCCGCAAATCCTTGCTCCTTGGTGTGACTGATGCAGACAGAGATCACCTACAGAATGTGGGACTCTTACCCTGCGGCGCCCTGGTCAGGGACCTTGAGGAAATCCAAGCTCTCCGGCGTCTGTGTCACTCGGTCTGAGCCAGTGGACTGCTGTCGTGGCAAGGGTGGACGGGCCATGGAAGTGTACAGGCTCTTCTGATTTGACCTATGGTTTCCAGGAGTGTGGGGATGTGGCACAAACTGGTTTTTGAGGACTCCATTCTGATGGTACCCTAGAAAGACGAAAAGAGGAGAAAACAAAGGTGAAATTTCCTGACCCTTTGCTAAAAGGCTCTGCAATTTTTTCCCATCTATTAGCCAAGAGCAACTTACTTGGCTTCACCAGGTCTCGGTTTCCCCATCTGAAAAACTGGTGGGCATAACTGCTAGTACAGAGCGAGGAAAAGAGCCAAGACAGTGTAAACTGCCCACTATGTGCCTGGAGCACAGCAGACACTCTCACACCCTTGTTGACCTTAACATGAGAACCATCAGATATGCAGGGTTTCAAAGCTCACAGTCAAGGAAAGGTAAGCCTGCAACAAGTTGGCAGGCACATTTGTGGGTCTAGGAAAAATGATGAGGTTATGATTCAGGAGGACTGACGGGCAGCTGTTTAAACAGCTGGATGTCCATTTCAAGGGGTCAGTCCTGGGTGACCTTTGCAGGAGCCCGCTGAGGGAGGTGGAGGGAGCTCTCCACACAGGCGGGGGAAATGTGGCCACTGCTTGGATCAGCCTTGATAGAGGAAGGTCTCTCAGCCAAACAACTGTTCCTAGTCAAGATCGCATTATCCAGTAAGCAGTGGATCCTTGTGCTGGGCTCCAAACCACAAGCCTTGGCTGAAAGGGCGTTAACGGTTCCATGCTATGTATGAAGAAGTCCTTAGCTTGTTTCCTACTAACAGATTTGGGCAAGAGAGAAGGGGAACAAGGCTCACTAAGGCACTCACTGGTGAACTCACCATAAAAGCCCTTCCATTCAAATTAAGAGAAGACCTCTTTGGTACCAGTGGGATGACCCTTAGTTTATAAGAGGGACTAGGGGTTTACTTACGGCTCTGCCTCTGAGTGCTGTTGAACTTGAGCAAGATCCCTGACCTTTCAGAGTGTCAATTTCTTCATTAAAGAATCAAGGAGCGTGGTGAGATCCCACTTGCTGCCAAGGATGGCAGAGGAGCACCTGAGCCAGGACTGTGTTCTAGGGCCATGATATTCAAAGGTGGTCCCACAGATGGGCTGCTCTGTGTTGCTGGTGACCCACTCACTGTTGATAAGTTCAGAAATTAGGGGAGTTCCCATCATGGCTCAGCCAAAATGAATCTGACTAACATCCATGAGGATGTAGGTTTGACCCCTGGCCTCGCTCAGTGGGTGAAGGATCCAGCGTTGCCATGAGCTGTGGTGTAGGTTGCAGAAGCGGCTTGGTTCTGGTGTTGTGCCTGTGGCATAGGATAGCAGCTATAGCTCTGATTCAGCCCCTAGCCTGGGAACCTCCATATGCATTGGGTGTGGCTCTTAAAAAAAATAAAGTTCGCAAATTAAGAGCAAGCATGTAGAAACGTTCAGAGCAGTTTCATAGACGTATCTCATGTCTGTTGATTCTAATAAGAAATCTTGGTTTACATTCTGAATGCTTTTAATATTCCATTATTCTAGTAATTTTTTTTTATTATATCTTACAAAAGTATAGTTTGTGATAGATTGAAAATTAAGGGGAAAAAAAAAAAAAAAAACCAACCTAAAACCCAAAAGGAAACAAAAAACCAAGCCCCGGTCTTTCACTACAGATTGTAGGAGAAGTGCTGACATATGGGATTCCAGTCCAATTGCCTCTTTTTATTGATGAAGGAACAGTCATGTATAGAGGTTGGGAGCCATGCTCAAGGTCAAGCTGAGGTGACTTTGGCCACCTTAGCTGAGACCAACGAGCTTTACCAGGTGGTCTGGCCAGGATATTGCATGGGTCTTGGCACATAAGCAGTAATAGAAAAACTACACTGGCTCTCTACACTGGTTCCTTTGTGCTTGGATTTTCTTCAAAGATAAAGGCAGAGGGGAGGAAAGACAGCTGGACCAGACAGAATGGGAGCTCCAAAAGAGATGAGAATTAGTTTCTCACTGATAGGCAAGGGTGTCCATATTTTACCATACAACTGTGAAATTCCAGGGCAGGAGACAAAAGAAATGCTTTTTACTGCTAATCTTGGACAGTGCTACGAATAGATGCCTTTGTCTAGATGACCCTTTCAGACCTACAGTCCTGACCTTACTAACATCAAACATTTTATAAGTCAACTATACTCCAATTTAAAAAAAAAAAGAAAAAAGCAGGTGTTGCATTGTGGCTCAGTGGAAATGAATCTGACCGGTATCCATGAGGACACACAGGTTCCATCCCTGACCACACCTAGTGGGTTAAAGATCTGGCATTATCATGAGCTGTGGTGTAGGTCTCAGATACCGCTCAGATCCCATGTTGCTGCGGCTGTGGTGTAGGCTGGCAGCTATAGCTGATTCAACCCCTAGCCTGGGAACCTACATATGTTTCAGCCCTAAAAAGACAAAAAAACCCCCCAAAAACCAAAAAACAAACAAACAAAAAAACCCCACACATAAGGAAAAAAGCATTCTGGCAGCAGTCTTTTAGGGCCGCACTTGTGGCATATGAAGGTTCCCAGGCTAGGGGTTGAATCAGAGCTACAGCCGTGGGCCTACACCACAGCCACAGCAATAAGGGATCTGAGTTATGTGTGCCACCTACCCCACAGTTCATGGTGATGCCAGATACTTAACCCACTGGGTGAGGCCAGGGATTGAACCCTCGTCCTCATGAATACTAGTTGGGTTTGTTACTGCTGAACCACAACAGGAACTCCCTAAATTTAGCTTTTAAAAACGTTTTAGTGAAGTATAGTTGATTACAATGTTGTGATAATTTCTGCTATACAACAAAGTGATTCAGCCATACATGTACACATGTCCATTCTCTCTCAGATTCTTTTCCCACATAGATTATCACAAAATATTGGGTAGAGTTCTCTGTGCTGTACAGCAGTGGACATTGGCCAATTGTTCCATATAACTCAGTGTGTATATGCTAATTCCAAATCCCCAGTCCATCCCTCCCTCTCAATTATTAACTGAATTGTAAGTCATGGGAAAACATTTTGTGAATTTTAAGAGTATTCTTCCAATACTAGACATATACATACATACATACATACATACATACATACATATATATATATATACATATATGTATATATGGTTTTTTTTTTTTGTCTTTTTAGGGCTGCACCTGTGACATATGGAAGTTCCCAGGCTAGGGGTTGAAATGGAGCTGTAGTTGCCAGCCTACACCACAGCCACAGCAACAAGGGATCTGGGCCAAGTCTGCAACTTACACTGCAGCTCACGGCAACACCGGGTCCTTAACCCACTGAGCAAGGCCAGTGATCAAAGGGAAGCATCATCCTCACGTTTGCTAGTCAATTTGTTTCTGCTGAGCCATGATGGGCACTCCTAATACTAAATATATTTTTAAGGGCAACAATTCTTACATTTATTCAGGTTTGGATTTTAACTTGCATGCTATGTATTTATCATAAAAAAACTGAGAAAAATGAAATATAAGATCTAAGAAATGTTTTCTATCAATTTTGTAATTCTCTTAGATATTGCTTTATTTTTTTTTAAAGAACAGTTCTCCTAGATTCTACCTGGTTAAGAAGAGACTTTCTATTTATTCATTCAGCTGTGAACTAGTTGCCAAGTACTGTCCTGGTACTGGGCTGGAGCTGGGTAGTGGTGGTGGGGTTACACCCTGCAAAATCCTATGTCCACCCTAAAAGTTGATGACATTCTGGTTGTCCTGGACAAGGAACTCCATTTTCTCTCACTGATGTATGAAGCCTTTCCTAAGAGAGTAAGGGTGCCAGGTAATAAAATGTAGATCGCTAACTCGGCCATGGTTCTGTCTCACTAGCTCACACTTTCCCTGAATTTTGGGGTCACATGCAGGGCTCCTGAGTTGGGAGGAGTACCCCTGGCCCAGAGATGGGTTATGGCTGGCTAACACGTGGGCATTTATTTGCTAAGGCGTTTCCACTCCAATGCATTTTACACCCGTAGGTCTAGTCCAGTGGTGCCTGTCTATGTCTACAGCGCATGCTTGGCTTACCTGGGGGTGGAGGGGCCGCTCTCATGGGGTAGTTGGCATTGTGCGTCCTGCTGGAATAACCTCTGTTTTGAATGGTGTTCCTTCGGGTAGGACCTGAAATAAACCAGCAAGGTAAAGTTAAAATTGGTGCGACTGGCTAGGTTGATGGCTCCGGGTGATTTTTTGCTTATGGCTAACTTCCGGGAAGCTTGGGATGCAGGTCTCAAATGGATCTGCAGGAGATGGGCTGCAGTGCAGATGGGCTGCCTGAGGGAAGTACTGTCCTGACTGCAATTGGGAGGGGCTGGAGAATAGGATGATGGAGGGTTTGACATGTTAGAGACAATGCCTTTACAAAGAGGTATCAATAAGAGTTCCTGTTGTGGCTCAGCAGAAACGGACCTGACTAGGATCCATGAGGACGCAGGTTGGATCCCTGGCCTCGCTCAGTGGGTTAATGATCCAGCATTGCCATGAGCTGTGGTGCAGATCACAGATGCAGCTTGGATCTGGGGTTGATGTGGCTGTGGTGTGTCTGGCTACAGTGGCTACAGCTCTGATTCAACCCCTAGCCTGGGAACTTCCATGTGCTAAAGGTGTGGCCCTAAAAAGACCAAAAAAAAAAAAAAAAAAAAAAAAAAAAGAAGAAGGTATCAATAAACTTACAAAGGGGTTCCTATTTTTGGTATACTTTTCCCAAGAGACAAATGGGGCACACAAGGGTTTGCCATCATGTTTTGACCACAGCAGCATAGATGCTGAGGCTGTGTTTGCTGCATGTCATGGTCATGGGCAGGAAGGACACCATAGCACCAGCACATGTGCTTATGTTCAGAGTCTTTCCCGCCAGATTTTGTGTTCTATAGTCTTTGAAGTAAACACAGAGACCCTGAGAGTAGGAGCAAACTGGTGTCCTTGACATGGACATGAAGGGTTAGAAAACAAGCAGTGCCAAATGGAGCTTTACTGTGGGTCAGAATCAGGGCTGGGCAGGCAGGGCCACTGTGGGCCAGTCTGCAGAGACTGTGGGTTGGAAAGGAAACAATACACAAGGTCTCGAGTGGGACGTGAAGGAGGGTAAAATTAAACCAGCTGGAAGAGTGGTGCAGAGGGAATTCCTCACAGACAGAAGAGCTGAAGAACAAAGAGCAGGAGGTGACAAGGCATGACGGGCACAATGCAGAGGAGCTGGGTCAAGGGTCCTGGGGTTAAGGGGGAGGTGGCCAGGTGATGGTGTCCCCCTTCCTGCCCCCCTGTCCCCATAAAGATATAATAAAACACTGCAGAGACAGTGCTCCACTTTGGGGTCTACTGAGCAGTGCTCACATACATCTTGCTGGTTGTCTGCAGTCCTTCTGTACCATGGGGTTGAGCTCAGTGGATGGCCAAGCTCTGCATTCCAGGTGGGTTTGGCCTGTGGCAGCAGGAGACTGGAGGAGAGAGGGGCTGGGGAATCTCTTCCACCTGTGTCCTACCCGCATCCTTCATTCGGTTCAGCTCTTTCCTCCCTCTGCCCCTTAGGCCTTAGGGGCAGCAGTGGTGTCCTGCTGTTCTTTGCCCCCGAGTCCATCCCACTTTGTTCCCTTAAACCTGCCCACATCTCTGCAGAGTCCTTTTATGTGAGTCTCTTCAAAAATCCTACCTAATTGTGCTGTCTCCTACAAGTATCAATCGATATCTGGATATATACCGACATTTTATCTTTTTTTTTTTTTTTTTTTTTTTGCTTTTTAGGGCTGCCCTGTGGCATATGTAAGTTCCCAGGCTAGGGGTCAAATTGGATCTGTAGCTGCTGGCCTACAGCACAGCCACAGCAACTCAGGATCCTTAACCCACTGAGTGACGCCAGGGATCAAACCCACATCCTCATGGATACTAGTCAGGTTCATAATCCACGGAGCCACAATGGGAATTCCCATACCAACATTTTCTGAGTGGCTGTTTCTCTGAACTATATTAGTGACTTACATGGTAAATGCTATGTGAACCTTGTAGGCAGATGTCCTAGAGGCCTATTTCCTATTTGACATACTCTTCATGGATCATACACCCAGACTCCATTCTGTAAAGATATCTACATTATATGAACACATAGCATATTTCAGGAGGCTGTGCCTTATAAATATAATTTTATAAACATCACATATAAGTAGAAAAAAGAATAAAGCCAGTAAAGGAGTCAACCTGGAGTATGCATGACCGTTTGTGTGTCTTCTAATGAAGCATTTTATTTTTTTCTTTTTGGGTTCAACTGCAGCATGTGGAAGTTCCCAGGCCAGGCTCAAACCCACATCACAGCAGGGACTCAAGCCACAGCAGTGACAATGCTGGATCCTTAACCCACTGTGCCACCAGGGAGCTTCTACTGAAGCATTTTACAAAGTGAAGGAGGGAGAGATTAGATTTAATGAGAGTAACATAGGGAAACCCTGCAGGGAGCTGGAAATGTGGTCAATTTCTTCAAAATTGACAGAGAGGATGAGGTTTGTGTTGTTGACAAGATCGGACTGGAAAGGGCTGAGAAACTGAAAGCCAACAAACTGATTCATTTTGAATGCAATTAATACTGTAATGCCAGGAATACTAGCACAACCACTAAATCATGCAGAAAGATTTAAACCCACCCATTTGCTTTGATGTTGGTTTAGTCTGAAATGTTTCAGCCTGAAGAAAACCCCAACTACAGGAAGCAGTAAATGTCCTGGTCCTTTGCCCTGCAGACCTGTGCACTGTCAGGAGCATTTGGTGGGAAAGAGTTTGGTGTGAAGCAGGGTGAGGCAGGGCCAGGCAGGAAGCCCAGAAGCCCAGCAGTGGTCCCGCCCAGGGCCCATGAACACTTACGGGAGTTCTTGGGCAGCCCGGGTCCGATGCTGACCTGCAGCACTTTGTTGCTGGGTTTGAGGATGGCCAGGTCGCCAAAGCCCTGGTGGAACTGCACTTGCCGGGAGCCCCCAGCGCTCCAGGGACCCCAGTTCTCCTTTTTCAACTTGAGTTCAAGCCTGTGACAAGCATATTTGCTGGAATTAACAAGTGGGGACGAGGCAGTGGGGATATGGCGCTCACAGGCCCCAGCGTGGAGCTGTGCTGCTGGGCAAACTTGCTGTAAAAACCAGGGAAGGCTCTGAGACACCAGTTGGTGAGGGAGGTGCCCCAGCACAGAGACAGGGTCCCTTTGTCAAGTGGATACAGATGGGACTGCCCCGGGGACAGAGGAAGGGCCAATCACCAGGCCATACCACCACCTCTCTCTGATTGCCTTGGATCTGTGTTTGTGGAGGACACACTGGCTTAGAAATGCCAGACACAGGGAGCCCACATCCCCTTTGCACAGAACATGGCTACTGTTTAGTAAGTTCTATTCTTCCACCCTCACCTCCACGCCAGTTAGCAAAAAAGACAACACTAGCCACTGATAGCCAAATAAAAGGGACATTTACTCACAAGTGCAAAACCACAGCCAGTTTTTATTTTCTGCACTGTCTGTATGTCCACATGATGCAATTCCATATCTGCCCTTTTTATTTTTATTTTTTCGTCTTTTTTCTAGGGCTGCACCCACGGCATATGAAGGTTCCCAGGCTAGGGGTCTAATCGCAGCTATAGCAGCCGGCCTACACCACAGCCACAGCAATGCGGGATCCGAGCTGCGTCTGCAACCTACACCACAGCTCATGGCAACACCAGATCCTTAACCCACTGAGCAAGGCCAGGGATAGAACCCGAAACCTCATGGTTCCTAGTCGGATTTGTTAACCACTGCGTCATGATGGGAACTCCTGCCCTTTTTATTTTGGCCACGTCCATGGCATACAGAAGTTGTCGGGCCAGGGATTGAACCCCAAACCACAGCTGTAACCAGAGCCACAGCAGTGACAATTCCGAAACTTTAACCCACTGAGCTGTGGGGAAATGCCCACATTCTGTCCTTTCTAACTTACATTCTTTCCTGTTGTAAGATGAAAAAACTATAATTGTAAGTAGCTGTCTATTATTCTATTGAGTGGTTTGGCTAAGCATCTTCTTCCTTTTTTTTTGAGTTCTTCCCTTATCACAAGTTCCCAGACAAAAATAATTGCCCCTGGTTCCTCATGGCAAATGGTTCTTTGGAAAAGCTGCAATGAATTCATTCTGCTTCCAGCATCTATTTACCTGCAACCACAGCAGCATTAGCTGTGGGAAGCAAGCTCCCCTCCTCATGGAATTAAGGCTTTATGCTGGCCTCTTGCTTGCGGGTAGGAAAAGATGGAGGACACCCCCATTTTACAGACGGGGGAATTTAAGATGGAAATAAAAGCTTTCTCAGCAAACATGAGGTCAGAAGTTCAGCAGCCCGCCAATGTCTGGTCTGTGAGACCATGTTGTTAAAGCAAATGAAGGTGAGTCCAGACACAAGATGCTGCCACCCTGCCCCCAAGGCCCTAAGTGCACCACCAATAGGCTGCATTATGCATTGGTCTTGGGAACTTAAGCTTCCATTTCAATCACTTCTGCTTCCAGCTTTACTTTGCCTTTTTTTTTTTTTTTTTTTGTCTTATGTCTTTTCTTTTTGGGGCCGCACCTGCGGCATATGGAGGTTCCCAGGCTAGGGGTCCCATCGGAGCTGTAGCTGCAGGCCTACGCCACAGCCACAGCAATGCCAGATCCGAGCCGGGTCTGTGACCTACACCATAGCTCATGGGATTACCGGATCCTTAACCCACTTAGTGAGGTCAGGGATCGAACCCACAACCTCATGCGGATTCGGATTTGTTTCCGCTCTGCCACGATGGGAATTCCCAGCCTTACTTTACTTCTGTCTGCTCTGCTAAATAAAATATTCTTATACTGGTGATATCTAAAAACTATACTTCCTGGCCTCATTTTTGTGACCTTGGTCCCATGGATAAAATATACAATTTGATGAAATCAATATCCCACAGAAATGCCAAAGTGACCTTCTCAAAGGCTGTGACAACCATCCGGATTGTTTTCTGTAGGCCCTAAGATTCCATGGGGAGCCAGGCAGACACCGACCCCTGCCCTGATGGCCTCCCCTCCCTGCAGCCTAGACCCCCAGCAGTGAGACCAAAGCCCATATCCCAACTTACGTGTTGCTAAATTTCAGAGGTAGTTGCTTCTGGGTTTTTTCCTCATAACGCTTTGCTAAGAGGCTCAAGAACTCAGTTTTGAAGACGGATTCAAGCAAACTGTCATACTCTTGCTCATGAAGAATAAAAATGTCATCCTGCATGGTACTGCAAAGAGATTGGAAAGACATAATGAAAGATGCATGTTTGTTTATTCCGTGATTTTTTTCGCTCCCTTTATAAGCCTGAGATAGCACTAGGTTTCTACTATCTTTCTGCAACTGACAATGTTTAAAACAAAACACAGTAATGAAGTACATAAAATCTCTAAAATCAGCTTTTTTAAAGAGAAGTTTAGGAGTTCCTGTCTTGGCTCAGTAGGTTGAGAAGCCAACTAGTATCCCTAAGGACTCAGGTTCAATCCCTGGCCTTGCTCAGTTAAGGATCTGGCGTTGCTGTGGATGTGGTGTAGGTCAGCAACTGCAGCTCTGATTCAACCCCTAGCCTGGGAACTTCCGCTTGCTGTGGGTGTGGCCTTCAAAAGACAAAAGAGAAAAAACTTCATAACCCACCCAAAGCAAAACTGAAATATATCTCACATGATTTTTCAGGTCAGGAATTTAAGGGCACTTTAGTCTGTATGCCTCCACCCCAAATCTATTTTCAAAATCAACTTCTAAGAGTTCCCGTCATGATGCAGTGGTTAACGAATCCAACTAGGAACCATGAGGTTGTGGGTTAAGGATCCGGTTTTGCTATGAGCTTGGGGTGTAGGTTGCAGACGCGGCTCGGATCATGCATTGTTGTGGCTCTGGCATAGGACGGTGGCTGCAGCTCTGATTAGACTCCTAGCCTGGGAAACCTCCATATGCCGCAGAAGCGGCCTTGCAGCGGGGGGGCGAGGGAGGGGGGGAAATTCAACCTCTATGTTCTTAAAATCATAAAATCCAGAATGTTATGATTAGAATGTGACTGAAAAGCATCACTTCCACAGACGTTAGCTCCAAATTAGGAGAATTTATGATATGCTTGCAGCTATTATAACAAATTCTAACTTCAAGAGCTGTAAGCTCAGTTGTCACAAGGGAGGCTTCTGTCCTGCACTTCACATGCACATACAGGAGCCTTTCAGGGCTTTGCTTATATCGCATGCCAGGTGCTACTGAATATGCAGACGCAAAGCACAGAGAAACGTGGGACAGGTGTACGTACACATAGCAAGCGGTCCCCACCTTTGGGTGGGTCAGAAAAAAACACTCGATCGTGGGAGCTGTTTGTCCTCCTGCCCACAGGGGAGGGTCTGTCAGGAGCTGCAGGATGAATGGAAGAAAGGGGCAGAGCCAGTCCTGGGGAGAATGCTTAGTGGGGGGGGGGGTTACTGATTGGACAGTTCCATCTCCAGGCCCAGTGAAACTTCGTGGAAATGACAACGCATATAATTGAGAATTTTCTATCCTTGGTTGATATAGCTTCTACGTATAGCTCAGTAGAAGGAGGCCACCATCCCAAAAGCTTCAGAATATATGACTTTATCATCACCTCCCAGCAACACTGCCAAACATCTAAGACAAACAGAGAAAGAAGGGCATTTCATTAGGGATGGCAAGTGTTTTGCCAGGCACTAAAAACAAAGGAAGTGAACCTGCTTCAATTTCAACCTCTCCCAGTGTAGGAAGTGCCAACGACATGGTTCTTTCAGCAACACAGGAGCTGTCCCTGTGCCCCACTCTCGGGGCCCAGGTACCAAGGCATCAGTATGATCACTGTGCCAGAGAGTGAGGCAAGGATGGTGGAGTGGGTGTAGAGAATTCTTCGAGAGGAGATTCTTCCTCCACATAGAATAGGATCCATAGAAACTGCAGCTCCTGTGGTCTCTCTGTTCGGTCGCAAGAATGTGACAAGGTTGCAGCAGGCAGTCCGTGGGACCAGGGGTGTTTTGTGGGCAGAGAGAGCCTTGGTGGATGACCCCAGGCTTGTTACGAACCTCCCTTGAGCTGAGGCAGGGAGCAAACGCCTTGTACCTGGCTGAGCCAGAACTATAGTCACAGACTCTGTCTTGGAAACCTCAGCCCCTCAGTCTCCCTAGAGGAGAGCCTGGTAATCCACAGGAGAATAAAGGTCAGAGGGAGGACCCCACTACAGGTGGAACGCAAAGGCCCAGGATGGCAGCATCCACAAGGCACGGGGGAGGCATGGAGTAGACCAGCAGCAAGATACCATCATCAGGGAAAGGAGCGTGGCCCTCCACAGCCTGTCCACTGAAGGCGAGAACACCCAAGAGTTCTTGGATGTGACATCAGAACACGTTACAGGCATTTGGGCTGGTGCACAAGGTCACTATTATTACCTCGAGGGTTTGTTGTCAAACATTCCCATATCACAACCACACGACTTGTGCTCAGCTTTGTTCTTGTGGTGAAGACTCTGACCAACAATGGTTTAAACAACTGCGTTTTTATCTCTGTCACTCAAGAGCATGCGCAAAAGCAATTTGGGGCCAACACGACAGTTCCACAGTGCCTGGGTCAGAGCGTCTACTCCTCCCCTTTAAGGTACAAGTCATTTCTGCTCACACCCCATTGGCCAGAACTATGTCACATGGTCATACCCAGCTGCAGAGAGCCTGGGAAATGCAGTCTTTGGGCCGCTGGCTACTAACATGGAAAGGAGAGAGTGGTTATAACAGGACAGCTCACAATCGTCACTCTCCCTCCTTGTTTAGAGACTTTTCCCAACTTGGAATGAGAACCTTTTCTTAAAGTTGGAGAATAATGTACTGCAGAAGGTGTGGCTGCAAAGCTGCCATCATCTGCCTGTTTCTAGGCAAATGCAAATTCTAGAATTGTCTCAATCACTTCGATTATAGCAATTCAAAGCTGCAAAGGGCACTCGTAAAAGCTGCTCAGAGCAGCTATCCCACATCGTTTGGAATTAATGCAATAAAGCCTCAGTATCCTAGCAGAGGTCTAAGAAGAGCGATGAGTTAGGAAGGAGGGTGTACAGTAGGGGAAGAGTCAGACACGAAGCACCACACTTGGTGTGTGGGGTGGAGTGAAACTTCCATTTCAGCTGCTTGACTCAAAGTATGCTTTGACCTGTCTGGGCAGGTCTGTTTGTCTGGCTGTACTTTAGGCGGAACAGTGATTATTCACTGGGGTTAATGAGCCCAACGCAAGAAATCTTAGCAGTTTAACGTGCTCAGATGTATTAGGAGATTCAGGATCATAAAGAAATAAAGCAAGCTGGCCAAAACATCATGGTCAATTATCAGCCTGAATCTGGAAATGAGAAGAGATTGTTTGGACACTTGGACTTGAACCCTCAAATTCAAAACCCCTCCCTTCGGTGACCCAGGTCCAGGAGTCAGGAAACCATCTTCACCCAGGCCAGCATTTCAGCTCATTCCTCCGTCCTGAGCCCCAGGCTTCCAGATCAGAAAACAAAGCTTTTACATGATTTTTTCCCTAAAAAATCAGACTTATTTTTGGACTTCACCCCTGTCTTTTTCATATGCTAAAGTTGCAATTCCTTACAGATGTTTGACGAAGTATCCTGTGTTGAAAGACCCTTTGCTGGTCCCTGGTTTGGCTCGGCTTCTTCTTTATCCTCTGTCTTTGCGGCTGACTGTGGTACTGCTGACAATGCTAGAAAATCTTGCTTTACTCCCTTAACCAGTGTCTTCTTCACAAAAATGGTAGTTACAAAATACTGGGTATAGTCTCAAAGGAGTTGTTTTTTATTTTTTATTTTTTTCTTAAGCTAAAAGGCAGTTTCAGCTAGGACAGCCTGCCTTTTGCTTAAGCCTTAAAAAAAGTTTCCTGCTTATGAAATAGATGCTCCATTTCGTAAAGTGAAAACTGCAGAGATGGAAAGAAAAGAAAATAAACCTTACCCAGAATTCTACTGCTTAGAGAAACCAGTGGCAGCGGTCTGGGGTCCTATTTAACTTCTCTGAGGAACTGCAAATACACGTGGTGTCAGGCCCCAGCACAGGGCCCCCAAAGCTCCGCCCAACCCCTTGGGGAAAAGGCTCGCTCCCGTCTTTTTGATCCCAGGAGTGGCCTGGATACTAGTCTCTCCACATTGGTAAGCTGTGTACCATGTCTGTACTCAGGGGACTGACACTCCTTCCAGAACAGGATGGAGCTTCTTGAGACAGGGACTGTGTCTTAATCACGTTTGAACCCAGAGCTGATGAGTTAAATGTTCAATCCAAAAGTGGCCATGACTTCCAGGTTTCCAAAGTGCCGAGGCCACAGCGAGTCAAGATTTCAGGAATGAAGAGTTCCCAATGTGGCTCAGCAGTAATGAACCCAACTAGCAACCATGAGGACACAGGTTCAATCCCTGGCCCCTCTCAGTAGGTTAAGGATCTGGTGTTGCTGTGAGCTGTGGTGTAGGTCACAGATGCGGCTCGGATTCCCCCCCCACCTTTTTTTGCTTTTAGGGCCACACCCGCGGCGTATGGAGGTTCCCAAGCTAGGGGCCGAATCGAAGCTACAGCTGCTGGCCTATGCCACAGCCACCGCTTGGATCCCATGGTGCTGTGGCTGTGGTATAGCCTGGCAGCTATAGCTCCGATTCAACTCCTAGCCTGGGAACCTCCATATGCCGTGGCTGTGGCCCTCAAAAGGCAAAAAATAAAAATTTCAGTAATGAGTCAGGTCAGCTGAGCAGGTAGTGAAGCAGCTGTTCTTATTGCCAGAGGTTTAGGACAATCAGGCAATGAACCATTCTGGGCAAGAACGTATTACCCAGGGTAGTAGGGGCCTCTGTCTAAAGCCCCCTCTTCCAGGCTGGTTTCCCATTACGTACAAGTACTGGAAATTATATGGGCCAAGAGAGTCAGCTTCTGGTCTTAGGCCCCTGGGGGTCAGATATGGGAATGAGGAGGATTCCTAGAAGCTTCATCATAATCCCATGTGCGAGATTTTAAGATACCAACACCATCCCCTAAAAATAGGAAGGCAAAAACATGGGCTATGGCCCTTGTGGTCACCCTTTCAGCAAGTTGAGTTTTTCAAATAAATGAGACAAGGTGAGTTCAGTAGATGGACAAGAAACAGCTCTTGAAGGATCCTTCAAAAACTGAAGCTTAGCCTCTGTCAGCAGAATTCCCTAAACCTGAGAAATCTAGTGGCTAACCTATATATGGGTCAGCTCTGATATTTCCACCACGTCTCCAGTGAGGACAGCAAGACAGGTGTCAGTGTTTTAGTCTTTTAGTTAGATAAGGATATTCCTTTCCCTTTGAGCAACTGGAGTCTTCATGGCTCTCTGAGCTACTGGACCTAATCTATTTTTTTTTCCTCGTAAGTTAAAAAAAATTAATTTTAATTTTTATTAAATATAGTTGATTTATAGTGTTGTGCCAACTTTTGCTATACAGCAAATTGACCCAGTCATACATAGATATACATTCCCTTTCTTATATTATCGTCAATGGTCTATCCCAAAGAGATAATTCCCTGTGCTACACAGTAGGACTTCACTGCCTATCCATTCTAAATGTAATAGTTGAAATCCACTAACCCCAAACTCCCTGTACATCCCACTCCCCCCTTCCCCTTGGCAACCACAAATCTGTTCTCTATGCCTGTGAGCCTGTTTCAGTTTTGTAGATAGGTTCATTTGTGCCATATTTTAGATTGCACATATAACTCATAAAATATGGTACTTATCTTTCTCTTTCATACTTCACTTAGTATGATGATCTCTAGTTGCATCCTATAATGCGATAATGCTGCTATGAGTGGCATTTCATATTTTTTTTTACGGCTGAGTAGTATTCCATTGCATATATGTACCACATCTTAATCCATTCATCTGTTGAGGAAACTTCAGGTTGTTTCTATGTCTTAGCTATTGTGACTAGTGCTGCTATAAACATAGGGGTGCACATATATTTTTGAATTATAGCTCTGTCTGAATATATGCCCAGGAATGGGATTGCTGGATCATATGGCAGTTCTATTGCGAGGTACCTCCATACTATTTTCCATAGTGGTTGTACCAATTTACATTCCCACCAACAGGGTAGGAGGGCTCCCTTTTCTCCACAGCCTCTCCAGCATTTGCTACTTGTAGACTCATTAATGATGTGCTTAGTGATTAAGGACACCATTCTCGATCCTTTTGTAGTTCCTGAGCATGATGATTGGTGTTTCCGTTCCTGCGTGACATGTGCCTCCCTCAAAGCTTGTTATGACATTGGCACATTACCCATCTGACGTAAAAGAAAACAAAAACAAAAACAAAACGACACCATTCTGACCGGTGGTAGGTGGTACTTCATTGCAGTTTTGATTTGCATTTCCCTAATAATAAGTGATGTTGAGCATCTTTTCATGTACCTATCGGCCATCTATATGTCTTCTTTGAAGAATTGTCTATTTAGGTCTTCTACCCATTTTTCGATTGGGTTGGTTGTGTTTATGTTATTGAGTTGTATGGGTTGTTTGTATATGTTGGAGAGAGAGCAACTATTTTCTCCCATTCTGTAGGCTGACTTTCCTTTTTTTTTTTTTTTTAATGGTTTCCTACGCTGTGCAGAAGCTTGGAAATTTGATTGTATTCCACTTGTTTATAGGATTTACTTAAAAATTTTTAATTATTATAATTGAAATGATAATATGTACATATAATATTTCAGTACATTTATGAAGTCTTCCTCTTCTAAAAATATGTCTAGGAAGGATTAGGAAAAACATTTTCTTATGGAAAATTTCAAATATATAAAAAAGCAGAAGAACAGAATGAACTTCCACATGTCAGGAGGTTTCAACAATGATCGATCCAGACAATCAAATTTGTGTACAGTTCCACTACTCTCCCCACTTCCACATACCACCTAGGTTATTTTAGAGCAGAGTCTAAGTATTGTATTATTTTAGCCTTAAATACTTCAGTGTGTATCTCTAAAAGATAAAGCCTCCTTAAATACAAGTAACCACAATACCATTATCACACCTAAAGAAATGAAAAATAAATCCTTCATATCAAAAATTTAGCCATGTTCACATTTCCCAAAATTATCCCATAATTTTTTTTTTTGATATGGTGGATTTGTTTAAATAAGGAGCTGTGAACCCATTTGGCTTTGATAGTAGTGATGTTGCAAGAGTTAGTGGCGGGCTGAAAGGTCAACCTTATGAGACACTGAGAGTAGGACCAGGAAAAAGCCAGTAGGTGTTTATTCTAGTCAACAGCCAAGAGGAAGCCTTACCAAGTCTTCAAACCACACGTCACAACTTTTTTCCTGACATCCAAGACAACTGTTAAAAATCTTTCTTTCTTTCTTTCTTTCTTTCTTTCTTTCTTTCTTTCTTTCTTTCTTTCTTTCTTTCTTTCTTTCTTTCTTTCTTTCTTTCTTTCTTTTTTTTGTCTTTTTGTCTTTTTGCCATTTCTTGGGCCGCTCCCTCGGCATATGGAGATTCCCAGGCTAGGGGTTGAATTGGAGCTGTAGCCACCGGCCTACGCCAGAGCCACAGCAACGTGGGATCCGAGCCGCGTCTGCGACCTACACCACAGCTCACGGCAACGCCGGATCGTTAACCCACTGAGCAAGGGCAGGGACCGAACCTGCAACCTCATGGTTCCTAGTCGGATTCGTTAACCACTGCGCGACGACGGGAACTCCTAAAAATCTTTCTTTATACCAATATGGAAATATATTGAGAACATACACGGAGACACACGTTTTCTCTCTCTCTCCCTCCGTGTCCTGGTACCACAATCACTTTTCACTCCGGGTTTGACTCCGCATACTCCATCGCCCGTCTGGTTGCATTCCTAACTTGGTGTATATTACGAGCTTAACTCAATAGATGAAGGAAATGAGGGACTCAGTTATTAATCTTGGCAAGTGGAGGGCTCAGTAACTGTAACATGCTGAGATGCCAAATTCAAATGACTCAGGCTTTTTTCCCCCTAGAGCCAGAACAGATTTCAGGCTAAGTACCTCATTTTATTATATCCTCTAACAAGGAAAGGCCACAAGGAAGCACACTTCCAGACCATGAATACCAAAGAGAAAGCAGAGAAAGAATCTGATTTTATAATGAGACACTCTGTCTCCAGAGGCTGTGAGAGAAGAAGAAAAAAAAAAAAAAAGACAGGGAGTTCTCTTGTGGCTCAGCGGTAATGAGCCTGACTAGTATCCAGGAGGACATCGGTTTGATCCCTGGCCTCGTTCAGTGGGTTAAAGATCCGGCATTGCTGTGAGCTGTAGTGTAAGTTGTAGACGAGGCTTGGACCTGATGTTGCTGTGGCTGTGGTGTAGGCCAGTGGCTACAGCTCCAATTCAACCCCTAGCCTAGGAACTTCCATGTGCCGCAAGTGCAGCCCTAAAAAGCAAAACAAACAAACAAACAAACAAACCCACAGCAGGAGGAGTTCCCGTCGTGGCGCAGTGGTTAATGAATCCGACTAGGAACCATGAGGTTGCGGGTTCGATCCCTGCCCTTGCTCAGTGGGTTAATGATCCGGTTTTGCCATGAGCTGTGGTGTAGGTTACTGACACGGCTCGGATCCCGCGTTGCTGTGGCTCTGGCGTAGGCCGGTGGCTACAGCTCCGATTCAACCCCTAGCCTGGGAACCTCCCTATGCCGCGGGAGTGGCCCAAGAAATAGCAACAACAACAACAACAAAAAGACAAAAAGACCAAAAAAAAAAAAAAAAAAAAAAAAAAACCCCACAGCAGGAGAAAACTTGAGTGTGACTATCCCACACTGTGATAAGCCTCGAAGACTTGATCAACAGGACAGCAAGTGCTTGATACAAATGTCAGCATATGATTATCAGGCACTCCTTGAGGGGTCTGAAGACTCGGACCATAACGATAATAAGAACAAGAATCACTCAGAGTAATTAATGAGCATGTGAACCCATAGCTGTGACTCTGCGACTTTCAGTCCCATGTACTGTTCACTATACACAGAACGTTTCAGCTCAACCAGCTTAGCCCAGGTGTAGCTGGATCCATGCAAGAAAAAGAGACGCTTCCAACTGGCCTCCGTGGACACTGAGGGCACCCTCAGGGCCCAACCAGCCAGAAAGAGCAGGGCCAGCAGAGCTGCCTGGCTCAGATTTCAGTCCAGCCAGTGAGTTGAAGGCTCAGAAAGACCAGCTTTTCTGTGAAATTCATGCCACGGAGACCCATCTGAGGTGAGGCAACTTACAAGTTCTACCACATCCTGAGGTGAAGTGTTTTAAACACTTACCTTCCCTGTACTGCCTGGCCCTTTATCAGAAAAACTGGGAACAGACAGAATGGGAAACCACAGGGACACAGGCAAGAATGGACACAACTTAAAATCTGCTTTGGTTATCACACTGGAGCCAGGATTTCCAGCCTAGCAGGTCCAAGGCCTAGGCACATAAAACCACTGCTTTTTCCTAAAAGGAGGCAATTTGTCCTCTGTGCGGAATAGGAGCTTCGAGGTGTCCTAATTCCTGGAAGACATGTTCTCCAGCAACCAGGACATCTTTACTTTCATTTATTTATTTATTTTTTTAGGGCGACACCTGCGGCATGTGGAAGTTCCCAGGCTAGGGGTTGAATTGGAGCTGTAGCTGCTGGCCCAAACCACAGTCACAGCAACGCAGGATCTGAGCCGCAACCTATACCACAGCTCATGGCAACGCCAGATCCCTAACCCACTGAGTGAGACCAGGGATGGAACGCTCATCCTCATGGATAGTAGCTGGGTTGGTTACTGCTGAGCCACATCGGAAACTCCTGGAACATTTCTACTTTTAATGTGATGCAGCCTGAAGGCTGCTCTGGCAAGAAGCAGTGGTATCTTCAGAAGGATGCACTCAAGGAGGAAGCTGCTGGGCTCAAAGGGGCTTTTCTTCCTCTTTTACTAGCTTCCAGTGCACTGACAGGATCTCCCTCATAGGAGGGAGCTTAGTCTAGGAAGTATTAGCATATGAAGAGTTAGGGAATCTCAGCCTGCAAGGAAGCCCCTCTGCCAAAAGCAAGCCAGAATGCTGACAGGAAGAGCAAGTTCCCGCCTGTGAACTTGGAGCTGAAGGGAGCATCTGGCAATGACTCCAGGATTGCAGATTATGGAGACCAATCCTGGGCATTAACAAGAGGAAGGGCTTCAAGGACTCCAAGAAAACTTCCCTTTTAGGACACTCAGAGGTCACAGCTGTCATAAAACTAAAAAAGCTTTACTGATGACCTCAAGGCCACCTCTGCTTGGCCTTTCCTGGTGAAATGGGGTAGGTCTTCAACAAGAGCAAGGCGGGCTTGACGCTTGGCCCCACCGCAGTAATAGCAATTATGCTCGGCTTGTTTCACATACTAGGTTTATCTCTCACATTTTATGAGAACAAAGAATCCGAGGATCCCTTGATCAGAGGAGCAGATCAGAAGGCACCTTTTCTTGTCATCTCATTCCCTGAGGAATAAGATCGCCCTGAGACCCATGAAGGTCAGATCTTCCTAGGGAAGAAGAGGAAACTCAGTTCTTGTCATTTTTTTTTTTTTTTTTGTCTTTTAGGACCGCACCAGCGGCATATGGAGGTTCTTAGGCTGGGGTCTAATTGGGGCTGTAGCCGCCAGCCTACACCACAGCTACACCAAAGAGGGATCCGAACCGTGTCTGCGACCTACACCACAGCTCATGGCGACGCTGGGTCCTTAACCCACGGAATGAGACCAGGGATCAAACCCGAAACCTCATGGTTCCTAGTCGGATTCATTTCCACTGGGCCACAGTGGGAACTCTTTCATCATGATTTTGATTGGGGAGCCTGCCTAGGCCCTTCCCTAGGCTGTGCGTGGAGTAGCAGAGGGTGATGCTGAGGCCAGAGGGGGCTGCCCCGCCCCCACCCCCCACTCACCTGAGGGACACGGACAAGATCCTCTCCATCTCAATTCTCCGCTTCAGCACCTCCTTCACCAGGCCTTTGTCTGGGCCTTGTTTGACCTTTTCTCGTCCAATTAAGTACAAACACTTGGGAGTAAGGAGCAAGTCTCGCTTGACACTCTGCAAGGAGAGGTGTGTTAAGAAAGGTCAAAGTGACAGCCGTCCACAAGATGGGCCTTTGTGCCAGGTGAAGGGAAGCTGTGTCAGATGGCAAAATTCTGCTACCTTTGGATGGCCACTCCATTTATCACCTAACCACATCTCTTGGGAGCAAAAGTGAGCATTATTAATGATTATTAGGTCAATGTATATAAAACCTCTGATACTTGACTCTCTTTGACTTACAAAAACGGCAGACTCATATGGATCCACCTATGGTGTCAGGACAACAGGTGCGAAGGAACAGTCTGGGGCAAACCAAGGCATATGATGACCCTACTGCTACAGAATGTTTCTCACACAGGAATCCCTCAAGTGTCTGCCTATGTAATTTTTGTGAGTCCATGAAATTTTCACCTTTTAAAAATTGGTAAATTTTAATTTCACAGATAATCCTTAAAAATATAACATAAGCATACTGTGTTACACGCAGACACTACTGAGAGCCCATGTTTGCATTCAACTCCACCGCTAGAGCAGCTGGCACCACATTCAGGTTGTAAGGAATGATTTGGTTTCAGCAAAACATCATCATCCTTCTTGCTAAATGAATCTTGTTATTTATTTCATTGTTTTCCTTTCCTGACCAAAAAACAAACAAGAAACAACACACAAAAATGTTCTTAATGGGTCCATGAGCTGTCAAGATTTCAGATTTCACTATGAGGCCAAGATTTTATCAGGGAAAACAAAGTGTCTAAGGGAAGAGGTTAAAAAACAAAAACAAAAAAACAGTCATCCCGAGTGGCTACATGAAAGTCCTGCTTAGTCTTTCCCTCAGGGGAGATGGGTAAACACCTTGCTTGATACTCTGAATCTTTCAACCCAGTGATTCCACACCTATCAGTTTATTTTAAAGATCTGTAAAGACCAGTGTAAGGATGCTCACTGCATCCTTTTACTTATGATAGTAAAAAAAAAAAAAAAAAGAAAGAAAAAGAAGAAGCTCATAAGAAACTGGTTTAACATATCGTGAGAGCCCCCATCATGGCTCAGTAGTAATGAACCCAACTATACCCATGAGGACACGGATTCGATCCCTGGCCTTGCTCAGTGGGTAAAGGATCTGGCAATGCCATGAGCTGCAGTGTAGTTCGCAGATGTGCTCGGATCTGATGTTGTGGCTGTGATGTAGGCCGGCAGCTGTAGCTCCAATTTGACCCCTAGCCTGGGATCCTCCATATGCCACTAGTGTGGCTCTAAAAAGACAATATATATATGTAAGTAACTGTTGGATACTATGCAGCTAAACAAAATAATTCATACTGACACATCTATTAATATGGAATGTTCTCCCACACACTGTAAGAGAAAAACAACCCAGGACATAAACCAGCCGGGAAAGGTGTGTGCATAGAGAAGTTCTAAGGGATTAAATACAAAATGTTACCAGCGCTTGTTTCTGGGTACGGGTGGTTATTTGTCTTCTGGCTTCTCTGCATTTTGTAAATTTTTCTACTGTTTTAATAATCAGAAAAGCAAAATTGTATATTACTTTTACTTTTTTTTATTTTTTGCTTTATATAGGGCCACAGCCTCGGCCTATGGAAGTTCCCAGGCTATGGGTTGAATCAGAGCTGCAGCTGCCGGCCTACACCACAGCCTCAGCAATGCAGGATCTGCATCTGCAACCTATACCACAGCTCACGGTAACACCAGATCCTTGATCCACCAAGCAAGGGCAAGGACTGAATGCACATCCTCATGGATACTAGTTGGGTTCATTACCGCTGAGCCACGATGGGAACTCCCTATAAGTTATTTTTAAAACTAAGGACCCTATCCAAAGACAGAAGCAGCAAAAAAAAAATAAATAAATAAAAATAAAAAAGAAATATATAACTAATGACCCTGGAGTTCTATTGTGGTTCAGCAGATTAAAGATCCAGCATTGTCATTTGCAGTGGCTTGGGTCACAGCAGTGATGTGGGTTTGATCCCTGGCCCAAGAACTTCTACATGTGATAAGCAGGGCAAAAAAAAACCCCAAAACCCAAAACCCTAAGGACTCTGATGTGTGACTCAGAGGCGGGCAGTCAGCACATACCTTGAATCTCCTGTCATACTTGGTCACCGTGTCTGCAAAGTCAATCTTCTCTCTCTTGCCTACAAACTGCTGGAGTTCCGGGTGCTCTTCCATCCCGATGTAATCTCCGATGAAGTTTCTGTTAATACTGTTTCTCCTTCTCTCCTTCTTGTTCAACAGCAGGTCTGAGGCTGCAATTCCCAAAAAGGCAGAAGAGGGTCAGTTTCCCAGCAGCAGGAGGAGGAAAGCACTCAGTGTGGAATCACAGAGAGAAACGCTAAATGAACACAATTTTTCAACACACGATACTATATGGGAAGGAAAATGAACGCATGACTTCATTTAAGCTCAAAAGTAATTTGCGATTTTGTAAATACATGAAGCAAAGTGACTACAATACCCTCTTCTCTCATTTGGACGTATTTCTTCCGGGCCACAAATTTCCTCCAAGTTTTTTGGATCACCCGGGCATACCCATCATATTTTCTTTCTCTCATTTCTTCTAGAAGAAATAGCTGTGAAGGTAGAGAAGGCAAATGTGAGCCAATTCACAGGACTTGGACATCACTTTTTTGGGTATTCCCAGATACTCAGTTTAACCAAAGTCATAAATTGCAGCTTCTCAGACACAAACAAATGTGACAAAATGGTTACTATGTTGTTTATGATGACTGTAACTTTTACATTATTTTTTTCTTTTAATTAAAAAACAAAGTGCAGGAGTTCCTGCTATGGTGCAATGGCATTGGTGGTGTCTCTGCAGCGCCAGGATACAGGTTGGATCCCCAGCCCAGTGGGTTAAAGGATCCAGCATTGCCGCAGCTGCAGTGGAGGTTGCAACTGCGGTTGGATCTGATCCCTGACCAGGGAACCACATATACTTCAGGGTGGCCAAAAAAAAAGAAAAAAAAAGGCTGTATCCAAGTGTATTCAGTTGGACCTTAATAATGGTGTTGGCCCTGCCTTGCATATGACCTCTCTGGGAATCAAATGAGTGATTCAACACATCCACTTATTTCCCACCTCGATCTCAAGAGGATATTAAGCGGCTGGATCAAATGAGTTGGTAGAGGTTATTGTCTAGTGTTGCATATAGCCTTTTTTGTTGTTGTTGTTTTGCCTTTTTCCCATTTTCTTGGGCCGTTCCCATGGCATATGGAAGTTCTCAGGCTAGGGGTCGAATCGGAGTTGTAGCTGCCAGCCTACACCACAGCCACAGCAACTCAGGATCTGAGCCACGTCTGCGACCTACACCACAGCTCACAGCAACATCAGATCCTTAACCCACTGAGCGAGGCCAGGGATTGAACCCACAATCTCATGGTTCCTAGTCAGATTCGTTTCCACTGCGCCACGATGGGAACTCCTTATATCCTTTTTGTTTTTTAAATATAGCCTCTTAACTGGATTTTTTTCAGCCTTTGCAGGAGCAGAGCTTGTGCTGCTGTCGAAAGAGGGCTGCCTACTTTCATTTCCATGGAAGTAGAGACTTTCTGCCTCACAGAAATCTCCGAGGAGTCATGAGGGCAGAGGATACAAACCAGAGACTGGAGCTGGACTTACGATGTGTAAGTCAGCACTTGGATTCAGCAAGAGGGCCTGAATGTTGTGGGGAAAGGGCCCACATCACACACTGGCGGGTCCTGAGACTCAGGCCATCTTAACAAGCAATAAATACTGGAGTTCCCATCGTGGCGCAGAGGAAACAAATCCGACTAGGAACCATGAGGTTGTGGGTTTGATCCCTGGCCTCACTCAGTGGGTTAAGGATCTGGCATTGCTGTGGCTGTGGTATAGGCTGGCGGCTACAGCTCCGATTGGACCCCTAGCCTGGGAACCTTCATATGCCATGGGTGCAGCCTTAAAAAGGACAAAAAGACAAACAAACAAACAAACACTACTGACTGTTGCACGCACTGGACAAAGCTCTTAATAATGAAGATAGTGAATAGCTGTGATGAACCGAGTGCCCACCATGGGTCAGGAATCATTCTAGATGGCTTCTCACACATGATTTTGTTCAACTGCTCAACGGCTACATGAGCCACCTATCTGTGATCTCCATCTGACAGAGAAAAATGGAACTAAGGTTGGGTGGGGCTGGAAAGTGAAAAGAGGGTAGAGGATACAGGCTCTCCCTCACTTTGACAGACAAGTCTTTCTCAGTAAATCTGCATCTAATCAACTCAAAAAATGGTGGGAAACTCTCATCCACCTAGGAAGTAGTGTATATGGCTCTCGAGGAACAAAAATAAAATGGACCAAGAAAAACCCAAAGATGATGAGTATCATTGGAAAAATGTTCCAAGTTAAACAAGTGAGACCGGTTTGAAGGCAGCTGGGCTTGATTTGTCGTCTCTGTTTATCTGGGTCTATACCCAGCAGCCACATCTGCCTCCTCTGGGCTCTCAGCTTCTCCTTCTCCCAGCCCCAGCTGAGCCAAAACATCTCAAACTCAAAATGGCAAGCGAGGGGCACATCATCCCACAGTCCTCAGTGCCACCTGCAACAAGCACAAGGAAAATGTTTCTAGAACCAAAGGTTTGCTTAATGATTGGACAGAATGTTTAAAATCTGAGCCCTGTGATCTCCTGGAAGATTATCCGTTGGTGTTTCTTCTCGTGTGTTGGGTTTCTGAGTAAGTCTTGTTTTCTTCTCCTTTCCCAGAACTATTTTGGGGGAGTCATAGAAAATACACTTGTGACTCAGAAACGATGAAGAGGCAACCAATTCCCAACTTCCTATAGACTATTTCAAAGATTATCTGGGCTTAAGGTTCTTTCCAAAATCCATACGACTTAGAAATCAGGGAGGTTCAAGAAAAAAGAGAGAGAGAGGGAAGCAAAAATAGTGAACACATGTAACAGATAAAGAAAACAAATCCCTCTGGCATCTGATTCCTCCTGTTTGCTCTGAAAGCAAAATAGATTATTTTAAAAATTCATCACATTTACTATAAAAGTAAAGGCACAATTCGCAAGGTAGATTTTTTCTTTTTCTCCTTTTTGGTTGCCGCATGGCATATGGAGTTCCCAGGCCAGGGAATGCATCCAAGCTGCAGTTGCAACCTAAGCTGCAGCAGCGGCAATGCTGGATCCTCAACCCACTGTGCTGGGCTGGGGAACCGAACCTGTGTCCCAGTGCTCCACAGATGCTGCCAATCCCATTGTGCCGCAGTGAGAACTCCACAGGTGGTTTTAAAAACCGATTTTTGTAAAAGTATTGGCAATGTCAGGGATAGATGCAGAAGTATGAGTGATGAGGGAGGGGTGAGAGTAGTGGAGTGTGTGTGTGCGTGTGTGTCTAAAAAGATGACAGAGAGGGGAGTCAAGTAGTAGTTAAAAAAAAAAAAAAAGTTACTGGAAGACACTGAAAAGGAAAACCAAAAATAAATTGTGATCTTTTAAGTAAAATACTAAATCCCAACTGAATCAGAAAAAAAAAAGCATAAAAAACACTGAGGCTGTTTTAATTAAATGTGAAAATGTAGCAAGTTGAAAAAGTAAAAGCGGGTATAAAACAAGAGAGGAGTTCTCCATTGTACTGATAAATCACTCCATCCCGTTTTAGAAAGAACAGGAACTGTTCTGTGGGTTGCTTAATGGTGTATGACACAACATTTTCATTTTATATTAGGAAATGAAATTGCTGTGAAGCTACAAATAACTCAAAGTGGAAAATGCTACCACAAACTTTTCATAGACAGGTTCTATCGATGTGTGCCACTTATTAATTTAACAATCTTTATGGTTCACAAAGCCATTCAGTTACAACCCTTAGCATTTCTGAGTCTCAGGCTGATCCTGTGAGGCTGGGAGAACAGCAGCCATGGGCCCACTGCAGAGGAGGAAACTCACTGGAGACCAGAATTTGCCTAAAGTCAAATGTTGCCATTTTTACCAACACTGCAAGCTCTCACAGTATTTCCCCTTGATATGGTGACTAATTTTGCCAAATTCACCACAGACTCTGGAAATGGGGCCTATAATTGTTAGAAGACCAGGAAATGATGATGCCCAACTGTGGCTGGCTCTAACATTTCTTTCACCTTAAAAAGGGGGCGTCTTTGGAGGAATTCCCATTGTGGTTCAGTGGTATCCAACTAGTATCCATGAGGATGCGGGTTCAATCCCTGGTCTCGCTCAGTGGGTTAAGGATCCGGGGTTGCCATGAGCTGTGGTGTAGGTCGCAGACATGGCTCTGATCCTGCATTACTGTGGCTGTGAGGGAGGCTGGTGGCTGCAGCTCTGATTTGACCCCTAGCCTGTGAACCTCTATATGCCACGGGTGCAGCCGTAAAAAGCAAAAAAAAAAAAAAAAAAAAAAAAGGAGCGTCTTCATTCCACAGTTCTAGGGCTAATGGGGCAAAAGAACTGAGGGGCTCTGTGGGATTCATGCTCAAACTGAGAGCGTCCTATTGGCCATCATTAGGCTCAGTGACCACAGCCTCATCAGGAAAGATTAAGAAGTTCCTCCAGGAGTTCCCATCGTGGCACAGTGGTTAATGAATCCGACCAGGAACCATGAGGTTGCGGGTTCAATCCCTGGCCTCGATCAGTGGGTTAAGGATCCGGTGTTGCCGTGAGCTGTGGTGTATCTTGCAGATGAGGCTCGGATCCTGTATTGCTTTGACTCTGGCGTAAGCTGGTGGCTACAGCTCTGATTTGACCCCTAGCCTGGGAACCTCCATATGCTGTGGGAGCGGCCCAAGAAATGGAAAAAAGACAAAAAAAAAAAAGTTCCTCCAAATTCATCTGTGAAGGTCTGGTGAGTTTGTGAATTGTCAAAAGTCTGTTTGAATCCCTTACTGGTAAGAATTCGCATTCTTTAAGCCAAAGATTTCTCCTACCTACTGGTCTCCTCGAAGTCCTATTCAGGCTTCCTCCGGGTCTTCAAGATACAAGTGGGAATTCTCACTCCAGGGTCTGCTCTGCCTTGAAGGAGGAGGCCTCAGACAGGACCTGTTTGGTGTCGCCCAGGGGAGGATGTAGGTTTACCCAAGCCTGCTTTGTGGGCGACGAAGTCCCTTTTAGCTGAGACACTATTGGACACTAACAGTAACTACTGGGCACCTCCTAGGAGCCACATTCTTCACAAGGCTCTCGGGACACAGCAGCACATAGAACAGACCCTGACCTCAAGGCGATGACCAGCTAGAGTGGGAGAGACAGTAAGTAAGAAAAGAAAAAGCTTTTATGATGACAGCTTTTCATCCACTCTGAGGGCGCTGGGCAGGGGGAATGGCCCACACTTAGACTTAAGGGATGAACCAAAGGATGAGAAAAAGAAGCCAGCCACGCTGTGCTGCGGGGAGAAGGGGGCCCTGAGGAAACTCACAGACTCAGGGGCTTTGATGAACACTTTGCTCCTGCCGAGCTGGAACTGGTCACTGTCCATGTTGACGGACTGCAGCAAGTGGAGGACCCCTTGTTTCTCGTCCCCTCTCCATGTGGGCCAGGTGGCTGTGGTCAGGATGGCGTACCTGTGAGGGCAAGGGAGAGAAGGATCAGGCTCAGCCTGGACTGCCGTCCCAAGGAGCGCGGCCATCCACTCACCTCCCTTCCATGGCTCAGGGATGGGCTGAATCACTGCAAACCCACTGGGTCTGGGATGCCTCCGACAAAGCTGCCTCCTACTCCTTTCTCATCCGACAGTTTCCATGCTAATGCCCTGGGGAAAAGCTGCTTTTCCTTTCTACCACTCTCTAAAAGGAGCATCATTTGGTGTTCCTGCTGTGGCTCAGTGGTAACAAACCTGACTAGTGTCCATGAGGACACAGGTTCAGTCCCTGGCCCTATGCAGTGGATCCAGTCTTGGTGTGAGCAGTGGTGTAGGTTGCAGATGTGGCTCAGATCTGGCATTGCTGTGGCTGTGGCATAGGCTGGCAGCTACAGCTCCAATTCAACCCCTAGTCTGGGAATTTCCATATGCCATGGGTGCATCCCTAAAAAAAGTAAATAAATAAAAGCTTCACTGCAGATCACCCATGATACTCATCGGGCAGAATCAATCTTTCTCCATACTGATTTTCCCTGATCTCTTGGGAGCATTTAAGCAATAATAAATGTAAAGAGTTTTATAAAGCTTCCCATAAGCAGATGCTACGACTACTGTAGATCAACTTTCATCTCTAATTCTCTGCCTCTTTGCGTTTGAGGCCCTGCTGGTCTGGTCCTTGGCCAATCCCCAGTCTTGTCTCTTTACTCTCCTCTGGTTCACCGCGCTCCTGGGAAGATGGCTTCTTCTTTATGACATTCTCATGCTTTCCTTCCTCAGAGCCTTCGCCAGTGCTGTTCTCTCAGCCAGGCGTGCTCTTCTCCGAATTCCTCATGTGGTGGGCTCCTACTCAGGGGGGCTCCCCTTCAGTGACACTTCCAGACCTCTTTTCGGATGACCCAAGCAAAAACTGGCCCCTATTTATTTTTCTCTCACAGAAAATAATATTTTTTCCTTCAGAGCATGTATTATAATTTGTAACTTAGTCATGTTCACACTTATTTGGTTAATTTATGCCTCCTCCATGGGGCCAAGGCCTCCAGGAGTGGGTGCCGCATCTGCGAGGCTCACCCTGCACATCCAGCACCTTACACGATGCCAGGGGCGGTGGTGAGAATGAACACGAGGGGCTCCCACCCTGGAAGTGGCTCCCAGATGCTCTCTTGGTGCCTTAGAGGCTTGATCTCATTTTCTTCCTACAGCAACCAGATCAGATTGAAACAGAGACAAACGTAGACCCACCCAAGGCTACTTATACTAAGGGTCAGAGCTGGAATTTGAACCTCAAGCACTACTGGAATTTGAATCTCAAGCACTATGTACAGGGCATGATTTAGTATACATTTAAACATTTATTTAATTTGATTTTTTTTCTTTTTTTAGGGCCGCACCTGCAGCATATGGAAGTTCTCAGGCTAGGGGTCCAATTGGAGCTGCAGTTGCCGGCCTACGCCACAGCCATAGCCACACCAGATCCAAGCCACATCTTTGACCTATGCCACAACTTGTGGCAACGGTGGATCCTTGATCCACTGAGTGAGGCCAGAGATTGAACCTGCATCCTCATGGATACTAGTGAGGGTCTTAACCCACTGAGCCACAATGGGAACTCCCACATGTACATATTTCTTTTATAGTTTACTACACATGTCTATCCTAGAAACATAATTATGTTAGAAGCTAACCAATAGAGGAGACAGAAGCATATTATAGAATGTCAAACTCAGAAGGTACCAAAGACTTGAGGTGGGTGGGAAGGAGGAAAGAAAGAAGAAAGGAAGGTGTTGCCGTCATGGCTCAGCAGTTAATGAACCTGACCAGGATCAATGAGGATGTGAGTTTGATTGCTGGCTTCGTTCAATGGGTTAAGGATCCGGCATTGCCATGAGCTGTGGTGTAGGTCGCAGATGTGGCTCAGATCCCAGATTGCTGTGGCTGTGGCGGTGGTGTAGGCCGGCCGCTGTAGCTCTGATTCAACCCCTAGCCTGGGAACCTCCATAAACCTCCATATGCTGCAAGTGCAGCCCTAAAAAGCAAAAAAAAAAAAAAAAAGAGAGAGAGAGACAGAAAGAAAGAAGAAAGGAAGGAGGAAGGGAGGGAAGGAAGGAAGAAGTTAGAAGACAACACGGGTGAGAAGATGCAGGGCATGGACACGTCCAGGCACCTCTAGAACACAGCAATGAATGGCCCCAGGCCTTTGGAGAAGCCCCCTTCCTCCTTTGTTCTCAGAAGCTACTTGGAAGGTTGGACTGACTTAGGGCATCCCAGGGAGAAGGGAATCTTGACAAGAAGAGCGACTGTGCCTGCAGGGTCCAGGGCTCATTACACCCTCAGGGCCAGCTGGTTAGGACACAGGTGATCTAGGGACCCTCTCTGCTCCTCCCAGATATCCACATCTTGGCTGATAATGTAAATTCCCTGGAGAGGCAAATCCTCTTATTCATTAATTAGAGATAAAAAGCTTAAAAATGAAAATGCCTCCTTGAAGCCACACATTAGCATGAATACATTTCATCAGAGGCATAATGAAGGCAGTTACACAAATTAAGCTTGTATAGAAGCAACTGACAGCAGAAGTGTCACTGGGGGATGGGGCAAAAACAGGAATGTATTGACAAGCTAAATGGATGAGGGAGAAAGTTCATGTGCAGTATGGATGAGAAAGAAAAGAAAAGACCAGACTCCAAGGTGACAAGTTTCTAAGAGTATGATTTTGTTTGGCTTGATCTAATTAAAATTAGAAACCAACATATTTTTATTGTGCAACTGCAAACAGGTAGTTCTTTGCAATTCACATTCTCACACTATTCAAATAATGCTGTATTTCTCACTTGATTTTTTTTTTTTTTGGAATAAGAACCTGTTTTGCAGAGACTTTCTTTCCCTTTTCTGGATAATCCTCTAAGTTGGGGACTGGTTAGACATGGAAATTACCTGGTATTTCCAGGATGCTTTGACCATGGACCATGGGCAGCAGTCCCCTTTGCTTTCAGGAAGCCTAACAGCATCTTCCTCACTTTCTTTTTTATTCCACTGGAGAGACCAGGGCATAAATCTAGGACAATGTTCTCCCACCTTGTAAGTACATCAGTTCACTCATCTTTGCTCAGCGTATACTGGTGGGAACGGAACGGGTCGCACAAGGCAAAGGTGCGCAGCCCAAATAGGTGCCTGTGAAAACCTCGGAGAATTGAGGATAAGAGCTTACATTCCTTTCACCAAGTATTTTCAGACTCAACGATGTCAATATTTCATGGCAAGGCCTTTGCACTGGCTGTTCTTTCTGCCTGGAATTCGCTTCCCTGCCTCTCAGCTGGAAGTCTCCTTGGAACCTCTCCGATGACCAAGCCAATGGTTCTTCCTCAGAGGATATGCAGTCCAGACCCCAATGACCTCTAACTGCTGGCACTGGGATTTAAGGATATTTCTGACCTGTAAGGTCACTAAAATCCTAGCAGCCGGCAGGATGCTCTCTATACTCCATGCTTTCCTGAGCTTCCTATTCTTTCTTCTCTCTTGCCCATGAAATGCAAGGCCTTTCCTCCAAGCACCTCTTTTCCACCCATATGTTCTGAGGGGCTGGGTCAAGGTCAAGGTCAAGGGAATCGGGTGTGTGAGAATGTGTAAATGATGCTGTATGATAAAATTTGCAAATCTCTTATGTTTCTATCACATTTTCTTCCTAACAATCAGAATCTACATTTATGCTTATTTCTTCCAATCACAATAGGAACACATGCTGCCTAGCTCATAAAGGTGTTTTCCAAGAATGTAGGGATATTTTCTCAAGCTGCGATTCAAACAGACTGCCATTTCTAATAGTCTTTTAACTTTCTGAAGCATGAAAGGTGTATTGGGCAGGGGTCTTCCTTCTACTCCTTAAAGCAATGCAGGAAGGAGACTTATCCAACCCAACATATCAATAGCTGAGGCTGAGAGATCCTGTTCTAAGCTAGTGTCACCCATCTGTTTAAAAAAAAGCAGTCTTTAATAATTAACGTCTCAGTTGTTCATCAGGAAATGGATGATGCTTCTATAGTGATGCAAGAAATCTCTAAATTTATTTTTTCACCTTCCTAAAGATTTTCATATTGCTCTGCTTACACTAGAGAGGTAGTGGCCCCTGTAATTGAGAGCCGTGAGGGTGGACTTTATTCCTAGTCTCATCCACTTCCAAAAAATTATCAGCAATCTTGAATGTATGGGGACAGAATCACTGAAGTGTTACTGTATGGCAAGATCTGCCCTTCTATTAAGCCTCTAGTAACGTCCCACATCAATGTCCTTCCACTCATGATGACCCACTCTGATGGGCGATAAGTCAGCCACTTTGATCTCATGGCAGAAGTAACAACATCCCTAAAGGGAAAACTACTTTGTTACAAGTGCTGGATTTCAAAGACAATAATTAAGCTCTTCTCTATCCTACTACCTCTTTATTACATAAAATTTGAATTAAATCTTTTTTTCTTACATCTTGCTCCTATGTCATATGCCAGAGAGTCACAATTATTTTCTGCTTAAAATACTAAATATGGGTTCCTTCTTTCATGAAGGAAATTAAATAGATGTGGAACATCAGTGGAACTCTGCTAATTTAGAATCATTAAAGAAATTAGAATCCTGTAATATTTGAAGGACACTAAATTTTATCATTTTCAAAAACAAATATCACAAAAAAAGAACAAGTTCAGGTCCTGCCAAATGCACTTTAATGGAAATATAAAAAACCAGTTTAAATTTATATAGGGACTATACCAAAAATTTGAAGTTGAGTACATCAGGCTTATTCTCTTAAGTAGGCTAAATATTTTCCTAAATTTGTCTTCATACTATTAAATTAAGCAATGAAGTTAAGTCTCAGGACCTCCCCATGTCACAATCACTGTGAATTTCTGTTACTCTAAACAGACAAAGTACTTGTGGCCACTGATTTATTTATAATAAATAATGCCAAAAAGAATCAGATTATAACTTAGTACAAAAAATACAAATAATCTGTAAATGGTCAAAATCTGAAGAGACATTTCTCTAATGGCCAATAAGCCCATGAAAAGATACTCAACATCATTTCCCATTAGGGAAATGCAAATCAAAACCACAGTGAGATAGCACTTGATACCCACAAGAGTGGCTAGAACTAAAAAGTCAGATAATAACAAATGTTGGCAAGAAGGCAGATCAATTGGAACCCTCAAACACTGTTGGTGGGGATGTAAAATGATACAGTTACTTTCTAAAAAAATCTAGCAGTTGATTTCAAAGGATAAATAGAGCTACCATTTGACCCAGCATTTCCATTTTTAGGTATATACCTAAAAGAAATAAAAACACATGCCCACATAAAAATGTGTATGGGAGTTCCCGTCGTGGCTTAGCAGTTAACGAATCTGACTAGCATCCATGAGGATGCAGGTTCAATCTCTGGCCTTGCTCAGTGTATTGAGGATCTGATATTGCCATAAGCTGTGGTGTAGGTCACAGATGCGGCTTGTATCTGGCATTGCTGTGGCTGTGGCGTAGGCTGGCAGCTACAGCTCTGAGTTAATCCCTAGCTTTGGAACCTCCATATGCCATGGTGTAGCCCTAAAAAGAAAAGAAAAAAAGAAATGTGTGTGAACACTGACAGCAGCATTAGTTATTATTCATAACAGCCAAAATGTATGGCTATCCACTCATGAATTAACAAGTGAAATGTGGTATGTTGGAATATTGGTGCAATGGAATATTGTTTGGCAGTGCATAGGAAAGAAGTTCAGGTCTATGCTATGGGATGACCCTTCATGCTAAGTGAAGTTAGTCAGATAGTGAGGGATAAAATGAAATTCTTTGCAGAACAGAAACTGACTCACAGACTTTGAGAAACTTACGGTTACCAATGGAGATAGGTTGGAGTGGGAGGAATGGGCTGGGGGTTTGGGATGGAATGATGGGTTGTGATGATGGTTGTACAACAATAAATATAATAAAATTAATGGATTAAAAAAACATTTTGTAAAATGAAAGAAGCCAGAAACAAGACACACGTTGGGAGTTCCCTGGTGGCTTGGTGGGTTGAGTTGGTGTTGTCACTGCTGTGGCTTGGGTGCCTGCTGTGGCATGGGTCCAATTCCTGGCCAGGAAACTTTAGCAAGCCACAAACAGGTGTCCCCTCCACCCCCACAAAAAAAGCTACACCGCATATAATCCTATTTCTATGCAACGCCCAGAATAGCCAGAATAGCTCTGGGTAGAGCCAGAAACAAGTGTCTGCTTAGGGCCAGGGTCAAGGGGAATGGGACTGATGACCAGGAAAGTGGATTTCTTTTTGGGGTGATAAAAATGCTCTAAAATTAATCGTGGTGATGGCTACACAACTCTATGAGAATATTAAACGCCAATGAACTTTATACTTTAAATGAGAGAATGTATAATAAATGAACTACATCTCAATAAACTTGTTTAAAACAAAAAAGAGGCCAGAGTCACCAGTTCCTTACCTTTGGAGGAATTTTTGGAAGATGCGCCGATAGGCATAACCAGCTCTTCTCACACGAATGTTTTCTTTCAGACCCAGGTACTCTACTTGATGCTTTACCCTGTAAAGGAGAGAAGAATGGAGCCAGGGCATTACTGGTTAATCTTTTCACCCTTTCTCCCACACACCATCCTCCTAGCTGCAGGGAAACATTTTCAAGAGACTATAATTTACAGTGTTCAGAGTCTAAGCTGAACCTCCAGTTATATAAAGTAAACTTTAATGTATTTTAGGAGCTCCCTAGTAGCCTAGCAGTTAAGGATTCGGCACTGTCACTGTTGTCCTGGCCCAGGAATTTCTGCATGCGAAGGGTATGGAAAAAAAAAAGAATTATGAAATACAGCAACTACAGAAGAGACTTTACCTTATCTATTTTTTAATTAATTAATTTATTTGCCTTTTTTTTTTTTTTTTTTTAAAGGGTCCCGCCAGAGGATTCTGGATGCTGGTTCAACTAAGTCCACCTTTTTTTTTTTTTGGTCTTTTTAGGGCTATACCTGTGGGTGGCATATGGAGGTTCCCAGGCTAGGGGTTGAATGGGAACTGCAGCTGCTGGACTACACCACAGCCATAGGAACACTGAATCCAAGCTGTGTCTGCAACTTGCACCACAGCTCACGGCAACGCTGGAACCTTAACCCACTGAGGGAGGACAGGGATCAAACCTACAGCCCCATGGATCCTAGTAGATTTCGTTAACCACTGAGCCACAAAGGGAATTCCTGCCTTATCTATTTAAAAAAATTAGAACAAAAAGCTATATAGCTGTCACTCAGATTAGGAACAAAAACATCAGTTTTTTAAAGGTCTGAAGGAAAAACATTAAGCTTTTGGATTAAATGACCCTGGAGCTATTTTCGTTATCAACCTCCAGTTGAAGAGTGATTCTAGACCTAACACTTACACTTTGAGACCTTACACTTTTAGGCTTTCAAATACAAGCGAAGAAAGAGCTTATAAAACTCTAATTGAAAATGCTTAAGTTAAAAAATGTTCTAGGAGCTCCCAGGGGGCTCAGAGGCTTAAGGATCTGGCATGGTCACTGCCGTGGCTTGGGTTCAATCCCTGGCTCTGGAACTTGTATGCTGCAGGTGCAGCCAAAAAAAAAAAAAAAAAAAGGTTGTACGAGTGTATACAAATTCTAGTTTTCATTGGTTTTTATAAAAATAAAGAACTAGCTGTGCATTTTGGAGAATGGATGCAGGGTAGCAGTGGATTGATCTCACACAGGGCACATTTCTATCAGAGAAAACGCCCGGTGCCTACGTGCTGCATGTTGCAGGTTCCGGGTTGGTAGGGCTGGTACATCTGGGGTGGTGCAAGAATCGGGGAAAAACCACTTCTTGCTGAGAAGCCAAATGTCCTGGAAACAAGTGACAGACCCTGGACGCTAGCTTCTGATTGTCTACTCCAAGGAGATAAATAAATAGGGCACTTGCTGCCTATTAATGCAGGATGGTTGAATGTGAATACTTAGAAACATAATATTTGAGAAAAATAAAAAATAAAAAGGAAAATTCCTCTGTCTTCTGAAGACAGGATGTCAGAATCGTCCTGTGGCTGGGAGGTGGCCACACATGATGGGGTCACTGTACTGACGATGGGCTCATGAGGCATGTCCTGTGCTGGAAAGGCAGTTAGCAGCCAGCATCCTCCTCATACCCTCATGCAGATCACCAATAGCTGTCTCTCCAGCACGGCTCTCAGGAAACCCATCATTTGCAGTGAAGCCCGCACCTGCCAATGCCCACTGTGGGGCTCTAGGTGCCACGTGCTAGGGGTGCCAGCAAAGGATGGTGCTACCATGCCTGCTGAAAACCTCACAAACAGCACAGTGGTCAAGAGCCAGGTTCTGGGGCTGGGTTCCTGACATCCCTGGCTCTGCCACTGTGTCACCTCTCCGAGCCTCAGTTTCTACTTCTGCAAAATGTAGACAGTGTCATTAGTTCTTTCTTTAAGCTGGGTAACATTATATGTCAAGCAGTTAGCCAGCTTCTGGGATGAGCACCATGAAGTGGCTATTATTCTAATATAGCCACAGCTACAATAATCAACCAGGATAAGAGCATAGAGAAAAAAATGGATTTCTTGGAGTGAGAGGATTTTTAGCACGGGTAACCATATGCCTGGGCTTGGAAGGATGACTTGAGTTCACCAGGTACAAAGGAGGGAAAGGCAGGGCACAGTGAAAGCCAAGGGACAAAGAGATGGGAAAGGCCAGTAGGATGGGGGCTTGGGGAAGTGGTAAGGGAGGGCGATGGGTAAGTAGCTTTGATTGCCTTGGGAAGGATGAGGACACACAGCTAGAAATGTTTAAAAAGTGCATTTACTTGGAGTTCCCATCATGGCTCAGCAGAAACGAATCTGACTAGTATCCATGAGGACACAGGCTTGATCCCTGGCCTCACCCAGTGGGTTAAAGATCTGGTGTTGGCGTGAGCTGTGGTGTAGGATCTGGTGTTGCTGTGGCTGTGGCATAGGCTAGTGGCTATAGCACTGATTCAACTCCTAGCCTGGGAACCTCCATAGGACGTGGGTGCAGCCCTAAAAAGAAAAGAATAAAAGGTCTTATTTGAACCAGCATCCAGAAATGTCAACCATTTCAGGATACTTAACTTTAAAAATCTTTTTATATAAGGAATTAATATCCATAACCACATTTGATTTGTAACACTGATCTTGTGACCTAAAGGGGTGGAAATCTGATCCAGGAAAATAATTTTCCTTTCTCCCATCCTCCAAATCAGAAACTCACCACCAGCCTTTCTCTACTAAGGAAAATACTCAGGGTTGCCAGTTAGAGATACTTTCTCATTATAAGTACTTTGCATAAATACTGGCTTCTCCCCAAGCTTTTGAGGCAGTGAATGCATCACCCCTTGATTCAAGAAGAAACATTCCTTTCCCATGAATCACATGGAAAACAATATGCCTTGTATTAAAATATTGTTTCATTCATTACAACTTCCATCATTAGGACACAGAAATTTTTGTCAACAGGACCATCAGGTCAACCTGTTCTTTTTGATTAAAATTCCATGATTTTTGCATATTCTTAGAGCGCTGTCACCTCCTCAGTAAACAACAACCAGGCTGGCAATGCCCACTGTCACCCTGGTTGTGTTCTCAACACCCCCTTGGGAGGAGTCCTCTTTCTTCCTTTTTTTTTTTTTTTTGTCTTTTGTCTTTTCAGGGCTGCACCCGTGGCATATGGAGGTTCCCAGGCTAGGGGTCTAATCAGAGCTATAGCTGCTGGCCTACACCACAGCCACAGCAACACCAGATCTGAGCCACATCTTCGACCTACACCACAGCTCAACAGCAACAAGGATCCTTAACCCACTGAGCGAGGCCAGGGATTGAACCTCCAATGTCATGGTTCCTAGTTGGATTTGTTTCTGTTGCGCCATGATGGGAACTCCAGGAGTCCTCTTTCAAGACCATCCTTGGCCATTAACCCAAGAAGGTCAAGACCAGACAACTCCACTAGGGCAGTAATTAAGAATCCAGGGCAGGCAACCTTGCCAAAGCCAAACAAAAACACATTTTCCACAGGAAAAGAAAAATACACCACACCCCATAAACCTGTAGAATGAGTAACCCTGTCACCGAGAACTTCAATTGACCATGGAAACCTGGCCAATGAAGTGCACTGCCCTCTCACAGACCCCGGTGCTGCACACTCACGGATGAAGTGAAACCATCTGTCACACAGTCAACCTGAATGGGGTGGGGGGGTGATAACAGGAAGCCAGCCCACTGGAAACAGAAATCAACACTTGACCACCAAATACCTCAGACATCGTAAAACCAGCTTACACGGATGTATGTTAGGAAGTTCCTCACTGCAATTCAAATAAGGAATGTGATTAAAAAAAAAGGGGGGATGGGGGGGAGTTCCTGTCATGGCTCAGCAGAAATGAATCTGACTAGCATCCATGAAAATGCAGGTTCGATCCCTGGCCTTGCTCAGTGGGTTCAGGATCCAGTGTTGCCATGAGCTGTGGTGTAGGTCACGATAAGGCTCGGACCCTGAGTTGCTGTGGCTGTGGCATGGGCTGGCAGCTGCAGCTCTATTTGACCCTAGCCTGGGAACTTCCATATGCAATGGATGTGGCCCTAAAAAAGGCAGAAAAAAAAGGTGGAAAACACACATTGGAGGAAATTCTGTGAAAATTTACTGAATAAGCGTACCACTGTCTTAATCTCTCCAGTTTCTGATCAACTTGGTTTTCATGAGGAGGTAGCATCAGGGGTGAGGAACTTCCCACCAGTAGCTGTTATGTCTACACTGGAGCGACTTTCCACAGAGCAGTTTGTTTGGGGCTGCGGAGGGCGGGCCAGGGACGTGTCACGCTTTGTGGGTGAGTGAGATGGTTTCATTCACGATTGTAAGGTTTGGTGGGAAGGGCTGGGGAGGGAAGCTGGAGAGAGTTGGATGTATGGGGAAAGGTTAGCTAAATCAGCACCATTTAGCAATACCTCTGCTTCCAAGACTCTCATAATTTATTTCAAGGGTGGCCTCTGATGCCAGCCTTCTCCTCTGTGTCTACACACACAAGCTGTGGAGGTGGCGTGTGAGGGGTGAGTGGAAGAGGGACATAGAGACAGGCTGACAGACACAAGGCGGACAGATTTGGGAGTTCATTCGGTCAGACTCAAGGGGTCCAGTCTGGATGGATCCACTCAGTCTAAAGTCAAAGAAGCTGAGGACTCAGAAGATTGTCTCAATCAAACTAGGGAGCTGTTCTCCAAGTATGAGGCCCAGACCATGATCACTAGCAACACCTGATAACTTCCTGAGATTGTACATTCTCAGGCCCCAGCCCAGGCCCACTGACTCAGAATCTCTGGGGATGGGGCCCAGAAATAAGCCATCTAGAGGATGCTCTGATGCTTGCTCAAGTTTGAGAACGCGTGTAGGAAGGCCAAAAAATCCAGATGATCTCCATCGGCTACCCTCTTGACATCAACAGAGAAAGTGAATGATACCTTTTAGAAAACTAGAGAGCAATTTAAGTACCTCCAGGTGAATGACCAAGAAGGGGAAGGCTGGGATTCCATGTCTAGCTCCTTCAGAGGAAGGGCTGGAGGAACTGACAGTGATGAATCCATAGGAGAAAAGATCCCGGGAAACATGGAGACTACCGTGAAGTAGCAGAAGAGCTATCAGATGGAAACATCCCAAGGATGTTTCTAATGGCTGATTAGCGATGGAGGTAAAACCAATTTAGAGCAGGGCTGGAGAGCCTACAAATGGCAAGAGGCATCCAAAGGTAGACTGATGGCCCAGGAGAAGTAGGTTCCCCATCAGAGCCTGAATGACATCAACTGGTAATAATACTGTAAGAGGTATCTTAGGTGACCTTAAATTGAAAAATTTGAGCAATTCAACAGAAAAGACGCTTTAGGAACATGCATCTTTTGCATGAGATTGATGAGATTATTCAGAATATTGTGGAATGATCAAACGGAAGGCTACCCACCTCCCAGTAGCACCTTAAAGTGAAAAAAACAGAGGCTGCACCACGAAGTACGAAAACACAAAGAGGATTTGCAGACAGGGAATGCTTGAGCTGGGGTGTTTTCCTTACTGTTTATCTTTTCCTTACTGGAAAGGATCAAGCCATGGATGAGAGAGGATCTTGTAGGTAGGATGGGAAATGGACCCATAAACCTCATCCTCCCACTGGGGTTTAACCTTGACTAAGTCACCTGATACTTAGAAGAGTCTATCTACTTTTTTCCAAGAGAGGAAAGGAAAAAAAGAGTGATTCTAGTATGCTCATGTCCATGTCATCTGGTGATGGTGGTGGGGCTCCACTCTGTAGGTCAAGTCACCCACAAGGTCTCTCTCCAGCCCTGCTTCCCATGTTTGCATGGGCAGTATGGATTCCCCTGGCTGGACACAAAAACTGTACTCTCTAGCCATTGTGTGAACATTTTCCTACTCAACAGCCCCAGGGCATCTTGCAGAGGTCATATCCCTAAATGCCAGGTGGAGGAGGACCGGTGACGTGGGATTCCCCAGAAACCAGGGCCTGCTTACGTGCCACAGTTCTCTTTAGCTTATTCACTCCTAGAGAGTCAGGCTGCTCATCGACACAGCCCTCTGCAGATCACAGAACCTATGGCTCCTGTACACACATGAGCCACTCGTAACAAATTGTTTTTAACCAGCTCTTTGGACCCTCACGGAATTTCAATCCCAAGCTAAGCATTCCAGGCCACATCCTGTGGGAGCAGAAAGGAGCTGAGTGCACGAAGCATGTCCACACAGAGCCTCAAACTAATCTGAAAACCATCCTGACTCTGCGGTATTAAGGTTTGCTTTTTTTCCCTATATGCACCCAGACTAGCCAAGATCAACATTAGAAATGGCTAATTCTGAACTGAATGGTACTGCTAGCAGTTTAGGAAAAAACAAGGTGTGGGGGAAATATATATACAGAGAGAGACTTCTTTCTAAAAAAGTTAAGACACAAGACATAAAATACATTTGAAGGCAATTTAAATTGTTCCTGCCTTGGGCATAAAATGGCCCAATTTGAGCAGAGGGAAAAGGAGTTGCGGCTACAGACGCTGGCCTTCACCTCCTGTCTCTGTCTTCACCATACCTGCTTTCCTCCCAGTCTTTGGGCTTCTTGGTTTCATTGGGTTTGATGCAGCGAATATAGTGAGGTGTACATTTCATCAGGGTGCTCACAAGGTCATTGGCTTGTTTCTAGAAAGGAAAAAAAACATCATTTAGAAACACAGAAATTGCTCTAACAGACCAACTTTCAAAGGAGACCTGCGTGCAAATGTACAGCTAGAAATTCATCTTCAAGACAATTTGTTCCAGGCCTCGCCCGAGAACTACGCCATAGCTCACGGCAACGCTGGATCCTTAACCCACTGAGTGAGGCCAGGGATCAAACCCGCAACCTCATGGTTCCTAGTCGGATTCATTTCCACTGCACCACGATGGGAACTCCCAGAGATACTTTTTATATGCTGTCTCATTCACCTTCTTCCTCACCATGTCCTTTTACAAACCTGCTGACTTGGAGCCCATTCAGTGGTGCAGGAAACTTACTCCTTCACAAATTAAAACAGTCCATCTATCTGTTACTATCTGTTGGGTACCCATGATGCAACGGGGTTCATGCACAAAAAGCCACCTAAATAAGTTTGAAATCGCTTGTGACATATTTCAAATCATGAGTATTGCGAATGTTTTTGAGGAAACAGGGGCGGAGCCCACATCCACATTCTCCCCACCACACAGCGGAGCAAGCCCCTGGGAGCCAAGAACAGGGCACACACACAAGCCCTCCTTACAAGCAAAGGAGTGTGAGCAGAGAAAACCTCTAAAGGAAAATAGAGGAGAGGGCTCTCCAAAACCAGAAAACCAGGACACAGTCAGCAGAAGGGATTTGCGGGCCGTAGACAGCCATCTCTCAATTAGGGCTTTTCTGTTTTCATGGTTTTGGGAAATCTGAAACCCTTGAGAAAAACTCTCGGGTATATTCAAAGCAAAGGTTCTCTGTTTAGATGTGCAGAATACAACAGTCTTTGCAATGCCTGGAATTCAGGGCAAAGCTGCAGAGACTGTATGATCAAAGCAAAGCTCTGTGATAAAAATGTAAATTGACTCTTGGTGGATGAGAGATTGTACTTGAGAGCAAATTAAATGATCTGTGCAACACGTAAGATGAAGCTGGGGAGGGATTGTTTATAACAAAGCTTGTTTTTAAAGTCCCCAAACTTTTTTTTTAAATTGTGTTATTTCTCCACTTTATTTTTAGTTTTTTTTGTTTGTTTGTTTGTTTGTTCTTTTTATTATGGCCACACCTGCAGCCATATGGAAGTTCTCTGTTTAGAGGCTGAAATGGAGCTGAAGCTGTTGGCCTACACCACAGCCACAACACCACCTAATCTGAGCTGCATCTGTGACCTATACCACAGCTTGTGGGAATACTGGATCCTTAACCCACTGAGCAAGGCCAGGAATTGAACCCGCATCCCCATGGACACTATGCTGGATTCTTAACCACAACAAGAACTCCAAGAATATGCCTTAACCATCAACATTAGCATGTATTCACCTATGGGTCAACTTTATTTTTATTTTTTGTCTTTTTAGGGCTGTTCCCATGGCATATGGAGGTTCCCAAGCTAGGGGTCAAATCAGAGCTGTAGCCGCTGGCCTATGCCACAGCCATAGTAATGCCAGATCCAAGCCGCGTCTGCAACCTATACCACAGCTTAGGGCAACACCAGATCCTTAACCCACTGAGCGAGGTCAGGGATTGAACCTGCAACCTCATGGGTCCCAGTCGGATTTGTTTCTGCTGCATCACGATGGGAACTCCCGGTCAACTTTATTTTTATTTTATTTATTTTATTTTTATTTTTATTTTTTGTCTTTTTGCCTTTTCTACGGCTGCACCAGCGGCATATGGAGGTTCCCAGGCTAGGGATCTAATCGGAGCTGTTGCTGTAGGCCTACGCCAGAGCCACAGCAATGCGGGATCTGAGCCGCGTCTGTGACCTACACCACAGCTCATGGCAACGCTGGATGGTCAACCCACTGAGCAAGGCCAGGGATTGAACCCGCAACCTCATGGTTCCTAGTTGGATTCGTTAACCACTGCGCCATGATGAGAACTCCATCAACTTTATTTTTAAGGCTTCTTATTTTTTTACTTTTTATGACCGCATCTGCGACATAAGGACGTTCCCAACTAGAAGTTGAATGGGAGCTGCAGCCACCTACCTATGAGACCTACACCCCAGCTCATAGCAATGCTGGATCCTTAACCCACTGAATGAGGCCAGGGACTGAATCCTCCCATCCTCAAGGATACTAGTCGGGTTCATTTCCACTGAGTCACAATGGGAACTCTCCTACGGGTTAACTTTGGATGCCCCTTGAGGTGGCTGGGGAGTAGCAGCTTAGAGTTATCCTGACTCCAGATAAGAAGACCCCATGAATTAGAAGAGAAAATGACCACAGGCACTTTCCCAGCAGAAGCAGAAAATCAAAACATGCAGCCAGACAGGACAGTGAGGAGAGGCTTAGGTGACAGCTCCTTGTTCTACCCCTCACACAGACTGTCAGCAAGCATGAACTGGGGTCCTGGCTCTGCTCTTTGCAAGCCATGTGACAAACCACGAAATTTCCTTGGGCCACAGTTTCCTCATCTCTAAACTAAGTTGGCTGAACTAGAAGACCTTTCCTATCTTACTCTGAAGGTTGGAATAGATGGAATAGATGTTAAATGTCTACCAGTCAAGGAGTTTCCTTGTGGCACAATGGGTTAAAGATCTAGTGTTGTCATTGCAGCAGCTCATGTGGCTGCTGTGGTGTAGGTTCGATCCTTGGCCTGGGAACTTCCACATGCCTCGGGCACTGCTGCGCGAGCGTGAGCATACACACACACACACACACACACACAATGTCTACCAGTCTAATGACTTCCTGTCACTTCTGCTCTGTTAGAGGCCTGGTCTCACTCAGATAAAGCTGCAGCTCAGTCTGCTTTGCCAGCTCTGAGCATCCCACCTCTCTACAGTATCAATCTTCAGCTCTAATTTCAAATCTGGTCCTCCCCCCGCCGCCTTTTGTCTTTTTAGGGCTGCACTCATGGCATATGGAAGTTCCCAGGGTAGGGGTCTAATCAGAGTTGTTGCTGTCGGCCTACACCAGAGCCACAGCAACGCCAGATCCAAGCCGCGTCTGCAACCTACACCTCAGCTCACGGCAACGCCAGATCTTTAACCCACTGAGCGAGGCCAGGGATGAAACCCGTAACATCATGGTTCCTAGTGGGATTCGTTTCCACTCTGTGCCACGATAGGAATTCCAAGAATAGTCTTATTTATAACCAGAGATAGTGGGAGTTCTCACCAAACAAATATTCTATTAATTAAATCCCATAGAACAGTTTTAGAAAATTAGAATACAATGAATTACCTAACACTACAACTACATTGAACACACATTTCATTTTTCTTCCAAGGAACTCAGGATCCCTTTAAATGCTTACACCTCAGGGATATCATTAAGATGATACTTAGAACCAGCCTCACCAGCTCTCCTGCTAGCCCTCCTGCCATAGGAAGCCACCCTCTGAGTTGAGCCCCATGGTTTGTGCCTCGATCCCCACAGCCCCCTCTGCACTGTGCTGCTGCTTCTGTTCCTGGTGACCCCAGCTGGCATGCAGCAGGGGGGCACATGGTCACGAATTGTGCTGCCAGTGCATGCAGACCCTGCAGGGAATCCACCTCAGGAATATCCACAGAGTGAAGGTGATACGCCCCGGACTCCATTGTGGCTAAAGAGAAGTCATAGACACTTTCCAGGCTGATAAGAAAGTGTGTCTCAACCTGCATCCCCCTGGTTAAGAAAGTCACTGAGAAGATGCTAAACAAGAGCAGTGCTGACTGATCTAGAGAGATGGAGGAAGATCTTTGGCTACCGCTGTGGTCTTAATGGAATGGAAAGAAGAAAAGCAAATAACTCCCATGGCCACTTGGACTGTGTTTAATGTGTCTGGCTACTACTTAAGAGATTTCTTCTATTTATTTACATACGTATTTTTTTTTCAAAGCTTGTATATTAATCTTCTAATATTTACTGATTGATTGATTGTCTGTCTTTTCAGGGCTACACCTGCCAAATATGGATGTTTCCAGGCTAGGGGTCAAATTGGAGCTGCAGTTGTCAGCCTACACCACAGCCACAGCAATGCCAGATCCCAGCCATGTCTGCAAACTACACCGAAGCTCAAGGCAATGATGGATCCTTAACCCACCAAGTGGGGCCCAGATTGAACCCACATCCTCATGGATACTAGTTAGGTTTGCTACTGCTGAGCCACAATGGCAACTCCTGTTTTATCAAATATTTAAAGATATGAATGTGTTTGGCAATTCTCTGTAGTGTTATTTTGAAGGTCATTTTTATGTTAAATCAGAGTTAGTTCAGCCTTGACCAATATTTACTTTGAGGATGATGTGTTTTAAATGTTCTTCATTCATTAAACTATTTTTTTTTTTAGTGGGAGGGACACCACACTGTCCCATCCACTGTAGTAAAGGCTGAGACAACAGTGGGGGATATAAGCAAATAGATCACTGTAAGTAGGGGTAGGGAATGTATGTGTACATTTCTATTGATGAGAAGATTATCAGTCGTTATTGATGGAGCCAGTTTCACAGATTGTGGTCAACATTTCCAATGTTGAAGTTTAAAAAACAACCATGTTTTAAATAACCAGTGGACATTTTATATCTTTCTTGGAAGGCATGATGCCTGGTAGAGTGTTCATTATGCAACATTTCTTTCTGTCTTGGAATAGAGAAGTTTAATTATGTATTGATGTATTTTTACAATTAATGTGAAAATAAAACTTTTAACCACACACACACACAAAGTTGATACTTAGCAGCAAAAAGTTGATACACACAAAGTTGATACATAGCGGCAAAATACTGCTGCTATGAAAGCGTAAGAGATTGTGTCACAGCTGTGCATCCCAAAGAGGTATCTCAGGAGACATAAAACTCTGGGAGAATCTCCATCTAACTTGGAGGCAGAGCATCAGACAGACAGAGGCTACACAGTTCTCCAAGGAGGGCCCCACTGGAGGTGAGAATCAGCATAGCTCCGTCTCCCTAAACGACGAGCTGGCTGACTTCATGCCAACCTTCCCGGCTGACAGCAAATCCTGAACATTCTGAGTAGCCCCAGAGTGGCCCTTCTGAGCACTCAACTAAACAGGGCCCTGAAGGAGGGCGAGGGGTCAAGTCTTCCCAAGAGGAGAAAAATGCTCCTACCCCCCTCTTTATTTTTATGGGGAGCAAGTTGGACTGAGAACCCAGACCACTTGAAAGTGAGTCATGGCAACCTTGATGATCTGGGCCCCTTGGATCTGAACGTGACAGTCTTGTGACTAGATTTTCCAGCCCACAGCTCATCCTGATCCAGGCCCTAGAAGTGAAGGCATGAGTCAGAGCACCAGGGAGACATCAGCATAGGGGGCCTGCGTCTCTCCTCTGCCCTCAACACTCCACCCCAGTGAATGCACCCCAGACACCGTCTCAGGGCCACTCCATGTCTCCAGTTCTTTGAACACGATTGTCCCTCATCCCAGAGGACTCTACGCTCTGGCTCAACACTCAGCTCACACCTGACAACTTCCACGAAACCCGAAGCTCCCCGGGACTGGAATCTTCTCACTGCTGTGATTGTTTCCTTTATTTCATGCATTCTTCGCACCCTTGGGGGCTGGGGAGGCAGGTGTTCATTCGTGAATCACTAAGGGAAGAAAATGCTGGCCAAGAGCACAGACAGTAACAACCCTGGTGTCCACGAGGCAGGGGTTACTGAGGTGGGCACCATGAGAAAGATGTGCAGGATTTGGATGCAAAGAGGTGGAGAGGGGGAATGGAGAGTCTGGGGTGAGGGTGTCAGCATAAGCATATCAGGTGTCCTTTGAGAATTAAGCAGAGGCAAAGAGACACAGAGGGACAGATGGAAGAGAAAGGAACAGGAGAGCAGTCATGTCTTGTGTTTATTATGTTTCAGGCAGTGTGCTATGTGCCTGAGATGGATTATGGAATTTAATGACCACAAGTACTCCCCTGAGATAGGTGCTAACATTTCCACCTCACAGATAAAGCCAAAGAGGATCAGAGTGGTTAGGTTCCCTGCTGGCCAGCATGTGGTGAGGGATTTGAACACCAGGGCCCTAATGTTAATCACTTAATGATCTCACTGGTTATAAAGTATTTAACTGGAATGGTTCTTGAAAAAACTGTTTTTCATTGGTATAATTAAAAAAGAAAAGGTGTAGTGCCTGTTTTTCAAAAAAAATCACATGATGCAGGGTGCTTGACAGAACCTCTAAACTCAGAGTATAATTAGAGACCACTGGTTCATCACACAATGCCTCTAATGACCCAAGGCACTCTCCACAAGAGGCTCCCAAGAGAGCCTCTAAGAACTGCTCTGATTTTGGGAGTTCCCGTTGTAGCTCAGCAGTAAAACAAACCCGACTAGGATCCATGAGGATGCAGGTTCAATCCCTGACCTTGCTCAGTGGGTTAAGGATCCTGTGTTGCCGTGAGCTGTGGTATAGGTTGCAGAAGCAGCGTGGATCCTGTATTGCTGTGGCTGTGGCATAGGATATAGCTCCAAATTGATCCCTAGAATGGGAACTTCCGTATGTCATGGAGAAAAGCTTTCCTCTGACTTTGACACACCAGGGGCCAAGATGCCTGTAAGTCACGGAAAGGAGGGCCTGTAAGATCTAGTGAGGAAGATGAGGAAATTCCCCTTTTAAGATCCAGTAGATTTTCAGGTACATAAAGTTCCATAACTGGCAAGTTTTGGGATCTGGTCTGGAAAATCATTATCAAAATCCAAAACATGGCTCTCAATCATAAAATGTCTCTGTTTTTTGTGTTTTTTTGTTTTTTGTCTTTTTAGGGCCACACCCACGGCATATGGAGGTTCCCAGACTAGGGGTCTAATTGGAGCCATAGCTGCCAACCTACACCACAGCCGCAGCAATGCCAGATCTGGTCTGTGTCTGCGACCTACACCACAGCTGATGGCAACGCTGGATCCTTAACCCATTGAGCAAGGCCAAGGATCGAACCCGCAACCTCATGGTTCCTAGTTGGATTCGTTCACCACTGAGCCACAAAGACGGGAACTCCTCTGATAGTTTAATGTGAATTCTCTGCGATTCAGTGTGAAGCCATTTCCTCTCAGAAAGGAGCTGATTATCATCTACTGACTCTTTTTTTTTTTTTTTTTTTTTGTCTTTTGTCTTTTGTCGTTGTTGTTGCTATTTCTAGGGCCGCTCCGGCGGCATATGGAGGTTCCCAGGCTAGGGGTCCAATCGGAGCTGTAGCCACCGGCCTACGCCAGAGCCACAGCAATGCAGGATCCGAGCCGCGTCTGCAACCTACACCACAGCTCACGGCAACGCCGGATCTTTAACCCACTGAGCAAGGGCAGGGACCGAACCCGCAACCTCATGGTTCCTAGTCGGATTCGTTAACCACTGCGCCACGACGGGAACTCCCATCTACTGACTCTTGAGCTACCAGGTACTCAATATCCATTTGGGGTTTCAGTACAGCCAAGTCAAATTCAGCTTACGTCCCATAACCCTTTCTCAAGCAGCGAAGTTACTTCTGGCGACCTTCTGTAACCAGCTCCTTACACATCAGTGACCCTCATTCCCACCCAGGGGTAGAGTTCCTGACTTCTAGAAAACCCTACCTCTTGTAGGAATCTATAAAATATTCCCAACAGAACAAACCTTTATTTTGCTTCCGGCAGTCGTTGGGCGCCCTTTCTTGTCTGCTTGCAGGTTTTCCGGAAATAAAGACTTTATAAAAGGTCTGGAAAGGGAGAAAGGGAACAGATTAGCAATCAGTTAAGTACCTTGGGGTTGGAAAGCCTGTTTCCATGGAGAATGGAGAGGAGAGCTGTCCAGAAGCACAGAACCTTGGCTACAGAATGGCCATCTGACTCAAAGCACAGGCCAACAAGTCATGGCTCAGGAAAAAAAAGCAATGGACAAGAGAAACAGAGAGGAACCATTCTAAGACAGCAGCATCTTGGAGTCTGAGCCAAAAAAAAAAAAAAAAAAAAAATGTAGAACTCTGCCTTTTGAGTGTCCCACTCCCTGGAACTGAGATGCACCTTGGCAATAAGCCACAACGGAGGGAGGGGTTGGTAGGGGTTTTCTGAGTTAAATAAGAGAGACCAGAAGAGTTCCTGTTGTGGCACAGCAGAAACGAATCGGACTAGTATTCATGAGGATGTGGGTTCAATCCCTGGCCTCGCTCAAGGGGTTAAGGATATGGCGCTGCTGTGGCTGTGACGTAGGTCTGCAGTAGCATCTCTGATTCCACCCCTAGCCTGGGAACTTCTATATGCTGTGGGCGTGACCCTAAAAAGCCAAAAAAAAAAAAAAAAAAAAAAAAAAAAAGAGAGAGAGAGAGAGAGAGAGACCAGAGCTCAGGGATCTCAGAATTGTCCAGATCCAATGCAGATGCTGCTTTGCTCTAAGGCAGGGTTTCTCAACCAAGGTGGTGCCATCAGTATTTGGGATTGGATAATACTGTGCTGGGGCCAGGAGATGGGGGTTTATACTACACACTATAGGGTATTTCACAGCATTAGAGGCCTTTGACCCCTAGATGCCAATAGGGGTCAAACTGCTTTTGAGTGTGAGCAATTTTAAGTGGAGCTAATCCACGAATGCTTCGTCTGTTTAATATGTTTTCGTTAACAGTTCAAAGTGAGCTGCCTTCTGTTGACAGGCCTGCCTTGATGGACACAGGGCAGGGACAATGTCTCAGTCACCTTAGTGCCCCTGGTGTCTGGAATAGAGGTTAGTACATAATAGGTACTCGATAAATATTTGCTGATTGACTGGCAGAATGAAAAATGTGCTCATGTAAATTAGCCATCTGCCACTCAAACCAAATTCCTCCCAAATGGTTACTGAGCATCACGAATTTTCTAGGAACTTTCCCTAGCAATCTCCTATCAACCTGAACAGACACAATTATAGATTTTTACAGCAAATGCGTTTACTAAACAACCGGCCATGTTTCTGTGATAGTTTTACATGGAAGCATCAATAGCTCTTGAACTTGGCGGTAATTTTAATAATATATTTTTTAAAAGTTGGCACCTGAGTGTCATAAACCCCACAAGTTGGGACTTGTGGCTTACCTGAGCTTTTAAGAGAAGCGCAAACAAATTTTATGCTTTGAATAAAATTCAGAATCTCTGAAGTGAGTGGTGTGAGTGCCAAGGAAGTACAGGCAGGGGGTGGGAGGTGGGGGGAGAGGCCCAGGGAGCAGAGGGAGGCTGGCCGGAGGGGGAGAGCGTTACATGGAGCAGGGCTGAAAAGGAAACTCAGTTTTGCTTTCATTGAAGTCAGGCCCTCTCTAATAAATTACCAGGCTCGAAGTTGTTGATGAAAGCAGTTAACCCAGATGCTATGACAGTTGAAGTAACAGAAACTAAAAGGCAGCTATTACTTGGAGGCGGCGCTAAGAACTTGTGAAATCTGGAAGCTTGTGCAGTGTTGTACTTGGCTGGCATGGATGGGCTTGATCGTGTAAGTGACATCTCATATTCATTATCCAGGACTGTGGGGACCTTTGCAAAGAAGAGGAAAGGACAAGGCAGAGCTGGTCCCAAGAGCTCCAGCGGTTTACATGGGGGAAGCCCCCCACTGCCTCTACGTCTACAGCTTAGTCAGGGTCTTGGGAGTTAAAATGGATCTCTGAGTGCCCCTCCCTGAGTTCTTGAACCATTTCCCCAGCTTTAGCAACTCAGGTTAACTTGGGTGGAGCTAATCCATTAGCAGTTTTTTTTTTTTTTTTTTGTCTTTTTTGCCATTTCTTCGGCTGCTCCCTTGGCATATGGAGGTTCCCAGGCTAGGGATCTAATTGGAGCTGTAGCCACCAGCCTATGCCAGAGCCACAGCAATGCGGGATCTGAGCCACATCTGTGACCTACACCACAGTTCATGGCAACACCGGATCCTTAACCCACTGAGCAAGGCCAGGGATCGAACCTGCAACCTCATGGTTCCTAGTCGGATTCGTTAACCACTGTGCCACCATGGAACTCCTTTTTTTTTGCCATTAGCATTTTAAAAACTGAGTAACCATGGAGAATACTTGGGGTGATGTTCCATGGGCAATGTGTCCCAGAACCAGACTGTCCCACTCTTAGATGGTCAGACATGGCCACCCCAACCTAACCCCGGCATGGTCTCTCCTCTCTGATGATAGTAAGGAAAGTTATGAAGCTGGGGGCCCTGAAGGGCATGCAGATAGCATTTCGAATGTGGGGTGGGAAGTGTTAAGGGTACAAGGGAGAGACAAAAATTGTTAGGGAAAAAGCTATTTTGAGAAGCCAAATTGTCTGTTGATAACCCAGACCCAACAGCACAAGGAAATAAAATGCTGACCATTCAAGTGTCACAGTTTTTTTTTTTGGTTTGTTTTTTGTTTTTTGTCTTTTCTAGGGCCGCACCCAAGGCGTATGGAGGTTCCCAGGCTAGATGTCTCATTGGAGCTGTAGCCGACGGCCTACACCACAGCCACAGCAACTCGGGATCCAAGCAGTGTCTGCAACCAACACCACAGCTCATGGCAACACCGGATCCTTAACCCGCTGAGCGAGGCCAGGGATTGAACCTGCAACCTCATGGTTCCTAGTCAGATTCTTTAACCACTTAGCCATGACAGGAACTCCACAAGTTTGTTTTAATATTGAAATCTGATTAAACCTATATCCTACGTCAGATAAAGCAAATATACTTACAGCTCACTGCTCTGCATAAGCTCGATCAGATCCATGAAAAGCACATCACGGTTCCGTTCACAAAAGCCATCCATGTCATAGGACACCTGGCCAAGAACAGAAAGAAGCTGAGCTTTATCATTTAAGTATTTTACAGAACAAAAAACCCAGGTTGGCATGGCTATCCTTAAGAGAATGTATATATTTCCAGACGGAACAACTGGGCTTTTATCCTGCCCTGTTACATTAAGGCTGTGCCCGTTTTATGTCACTTTTTAAATGACTGGTATCTAGCTGCTTACATGACCCAAGTGGCATATAACCAGGACCCCAGCTCTCATGATTACATGTTCCTTCAATGGATCTATGGGATGTGCAACCAATAAACTTAATTTATTGCCTAAATTTTAGTTAAGGTAGAATAAAATAAAACTCTTCATGCTCATTAACCCATTGCAATGGGCCATGTCATCTGAGGCTCTTGATTTTCCCCAGAAACAGTGTCAGAGTTGGATCAATTCAGTCAAAGCCTTATTCTCAACGACCCTTCCTGGTTAACACAAGATTAGCTGAGATGAAGGGTAAGACCAATGCATTTCCACAGTACTTGGAAGTCCCCAAATATCATGACCTGACCCACACCCACACAAAGCTTGGCATCCAGTAGCACCCAGTACTCATGAATTTTATGAGGACAAACACTAAAATGAGCCTTGGGTCCTTATTTACACTTCCAGGAAGGACAGACAAGTAAAAAACGCAGGCTTGTGTTTGCACAAGAGGCAAGACAAAACCCCAGTCCTTCAGTAGTTAATATATGCTGATTCATGCTTCAATTATATTTATGATTCATTCGTATGTTCTATTAAAGGGTGATTCATGCTAAAAAAATACACAGTGCTGTATACTTTCTTTTGTTTGTCTCTCCAAATACTTCATAGGTTGTTGAATGAATGAATGATGGATGAATAAAACATGGTAAAGCAGATAAAACTATGGACATTGTTTTCAGTTGCCTCATGAGAAAACAGATTACAGACCCAAAGGCTTGATATAAGTAGACATTGGAAAGGATAACTTCCCCTTCCTGTTGAACCTCTGCTCCTTGGTCATACCTTCCCAGCATAATGGTGAATAATGAAGCCTTGGTTCCAGCTGTTGAAATGCTCATGGTTCCCAATCTGCATCTGAAGTTTCTGGAGCAGCGTCTGATCCGCCCCTTCACCCACTGCATGCATCGTGGCGCAGACATCATCCAGGATGCTCATTATCCCAGGAGGGTTCTGATGGGACCAAGAAAGCCAAGCCCCAAGTCAGTGACTATTCTAAAATACACAGTGTTTATCAGATCTTTCCTTAAGCAAGGAAACAGCTTCCTAGCCTTACGATACCATCTCGAAAGTCAGTCTTTCCCTTTGAGGAAGAATGCGATTCATAATCCCAAATGGGAGTCACCCCTAGATCCAACGATGGAGCAAAGTTTATTTTCAAAAAAAAAAATTTAACTCCCTAAAGTTCTATTCAAAGTCATACACAGATCATTATCTGCTCATGCCTATTTATACTAAGCTGATTTAAAAAACCCTAAAGAAAAAGAAAAACATTTCCCTTTGACCCTATTTCTTTTCTTTTTTCTTTCTTTTTTTTTTTTTTTTGGTCTTTTTAGGACTGCACCTGCAGCATATGGAGGTTCCCAGGCTAGGGATTGAATTGGAGCTGTAGCCTCTGGCCTATAACACAGCCACAGCAAAGCCAGATCCCAGCCACATCTTCAAACTACATCACAGCTCATGGCAACGTGGGATCCTTAACCCATGGAGTGAGGACAGGGATCGAACCTACATCCTCGTGGATGCTAGTCAGATTCGCTTCTGCTGAGCCACGACAGGAACTCCCCTTTAAGACCCTATTTCTTAATGTTCTCTTTCAGCCTGTTATCCATATAGACATAGTTAATACAGTTACATAATGGACACATTCTATCACATATTACTCTTTTCTGCATAGCACTATTTTTATAAATAATTCTATTTTTACATAGTCTTTATACTTATTTCTTATTTCTCTTGGGCCATGTCCATGGCGTGCAGAGTGCCCAGGCCAGGAATCAAACCAAACCCAAGCCACAGCAATGACAATGCCAAGTCCTTAACTGCTAGGCCACCAGGGAACTCCTATACTTATTTTTATTTTAATGGCTATATTTCCCCATTCTCATATGCTACAGTTTATTTAAGGACTGACTTCTCTTTGGCTGTTTCTATAGTTTCCATTTTGGGAAGAAAACAGAACAAAATAGTACTGTACAAATGTCTGTCTGCATCCTTTTATTTTCTTTTGAGTAACTTCTAGAGCTAAAGTCCTATAAGTTGTATAAATGGTCTAGAAGGCAGGGCCAATTTTATATCTCTTCACATACTATGCCGTCAACATAAGTGATTGTTGTCTTCTCTTAAGATTCAGTGACAATCTCCATTTGTAAATTGACAATGTACTCCTATATTCATATGTATATGAACTATAAGAATAAAACTCCCGGGGAATTCCCTGGTGGTCTAGTAGTTAGGATTCAGCACATTCACTGCTGCAGCCCGGGTTTGATTTCTGGTCTGGGAACTAAAATCCCCCATCAAGCTGCTGCACACTGTGTTAAAATTAAAAAAAAAAAAAAAAAAAAAAAAAAAAAAAGACTAAAACACTATTTTCACACACCTATTTGCAAAATTAATGTAATTGCCAAACCTCTCTGCAAATCAGAGCTGTTACTTCGCCTATTCTAATACAATGGCCGAGAGAACAAAAACACTTAATGTCAACCTGTAAGTAGTGAAGCGACACACCAGTCTAGACCCATACTTACAACTTTGTTTTCGATGAGATCACAAACAATTTTGTTATTAAAGTAGTCAATGGGTGTCCATCTAATGCCCTCTTGAACGTATTCTTCCTGCAGGACAGAAAGTGGTAATTCACATTATCACCCAGTCAAGAAGACCAGCTGGAGTTCTGCACAGATGGACAGCACAGACACATGAATCATCAGGAAAGAAAACCCTGGATGCCCTTCACTAAAAACTTTCAACTTTAATGTTTCTCTAAGAGGAAGAGGGAAGGAACGTTTCATTTGCTTGGTACTTTTGGGTTTGTCTGTTTGTCTTTTTAGGGCCACACCCAAGGCATAGGGAGGTTCCCAGGCTAGGGGTCAAATCAGAGCTGTAGCTGAGCCTACACCACAGCCATAGCAACAACAGATCCAAGCTGCATCTGCAACCTATACCAGTAGCAGCTCTTGGCAACGCCAGATTCTTAACCCACTGAGAGAGGCCAGGGATCGAACCCTCAACCTCATGGTTCTTAATTGTATTTGTTTCCACTGAGCTACAACGGGACCTCCCAGTTGTCCTAATCTTACCCTTCAGTAATAGTCAAGGGTAAGACTGGGCCTGTTACTCAAGCTGTAAAGGTAGGAATGACCCTTGACCCCTCTTCCCTTCTTAGCATATTGCTAATTATACTGAGCATGCCATGCTGAGTCACTCTCTGAAATACGTTCTGAATCTGACTACCTCTCACCTTGTCACCACCTCTCCTGCTGCCATCACATCTCACCAATTCTTGCCCAGTCTCCTGTGGTAGTCTCCACACTGGTTTAGAAACTTCCACTCCCGTCTGCCCTCTCCTGCCTCACCTAATCACCAATAGAGCCAGAGCAACCTCATCAAAAACAAGCACAAATCAGAAGGCGTCATTCTCTGCTCAAAATTCTTCAATGGTTTCTTGTCAAACTAACCATGAAATCTGCAGTCTTCGCCATGCCCTACAAAGTCCTTCTCTATCTGGCCTCTGCCTACCTCTGTCTCAGCTCCTCCTCTGTCCTCTCTTGTGGTTTCACACTAGCTGCTGTGAGGTGGTGGAAAGCCAGATTATTCCAGGGCAGAGGTTTCTGTGAAAACCACTGGCCACTGGAGTTCCCAAGCAGAGGCACGGATGCTGCCATGAATAAACATTTCCCAAACAGCCTTTGATATGCGTCCCCCATGATCTTGTGTCCACCGAAACCCTCAAACTGTGAGGTTTAGAAAGAAGATCTCTGTAGATATGATTAGCTAAGAATCTCACAAAAGAAACTATGGTGGATTTAGGGTGACCCCCAGATCCAAGGACCAGTGCTGTTAAAAGACAAAGGACAGGCGTTACCGTTGTGGCTCAGTGGTTAATGAACCCGACTAGCATCCATGAGGATGCAGGTTTGATCCCTGGCCTTGCTCAGTCGGTTAAGGATCTGGTGTTGCTGTGGCTGTGGCGTAAGCCAGCAGCTGTAGCTCCAATTAGACCCCTAGCTTGGACACAGAAAAAGGTCATGTGAAGAGAGAGGCAGAGATCAGTTATGCTACCACAAGACAAGGAATGGTGGGAGCCCCCAGAAGCCAGAAGAGATTTTCCCCTAGAGCCTTTTTTTTTTTTTCCTTTTTATGGCCACACCTGCGGCATATACAAGTTCCAGGATTAGGGGTTGAATCAGAGCTGCAGCTGCCGGCCTATGCCACAGCCACAGCAACACCAGATCTGAGCGGCATCTGCAACCTATACCATAGCTCTCGGCAATGCCAGATTCTTAACCCACTGAGAGAGGCCAGGGATCGAACCTGCAACCTCACCAACACCACGTTGGGTTCTTAACCCGCTGAACCCCCTCAGGTACTCTGATCCTACTGACATTTTGATTTTGGAGTCTGATCTCCTAAACTGTGAGGGAAAAACTTTTCTATTGTTTTAGGCTGCCCAGTTTGCAGTACCTTATTACAGCGACCCAAGAAATCAAACAACCAGTAGGTAACAGGATAAAAGGGAACTGGCAATGGCCTTGCAGAAGATAACACAAGCAAGATATGTAACCTCAAGTCAGAACTGAAATACCAGCTTTGTTAAAGACATATTTATTTTTATGTTAGAGCAAATCTGAGAAAGCCAAAATTTCCCTTGGAACACAGTATATGCCATAAACAACTGGGGTTGGAATAGGTTTCCATTTCCATTTGGTCAATGAGTCAGAGAGTAGTAAAAACAGCCAGTCATAAGCCCAACTTCACAGCATCATTTCTTAAAGAAGAAAGAGAATGTAGCAGATGGTGTTTATACTTCAGACTAAAATGTCCCAGTGGCGTATGGTTTTCCTGCCTGACTCTAAGTACATTTCCTAATATAAGACTGAAATCTGAATCTATCACCAAAGGAGAGAAAGTTATATACCCTTTAAAACAAAAGAGCCTCCCTCAGTGGGTTAAGGATCTGGCATTGCCATGAGCTGCGGTGTAGGTCAGAGATGTGGCTCAGATCTGGCGTTGCTGTGGCTGTGGTGTAGGTCAGCAGCTACAGCTCCAATTCAACCCCTAGCCTGGGAACCTCCATATGCTGTGGGTGTGGCCCTAAAAAGACAAAAAATAAAAATAAATAAAAATAAAACAAATTAGGAACAGAATGAGATGAACAAAGATGGACTGCTTACCTGCTCTGCCTTTAATGTGAGTTCAATAAAAATCTGCTGTAATTTTTCATTAACAAAATTGATACAAAACTGTTCAAAACCATTTTTCTGAAAAAAAGAGAGAGAGAGAAAGGAAAGTTACTTTCATGTAATTGTTTCTGCAAAATCATTTTAAAGTCACTTCTGGAGCGACTTAGTGAAGAAGCTTAACAGAAATGTTGGCAGAATGAGGAGAAAGCAGCATAGTTTATATTTAGGAGAAACTAATTTGGTAAAGGTACAGGAAGATCTCAAAAAGGCAAAAACGAGCCACAATAGTTTTTTTCCATTGCCTAGAATGATTTCTTTCAAGCAAGATAACAGGCATCACCTGCTCTAGTCTCCAACTACTCCAACTGGTCTTACCTGAAATATTTCAAAGCCATAGATGTCCAGCACGCCAATGTTGTATTCCTCATGGTCCTTCTCCATCGCTTTGTTGATGGACTAGGAAAAAGTCACCAGGAGAGTAATTAACCCCTTTTACATTCATATTAAAAATAGTCATGTCAGGGGGAAAACGAAGCAAATACCACTCACTGCCTATTGGAAACAAGAGGACATGCAGGTGAACTGCAGTGAAAAAGGTCTCATTGAATCAAGTACTCTGGGAAAGCACCGGAATCTAAAAAAAAGCTGGTATGGTAGACAAATAAAAAAGTTTGCTTAGGAGTTCCCATCGTGGCTCAGTGGTTTACAAATCCGACTAGGAACCATGAGGTTGCAGGTTTGATCCCTGGCCTCACTCAGTGGGTTAATGATCCAGCGTTGCTGTGAGCTGTGGTGTAGGTCGAAGATGTGGCTCAGATCTGGTGTTGCTGTGGCTGTGGTGTAGGCCGGCAGCTGTAGCTCTGATTAGACCCCTAGCCTGGGAACCTCCATATGCCGCGGGTGCAGCCCTAAAAAGACAAAGATTTAAAAAAAAAAAAAAAAAGTTGCCTTAATGATAAAAACAATTTCTGGCAGAGCTAGTTTTTCTCAAGAAGTCTTGAGAATTAGAAGAAAGTATCATCTGGGGTGACTGAAGTAAAACCTATTTCATGAAAAGAACCAATATTATAAGATTTGTAAATCTTATTTCTATTGACTCCATTCAGTATAGGCATACTTTGGAGACACTACAGATTCAGTTTCAGACCTCACAATAAAACAAATATCACCAAAAAAGTGAGTCATACAATTTTTTTGGGGGGGGGTTTCCCAATGCATATAAAGGTTATGTTTCCGCTATACTGTAGTTTATGAACCATGTAATAGCATTACATCTAAAAAAAAGTACTTTCCTTAATTAAAAATCACTTTATTGCTAAAAAATGCAAACCATCATCTGAACCTTCAACAAGCCGTAATCTTTTTGCAACAGTAACACCAAAGACCATTGATCAGAGATCACCATAACAAATATTATAATAATGAAAAGGTTTGAAATATTGTGAGAATCAGCAAAATGTGACAGAGACATGAAGTGAGAGAATGCTGTTGGAAAAATGGCTCTGACAGACTTGCTCCATAGAGAGTTGCCATAAATCTTTAATTTGTAAAAAACACAGTATCTGCAAGGCATAATAAAATGGGGTATGTCTGCAGTCAATTAACGATCACCTCCCATAATCTGCCAGAGATGTCAAGAAGACAGTCTCTGTTCTCAGGTGTTTATATAGAGAGGGTGAGGCAGCTATAAATAGTAATAGCGGAAATCCATCTTAAAACAATGAAAATAAAAGCAGCTTACATGTATTTAACATGCACCAGAGCCAGGCTTTGCTAAGTGCTTCCCAAATGTTATTTCATTTAATTCTCACTGCAATTCCTCCTAATGACAGTGGTAACATTATAAAGCATGAGATCTCACTGGGCAAGAGGAAGGGTCTGGAATTAAGTTTAAGCAGTATGATGACTCTATCTGTGTCCTTGACCACTGTGAGGAGAAACGTGTAACCAACAGAACAGACAATGATAGAGGGGTTGGTGTAGGTTAGAAGGGGGTTGGTGAGGGCTGCAGGGGAGGTAGAAATGTAGCAGAAAAATTCCTGGGGGTGGGGGATATCTGGATCAATTCTGAAGTACTGCAGGTGTTTTCCGGGCAAAGAAAATGATACTCATCTTTTTATGAGCCAGTGGGTGACCATATACAGCACTTAGCCCAGTGCCTGGCACACAGTCAGGGCTTGGTAAATGTCAGCTTCAGTTAGCGTCATTTATATGAGGCATCCATCCCATTATACCACACATGAAATAAGATGGAAAGGCTGGTACTGGAAGATCCACTGAATAAGACAAGAGATGTGGGTTCTAACCCTGGTTCAGCACCGCCCTCTTGCTGAATGGTCTTGGGTGAAACTGCCAATACTCAGGGCTAAGATTCCCTTGTCAGTAAAATGAGGGGTCTGGACAAGTTAAAAGCATGACTAATGTTTTGTATGACCCTGACCTTCCCAAGCAATCTTACTCTTAAAATAACCAGAGGAAGTACACAGAATAATTACCCTCTCCTGCCCTGACTTACTCACACACCCAACCATACTTGAAGCCTTATAGATGTCATTGCTTGGACTCCAACACAGATTTTTTGGACCTAATGGCCAGGCTGTTGTCGCTTTGATTAGGGTCGCCCTAGGGTTCCTTTTGGCTTGAATACACGAAAGGCAGAAGAGAAATAGCTGGAACATTGCCAAATTACCTGGGTTTAATTCCTACATTTAGCACTTAAGAGTGGTGTGACCTTGGGCGAGTTCCTGAACCTCTTTGTGCCTCAGTTAACTTATCTATAAAATACAGATGATATTACCTAAGTCACGGGGTTCTTGTAAGAATTAAGTGAGTTATTATTTAATACGTAGAATGGTATCTGGCACATAGTAAATGCTATAGAAGTGCTTGTAATTATCGTTCTACATTTAGAGGTTACTGTGATTAACATAGATTGTCAATGGCAGTTCTATACTGCTGACAGACTAGTATTTTATATCCATATAAATTATTATATATTATATATATCTACATGGTTATGCCATAATTTTAAGTCTTTGGTAGTTTTAAAAATATACACTAGGATAGACTTGTGGTTGCCAAGGGGGAGGGGGGAGGGAATGAGATAGACTGGGAGTTTGGGGTTAGTAGATAGAAACGATTACTTTATTTATTTATTTATTTATTTATTTTGCCTTTTTAGGGCTGTACCTGCTGCATATGGAGGTTCCCAGGCTAGGGGTTGAACTGGAGCTGTAGCCACTGGCCTATACCACAGCCACAGCAACACAGGATCCAAGCCACTTCTGCGACTTACACCACACAGCTCATGGCAATGCTGGATCCTTAACCCACTGAGTGAGGCAAGGGATCCAACCTGTATCTTCATGGATGCTAGTGAGATCTGTTACCACTGAGCCACTAAGGGAACTACAAACTATTACATTTAGAATGGATAAACAACAAGGTCCTGCTGTATAGCATAGGGAACTGTGTCTAATCTCTTGGGATGGAAAATGATGGGGATGCTATGAGGAAAAGAATGTGTATATATAAACGACTTGATCACTTTGCTGTACAGCAGAAAATGGCATGACAGTGTAAATCAACTATACTTTCACACAAAAAATTTGTAAATGGGAAAAAATAAAAATATGTCCAAACAGTCTTTGATACTCTTCATCCCAAACAGTGGAACCTAATTCTCCTCCCCTGAACTGTGAGCTGTACTTAGTGACCTGCTTCTAATGAACAGAAGATGGCAGAGTGGCAATACATGAGCCCAAGATTAGGACATTAAAAGCACTGTGGCTTGTTCCCTGCTCTCTCTTAGGTCACTCGCATTGCCATGTTGTGAGAAAAGGCAAGCGGCCCAAAAGGCCCTTGTAGCAAGATACTGAGACATTCTGTCAGCAGCCATGTGAGTGTGCCATCTTGGAACCAGGTTCTCCAACCCTAGTCAAGCCATGTAGTTCCAATCAGCATCTTGACTGAGAACCACCAAATGAAGTCACTTCCAAATACCTGACCCACAGAAACTGGGAAAGAAGAAATGCTTATTGTTTTAAGCCACTAAATTCTGGGTTAATTTGTAGCATTAGCAACAGATGACAAGTACAAGATTTTAAAACTTTAGGATCTTAAGTCAAGTAAGATTTGTCACCATGGGTCTCCTCTTTTTCCAGTCTATAGTCCTGGCTTTACTAAATATTTTGTCCACAAGAAGCTGTTACCATATTAATAGTCTTGCTGGACAATTCTTGAAGTAAAAGTGGAACTCAGCAATCCCAGGGTGATGATAAAAAGTGGAGGAGTAAAGGAATGGCTATAAGGAATGAGCCAAAACACAAAAACAAAGCTCTTAGAAATTTGACGCATTACAGATGCTAAAACACGAAGCATCAGCAATGTCGACACGGGTTTACTTACATCTACCAAGAAGTCAAAGACCCGGGCATGCAGGGCCTTGGCAAGCGCGTCCCTGGTGTAACAGGCCTGTTCCACATTGAGGGTCACGTGGATGGACTCGGACTTGCCTCCCCACTTGCTGTCCATCTGTCGGCTCGTTAGCTTCTCTTTTAGCCGGTCCTGGTTGATCCCCAGCAGATATGCAGGAAAAGCCAAAACTATACAAAGCAAAATAAGACATGACTGTCTTACAGAATTTTAATAATTCATCTCACAAATACGTGGAGGGACTTGTGTATGTGTGTGTGTTAGTGTGAGCATGTGCACTCAAGACACCATCACCAGCCCTCAAAAACTTTGGCTTTGATGAGGGCTGCTTATCAGCAATCCCACACACATCCATCCACTTTGTTTTCCCCAATTGTTCTATTACATGAGTCAATTCCTATGACGCCTGTGACTTCCAATGATACAAATCCGAGAAGGGTGGCAAGCCAAACCCCCCTACTGAGATCATAGCCAAGTGCCTAAAAGGGACATCTTTCCAAGTTTGCAGCAAGACAGCCCGGAAGGAACTCAATCAAGAAACACTTCTTTGGCTCTAAATATTGTTTTCTTCCTTCTTGGTACAGGGGTTTCATAGCATCATCATTCCCAAACAGCATGACGCACCTGATACCATCACACTCATAACGCTCACCGGTTATATAGTTATTGAGCGCCTGCCATGTGTAGGGTTCCTAATGAGAAAGGACAGGAAATAACATATTAAAGAAATCGTGAACACCATCTAGATGAGGCAGGGGTAGTTTAGCAAATAAAGAAGCCTACAGAAAGCTAAGTCTGTGACAAAGACTGACAATCAAGTCCTAGAGGAATTTAGAACAGGAAGATAATACTCTTTGCTTGGGCTGGCCAAGGAAGATGTGAGATTTGGGGTGGGGAGTTTGAGATTCTGCTGTACAGCACTGGGAACTATATCTAGTCACATCATAGCTTACTATGATGGAGCGTGATGGAGGATAATGTGAGAAAAAGAAGGTATATATGTGTGTTACTGGGTCACTTTGCTGTACAGTAGAAAACTGACAGAACACTGTAAACCAGCTGTAAAGGAAAAATCAAAAATCATTAAACATAAAAAAATAAACCAAACCAAACAAACAAAAAAAAAAACCCAAACCAAACCAAGACAAAAAGGGATGAGCAGGATTTGTACAGATGCAGAGAAGGAAGAAGAGGAAGTGGGGAGTGCAGAGTACAAAGGCAAGGAGAGAGGAACGTGGGTGACATGGAGGAGGTACAGCGACTAGACCAGCAATGGCTGGAGATGGAAGGCAAGGGAGGTGATTGAAAGGTCAGGATGAATTCTGATGGTGTGGCGGCCTTGTATGGCAGGGGATGTTTAGCCTGGAGTCAAAGGGGGCTTCTAGAGAAGGATACAAGCTGATTTCCCCAGGGTGGTGCACAGAGGGATGGAGGAGGTTGGTGGTATTCATATCTCAGCATACCCACTGCATCCTAACGACACATCATTGGCATAATTTGTGGTCTCTGGATAGAAAAGCTGAGGTTCCCATGGCTCAGCAACTTGTTTCAGGCCAAGAAACTCACCAAGAGGTGGGCCAGTGACATAAATGGATTTTCTTGACTTTTGGTCAAAACACTCCAATGTGAAGAAGCGACACCATTCTTGGGCAAGAAAGAATGCTGAGATTTTTTTTTCCCAGTATGAATGAAAGGTTTTTACAGACACAAATCAAAATTTTGAACTTGGATATGAGTCTTCTTTTCTGCAGAAAGCTTTGCCAAAATTCTCTGATGAAGGGATTTTTATTAAAGACCTTATGATAATGCTCAAAAATCATAAGGCTCCCTAATAAAGGATAATCTGTTCGAATTTCACAGATGGTGTTAGAATGTAACAGGCTGGCATTTCTGAGTATATACCTTCCAGTGAGATTAAATCAGCGAAAGCGTTTTGAAAAAGTGTAATGCCACGACAAGGTATTTATTATCTACATGACTGTTTCACAGAAGTGCTCTAACAAGGAGAGGTTCCCTTTTCAAAGGGCACATGAACAAAACTAAATGCACTAATTTGCCAATGGCCATTTTTTTCTTTTTTTTCTCTTTAAGTTTAGTTTTAATATTTACACACACATTTAGGAATCTAGATGCGTCTTCCACTAAAATGAAACTTGCCTTGCACAGAACAAGGACATAAGATGCCTGCAAATCACATTGGACACGTGCAGATTTATAGTGAAAATCAAAGAGACATTTACCAAAGTGTGTGACATTGAAGAGGGCGTTACTAAGGGGAAACTGTTATGTTAGTTACTATCATCATCACCAGGCAGATGGCATGAAGATTAAATATGGGCTTCTCCCAAGCCCCCAGCCACGCTTAAATAGGGACGCAATGAAAATTGTTGGTAAAAATGTTTATGCCATCATCTTCATGACCATAGCTAAAGAAATAAAATGATATGGGCTAAGCCCTTGAGTCCTTGAGACAAAACAGACCAGACTGACAAGGAAACACGATATCCTTCCACATCTTATACTCTTCAGTAGCAGGGAAGAGGGCACACAAAAAGGACCATAGGCACTCGAAAAACAAGACATGGAGTTTGGCCAAGAATCAAAACCATGAGCAAAGGCAAACAGCTAAGAAGCCTAGAAAGGAAATCTAGTCCTTGCTTTCAAAATATCCATGCCATGTTTTTCAAGTACAAGCTTTTAAAGCCTCACATCTTCTTCAGTGGCTGCCCTGGTGCTGAAATTATAGGGCTGCTCATAGTGACTTCCTACTGGCTGTGAATTTCCACCAGGGTGTGTGTGAGGGTTATCAGACAGGAGTGGCAGTTCAGGGGCTGGGTGGGGTGGGTTGGGGAGAATGTCAGGAGGGACAGAGCAAAACGAGGTATAGATTAATTTAAAAATGCTGATGTTGTAATGGGGGTTTTATTGATTGATTGATTGATTTTTTGGCTGTCCTGTGGCATACAGAGTTCCAGGTTAGGGATGAGACCCCAGCCACAGTTGTGACCTACAGAGCTTTGGCAACGCCACATCCTTCAACCCACTGAGCAGGGACGGGGATTGAACCTTCATTCTGGTGCTCCAGAGACACTGCCGATCCTGTTGCATTACCTCTTTTTTCTACAATACAATAGCTAAGGAAAATCTGCTTTCTTTCTTTCTTTTTAGGGCTGCACTCTCAGCATATGGACATTCCCAGGCTAGGGGTCCAATAAGAGCTGTAGCTGCCAGCCCACACCACAGCCACAGCAATGCCAGATCCAAATCACATCTGTGATTTATACCACAGCTCACGGTAACACCAGATCCTCTACCCACTAAGCAAGGCCAGGGATCGAACCTGTGTCCTCATGGATACTAGTCATATTCGTTTTCCTCTGAGCTATGATGGGAACTCCTGCTTTCTTTCTTTATAAAAACATGGAAGGGAGTTGCCATTGTGGCTCAGCAGAAATGAATCCAACTAAGAACTATGAGATTGCAGGTTCGATCCCTGGCCATGCTCAGTGGGTTAAGGATCCGGCATTGCGGTGAGCTGTGGTACAGGTCGCAGACATGGCTTGATCTGGCATTGCTGTGGCTGTGGCGTAGGCTGGCAGCTATAGCTCCGATTCGACCCCAGCCTAGGAACTTCTATATGCCTCGGGTGCAGCTCTGAAAACAAAAACAAACAAACAAACAAAAAAACCATGGACAAGCCCTTCCCTCTATAAATGCATTCTACAGATAAACTCAAATATGAAAACAATGACACCAAGCAGGTTATTCGTTTTAAGTAACTGGAAGAGAAAAAGATGTGAAATCATCTCCAAGTCCATCAACAGATGATTGGTTCAATAAATTAAAGAATAGCCAATCAGGAGTTCCCACTGTGGCTCATCAGGTTAAGAATTTGATTAGTAGCCATGAGGATGTGGGTTCAATTCCTGGCCTCACTCAGGGAGTTAAGGATCTGGCATGGGTTGCTCATATAGGTCACAGGTACAGCTCAGATGTGGTGTTGCTGTGGCTGTGGCATAGACCAAAGGCCATGGTTCCAATTCAGCCTCTGGCCCAGGAAATTCCATTTGCTGTGGGTGTGGCCCTAAAAAAGAAAAGAATAAAAAGTATAGCCAAGCAATGGAATGAGAATGTTCTATAAAAAAAAGGAGCCTACTTAATGCATGGATATGAATAATCTCTAAGACATATGTGAATGGAAAAAGCAACTGTGGAACATTATGTTATATGCTCCCATTAATGCACAAACGTGGGAAAAAATATCAGATATGAGTAGTTTCTCAGGAACACAGTATTCCCTTGAAAGGAATACAAGGGACTGGAGACTGGTTCCTTCTGGGGAGGGGAGTAAGCAGGCTGGCAAAGGGGTAGAAGTGAGAACTGTGATTGTGTCTCCACCAACCATTAAGGTATCATCTATCATCGACTGAAAGAAAACAAAATGATCGGGAGGATACATGTCTTCCTTAGACCTCTTTGGCTTCAAACAGAGCCTTTTCTTATGTCTATCCCTGCACCACCTCCAGTCAGGGACTTTCACAGGCAGTTGCCATTCCTGGGCTTTACCGAGCTGGCTGAGGAGGCTACTTCCTCTGGACATTGATGTGCAATGTACCACTTCCTGGCTCAAGCATCCAGTCATTGGATTGTATGTCATATCTTTCTTCTCCAGCCTAAAGAGGCAGCAAAGGATTGTTCTACCCAAGACGGCATAAGAATTCCAGTCTACGGTCATAGAAACTACCAAGAAACTGAAACGGTCAGTGTTGAAAGGCAAGTGCTCTGGACCCTCCTGGATACATACATGCATTTGTCAAATGTGAGAGATAATAGACAGCAAGTCTAGAGACATGGTTATTATTATTAGGTTGTGTTTCTAGACTTTATGGACGCTCTGGGTATTTATTGTTTTCCACCCCACTTTCCTGCCTGGTAAACATAATTCATGTTTCTCTTTATCAGCTCGACATCAGAAGTTAGCAGAACTTCCCTCTTTTATCACAAAAGAAAACAAAAATTTAAAAAAGAACCTTATTTGGAATGGAAAGAGCCTGACTGCACTGTCAGCAATGAGTACGATACTATTTATTACAAGGCATCTAAATTTATCATCTTTGAAGAATGCTGAGAAAAGAAGGAAAGTCTTCCTGGGTGGTTAAAGGATGTGTGGGTTCTGAGAGCAGCCTGGAAAGCTAACTGATGCCCAAGAGGCAAACGTCACAGGCCACGGCGGTTGTGGCGGATCCCAGCACACATAACCAGTAACGCGCCTCTGCTGGAAGGACCCGATTTCTTCTCAGAGTAGAAGCGACCCTTCCGGTCTCCAGGTCTGACTGCTACAGAGAGGACATTAAAGACCATCATCAGCAACCCTCAAGGTCCACTTTTTGTTTGTTTGTTTTCAGAAATCCAATCTAATCCAACTTATAAACCTGTGAGCTTCCCACATTTACACACATCCTATCATGTGCTCTTCAGAACCTTTAGGTGAATACAAACCCTAAAGATCTGCTACAGAAAAGATATTTATGAGGAGACAAACATACTCATCTTCATTAAAGTATCACTTTCTTTTCAAACCTAGATGTGACGTTCTGCCGGAGCTCCCCAAGGTTGTTAATGATCAACAGAAACAATTTCATCAATGGTCCACAGGGTGGCTGCACAGAAGGCGCCTAGACTTTCATGAGGCTGTGAGGTTCTGCCACAGCCAGACACCTAAGTTTTCTCAGCATCTCTTCCCAAAACAACCAAAGCAAAAAAAACCACTTTTTTTTTCCCCCCTGTCTTTTAAAAGCTGTACATGTGGCCTACAGAAATTCCCAGGCTAAGGGTCGAATTGGAGCTGCAGCCAGATCTGAGCCATGTCTGTGGCCTACACCACAGCTCACAGCAACGCCGGATCCTTAACCCAAGGAGCGAGACCAGGGATTGAACCCGTGTCCTCATGGATACTAGTCAGTTTCGTTACTGCTGAGCCAGGACGGGAGCTCTGGTGGGTCACTTCTGATTGGAACGAAACAACTGTCTCCCTCCTTCCACAGCCCTGTGCCGAAGCCACTCACATTCTTCACTCTCCACGGCCGCGTAATTGCCAACTTCCTTGAAGCTGATGTTTCCCAAGTGGAGAATTCCTGCCACTATCTGCAGCACTAGGGCCTGCTCCTCCGCGAAGATCCCAATCACGTTCATCGCGTGCTGGAAGAGAGGAGAGAGGTGACAAGTCAGTCACCAGCTACAGAAGCACATTCTAAAGAAGCCAAAGCTTAGGGCCGGTTGTGCAGGTATGTGTGGCTCTGTCTGTGATGGCAGCCAGAAGTCCCTGTGAAACCTTTTCAATGACCAGTGCCCTTTCACACATTCTTCTCAAGTTGCAGTGTTATACTGGAAAGGCTGTTCTAATTTATTTTAAAATATTATCATTTTTTAAATGGCCACATTGGTGTCATATGCAATTTCCTGGGCCAGGGATTGAATCCCAGCTGTAGCTGCAGCAAGATCAGTTCCTTAACCTACTGAGCCAGGCTGGGGATTGAACCTGTGCATCCACAGTGACCTGAGCTGCTGCATTTGGATTCTTAACCCACTGTGCCACAGCAGAGACTCCTCTGTCTTTAACATGTAACCCTCCAGGTATAAATAAGGGTTAGAGAGCTCTGGAGGAAATATACTCAGAGGGAGGGGTGGCTATACAGTCAGCAAGTCTGTTCTCACCCCTCAGTTATCCTCCTGCTGCCACCTCTATCTTTAAGGGCACTGATGCCCCTTGCCAGCTACTCCAAGTAAACTCTGAGATTTTTCTCTTCATGGAGAGGGCTGCTGCTTGCCAATGGATCTTGATTAAAAGTCTCCAAAAATCAAATAAAAGCATCATTAGAAAAGGTTTGTTTCTCAGGTCCATCAAATTCAATGAAAGGAGGTGAGTCTTAGATATCCACATCCTAAGAGAACTGCACTCTAGGACCAAAGCAGGCCTGTCTGCATTTTTCCTCCCAGCTCCTTTATGGCCACGTGGCTGCTTGATGCTCATCTTCTTTCCTGGAATCGACAACACGGTTGGTCCATTTCAAGTACAAATGTCAGCTCCCCCTAAAACTTGCACCTCTAGTCACCCATTCCTGGCCTAGGAAATTGCACCTTTCTCTGCATCTGGGCTGAGGGATGAGCCAGGCCAGTATCTGACTCTAAGGGCAGTGGTGATGCAGTTCTTTGAGGCTAAATGGGATGAACAGCCCATCTCTAGAAAGTTCTAGGTTGACTTAGTAAGTTGTTTTCTCAAGGACATGAAGCCTCAACAATCCACCCGGATTCACATCTTGTACCATAACATACACACACCGGGAAGAGAATGAGTCGAGGCCCACCCCCTGACCCGTACACTACGGAAGGGAAGACAAAGCGGGTGGAGAGGACTGGGCGTGTTGTAAAATTTCTAAATCTGATTAAGATCATAAGAGCACTTTTTGCCTTGCCTTTCTAAGGGAAGCAGCTCAGCAGTTGTGTGAGCTATTGGCAAACAGCTATGGTAAACGCATTATCCACAACAGTCTTTACCTGTTACTTAGAGCACCTGCAGGGTTGGGTAATGATGATTTTTATCCATTTAAATCATTACGTGGTCCTCCAGCAACTGGCACATGGCTATTGAAGGGTGTTTAAACACGTGTTCTAGGAACTGGAGTGCTTCCAGCAGAACAAGGTGGGAATTTCAGGCTAATCTTTGCTTTGTGAACCTCCCCTGCCCTTTCCACCATGGGCAACGCCCAGTCTGGAGAGCAGATGCTGCCTGGCACTGTGCCATCACTTACCAGTGTTTCCTGAAACTCTCTCCTGTCGTCAATGCCATCGACCTTGTAGGACCCAGAGAGGCTCAGGTAGTAATAATAGTCCATGCTGGTGATGCCCAGGCTGTGCTTTTGCTCTGCAGAGGCGCCCTCGATGAGCTGGAGCAAGAACAAGTGGTATGTGCATGGAGCAGCCCACAAAGCAATCAAAGTTAGTGTGGTTCCTGCTACTGTCACCCCCAGAGTCCAAGTGATGCGACTTCCTATCCCAGCTTCCTAAACTGATAGAGGATCACTGTCTTCAAAAGACGAAGAGGCTTCAGAATATCTGTTCTATATACAATAAACCCAAATCATCTCTGCAAATTCTAGTTCTTAACTCTTTCTCTCTCTCTTTTTTTTTTTTTTTGCTTGTAGGGCTGCACCTGCAGCACATGGAGGTTCCCAGGATAGGGGTCTAATTGGAGCTACAGCTGCCGCCCTACACCACAGCCACAGAAATGTCAGATCCGAGCCTTGTCTGCAACCTACACCACAGCTCATGGCAACACCAGATCCTTAACCCACTGAGCAAGGCCAGGGATCGAACCCGAAACCTCATGGTTCCTAGTCAGATTTGTTTCCACTGTGCCACAGTGGAAACTCCCTAGTTCTTAATTCTGATTAGACCTACCAGAGCTGAGAATTTCCCCCTGTCCCAATAAAGGCAACCACACTGGTGAGATCCCTCAGAAAAGTGGAAAGCGAGCCAGATCATAATTACTTTGTTCCTGTTCAACTTGCACATGGCTTTTTTTTTTCCTTTTTAGAGCCACACCCAAGGCATATGAAAGTTCCTGGGCTAGGGGTTGACTTGGAGCTGTAATGGAAGCCTACACCATAGCCACAGCAATGCCAGATCTGAGTCACACCCTTGACCTGTGCTGCAGCTGTGGCAATGCCGGATCCTTAACCCACTGAGCAAGGCCAGGGATTGATCCCGAGTCCTCATGGATACTGGTTGGGTTTTTAACCCACTGAGTCACAACGAGAACTCCTTGGCACATGGCTTTTTAAAGTGCAACTGGACCCTCCACAGTTCTCACTGCAGGGTACATATTAAAGAATAGCCTCAGGTCCCCCACACTGGTGTCCAGTCTCTTGGCTCTCTTTTCTATCTCTGCTCTTTGCCTTAGTTCTCAGCAAGACCCTTTTTGGGTGTGCTGGAAAATGTTTAACAATCGATTCTTGAGGCGGGGGCAGGGTGGGGGTGGGGAATGGATCTGTAGTGTTCATTGATTTTCATGGTGTAAATACTCCAACCATGACTTGATTTCAAACTACCAAGAAGTATCATCAAAGGAAGAGAGGCACACAGCCCATGCATGCCAGCCCCAGCACACCCCTGGCTCCACTATCCACACTTCTCCATCTTGGTCAAGTTACTCATATCATCTTGGGTTCACATCCTGAAAACAGGGAACCTCTTTTCCATTACTGAGAAGTGCTAGGTCATCCTATGACATCAGGTTCCCTTAGTTCTTCTCGTCTCTTTAAAATCTTTTTGCATTACACTCTTCCTTTTTTCTTCTGATTTTCTGGGGGGGTGGTGCTAAGGAAGAATGTCCCCCATCTCCTTCTCAGTCTTCTCCCCACCCACACCTGTCAGCGCCTCTCACCTGAATCTTCAAACACCTCTTTTTCAAATTCTCTCCCGTCTACAAATGCATGGTGCCTGCTTTAGAAGCTTTTCCTTGACTGAAATTCTTTAAGCTGCAGAACCTACTAGCTCATCTGGCTTCACTCTCCTCTCACCAATCTGATGGCCACTGTCCACTGGCTAAAGCCAGCAGGGCTTTCTTGGTCCCCAGGCCCCTGTCCCATCCTTTGCCCCCTAAGAGCTTTGGGCATTTGATCGTGCCCCTCAATCCCCTCCCAGTGAGCGTCCCCTGGCTTGGGGAAACTCTGCAGGATCTTGGTTTTCCTCCTTTGACTACTTCCCTGGCTCAATGTCCTCATCCTACAGACAGTCCCCAGATCCCCAAGTCCTGAATGGGAATGGATTTTCTCTCCACACTCACTCGGGAGTTTCATTTCACAGCTTTCACTGTTACTTTTATGCAGAATCATGAACTCCAGCTTCCCCTGAGCTCATCACTTCCCCAGTCTCTAGTCTGGGGGATTCCAAACTGTGGGCAGAGGATTCTGGAGGAGCTGGATGCCCCAGAAATCATTATGAACTTCTGTCTTATGCTCGTGTCTGATACACAAAATTACTTTTCCAATACCTCTTTATGCTGCTTTGATTAATACAATTAAAAGCATAACTGCATTTACAGAAAGTTTTGGTCCTGTATGTATACTTTCAACCAACAGATGCTAACCAGAAGAATCCTGGCCATCACCTAATACATCTAGGTAACTGAAAAGACTGAATGTGAGCGACCAACGCAGCTTAACTTCCTTCAAATCCAATGATCTTCAAACCACAACAAAACATAAATAAAAGAAAAAAAACAGCTGTAGGCTTTTCATCAAAGAGAATCTAAAGCGGAGTCCCAATATAGGAAGTACTCACACATAAATGCAAACATTAAAAAACTTATGGGGAGTTCCCGTTGTGGCTCAGTGGTTAACGAACCCGACTAGCATTCATGAGGACGTGGGTTTGATCCCTGGCCTTACTCATCGGGTTAAGAATCTGGTGGTGCAGTGAGCTGTGGTGTAGGTCACAGACGTGGCTCGGATCCCACGTTGCTGCGACTGTGGTGTAGGCTGGCAGCTACAGCTGCAATTCGACCCCTAGCCTGGGAACCTCCATATGCTGCAGGTATGGCCCTAAAAAGACAAAGACAAAAAACAAACAAAAAACCAAAAAACTTGTTTTTATCAGTAAAACTAGTTTAAGACATTAAAAAAAAAAAAAAGGTCAAATCAGATGACTGCTGAAGCAGCGTGGACCAACTATAATTTAAAAGCATTCTACACAGTGCTTCAGCCCCAAACTCTCCATGGCTTCTGAGAGTATAAGCAGAAACTTCTTGACCTGGTATTAAAGATTCCAAGTCTATTTCAAGTCTTGTTGTCCTTTTTGAGACCTCTGCCCTTGCACACCTGCTGGGGCCTAGCTCACAGATTAGCCTGCCCCCTCCCTGCCCTGCTATCCCTGCTTGGTTCAGGCCACCTGACTTGCCAGAGCCCACCTTCCCACCATGCTATCCCGTGTCTCCGTAATCTCTCTCACCACCCACCAAGTCTCCCTGCAAGGACTCCTATTTGGCAAAGCATCAAACATCCCAACTTTTGTTCTAAAGTGTGTCAACACGTCCTTGATTATTTCACTTCAGAGAAATTTTTGCCTTCTCACTGCAACTGGAACTCACTCTCCTTGCAGGTAAGGGCATTCTTGCGATTCCTCTGCACACTGACTTACACATCCTACAGTAATAAGGGCTCCTGGGCTTGCCAGGCTAGCCTGTCTAAACCTAAGGACCAGGAGAAGAAAATTTTAAATGTGGAGAAGGAATCAGGAAGTAGGAAAAAAATAACATAAAGGAAAACCTGGTAAAATATGTGAAAATTCCGCTCTCCGGGGTTCCTCATCACCACCCTAGATTTTTCCAGAAGGAAGTTGGAGATCTTTCCACCATCTGGTTCCCCACCTGGACTGAACTGGATTTCAAAGTATTTTCCCTGCAAGAAAATTAGGGATTTCCTTTAATGGTTGGTCAACACAAACATGATGTTCCAAAAAGGCATTGGATATGGCATATAATTCTAGGAAATTCATTAACGAAAGATATGTTCTGAATTCTTCCCACTTCTGGTCTAGACTTCCTCACTGTTTCCTATCGGACAATAACCCGCGCCTTTGTCCAATCACACAATTCTGTACTGAGAGAGAATCTATCCTTCTGGCCCGACTAAATAAGGCTATGCTACATTCCTTCCCATTTTCCTGCAGTAGGTGCTCTTGCCTGCTACACCGGAAGCTGTAAAGAATAGGACAGAAAATCACATGGTCCCCTTGATCCAACAAGAGTGAGCTCTATCAGCCTCTTCCCAAGGAAGCAAATTTTCCTTCAGGTAGATGTATTCTAATGGCTTTCAGCAAAAGCAATCCCTTTTGACCTCTGGAGCAGTGATAATGCTTACATAAAAACATTTGGTTATAAATAAAGTTTTTTTACCCCCAGCTAGTTTTGGGTGTGGGGATTTTGCTTACTGTTGTTGTCGTTAATATTTCCTTTTAAATTACTGCCAACAGGCAACAATAAAATCCTGGAGTGTGGCTGAAAAAGTGCCCAGATTGTTAAGTAAATGACAATTCGTTTGGTTGGTTTTTTCCCCTGCTACCATCTAGTTTCTCTCCAGTCCTCAGAAAGGTTTAGGAGGGTAGATTTAGGTGAAGAAAAAGATGAGAATGTCAGTTGTAGGGAATGGTGTGGCCTGGGGTCAAATTGGACAGCAGACCTAGCCTAAAGGCCTTCACAGTTTATTATTATTATTACTGTCTTTTTAGGGCTGCACCTATAGCATAAGGAACTTCCCACGCTAGGGGTTGAATCAGAGCTGCAGCTGCTAGCCTATACCACAGCCACAGCAATGGGGGATCCAAGCCGCATCTGTGACCTACACCACAGCTCACGGCAACACCAGATCCTTAATCCATTGAGCAAGGCCAGGGATTGAACCTGCATCCCCATGGATACTATTTGTGTTCATTACCACTGAGCCACAATGTGAACTCCACACTTAATATTTTTAAAACATGTGTGCTGATGAAATCCACACATCTCAAAGCTGAAGCCTGCCAAGCTGCAAGTTTCCAACTAGAACCGTAAACTCACTAAAGAGAAGGAAGGCACGCTGCGTGTTCTTCCTGCTCTCTAAAGCACCCAGCTTCTGCTGTGCTCCTGTGAAGTTGCTTACCAACCCCAGGAATCAAAAAGGCTACGAAAGAGGCCACCTTCAAACTGTCTATTTGTCTTAATCTTTGCCTTCTCCTTCTCTCAAAAATAAACCCCCACACAAATATCCGTTAGTACCAGACTAAGAAGGACCGCAAACCACGGCTATCCCGAATTACAGTGGTTCATGAGAAAAGTTCGCTGAATAAGATCCTTGTACTTCTTATTGTGGTCATCCTTCACCATCTTTCCCTTTGGGTGTGTTCTGTTTTTGCTGTTTTTTTTTTTTTTTCCCCTTCTTCTTTTTGGCTGTGCCTACGGCATGTGGAAGTCCCCAGGCCAGGGATCAAGCCCATGCCACAGCAGTGACCCAAGCCATAGCAGTGACAATGCTGGATCCTTCACCTGCTGAGCCACCAGGGAAACTCCCAGAGTGATGTTTGTATGAGGCCAAGTTTGAGAACCACTGCTCTAATGTAACAGACATGATTATACATAACTCAAAATTATAATATAAAAGTCAAACCCCTAATAAGAGATCAAAAAAATAAGTTTTATTGTAAAGCTGCCTGAAAGGAAGAGAAAATTGTGTAAAGAGAGGATACTGCGTTTTCAATAGTAAATAAAAATAAACTTTGACTCTTGGTAATGTTTTCTTTTTTAAGCTATGTACTAGGTACACCAAAGTTTACTGTATTATATTTTAAAGTAGTGTTTGAAATATTCCATAATATATTTCTTAAAACTTGAAAGATTTATAAGTGAAAATACACGAAGTTTTATGATTCATACTACATATACATTTTTTGCCCCCCCCCCCCTTTTTTAGAGCCACGCCTGCAGCATATGTAAGTTCCCAGCATAGGGGTCAAATCGGAGCTAAAGCTGCCAGACTATACTGCAGCCACAGCAACATGGGACCCGAGCCACATTTGTGACCTACCCATAGCTCACAGCAACGCCGGATCCTTAACCCACTGAGTGAGGCCAGGGATTGAATGCGCTTCCTCACAGATATTAGTTGGGTTTGTTACCACTGAGCCATGATAGGAATTACCTACATACCAATTTTTAGGAGAAACTACCCATAATCCCACCCTAATGCCGCTTCTACCTCCTTCTACCAATCACTGTAAAAGTATATTCAGACTTTGATTTAGACACATTATGCTTTATATAATGCGCATTTTAAAATAAAAATGGGACCATATCATAGACATATTTTTGGAACCTTTTTTTTTTTTTAATTTGACAACACATAATGGATATCTTTTTTATTTTTATGTATTTTATTTTTTCTTTTTTGGCTGCACATGTGGCACAGGGAAGTTCCCAGGCCAAGGATCAAATCTGAGCCAGAGCTGCAAACTACACTATGGCTGCAACCTAATCCACAGTTGTGGCAACTCTGCCAGATCCTTAACACACTGTGCTAGGGCAAGGATCAGACCAGCACCTCCACAAAGACAAGTTGGATCATTAACCTGCTCTGCCACAAAAGGAACTCCACAACAGATATCATTTTAAGTAAAACATTATTAACAGGAAACTTGGATATTATACCCTAACAGTATTGTTGGGTCAAAGACAACCAACATTTAAAATTTTTTATCAGAACTGCCGAACTGGGAGTTCCAGTTGTGGCGCAGGAGGTTAGGAACCCTACTACTATCCATGAGGATGTAGGTTCGATCCCTGGCCTTGCTCAGTGGGTTAAGGATCTGGGGTTAGGTTGCAGATGCAGCTCTGACTCGACCCCTAGCCCGGTCGAATATGCTGCAGGTGCGGCCTTTAAAAAAAGCTGGAAACTGCCAAACCACTCTCTTGGGAGAATGTGTCGGTCAACCAATAGCATCTTTTCTCCTAAATGTTTCAATATTTGAAATAGAGAAAATAGTACTTGGCCTTAATTTATACTTCTCTCATTGGAGAGTTCCCGTCGTGACATAGCAGAAACGAATCTGACTAGGAACCATGAGTTGTGGGTTCGATCCCTGGCCTTGATCAGTGGGTTAACGATCCAGCTGTGGTGTAGGTTGCAGACACAGCTCGGATCCCACATTGCTGTGGCTCTGGCATAGGCCGGTGGCTACAGCTCCGATTAGACCCCTAGTCTGGGAACCTCCATATGCCGTGGGTGTGGCCCTAAAAAGACAAAAGACCAAAAAAAATTTTTTTTCTCATTAATATTGAGAACATCTTTTGATGCCCTGTCAGACTCCTGTGTGTGTGTGTGTGTGTGTGTGCACACGCATGTATGTGAATTGCCTGTCCATACTCTTTCCCACCTTCCCGTCGGGGTTGTATGAAATTTTATAATCAGACAAATAATAAATGCCAGGTATTTTTGCTCTGCTTTACAAAAATTTACAGATGTAGCCTCCTTGTCCAAGGATAAACAGCAATTTCTACTGGAACTATCAAGGAAAATATTGGTTTCATTATTTTTCTTCTCTCTAGGAAGGCAAAAGAAGCAGGATGAGTTACATTTGGTCATGTTCACTTTTCTAAGGCAGACAGATTGAGGATCAGGGAAAAAAAGGTCAAGGGAAAAATTCATTCACATCTTCTTTCCTAGTCCATCACCTAAAAACTTTTTCAAGAGAGCACACACAACACAGGCCCTGAACAGAAAAATGAGATGAACACATGAGTAAATAGCTTGAATAATATTAAACAGCAAGGAACCTGAGGCCAATTATGACAGACAAAACTCATCAGGGGGCTTAACAATTACGGACGGAGAAGTGGTAAGAATTCTCTTGGAAATAGACGCTTCCTTCCAAAACAGAAGGGTAAAAAAGAAAGTGTCTTTCTCCTCAAATCCCCACTTATTTATTTTAAAATGGTCCAGAATCCGCTTCACAGATGGCTTCCTAAATGCTTTACTGCCAGACATAATGTGTGGTTGAGATAAGATACAAAATCTACATAAATCAAAGCTACTGGGCAAACATTCATTTCTTTGTAAATGTGGCTTTTTGTCAAGGGGAACATATTCATATTCATCCTTGCCAGCCTTCCACTTCACCCCCTCAGGAGACATGCAGACAGAAAAATGTCTTTTTTTTTTTTTTTTTTGTCTTTTTAAGGCCTCACCCACGACATATGGAAGTTCCCAGGCTAGGGGTCTAATCGGAGCTACAGCCACAGCAATGAGGGATCCGAGCCGAGTCTGCGATCTATACCACAGCTCATGGCAATGCTGGATCCTTAAGCCACTGAGCAGTGCCACGGATCAAACCCGCAACCTCATGGTTCCTAGTCAGATTTGTTTCTGCTGCGCCACAACAGGAACTCCAAAAAATGTCTTTTAAATAGGGTTTCGTAACAAGGCATTCGGCTGCTATTTCCATTACCCTAGGTAAGTGGGCCTGTTAGGAGGCAGGTAATTTGTAGGCAAAGTCCAGTCACTTCTGGGTGTTTTTGTGTCATATGAACGTGTATAAAACACACACACAAAGCCAGGTGCAGGGGACAGACAGTTGGCTCCCCGTGGCTGACAGGCAGGAAGAAGTTTCTCACTAAGGTGCCAGATCAAAGCACTCCCTTCAGGGTCCGCAGACCAAGTTCTATGGAGTAGAACAAGGCAACCAGACCTGGGATCTAGTCCACTCAGTTCTTTGTCAGTGAAAAAAGGCCTTTTTTTCCAGGGCCCAAAGCAAATGCCTCTGAGACCAAAGCTGACCCTTGTCTTTTCCTAAGAAGGCAACTCAAGTTGAGCAATGGTTTTGAAAATAATCTTACTTACATTCCCAAGGCTCAAAAAGAACTTGAGGGCAAATCGAAGCTTGACAGCTCATTGCCAGAGAAAATGAGAAGGTGGAAAAGGCAGCCCTCGGCTGAGGTGTGAAGGGCACCCCCTTCTCCTTGGGGACACAGGACTTAAATCAAGAAGGTCAACATCATCAATCAGGTGACATACTGTAACATAGCAAAGAGACTCACAAATCGGCTGGAGTTGTTGTTCCGGACGGTCTTGGCGTTCCCGAAGGCTTCCAGCAGTGGGTTGGACTGCAGGATGATGTCCTTGACATGCTGTCACAGCAAATGGACCAGAGGTTAGGGAGAGGCAACACCTGCCCTGCAAAGTACAGCCAGACTTTCCTGAGGACCTCGTTTCCGAAGGCAGTGAAGGCAAGAGGCCTCACATCCTTGGTCCTGGGGTTTCTGGAGGATGTGCTCTTTCCTCTCAACAGACCTAACCCCGTTAGTGTCTTTGTCTTCCCACTCGCTTGACCTGATGCAGGGTTCCCTGGAGCCAGGGTACCATTGCGAATGAGGATCTACAAATGTTACGGGACTGGGTTTCCAAACCGGATGCTGCGGCTTTCCCCTGAGCTCCCCAGTGTACGGGGAATCGTGGCAGGAAGGGGCCTCTCCTTGTGATCTGACCAGAGTCTTTGCTGTCACTATGCCTGCTCTATCCAACTTCTCTATCCACCTCCCCCTCTTCACTGCAATGAAAGCTACCTGGAGGGGAATTAAACAGTTTCTCCTCCCCCAACAAGGTTGCAGACACAGTCGTGTGCTTCTCAAACTTGAATGTGCATGAATCAGCTGAGAATCTTGTGAAAATGCAGGTGCTGATTCAGTAGATCTGAGATGGGGCCCAAGAGTCTGCATTTCTAACCAGCTCCCCAGTGCTGCTGGTTTTGTTTTCAGGGAGCCCCATTTTGAGCAACAAGGGTTAACACTGGATTGCGTAGAACAATTCCCGGCCTACTGGAGGGGAAGAAGTTGGTTTTCAAACATCCTAATTTGGTGTCAGACTGAAAAGTGTGCAAAACACACCATGGGCAAGACAGCTGGACAGATAGGAATTGATGCTGGAGGGGACTTTGAAAAAGTGAGTCATTCCTTGTACTTCTAATTATTCACATGCTATGGTTAAACATGTTCCAGAAATAACAAGTCTTTGGCTTGTGCTCTTTAGCTACTGACTCATTTCAAGCCAAGAGCTCTGTATCATTGTCCTCATAGGAAAACAGGAAGAGAAAATCAACATGAAACGCCTGCAGTCTGGCCACTAGGTCGTTGCCTGTAGCAAATAGGAATAGATTAAGGCACTAAGTACTAACTGACTATGTAACAGCCAAAGTGCTCCTTTGGCACCTCCTGAACATTCAAAAGTGGCATGAGAACTGGAATTTATCAACAGGGCACCTATGGTTAGTGGTGGCACTGAGAGCAAATTATGGGTAGTCCTTCTGTGGAGTCAGTTTTAAAGTTCTAAGCAATCTGTTTGCCTTTAAAAACTCAAAGATTTATATAAAATTAGCTTTTCTCTGTAAAAAATAATTTTTACTTTGTGGGTCTTCATGAATCTTTCACATTTGCTATCTGCTGGCCAGGCCTGCCTCTATCATTTGTCCACACTCAGCTTCTCGTAGGGATAGAACAAAAAAAAGGCTCTTTCTATTCTCTTCTCTTCTCTAATGATTGACTTTTTAACTGAGAATCTTTATGCAGGTATCCATCCATCCATCTATGCGTGCATGCATCCATCCATCCACTATCAAGATGGCCAACAGAATTTTGTGGCATGTGGTAAGCACATTGGGGAAAAAGAGAAAGAACAAATTAAAGGAGCAGCCCACACAGCATCCTGGATTCCAGCTCCATGTCATTCTTTTAGGGGCAGGGCATGATCCCATGCGTCTAGACAAGCAAGTGGACTGGACCACATCAACCTCGGTTCCAGAGCTACACTCGAAGTCCAGTGTGGAAGCTGCGGAGTGCATGGAACATGGCCATTCCCAACTGAGATGTGCTGTACGTATAAAATACTCTGGATTTCAAAGATTTAGTACCAGAAAGAATGTAGACTATCATTAATTAATTATATGCTGAAATAATATTTTGGCTATATTGGGCTAAATGAAATCTATGTTAAAAGTTACTATTATATGCGTCTCGCTTTTTAAAAAATGTGGCAACTCAAAAAATTTAAATTATTTATGTGACATATGCCATTTTTCTACCTGAGGAGGCTTCTCTAGATCTTCCTTTCATTAGAGAAAGGAGGCCCTGCTAAGAACTTTTTACTCTACGGAAGGAATCCTGGACTCTGCCTTAAGCTTTCTGACCCACCAGGACAGGATGGAGCATTAATGATGAAGTACAGAGATGTAATAAAGAGAATCTGGACGTGTCTTTTAAAGTCTACCGGTGACTGGGGCAACGACATCATTTATTACATGATTCTAATTAAACAGTTCATCTACCCTGAAATCTACTTTGGATCAGGATTTCTTATTTAAAAAAAAAAAAGTTCCCAGCAGTCTGTGCCAGTGCTGAGTATCGAGAGTCTCGGCGGCTCTGTGGCCCTAACCCCGCTCCCTCCGCCAGCACCGTCATTAACTGCTCTCTTGGGAGGGGCTCCACCCATTCCTGTAGATGCCGATTCTGCTACCTCAATAAGTAAAACTAAACCCAGAAAAGGCTGTAGCTACCCCTTTCTTCATACCATCCTCTTGAATCTGCCCCTTCTCTGCCCATACTAAAGTGTATGCCCCTTCTTTTCTTTCCACCTCCCCTGTGTCCTTGTTCTCTGAGTCTTATCCCTTTTCTTTTTAGAGCCTATGGAAGTTCCCAGGCTAGGTAGGGGTTGAATCAGAGCTGCAGCTTCCAATCTACCTCACAGTAACACTGGATCCGAGCCACATCTGTGACCTATGGTTGCAGCCTGCGGCAACGCCAAATCCTTAATCTGCAGAACAAGGCCAGGGATCCAACCCCATTTCTCATAGATACTAGTAGGGTTCTTAACCCTGAGCCCCAAGAGGAACTCTTCCCCTTTTCTAATGTTTTCCATTAATGCTCTAATCTTTCCTTACTTTCTTGTTTTCCCTTCTCTCTCTCTCTCTCTTTTTTTTTTTTTTTCATTTTAGGGCGGCACTCGGGGCATATGGAGGTTCTTAGGCTAGGGGCTGAACTGGAGCTTCAGCTGCTGGCCACAGCCACAGCCACAGGAGCTTGGGATCCAAGCCTTGTCTGCGACCTATACCACAGCTGACAACAACGCTGGATCCTTAACCCACTGAGCAAAGCCAGGGACTGAACCTGAAACCTCATGGTTCCTAGTCAGATTGTTTCTGCGGCGCCAAGACAGGAACTCTGTTCTTCTCTATTTTAAAATTTTTGGAACTTTTCGGAATTGGAGTTTTTTTCCACACAGTTCAAAAAATTAAAAGGTTTAAGGGGTCCCCCCACCCCCCCAGCCCTGCCTCCCAGCTTCCTCCCTTTAGAAATCATTATCAGTTTCTCATGCCTCCCCCAGCACTATTCAGACATAGCCAAATAAATATAAATATTACAGATAAATGTTTTCTCTGTTCTGAAAATGAACCTTGCTTTATTGCAATTCATGATATATCTTGGAGAGCAATCCCTATCAGTACATGAAGCTTGAGTTTTTTATGGCTGTTTAATATTCTAGTCTATTATAAACCATAAATCCTCTTACCAGTCCCCAAATGATGCACATTTATGTGGTCTCCATTCTTCCTGATTATCAAAAATATGCCACAACAAAGAACTTGATACATGTATCATTATGCATGTATTTCAACACACCCAAAGGATAAATTCTCTTAAGTAGAATTGATGAGTCAAAGGGTGTATGTGTATAGATTTGACAGATTTTGCTGAGTTCATGTTCTTACCAGTAATATATGAAAGAGACTATGTCCCTGTATTTTTTCCAAGAGAGTTTTTAAAAGCACGAGAAAATCTTTGCCATTTTGAAGGTTAAGACATAATTTTTGATGTAGTTTTAATTTTCATTTCTCTTATGATCATGTGCGGGAGCATAATTTCATGTTTTATGAGTCATTTAGGGTTCCTTTTCTATGAGATGGCTTTCATGCCTTTGTGCGTTTTCCTTGTGGATTTGTGACCTTTTCACTCACTGTATATAATATTCATCATAGATTAGGCCTCTCCATCTCATAAAGTGCTATTTCTCTGCAGATTTCAAGTTTCTTGGCTAGAGAACCAATTATCTTCTCCATGGAAGAAAAACTCTTTCTTAAACAGCAAATAGAGCTTCTCACTTTCACACAGTGCAGAGTCTCAAAATGGGCCCATCACCAACTTACCTGGACCTTAGGGCCTCCCCCAGACACTCTGGAGATGTAACTCATGATGTATTTGGCAGCCACTGTCTTTCCAGCACCACTTTCACCACTAAGGAAAGAAAGACAAAAATACCACCCATAAAATGGCTCATGACCAGCTCCCTTGTCTCTGAAAAGATTCTCCCCCAAACAAAACCAAAAACAGGGAGTTCCCTGGCGGCCTATCAGGTTAAGGATCTTGCGTTGTCACTGCTGTGACACAGGTTTGATCCCTGGCCCAGGAATTTCTGCATGCTGCGGGCACAGCCAAAAACAAAAAGAGAAATAGCCAGGAAGGACTTCAGTAAAAAATGCACAATACTGAGAAAGTTACATCACAACAGACTGGGTTACTTCCAGGACTGGTATGACCACTATTAATGGGGTTTGTGGGCCAGGCCCTCACAATTATCACTGCGTGTAGGAGAGACAGTGAAGCATTCTAAATGCCTGACAATAGGGGACACGATTAGGGACTTTACAGAACATCAGAAGGACACACTACACAGATTACAACTGACAGGAAGATTGTAAACATGGGCAGAAAAAGCACACAAAGTAATGTTAAGTGAAATATATCAGATTCAAATTATATGTAGAACGAAGTTTAAAAATTATAAAGAAAAAATACATGAAGAAAAAAAAAGAGTAGAATGCTCACAAAATATTAGTGGTTTTAGTAAAGGAAAAGATATAATGGTGGGGGGAAGGCTAGAACTCCCACAAAGTATTAGCAAAGGTTTTAGTAAAGGAAAAGATACTATAAGACACTTCTATTTTATTTTATTTATTTATTTATTTTGCTTTTTGGGGCTGCATCTGCGGCATATGGAGGTTCCCAGGCTAGGGGTCGAATTGGAGCTACATCTTCCAGCCTACACCACAGCTCATGGCAACGGCAGAACCTTAACCCACTGAGAAGGCCAGGGATTGAACCCACAACCTCATGGTTCTTAGTAGGATTCATTTCTGCTGTGCTCCAACAGGAACTCCAGGACACTTCTTCCAGTTCTTCTTTTTTTTTTTTTTTCAAACTTTTAGTAATCATATAATGAATGCTCTTCTATAATTATAAAAGAAAAAGTAGGCACTCTTAGGTTTCAAACCATGTGCTTGATGCAAGCAACTTTATTTTAGAAGTTCTAAAATTGAATGATGAGGTAACATTAATCACATCCTGAATAACAAAGACTACTTCCGTTTGGTGGCCTGACTGCATGGAGAAAGGCTTTTGTTCATACTGTGTAGTCAGATTTTCAAAATACCCATTTCTTCCTTCAAAATCCCCTTGAATTGATGACGACCTCAATTCAAAACATGCTTAAGTCAGTCAGATTTCTCATTTCTCTATCTTTGTCATACCATGATAAAATAAATTAGATGAGGGGAATCCTCATCATTTTAAAATAAGGGTGGGATTTAATATTAAAAAATTCAGGCCGTTGAGTTGACAGAACAATGTTTTTGTTTGCTATCAGTCATCAAGAACTTGGGGGTGCAGAACAAATATTCTTCTCTGAACACCCAACCTAATGAACTGTTGTCAATTCCTTAGGTAATCAAAAAGTCTTGCTTAGGGTCCAACCAAGCCAGATGGACTCCTAGCCCCAAAAGGAAACTGAAATAAATCTGCAAATAATTTAATATTTCAAAACGAAGATTAAAGCAGCCATCACAGCAAAATTCAGAACTCTGCTGAATTTTATGGAACTGTTATATGTTTAATTAGAGAGATTATGGGGAAGAATGAGGGAACCATACTCTGTGAGGACCTCTAAAAATCTAAATCCATTTATGCAACTCATTCACCATCCTAGTACTCAGCTCCTGACTTCCAGGTCACATGAAGAGGAAAAAGAAACTGCCATTTCATAAGATATGGAGGCAAGCAGAAAGCCAGTGAGTCACAGCATTTACAGAGGCCATGCTTACTGAGAGTCACAAATAGGCATAGGAAATATTTCAAGTCCATGAGGAAGTTATCTGTTCAAATGGTCCATGTAATCAGATGATTTATATGCTAGATCCAAGGTCAAAACATGCACTCTCCCTCACTGGAAGCATAGGTTTTGTCAACCATGAAACTCCATTTTATAATGTTGTAAATAAAACGAACATGCAAGCATACTGGAAAGCCAAAGAGTACAGTAGTAAAACCACCCAATATAATATTACACAGACATTCACTAAAAATAATTAGAAAACGATGTGGCAAGACAGAGACAATGCAGGAGTTCTGGTTGTGACTTAGAGGGTTACAAAACCAACTAGTGTCCCTGAGGATGCAGGTTCAATCCCTGCCTGTGGATCCAGTGGGTTGTGGATCTAGTGTTGCCAAAAGCTGCAGTTCAGGTCACAGATGTGGCTCAGATCCTGTGTAGCTGTGGCTGTGACACAGGATGGCAGCTATAGCTCAGATTTGACGCATAGTCTGGGAACTTCTTATGCCGTGGGTGTGGCCCTAAAAAAACAAAAACAAAAAAAACCCCAAAACAAAAACCATAAAGACAATGCAATAAAGGTTAAGTGGCAACATAAGCAGAAGATACTATACCTCTTAACGAGAATACAACTACATAAAAATAACATCTGGATAGGCACAGAAATGGAACAAAGGAAAAGAAATATTTCTGATTTGTTGGGGTCCTAAAATTTGGATGATTTGTAGTATTTTTTCATGGTGATTTGTTTCAATATTTAAATTTTTTTTTTTTTTTTTTTTTTTTTTTTTTGCTTTTTAGGGCCACAGCTGCGGCATATGGAGGTTCCCAGGCTAGATGTCTAATCGGAGCTGTAGCCACCGGCCTTCCGCCACAGCCACAGCCACTCGGGATCTGAGCTGTGTCTGCGATTTACACCACAGCTCACAGCAATGCCAGATCCTTAATCCACTGAGCAAGGCCAGAGATCGAACCCACAACCTCATGGTTCCTAGTTGGATTCGTTAACTACTGAGCCACGATGGGAACTCCTCAATATATAAATTTTTGAGAGAGGCAATTACCCACATAGTTCAGATTTTTAAAAACAGCATTTCCAGAAAAAGTGGGATCACAGATCACAATGATAATCACCAGTGATCAATTTCTTTAGATTATTATCTATAAGTAAACAACTTCTATATTTATAATTCCTTAGAGAACATTATGCATGTGTATGAGAAAGAGAAAAGGAAAAAAAAATGTCTCATTAAAAGTACTGAATAAAAGTATAATGATGCCCTCATTATGTCTCTGGTTAATAGCGTGAGGAGACACAAAATATCTGTCTTCTGTTGGAAGCAAAAAATAAATAAATAAATAAATAAATAAATAATGAAAACTAAACTCACTTCATAGATTAAAATATGCTCGCCAGGTCCAATAGGGTGTCACATTCTCAGTAACTGATATTTTCCAGAAGATTTAAAATACTTAGTTCTGGCTGAACATTGATCGAAACTTTCTTTTCTTGGTTTCAATTTACAGACGCTCAGAAAAAAATTTTATTGATCAGAGGCCGGTAATTTGCTCACAATATGGTACCAGAATGGAATGTTACCTAATTACTTGAAGCTTATAGTATATATAGAACTATAATTACAACGGCCCTTTCGGGATGGGGAACGTATTGTTGCTTCCCCTGCACTAAAACCCACGTTAAAAAGAACCTGAAGGTATCAAACAGATAATATACAGCACACCTGAAATTATTTGCTTTATATCCCACAGCAGTGAGAGCAATTTGTTTTGCTTATGGTTATGGCTGGCCTTTAACTGCCTCCACTTGACTTCTAGATGGACCAAAAAATACTCCAGAAGTGCATGTGCCTTAAAATTAGAAAAATGGTCCAGTGGTCCCTAAATCAAGCAGCCTATCAGAATACTCAATGTACTTACAAAATATCCACATCTGGGCCTGTCTTCAGACTCCCCGAATCCTAGTCCCCAAGGACAGGCCTAGAACTAAGGATTTGTAACAAACTCCCTAGTTCTTATATAACTGGCTGGGAGCCAGCTAAGCAAATTTAAAACAAAGTCAAGACCGACTTCATAGGAAACATCAATTCAAATAGGAAATAAGATAGTGTTTCTGTGTATATTCTCTATACAAATGGAAACATATGCTAACATTTCAAAGAAATGGAAAGAATGTTGTGGGGAGGAGCTATTCACAATGATACATTAATAACTGGATTCAAGGACTATATGTTTTTCTTGGTCTGAAGGTTATTCCTCACTTAAAAATCCCTAGTGTTTTCAACTTTATAAATCAACTCTACTTCAATAAAATATTTGAAAATGCAAAAAAAAAAAAAATCCATACTCTCTTCAATTCACTCCAACTAATTTTAGAAAATATAAAAATATCTGAGGTCATATCTGGGGGGATATCCCTCCATAGAATAAATAGTTAACCATTCCTACTGTTGCAAGATTCACCAACCTACTCCTATCTCCCCCTTGCTAGTCTCAAAATCTCTCTACTGGTCCTTATGACAATAATTGTTGTTTCCTTATAAATGTTTGAGTTGATGTAACTAAAGTCGCTTTGCCAACTACAAATTTATTTGCACTTTAGAAAGGATAAAAATTTTAAACACAAATTGTATGTGCATTTGTTTGCCCAACATGCACTCAGTGCCTCTATGTGCCAAGGGCTAGGCCTAAGGCTGGGACCAGATGCGTGTCCTGCCCCATGGGGAGGGCAAGTACACAGAAGCTGTGATAACACTTTGACTACTGTTGTAGGGATTTTTTTTTTTTTTTGGTCTTTTTAGGACTGTACTGGAGGCACATGGAGGTTCCCAGGCTGGGGGAACTAGTCTTACTCCCATTATTTGATGAAAAAGGCAAAGCAACTTGCTCAGCGACACAGAGCTAGTGAGGGGCATTGCTAGGAGAGGTCTGGGGATAGTCTAAATCAGGAGCCAGGGCTACACTGCTTCAGATGAGGGTATACATTTAGATGGCCAACTAAAATCAACATGTTTCCTATAGCAATTCCATGAATGGTACAGTCCATAGTATAACTTGCAGTTACTCCTGAATCTTTACTGATACACACCCCAGTAAGTAAGGCTTCGACTAAAAACGTTTATTATCTCACACACAGTTGGAACTCACAAATAATAGTCTGTATCACTGTGATCGCAAGACGAGATGTGATTGGGAAGGAGAAACACATTAAAGAAGATGCTGGACAGCCTTCGCCAAAAACTTAATTCACGTCCCCCTTCCTGGCAGCCCTGCTGGATCTGGGAAAGAAATAGGTTTGAAGTGAAGCATCTCTGTTGCCTATCTGAAGGGTTCCAGAGCTGGAGAGAAAGGGGTGATCTGTCAGAGCTGGTAGTGACATGAAAAATGAAGCCTCAAGTACATGCAATGGCCAAATCTATAAAATACAAAATCAAAGAGACATGCCAAAACCACTGAGTAAATGGTGGATATCCACTACTATAATGAGGAAAGTGTGAATAAGACAAAGAACTATTATTTCTTCCAAACCAATCAGTATTATCAAACAGACAAAATTTTCATCTATGGTCTACCAAGAAAATGGCTCCAGGGCAACGCTCATCATGGCCCAGCCTGATGCAATGAAAAGAACCCAAGGTTTAGCCTGAAGACTAAGTTTGAGCCCCAGCTCAGCCACTTGTTAGCTCTGCAATTCCTTTTACTGTTAGTACAAGATATTTAGCATCCCTCCTTAACAGTTAAGAACAAATTTTTACATGTATTTCCTTACTCAACAGCTTTCCCTATATTCCTTTAAGGTATTCATCCCCATTTTACAGATGAAGTGACTGAGGCTTGCAGAGGTCACACACTTCAGACAGAATAACAAGTCTACCCTGTGACTCAACCCCAGATATCTTTCCACTGCACCACATGACAGTGGGTGGTAATGGATTATTAACCAGACAAACTGACACCTGCTGGCTCAAAGCAGCAGAGAAAAATGGACTGAGTGTAATGGTGGCGCCAGGCAGCCTGGGCATGAAGCATGTCTTTGCCACATTTCAAGTGTGAGATGTCTACCATGTTCCATTACCTCTGAGACTTGTTTCCTGATCTGCAAAGAGGAGGAGTAGTAATATCTGGTTTACTAGGCTGTAAATGATACAAGTAAAAGATGCTGAGACACAAAGCAAGTAACCAAAAAGGGGTTACTATTATGACTACATATTTTCTTAAATTTCTTTTTAGAGCTGCGCTTGCAGCATATGAAAGTTCCTGGGCTAGGGGTCAAATCGGAGCTGTAGCTGCCAATCACAGCCACAGCGACAAGGGATCTCAGCTGCATCTGTGACCTACCACATAGCTTGTGATAATGCAGGATCCTTAACCCACTGAGTGAGGCCAGGGATCAAACCCACATTCTCATGGACACTATCTCAGGTTCTTAACCTGTTGAGCCACAACAAGGATACCTGATTATGGATAATATAAAAATTAGATAATGAGTCAGACTTCCTGAATAACACTCTTTGATGCAGCCTGCTAAGTAAGATTTGCAGCAACCTTGGTATAAGAGGGTAGATTTGAAACCCTGCTCTTCAAATCCACAGCCAGGCAGCAGATGTCAGGAGACCTCACAGTAAGGGGTATGAGGTGACTGGGCTTCTCAAAGCTGGGCAAGAGGGACAGAGAGCCTCAAAGGATGCTGGTGCTGGGATAAACAAGAAATGGGGGGACCAAGAGAAATAGAAGAGTTCCACTGCTATAATAAAAGGCTCCTGAAATACCTCAAAGACAAGAAGAGAGCTTGGGAACCCACAAGACACTTGAAGGTGCCAAGGCAGAAAGCAGAGATGAGGCACAAGCCAAATACTAGAAGTGATCTGATTTCCCACACTGTTTAATCTTTAATCTTTACTCCTGCAAATTTTAGGAATTCCAAATCCAAGATGTCTCTTGGGATGGATAGCTCAGAAATCTTCACTCCTATGGCGACAACTATCTCCTTACCCTCTATGAAAATTCTCATGTTCAACTGGTTACCAAATTCTACTGATGCACCTTCCAAAGATCTCTCGTGTCTTCTTTATTCCTTAAAAAGTATTTATTTGGCACATATTGATACCAAGACTGCAAATTGGTGTTGGATCCATTAAAGGCAAAATACCCTACCCTCCCGGAAAATAACCGCTTAAGAATACTTCAAGCAAAAAAGTAAAAAAAAGAAAAAAAGAAAAAGAAAAAAAAAAAGAAAAACTACACCAAATGTCATGCTTTCAATTGACATCACATTAAAAAAAGAAAAGAAAAAAAAAAAAAAAAGAAAAAAGGCTAGAACAGCAAGAGCTGAGGCAGGCTTAAAGTGATAAAATTCATTTCTGATGGTGGTGGAAATAAATGTTCACCAAGATCCTGTCTCCACAGGGGTCAACTGTCAAAGGCTGCCGTATGCCTCTGGCCTCAATGCCAAGGTCTGGTCTGAGGACACAGAAATGGTAGAGAATTATGTGGGGGGTTTTCTCCCCAAGTAAACAGACAACTGAGTTTACCATCTCCAGGTGGTGGAGGGGGCATGACATGACGCCATGAGCCATGAGGGGGCCTTAGCCCCTAGGCTCTTCCCTCTGCTCTGAATCCAGCCCACTAATGGTAATCTGGCAACACTCAGGGACAGTGTTCTAGAGAAATAATCACCCCACTAGTCTATAGGCAGAAATCTCCTTACAAAATCATGACCTGGGGTTTAACTCACATTCACCTGTGAGTCTGGTTGGCCAGTCAGTCTACCTGAGGCTGCTCAACTCCAGCCAAACCAAGTCAAAACTCAGGACCAGCAAGTAATCTATGACACAGGAGGCAAGAATTTACAATGAAGAAATGAGGGTCTCTTCAAAAAGTGGTGCTGGGAAAACTGGGCAGCTATATGTAAAAGATTAGATTAGAACATTCATTAACATCATGTACAAAATAAACTCAAAATGGATTAAAGCCCTAAATTTAACATCAGATACTATAAAGCTCCTGAAAGGAAACACAGGCAGAACATCTTTGATATAAATTGGAGCATTATTTTTTTGGATCCATCTCCTAAAGCAAAGGAAACAAGAGCAAAAATAAATAAGTGGGACATAATTAAACTTAAAAGCTTTTCTACAGTGAAAGAAACAATTGACTAAATGAAAGAACCTACTGAATGAGAGAAAATATTTGCAAATGATATGACCCATAAGGGGTTAACAGCCAACATATATAAACAGCTCCTACAACTCAATGTCAAAAAAACCCCAAACAACCTGATGAAAAAATGGGCAGCAGAAGAAATGAACAGACATTTTTTCCAAAGAGAAAATGCAGGTGGCCAACAGGTACATGAAAAGATGCTCAAAACTGCTAATCATCAGGGAAATGCACATCAAAATCATGATCAGCTATCACCTCACAACTTCAGAATGGCCACTGTCAAAAAGAACACAAGTAACTAATGTTGGTGAGGATGTGGAGAAAAAGGAACTCTTGTACACTTTTGGCAGGAATGTAAATTGGTGCAGCCACTGTGGAAAACAGTACAGAGGTTTTTCAAGAACTAAAAATAGAATTACCATGTGACCCAGCAATATTCCACTCCTGGGTATGTATCTGACCAAAACAAAACAAAACAAAAACACTAATTTGAAGAGATATACATATGCCAATATTCAAAGCGGCATCATCTACACTGGCCAAGATATGGATGCAAACCTAAGTGTCTATCAACAGGTGAATGGATAATGAAGATGTGATTTATATACTCAGCCATAGAAAAGAAACAACACAGGGAATAGAGCCAATGTTGCATAATAACTATAAAGGGAGTATAATCATTATATTGCGTACATGTAACATATAATAATACTGTACATCAACTATACTTCAGTTAAAAAAAAAAAAAAAAAGCTCAGAGCCAAGGCTTGGATGAAGGTCTGTACTTGAGAAAGCAGACTGTCTTCCTTGATTTCTTTCTTTTTAAATTCAATTTGCTACACTGCTTTCTATCTGGAAATAGCTGCCTGTCCTTCTTGTCACTGTTATCTACTTCTTTAGAAAATATGAGTAAGACTGGAAGGCAACTGATAATATTGCTTCCATGTGCTGCATTATCCCATCTAAGAGTATGCATTTTGTGGAGAGCATTCTGTAAAGTACAGAAATATCAAATCACTATGTTGTGTCCCAGGAACTAACATAGTGCTGTAGGTCAATGAGACTTCAATTTAAAAAAAAAACAGGAGTTCCTGTCGTGGCACAGTGGTTAACGAATCCGACTAGGAAACATGAGGTTGCGGGTTCAGTCCGTGCCCTTGCTCAGTGGGTTAACGATCTGGTGTTGCCGTGAGCTGTGGTGTAGGTTGCAGACTCGGCTTGGATCCCGAGTTGCTGTGGCTCTGGCATAGGCCGGTGGCTACAGCTCCGACTCGACCCCTAGACTGGGAACCTCCATATGCCGAGGGAGTGGCCCAAGAAATAGCAAAAAAAAAAAAAAAAAACCACAAAAATTTTTGATCACATTAATATAATTTTCTTTTAAAATACTTCTTTGCTACAAATGTATTTGATTTTCATTTCAGTTTCTTCTACATCATGATTTAAAATGCATGAAATGTTAAACTCTCTAAAGCTAAATGGCTTTAAACAAAAAATATTTATATACAGATATAATTTAATGAAATGTTTGATAAATCAGATATAAAAACAAAACAAACTTAGGAGTTCCTGTTGTGGCTCAGCAGGTTAAGAACCTAACTAATGTCCGTGAGGATGTGGGTTTGGTCTCTGGCCTTGCTCAGTGGGTTAAGGATCCGGTGTCGGTGTGAGCCGAGGTGTAGGTCACAGATGTGGCCCAGATCCCACATTACTGTGGCTTTGGCGTAGGCTGGCAGCTGCAGCTCTGATTCGACCCCTAGCCTGGGAACTACCATATGCTGCAGGTGCAGCCCTAAAAAACACCCAACCAAAACAAATCTAATGATTTATTTTAAAATAAATTCAAAAATAAAGCGTATGCATTTCATCATGTAGATAAAGGTCACATACCAGAGAAGTCAGGTGAAGGTCTAAATGAACACCAGCGGGATGAGGTCATCATTAATTTTTTATTTCCGGATTAATAAATGACACGAAAAATTCCTAGTCTCTCTAGCTATGGCAGAAGCCCTCAGCACAAGAAGCAGCCTTCTCTTCTAGCCCCCAGGAAAATCAGTTTTGTTTGTTTTCTGTTCACATGTGCTTTGGGCAGGCAGCATTGGACTCGCCCGAGCTGAACAATCACCCAGCTCTCCCACGTCAGTAGCTGCAAACATGGGCCCCTCTACCCAGAACAGCGTTTCCCTGCCTTCCATTCCCTCGAGTGGTATTGGGAAGAAAGAGTTCCCAAACCCTCAAGCCAGAGAGACCTCAGAAGTCACATGGGCAATCAGGTGGCTCACAAATGAAGAAAGTGAAGTCCAGACAAGTGTCCCGTTTGCTGGCCAGCATCACAGGGCTGGTGAGAAGGAAGCATGGCAGGCCAGAGATAGCAAACCTCCTTTCTCAAAACAGACAAACCACAGCTCTCAGGTAGTAAAGAATTAACACAAAGAGAGGTTGGGCTTTTGTCTCTGACATTGGGAGGTAATCTTTAGGGTCCTGGAATATTTTGCCTGATAGGAGAGTCTCTGTTTGTCTGGGGCCTTTGGGAATAGGACAGTGATATATGATAAGAGCTTTGGAAAGCAGCATCTAAGTTCTGACTCCTGGAGGAAATGGAGACTGTAGATATTAGCCTGAATCTTCAAAAGGAGCTAGAGACCACAGTTCAGACATGCAGGCAGGATGTGATTGAGACCAATTAAAACTCTGGACACCAGGAGTTCCCTGGTGGCTCAGTGGGTTAAGGATCTGGCATCACTGCTGTGGCTCAGATTGCTGTTGTGGCAGAGATTCAATCCCTTTCCTGGCCTAGGAACTTCCACAGGTGCATAAAAAAAAGAAGCAGCAGCAGCAAGCAAACAAAGGCTCAGGTGAACTAATAATAGCATTGCCAGCTCACACTCACTCCCACACCATAAACAGAAGGAGATAACACCGTCCATGACTTCACAGGGAGAAGATACACGAAAGCTTCACATCTGAAACCCTCCCAGACCTTGCCTTTGTGCCTCTACTTTTTCTTAGTTTTGCTTTGTATCCTTTTGTTCTAACAGAACTGTAACTACAAGTACACGCTTTCAGGAGTTTTGTGAGCCGTTCCAATAAATGAGTGAAACTGAGGGGGTGGTAGGAACCTCTGAGCTGGGGTGTGAAGTGAGGGCAGTCTTGTGAAGCACTGTGCCCACATGTGTGATGTCTGGCCTAACTCTGGGTGGTGAGTGTCAGAAGTCAAAGCAGCTCCCTATTCTGCCACCTCCTATTTTAAAGCACAGATGTTGCAATAGAAATCCTTTGCCACCTGAACAGCTAGAAAGGAGGATTCTAGAAGTGGGCACATGTCCCACTTTGGGGCGTGTGTATCCTGTGGGGACAGATTGAGGGGAAATGAGGGAGGAAGAGAAGGTGGCTGGGAATGACCAAAGCAGCTTCCAGATTGGCAAAGCTCATGCAAAGACCATTCCCTCCCTTTTCATCTCACTAGGGGCCCGGAAAGAGAAAGGATAGAAAATATATTAGAAAACACATTCTATACTCTCTCATTTGATTGAAGTCAAGAAAATGCTTCCCACCTCTCTATTGGCTAGCGACCTCCACTTAGGGTCAGACTGAAGCATTTCCAATTACACAGCCAAACTCATCAACGCCCTAGTGTTTCTTCCAAAGGTTTTAACCTGCATCGAATTAAGTATTGAGATCTAACTTCCAATTTCCAGAAAATTGAAGGAATTAGAGTAATGAGACAGGGAGGAAGCATCCAGACCAATGTAAAAGGTATCTATAGGAAAACCAGGTTGGTCTCTTGCCAAGTCAGTGGGGAAAATAAATGGGAAGGGGGTGATCATAGAATTAAAAAAAAAAAAAAAAAAGGCATAACCAAGTGCAGCCAGTGTTCACTGATTTGCATAAACTGGCAAGAAAGGACATGTTTGCAACAATTAGAGAAATGTGAGAGTATACTCCTTATTTTTAAATGATATTAAATTATTATTAACAATTTGCTTGTGACAATGGTCTGGGGGCTAAGTAAGAATATGTTTTTATTTTCTAGAGTTGCATATGGAAATATTTAGAGGTAAATTGCCATAGGTAAACATCTTGAAATGTTTCAGTGACCTTCTTTATAGTTTATAATTTGGAGCCATGCAAAGAGTTGAAATAATTATAAAAACAAAATGAAAATTTAAACCCTAAAAACCAAAATGAAATAAATGAATCTAACTGTAGGTAAAAGTGGCATATTAACAACACGGAAGAGAATTATTATTATTATTATTATTATTATTATTTGTCTTTTTGCCTTTTCTAGGGCCGCTCCCGAGGCATATGGAGGTTTCCAGACTAGGGGTCCAACTGGAGCTACAGCTGCCAGCCTCCCCCACAGCCACAGCAATGTCAGATCCAAGCTGCGTCTACAACCTACACCACAGCTCACAGCAATGCTGGATCCTTAACCCACTGATTGAGGCCAGGGATGGAACCCGCAACCTCATGGCTCCAAGTGGGATTCATTTCCGCTGCACCACGAGGGGAACTCCCCCAACAACAAAAGTTTTAAAGTGAATTCAGTATTGCTATAAATAATGGAGGTGCTGTTATCTTAACACATTAACAAAATTACATATTTGCTTTATCCCGTTACATATAACATATATTATTATGCATATACACAGAACAGAGCAAATAACTGAATTAATGTCATTAGGAACCAAAGTTTTCAGCCTAAGGGAAATGGGATACTAATGTAAAAACTAAAGATGTAAAAAGCCCATAATCTTAAAAATGAGCTGGACATTATCAGTATGAACTTATGTTTCATTTTTTTCTCAGAAAGTTCATATGCCTTGCCTTTGTCCTTTGTAGACACAGGAAGCATTGTTAACACACAGTAGTGAACACTCTTGGTGACTAATTGATGGTCTCTAAATATTGTTTCACATTAAAAGGAACCAGGGCTTTTTGAAGACCTAGCCGATTCCAGAGCTTGGCAGAAAATGTACAAGATGAGGCTGGGAGTTCCCGTCGTGGCCTAGTGGTTAACGAATCCGACTAGGAACCATGAGGTTGAGGGTTCGGTCCCTGCCCTTGCTCAGTGGGTTAAGGATCCGGCGTTGCCGTGAGCTGTGGTGTAGGTCGCAGACGTGGCTCGGATCCTGCGTTGCTGTGGCTCTGGTGTAGGCTGGTGGCTGCAGCTCCGATTCAACCCCTAGCCTGGGAACCTCCATATGCCGCGGGAGCGGCCCAAGAAATAGCAAAAAGACAAAACAAACAAACAAACAAACAAGAAAAAAACCAAGATGAGGCTGGACCATCTTAAACAAGGAAACTATCAAAGACTAACAGAGGTGTGTCAAAGGGACAAAGGACCCGATCAGTACAAAAGTCTCTCACTGGCCAAATGTGAGCCTAAAAGAAAAACTGCAATGTAGTTGAACAGGTAAAAGTATTTAAAATCCACTAATGCAGAATGATGTTGAAAAACATCTTACTTTGGGAAACTGCAGGGGCATCAACTCATTGCTTTGACAACTAGTAAAAAGGAGTTCCCGCTGTGGCTCGATGGGTTAAGGACCCCAGGTAGTCTATGTGAGGATGCAAGTTCGATCCCTGGCCTTGCTCAGTGGGTTACAGATCTGGCACTGCCACAAGCTGTGGCCTAGGCAGCAGATGTGGCTCAGATTCAGTGTTGCTGTAGGCTGTAACTGCAGTTCCAATTTGATTCCTTGCCTAGGAACTTCCATATGTTGCAGGTACAGCCATTAAAAAAAAAGAAAAAGAAAATGAGTAAATAAAGACAAAAAATCAAGCTTCTTATCCACTTTCCCATATAGCTTGTACTTTAAAGTAAACAAATGAAAGAATTCCAATTAATAAACCAATATAGAAGGAATAATCGAATTAGAAAATAAATATTTTTCATCCATCAATTAAATGATAATCATGAAACAAGAATTTATAATGGATGGACCCGCTGGTATTCTGAACATCACACAAAGACAGACCACCGGGTATTAAGTGCACAGAATCAACGATGGGGCATTTTTGCCAAAAAATTGAATCCAGACCTGATAAAGCTTTTAGATCTAGCTGCAATTTGTAGGAAGACAGGACAGCGCAATGACATGGTATACAATTAGCTAATCACAGACTGCAGAAAATTCTACAGGACAAACCTTTTAAATGCCAAGAAAACAAGAATAAGAGAACTGTCAACAATTAAGAGACTTGCGAGACACACAACCAAGTACAAAGTGTGAGCTTTGTTTAGAAGCTAAATAAAAACAAATGAACTATAAAAAGGAATTTATGACTCAGTCATAGAATTGGAATACTGATAACATTAGATGAGGTTGAAAGAATTATTCATTTTTCCAGATGTGATAAGAATGGTCTTTTAGAGGTACATGCCAAATGAAATGACCTTTTTTTTTCCCCCTGTCTTTTTAGGGCTGCAACATGGCATATGGAGGTTCCCAGGCTAGGGGTCAAAATGGAGCTACAGCTGCTGGCCTACGCCATAGCCACAGCAATGCCAGATCCGAAACTCATCTGTAACTTACACCACAGCTCATGTCAATGTGGGATCCTTAACCCACTGAGCGAGGCCAGGGATCAAACCTGCATCCTCATGGATACCAGTCAGATTTGTTTCCACTGAGCCATGACGGGAACTCCCTGAAATGACTTTCTTTTAATGCCAAATCCAAGCCACATCTGCAACCTACACCACGGCTGGTAGCAATGCTGAATCCTTAACCCATTGAGTGAGGCTGGGGATTGAACCTGAATCCTCATTGACATTGCTGGGTTCTGAACCTGTTGAGCCACAACGGGAACTTGTGAAATGATTTTCTCCCTAGGATGTGCTTGAAATAATCAAGTGGGGGGAGTTCAGCTAATAATACTCTTTCTATTTTACATATTTGTTTGTAACTACACACAATAAAGAAAAAATTAATAACTAAAAAATTAACTAAAAAAGATGAATGCAAATATGACAAAATGTTAACTGTCAAGTTCTAAGTGATGGGAATATGGCTGCTTATATTTTCTGTATGTTTTAAAATGTTCTTCCTTAAAAAAAAAAAAAAAATAGAATCACCATGTGATCCAGCAGTCCCACTCCTGGGCACATATCCAGAGGAAAACCTTCATTTGAGAAGATATATGCATCTCAATATTCATTACAGCACTATTTCAATAGCCAAGACATAGAAACAACACAGATGTCCATCTACAGAGGAATGACACACACACATATACACACACATACAATGGACTATTACTCATAAAAGAGTAAAACAATGCCATTTCAGCAACATGGATGCACCTAGAGATTATCATACTAAGTGAAATAAGGCAGCCAGAGAAAGACAAATACCATATGATATCACTTAGATGTGGAATCTTAAAAAAAAAAAAAAAAGATACAAATGAACTTATATACAAAACAGAAATAGACCCACAGACAGAGAAAACAAACTTATGGTTGCCAAAGGGGAAGATGGGGAGGGATAAATTAGGAGTTTGGGATTAACATATATACTCCACTATACATAAAATAGATAATGATAAGGACCTACTATATAGCACTGGAAGCTATACTCAATATTTTGTGATAACATATAGGGGGAAAGAATCTGAAAAAAAAAAAAAGATATAGATGTTAAGTATAACTGGATCACTTTGCTGTACACCTGAAACTAACGCAACATTGTAAATGAACTATATAGTTCAATTTAAAAGAAAGGAAGAAAGAAAAAGTCCAAAATAGTTAACAAAATTGTAAAAGCATTTAAAGCCAGACTCAGGGCTGGGTTAGGTTGAAAGGATTTTGAGGAGTTCCCACTGTGGTGCAATGGGATCAGTGCCATCTCTGGAGAGCTGGGACATAGGTCCAATTTCTGGCCCTGCACAGTGGGTTAAGGATCTGGCACTGCTGCAGCAGTGGCATAGGTCACAGCTGCGGCTCAGATCTGATCCCTGGCCTGGGAACTCCATTTGCCGTGCACGGAGCAGCCAAAAAAGAAAAAAAAAAAGGATTTCGAAATGTATCTACAGACACCTAAGGCTGGCATTGACCGGTAGCACTCTCAGAAAATTAAAAGCCAATGACGAAAAGCCCCAAAAGTTCCAACTTGAACTACTAAATTATTAAGGAAAAAGAAGGACCTAGAGAAAAAGGTTCTAGCTGGCAAAATAGTGACACAGGCTTATTATACTGATAACATAAAGGATCTCCAATTCAAAGAAAACCACAGTACAATCAAAAGGGATGGGAAGTGTTGTATGATTTTATTTCAGGGACTGTTGATGGGTGATCAGTGAAAGTTCCAGCTAGAACCATGTGCCCTAAAGCCGTGATACCTGAAGTGATAGGGGTATAAAAAGAAAGCTCATGGAAGCTCAAAGCTTTTATGATTTGGAAATATAAAATAAACCAAGGTGAAGCAAACAGCTTGCCTGTTACTCAAATACATTAACTACAGCACGGCCTCATGTCCCCCAGACCAAATCTGACTTGTTCCCATACCTGATGATGACACACTGGTTCTCTCGGTCGATAATCATGTTTCTGTACATATTATCTGCCAGAGCATAGATATGTGGTGGGTTTTCATACTGGGCCTAGAAAAACAAAGGAGAACAAACAAACAAAAACAAAACCATGGTCAGATAGAGCAACACCTTACCATTCTTGCCTTGGAAATGAATCCACCACTGTGTAGCTCCCATTTTAAAGGGTACACAATACAAGAATCATAAACCTGCCAAGGTCATCAGAAGGTACACCTGACACAATGAAGACAGAATATGGGAGGACTTTTCTGCAGGCCTATGTGTGAGTCAGCTTTGAGACATGAACCGGGTCCTGAGATACTCCAGCACCCCACCCTTCCACCCAAGCAAGCCTCTGCTGACCACATTCCACTGCTCAATGTTTCTGAAGACAACGGTGCAACAGGTCTTAAGAGAGGCATACTAAAACCCTGCATCTGACTTACACTAATTCAGGATTTCTACCTAACTTTTTTTCCAAGCAGCAAGTTGGAGATTCTGGGACCCCAGGGGAAATTAAGTGAGACTTTATGAATAAAGAGAAAAACTTTAAAAAGTTTCCATAAGCAGAAGGCAGGAGGTGTGGTTCTCTAAAGGGATAAACAGGTCTGGCCAGTTTGTTCCATCTCCATATGGAAGAACAAAAGATCCTGCCATACCAAGCTACTGGGTTTGTGCCTTAGTCTCATGGGCTACCTTAGCTATGGAAAGTATAAATCCACCAATAAATTCACTGTGTCAGGATGGCTGCAGTCCTGCTTTCTTCCATTTCTTGGCACCACTTCCACCACTCTCTCAAAAAACACTAAAAAGAAAAATACTTCATATGGTGGAAAGCTGGAGAAAGAACACTCCTTAAATTTAAGGCTAGCTAACATAAAAGAGGGAAAAGCAAGCCCAATCCAGAGTGAGAAGACATTTGGACTCCAGCTTCCCTTCTCTGGTCCCCAGGTGTAGAACGGGAATGATACTGTGCATGGTGCATGTCTCACAAGGTAACTGAGATGATGGATGGGGAAGTAATTGGAGCAGGTCGAGTGACATGCAAAGGGAAAGCAGAATTTACTTAATCCAGCTTTGAGCCTTATCATGCCAGACCAGAGACTGCCACTCATGGCTAGCTGTGGAAGATCAGAACTGAGTGACAGGAGGGGTGAAAGGGTCCTTTGACGCCTGCATGCATGTTAAGTGCTGGTGGATCCAGGGCCCACAGTTCTGTATGTGCGAGCAAGTGGCTCACAAGGGAAACTGCCCAGGATCTAGCTTATTGCCAGGACTGATGGGCTGAATAATTCTATATAGGGACAAAAATAATATGTCACCCCTGCCTTCACTTAATGGTCAGAAGGGGATGCATCAATGGGACCATGAGATTAGACTGGCTTCTTCCAGACCAGACTGCTCATTCAGGTATTATCTTTAACACCTCTTGGGAAACAGGGAAATAGAAGATTGTAATAAAGAAAAGAGGATGAAAAATGGGAGGAAACGGAGTGGAGAGAAAGCTGTGGGTAGTGGAGGGGGAAGAGAGGGCAAGTCATTGCCTGATATGGCTTCAAAGCCACTTCCCTAGTTATACTTGAGCTTTGCATGTCACTCTTTATTTTTCAAATTGGTTTCCCATCTCTGGGCTCATCGTATATCTTGGCAACCGATGAGAATTATAGGGTTGACGTTTCCTCCATCTGATTCTTCCCTTGCTTGAGAGCCCTGAAAGTCCCTCAGACAGACATTAACTCCTAGCTCAAATACGCCATAGATTTGCGTACTTTATCTCTCTGAGCCCCAGTTCCCTCAGCTGTGAAATGGGGATGGAGAGAAGTACACAGTCAGCGTCCAGGGTTGCTTTATTATTGGTGCAAGTGTAACATAGCACCTGGCACTAAGTAAATGCCAACTTCACAACATTGCGTTACCATGAGCTATTCAAAATAAGTATATATGTATTTTAAATTTAGGGTATTCCTTTAACAAGAACCCTTCAAACGATGAAGGGTCTAAAACGGATGTGTAGCCATGCTTTTCAGAGAACTGCAAAGGAAGAAGACGAATGCACAGCACTTCCAGCCACCCCGCCTCGGCTGTCATTGAGGACGCCAAGCCAGCTCCGTGCCTGCTGCCCCAGGGCCCTGCTGATCAGGACGCCAGGGCAGGGCCCAGCCTCTGCTGACAGTGTTTCCCTTGTGCTGGGCTCCCATAAAGGCAGCATTATCAAAGGTCTTTCGCGTGGCAGCCTCCTTCGGCTCCAGCTACCAGCACCATTCATCTGGCAACAATGGGGTGGGCTCTTGCTCTGGGTAAATTGCCTTCCACTTCAACTGATGAATTTGTGTGGGCTCCCTTTTGTTTGTTTTCCAGGGGTCAGGATTAATGAAGGCTCTTGTGCTTCTGCTGTGAAGGAAAGAGGGAAAGGAAAAAGATGCAGAGATGGGGAGACCTGAGGAAGTGAGGAGCCACAGCCATGAAATAGATGAAATAGGATTACAGATTCTATTTTTATCACACAGCTGAAATGGCTGTGGAGCTGAGTCTGAATAGAGATCAGGGTCACTTTAATACACGAAGTGATTTAAAACAATCACTTTTCATGTGCCAGTCTTAGCCACAGCTTAAGTGATTTGGAAAGAATCGTTTCCGTGGCCCTATTTGATTTTTCACCAATTACTGACTGTTTCAGTCCTTAGATTTTTGCGAAAAGTGGAAGAAAGAAAATGCCTGAAGCTGTTAAGTCCATGTAGCTGATTTGGTATGTAATGTTCCAATACTAATAGTCCTATGCTTTTCTGAGCTGTACTCGAAAGAGTAGCACATCATTAAAAATCAAACAATATCACCTACTTGAGCTTCCTCAATAAATAATTCATAAGAAAATGCAAATGTATTGCCAACTTCAAGAAAAACTACCCATGCCTCATAAAAGCCCCCAAAGACTACAGTAAATTATGTGGTGTGTAACTTACCGCTCCTTGGTACATCTCAATTTCCTTTTCCCCAAAATATGGCATCTGCTTGAAAGGGTTGACTGAGATTAATACGGATCCTATATATGTCTGAATTTAAATCCAGTTAAGGTCTATCGTTAATCTTCACAGCTACACATTTTTTCAAATTAAATAACCAGATGTTATCAAGAATTCATAATGAGGGAGATCTCTTGTGGTGCAGTGGGTTAATGATCCAGCCTTGTCACTGCAGTGGCTGGGGTTGCTGTTGTAGCACAGTTTCGATCCCTGGCCCAGGAACTTCCGCATGCGGCAGTAGTGCCCCCCCCAAAAAAAAACTGTCTCCGGGAAAAGCTCAGGTGCTTGTCTTCCAAAATATTACAAATAAAAACAAAAGCAACTACCAACTAGTTCATGTTTTCTTTTTCTTCAGGAAGAGTAATGAACTTAATTACCAAGGTGCTACTAAAAGAAATCATTATTTTACATGAATTGAAGCACAGTCTTTCAAGACTGGTGACATGCACAGCTAGGAAAAAACAAAACAAGTGATCAAGGAGTGAAAAGAATGTTCTAATTCCTCTTTTTAAATGATATTTTCCCCTTGGAACTTTCCTATCTCTTTGGTTTATTAAAAACATATTTACTTGTTTAACAAATAGAAGGATTTAAGCTGAACTGAAGAGTCCTCTTCTTTAGAAGCTATGGAGAACTGAATTGTATCCATAAGTCATATTCAGAACAGAAAATTACAAACCCAAATAGATCAGGTTTAAGGGAAGAAGGTTATTTCTGTTTAAGGAACCCAGGAAGGCCCCTCAAAAGAGAACAGGTTACATATGCCCAAATAAATGAAGTGTTATTATAACATACAAAATACTTTCATTTATCATTCAACAGTCAACTAGTTTGAATTGATTACCTACAATATACCAGGCATTGCTCCAGAGGCTGGGGATAAACCACAGTGGACAAAACAGAATGACAAAAACTCCCTGCTCTTGTGGAGTTAAAAAAAGAAAAAAAAAAAAAAAAGCAAACAACAACAAACAAAAAAACATATATGTACTCGAAATTATTTCTTTTAATCAACAATTTCAAAATACTTAGAAACTTTGCAGTTAAGGATGTAAAACCTATGAGATTTCCTTCCCAAAAGGCAAACATACATTTATACATTAGGACCTGAGTGTCAAATGGAGCAGCACAGGCAATCCAGTCAGATTGCTTATTAGCTCACCACACCAGGTTCCTCTCTAATCTTGGGCAAGTCACATCTCTAAGCTGTAGTTATTGGATGATGGAATAAATAGGACCTACCTGCAAGGCTTCTTTTGAGAATTAAATGAAACAGTATAAAATGCCCAGCACAACGTTTGGTATGTAGTAGAGGCAATTTCCTCAATTCATATACTTTAGGCTGCACGTTTTGTCATGTTAACTTCTCTTGCGATGCAGTGTTTGTATTCCTATTGAACACAAATGAGCCAAGTATGGAGTGCATCATATAATATTTTAAAATTAATATTTAAACATGACAGTGAGAACGGGAAATGCTTAGCTACAATGTTGCTTGCTTTTTCATTGAACAGAAAGATCTTCTGACTTGAAAGGATTGGACATGAAATGGTAGTAGAGAAGATGGGGTCCATTTTCATAGCACACCAAGATGCACCCAGCACTGGTCTGGGGCCAGTTCATGAAACTAAGAAAATGCTGATAATGCAGTGAATCATAATTGAAAATCACTAAAGAGCACAGAAGAAATGCTAAGAGCAAATGTGTTTCCAAGTGCCAATGTCAGATGAGACCAACAACAGATAAGTGGCCAACTTATTTGAAGTGAAATTTAGAACAGATAAATTTATTGTTAGAACTATTAAGCAAGTAAGAAGTATCCATGATATTATAGCCAAGACTCAGTAAGTGTTGATGATAAAAACAAACACTGATAAAACACACATATGTATACACAGCACTAATCTAAACTCCTAAAGATAACCCCATTACTATTTTAATCCTATTTTACTAGGAGAAAACTGAGGCATCGAAAAATTTTAAAACTTGCTCAAGTTGCAAGCTAGTAAGTGGCAGAACTATGATTCAAAGCCAGGCATGCTTCATCTAGAGTCCACACTTGAAAGTTACAATGTTTTCCTACAATTAGCATATGTTGTTATTATTCTTACTATTGGTAATTATTTGCCACTTTTGGCAAATAAAATACAGAATACCCAGTTAAATTTGAGTTTCAAACAATGAATAATTTTTTTTAGTATATACATGTCCCAAATAAGTATGCCCCAGCAATACTTGGGACATACTTATAGAAAAAAAAAAAAAAAAGTTCTTTGTTATTTATCTAAAATGCAAATCTAACCAGGTATTCTGAATTTTATCTACAGCTGCCAGCCTACACCACAGCAACTCAGGATCCAAGCTGTGTATGTATGCGACCTAAACCACAGCTAATGGCAATGCTGGATCCTTAACCCACTGGTGGGGGCCAGGGATTGAACCCGCATCCTCATGGATACTAGTTGGGTTTATTAATCACTGAGCCACGACAGGAACTCCTGGAGGGGTTTCTATTAAAGCGCTCTATGCTCTGTTGTAACTTAGATTCTGTAACTCTCTGAGTACTCAAAACTCTATCTCCCTTAGTTGATTTTAAAGTATTCTTTCCATATGGAAGGGACTCAATCAATACTGAATGAATGAGGTTTGCACTCATTATGGTTCTCATCCTACACAAATAGAGTAGTTCTAACAGTAAGCTCAGTATTTAAGAAATACAGCACTGCTATGGCCATCCATATTTCAAAAGAGGAAGATGTCCTTAACTACCCCCAAGTAAAAACAATCTTGGATGAATATGATCTTTCCATGGAGGATGGTGCTTCTGTCTCCATTGTAAAGGGAATGCTGTGACTGCCACCTATCCTAGACAAATTGATCATTGAATTCAGAGAATTAAGAGCTGCCAGAGGACAGGAGCCAAAGGCATCACCTGCCCACCTTGGTTCCCCAATAAATAAATTTGGATTGGCTTATACGAGAGCTCCCATAGGAACAACATTTTTTTTTTTTTTAACTGCTAATAACCTGCTGTGTGAAGACACATCTTGTCAAACCTTGATTTTCACTTAGTAGTCTACATAAATTCTGGTAAGAAGACACTCAAAGAAAAAACCTCTTCGGGTTTTTCTTTGGCCAATCTTGAATCAAAGGACTCAGATAAGAAGAGGGAAACTGGAGTTCCCATCGTGGCGCAGTGGTTAACGAATCCGACTAGGAACCATGAGGTTGCGGGTTCGATTCCTGCCCTTGCTCAGTGGGTTAACGATCCGGCGTTGCCGTGAGCTGTGGTGTAGGTTGCAGACGCGGCTCGGATCCTGCGTTGCTGTGGCTCTGGCGTAGGCCAGTGGCTACAGCTCCGATTCGACCCCTAGCCTGGGAACCTCCATATGCCGCGGGAGTGGCCCAAAGAAATAGCAAAAAAAAAAAAGAAGAGGGAAACTACAGCCATCCCCTAAAGAGTAGAGGGTCTCAAGGGCAATATTATTTGGCAAAACCCTGAAAAATATAAAGTTTGGTTTGAAATGGATGATGTAGTTGGGGTCTATGCTAAGTAGTTACAAATGTACCTGAATCAGAATTGACACAAGAGAATCTGGTTTAGAATTGAAAGGAAACAAACATTTTTCTCACTTGCCTGAGTCATTTCCCTGAGAGCACAGATCATCTACTGGGTGGGGCCCCTTCTTCAGATAACTCAAATACTCACTCCCACTCTCTGCTGCATAATGCAGGTGTGCCTCTGGAAAAAGCTATTCCGTCATTGACTCTACCCACATAACCTTTGGCTAGGAAGGTGTGGCCAAAGGTTAATTTTCAAACTGTATGGAGATACACAGACTTTAAAAAAACAAAGCAAAACAAAAAACAGTCCCTGCTGTGGCACAAGGGGATCTGCAGCCTCTTGGGAGCCCGGGGACACAGGTTTGATTACCAGCCTGTACAGTGGGTTAAGGATCTGGCATTCCTACAGCTTTGGTTGGGGAACTCCAAATACTGCAGGGTGGCCAGAAAATAAATAAATAAAATAAACGAAACGCATTCTTATTGAACAGACTACATGAGACATAAGAGACCCTACTGAACTTTAATTGACTGGTTCCAAATGTTTGTCCATGATTCATGAGCTATCGACGATCTGCAGCAAGAAGGACAAAAACAGAAAGAGTGCCCTGAATTTTTTTTTATGAGGTCCAGTTGATTCAATATAAAGGACCCTGCTTTCCTCTTAGATTATTTCCTTTCTACTTTGTGGGTGTTCAGGTAGTCTTTCTTTTATAAAATGTGATGGTAGTGCAGCTTTTGTAAATTTGTTTTTAATGGTCTTCTTAGGTAGACTTTAACTTTTTAAAAAACATTTTAATACCCAGTGAATTCCCCCAAACTGCCCATACTCATCTACCCGACCTCCCTATATTTATCACTGAGATGCGGCAGGGAGGGGAGGTGACTCTGGTGAAGTCACATAGGTGGAGCTGATGGAGCTGGAACTTGAGCCCCAGGCTCCAGCTGCCAGACCCACAGTCATCTCACTGCAGTGATGGTCCCCACCCCCAACCTCCCATCACAGACTGACCACCAAGGGCCAAACTTCACTGGGAACAACAGTGCTGCCTTAAGCTCCAGTTGGTCTGGCACAAGTGCCTCAGCTCCTAATTCAAGGGCTGAAAATGCTGAGCATGCTTGAGTGTGGTCTTCGAGTGAAGATAAGATTGGAGAAAGTTGGACCAAATGAGCATGGAGTGCTTTGCCCAGGAACTTTTGTCAGGCAGGTGGCTATCAATGATGTCTTGCTAAGCAGACTTTTCCTCCTACATTTGAGAATGTAATTGTGGAAAGTGTGGCAACATTCAGGAAAAATAGTAAATTAAACCTTTCTGGTCTTAGGCTACTTGGCTGAAAAAAAAACGAGTTTTTATTGGTTAACAATGTTAGCATTCTAAGGAGGTCCTTTTTTCTTTTTATTTTTCTTTTTTTTTTTGCCTTTTTGCCTTTTCTAGGGCCTCTCCCGCGGCATATGGAGGTTCCCAGGCTAGTCGAATCGGAGCTGTAGCCACCAGCCTACGCCAGAGCCACAGCAACACGGGATCCAAGCCTCGTCTGCAAACTACACCACAGCTCACAGCAATGCCAGATCCTTTAACCCACTGAGTAAGGACAGGGACCGAACCCGCGACCTCATGGTTCCTAGTCAGATTCGTTAACCACTGAGCCACGACGGGAACTCCCTAAGGAGGTCCTTTTTTCTAACGCGGATCAAAGAAATCTGCAGTTAGCCTGACTGTATTAACAACTGATTGTCCCAAATGCTGATCTTCAGTACAAGACAAGGTGCTGGTATTAGATGCTGAAGAGGTAAAAATGAGCAGTTCTTTAACTTAATGTAAAATCAAATCTCTTCTTAACTATTAAGCTTGGGAGAGAGAGGGAGGGAAAAACTCCTTTAAAATAATGCTACTCTTTCATAATAATATTCCCTTGGCATGGAACTGAAAAAGGAGGCTTTTATTACTTCTCAGAGGAAAAGATTTGCAGCTAGGCCCTTGGTATTATTTCATAAACATCCACCAGATCCATCATGCCCCCTCAAAGCTGAAGGCTGCTCTGTGCTATTGCTGAAAAGCACACTGATGCCGAGTTTCTCATATACTGAGTGGGCAGAGATGTCTACAACGCGAAGTCTATTAGTGGTCAACTAACTCATTTCCTTGGTAGAACACACGATCAGTTAGTCACTGATTCAAAGACATGAATTCAAAGACTAGGCGTCAGCCTCCTCTGTGTGAGTCACTTTAAAATTCTGCTGTCTGAATATAAAAAGCAAGTCTTCGTAGGCAACATATCTTCAATGAACATTTAATGTAACACACTATGCCAAGGGTTATGCAGGAAACTAAGAAATAAACAAGACAGGATGATGCCATTTTTTAGCTAAAATTAACAAGGCAAATATATGTATACATATGTCTGCGTGTGATAAAATTGGAAAATATACAAGAGGTTAATAGGAACAAATGTTATATGATAGGATTCTGGGGGATTTTAGTGTTTGCCTTTCTGGCTGATGGCATTTTGTAACTCATGTTCAAGGAACATGTACTGCTTTAAAGAGTTTTGTTTTGTTTTTGTTTTCTGCTTTTTAGGGTCACACCTGCAGCACATGGAAGTTCCCAGGCTAGGGGTCCAATCGGAGCTGCAGCTGCTGGCCTATGCAACAGCCACAGCAATGCAGTCTGTGACTGACACCACAGCTCATGGTAACACTGAATCCCCGACACACTGAGCGAGGCCAGGGTTCGAATCCGCATCCCCATGGATACTAGTAGGATTCGTTTCTGCTGTGCCAAAACGGGAACTCCCTAGAGTGATTTTTTTTTTAAACTTTGCTTCTTAAAAGATATATATATATAACATAGTCCCTATTCTTAGAAGTTTTTAGCATTTTAGGCGAGTCTGTCTGGGTTGATACTGGACTGGCTGCTGACAACCACTGACATTTTTCTTCTTTTCATACTCTGCTGATCAAAAACCACATCCACGTAAATAATGTAATAAGCTGAGCCCACATTCTAAGAACATTCCAAAAAATAATGTGTTCAACTACATTCATTGGAAATTAGCCTTTTATGGGCTTGTCAATAAACCAATTATCCACTTAAAAGTTTCTATGGTAAAATGCATTTGAATGTCCAATAAGCAACTTTACAATTGAATTTTAGAACGTAACTCAGAAATAGGCCAGAAACTTATACACTTGCCTAAGTGTATGCTAATAACAACGAATGCTTACTGTGTACTCGCGCATTCATTATTTCATTTAACCCTATAACAGCCTCATGCAGATTTTATCACTCCCATTCTACAGATGAGCAAGTCAAGGAGCACAGATCACAAAACTTTCATAAGGTCACCAAGGTCATGAAAAATAAGGTCCAAAGCTTGGCCGCCCAGATCCATATCCCGCAGCCAACTCTTCAGGTCTTCTGGTCCATCAACTGCTAGCTTCTGTGTGCCATAAGTCTTTTACATAGAAATGATTGAAACCCTTTAATGATAATAAGCCCAGATAAACTGAGCATATTTTAATTTTTTGACCAAATAAAGTAAAAACTTCCAACTGAATACAACTGCTTCCATACAGTTAAAGGAAGCTCTGCACAGGTATCCAGGAGTCAGCAAGTTTTTTTTTCTGTAAAAGGTCAGAGAGTATTTTAGGCTTTGCATATCCAAGGGTCGACTGCAACTACTCAATCCTGCGATTGTAGCAGGAAAGCAGCCACAGACAGTAAGTAAACCAACCAGCATGGCTGTGCTCCAGAGAAATCCTGTGGTGGGCGTGATCTTGTCTATAGGCAGTGGGCTGATCAGGATGCGATTATGACGTGGCTGATAAATCCAACTGTACCTATCGATACTTAAAAGCAAGGGTTTAGGGATTTAACTACCCAGATACTTGGTAAATCTTCCTACAGTAAATAAGAAACAGCACATTATTGGTTAGAACCATCCCTGTGCCTTGGCATAATGTTTATTAGTACAAATACCTGGTGAGATGAACTCCCTCCACGCCAATGATGGAATAGGCCACCCCTGCAGAAGTACTGCTCCATAGGTGTGGGTGCTTTTATCTAACAGCTAAAGGAGCACGGGAGTTCCTTTCGTGGCTCAGCAGGTTAAGGATCTGGTGTTGCCGTGAGCTATGGCCTAGGTTGTAGATGCGGCTTGGGTCTGGCGTTGCTGTAGCTGTGGCACAGGCCAGCAGCTGTAGCTCTAATTCGACCCTTAGCCTGGGAACCTCCCTATGCCTTGGGTGTAGGCCTACAAATAAAAAAATTTTAAAAAGGAGCAGTGTAACTAATAAACAGAAGCTACAGATGTGAAAATTATACCTCCTCAAGGTTCAGGGGTTAAAATCTAAATTGTGTAACAGTTGCAACCACTCCACTTTTCATCCACAACACCATACCTTCAGAAGTCACCAACAGCCTCACAGTTAAACTTTCTGGTACTGCTATAGAGATCTGCACAGATCTTTGATTGTCTCTGACCAACTCTACATTAATTCTACAAAAAGAACTTCACATAGTTGCACCAAACAGAAGTCCTGAATCCTGTAGGAACTTACACAAATATCACAGTTCTGTGTTTATAAAGACATTAACACACATTTGAATCAAACTTCCATTCTGAATTCTTTAAAGTTCTCCTCAAAAAAAAAAAAAAAAAAAAAAAAAAAAAAAAGGCATATGGCAAGTTAAAACTGAAACATAAAGAACTCAAGAATGTCAGGCATTTTCATTTGTTGATCTTCACTTCTCAGGTTTCCTTTAGTAAATATAAGAATGCAGAAAAACTGGCAAAATGACATACTTTTTTTGCATGAGGCAATCTTTTTTAAACCTTTTAAGTCTAGACTTAAACTGTCTCTGCTTTGCAATTAGGGAGCAGTATCGATAGAATTCTGCAGTTCAGGACTTTCTCCAGCAAGAGCACAGGTTTCAGACACCACGTGCAGGGCTGGGGCATATACGTCCAAGGTACAGTGCCATTGGGCAAAATGGAGGAATACTGGCTACATCTTGATATTGGGAAATGCCAGGAAAAAAAATTTAGCATCACTTCTGCCCTCCCCACAGCCTGAACCAAGGGACAAAAACGTACAGAACCATGCTTTGAAACAGTGAAAATGACCTGAGCATGGAGTGTCAGTTCAGAATTTCAGATGGATCTTCTGACCCTAGGAATGAAGCCGTTTTTTACCACCGACACGTCATCTCAGTTAGAAATGTCCAAAGAAACCAATAAAGGATACAAAAATGTAGTCATCCATGTATCTCTTCTTTAGATTCTCCACAATGGCGTTCTCTGTGATCTTGGAGAGCAGGACCATGTCATCCACACCACTGTGCTTGACATTGTGACTCTGCCAGTGGTACCGGTAGGCACCTCTGCTTCCCTGTGAATGTAAAACACACACTGATAAGGATGGTTTATTTCCTCCCAGAGGAAAAAAAAATTTACTGAGTTCCCAAATACTCTTTTTTTTTTTTTTTGCTTTTTAGGGCTTCAGGTGCAGCATATGGAAGTTTCCAGGCTAGGTAGGGGTCAAATCGGAGCTGCACCTGCCAGCCTACACCACAGCCACAGCAACGCAGGATCCAAGCCTCATCTGCGACCTACACCACAGCTCACGGCAACACTGGATCCTTAACCCACTGATCGAGGCCAGGGATCAAACCTGCATCTTCATGGATACTAGTCGGGTTTGTTACCACTGAGCCACAACAATCTCCCAAATATTCTTTACATCAAATGAGAACAAGCAATGCAAATAAAGATTTTTCTATCAATAGATCTGGATTCAGATTTCATCCTTGCCACCTATAGACTAAGTGGGGGGAAATTATCTAAGCTCATGGTGTCACATAAGCTACTCTTTTCTCATTTGCCAAAATGGGTGAAATAAGACCCACTGTGTAGAGGTGCTGTAAGGATTCAATAAAATAACCTGAAAAGCACAGAATAGTATCTAGAATGGAGCACAATAAATGATCAATAGGTTCAGATACTTCCTTTAACCTTAATGTTTAGTAGAATTTACTGATAAAATAAGCAAAGACATAGAAACTTTCTAGGAGTTCCCTTGCGGCCCAGTAGGTTAAGGACCTGGCATTGTCACTGCAGTGGCTTGATCCCTGCAGCACAGGCTTGATCCCTGGCCTGAGAATTTCCACATGTAGGTGCCCCTCCCCCACAAAAAAAAAAAAAGAAAGAAAGAAAGAAAAGAAAAAAAGTAGAAACTTTCTGCAAATTATCTATCAGAACTCAGAAGTGGAGGGAGTCCATACTGCACAATGGCTAGGTCACATTGTGATAATTCCTCAAGCCACCTGAATTGCTTTCCATCCATAAACTTATCACTGTTAATGTTATGCTGGCCTTCCACATTCAAAAGATAAGCTGCATTTGATGACCGATCACTGCTATTTAACAAAGAAATGGACAGGATGGCCTCAGCACAATCACAGAACATACTATGGGCAGGAGGACCTTATCTGGCCCCATGGCCTCCTTGGGTAGATGCAGCTCTGGCACATGATTTAAGACTAACACCAGGAGTGGCCTATGAGCACCCTGGGGCTGGCAGGGCTTCCCATCACTGGACATTTCTGCCAGTGGGATCCCCTGTGTATTCGGCCACATGCCAAGTCTTGGGGTTAAGAGCAGATGCAAGCACCATGGTGGCTGCGCATGGGGAGCTCATGGTCTCCTGAAGAACCCTAGATATCCAGCAAATGCTTGCATTTATGTGTCAGCTACAGTGTGTAAATATATGTCCAGTGGGGACTCCAGGGGCAGGCAGAGCCTCTTTGTCCTGGGAGAGCCAGAAATCTCTTCTTAGCGAAGGTATCATTTGAAGTGGATCTAAAATATTTTGAATTTCCCAGACAAGAGTAGACAAAGGAAGGAAATTCATTTTAATCTACACTCATGGGACATAAAACCCAATACATACGAAATAATGACAAATAATACATGATGAGATATTGGACAAGCATGGTGGGCACTGAACTGAGCACAACTGGCTCCTGCTCCCTTCTCAGGAAGTCCGTTTGGAGGGAGTTTGGATCAAGGAAGAAAAAAATCTGAATAAGGGAGTTTCCATCATGGCTCAGCAGTTAACGAACCCGACTAGCATCCATGAGGACCCGGGTTTGATCCCTGGCCTCACTCAGTGGGTTAAGGATCCGGCGTTGCCGTGAGCTGTGGTGTAGGATCCCCGAGTGGCTGTGGCTGTGGCTGTGGCATAGGTCGGCAGCTGCAGCTCTGGATTCACCCCCTAGCCTGGGACCCCCTCCATATGCCACAGGTGCAGCACTAAAAAGACAAAAAAATAAAAATCTGAATATGGGCATCTAGAAAGGCTACCTGCTTCAACGTCAAAACCAGGATGAGAAAAGGTAATAGGTTCTTTGAGAAAATGGGGAGGTGGAAGGAGACAAGATAAATGACATTTTAAATTTCACTTAAAAACATTGTTTAATGTTTTCTCTGCAGGAGACATGGGTCGGGGTCCTTTGACAGCAGGGCTCTGGGGAAACTAATTACTAACAACCAGCCAACAAAGGGCCACCGCAGGAAGAGCTGGCGCTGTGGGGTCAAGCTCCAGAAAGGGGTTCAGGAAAGGTTGCCACCCATGCTGCTCTGCAGAGGATATCTGCTTCTATTTGCCTTTCTCAGAACCACACGCAGCATCAGTTCTACAAAATTACCTCAAACCTCACCCACTCCTCTTTCCTCTTGTGGCGAAACAGAAAGAGAAAAAGTACTGGTCGCAGCATGACTCACTGGACCTCAATAGTCAGTCCACAGTCTATTTCCAACCAGAGAAAGACTCCTGGACTCTCTTCCCCTCCTCAGTCCTCCCTCCTCTTCCAGCCTGAATGTTCTTCCTGGGCACCTGCAAAAATTACTCTGCATAGAAAACTAAAGTCCTAGAGTAACTAACTGGTAGACGTGTGTTTGGTTGTTTGGTTTTAACCCCAATAAATATCCACCTACTTAAAAGAGGCCAAAAATGTTATTTTCTGGTAAAACAAACAAACAAAACAAACAAACAAAAAAACCCCACAAAACACCAACATTTGCATAGTTGAAAAAAACAGAAGGGCTATTACTAAGCTGATTTTACGATCTGCAAAGGACAAGAAATGGAGAAGCTCTGTGTCCTAGCGTATGGGTTTGCACACATACACACACACTATGTGACCCACAGAAATGCCTTCTCAAGGTGAGCCAAGTCAGTCTCCATGTCCAGATCCACTGTCTTTTCTCTCTCTCACTGCAGAGTTTTGCATTACTGTCTGTCCCCTCTCAAATGTAGTGTTTATATTTGTTGTTTTGTTTTTTGGGGGGTTTTTTTAGTGTACTTTCTAATGGCAGTCACTCCTCAAGGTCCCCCATGAAGTTCACTGATTCTCATGTGCCTCCACACTAGAGTCCCACCCCTGGGTCTCCAGACAGCTATGGACAAGAAGATAGGGAACCAGTAGGATAACTGGGCCATTTGACTTGAGGCAATTGCTCCTTTTGCTATTCCAAACATTCCTGTGCTGCATGCACGGCGACAGACATCCCAGGCAGTAAGTAGCAAAGGCAAGATGTGAAGCAAAGTCTCTAGGATTATGAACTCAGCCAAACATCCTGGTTTTTTCACACAGTCTCCCAGGTGATGTACTGGATATTTCCACCTGTTATGGTTAGATGGCAACAGGATGATAGACTGTCTCCAAAACTGGCCTCATCATTTAAAAGATCAGCAGTTGGAAGGTCCTCCACATTGGTGGGTTCTGCATCCATGGATTCAACAAAAGGTGGATCATATATAAGGAAGGCCAATGGTAGGATGACATTCTATATAAGGGACATCCAGGGATTTTGGTATCCATGGGGTCCCAGAACCAACCCCCTGTGGATAGAGAGAGAAGACTATACAATATTTGTTAATGATCACCTTCTCTTGGCATCAAAGACTAAAACACTGGAATTATTTTTCATTTGATTTACCTCTTATATCCAACTGGTCCCAAGTCTCTCTCCCACTTTCTCCCAGGCAAACACAGTTATATATATGAACTCATTCGATCTTCCTAATCATCCCCATACTGTGTATCATTATTTTTATCTTGCTGGTGGTTTTTGTTTTGTTTTGTTTTGTTTTGTTTTTTTTGGTGGCTACTGTGGCATATGCAAGTTCCCATGCCAGGGTTTGAACCCACACCACAGCACTGACTCAAGATGATACAGTGACAAGGCCGGATCCTTAACCTACTGCACCACAAGAGAATTCCCCCGATTTTTTTTTCTTTTCTTTTTTTTTTTTTTTAGACCTCACCTGTGGCATATGGAGCTTCCCAGGCCAGGGGTGGAAGCAGAGCTGCAGCTGCCAGCCAACGCCACAGCCACAGCAACTCCAGATCCAAGCTATGTCTTTAACCTACAACACAGCTCATGGCAACAGCGGATCCTTAACCCGCTGAGTGAGGCCAGAGACTGAACCTGCATCCTAATGGGTACTAGCTGGGCTCTTAAACTGCTGAGCCAAAACGACAACTCTTATTTTTTGTTTCTTTGTTTTTAAGTAAATTGCCCAAGGTCTTCCAATCATAGCTTCAGTCTTTACTGATCCTTATTCTTACTATGCCTTTCTCCTCTTCCCTCTACAGCCCCCTCCACCTGCTCCCCTAAAGACAATTCTAACAAGGGCAGGAACAATCAAAGCCTTTAGGGGAAAGGTGACCTCTCCAGATTGGCAAGGATGAGGTCAGAACCCACTCATAAAGGCAAGCTGGGCTGGGCGGGGCTGGGCAGCTTTAGCAGAGGGTAAGAACTAGATCAGGGAAGATGGAAACCAAATGTGGATGCACAGGCTCTCATCCCAGTCCAAGGAAGCTTAGAAGTTCCCCACAGTGAAAAGGAACAACGGTTCTCTGTTTTTCTATGAGGGACCACAGTATTCCATCATAGTGCGACTTTCCCAGAGGCCTTCCTTGGACCACAGACACTGACAGAGAGTAAATGGGGAACCTCATGGGAAACGGTTATCATTTTATAACCCTAGACAATATCCTCGGGAGCAGAAGCTGAAAGTTGTCTCCAGACCACAAACCACTGTCCTAATGGTTGTAGGATGTGAATTGCATGAATGATGGTCATGAGGCAAATAACCTTGACCTCTTCTGTGTCTTCCTCCCACCCCTGCCCAGGAGGCTAGAGGCAGGACTGGGAGGAGGAACAGAGGGGCAGGGACCTTCTCCATCTGTGTCAGCAGGGCCATTTTCCTCCGGTGGCAAAGGTCGACTTTTCCAGGCTATCACCTCAATGAGACTCAGCTTCCTTCTCTTTTGTGGGCTTTCAGGGTGGGTAACTTCATTTTCTTTCCCAGTGAAAAGTGGTAACATCTTAAATAAGTAGGGGGACCTCAGCAAGGTGTTTCTTTTCCTAATAGTTTTTGAGGAGTGAAGCACTGCTATACGAAGGATGGAGTTAGGCTGCTGATGTGCCAGCTAAGAAATGATAGTAATCATGGTGATGATGACGATGAAAAGTTACTTTTCAACATTGACAATGACTATAAACTATGAAGGAGATATTTCCCACTAGGTAAGGATTGCGTGCAGACTTTCTCTGGTCGCAGTTACTTTCTAATGACAATGCAATTGATTAAAAGACATGGATTTTTGGTTAGAATGGCCATCATCAAAAAGTCATCAAATAATAAATGCTAGAGAGGGTGTGGAGAAAAAGGAACTGTTGGCGGGAATGTAAATTGGTGCAGTCAATATGAAAGACAGTATGGAGGTTCTTTAAAAAATGCCAAACTAGGAATTTCTGTCTTGGCTCAGTGGAAAAGAATCTGACTAGCATCCATGAGGACACAGGTTCGATCCCTGACCTTGCTCAGTGGGTTAAGGATTCAGTGTTGCCATGAGCTGTGCTATAGGTCACAGATGCGGCTCCAATCCCAAGTTGCTGTGGTTGTGGCATAGGCCTGCAGCTACAGCTCCAATTTGACCCCTAACCAGGGAACCTCCATATGCCTTGGGTGTGGTCCTAAAGTAAAAAAGACAAAATAAAATTAAATTAAAAAATAAGGAGTTCCTGTTGTGGTACAGCAGAAACGAGTCTGACTAGTAACCATGAGGTTGCAGGTTCAATCCCTGGCCTCACTCTGTGGGTTAAGGGGTCTAGCGGTGCTGTGAGCTATGGTGTAGGTCAGTGGCTACAGCTCCTATTCGACCCCTAGTCTGGGAACCTCCATGTGCCATGGGTGTGACCCTAAAAAAAAAAAAGTAAATAAAAATAAAGTAAAATAAAATAAAAGAAATAAAAAACTAAAACTAGAACTACTACATGATTCTGCAACCCCACTCCTAGGGATATGTCCTAACAAAAGCTATAATTCAAAAAGATACACGCACCCCTATGTTCACTGCAGCACTATTCACAATAGCCAAGACATGGAAACAACCTAAATGTCCACTGACATAAATGGATAAAGAAGCTGTGGTACATACATTACGAACAAATATTATTCAGCCATAAAAAAGAATGAAATATAGTACCATTTGCAGCAACATGGATGGACCTGCAGATTATCACACTAAGTGACGTAAGACAGATAAAGACAAATACCATATGATATCACTTATATGTAGAGTCTGAAAAAGGAATACAAACAAATTTATATACAAAACAGAAAGAGACTCACAGACATAGAAAACAAACTTACGGCTACCAAAGGGAAGGGGGGGAGAGGGATAAATTAGGAGATTGGGATTAAAATATACACACGACTCTATTCAAAATAACCAATGAGGACCTACTGTATAGCACAGGGAACTATACTCAATACCTTGTAACAACCTATAATACAAGAGAAAGTAAAGAAGAAGGCGTATATATACCTGAATCACTTTACATCTGAAACTAACACAACATTGTAAATCAGCTATATTTCAATAAAATTTTTAAAATACAAAAAAAGCATGTCTTCACGTGCAAGTTCTAGAAAGTGGGGTAAGCCCGCATCCACATAATGGCCTGGTTGGTGTGGTCTCACATTTAAGAGGAGACAACAAGGCACAGCAGTCCGTCACGCAAAGGAAGCACCCTGCTCGCTGATTCTGACTGATTCTAAAAGGCACTGTGTCACAAACTGGTGTATGTTTAGCAGGGTGGGGACAAGGAAGAGCAAAGGTGAGTCAGCGCACAAAGGCAGGCACTGTTCTTTGCTGAAAGCCAACCTCCACTCCCATGGAGAACGCCCCAGGGCAGCCCTGCCCAGCTCTCACTAGTGTCTCTCAGTGGTTTTTTCCTCTTTGGTTCGTCCTGGAGAGAGGAGATGACCATGCATTGGGTAACTATGGTCTCCAAATGCCCCTCAGGTTCCCAGAAAAGGGAGTTCATCAAACGTGTTGTGTAAATACAACAGACTCAGTGTGGGGCAGGGCCCGGGGGAGGGGTGGCCATAAATGCTCCGATCCTCTCCTAGGAAGAGGCGGCAGCATAGTATCTTTAGGGAGACATGTGGTACCAAAACTTCAGTCACACAGACCAAGATATCAAATGTTAACTAAAAATAAAATTCATACCCTCTTCCCACCCACCCCCGCCCCCCGCCCCCGTCTTTTGTCTCTTCAGGGCCGCACCTGTGGCATATGGAGGTTCCCAGGCTAGGGGTCTAATCGGAGCTGCACCTGCCAGCCTACACCACAGCCACAGCAGCACCAGATCCGAGCCGCATCTGCGACCTACACCACAGTTCACGGCAACGCCGGATCCTAAACCCACTGAGTGAGGCCAGGGATCGAACCTGAGTCCTCATGGATACTAGTTGGGTTTGTTAACCACTGAGTCACAATGGTTACTCCTTCCACCCTCTTTCTAGCCATTTTATTTTTAGCAATTTACCTCTAGATCTACTGAGGATGCCAAGAGGGGTGTACAGGTTGTTCACTGTACCAAAGTCTATAATTGGGAAAAAAAACTGGACACGTGGTTGGGGGACCAAGTAGCACATGGCACCACCCTGCAAAGGTGTTCCATGAGGTCACTAAAAGGAATGTGCTTGTGCTGACGTGCAAAGAACTTCCAAGATGCACAGTGTTAGGAAAATGGCAATTAATTTGTGGATTGAGTGGGGTTTAAAATTTTTTACTTATTTCCTTATTTTTGCTTCTTAGGGCTGCACTCGTGATATAATGTAAGTTCCCAGACTAGGGGTCGAATCAGAGCCACAGCAATGCGGGATCTGAGCCATGTCTGTGACTTACACCACAGCTCAGGGATCGAGCCCACATGCTCATGGACATTAGTTAGATTGGTTTCCACTGCACCACAAAGGGAACTCCCTAGATTAAGTATTGAATGGTGGCATTCATCTTAGATTTTTAAAAAGATGTATGTTATAATTGTTTTCTTGAAAAATATACAAGGTTGCCTTAGTGTGAAGGCCTAGGGTTTTAGGAAAAAGGCGACTTTTACTTTCTACTTTAAACTATTCTGCACAGTTTTACTTAAAAAAAAAAAAAGTATGCATGTGTTGGTAAAATTTTAAAAAGGAATAGAAATATTGAATATGATAGCAATACAATTAAGCATTTTCTGGGGGTGGAGGGTGGTGGCCAGGCCACCCCAGAGCTGGGACCATCATTGTAAGCCTGAGTTCTGTGCTGCTTCTAGGTTTGAAAGGTGGATAGCAAGATAGTCTTCTATCTGGACATTCAGCTGAGCCACAAGCACAACAGAAGAGCAGATTTGATTTCCAGAAAACCTGGGTCTAGAATGTCTCCAATGTTACATCGTATCACGCTGAAAGGCAGATAAACCATATTCTTATTGTTAACGATCGACAATGGGTAAGGCTCTGGTCTGCCGATGAGCTGAGCTTGTTTTTTAATGGGATTTTCTGTCCCAGTGAGTCCTAATAGGAAAGGAAAAAAACTCTGTTAGACTTTTATCTTTTAATTGACAGCCTGGGTATATACCTTTGGCAGTGCTACTATTTGACTGGAATCAAACACTTCCATTGCAAACGATGGAAAGAAATCAATCAGAACTATTTGTTGATGTGCCAGGCACAGGAAGCCAGCGTCCTCGGACTCGCAAAGTGTTTCAAGGGTGGAATTCCCACTCCCCACTATTCTGGTGGTGTGAAGATGTATGCTGAAACAAGCACAGGTGGGTACTAAATTGCAGTGAACAGAGTACAAGGAAGGGGTGTTTCTGGAAGAGCACAGGGTAGGGGTGGGATAGGCAGTCAGGAAACAGACACCTCTATTCCCCTCAACCGGGGAGGTCACTGGAACTGACATTGACTGAACCCGTAAGTACATGCTGAGGGTTTTTTTACATGAGCTCATGTAATTCTCACAACACCAGCAAGACATGAATATTATAATCACATTGTCACTATTTTACAAATGGGTGAAGTAATAAATCCTGGGATTAGAATGCACCAAGCTGCCTCTGCTTGGAGGGGCTGGGGCTGAGGTAGGGAGTCAGCACACAAAGGAGGAGGGGGAGGGCTCAATGAATATAGAAGCTGTGTTCATTGGTTTCATTCATGTAAGTGAGTGTGATCGGAATTAAATCACAATCGGTGTGGCAATACAGTTGTTAAAATGATGTGGTTATTTATCTCTAAGTATACTTTCTATATTGTAGGTAGGTATTTATTTATTTATTTAGTCGGTCTTTTTAGGGCCAAACCCGCAGCACACAGAGGTTCCCAGGCTAGGGGTTGAATCGGAGCTGTGGCTGCCAGCCTACACCACAGCCACAGCAATGCCAGATCTGAGCTGCGTCTGCGACCCACACCACAGCTCACAGCAACACCGGATCCTTAATCCACTGAGCCAGGCCAGGGATCTTACCTGCGTCCTCATGGATGCTAGTCAGATTTGTTTCTGCTGAGCCATGATGGAAACTCCTCTATATTTCTCTACAGAGTACATATTTATAAAACGTGCACACACATATATAGCTCCTTTCAGTGAAAAAAAAAAAATAGACCAAATATAAATAAGGGATAAATACTTTGTATAATAAAGTGAAATATATGTATATATTAACACTTTTTCCATATTTTGTTATTCTACCTCAACTTAGGTCCCCAATTCCTGTAGTTCATCTCAGCTTGCAGCTCTAGTACACTTTTTCAAGTAACAATGGGCCCCCAGCAGGAAAAGGAACAGCCTTTCTTTCGCTTACTCTGCCTGAAATATCACTCCCCAAAGGATCAGTTTTCTATATCAATACACAGTTCAAACTAAGATGTTATGAATGAACAGATAACATATTCCATCAATTCTAAGATGCATTTTTTTCATTTTCCAACCACTCTGACACTAGGATGTGTCTTAAATTCAATGCTGTGTCACAGCTCAACTCTTACAACCAGTAGCATCTTAGGCTTGATGAATTATGGCACAAAACACTTCCAAGGAGCTGGACTCTGTTCTGTGCACTTGACAAATGTGAAGTCACTGCTTAATATCATCAAAGATGTTACCGGTGTTTCTGGAAGCACTGTACCATGTATTAATGTCATTTCAGGAACTGTGCAGTGCTTTTTACTGGTGAGGCTGATGATTGCCCAGTTCTAGAGGCTTTGCTGTGATAATTTTTGTAGCTGTTGCCCCCACCCAGAAACAGGATAAGGGCGAGTGCCCCAGCTGACAAGCAGCTCATAACAAACTGCCCAGCCCAGACCACAAGTTTGCAAAACAAGGTAATCTCCTCTTTGATCTGCAAATTCATGCTCAAACTTTGACCTCTTTCAATCTACACTTTCCTTCAGTGTTAACTCCCAACCCCCATCACTGCCCATAGGGGATACGTCCATCCCAGGGGATTATAATGAGTTCTGGCTCTTATTCACCTACACTATACTCTAGTTTTGCTAAACTTCATTTTCAACTGCTTTTACAACTATCCCACATCTAAGTTTCACCAGCCTGAGGCTTCGAATTTTTGTATAAACTGTCCTTTCTAATTTGGCTAAATCCTAAACAACCATCTCCATAAAAATCACCACTTTCATTTCTTTGACCTGTTAAAATAACAATGAAGATCGGAGTTCCCATTATGGCTCAAGAGGTTAAACGAACCCAACTAGTATCCATGAGAACGAGGGGTCGATCCCTGGTCTTGCTCAGTGGGTTAAGGATCCAGCGTTGCCGTGGGCTGTGGTTTAGGTTGCAGACATGGCTCTCATACCCTGCATTGCTGTGCCTGTGGTGTAGGCCAGCGGCTGTAGATCTGATTAGATCCCTAGCCTGGGAACCTCCATATGCTGCGGGTATGGCCCTAAAAAGACCAAAAAAAAAAAAAAAAAAAAAAAAAAAAGAGAGAGAGAGAAGATAGACAATTTAAAATACACACCATGGAGCTGTACCCACCAAGTTTGCCTCTACCTCAGTGCCACATCCCACACATGGGGACCCGCTGCCATTCTCTCCTGGGCCTGTTCCCACCAATTTCAAGTCTAGTCATAGAGAATTTAAACGACTTCTCTTTCCCAGATGTATTTTCCTCTCTCTGCTATGGAAAATCTCACATGGCGGGAACAGACTCCCCTTTAGATAGCAGTTGAGTGGCTAGGTTTCATTTTCACAAGCAGAAAATGCTCTGAATTCATGTTCCAAATCCCCTTCACATTTCATCAAGGGTCCCAAGGGCCCTCTAGTCCTCTTGCCTCAGAAAAGCCTCCCAGCCACTTGTGGGACATTTTATTGGTCCCCCTGGGTGCGGGCTTGTCCTGAGGCTGATGAGGACATTCTCTCTTGGGCACCTGTAATTTATTCTCCCTCTAGGGAAGCACTTCCTGCAAGTATGATCAGCACTGTTCTATCCTTTTCCCTCTTATCTCTAGGAAATCTGTACTCTTCTTCTCACACAACAGCTAATTCTCAGCAGGGTTCTGAACATTTTATGCATTTATTTGATTCTCACACCTTTACCAGGCAGGAAACTGCAGCACAGAGAAGGTCCTTGCCCAACTTCAGCAGCTGGGCTTCAAATCCAGGCTAATTGGCTCTCAAATCTTTGCATTTAACTGACTGGGTCTTATAATAAGGTAAGTGGCTATTTTGAAACAGCAGTAATTCTAAAATTAATAGTAACTGCTTTTTTTTGCATGTTTACTACTTGCCACTTCTTTTCAACTTCTTTTATCTGAACAAGAGCACGAAGCAGATACTTTTAATATTGGTATGGAGGGTACCTTGTGCAAAGCCCAGCACCTGGGAGCTCACAGAGCAAGTAGTCTGGCCCTGCTATGCCCTTGGCAGCAAATCTACTGCCTGCCATGTCCACAGCCTGCAGGGCAGGGACTGGCACGTGGTCATGCTCTCTCAGTACCAGTCTGGTCAATGAATTCCAGGTGGCTTTGGCTCATCTTGAAACTGTACAACCCAAATTGGGACTTGAACTCATTGGTTTTTTTTTTTGTTTTGTTTTGTTTTGGTCTTTTTGCCTTTTCTTGGGCCACTCTCACAGCATATGGAGGTTCCCAGGCTAGGGGTCAAATTGGAGCTGTAGCCGCCGGCCTATGCCAGAGCCACAGCAATGCAGGACCCGAGCCGCATCTGCAACCTACACCACAGCTCACGGCAACGCTGGATCCTTAACCCACTGAGCAAGGCCAGGGATCGAACCCGCAACCTCATGGTTCCTAGTCGGATTCGTTAACCACTGCGCCACGACGGGAACTCCTGGTTTTTTTTTTTTAATTAAACTCACACACCTGGTCTCAGGACTCAGTAAAGTTCTGGTTCTTTATCTCTCAGCACAAAGGATCAGAAAGAGGTAAAGTGACAGGTTAAGAAGCAGATTTACGGAGAGAGATACACAAAGTGTGGGCTTTTTCAAAAGGAGAGAGGCCCCAAAACACAGGGTGGTGAATTTTTAAAGAGCTGGGTAATTTCACAGGCTAATGAGGGGAAGGATTATTCCAACCTTTGAGGGAAGGGGTGGGGATTTCCCGGAATTGGGTCACTGGCCACTTTTTTGCCCTTTTATGGTGGGCCTCAGAACTGTCCTGGCATGACGTTTGGTATGCAAATGTTTTATAATGCGTGAATAATGAGGCTCAAGGGCCACTGGAAGTCTAATCATCTACTATCTTGGACCTAGTTGGTTCGAAACCAGTTTTTGTTGTATCCTTGTGAGGGCTATGCCATTCTTTTACAGGCTGTGTGTGCCCTAACCCTTCCCTCCTGTTTCAATCTAAACCCTGGATTAGGGGGTTTCAATTGATACAGTATCTCACTGTATCAGCTGTCAGTGGGGGAAACAGGGGTTCTGGGCCCAGAGCCTGCCCTAAAAGGGGAAAAAAGTTTCTAAGGCTTTCCTGTTGCCCCCAGCCTAGGAGATGAAAGGGAACAACAGATGTTGCCCCTCAAGACAATTCTCTTACTCTTAACTGTCCACTGTCTTCCAGATAAGGAAAACAGGCTAATTCTGACCAGAGAATGAGGACATTTCCAGCTACAAAATAAAATGAATCAAATGGTTGAAATCCCATTTTATGGCAAACGCTGGTTTTATTTCTGCCTCTCTGTTTTAATCAAACAAATGAGGAAGAATCACACTGATGTCAGATTCTGTCTTTTTAGCTGTGGCTCTTCTAGCTTGACTGCATGTGAAGCATTTATCCATCCCTTCAGGGATGGTCCTGTCATCACTCCTGGTACAAAGGTTGGGGAAAACCATTCCTTTAGGTAATCCCGTAGTCGAACAGAATCAACAGACTTGGGCAAGGTCGGTTTCATGGAATTTTATTCTTCACAGTTCAGGCAGTCTTTTAAATACATGTGTACATGTGACTTCGGTTCTGTGCCTCTACCTTCAAGACTTTCATGAGGAGATTCATCAGCCAAGAAAACAAAATCCTATCAGACTACATGTCCTAATCTGGGGTTTGAAAATTACAGTGCCTGAAGCAACGGTAGCTGTTCAGTAAGTTTCTTTAACTGAATTAAGAAGCCAAAGTAGTGATGCAGGCAGACCAGCTAGAAATACCACCCCAAAGGCTCTTGTTCATACTGTTAATTGAAATGGACATAAAAACAGGGAGGTAACTGAGCAATTCCTTGTCACTTACAATGAACTATTCTTCTCTACCATGGAAGAAATTCTAATTTAAACACCGTTTTGAGGAAAAAGAAAACTATGTAAAGACTTAGTCTGCAGCAGAACTGATGTCAATCTGATTAAAGACAATCTTCCAGGACTCACAGCATCTTTCTATATTGATTGCAAAGCAATATACCACACAAAATAATCGACTCATTTTAAACTTGGGTCTGGAACGTGATAAGGGGTGTCTTGAGGGTGTGGGTAGCCTTGGCCACAGACTAGCCATGGGGAATACGGAGTCCAGGACAGAAGCCAAGCTCAGGGGTGAGGGGCATCCCCCAAGCACCATAGTCACCAGCCAACAACAAACAGATCCAGAAGTGAGAAATGCCTTCTGCACCTTCTGTCTGTGGTGCGGGCACCTCTGAACTCTGTCTGCTTGATCTGGCCTGGTCTGCAGCACACAGATGACATGCTCCTCTGAAGGCAAAATGGAGCCAAAGGCATTGATCTAGGGGCTCTGAGGGTACAAACGAGGCATCTTTACCAGATCCAGAGAGACCTGGGGCCACAGAGAGGCTGGCTGAGAGAAGGGTTCTGTCAGCCCATCTCAGGGAGAGAAGCCACCAGGGCACCCCTAATCAGCACAGTGGATTGGTGTTACTGAGCGGTCCTGCAGGTCAAGATAGCTCTGGTGTGAAATAAACACTGGGTCCATCCCCTCGTCCCTTTCATCACCTGGTGGAGGACACAGGACCCACCCAGACAACGCCTCTCATGGCCCATGGCTTCGCACTTCGGAATAGAACAAAAAAGGGAGCTGGGCTAAAGGAACTCAGAAGGGGGTGGGGAGAATCATGCACTTGATAATTCAATGAAAAGCCCTAGGGGAGACAGGAAAGCAGGTGTTACCTGTGTATCTCTCAGAAACCACACCTGGACTGCGGAAGGCCAGTGCTGGAGATGGACCTGGACAGGGATGGGCGTGGGTGCCCGTGCAGCAAGGAGCAGAGGCTGCATATCTGGTATTTATGTTTTCCGTGCCTGCAGAATTTCCAAGGGGCTCCTACCACCTACCTGCTCTGCACCCACCCTCCTCAGCTCAGAAAGCAGGTTCTGGGATGAATCTGCAATAAAGCCAATTTGGGGGATCAGCATGGCTTCCCTGGGAACTTCTCAAGGACCTTCATTACTGTGTTCACCCAGGTTTGGGGGGGGCCAGCGACAGGCAGGCTTTGCCTTCCGCTGACCAGCGTCAAGCCCTTACTAGAAAGCTCAGCCGCAAGCAAATACAGATTTTTAAGAACACAGATATTGGAGAGGAAGGTAAAGAGAGGTTAGGCAGAAGGAGGGAGAAGCCCCTTCTCTCTGAGGGGAGAGGATTCTAACTGGGTAGAGGTCTTAGTACTCTTAAAACTGAAGAGACTAATTTTAAGGACGTTCAGTGTTTTAAGGACAAATGACACCACAAAGATTCCAACTTCTAAAGGCTCAGTGTCGTTTTCTGCAAAATGGAGATAATAACAGTATCTACCACTAGAGCTATTCAATAAGATCTTTCATGGAGAGGTCATATTACACTGTCTGCCCCTCGCAGGCTAAGTTATTGTTAATAATAATAAGTAAACTGGGAACACTGTGCTCTGATTTCATATCTGAGGTTTCAAGAAAGAATATTGTCATCTTATTTGATTGGTAAGAAGATAACAGCAGAGGCAAGATTAGAAAAAGAAATATGAGGCGTTCCCATTGTGGCTCAGCAGAAATGAACCCAACTAGTACCCCTGAGGATGCAGGTTCGAACCCTGGCCTTGCTCAGTGGATTAAGGATCAGGTGTTGCCGTGAGCTGTGGTGTAGGTCACAGATGCGGCTCAGATCCAGTGTTGCAGTGGCTGCAGCTGCAGCTCTGATTCAAACCCTAGCCTGGGAACCTCCATATGTTGCACCTGTGGCCCTAGGGGAAAAAAAACTAAAGAAAAGAAAAATATGGAACTTTTAAAGTTAAATGTTGCATAATTGCATTATATGTGAGACATTTGAACCCAGAGTTCCCTAAAAGCAGGGAACTACTGCAGTAGAGAAGTTACTGCCAGAGAAGACATGTAGGTAATTTAACCAGCTAACTGAAAAGGAAGTCTGCAATGAAGCAGAGTAAGGACCCGAGTCACAGACTGATGCCATACAGGCATAAAAAAAAAAAAAAAAAAAAAAAAAAAAAAAAGCAAAGAAAGGGTTTAGACAAACTACAAAGGAAGAGAGGTAAGGAAAGGACACAATACTTCTATATTTCTATTCGGAATCCCAGAAACATTTTAGAGCTGGAAGGGGGCTTGCCTGCGCATCATACAGTCCAAAGCTCTTACCGGACAGATGGGGAATACGGAAGTCAGGAGGGGTGGTACATGTCCATGGTGCCAGCTGCTTAGAGGGAGAACCAGAACTAGACCCCAGGTCTTCCAACTCCCAGTCCATCACCACGTGGGTCTCTACTATCTGCCCCTCCCCAGCCAACCTCGATGTAGCAAAGGCTCACAAAAGCTCTGGGAAAAACAACCGAATGAGTCTAAGCATTTAAATATTTTAAATTTCTCAAATAACAGACATTATTTGCGAACCACAATGACCTTTCAGTGACCATAATGCATGAGGGCACTGCTCTCTATCCAAACAGTAAATATTTGAAGAGCTTCATTTCTTCCTAGTTTTCAATATTAAGATAAATGTGAATAGAGGTTTATTTGGGTTTTTTTGGGGGGGGGGGGTTTGTTTGTTTTTTAGGCCTGCACCTTTGGCATATAGATGTTCTCAGGCTAGGGGATGCATTAGAGCTGCAGCTGCTGGCCTACACCACAGCCACAGCGACACCAGATCCAAGCCGAGTCTGCCATCTACTTAGAGCAATGCCCGATCCTAATCTACTGAGTGAGGCCAGGGATCGAACCTATATCCTCATGGATATTAATTGGGTTTGTTACCACTGAGCCACAATGGGAACTCCCAATAGAATTTTTAATATCTGCTTTCCAGGGGGGTATTTTTCATGCAATGATACACACTTTGGGGACCACTTCCCCAGAACCCCTTGCCTTCCACCTACGATACTGGCCTCTGTTTATGCAGGGGGGAGTAAATCAAACCATTGGCTTAAAAATTGGAAACAAGTAAAGGAGAGACACAATCTCCAGGAGATGCGGGGAAATGCTTGCATAAATTGGAAAGCTGTAATCTAACTAGAGATCTCTGGCTGTACAAGTCCATGGTGCTCTATCCAATGGTAACTTTCTTCTGCCAGAATCACTAAAATCAGAATCACTTGTGTGGAAAACAAAACACAAATCAACCATGTCTGATGTGATTGTGGGGCACAGGTGGAACACACCCTCTTAAAGCCCACGACTCCACAGAAAACCCAAGAAAGTTTTGCTGATGGCTACCCACTGCTCATTGTACTTCGCAAAGTACAATACAGCATCAAAATGGCAATCCATGGAGTTCCCATCATGGCTCAGCGGAAATGAATCAGACTAGCATCCATGAAGACACAGGTTCGATCCCTGGCCTCGCTCAGTGGGTTAAGGATCTAGCATTGCCGTGAGTTGTGGTGTAAGTTGCAGACTTGGCTTGGATCTGGTGTTTCTGTGGCTGTGGTATAGGCCAGCAGCTACAGCTCCGATTTGACCCCTAGCCTGGAAACCTCCATATGCCTTGGGTAAGGCCCTAAAAGACAGGAAAAAAAAAAAAAAATGCTCATGTCATCAACAGCAGTGGTCCACAGGGTTTGGAGAGCAGGGAATGGGCAGTGCTTTTCTTGAGCACCTACAACCTGACAACAACTGTCAGGTGCTTCGGTTCATCTGATTTCAAAAGAATTGCAGAACTAGGGAGGTACTCTGATCCCCATGATGAAAAAATTGGCCAGAGAGAGTCACGGAGTCCAGATCTGTCCTCAGGTTTGGTGGGTTTAGAAACCCACAGCAGCTACCATAGTGGCCATAGTGGAAGACAAATCAAAGGAAACTGATTGTCCACTGTATGAAAACACGTCAAGGGAGCTGTTCTCTGAGACCTAGGTTTCAGATGCAGCACCTGGAACTGGCTTTTATATCCCACATGGCAAGGTGGATGAAAAGATTATCTTGGCTGCAGAACAGAGATCACTGCTCTCAACAGAGGCATTTTCGGTACCGGTAAGATTGACTCCTACAGAGTTAACGGGTGCTATGAGAGGTCCTCAGTGAAGCAGAGGAGGTTGGAACTACCCTGTGACACCCTGTGACATTGGGCCCCTTCAAAGGACTCCTCACAGCCAGTTCCAAGGCCAGAGCTCCACCCCGGGTCCTTGGTAAGTGCAGGCTTTGCATTCAGAATTCCTTTGGGAATACAGAATGGTTTCCCTTTGTGGCAAAGGTGCCTCTCAGCACAATAAGGACACTCAGGTTAAAAATAACCTCACAGAAATTCTCACTCAACCAAACAGGCAAGATAGACTTGAACTGCCAAGACAGTCCCAGCTAGGGATCTGCTGGAAGAACTAGTTATAGAGCTTCCAAAGCCAGACCGCAGGCACTCTCAACCCCGCAAAATCAAGCGGGTGGTGAACTCTGGTCTTCCTTGCAGTGAGGGCTGGATTGAGAGTCGGTGGCTGGGATTGACAAACCAATGATCCCTAAGCAGTAAAAACAGGAACCACTTTCTGCCAGAATTGAGACCAACTGAGACTGGCTCTGTGTTAGGTAGGGAAGCAAGGGCCCACCCAGTTATTTAGAAAACAGTGTGCTCACTTTGGGGCAGAAAAGAGAAAATAGATGTCAACATCACCACCTTGCAATGAGGGCAGTGCTCAGAATCCGCCAGCAAGACCACAAGTGGGTTTGCAAAAACATTTGCATGGTTTCTGGTTGCAAACATGCTGAAAGGATTTGCACTACACTCTGCTCCTAAGGGCACAAAAGTCCCTTTCTACCCGAACCCCGTGTCCCAAAATTTGAGGAAATGTAGCGCCAGCATTTCTAATATTCTCCCTGGCTGTGACCCCTTCTTTTCCTGGGAGCTAGGCCAAAAAGCACAGTATTACTTACTGATCAAATAACCAACACCCAAGGATACCTGGGAGTGACCACATGTCAATTAAGTTTCATTGGAACCAAAATCAAAATGGAATCACCATTTTGGAGGTTGGCTGAGTTTAAGACACAGAAGAATCTTAGTCTTGCACTTAGAAGAAAAGCTCATTTCAATTTCTTTTCTGTTTTTTTTTTTTTTTTTTTAATTTGGTGCAGCAAGAAGAGTACAAAGGTTAGAAAGAGAGAAAGAGCTTGAGATACTGAGAAAGATAAAAAGGCAAATGATTTAAGTTAAACATATGGGAAACATTAAAGGGGGGAAGGACATAAAACAACCCTAGAGATATAAACATACAACAAAGAAAAGTTGTTTGATCATAGGGCAAGCCGTGTGAATAAATAAAATAAAATACCATGAATGCTCTAAAGAAAAAAACATTAAACAAGAAAAAAGTTTCCTTCCAATTTCCATTCTAAGGAAACTACAGTTCTTTCACTTTGTACAACTACAGCTCACATGATTAACAACTAAAGCAGCTTTGAAGAAACCTATATAACATTCTCTAGTTTTGAAAAAATATATGTGAACCAATCATTTGCTGTCAGTGGGTGAATTATTTGGAGGGTGGATTTGTTTGGAGAGGCTGTGAATAAAGGCAAGGGTGATATTGTATTTTTTGTTATTTAAATTTTCCTCCCTTAAAAAAAAAAAAAAAAATCTGCAGATTGTTTGACAGGACCCCAAGGAAAACTGATCAGTTTTGAAGAGTGGCATGAATATTTTTCAACATGCCCAGTTTGTGTTTCCTTTGTCTCTCAATCCAAAGCCTGTACTACACCTTTCTCAAAGGCATTTCTGTAGCACTTTCTGGCTGAGTTTGTACATGCCTAGAGAATTGGTCCTATGCTTTAAACTTTCTTGAAACGGACTTCAACTGGCGGGCATGTACATTGCGACATTACGGGAGAAACAAAACCGAAGTTGGGTACAAGGAGGGGACAACAATGCCCAGTGCTACAGATGGCAGCGGGAGCCTGAAACAATGAGTAGTTCCTTTCTATTCTGTTTTGCCCCATTGTGTTCTGAATAGACCAAATCACTGCCCAGCTTTGAGGCCCAGCCACTGAAAGGCCCCATTGTAAGGGATATGCTTTCCAGAGCGGAGTGAAGGTTGCTGTAGTAACCTTCACCATGAATTTCCTGACCAGGGAGATGAAAATCTCAACTGAATTGCGGCATGACTACAGTTACAAACAAGACTGCCCCAGGAAGAGCAGCCTCCCCATTCAGGGTTCCATTCTTATCTAATCATTACCCACTTACCTGCTGCCTAAAACATCCATGTAGTCAAAGAAGGGCGGGATTTCTAGAAACCAGAGCCTGAGGAGGAACCTACTTAGTCTGAGGGAGGGCATCTCCCCTTGGCTTGGGGATGGTGGGAAAACGGGAGTCTGCAGACGGAGGCCACAGTTCATGAAACTGTTTCAGCCGCTGGGAATGCATTGTTTGTAGTGCCGAGCAGGGGAGCCTCGGTACCTGTGGTCCAAATGCCACAAGTGAAGAATAAATCAGTACTTTGTTGGGAGAAAACAGTTCAGGATTCAGCAGAGTGCCCCTTTTATACGACGAAAAGGCAATCATCCCAATTTACCAGAGGGAACACAAGACAGAAAGAAATCGCTTTCCAGTGAACCTATCGTGGGCTCCCTATGTACCAAGTAACGTTCGAAGCTCTTGTATTAAATCATTCCATTGTCTCAGCAAACCTATAAGGTTGGCATTATTATCTCCATTTTAAGGAGGAGGAAGCCTTTGCACAAAGTAACATCATTTGCCCCAGATCAACACCAGTGAACAAATGTCCTTCTTCTACAATACAGACCCATAATCCCTTCTTCATTGAACTTTTCCACGTGAGCATCAGGCATTTGGAGCTGGTGCTCTGCAGCTTAGGAGCAAGAAACTGGCCAGGAGTTCACCACTGGCTAAAAGTTCTTATAAAAGTTCTCACCATGGAAATGAGCGAGACTGTGGAACAGGGCACCAACAGAAGAAAACTGAGGATGGGAAGCATTTCATTCATTTGTTCATTCATTCATTCCAATAATCATGTACCTAATGAGGAGCCAAGCGCTGTTCCAGGCACTGGGGTGACAACCTGCAGACCATCCAGACAAGACTCTGGCTTTCATTAAGCTTACTTTCTCATTGCTGAGGCAGAAAACAACCAGACGGTATAAAGAGCTAGGAATAACAGAGGTGACCGAAGGAAGGGCAAAAGGGCAGGCTGAGCCCTTGGCCCTGGAGATAGGAAACAGGCCGCCAAGGGATCCCCATCAGAGGGTGCAGCCCACATCACAGAGAAACACCATCTTCCTTCTACGGGGAATGGGCCCAACCTACTTTAGCCAGGTCCCCAGCCAGTGAGAGAAATAACACCACCTCTTATTTGTATGTTGCTTCCATTGTCTGGCGACCTAGCTGTTTATCATCCCATGTGTGTCCTAAAGCAGCTCGGCGAGGCAAGCAGGGAGCAGGAATAATTATCTCCATTTTACAGCTTGGACGGGCTGCCAGAATTTCCCTGATACTTCAGAGGATCTCAAAGGAATGGTGGAGATGTGGGGAGGACTGAAAAGCAAATTTCCGGTTGGGTCACCAGCTTTGGGAACTGTCCCTGTTTATCCGTCTAGCATGATAATGGCTATGTCATTTATTGTGGGGTTATTATTAAGCTGGGCTGTGAGTTGCTCTGTGTGCTGGATCTCGCCTACTTAGAAAGAAAGAGGGGGCAGGAGGAGGGAACCAGAACCAGAGGCAGAGCCAGGCTGCTTTTAACTGAGAGACAGGGCAAAACAAACAGCTCTTTAAAAACACCATTTCTAAGCATACTTAAAGGTAGCAATTCCAGCCTAAAAGCCTTTTTGCTTGGTAATGCACCACCCTTAAGAAAGGGCAAAATTATCAAGGCGTGGAAAAGCAGGAGACGTCAGGCGGTGGATGAAGGCCTACTCCATGCCAACTTCTAAGTAAGATGAGGAATTACAGTAATTCAGCCCACAGCGATTTCCCATTTTAACTGATGTTTCCTGTTTTCGATGTTGGGCATCATAAGAATATGCAGAACCAGACCCGGAGTTCACAGGCCATCCCTTCACTGGGGGACATTCTTTTCTGTTCACTCATCACATTATGTGCAACATTACAACCCGAAACAGATCTGTTTTCCTACTGACCTCAATTTGCAGCCACCCTTACTGTTGAGGGAATTCTTGGCTCTCTGGGGCCAAGACAGGAGAGGAGCCGTCTCGCCCAGCAGTTTCTCTGAGCCTGTGCCCTTGAAATAGACATGGGACCTGCTGGTTGGTGTCTCTGCGGGAATCGTCCACATCTGCCAACATGACTTAGGATCAGGGGCAGAAAGGGAAGAAGTCTTTCCACAGCTTTCAGCTGATTGCTGACCCATCCCAGGGTGGTTGAGACAACTGATAATTTTTTTTAGGGCCGCACCTATGGCATATGGAGGTTCCCAGCCTAGGGGTCAAATTGGAGCTGCGGCTGCTGGCATATGCTACAGCCACAGCAACACCAGATTCAAGCTGTGTCCGTGACCTACAACTTAGCTATCAGCAACACCAGAAGCCATTGAGCAAGGCCAGGGATGGAATCTGCATCCTCATGGATACTAGTCATATTCTTAACCCACTGAGCCACACTGGGAACTCCACAAGCGGGGATTTTGTTCAGTGTGTTTGTTTTTGATGGTAGAATAAACAAAGTATGTTTTTAACAAAACTTTTCTTTTGAAATAATTTCAGCATTTCAGAAAAGTAAAAAAAGAAAAGAATGATTATACTTGCTACTCATTTGTAACATTTTTGTCACATTCGCGTCCCCTTTCTCTGTCCCTCTCTGTCCCCCGTCTCTCTCTATATATGCATATATTTTTAATCTAAGCCATTTAAAAATAGGTTGTATACATCACGCTCTTTTATTCCTTAATATTTCAGGATGTGTTCCCCAAGATTGGAATTTTCTTACATAACCAGCATAAACAACTTCAGGAAATATAAAATCAACATGAAACTTTTCATCCAAGTCAATATTCCAGTTTATCAATTATCCTGATAAAGTCCTCCAACAAGAATTTTTTTCTCCTGGTGCAGGATCACGTGTTGCATTGAGTTTTCCTATTTGTTTGGTTTCCTTTAACTTCTAACAGGTTTTCAGCTTTCCTTTGTCTTTTTTTTTTTTTTTTTTTTTTTTTTTCTTTATAGGGCCAGGCTAGGGGGTCTAATCAGAGCTGTAGCCGCCAGCCTACCCCACAGCCACAGCAACATCAGATCCGAGCTGTGTCTGTGACCTATACCATAGCTCACGGCAACACCGGATCCTTAACCCACTGAGCGAAGCCAGGGATCAAACCCGCATCCTCATGGTTCCTAGTCAGATTCATTAACCACTGAGTCATGAAGGGAACTCCTCCTTTGCCTTTTATTATGTTGACATTTTAAAGATTTCTGGCCAGTTATCATACAGAATTCTCTCAGTCTGGGTTTGTGTGCTGTTTGCTTCTATATAGAATCAGCTTTTGCATGCTATGCTAGTAATTTTGTGTCTTTCTCATGGTATCACACCTGAAGTACGTCATGTTTGTGGGCGATACTCATTTTTATCACTGCATTAAGTAGTGTCCCATTTCTCCACTACACAATTTTTCTTTCTTCCCTGTTGTAACTGCTAAATAATTTGTGGGGAGATGCTTTAATGCATTGAGACTATGTAAATACCCCATTCCTGGTCCACCTCTGACAAACAGCTTTGGTATAATTAAAATTTTAGGTCTAGTTATCTGGCACCCAGGGAGAACGCGTTACTCTCGGAAGCTGGTTGTTTCACACACACAAGGGTTATGGACTCTCTCAGTGAGCTTCTAAGAGATGGTGGCTGGTTCTCTCACACCTGCTGGGTTCTAAATAGACTGAGTTGGCTGCGTGGCTGCCGTTGTCACCTGTGACACCGAGGTCAACCTCCACAGAGTGTAAAATAAGGCATTCCTAGAAGCTGAACTGAAAACCAGAAATGTGAGTCAAGGTGACTCTTCATGGCCCAGACGGCCCTGTGGAAAGATGCAGACAAGACAGGTCTGTCCGTATGCAAAACTGTTATGTGTGGGATGTCTGTCTCTGCTTCCCTCCATCGCTGTGCCTGTCAGCCTCATCTCCACTCTAATCCTGTCCCTACTCTTTTTTAGCTTCAGTGCTGTTGAATGAATACCTATTCGAAAGGCAGGTGTGAAGTCAGTCCTTTTGGACCAGAGAGCTTCAAGCCAAGTGGGGAACAAGTGGGTCAAGGGCAAAGAACAACACGTGTGAGAAAGATGAGGTCCAACCAGGCAGTTCAAAGAGCTGGCCAACAGTTGTTCTTAAGCCGCAAAGAGGGAAGACCTTTTTTATGCCTGACCTTCAATTCCAGCCATTCCTGTTCCCATGAGGGAATCTACTACCATCTGAGATAGCCAACATTTCCTTTCTACTAAATATTATTGTGGGGAAATAAATGTTACCTCAGAGGACTTTATTCTACAAGAGCCACCAGTAGATGGCCACTTCCACAATCAGAGTGGCTGGAACAGAACCTTGGAAAGAAGCCCAAACTATTTCTTCAGCAAATTAGCACAGAGAGGAAGGCCAGAGAACTTATTCGGAGATCAAAAATTCTCCTTGCGGTGTCAATATTGCACAAGCCTGGAGCCCATTCCTGAAATGTACATGTAGCTCTCATAAATATTGCTGAAATACCACTACAAAGATAAGTTTACACTTAAGATTTTTCTTCTCCTAACTAGAGGAATGGGCAATGATAAAGTATTGGTAGTATACTCCAAAACTCCTAAAGATTCATAAACATAATGAGAGTTGGCATTGATAATACCAACTTCAGGGATGGCATTCTTTCTTTTTCTTTTTCTCTTTTTTGGCTGCCCTCTGGCATATGAGTTCCCAGGCCAGGGATAAGATCTGAGCCGCAGTTGTGATATATGCCGCAGGTGCGGCAGTGCCGGATCCTTAACCCACTGTACCAGGCTAGGGATTGAACCTGAGTCCCAGCGCTCCAGAGACACCACCCATCCTGTGGCACCACAGTGGGAAGTCCGACGGCATTCTTTTAATAGCAACTGTGCTCTTGTAGTCTTTTTCCTGAACCTTATCCTATATTTTTCATTTAGTCATTCACTGATTTAACCATTTTAACCCTGCCCTAAAACAAACAAATGAACAAAAATCCTGTGCAAGGTATTATGCCAGGCCCTGGGGATATCATTTTTTTTTTAAGATAGAAAAATTGACAAATTACTTAAGTGTCCAGTGATCTATATAGTTCCAGTATGGAGAATAAATTTTGTTGACATAACGTTCAGTTCTTTTATTACATAAAAATAGTGAATGAGCTGGTGACTACCAGTTAAAAGAATGCGAATGCACTTCACACCTGATTGTGAAATCTTACCCCTGGCTGCCAGGCAAGCTGAGAAGCCACACAAATCATTGATCTTTGTGGACAAAGGAATTCTCAACCAAGAACTCTGTAGTTAATTTCGTTTTAGAAACACCAGCCCAAGCTCTCTTCTCTTCTCCGCCATCCTATGTGCAGTTGAATTAGCTCCTCTCCATGTCTTCTCACAAGACTTGCAGGATCAAGCGATTCCTGGCCAAGAAGCAAAAGCAGAATTGTCCCATCCCCCAATGGATTCGAAGGCAAACTGGTAATAAAATCCAGGTACAACTTGAAGACATTGGAGAAGAACTAGCTGGGTCTATAAGGAGGCTCTGCGCGTGAGGTGGCACACATAATTCTGTTGTGTGGCGGTCACTTGCATCTTACCATATCACACTGAAAATAGCACAGCCACAGCTGGATATATCAGGAAATGGATTCTCTTTGTGTTAGTGTTTCTGCATGGCGCTTTGCCTCAGTAATAAATATGTGAAGGCCTCTTATTGGAAAAAAAGAAACACTAACCCAAGCTCTGCCAATGATCTGCTCTAATCACCATTTATTCCATTTAAATTAAGTTGACTAGATTTTCTCTAAAAACTGTTCCTTAACACCTCAAACATTGCTAAAAAAACAAACAAACAAACAAAAAACCAAAAAAAAAAAAAAACCTCAATGCCCAGCTTTAAGACTCAGCAATTTGGTGTGAGGTAAACCAGCCATGAGGTTTTAGAGATTCTAACTGGAAGAGTTCCTGTCGTGGCTCAGCAGAAATCCGACTAGCATTCATGAGGATGCAGGTTTGATCCCTGGCATTGCTCAATGGGTTGAGGATCCGGCATTGTTATGAGCTGTGGTGCAGGTGGCAGACGTGGATTGGATCTGGTATGTCTGTGGCTGCCGCTAGGCCAGGGGCTATAGCTCTGATCAGGGGCTATAGCTCTGATTCGACCCCTAGCCTGGGAACCTCCATACGCTGCAGGTGTGGCCCTAAAATGAGAATAAATAAATAAATAAATAAATAAATAAATAAATAAATAAATAAAGACCCTAACTGGAATTCCTAAATCTTTGACGTAATGTAAGAGGTCTGTCACACAGATCCTGTTGCCACTGAGAAGCTGAAAAGGCATTTGCGCAACTGTTTCCCACAGACCAACTGGCTACTCCATAATTTATCAGCAGGAAAAGCACTAAGTGTTAACTGCCTGGGCTTTGGCTCCCCTTGAATCTCTCCTAGATAATCGAGGGCAGCTCTTCCCAACCAGTAGGTCTGGCAAGACCAGTCCTTGGAGAAAGGCTGAGGGTGGACTGGGTTTTCCTGTTCCCAGGGTTCTGGCAGGCCTGCCCATGCCGAAGGCCACCCCACATTTCCTAAGTCTTTACCAGCTAAAGACGCTACCAATGGGTGAAACCATGTAACAGTCCCCACATTACTCTCAACCACCCACCCTTCCCACCCACCCCTTCTCAGACTTAATCACAGGAGGAAGTGCAGCTACCCCTGATGAGGTCACTGTTTTGAAAATCTGGAAGTGGGACACATGATGTAAAAGGAAGTTGAAGCTTGCTGAAGACAATAAGCTAGCACATAGATCTGCAATCCTGTGAAGGCCTTCTAGCTATAAACCTTCCAGGGTTCTAATTTAAAAGGAAACTCCAAAAATGCCCATCTGGGGTGGAGGTGTGGTTATGAAGAATTTGGGCAGGCTTTCCTTTTTTTGGTCATGCCCCCAGCATGTAAAGGTTCCTGGGCCAGGGATCACATCACAGCAGCAACCTGAGCGACATCAGTGACAACGCCGGGTCACAGAGCCACCAGGGAACTCACTAGGCAGGTTTTTGTTGAAGGCTCATAGCCTAGCTCTAAGAGAATATCCAAATGACCAAATCATAATCGCCGTAACAAGAGTAATAGAAACACTCTTTGAGAGGGTTTATTTTATACCACTTTTTCTTTTTTCTTTTTACATTTGAGCAGTGACAGCATATAAACCCTCAGGATTTGTTTAAAATGTCTCCTTCATTAAGAACCTACATTAGTTCATACACACAACAACCCAGGAAGCCTTCTCTTTGGAGGAAAATCTGGACTCCAAATTACTGTGTATGTTTACATCTGAGCACTTAAAAATGGATAAGTTCCACATTTTTATTATGACAACTTGGCAGTCACTAGAGTTTCCTTCTCTTTCCTCTGAAGTGCTCTGGTTCTGAGGAAATCTTACCCTAATCTATTGCAAAAGGGTTAAAATTACCCTTAAAGCCACCCTTCATTTGTGATGCACTTTTCCTGCACCTCAGGGACTTAACAGGAGCCTGGAATTTGGTGAAAAGACTTAGGACCCCCAGCACCCATCTTCAGGGCTAAATGCTGGAGGCTATCACTTATAATAGAGAAGACTCTCTTGGATGCTGGGAGGAGTAAGTGAGTAACAACCCTTCTTAGCACTTGAGCCAAGTTTATTATCACTAAGTCCATACTCTGCCATGACCTGGCAGAGAGCAAAAGCCGAGGACTGGGAGCCTGAAGAACAGACTGATATTTCCTCTCCTGCCACTCACTGGCTGGGTGGCCCCAGCCTCTTGCGGTTGTTTGTAGGGGACCACTGAGAAAAGACAGGAAGTCCTTTGTAAACTGGTGCCACATAAATGACTTATTGTGATAACTCGTAATAATCAGGAGAGAATTGGGGATACAATTTCTTAATTTCTCTCAATTTATGCCTTCCGACTAATTATGATACACTTTGCAAAATGTATCTTCCCTCTTTCTCAAAATTATTTCAAAAAAAAAAAAATGCAAAGAATACCTAAAAATGGGTGAACATGTCCAGTGCCCCTGATGTAAAGCTTCCACTGATGTAACAGGGATAGGATCTGGCTCAGTCCCCAGGCAAGTCCTGGGCAGGATGAGCATCTGCTATGAGGAAAGGTAAAGCACGAACAGGTTAGGAACAGTACACCTTGAACTTAACAGAAACCGTCATGCCAATGAAGAGATGAGTTGGCTAGGGAAGTGAACTAAGATTTAGGAGATGTGTCTAGATAACTAAGGCACTTTCCAAGATGATGAGAGAAGAGTTGACCCTGAATTTAATTTCTATACAATCAACAGAGACATTCATCTGGCACCTTGACACAGCAGCGTGCTGTGAAAGCATGCTGAGCAGGCAAGAGTGACGGGAGGAAAAGGCCAGCACTTAGCAGGGTGACCTCAGCAGCCACTGAAGGCCACCTGGTCTCACTTACCTCATCCATGAAAAGAATGTCACAACCAAACTCAAAGGGCCATGAAGAGAAACGTGCTAAACCTGGGGCTCATCTCAAAGACTGATCTGATAGGCTGTCCTTTTCTTTTTTCTTTTTTCTTTTTTTTTGGCTATGCCCGCTGCACGTGGAAGTTCCCAGACCAGGGATTGAACATGCTCCACAGCAGCAACCCAAGTTGCTCTGACAACACTGGATCCTTAACTTGCTGCGCCACAAGAGAACTTGATACGCTGTCTTGACATTAATGAGCTATAATAAATACAACTTTTCTCTGACTCAATTCTACTCTAAATGAGTACCACGTGGACAGGGAACTCTGTCCCCTTTCTCCATATTCCCAGAGTCCACCTAGCACAGTGCTTGGTGCTCCTCTGAGACTGTTTTACTAAATTTACACTGAACAATGAGGTATAAAGCGCATGATACATGGAATAGACAAGGTCTACACATATGTAAAGATAAGGCATTGAAGGCAAATAAAAGACTCTTGCCAATTCAAAATATAAAGACAGTGTTGAAAGCTAAGGATTGGTCGGGACATGCCCACTTCTGTCCAAAAGCGAATAACAGCGTGGCCAGGGCACCTGAGCCTTTAACCTGCTCGCCCAGGGCATCTCCAGAGTGGAGAAAGGGAACACTCCTCGGCATCACTCCAAGCTTTCTACTGTTATTAACTGATTCCCTTATGTACATAAAAGAAAACGTGACCCTCTGGTTGGTTTTTCGAGAAACCATCCAGCTTAACAGGTAAGCTCCAGGCTGCAAACAAAGTCTTCAATTTCATTCTCCAATCACGTCTAAATCAGACTGGTAGAATCAGTTGCCAACTTGATGAAATCCATTGTCTGGAATATAAAACCGAGAGGCTACACTGTCTTCTAGGTTTCCCCTTGCAGTAAGCAGTGTAAACCACGGCTGGATTGTGTCTTCCAGTACTGGCACTGAGGCACAAATATCTCCTTTAATTGGGCCCTCAACAGAGCTCATAAGAATGTGGCACGATCTGTCACACCCATGACTGGCACAAAGTCATTGTTCAAAAGCTGCTTGATATACTGAACCAGCCACGCAGGCCCTCTCCCAGTAAAACACCAGGAATATAATCGCTCCTTTCCTGAATATATGGTATTTCCCAGCCAAGCGTTTTCACATACATTAACCTATTGCAGTGACAGCTGAAGTCAAGTCAGCCCGCCACATCCATGGGCTCCACATGGGCAGAGTCCACCAACCACAGATGGCAAATATTGAGGGGGAAAAAAAAATCCAGAAAGTTCCAAAAAGCGAAACTTGAATTTGCTACGTGCGGGCAACTATTTACATGGCATTTGCATTGCACTAGGTATTGTCAGTAATCTAGAGATGACTTATAGTATATGGGAGGATGCGCTAGGCTATAGGCAAATACTACATACACCACTTTACATAAAGGGACTTAAGCCCTAGAGAATACTGGTCTCTGTGGAGGTCCTGGAACTGACTCCTCAAGGATGCCAAGAGAAGACTGTAGCTGTAAGGTGGGCACCTCTATGTCCATTTTCTAACTGAGGATAGTGATGGTCAGGTTCTTGACCAAGGTCACATATAAAATAAAAGGCAGGGTGGGTTCTTTCTTACTCCACTGTCTCAGGTAGTCTCTTTTTATCTCTTCACGCACCTGGGGTGACAGTGACCCTGAGAAATAATGAGCCGAACTTTGTCTTGGCTCTAGAGTTTTCCTTTAAATCTTCTGACGCCCCATTAATATTTTATAAGGACTGCTAAGAAAAAGGGTTATCTTCTAATGACTTAGGTAAGACACAAGATAAATCATAATGTGACTTCTACTTTTTTGTTTTCTCTATTCAGATGACTATTATCTTCTTTTCAGAAAAACTTTCCTTTCAAGAGGGCTCTGTTGAAGCTGCCCTGGTTTAGGTAGAAATGCCCAGCGATCTGGCTGGCTCTTGGTTCATAATTCTTTCCCAAGTAATAGATAAGTGGAGGCGATGAATGCAAAACTACCTGAGCTATAAACGAAGCTATTTATTGACCCAGGCTCAAATCACATCTTAGAAAAGCAGAATTTGCCATTATTTTTTCCCTGTCAAAACCAAACTAAATGCCTTAGATTTAGAAAATGCTTTGTAACTGCAAGCAGCACTTATACATATATTCTTTCACTCGACCTTCGCAACCTTGTGAAGGTGCTATTATCTTCCTCAATTTATGGATCAGGAAACTGAAGCTTTCAGAGGTTAAGAAACTGACCTAAGGTTGCAGTCAGGTCTACTCTAAGTGAACACAGATTTTTCTAAATGCATAGGACAGTATACATGCGGAGGCCTTCCAGCCAGAGATCACTGGGAACACACCTGTGGCTGCATAGCTGGGTTCATTATTCACTGCAAGGGGGGCATGCACCATGGAATGGTGGAACCTCTTCAGAAAGAGGGGAGCAGAACCTACTACAGGATGGGCTTTTTAGGGAGGTCAAAGAATGCAAGGGTTTGTTTGCTCTAGATACTGCGTTGTCAGAAAGCGGGGCAATTCTCTGACAATCTCAATAAATGCTATTTGCAAGGAGAGCTGACTAGAGCAGAGAAGACCGTGAAATGGTAAAGAAGCCGTGGCCACTCCCATCAGCTGGGCGGGAGGATGTCTGGCAGGTGCTGTGCGTTGCTCAGGAAAATTGTTTTGGTCTGTGCTTAGACGAAATGATGCAGCAGCCTTGCTTCATCTCACTTGACAATGATTTCTGAGGGACCTTGCCTGAGGCTGGTACTGGGTGAGCTCGCTCCTGTCCAAGAGGAGGACATGGCCTTGGCTGGCGTACCCGGCCAGCTCCCACATCACGAAGGCCTCACTGTGTCAAGCTGGAGGTCAGCCCTTGCTTCTTCTTTCCCAACAGCTGCCTCTGAGCATTCTTCATAATAACAGAATGCCAAAAACGATCACTCAGTAATAATTTAATTCGAATGAAACCTTTCCTTAGTGGAACCAAAAATACAATTAGCGCTCAACGGCCCCAGGAACTCCCGAACAGATTGGATAAGCATTGAGTCACGAGCTTCTTGCATTGACTTGTCCCTTCCTGCCCTCAGACTCCCTCCTGCCTGAACAATCAGTTCACGGGCAGACAGACAGAAGGCTCAAATGTGGCAGTCCCTCTGAGTTGCTCCCTGTCTGTACTTCTATGGCTTTTCGTGGGGCACACAGCTACTCACAATAAGGAATTAATTCCCAGATTCTAGTGATTCTTGTGCATTTAGGTGTGGCCCAGAGACCTAAGTGGAAGGGTGTGTGCAAGTTCTAGGCCTCATCCTACAGGAGGGAGTGGGCCTCCTTACCCCTCCCTTGCTCCAAATTGGCAGGTGGTGATCAGAGCCCATAAAAACTAGAGCCACACCCTAGGGGCGGCAGAGCAGAAAATGGGAGGGAGCCTGCACCCCAGGTACCTGCAGGGGGTCTACACCCAGAAGGTAAAGTGGGAGAGAAATAACACTCGTAATAATCAATAAGGCTCACACATAATTGGAACTGCACATTGTCAGGTGGGACTTTTTTTTTCCCACTTAAATGTAGTCAAATTAAATTTAATCCCAGAAGTTATTCTAGAACGCCAGGCTATAGCATCTGTTTCTAACACTGGTGGATACTGCTATGCTCACTAATTGTTTTATGAATGTATTTATGGTTTATCTAAGTACACAGTGTATTTCTAATTTTTAGCTTTTTGTCTCACTCTCCTGAGAGTCCACAGCCTATGGATGGGGCATGAAAGATACTGAACAAATGTCTGTTTGAATGAGCCTTTAAAGACTATAATGTAATGATATTTTAACCTCTACTACTTCATCTGTTCACTTCTCACCCTCATGTGAGATATTCACATTTGTGGATGGATGAAAAATACATACACCTCAGCTAAACTGCAATTGCTATGGGACTGTTCCTCCAGGTTAGCAAAACCTCAAATGTTAAATTTATGAGGGCTAAGAATTTAAATATATAAAAATGCCTTCATTTACAAATGGCCTCAAAGGACTTTTTTCACTGTTGATTCATCATATCCTTCACTTTTGTAAAACCATTTGCAATTGAGAAAGTGCTTTCATGCCCATCATCTCACAGTCCTTGTAGCTCTGGCTGGATATTAGCAATTTACATGTAACAAACAGGGAGCCAGAAATCCCCAGAGGGTGAGTTACTCGTTCAGGAAACTATTTATCTAAAAAAAAGAAAAAGCCCTGCGGATAGCCCGCTGGGTCATTTTCCTGGTTTCCCCAACGTGAGCAATGAGGCAGGGAGCCTTCTGGTGCCTGTATCTTTATACCTTGGGCTAGCATCTCTGTGGCAGGCACTCTGACGTGAAACCTCTGGTCAGGAGTCTGAGGACAGGATGTGAGCAGGTAGAGGGGTCGCTGGGATGGTACTGCTCTCGGGGAGACAACACAGGAGAGCACAGAGATAGAAGGTCAAGGGGGCAGGTCTGACGAGATAATGGTCCTCAGTTTTATGTGGCTGGAAATGTAGGCCAGTGCTTTCTAACTTCAGAGTGAAACTAAGCCCAAGTGGACGTCACCCTGCCGCAATGACCTGGGCAGTGGCCCCGGTCCAGTGTCTCGGGTAGCACCTGAGCCTGGGTTAGCCAAGTAGATCTGCCAGCAGCTGCATCAATACCTGGGGGCCCCGGGAGGATAAGGTTCTGCAGAGCTGTTTTCTATTGGAAGGAGAGCAAGTAGGAGCCCCAGCTGATGGATAACAGCAGCTGGGACTGGCCAGTGTGGGAAGGGGGCAGAGAGAGCAGCAGGTTCTGTCTCTCAAACTAGATCTACAGTCATCCCAGTTATAACTCTGACATTTCCTTCTCATCTTCACTCTCGGGATTTGCATCGATTACCACAAAACCCCTAAGCTAGCCCTCTGGGTGACTACACAATTTATAACTAATTCCAACAAGTTTAAAACAAACCCTCTCCCAGAATTTGTTTATATGTTCATCCTTGCAATAATCCTCTAAGCACGGCATTCTTGGTCCACTGCTGATGAGAAAATGGAGCTTGAAGAAGTTGAGTGTCTTGTGCAAACACTAATCCCCACTCCCGGGGGGGGGGCGGGGGGAACCACTAGACTTGAATTGTTTCTTTGTCTGTCTGTCTGTCTTTCTGGTTCTTCTCCAAGATTCTTCTGATTGCATACTCTCATTCTGATCTCGGAGAGACAGCAGTGAGTGATGCTTTGAGTGAGATCATCATTCTATGCTCAAGAATTGAACCTGGGCAGCCTGGATGAAAACAAGGAATCCTAGCCACTAGACTAGCTAGAGGCTTGAATTGTTTTTCTGACCTGTCAAAGCATTTTCCATTGTTCCAAGGTTGTGAAAACCAGATGAGATAATGGATGCAAAAGCTGGCTACTGAAGGGTGAGGAGAACAGGATGATGCCAGGACCTGGCAGCTTAGGTTCACAAAGAACTTTGAGTTTCCCTGGAGGTCAGCCAGCGGCCCAGTCTTAAGCTGGAAGAGGGCCTGGAACTGCCTTGACTGAAGTCCATGCAGGGGGCTAGTGGTTACCATTCCCTTAGACAACTACACTCCATTAGAGCAACCTGCTCAGAAGGTTTTAAGCCAAAATATGTGTCTCCCCCGGACCCCATTTCTCCTTTAAAATATATTTATCCCCACAGATTTCCGAGGTGACTCTTCACTTTCTTCCCTATCATTTCCAGTTTATTACTCTCCTTTTCAGCATAATAAAGCATCATTTGAGTTAACTGAGGAAAGACAGAGAAGCCTGTCTCTAAGACCTTGTTTATCTTCTACCAAAAAATAATACCTACATACATAATGTACAGAGGATATTATATACCTATACATGCATACTCTCTCACATTTTTCAACAGGATAAGGATGACCCCTGAGTCCTTCTGCCCTCCACATCCAATTCTCTTGGTTCCACCTTGAACCTGTTCCTCAACTTTACCCTTCCTCTCTATCCTCACACCTTCGAGAGCACCCTAAGGGGTCTTTATGGTCAGCTCCCCACCTCCTGCAGCTTTGGTCCTGCGTACCCTTCTTCCATAATTACTTAAATGAGCCACTGGTATTAACTGCAAGTGGAGACTGCTTTCTCACCATCCACAAGAACATGTGACGCACTTGAGGTGACTAGCTGGATAGAGCAGCAAGCCCACAGCTTCCCTGAACCCGAAAAAATAAGGGGTAGTAACGTAAGTGTCTGTTATGGATTAAATTGTGTCCCCCAGTAAAAGCTACTGTAGAATCCTAACCCCCAGTACTTGTGAACGTAACCTGACTTAGAAAAAGGGTCCAGAGTTCCCATCATGGCTCAGTGGCAACGAATCTGACTAGCATCCATGAGGACGCAGGTTTGATCCCTGGCCTCGCTCAGTGGGTTAAGGATCCCACGTTGCTGTGGCTGTATGTGTAGGCCGGTAGCTACAGCTCTGATTCGACCCCTAGCCTGGGAACCTCCGCATGCCGTGTGTGTGGCCCTAAAGAAAAGCAAAGAAAAAGGGTCCTTGTAGAAGTGATCTAGTTCAGATAAGGTCATGAGGTGGGCCCTGGTCCAACATGACTGATGTTCTAAAAAGAGAAGAGACAGACAACCAGGGAGAGGCCATGTGATGACAGTGGCAGAGACTGGAGGGACGCAGCTGTAAACCCAGGAATGTGGCAACACCCAGAAGCCAAGAGAAAAGCATGGAAAAGCTTCTCCCCTAAAGCCTTCAGGGAGAGCATGAGCCTACTGACTTTTGACCCCAGTCTCCAGAAGTGAGAGAGAGTCAAGTGTCTACTGCCTTGGGCCACCTAGTTTTTGATAACTTGTTACACCACCCCTAGGGAACTAACACAGTATCGAAAGAAAGGTAGGAAGAGTGGACCAAGAAAGAAGCCTTCTGAAGTTCCCATTACAGCGCAACGGAAACAAATCTGACTAGAATCCATGAGGATGAGGGTTCAACCCTTGGCCTCACTCAGTGGGTTAAGGATCTGGTGTTGCTGTGAGCTGTGGTGTAGACCAGCAACTGTAGCTCTGTTTTGACCCTGAGCCTGGGAACCTCCATATGCCTCGGGTGTGGCCCTAAAAAGCAGGGGAAAAGGAGTTCCCGTCGTGGCTCAGTGGTTAACGAATCTGACCAGGAACCATGAGGTTGCAGGTTCGATCCCTGGCCTTGCTCAGTGGGTTAAGGATCCGGTGTTGCTATGAGCTGTGGTGTAGGTCACAGACGAGGCTCGGATCCCGCGTTGCTGTGGCTCTGGTGTAGGCCGGTGGCTACAGCTCCGATTCGACCCCTAGCCTGGGAACCTCCATACGCTATGGGAGCAGCCCAAGAAATGGTAAAAAGACAAAAAAATAAAAATAAATAAATAAAAATAAAAAATAAAAAGCAGGGAAAAAAGAAAAAGAAAGAAGTCTTCCAATCAAAACAACTGTGCTTCACTGCTGGTTTCTTACCTTCTCCATAAGAAGCCAGGGGCTACCACCACTATGGTACCAAAGAACAAAGCTGACTATGTCACTCCCTTTTTAAAAAGCCTTCCATTTTCTATAGGACAAAGTCCAAGCCCTTAAGGCTTCATGATCTGGTCCCTACCTACTTTTCCAGCAGAGTCTCCATTGTTCGCTCTCCTCTCTGACATTTCTCCTTGCACGCCTGCCTCCAGCATCACATGGCCCTGGAGTCCAGGGACTGATTCTCATGCACAGTTGACAAGTGGCATGATGGGGACAATAATCCAGGTGGCTCTGAAAGTTGGCCTGGGTGACCACCACAATGAGCAAGATCATAATGTCCCTTCTGTAAAGACCAAAGTCTCAGGAGTTCCCGTTGTGGCGCAGCAGAAACGAATCCAACTAGGAACCATGAAGTTTCCGGTTTGATCCCTGGCCTTGCTCAGTGGGTTGAGGATCTGGCGTTGCTGTAAGCTGTGGTATAGGTTGCAGATGTGGCTTGGATCCCTGTTCCTGTGGCTCTGGTGTGGGCCAGCAGCTACAGCTCCAATTGGACTCCTAGTCTGGGAACCTTCATATGCTGTGGGTGCGGCCCTAAAAGGACCAAAAAAAAAAAAAAAAAGGACCAAAGGACCAATCAGGGTGAAGGATCCATGGCTTCAGGCACAAAAGTCACAGGGGTTAGCAGACAAAAAGCATGATTTGGTAGGTGTATCAGGCAACACCAGTTGGTGATGGCAGCGTTCTATTTCTTCTCTGAATTCACTTTGAACCTTCATCAGTCAACCACTGAATTATCTATAAGATGCTTAGTTGTGTGCAAGGTATGGGGCACACACAAGAGCATCGTGGTCATGTGCACTAGTCAAATGTCTCGTTGGGGAAAGGACTAACATGCAATGTGCTGCTGACACAGGCAGCAGATTCAATTCTACGGCTTATTTTTAAAAACTGGAAGGGAAGTGACGTGAGTGAACAAGAGTAGTCAGGAAAGGGTAGGTGGAAGAATGGGAACTTAGCCTGGGTCTGGTAGATACCAAGGACTTGCTTGGCCAGTGGGAGGAGGGGGGCTTTCCAGGGACAATACAAATGAAGGCACAGAAGCAGAAGGAACAAGTCATCACAGCTGCTGGGGAGACCTCGTGATCAAGGCACCATTCTTGAATAGTCTGGTTCACAAAAGGAGCCTCCAGGTACCAACATCAGCAGCGCCTGGAAACTTAGGAATGCAGAGTCTTGACCCCACCCTGGAGTTTCTAAGGGAGATATTCTGGGGGAGGAGGTGGGATCAGCAATCTGTGTTTTTAGGAATCCTCCAGGTGATTCTGAGATTCTGACACACTCTGAAGTTTTTAAGAACCACTGCTCTAGGGAGAAGGCATGTTATAAATAAGCTTCTAATATCTATTCTTACAGAAGAAACTTTCAAATCATCTCTAACTAGAATCCATCCATTTCATTAACTTTGGGTGGGGAGGGGTTTGGGGGGACAGGCCTGCATCCATGCCCATGCAGAAGTTCCCAGGCCAGGGATCAAACCTGCCCTAAGCCAGTGACCACACCAGATCTTTAATCCACTGAGCCAGCGCAGTGACCACACCAGATCATTAACCCACTGAGCCACCAGGGAACTCCCTCATTTAGTTCTCAATATAAACTAAACGGTGGTTCAGCAACATGTACCGAGTGCCACAGCAGAGACACACAAGCACACGAGGACAAGTTGTGTACACAAAGACCAAGTCAGTTGTCTCTCTGGAAGAAACTATTAATATACATCCGAGAAAGATCTAGAAAAATGAATTCCTGAAGGAAGCAACATAGGACTGATATCACAATCCTACAGAACAAGAAATTTTATATACTGAAGATAAAGAAAGGGATTTGACTGTGGTTCCCTAAGACCCAGAAACAGCAATAGGAATATACCAGCTACAACTGTTTTCCGTGTCACCCCATCGTCTGTCATCTGCGATCATCTGGTGACCGGTTCTAGCATTTCCTTTCACTGGAGATAAGATCATCACACTCTTTTGTGTTTTTTTTTTTTTTTTTTTTTTTTTTGTCTTTTGTCTTTTGTCTTGTTGTTGTTGTTGTTGCTATTTCTTGGGCCGCTCCCGCAGCATATGGAGGTTCCCAGGCTAGGGGTTGAATCGGAGCTGTAGCCACCGGCCTACGCCAGAGCCACAGCAACGCGGGATCCGAGCTGCGTCTGCAACCTACACCACAGCTCACAGCAACGCCGGATCATTAACCCACTGAGCAAGGGCAGGGACCGAACCCGCAACCTCATGGTTCCTAGTCGGATTCGTTAACCACTGCGCCACGACGGGAACTCCTCTTTTGTGTTTTAAGCTTCTGTACTCGATGGCTGCCAACAATTCTCTCTTCTCACCACTCCTGAGTTTATGTGGATTTGTGTTGGTCTGCAGTGCCTTGTGAAGTAAATGCGGACTCTGCGTCTGGCCAATGCGTTCAAGAAGAGAAAAATAATAGGAATCAAAGTGAATTGCCAGGACAGGAGAGGGGAAGGTGGGGAAGTTCCCTGAAAGTCTAAAAGTAGGAACCAAGGATGGTATTTTCGGCTTGGGACTTTCTGTACCACATGAAATTATGAGAATGACTTAATTGTTCCTGTGCATTTGAAATGCAAGGGAGACCATAATGGCTGGGCTACACCCAGACTGACTGGAGCAGGAGTTAGACAGGGTGGCCTCTTGCCAATGAAACCTTCTGTGCAGGGCCGGGCTCTGTCTGATGAAGGCTGGTTCCGCTCTTCTCCCTCAGCTTCCCACTAGCAGACAGGGTGGTGTGTTACAGAGGGCTGCCCTTTCAGCAGTAACCAGAGGGGCAGGGTGGGCTCCAGAAAGCTTGGGTTCTAGTCCTCCCTCTACTAGGGGGCAGCGGGAACTCAGGCAGCAACCTTAGTTCGGTTTCCTCATCTCCCAAATAAAAAAGGCAAACTATGTGCCCTGGCTATTCCACAACACGGTGGAGAGAACAAAATGAGGGAATGGGTACCAAGAACATCCTTTGGAAAGTTAAGATTGTTATGCTATTGGGCGGTATCCCTGGCCTCTCAATTCTGTTTTCACATAGCATCTTTTGCACCCCTCTTCTTAGCATGGACACCCATTGGGATGCCTGTCCTGCTTCCCTTTCTACAAAAGGTGGCAGTCATGATGGTCAGTGCTACCTTGCCACCTGACCACAAGGCGAGACCCCTGAGCCAAGCTGGACCAATCAGATCTTCATGCCAAGAAATTTATAAACGAGAGGCTTAGAGATGGGCTGCCAGTGGCACAACCTCATTACAGTGGTTCTCATGGGACCATTTTACTCCCCAAGGAGCACTGGGCAACCTCTGGATTCATTTTTGGTTGTTGCACTACTGAAGGGATACTATTGACATCTAGTGAGTGGGGAGCCTGGGGATGCTGCTAAACATCCTCCAACATGCAGGATAGGCCCTCCCAACCAAGAATTATCTGGTCCAAAATGTCAGTGCTGTCAAGGATGAGAAACCCTGCACCAGAGGGGTGGTTGCAAGGCAAATGCCTGCGGGGTCTGGGCAGATTCTAAAGGGATGACTCAGGCAGTGGGGACACTGAGTTAACTGGAGGGGCAGGGCCTGGAGAAGGGGACAGCCCCTTTGCAGTTCCAGCCAACGGGTCACCTCAGGAAATGAGGGGTCAGGGTTGCTAGCTCCAATTTTTCTACAGAAGCTGGAAATCTGGATTTTCACATAAAACCTTCTGATTTTTACATCCTGGCTCATTTCTTTCTTTCCCTCTTTCCTCCCTCCCTCCCTCCCTTTCTTCCTTAAATGTATGGGCCAAATAAATACATCTTCAGGCCTCATGGATGCCAGGGGGTCAGCAGTTGGCAACCTCTGAAATGGCAAGAGATCCAGGTCTCCTTCACAACTCTGTGAAGCCAGACAGCTCCTCCCCTCAACTTCCCCGGATGTTAAGCGGTGGCCCAGGATGTTACATGTGTCCTACCAAGCTGGACACACCCCTTCACCACTCTCACTTCTGCTACATCTTTGTCCTAATATAAGGGCTCCACCCAAATGTGAATCTGAATCTCTCAGGGTTGGAAGGAACCTTAGGAAAAAAAAAAAAATCTAGTCCTGACCTACCAAGAAAAACATCTAGCCAGTGACTTAACATCTCCGTGCCTCAGTTTCCCCATTCGTAAAATGTGGATGATAAAGATACTTCACTGGGCTGTTAGGAAGAATGAATGACTTCTTTCATGTATCACCTCAACCTTCTTGAATCCTTTGCCTTTGGAAAGAATGCTCTACTGACAGCACTGCTGTTAATGAAAATGATAAAACCAGCACACTCAGGTCAGGCTTAATGTTAACAGTTGAGGCTTAGCATAAAAAAACTCTCACAGGGTGGAACTTGAGCATGAAATCAAACTTTCCCAAGACAAATAAGCCCATATCTCATCAGTTACTGAGACACATTTTTGGAACACTCTGTGGACCCCAAATAATATTTTGTATGTTCATGCATTGTGGACTAACAAGTCTGAGGGTAGTTTGGCTTATGGTGATTCTGAGAAGAGGCATGAACAGCAAGAGGGAAAGTGAGCAAAGAGAGGACAGCAAACTGTCCAACCTGCACTTGCAAAAAAAAAAAAAAAAAAGAGAGAGAGAAAAAACAAAAGTATACTAGAAATTCTTGGGCCAGAATAGAACAATCTCTCACCGTCTTAAGAATTCAGTGAACGCAGGTTTATGGCAACTCTAACCTGTCACAGGGCTGTGGCATTCTCTGCAGCAGCCAAGTCATTCTGGCCTGAACTCTTGCCAAGGCTACTTGACCCTCATAAAAATCCTTGACAGCAGAGTGGGTGCCATTTTTTCCCTCTGCCTTTGAAAGGCTTCCTTGACAGCACCCATTACAAAGAGAAAAGGGTCTGCTCTCCAGACAGGAGGCCAAAATGTTAATTAACTTATACCCCAGGCTGCCAAAAAAAATTTGTGGGTAGTACTCTCTCTTTCAAGCAGTATTAGAGGAGAGAAAGAAAGGAATGGAATGGAAATGAATCAAATCCAGAAAGAATTCTGATTTTGAGACCAAATGACTGCCTATGCTTCTCCACGTTTGTCCTTCCTACTTTATTTCTGACTCCTTTTTGCCAATTAAAATGGTCTTTCAATGACAAAATTCATTTCATCATGTGTGGATTGGATACGGGTTCTGCTGCTTTCCTTTGCAGATTTCACAAAGGATTTATTTGAGTTTTTACGGGTTCACTAGCAATTCTCTCTTATTATCTCTATAAAAACACTGCACTCTGTCAGTTGAGATATCATACAAAGCAAATAATGCATATTAAAAATTGAAAGTATACTAGGAAAATATTCTGGATTCCATTCAAATACCAGTGAAAGTTGACATTATTAAGCTGTCACTCAAAAATGCCACTAACTTTCCACCGCTTCATCAATAGAACCGCCCTCCCCAAACAACCTCAGTAGCCCAAGAGAATTCTTGAGTCTTCTAGAGCACTGAGTTGCATTCTTGCTAAGGATGGTTTCCCTACAGAGAACAAAGTGCATCTGATATCTGCAATCTGGAAATGCCATAAGGGGCATTATACTTTCCAATCTTACTCTCTCTCCATCTAGTCAATAAATATTTATTGAGTGTCTATTATGTGCCAGACACTTTGCTATGAGTTGGGAGATGAAAATGAACAAGATGGGTACTTTAGCAATTCAAATAGTTCGATCAGACTTACAATGGTAAGACATGCTCTTCTCATCCTGCTCCCTGAAACCTGGATGGAGGGAGCTGAGAGAATTTAACATGACATCAATGGTGGAAAGAGTCCAGATTCTTAGCACAAACTCTAAACTCACTATCACCAAGGTTAAACCAACAGAGGAAATAATTTGGGAAGGGAGCAGCAATAGGGACCTCCATAGGGAAGGGGAGGTGGAAGTGAGAAACAAATTTGAGAAAAGCAAATGTTCTGGTTTGTTAGAAGCCTAGGAGTACTGAGGAAGAGAAGTGCCAGGAAAGAAAGCTGGTGGGACCTCAGGGAGCCAGGGATAACTGGAGCCGGAGACTTTTCCAAGTCCTGTACATGGCTGAGGAAGTCAATTTTTATGATAACCCTATGGAGTAGATAGTATTATTATCACTGCCATTCTACAAATGAGGAAACTCTGAGGCAGAGGTCATAGAACCTGCCCAAGGTTGTTGCTAAGTCATGTAGCACACCCAATCTGTTCCATATTTAATGTGTGTTGGAGATTGAATTCATGCCTTAGTTGGAATGGAGAAGTCACAGAGAGTTTTTAAGCAAAGTACTATGTAATCAAAACATTGATTTCATCATAAAATTTTTGAAAATATGAGAAAAAGTATATACATATACTCTCATATTTTAAGAATATGAGAAAAAGAATGTACACATATTATATACATCTTGTATATGTATATATATTCTTTTCTCACATTCATATACACACACACACACATAACACACACATATATATACACACACTAATGACTGGGTCAACTTGCTGTATAGTAGAAATTGACAGAACACAGTAAATCAACTGTAATGGAAAAAACAAAAATCGTTTAAAAAAAAAAACCATTGATTTCAGGAATTCATGTAGTCACTGAATGTAGAATGAACTGGAGGGGTAAAAAGAGGTCATGAACAGGCATTTAATGAATGCCTCAGGTGTGCCTGGACCCTCTGAAACTTTAACTGACAATTTTATCTCATCCAGCCATCACTCTGGCAGAGGCAGATGCCTCTTTCACTGATAAATTCCCATCCAGAATCAGATTTTGAACCCAAGTGAGGTTACCATGAAAGTCCCTGCTATTCTGACCATACTGTCCTAGAAATGCTAGTGGCAAGGAATCTAGGAGGTGGATTTTTATAATTGTCAAAATGAGTGGCTGTGAGAATTAAAGGAAGAGGTAGGAAGAAGACTTGACATCTAACTGGACACTTAAATCGAGGCAAAGATTGAAGCAAAAAAAGGGGGGATGACATAAAGATTTCAAAATTCTAAGACTAGGACATTTGTGGTGCCATTCACAGAAATTAAGTCAAGAAGTTCCTGACATGGCAAAGTGGGTTAAGAATCCGACTTCAGTGGCTCGGGTCTCTGTGGAGGCACAGATTCAACCCTCGCAGTGGGTTAAAGGATCCAGCATTGCCACAGCTACAGCATAGGTCTCCGCTGAGGCTCATATTCAATTCCTCGCCGGGGAAATGCCATGGGTGCAGCCATACAATTTTAAAAAATTAAAAAAATTTTAAAAGAAGTTAAAAGTAGTAAGATGTTTTGGGTTTCACTCGGGTTTGGGATGTAGAGGGTATTCCGGTAGAAGGATCTACGAGAATAGTGACTAAGAAATCTAACACTTACCAAATATTTACTCTTTGCCAGGTACCAATTACTTGAATTCTCACACAACTCTGAGATAAACTAATTCACTTCTCACCAAACTCTTATTTTTGTTTTCTGTGGGTTTTTTTTTTTTAGGGCCACATGAGTGGCATATGGAAGGTCCCAGGCTAGGGGTCAAATCAGAGTTACAGCTGCCGGCCTACAGCACAAGCCACAGCAACGCCAGATCCCTGACTCATTGAGCGAAGCCAGGGACGAAACCCGAATACTCATGGACACTAGTCGCATCCATTGCCACTGCACCACAATGGCAACTCCCTCACACTAAGCTCTTTATTATCCCCATTTTAAAGATGAGAAAAATGAGTAGGTTATCCAAGATGGTATAGTGAATAAATTGTAGAGCTGAACCTGTAACTGAACTTGAAATAAACAGGTCTATTTAACTTCATGTCTGTCAGGAACTGGACATTTCCTATACATCTCTGAGGAGATAGAAGACATGACAATGAATTAGTAGGACTTTTATGGCTGGGTAATTCTGGAGAGGCAGAACCATATGAATGGATAAACGTCATGAAAAATAAATTTCAGCTCAAGACATTAAGTTTCTGTGGTAACCTGAATTTATCCTAATTTCTAAAGAAGATAAATGGATTATGGAAAATTCTTTTTTCTTTTTTTGTTTTCTTTTCTTTTTTGTCTTTTGTCTTTTTGGGGCCACACCCGTGGCGTATGGAGGTTCCCAGGCTAGGGGTCTAACTGGAGCTATAGCTGCCGGCCTACACCACAGCCACAGCAACGCCAGATCTGAGCCACATCTGTAACCTACAGCAAAGGTCACGGCAATGCCAGATCCTTAACCCACTGAGCGAGGCCGGGGATCGAATCCAAAACCTCATGGTTCCTAGTCAGGTTCATTTCCGCTGCGCCACGATGGGAACTCCTGAAAAATTCTATTGAAAAAGAAAAATGAAAGAAACACAATCACCCTCACACTTCTATTAAGTTCAAACATAAACCGGCTCCCGGCTCCCTTCTGAGACAATGAGTTCTTAATCAAATATTCACAAGTACTGTCAGAACCCGTCAGACAGATTTTTCAACAAGGCCAAGCTGCAACATAAGAACACTGAGATAGGTATCTCTTAACTTCCTGCCTTTTTTCCTTCACTGGTCACCACTTCTCCATGTTACCCTTCTCACTGGATCATGTAAGTGGACTCTGCTGAGAAAAGGTGTCCTCTGTGCCACCTTTATAACTTCAGAAACTGTCACAGTGAAGCCATCTCTATACCTACAAATGGCTTTGTTAATTCTGACCTTAGAAGCCATTTTTTTTTTTTTTTTGTCTTTTGTTGTTGTTGTTGTTATTGTTGTTGTTGTTGCTATTTCTTGGGCCGCTCCCTCGGCATTATTGTTGTTGTTGTTGTTGCTATTTCTTGGGCCGCTCCCGCGGCATATGGAGGTTCCCAGGCTAGGGATTGAATTGGAGCTGTAGCCACCGGCCTACGCCAGAGCCACAGCAACGCAGGATCCGAGCCGCGTCTGCAACCTACACCACAGCTCATGGCAACGCCGGATCGTTAACCCACTGAGCAGGGGCAGGGACCGAACCCGCAACCTCATGGTTCCTAGTCGGATTCGTTAACCACTGCGCCACGACGGGAACTCCAGAAGCCATTTTTGAGTTGTGAAAAGTGAAAATTAAAAGAATAAAGAAGCCCACAGACCTTTTAGCCATAAAAGCCTAAACCTTTTGTGGTTAAACAATCTGGACCATTTGAGCAAACAGTCAAGTGGTTTTCAAATTCACAAGTGCTTACCTAGCATGGTTTAGAAGGAAGTGGAGAGCTGGCAATAGGCTGAAAGGAAATTATCCTGCTTACCTGGCTATTTTAACAACCTAAGTAGCTCTGTCAGAGGGAAAGTGAAATCTAATCAGTCCTGACCCAGATTTTATTGATTCTAAGAAGCTATTGGTGGGGAGCCGGAGGGCGGAAGCACACTGTTTTCTTTCTGCTTTTTAACACAGCTGCAATCAGACAATACCTTATGATTGATGACGTCTCGTTTTAGTTAACAGCATTTTTCTTTCCTCAATATGCATTTTATGTTTTAAATTTTTTATTACAGTTGATTTACAATGTTCTATCAATTTCTGCTGTACAGCAAAGGGACCCCGCTATACATATAGGTACCTTTTTTTTTTTTTTGCTTTTTAGGGTCGTGCCTGGGGCATATGGAAGTTCCTAATCCCAGGAGTCCAATTGGATCTACAGCTGCTGGTTTACACCACAGCCATAGCAACATGGGATTTGAGCCACGTCTGCAACCTATATCACAGGTCACATCAACTCAGGATCCTTAACCCACTGACCAAGGCCAGGGATTGAACCTGTGTCCCCATGGATTGTAGTCAGGTTTGTTAACCACTGAGCCATGAAGGGGACTCCCCATATTCTTTTTTTTCCACATTATCCTCCATCATGTTCTAACCCAAGTGATCGGATATATTTCCTTGGGCTATACAGCAGGATCTCATAGCTTATTCATTCCAAATGCAATAGTTTGCATCTACTAACCCCAAACTCCCAGTCCATCTCAACATGCATTTTAAATGTTGCTTCTTAAAAAAAAATCAGTGGCAACAGAAAATGGATATAAGGTTGAGAGAAAACAAACGTTTCTTAAAAAAAGATAATAATAAGCTGATGGAGCCTTAGTTTTGATGAAATGTGGTAATTTCTGAACAAGATACATAAAGAATGAGTTTTAACATGAGAATTAAAATTCCTATTCAAGAATTAAGGGTAATATGGAGAAGGGCTGTGTGCACTCCTTGGACAACCACATCACTTCAGCACTGGTGTGTGCTGGAGGGAAGGGGGCCTCGAGGTTAAGGGAAAGGAGCAGGCCTGGGAGCTGGCTGGCCCACATGAGCATCTGGGGGATTGTCACCTTCTGCTATTACTAAAGCTTTCACAGGCTCTTGTGTTCTGAATTGGGAGCTGCAAAGAGCATTCTGTGTGCCCCCTACGATTCTCCAGCCCCAGGAACCCCTAACTGGCTAATAAAGACAGAGGAAGCTTCCCAAAAAAAGGATGAAAACAGAATTCTAGACACACCTGAAGTTCAAGGTGAGCTCTGAGGATATCTCCCCTTGCCCCAAGAGTACATGTGAATAAAGTGGGGCATCTTTCCATGTGGCCTCAGTCCTAGATGGCAGGACCCAATTTGACCACAAATTATAAATAGGAAAAGAAGGCTTAGGTGGGTGAAGGAAGGGTAACTAGATTTCGTGAGGTCAAAGAATATGGCACAGATCAGATAAGTATTTATATCTATGTGGACATCTGCACTGTTAGAAAACTTGGTGTGAATCAAAGCAGTGGAATCCTGAGTTTTATAAGAGAGAATGCTTTGTTTTATAAATCAGGTCTTGGGAACAGGGCAGGTTTGGGGGAACGGTCATCGGGTTCCAGGTGAGAAAAGATGGGTAAGAAGCACCTCAGAGCTGCTGACACTGAGAGCTCCCCAAGTTCAAGGTGAATGTTCTTCTCCCTGAAACCCCAGTAGGAGAGAGCTGTGTCCTGGCTGTTTATTCCTGCCCAAGCTCCTCACACAGAGAGCAGAGACTCTGAATTACTAGTTGAATGAATGACCAAGTGCTGTACCTATGTCATTTCAGGCTGTTGAGTGAACTTGAGGAATAAGGAGGCCTATGTCCTAAAGAGGTTAAAAGACTCCTAAGGGCCTTACTTCTATCAGGGGGTGAAGAAGGCCTTGTGGAGAACCCAGATTATCTCAACTGCAAGTTACACATTTAAAATAATAGTTGGGAAGTTCCCATCGTGGTTCAGCAGAAACGAATCTGACTAGCACCCATGAAGACATAGGTTCAATCCCTGGCCTCGCTCAGTGGGTTAAGGATCCTTGTGGCTGTGACCTGTGGTGTAGGTCAAAGACATGGCTCGGATCCCATGTTGCTATGGCTGTAGTGTATGTAGGCTGGTGGCTACAACTCCAATTTGACCCCTAGCCTAAGAGCCTCCATATGTTGCTGGTGTGGCCCAAAATTTTTTTTAAAAAAGATAAAATAATAGTTGGATTTGCTTTTACTTTTAGCATTCTAAGGTTTGTTGCAAAGGTGTGACTTTACCCTGGGGAACTGTCGTCCCCTTCAGCAGGGTTTCACAATCTAAACTAATTCAGTTTTCCTTTTCTATTAGAGGAAAAGAAAAAAAAATCTCTAAATTACATAACCAGGGATTTTGTGGAAATGATCAAAGCTTGACTGAAGGCCTCAAATTCCTGTAGTGAGTCCCAGTCAACAGGGTGTGAGCTCAGCTGACCAGCACACAACTCCGCGAAGCACTGTTGGTAATGATTTCAACTCAGGATTTACGAAAGTTGGACAGCACAGTAGAATAATACATCCTTTAGAAAATAAGCACAAAGATGCACATGTCCAATTGCGTTATAAGGTTTTTAAAATGAAGGCACGCTAATAGCCATTTCTAAGAGTTGATCTAGCATTTTACACCTTTTTTTGCTAATTAATTAAATTAATTAAATTTAAGAAAGCATTTCCTTCTTCTTCTTTTTTTTTTTTCCTTTAGGGCCACTCCCACAGCATATGGAGGTTCCCAGGCTAGAGGCTGAATCTGAGCTACAGCTGCGGGCCTACACAACAGCCACAGCAACTTGGGAGCTGAGCTGCATCTGTGAACTACGCCACAGCTCATGGCAATGCCAGACCCCTGACCCACTGAATGAGGCCTGGGATGGAACCTGCATCCTCATGGATACTAGTTGGATTCGTTTCTGCTGAGCCATGATGGGAATTCCAGCATTTGCTTCTTAAACTGACCCAGGACAGAAAAGCTGCTGAATATGGAAGCAGGTGTCTGTTTTCACCATGACTGTCGTGACTCCACATTAGCTTAGTCGAGTCTTTGGCCTGTCAATATCCGGCCTTGACTTTCTCACCTGTCAAATGGGGGATATGGATGGACCCCCCCACCCCCCCTCCACCACGCAACCCCTTTCAGCTCTGACCCCTGTGACCTGTGACCGGGGCTGTTCAATGAATCAGAATGTGGAGGCACCAAGAATCTTCTCAAAGTACAGCAGCATAAACTTTCAACGTAATGGGAAAAGTCAAGTCACCACACATTCTACCTGGTCTTGGATACTTTAAAGACCCAACTCTACTCAAACTCAGAGGTTTGGTTCCTCTTCTTTTGGGTACATTTTTTATTATTAGATTCTTAGAGGAAAAAAAAAAAGGCAAAAAACCCAGACGGCTATCTTTTTCTCTCAATACACAAATAATTCTCACTTCCTCTGGAAAATTGCACAGTAGAATTAGATGGGTGGCCAGCCTGAACCCACCTTTTAATTTAAAAATCACAAGATGTTTTTCAAGATCACATCAACTGTTATTACCTGTTGGTTTTTAAATAGTCCTGGGTCTAAATGACTCCTACTCAGTGGATTTACATCTTTATGATTTTATCCTTCTGGTTTTGTCTACGGAATCTTTCTTTTGTGTTACAACATGGATTGCTACTTGTCTATTTGATAGCTTTAATTAAAGATACTATCACCACATAAATTAATCCCTTCGTCAAATATAGCGGAAAGGACACCAGACGATGAGTCAAAAACATCCAGTTCAGAGTCTACATTTTACTGGCTGGGTGGCCCAGATCCTGCCCATCTCCCAGAGATGTAAAGGGGGTTTGTAAAAAGTCAAGTCAGGGAACTCCTCAGGGACAAAGAAGAGGAGAGACAGAAGTCCCTAGGCACCAGGATTCTGCCACTGTCTACATGTGCCCTTAGGAACTGGAACTTGGGTGGGGCTTACTAGGTTGAATTTCAGCAGGGAAAGGAACTAACTTAGCCTTGACGGAATCAGCTTCCTTTTGGGGGAAGCTATTCTCCTCCTTGACTGTCATGGAGCATACAGCTTTCTGCAGGAGTCCTCAGGAGTCCTTTCTGCAGGAGACCTTACAGGGGCCAAGACTCTGCCTCTCGTCCCCATGCACACAACAAAGTGCAGCTCAGGGTCACCACCTGTCACGGCCAAACTCGATGCCTATTTACCTGTGCCATTTTCGAAATTTTTTTTCAGGAAATCTAGTCCTAAATATTACTTTATATATTGGCACCCTGTAAGCCTTATATAAATATTGGCATTTACTAGCCTTAAAAACAACACACCTTGTGAAGAATCTGGGAGGGCAAGTATGGAGGCAGGGAGACCAGTTAGGAATAATATCCTGTATCATTCTAGGCGAGAAATGGTGGCCTTAAATTAAGCAATGGGATGAGATAAAGCTGTCAGATTTGCTGTGTCTGTTAAAAGGACAGGAAGCACTGAAGGCTGGATGTGAGGGGTGTGGGAAAGAGTGAAATCAGGGAAAGGCTGGGTCAGGCTGCCATTGCCAGACACGTCCTGGGCCACTGGGCGAAGCACTGAGGGAGAAAGAAGTGGGCCCATAGCTCCGGCAGCAGTGCAGGAGCTCACCCCATGCCAAAAGTGGGCAGAAGAGGAGGTGGCCAAGCCTCCTGGAGGTCTCTACCTGTGATGAGACAGAGTGGGGCTGAGGTGACTGAGGGTGGGCTGTTAGGAGCAGTTCTGATTCCATCACACTACATGCAGTGGGCACAGGGCCAGTGACAGAGATATCAACTGAGAGGGTGAGAGAACATTTACCCATAGGTGCTAACCGGGCAGTCAAGGGCCCTGTGGACTATGGCCTTTGCTCCAACCAAAGATAAGAGGTAGGAGCAGAGCTGTGCATTTTCTTGCTCAGGGGCAGTGGCTTCGACTTGGACCTTGTTCCCTGGGCATGGACTGGAAGAGAGTTTCTATAGGAGGGCAGAGAAAGGGATCCCATGTCCAGGCTCAGACCGTCAAGACTTTAAGTGATAGAAAGGAACTGACCTGCACAAGGTGGGTGATTGACCAGATATACGACCTCTATGAACCAGATGTGGTGTTGTTTTTGGTTTCTCTCCAATCCATCAAACGTGAAGGAGCATTACTGTTAGTATTTCAATGAAGACAAATCATGGAAATTGAAAGGCCATGCACAATTCTGGCTGTCCAGAGACTAGCTTGACAAAAATACAGATGTTTTGAGCCATGTAATGAAGAAATGTGTCCACTTAGACAAACCTTCTCAACATGGCTGTTACCTCCCCTGTAGGCTCCAGTGCAGAGTTTACAGCACCCCCAAGGGGAAGTACTCAGGCCATGTTAATGTCTAAGAGGTGGAAAGGGGTAGGTACCACGCCTGTTTAGGACCATATATTCTCAAGAAAACAAGGCAGAGAGAGATAGAGTACCCACTCAAATCCTGCAAGAGGGCACAGTTCTCCCCATTTACAGAAGAGGAATCTAGCTCGGAGAGATTAAGCCATTTTGCAAATCATTAATCAGGGCAGATCACAATCTGAACCCAATACTTTGTTGATACCACAGCTGCTTCATAAAAGTTAATGTCTGAGTTCCCATCATGGCTCAATGGAAAACAATCTGACTAGTATTCATGAGGACGCAGGTTCGATCCCTGGCCTCGCTCAGTAAGTTAAGGATCCCGTGTTGCCGTGAGCTGTGATATTGGTAATAGATGCAGATTGGATCCTACATTGCTGTGGCTGTGGTGTACGCCAGCAGCTGCAGCTCTGATTCGACCCCTCGCCTGGTACCTCTGTATGCCACAGATACAGCCCTAAAAAGACACACACACACACACACACAAAAGTTACTGTCATCAATAGATGGTTGGGAGGGACTCAAAATGAAACTGAGTCAAAGGCTAACCTAAGTATGAGAATTCAGCAATACTGACTGTAATCACTAATATGTACTGAGGGCTTAGTATCATTTATTTATCGAATATTTGTTGCACTCCTACTGTGTGCCAGGGCACTGCTGTGGGCACTGGGAATACAGCTTCCCCCAGGAGCTTACTTCCCAGTAAAAAGACCTCATGCCAGAACCCACGAGTTATTCCTTTGAATCCTCAAGCAACACAGTGATGTACATGCTGTGAACACCTCCACTCAGTGAGGGCTTATCTAATGTGCCGTAGCTAGAAAGTGATGTAGAGCCAGGGGCAGAGCTCCCTAGAACCTTATGACCAGTCCAGTGCTTAGACACCACAACAGCAACGCTAAATAAATGTGCACTCTTAGAAGAAAGTGGACCAAAGAGACAGAATATAAACATTTGGAGTAGCTCCAAACCAAAAGAGATTTTTGACATCCATTCAAAAGAGCTGCAGAAACACTTTGAAGGACATTCTAGGACCTCTGCAAATCCAAAGGAAGAGGAAGCCCACCCAAATTTTCCCACAGTTTAGTGTTCCTTCCAAGTTCATGGCATCATATGACTCGATATGGAAACTGCCAGCTGTCAAACACTAGGCAGGCTTACTTCCTGTATCATAACCAAGGCTTTTTGATTCTCTCTAAGGTCTTGAAAAGAGCAAACCACAGCCATTCCCCACTTCCCAGAACCCTCTACCAATTAGAGCGTGAGATCAAATCCCTCATGGACAGGGAGGACTGGGATTTCAAACACGGAACACTGGAAAACAGATTAATTTACTAACAGCTCTAAACAAATTTTCTTCATGGCGGGGAGAACCCTCATTTTTAAATGGGAAGTCAGTAAGATTACCTCTCTACTTTAAAAAAGCAAACTGCAAAATAACCGTCTTAGAATTCAATATTTATTAATGCCAATGGCTCGTTTTTTAAGAATTAATCATTCCCAGCTTTGATATTCGGCTTCAGCACAAAGTTCACTTTATTCTGCCTGTGGATTCCTGCACTCTCTGCCCAAATAAATTAATATATCTTCCAGAGTCTGGGGCCACGATCAATGAAAAACCACAGTAAATTCCTAAGCAGTAATAGATATTCCACATGGCTTGAAATGGTTGAAGGAGTGCTTTTTTTTTAAGGTTAAGAATCAAAGTACTGTAATTGAAGATCTTAAAATTCAAGCAGCACTGGCTTCTTTCTCAAGGTACCTGACGTTAACTCCAAGGATCATTTAAGGTAAACTTCCATCTCCTCGTCCTTCCCTGCTCTCCCTTTTACCAGTTTCTTGTTGAATAGCATACAGTTGGCATGAGGTCTGTGGCATTAATTTAAAATGACAGTGCACTGTGAAAATGCCAGACTAAGCATGTGGAAAAGCAAATCCTTGAGAAACTATCTCAGAAAAAGTAAATACTTGAGAAAAGTAAATATTCCCAAAGTCTGTGGCCAGGCCTTAAATTAATCGGCATTGGGCCCTTGCTCTGGAGCCAGGGGTGCCGACCCCTGCACAGTCGAAAATTCACCTCTAACTTTAGACTCCCCCCAAACTTGACTGCTAATAGCCTGCTGTTGACTGGAAGCCTTACCTGAACATAAACAGTCAATTAACAGTGGCTACAAAATTATTACCATAGTACATACAGTGTGTACTCCAGTTAATTTCATGTTATGGTTTAATAAGCACCTGTGTTACATTTCTCCAAAGTGCAGATGGCACCATGTGTGACTGGGAAATTTTGATAAATTTTAACTTTTTATAATAGATTTGTATATATTTTACAGTAGTAAAGAATAAAGTAGACTAGTATCTACATATATTGTATGCCTTTGTAACATGCCTAACTCTTTAATTTTTTCAGTATCTATATGCTATTTGGTTCATCTGCAAGCTTTTTCAAATTGTCACAAACCTCCAAAAAAGTTTCCAATATACTTACTGAAAGATAGCCACATTTCAGTGAATCCATGCAGTTTAAACTTGTGTTGTTCACAGGGCAAATGTATCGTGTAAAGAACTAAATATTGTGGGAACACAGTTTTTTATAGGTAAATTCCTAAAGAAACTTTGCAAAATTGATCTCTGACTCAACTTTAGGGTATTTACAAATTTACAAATGCATTTTGTTTAACATCATCAATGCATCTGTCTTATCTTTATAGAAATGATATCAAACAGGGGTCAGCGAACTACTGCCTATGGGTCAAAGGGCCCACTGCTTGTTTTTATAAATAAAGTTTTATTGACACACAGCCAGAGTCACTCATTTATGTACTTTCTATGGCTGATTTCATGCACCATGACAGAATAGAGGAGCTGCGAGAGACTACATGGTCCACTAAAATATTTACCAGCCAACTCTTTACAGAAGTTTGTGGAGCGACATAGAAGAAGAAATTGAGGAAAATCCCAAAGGATGGGAGTGCAGCCTTACACAGACCACTGCTGTGCTCACTATATTGGCGAAGTGCTGTAGAGAGACTGAGTATCTGGAGAAGGGCAAGCCTTTTACCTCACAACCACCTTTCTTTTCAAACTCCAATCTACGATGAATAGAAGCACATCCTTGAGCTAAGGGAAGAAAGACTGATATGTGTAATAAGAGGTCAGCAACAGAAGAACATTTCAGACCCCAGAAATCACCCATTTTAGGATGGATGGAGGACACGGAATGGCAAGAAAAAGATGGGACAGATTTCCTCTTCAATAGATTGCAATCAATTTGATTGACAATGTCAGCACCATATTGTTTCTTAATGGGAAACTGGTTTAACACATCATTCCCCTATCCCCCCAAATCACTGAGCTGGAAAGAAATTTGAGTCTCAAATTATCAATACATCCTATCTTCCACAATCTGAAATTTATTTAGCTTAACAGTCAGGAGCACATCGCTAAAAAATTTAAATAATAATATTAGGGTGATACCTAGTGGTCATTTTCACCTTGTTGAGAGTTATTTTAATCGAATTGCTTTTCTCTTTACCTGTAGCTGGTTCCAGCTTTACAACTCTTTAATTTCACAGCCTGATTTCACTCCTTGCAGCCCTATTTTATCACTGGAGGACAGGGGTGATGCTAAAAAGAGGTGGAAGACTAATTTTAAAGGAAGGATAAAAAAAGAGCTAATTCACATGGAATGAAACTAAGAACTCTTTCTTCACCTAGAATCTAAACCCTAGATGAAAAACAAAACAAAGAAAAAAACAACTGATGTATGAGTACAAATAAATTTAAAAGCAACAAGTGCCCAACAATTTTGCAATACTTTAAGCTTTCACCTCCCTTTTCATTTTGAGCCTTCCTGTGACTGGAAGGAGACATAATTTCCATTTTGCGCATGAGGAACTGTGTCCTCAGAGAGGTTCAATCACCTGCCTCAAAGTCACGGGTAAAGAATTCAATGTCTCCTAATCGCTGCCACTTCTCTTGAGGGACAGAATTGCGTGATGGGATTACAGTGTCCAAGAATGCAGCCAATTTAGTGGAAACAAATTCTGAGCTTTTCTACAGCTCTTACAAACACATTTGCTTTCTCAAAATTAAAAGGAAACTCAGTATTCCCATTACGAGTCACCAGAATGAGTGAGCACGCTGATCCAGGACTGCCATTATGTGGTCGTCACTAGGGAGGGGATTGTCATCCTCATTAGGATCTAGATGAACCTGACTGGCACCAACACTTATAGTTGTAGAACACCCTGTTCTATAAATCCACCCAACTCTCATTAACCTGCCCAGTGTTAAAGCCGCATAAACTAAATTCCCCCATCAGTTACATTAACACTAAATGGAAGAGACTTCAGGAATTGACTTTGTTGGCATTCTACTGAATGCAGCCAATTTGACTGTATGTATGTATGTATATTATCCATTGATGAATTCCTTTTTTTTTTTTTTTTTTTAATTTTATGACTGCACTCACGGCATATGTAAGTTCCCAGGCCAGGGATTAAATGCAAGGTAGAGCTGCATACATACACCAGAGCTGTGGCCACACCAGATCCTTTTAACCCAACCTATGTGGGATCCAACCACTGGGACTTGAGCCACTGCAGTCTGATTCTTGACCCACTGTACCATTGCAGAAATCATCATTGGCAAATTGTATTAATTTTTTTTAATTGAAGTATAGGTGAGTTACAATGTTTCAGTTATAGAGCAAAGTGATTCATTATAATATATACTATGTATAAATTATACACATGTAATATTCTTTTTCTACAGTAGGTCCTCCATATTGTTTTTTAATTAGGTGTTTCCTATTATGTAGATAAATCTAATCCCTTCACCCTCTCCCTGCCCCAATGCACCCCTTAAAAAAGGAGCTTGAGCTGGGCAGAAATAGGAGTCCCAAATTCTTCTTTCCTTTCCATGATGCTTGGTGGTCTTATTTATCTGGAACGTCTATATGTAGGAACCCCGATAGCTGGTGGCTGCTTAGTAAACACAAGCTAAGTACAATATACTAAGGAATGTCACATTACTTCCAAGTTCTGAAATCCCACTTTCCTATTCTGCGCCTTCTTTATGTTTCTGCTTCAACCATCCATCCAGCTTCCTCACTATCCACTTTCCAACATAGTGCACCCACTTACCCTTTTTCCAAAAGAAGACTTCCTGCTACCACCACAACCCCACCACATACTCTAGCCCTATTTCCCATTGCTCCCTTCCTCTGAGCAATTGGAGCCCCCCTCCCTTCTAGAGCTACTCTTCCAGCCTTCATGTCAGCCTCTTGCTTTTATTGCCTTTTTTCCCCTTTATTCCTATTATGTTCATAGCCGAAAGCTGAATCACGAAAATGAGTTGAATAGGAGTTCGTACTGTGGCCCAGCAGTAATGAACCTGACTAGTAACCATGAGGATGCGGGTTTGATCCCTGGCCTCAGTCAGTGGGTAAAGGATCCAGTGTTGCTGTGTGAGCTGTGGTGTAGGTCACAGACTTGGCCAGCAGCTGCAGCTCTGATTCAACCCCTAGCCTGGGAACTTCCATATGCTGTGATTACAGCCCTACAAAGAGAGAAAAAAAAAGAAAAAAAAAATTGAGTTGGGGATAGTTCCTGTTGTGGCTCAGCAGTAAACGAACCCTGCTAGGATCCACGAGGATGCGGGTTCAATCCCTGGCCTTCCTCAGTGGGTTAAGGATCAGGCGTTGCCTTGAGTTGTGGTATAGGGTGCAGACATGGCTCGGACCTTGCGTTGCTGTGGTTGTGGCGGAGGCTGGCGGCTACAGCTCTGACTGAACCCCTAGTCTGGAAACTTCCATATGCTGTGGATGCAGCCCTAAAATAGCTAAAAAAAAAGAATGAGTTGAAAAAATACCTTTTTAACTTCCACTGTGTATCTAAGTAAACACTTTGGAACTAGCATATCCTCATAGAAATGGGGCACTTTTTATTCCTCTGAAATCTCCTGGCTATATGCAGGAGGTAATGCAGAAGAGTATAAAAGATTCCTGACTCAAGAGATCAATTCCATTCATCAGAAGGGTGGAGAATATGAAAAAAAAAAAAAAAATCTCCTAACCTCAAAAATTTTTTGAGCTTACAGGCGGTTGGTTTTTAGTTACTTGGACCTACCCTCCAATAACTTCAAATTTTTAACTTCTTTTCATAACTCTCTGCACGTTCATGCAGACAGTGAACACGTCAATAGGGAAAATCTTTCTGGAAGTTGACCTGGAGCTTCCAAAAAAAGTGTCATCGGCATGAATCAGCAAATCCTGCCTCACAGAATCTACTTGACAAGAATATTACCAGGAGTGTTTAATAAAAACAGAAATCATCAAATGTCTATCAATACTGGATATCTCTGAATATCAGAGAACGACAGCAAGAAGGGGACAAAGTGGTAGGTGATGGTGACCCCTAAGACACAACACTAGAGGTGTGGTGCCAGGATGGAGAGAAGACGCTCTCACTACCCCCACATGATAAATAAACAACATTTGAACCCTGGAGTCTGGTGGGGTTTTCCCTGTACTTCTTGACCTTTGAAAACCAATGAATCAGAAAAAATAAAATAAAAAAAGCCCACAAAATCCAACTGATTATAAGAATTGCTTATTCTTGCAGCTGCTCCCTGCATATCTTTTCTATTTGTTGTTTTTCATTCACTCCATTCATTCTTCATTCATTCATTCATTCATTCAACAAACTCAGCTCTACTCTATGCCAGGCATTACACTCAATTCTGGAGAAAAGGTGGTCAACAAGACAGACCCTCTCCTTCCTTCAGGCCCACAGTGTGGCACCTGCAGGACTTTAAGACTCATGGAAGTTAGGGGTCAGGGGACCTCCACATACCCCCACTGCTCCCTTCTATTAGTTCATCTTTTTCTTTCTTTCTTTTTTTTTTTTTTTTTTTTTTTTTTGACCCTGCCTACAGCATGTGGAATGTCCCGGGCCAGGAATCAAAAATGTGCCACAGCAGTGACAATGTCAGGTCCTTAACCCACTGTGCCACCAGGGAACTCCTGTTGGTTCATCTTGCTCATTCTTATGATGGATAATATGATTTCAAATTAGAATAAATAATCAGTGTCTCAGGGCTGACCACCATCAACAGAATGCTTTGTTCTTCAAAGGGTGACCATTTTAAGATGATTTCTGAGATGAAATAGGAAACTGCTACAGAATGTCAATTTTTCCATTATGGTAACTGCATATTTTTCCCCATGGATGACAAAGTGGCAGAAAATGCTACAGGGCCAAAGCAGAATCAGATGGTAGTAATAAAACTGCCACCAAGTTCATCCAAATATTCTCCAAAGCCTGTTAAGGTCTCCGTGAGTTGACTGGACAGAAATCACTTGGCTGAGGGTAGCAACCCCTTCTCCTCACACTGCCAGGTCTTCCGGCCCAGATGGCAGGGTCAAAAGCTGTGGGGAATCTGAGAGAAACTTGCCAACTCTTTAAAAGTGAGTATGAGAATTATTTCTTATTAGGTTGGCACGAATATCTCCATCATTGTCCTCCATCCACCCATATATCATCTATAGGTGACATTTTCAGAAACTCAGAAGGAAATTACTAAGCACACAAAGGAAGTTTATTTGCAAAACACCAACCTCCATCAACCCCTCCTTACTGTGAATGTTGCTGAGGAAGTCTTACTACATTTCTTAGGATAAAGATTTAATCATCTTTAATATATGTTACAAGAAAATTCTAATACAATCAAAGAGAATATTCATACCACAACAGGTCTAACTATGAAAGGGGAAAAAAAGCAAAGACATTCACATGAGACACAAGCCTCCTCACAGTTATTAATGTTATTAATTCCTTGCATAGCTCATGGCTTTATCCTTTTGTTATTAAAGTACAAAAAATTTTTTTGGCCATGCCCATGGCATGGAGAAGTTCCTAAGCTTGGGACTGAACCAAAGCTGCTGCAGTGACAACGCAAAGTCCTTAACCTGCTGAGCCACCGGGGAACTCCTGGTTTAAAATTAAAAAAGAAAAAAAGAACAAGATGTGGCACAATTTGGTGGATGTATGTACTCTTCTCACTATGTACTGAACCGAGGGGAACTGTTATCAAAGAGCTTGTGAAAGTTATTTGAAACCATTTTCAGACACTTCACTGGCAAACAAGGGCCACTGCAGTTTGAAATGGGATCTGCCAAATACCACCAGAACACAAGATTTTAGGGATTTTGAAAGAAACAAGTGATGATTCAGTGGCCACATCAGGAGAGAATGTTTTTTACATCAACAGATCTGTGCTGAATATGAATACTAAAAAAAACTCACTGGGTTTTGCATCAAGAACTGCTTTTTTCCTGCTGTCCCATGCACATGCCACATGATGGTCAGGGCTGGAAAAGGAGACAAGACCTGGCCAGGCTTGCTTCCAGATCTCTTTGAAGTGCAGCACCTGTTTTTCCTGGCTACATGGAGGTGAGAATAGACTTGCACTTAAACTGTATTACACTCCATGCCCCAGAGAACAGCCACTGCTAAGCAGTCCAAGTATTAATTTACTAATAAACTTCGGCAGGTATAAGGAGGGGAATGAATAAATTTGAATGATTCCCCTTGAGAATGATGGAAAAAAATTTTCATTATTTGAAACTGTGTGTTGCTCTAACATGTAGTAGAATGTTACAAGTGTCATTTAGAACATATGCAGCACTATCTGCACACATGCTTCCATGTTTTCAGGGGTAATAATCTCCTAGTTCTATGATGTGGGAGCATCTCTGATGACACAAAAGGACCAGACTTGCAGTGACTCCTATTTGCTATTTCTCCCCCGCCCCATACCCAGCAAATATCAAGAGCAAAAGATTTTTTTTTTTTTTTTTTTTTTGCTTTTTAGGGTCGTACCTGTGGCATAATCAAAATTCTTGTGTTAGGGGTCAAATCAGAGCTATAGCTGCTGGCCTGCACCACAGCTACAGCAACTTAGGATCTAAGTCATGTCTGTGACCTACGCCACAGTTCACGGCACCACCAGATCCTTCACCCACTGAGCAAGGCCAGTGATCAAACCTGAGTCTTCATGGATACCAACTGGGTTTGTTTCCACTGAGCCACAATGGGAACTACTGAAAGAGAATCTTGAAGCTTTTTCCTAGGTTTTTTAAAAAAAAATTGTTTGGAATTCCCTAGTGGCTCTGTGGGTTAAGGATCTGGTGTTGTCCCTGCTGTGGTGCAGGTTCAATCCCTGGCCTGGGAACTTCCACATGCCATGGGTACTTGGGTATAGCCAGAAAAAAAAAGTTCAATGTTTACTTATTTCCCTTTTGTTTGTTTGTTTGTTTGTTTTGGCTGCACCTGTGATATGTAGAAGTTCCTGGCCCGGAAATTGAACATGTGCCACAGTAGCAACCCAAGCTGCTGCAGTGACAACACCAGATCCTTAACCTACTATGCCACTTATGTCTTTTTAACTCTAGATCTGGGAATAGCACGTCAAGTGTCTTTTATTTTTTAAACGTGTTTTTAATAGGATTTGAATTTTGGACACGTGTTGGATCATCTTGAAAAATTTCTGTTACCTCCAGTGGACTGTGTAGTCTAGCAAGAACCCTCCTGTTTTAAAGCAAATCCATGCTTATAAAATACTTCTTTATAATTAGTCATTTATTTACAGCTTACAATATACTGCCAAATACTTGGATTTGATTGTTATAGCCCCGCTAGGAGGTGATTTATTATTGTAAATATCATGAACATTTCTACTTTACAGATCTGAAAAACTGAGGAAATTGCTCTATGATTATAAGAGCCAGGATTCCAACCAGGCCCCATATTACAAGTGCCCATGGAAGTGTTGTTTTTTAGGGCCACACTGGTGGCATATGGAGGTCCCCAGGCTAGGGATCTAACCAGAGCTACAGCTGCTGGCCTACACCACAGCCACAGCAATGCCAGATCCAGCTGTGTCTGCGACCTGCACCACAGCTCATGGCACCGCTGGATCCTAACCCACTGAGCGAGGCCAGGGATCAAACCCTCAACCTCATGGTTCCCAGTCGGATCCATTTCAGCCGCACCATGATCGGAACTCCTTTTTTTTTTTTGAAGACTTTTTAATTACAGCCAAATCAAGTTTACTAGAGACATGAAAATAAAACACACAAGGTAAGTGTTGATGATGAAGGCAATTTTACTTGGTAAAGAGCTGTGTTATCCTTATCGACAAATGGTGAGCTTGATTAGGACTTTTCTAAACATGAACATCCATCAGAGGCAATTTTTATAATATAAACCACATGGCTTTATTCGGCTCTACTCGTTACCATTTGGCAGACAGCAGACCAAAAAGAACATCAAACTACATAATCTAAAGTCTCTTGCTCATCAAGTTCCGAGAGAACAAGGTAAAACCTAAGCTTCGAAACATCTCCACTTAAGCAATAAGGCAAATAAAAAAATCACTCACACTCCTTACATTGCCCCATCCTTGATGTGGGTACTGTGGTTAAATTATGCTAGTTTTTTCCCTCCCTGGCAACTGAGAAATATCACCCACGAGTGTAAATTACTCAAACTAAATCCTCCTGAAGGAAGTAAAGCTTTGTGGTATTTGCAGATTCAGCTACTAGGTGTAGCTCAAATGGCCCCAAAGCAACAATTGCACTTTGAGGCAAAGCAAATGCAATGAAGTTTGGGAGGAAAAAAAAAAAAGGATTTAGGAATGCAGTAGCCTCTTCTATTTACATCCGAATTTCTCTTTTCACTAACAGGAATTTTTTACAGTAGTCACGTAAACTAGGTCAGTGTCGAAACTTTCCTTTTGCTTCAAAGAGGAGTTGAAATGTACTTGGCACAGGGTCCATTCCTGACTCCAGGATCTGTGCCAAGCAAACTTTCCTTTTTCAACCTGTTGGTCAATGAGGGGACTGCAGTATCAATCCTCGAAGGCACATCATGTGCTAAATTTGAAATGGGAAGCAGAAAACAGAAAATAGCTTCCTCTGTGTTTTTAGAATGCATCCCCAACCCCAACCCCACTCCATATAACAGTGAGCCTGCTCTGCTTCCCAGTCGCACTCAGCTCACACCCAGCCCGCTGACCAGGGAAAGACGGGGTACAAGGTGGGGGGAGGGGTTGCAGCCCCTCTAACCTATACTCGCTTCCCACTGGCAGGAGAAACAAGATCCCCCAAAACACTGTGGCTAAAAATTTTGGATGCCAAGGGAAAAACCATGCATGGGGACCAAAGCCAGGAGTGAAGCTATGAACATCCCATCAGCACTTTTATACGTTATTCTATTTTGGGGTCTCCTTTAATAATATTGTCTCTCTGCTGAAACTGTCACTAGGTTCATCCAATCTTCTCCAGTACTGGGTGATCAGCCATCTTTAATGACCATGTCCTTGAACTCTTTACTGGGGAGACTGCTTATCTCCACTTGGTTTAGTTCTTCTACTGAGGTTTGGTTTTGTCCCATTGATTGGAACATATTCCTCATCTCCTCATTTTGCCTAATTCTCTGTGTTTATTTCTCTGGGTTAAGCTGGCCAATTGCATTTCCTGACCTTGGAAAAGTGGCCTTCAGGAGGAGATCTCCCATGGGCCCAGCAGCACATGCTTCCTAGATCATCAGAGCTGTATGCCCTTGGGGTGCTCCCTACATGGACTATGTGGGCCCTTCTGCTGTGGTGGGGCAACTATCGGGGCTGCACTGTTGGCGGGGCTGGCCCTGGGCCAGCTAGCTGTGAAGCTCTGGGGTACAAGGGGTGGGGTTCTCAGAGCATCAGCCACATTTTAAAACAAACAAGTAATAAGATCGGCGCCCTATTTTACAGTGCCAGTGGCATCTTGTCCATCTTGAACTAGCAATGATGGGTACTGCGCTCAACTTGTACTTTATCACTCCTTGCTAGACTGAAATCTTTCCAGGTCTTCCTCTCCAGTGGATTTAACAAGTAATTTTAGGTTTGTTGTTTTTTTCTTTTTCTTTTCTTTCTTTTTTTTTTTTTTTTTGTCTTTTGTCTTTTCTAGGGCCAGACCCACAACATATGGAGGTTCCCAGGCTAGGGGTCGAATTGGAGCTGTAGCTACCAGCCCACATCACAGCCACAGCCAATGCCAGATCTGAGCTTCACCTGTGACCTACACCACAGCTCATGGCAACACCGGATCCTTAACCCACTGAGCGAGGTCAGGGATTGAACCTGCATCCTCATGGATACTAGTTGGGTTGGTTACTGCTGAGCCACAACGGGAATTCCTGCTAATGAGTTTTTTGTTTATTTGTTTTTTAATGAGTAGTTTTGAATGAAGTGTGCTGGAATGGAGATTTTCTGTCATAAGAGACCATTTGTTCCCCTGTGACTGGTCCTCTAACCAAACGTTAACTGACCTTCTGGTTTCCAAGGGGAGCCAGAGATAGAAAGTAAACTGGTTACGTGAGGTGGAAAATCTTTGACAAGGCCAATTCTGTGCTGTGGATTTGGTATTTCTCAAGTCCATTCCCCTGACACCCAGAGTGGTCCAGCTTTCCTTTGACCTCCAGGCCAAAGCCTTTCTCAGCAGACACTGTCTACCCGTGCATTCCTTACTTTGACTCATCTATTTTTTTTTTTTCTTTTTTTGGGTCTTTTTTAGGGCCGCACCCAGGCGTATGGAAGTTCCCAAGTTAGGGGTTGAATTGGAGCTATAGCTGCCAGCCTACACCACAGCCACATCTACGCCAGATCCTTAACCCACTGAGCGAGGCCAGGGACTGAACCCGAGTCCTCATGGATACTAGTCGGGTTCTTAACCCACTGAGCCATGACAGGAACTCCTGGTTCATCTATTTTTCTCTTGGCCTCTCCAGGCAACTTCCTGGTCAATGTCCAGGGTTTCCCCCCAATCCTCGCCCCAAAGAGTCTCACCTGAGAAAACGGCAATTTGAATATATAGCAACCAAAACCAAAATATGCATGATGGAATTCAATGTATGGAACTTACATTAGTTGAGAGGGAATAAATGTACTGGAACTTGTAAAATATCTTTCTTCAAAGGAAATGAGGTCATTGCTGTACTGAGTAAGGAGAGCCAAGGAGATGCAGAGGTGAGCACAAAAGCCAGAGGTACAAGGCTGAAATACAGGGGGAGGCGACAGGAGAAAGGTGAAGGGTGAAAACGGAGGAGGGCTTGCCTTGCTTTTACACCTTATTTATCAAAGGTGCTCTCGGTTAAAGATTATTTAAATCTAGCTTAAGGAAAAGCATGAGGGAGGGAGTGGGGGGGGGTGGGATGGACTGGGAGTTTGGGATTAACAGATGCAGACTATTGCCTTTGGAATGGATAAGCAATGAGGTCCTGCTGTGTAGCACTGGGACTATATCTAGTCACTTATTATGGAGCATGATAATATGAGAAATAAAGACTCTATACATGTATGTGTAACTGGGTCACCCTGCTGTACAGTAGAAAATTGACAGAACACTGTAAACCAGCTATAATGGAAAAAAAATTAAAATCATTATGCAAAAAAAAAAAAACTAAGAAAAGGTAATCTTCCACATCAAACCTACTTCAATGCGGTTGAGCTCCCTGAAATGCTGTTTCCTTATTACATTTCTCTAGACAGTCTAATTTCTGTGCCTCATTGGAGGGAGCAGGGAAACTGCCAAGACAGGAAAAGGTCAGACTTGGGGTGGGTCTTCATGACCTCACTCACTGCTTTTTACTGTTGCAGCATCAAATGACAGGAGTGAATAATATATTTATAACCATCTTTGCAAATCACTGCACTTTTTGCACTTGTTTCTTCTCATTTCCTAGTACACAAAGTTAAAATGAAAACTAACTTCATAATGTTCAGTTTCTGTTGGGATAAAAATCAAGGAGGTATCTCAGGAAAGTCTTAGAAGAACATCATCTTTAGACTGTAAATCCAAGCAGCCCTCAAAGTAGCCAGTTAATAGGCAAAAAGAATCAATGGACACTAAAGGACCAAGAACACCAACTAGCATTTCATTTTTAGTTATCAATTCATCTATTTTCATAATGAAAGCTATGATGAGAGCTTGCAAAATAATTTGAAGCAATTAGCTTGGGGGAAAAAGGGAGAAATTTCTAAAATGCCTAACTTTTTATGAAAAGGACAATCAAGAAAAAAAGAGGCCTGACTGCACTGTTCAAGGCAACCCACAGATTCAATGCAATCCCTAACAAAATACAAATGGCACTTTTCACAGAACTAGAAAAAATCATTTTTAAACTTGTATAGAAACACAAAAGACCCTGAAGAGCCAAAGCAATCTGTGTGGCATATGGAAGTTCCAAGGCCAGAAATCAAATCCAAGCCACAGCTGCGACCTACACCTCAGCAGTGTCAAACCTGGATCCTTAACCCAATGCACTGGACCTGGGATCAAACCCTCGCTGCCACAGAGACAATGCCTGATCCTTAACCCACTATGCCACACTGGGAACTCCACAGCCAAAGCAATGTGGAGAAAGAACAGAGTTAAAGGTATAAGGCTCCCTGACTTCAGACTATACTGCAAAGCTACAGTCATCAAAACATCAAAACATATAGTACCAACACAAAAAAAGACACACAGATCAATAGAATAGAGAGTCTATAAGTAAACCTATGTACTTATGGTCAATTAATCAAAGATAAAGGAGTAAAGAGTATACAATGGAGAAAAGACAGTGTCTTCTATAAGTGGTGGTGGGAAAACTGGACAGCTACATGTAAAATACAGAAATTAGAACATTTTCTCATGCCATAGTACAAAAATAAACTCAAAATGGATTAAAGACCTAAATGTAGGACCGAAAATCATAAAACTCTTGGAAAAAAACATAAGCAGAACATTCTTTGACATAAATCACAGAAGTATTTTTTTGGATCTGTCTCCTAAGGCAAAGGAAACAAAAGCAAAAATAAACAAATGGGACTAATTAAACTTAAAAGCTTTTGCACAGCAAAGGAAACCACGGACAAAACACAGACATTTTGTTGAATAGGAGAAAATATTTGCAAATGATATGACCAATATCAAATATAATATCCAAAATATATAAACAGCTCATATTCAATATCAAAAAAAAAAAACCTGATTAAAAAATGGATAGAAGACCTGAATGGACATTTTCCCAAAAAAGACATACAGATGGTCAACAGACACATGAAAATATGCTCAGCAGATTTCTAATTAAAAATTAGATGATTAGATTTTTCTAATCATCGGAGAAATGCAAATTAAAATCACACTAAGATATCACCTTCTACCTGTTGGAATAGCGCTTGTCAAAAAAACCACAAATAAAAAAAATGAGGATGTAGAGAAAAGGGAACCTGAGTACACTGTCGGTGAGAATGTAAATTGGTGTAGCCACCATAAAAAAAGTTTATACAGAGGATTCTCAAAAACTAATAATAGGAGTTCGTGTTGCGGTGCAGCAGAAACGAATCCAATCAGGAACCATGAGGTTGTGGGTTTGATCCCTGGCCTCACTCAGTAGGTTAAGGATCCGGCGTTGCGGTGAGCTGTGGTGTAGGTTGAAGACGTGGCTTGGATCTGGCATGGCTGTGGCAAAGGCCAGCAGCAACAGCTCTGATTAGACCCCTAGCCTGGGAACCTCCATGTGCCACAGGTGTGGCCCTATAAAGACAAAAAAAAAAAAAAAAACCCTAAAAATAGAACTACCATATGTTTCAGCAATTCCCCTCCTGGGTATACATCTCAAAAAATACAAACACTAATATGAAAAGGTATATGCACCCCAATGTTCACACAGCATTATCTACAGTAGCCAAGATAAACAAGCAGCCTAAGTGTCCATTAATAGATGAATGGATAAAGAAGATGTGTATATACCTATACAATGGCATATTGCTCAGTCATAAAGGAAGAATGAAATATATGGCCATTTGTAACATGGATGGATCTGGAGGGTATCATGCTTAGTGAAATAGGTCAGAGCAAGACAAATACTATATGTTATCACTTACATATGGAATCTAAAAAATAAAACAGACTCTCCTTACAGACACAGAACTAGTGGTTACCAGTGGAGAGAGAGAAGGGGGAGTGGTAAACCAGGGGTATGGGATTAAGAGGTACAAATTACTATATATAAAGTAAATAAATAAGATACAAGGATATATTGTACAGCATTGGGAATTTAGCCAATATTTTATAAAAATTTCAAATGGAATATAATCTATAAAAACTTTGAATCACCATGGTGTACAGCTGAAACTAATACTATACTGTACATCAATTATACTGCAGTAAAAAAACAACTGTAAAATTAAAAAAAAAATTTTTTTAAAAAGAGCCACTTCTCTCTTATAGAGAGGGGAATTTAGAAGCCACAGTGTATTATTAAATGTCTTTAGCCCATTGGAAGCATTTTCCCTTAAAGCTAGCAGGGAAAGGTACACTGGAACACTGATAAAAAATGCACTACTTGGGAGTTCCTGTCGTGGCTCAGTGGTTAAAGAACCCAACTAGTATCCATGAGGATGTGGGTTTGATCCTGGCCTTGCTCGGTGGGTTAAGGATCCGGTGTTGCCGTAAGTTGTGGTGTAGGTTGAAGGCAAGGCTGGGATCTGGCGTGGCTGTGGCTGTGTCGGCTATAGCTCCTATTCAACCCCTAGCCTGGGAAATTCCATGCCATTGGTGCAGCCCTAAAAAGACCCAAAAAAAGCAGTATTTGGATTTGAAAAAAAAAACTAAGCAAAGCATAGAATTTTGTAAAAGAAAAGTAGCATAAAAAAGCAAAAATAAACAGAACTAGATTTGACTGTCAGCACAGGCTAGTTATTTAATTTCCCTGGGCCATAGCTATCTCTTCAGAACAACAGAGAAGAGCAGAATCTCCTTCAGTCGGCAAAAGTGATTAAAGGAGATAATCCACTTAGAACCCATGCTGGGCAAAGGACCCCCCATGTACTGCTAATTCCCACCCCTTCCTTAAAGGAGTGCTATTCTGTCTGACTTCACATATTCAAGAAATGGCCTTTCTTACCCTTATACCAAACTGTGATTTTAAATATGTAAAGCATTCGACCACTCTAATCGATTCCTCACCTAAAAATAGTAGGCCTGATCTGGATGTCTCCAAAGCCTGTTCCACGTCTAAGATTCTCAAAGTGGATGCTATTTATATCCATAAGGGAAATGTCTCTGGTTTCCCTTAGTGTCACCCTTGTCCAGTGTTTTAAACTGAGATTAATCCTATAGAAAAAAGAAATCCATAATTGTTTTCTTTGCTCTGAAACTGCTTACTAGAAAAACTGTATGTCTTAAAAGTGTTACAGCACTCACCAGTAAAACTACCCTGACATCTAAATTCACTTGAGTTAGACTCAAGTACACCCAAGTAAAGAATCAAAGATCCCCAAGTTTGCTTGTGGCACAGTGGGTTCAGGACCTGGTGCTGTCACTGCTGTGGCTGGGGTTTGACCCCAAGCCTGGGAAATTCTACGTGCCTTGGACTTGGAAAACAAAAAAACAAAAAACACCCCAAAGGTACTAAAAATATATAATTTGCAAGAATTCCTAGTCATTTCTATTTTAAAATCTCCAATTATTATTTTCTCCTCCTAATTCTCCCAGTAATAATCAACAGGTTGTGTGATTCATAGACAAATTTTATTTTTAATACATAGATTGCTTTTATAATGATTTCCTAATCTTTCCTTTTTTTTTCCCTTGTCTACTCCCAGTGGTATGTGGAAGTTCCAGGCCAGGTATTGAATCTTTGCCACAGCAGTCAAGATACCAGGTCCTTAACCCAGGGAGCCATAAAGGAAATCCTTTTATATTTTTAAATTCCTGAAATATATGCCAGCATTGAACCAATGATTTTATTTTCTTGCTGCACCTACGGCATGTGGGAATTTCCCAGGCCAGGGAATGAACCCCCACTACAGCAGTGAGGCAAGCCACTGCAGTGACAACAACAGATCCTTAACCCAGTGTGCCACAAGGGAACCCCCTAATCAATGTTTTTTGTTTTGTTTTTACTTTCACACCTGCAGCAAATGGAAGTTCCTGGGCTAGGAATTGAATTGGAGCTGCATCTGCAAGCCTATGTTACAGCCACAGCAATATCAGATACAAACTGCATCTGTAACCTACAACCTACACCAAAGCCCACACAATGTCAAATCCTTAATCCACTGAGCCAGGCCAGGGATCAAAACCGCATTCTCAGAGACAATATCTCGTCTTTAACTTGCTGAGTCACAATGGGAACTCCCCTAATCTGTGATTTTTTTAAATCTATTTTCTATCCCTTACAAACCTTTTTTTTAAAAAAAGTATAGTTGACCTAAAATATTGTATTAGTTTCCAGGGCACAACATAGTGTTTCAACTTTTTATCAATTATATTTTCTTAACCTTTTCTTTAAAAAGAAAATCAACATTCAAAAAAATTCTCACATGTACTTATTCCATGGGAGCAATATAATGTGAAAATACAAAGATAAAAACGGTAATCTCTTGGGTATACACAACACTTATTTCTTGTACATGAAAGTCCTGATTCCACTAGTTGTAAAAACCCACTTGGTTAAGCATTCATCTTTTGCTTTTATGTTAACATCAGAAAATAGGATTGCTTAACTGCTTTTAATACTGCCTGTGACACAAGATGATTGAGGAATGACAGGGGAAGGCAAAGAGAGAGGTACCAGGAATGGGACATTTTTTTAAGGGCCACACCCATGGCATATGGAGGTTCCCAGGCTAGGGATCCAATCAGAGCTACAGCTGCCAGCCTGCAACATAGCTCATGGCAACACCAGATCCTTAACCCACTGAGTGAGGCCAGGGATTGAACCCACAACCTCATGGTTTTTAGTCAGATTCATTTCCACTGTGCCACAATGGGAACTCCAGGAATGGGACATTATTAATGATGAGACACTATTTTCCCACGCCCTCACTTGGGGAATGGAGGGGTATTTAGCCTGTGGATGCCAAGAACAGACAGCCCATCCACCAATTACCACAATCCCAAGGCTTTCTATGTGTGACTTATGGTTTAGACAAGTATCCAGATTAAAGAGTTATCTTACAGTTTCCTCTGCTTTCACATAAAACTTCCTTTAAGGCCAAGACAACAGTCCTGGGTTAGGTAGATCAGGTTTTTTCCAGCACTGGCAGTTTATTTTCTGGAAGTCTTTCAAATGTCGCTAAAATACATGGAGTTAATACTTTGTAACACATTTGAATATCACTTTATAGTTTGCAAAATACTTTTATATAATTAGTTCTTAGAATTATTTGATTCCTGGAGTCATTTTTCTACTGAGATTCTCAGCAAAAACCTGGCTCCCACTTCTGAATTCCTCATTCTGCTAAGTAAAGTTAGAACAGTTTGCTCTTCTTTTCACTTTTAACTGTGCTTTCTCTACTTTTAGGAAGAGGAGGTGCATCACTGAACATATGATCACTGTCGGGGATCTACTGAGAACTACAACTGCAGGGTAGTCCTGCTACCAATACATGTGGTCTGGCTTCTGCCCCTTCTATACCCACATGCCATGCACCCACCATGAGTCTTTAGAATGATAACCTAATGGTCTAAGCCACTCTATTAATGAAGAAACAGAACCACCCCAGGACATTGGGGCTAGAAGAGGTGGGGGTGATTTTGTTTCTTTTCTTTTTTTTCTTTTTTGGCTACCCCTGAGGCATGAGGAAGTTCCTGGGCCAGGGATTGAACCCATGCCAAGCAGTGACCCAAGCCACAGAAGTAACAACACCAGATCCTTAACCACTAGGCCACTCAGGAGTTCCTCCTTCATTTTTTTCTAACCAAGAAAACATACATACATTTAAAAATGGAATTAAGGAGTTCCCGTCGTGGCGCAGTGGTTAGCGAATCCGACTAGGAACCATGAGGTTGCGGGTTCGGTCCCTGCCCTTGCTCAGTGGGTTAACGATCCGGCGTTGCCATGAGCTGTGGTGTAGGTTGCAGACGCGGCTCGGATCCCGCGTTGCTGTGGCTCTGGTGTAGGCTGGCGGCTACAGCTCCGATTCAACCCCTAGCCTGGGAACCTCCATATGCCGTGGGAGCGGCCCAAAGAAATAGCAAAAAAGACAAAAAATAAATAAATAAATAAATAAATAAAAATGGAATTAAGTGCCACAATCCCTCCATTTTCAGATAAATGAGATTCTTATTTTAAGTCTATGTGTGTTGTGACAGGATATCCATAATTGTAAGAAAAATATGAAAAAACACCATTAATATTTTCAAAAGACAATGTTATAGGAGTTCCCTTGTCATTCAGTGGGTTAAGAATCTGGTGTTGTCACTGCTGTGGCTCAGGTTACAGCTGTGACCCAGGAACTTCCGTATGCCATGGCCTCAGCCAAAAAGAAAAAAGTATAATAGAGAGAGTTCCCCTTGTAGCTCCATGGTAACAAACCCAACCAGTATCCCTGAGGACACTGGTTCAATCCCTGGCCTCGCCGAGTGGGTTAAGGATCTAGCGATGCCATGAACTGTGATGTAGGTTGTAGATGAAGCTCAGATCCTGTGTTGTTGTGGCTTTGGTGTCTGGGAATTTCCACATGCAGCAGGTGTGGCCCCTAAAAAGCAAAAAAGAATAAAAGATTTTTATTTTATTTTGTTTATTTATTTATTTATTTTTGTCTTTTTGACATTTCTTGGGCTGCTCTCGCGGCATATAGAGGTTCCCAAGCTGGGGGTCGAATTGGAGCTGTAGCCGCCAGCCTAAGCCACAGCCACAGCAACGAGGGATCCGTGCTGTGCCGTGTCTGCGACCTACACCACAGCTCACGGCAACGCTGGATCCTTAACCCACTGAGCGAGGCCAGGGATCGAACTCACAGACTCATGGTTCCTAGTCTGATTCGTTTCCACTGTGCCATGACGGGAACTCCAAGTTTTTTTTTTTTTTTTTTTAAGGCAATGTTATAGAAAAGATTCCATTCAAACCAGGAGCAAAAGTTACAAAATACCATGTATGAAAAAACAGGATTTATTTAAGGTCCTAAAAGAGCTGATGGAGACGGTCACAATGTTTATGGATAAAAAGACTTGGCTATAAAAATGTTCACCTTCTCAAATTGCTCTACATTGAGTCTATCCAACTGCAATCTCAGTTCTAAAGAGATTTTGTTTTGGAACTTAGACATGTTGATCCTAAATTTTATCTGGAAGAATAAATGAAGGTGAATTGCCAAGAACTCATTTAAGAAGGAATATAATTAGGGAGGTCTTGCCCAAGCAAATATAAAAAAACATATTCTAAAACTGGAGCAATTACACAGTCTAGTATTGGTAACTGGTTCAGGAATAGAGAAAAGGATCAAAGGAAAAGAAGATGCCAGAAACAAATTACACATGTGAATTTAATATAGGCTAGAGGTAGCACTTCAGAACAGAGCAGTAAGATCTCATTATTTAGCAAATTATTTTTACAACCATCAAGTATCCATTTGGAAAAAGTTATATGGTGTGGTCTTCTCACACCAGAGAAGTATATTTCAGATGATATAAAGAGCTAAACTTTGAAAATTTAGAAAATATGTATATGATTTATATAATTTGGGGGTAAGAAAGAAAACCTAGGGGAGTTCCCTTGTGGTGCAATGGATTAAGGGTTCAGCATCACTGCTTCAGCTCAGGTTGCTGCTGTGGCACAGGTTTGATCCCTGGCCCAGGAACTTCTGCATGCCACAGGCACAGCCAAAAAGAAAAAGGAAAGACAGCCTAGGAAAGACACCCCCCTTGCCACGAAAAAAAGACCCACTGTTTATGATACCAGACCCTCAGAATTTTCCAAAGAGCTGTATACCAATGATCACTGGGAAAGTGGATCACCTGGAACTCCTGTGAGACATTCCTGAGCGTCATCCCAAACCTGCTTAATCACCACCCCACCCCAGCCAAAACAGGTGGATCTGATACTCCACCCTGTGCTGGAGGCCTCTGGTCTAGGATATACCACCAAGTGGGGAGGGTACAGGAGGATTCATATTACAAGGCCTTAGACAGGCTGCTACAGCCTGGCCACCCCCTGAAGGTCCCCAGGTGTTGTTCACACAATGGTTCCTCTTTTGTAAAGTCCCCTGGGAACTAGTCTCCTTTTTAGGAAGTCAGCTGTATTCAACAAAGCCCCACCTCCATCCCTCCCCCTTCCTCCCACCAAAACCCCTCCAAATCTCTTAAGTTCATTATTTTGCTTCAGCATGACAAATATACATCCTGATCAGTTAGCTTTTAATGTTGCAAATTATGGCACAGTCATCAATTCATCAACTAACAGTGGCTCTCAACACGGCTGCTTAATCACCCTGGAAGCTTTGAAAAGTAATACAGCTCCTTTGAGTCCCAGCCCCAGGAACTCTGATTTCACCCAGTCGATGATTGACATTCTTTAAAAAGCTCCACAGGTGCTTCTAAATGACACTGAGGTCACTGGAAAAGCCCACAAACAAACCCAGCTCTCTGGAGTTCCACATCTTAATGGGACACAGAGTCCTGATTATTGGAACACAAGGTAAACCACGATGTATGAAGTAAGAGCATGTCAGACAAGGTGCCATGGACACATAGGAGACAAAGGAGTCTGTCTGGGAAAGCTTGTTTGAGGGGATGGGACTTTGTTGAATCTAGATCTAGAAAGTTATCTAAGACTTGGTGGTGGAGAGGGCATCCAGGCAGAGGGGAAAAAACATTCATTAGAAACCTTCTTTTGGTTAGTAACTAATTACTTCACTCCCCCCCATAACTTCTCATATGAATGTCTATATATATTTGGGAGGGGCACCCCCGAGGCATATGGAGCCCCTGGGCCAGGGATCAGATTTGAGCCCAGCTGTGAACTAAGCCACAGCTTCAGCAATGCCAGATCCTTTAACCCACCTATGTGGGGCCAGGGATCAAAGAAAGACACTGCCCCTCCCGTTGCCATATATATGCTTCCTTTATTATTTCTTCTTGCAATTATAATCTTCTAAGATTTTGTCCTGGGTGTAATGAATATATCCATGTGTTCACATTTCTAGACAAGGCTGTGCTTCGTCGAGTCCAGGGATAAGGCACACAAGGATGTCTTTCCCCTACCCCAGTAATGCACTTCCAACAACCCACCATATACAAAAGGGTAAACTGAACTCCCTCCATTCAGAAAATTCAAATGCAATAAGCCTACTTTAAATCACCAGCCAATTAGGAGGAGGGTGATGAGACATTTTGCCAAGAATTTTTTCAAATAGGCAAGCTGTCCAAATTCAATGAATACATTACTAATCCATTTCATTCTGGATCTCCCCTCTCTGCCATTTGCCCCTCCCCAAACCAGCAGAAGTGAAAGTGTGAAGCTGGGCAGAGCAAGTAGCAATGTGTCTCTTTTCCTGAAACATTTGTAACCTTACTTGTTTCCAACTTGGATGTATTTCCTCAACAGGCAGCATTTAACTCAAAGACAATTTGTTAGGAGACTGGAGATAAATGGTATGGTTTCCCTAAAGTTTAGTGAGCCAGGATCTGAACAAGTTTGTTAGAAAAATGCTAATGTATTTAACTGTGTTGAAGACAGTCGCCTCCAATTTTGGGGGGAGGCAGAAAAGCCAAAAGAAGGGGTAAATAGTATAGAGGTTCAGGGTTGGGATACTTTACATAGTCTCAGTATTTGGATTCAGAGCATATTATAATGTTCCTTTATTTATCTATCTATTTATTTATTTAGGGCTGCACCTGCAGCATATCACAGTTCCCAGGCTAGGGGTTGAGAGCTGTATCTGCCAGATTCAGAACATATTATAATGTTCCTTTATTGATTGATTGATTGATTGCTTTTTAGGGCTGCACCTGCAGCATATCAAAATTCCCAGGCAAAGGGTTGAGAGCTGTAGCTGCTGGCCTACACCGCAGCCACAGCAATGCAGGATCCAAGCGGCATCTAAGACTTACACCACAACTCACAGCCACGCTGGATCCTTAACCCACTGAGCAAGGCCTAGGGTCAAACCTGTATCCTCATGGATGCTAGTCAGGTTCATCAACCACAGAGCCACGACGGGAACTCCTAATGTTCTTTAATTTTTAAGTACAGTTGATTTATAATACTGTGTTAGTTTTGGGTGTTACATACACACACACACACACACACACACACACATATATATACTTTTTCCAATTCTTTTCCATCATAGTTTATTGCAGGATATTGAATACAGTTCCCTGTGCCAGACAACAAATCCTTGTTGTTTATTATTTCATACATGGTTGTGTGCATCTATTAATCTCATACTCCCAGTTTATCCCTCTCCCCAAAAATGTTCTTATTAATACTCAATGTATCACCACTAGAAAAAGAGAATGGAAGCTATTCTCTATGTTTCCTTTAAAGAAAATTAAATTGAAGGACAGAGAGTTAAATAATTTGTTCTTCTCAGATCCAGGAAACAATAAGGGGGGGGGGGAGACCTCTTTCCTGATCACCAGGCAGGCTTCTGCCTCCCTCAGGGTGGAACAAATCCACTACTGCTGCCTGAGGTGGCTCCTGAGTCATCTCCACACCCTAGCTGGAGGACACATTGAGTCATGGGGCATGAACTAGGATCATACTTGTAGAAGTATGAAAATTGGAGTTTCAAGAAGGAGCAAAAGGAAAAGGGAGATAAAATTCAAAAGGACCAAGTTTATAGCACCCATCAGCCAACAAACTGAAGACAGAACCGTCAACTAGGTGATGTAACCCCTGCCCCCAGGGGCCAGAGGAATTCCTGGGGTGGGGGAGTATGCCTGAGCCGAGCCATGAGCAATCAGAATACCCAATACAATGCCACTGAAAAGCTGTTAATGACGGCAATAAGGTGGGTACAGAGGAACATAGAAAGACCAAAGAGAAAGATGGTAAATTCTTAAAAGTATAAACAAGTATAAATCATTTCTAATCTCAAGGGGCTTACAGACTATCTGGGCAGTATGACTCAAACACAACAGATAGCAATGCAAGATTATATATAATTAAGTGCCAAATAAGTAACTCCACACACAGGCTAGGAAGTGAAGAAAGAATGATCTCGGTGAGCTAAGTCAAAGGTTTCCGGGAAATCAGACTTTACTGGGGCCTCAGAGGATTCTGACAAATGGCAAGAAAGGGAAGGCAAGACCAGTCACGGAAAATGGCCTGACCAAGGCTACAAAGCATGGCTGCGACATCAGCTCATCATTCATTCATTCATTCAACCAGTTTTTACTGAGCATGTATAGAATGCAGACACTATGCTAGGGGCTAACAGAGGACTAGACATTTGGGCTGCCCTCATGGAGTTTACATGTTCCAGAAGGACTACTGGAAAATGAGATTTGGACAGAGGCAGCCAGGAATAGATTTGAGACAGTATTGCATTTTGGGCTAAAGCCTATTCTCAGTAAGAGCTGAGAGGTTTTGATTAAGAGTGACAGGTGTAAAGCTGTATTTACCAGGAAGGTGAATTTGGCAATGCTGTTTCTGTGAATTAATGGGGGAGGAGTGAAGATGACTTAAGAAACTCTTGTGATGGTCCCAGAAAGATGATGTAGACGCAAACTAGGGCGAGAGCTGTGAAAAGGAAGCTAGAGAGTGATGGGGCTTGAGAACCAACAGGAATCTGTAAGGGAGGAGGGCAACAGACAAGGATCCTGATGCCTCCAGCCTTGATGTCTGGATGTCTGGCAGAATTCTAAAAGGAAAACTAGTTATGAAGAGAAGGTTAAGTATACTTTCTCTGGCCCCAGGAGGATGGAATGTTCTGGATGTTGGGCTCTCTTCAATGCTTTTTTCTTTTTCGGGCCACACCTGCACCATGTGGAAGTTCCCAGGCTAGTTGTTGAATCAGAGCTGCAGCTGCCAGCCTACATCACAGCAATGTGGGATCCTACACACAGCAATGTGGGATCCTAGTGCCTGGCCACAGCTTGCGGCAACACTGGATCCTTAACCCACTGAGCGAGGCTAAGGGACACTAGTGGGAACTCCTTCAATGCTTTTTTCTGTTTTCATGCTGTTGATATTCCCTAGTTTGGATCTCTTTCTTCCTGCCCCAGCCTGATAAAATCTGCTTTTGGGCCTCTTTAGAAGATCGGATGGATCAGTTCACAGTGACGTGTTTTTAAATGACAAATGCAATAGTTCAGAGGGATCAGTAAGCAGAAAGCTCAGCAGCAGCAGCTCTTAATGAGGTGCTCTGGGTGGAGTGTTTTCCCAAAGTGCTGCAGACAGTCACATGCATCTACTTAAGAACAGGTGACTCCAGAACTGCCTAAGACAAAAGCTTCCCTCAATCCCTCTCCTGAGCATGGCCCTGTCCTTTTTGCTTCGTAGGACACTTAGAGGTGACTGACTGCACCAGTGAAAGATGGAGGCGCTAAGTGACACCCCTGTCCTTGGAAGAGGCTATCCTGGAGGACAATCGTCAGAATTCCCCAGGGGACAGGTGGAGAATCATGTTACTTTGCTTGGACTCCAAGGTTCCTGTGCATTAGTGCTTTGCAATCACCTAGAAATTGTGTTCAAATACAGATTCAGAATCAGTAGGTCTCAGGTGGGGCCTGAAGTTCTGCAGTTCTCGTAACATCCCAGATGATGCCAGCCCATGGACCCACAACTGGAGTGTGTGTCTATGTACAGATGGCTCCTCTCCAAAGCAGACCTTGGATTCAAACGACCTTGGACTTAAATCCCTCCTCTGACACTTTTCAGCTGAATGGCCTTGAGCGGGTTACCTCATTCATGTACTGTTTCCTCTTCTATAAGCCAAGAAAAGTAATACCTACCTCCCCCGAGGTACAAATGCTGGACAAGCCAGAGGGGGTCCTCGCCTGAGTAACTGTTAATTCCAATAGCAGATTCTCTTTTCTTCAATGGTGTGGACAACTGCTAACTTCCAAGAAGCATACCTACCAGCCCCCCAATGCTAATGAAGGCCTCTAGAGAGGATTACCGAGAATGCAAAGAGCAAACACCCTGAGAAACTGGAGGAGCCATAGTAAATTCCTTGTCATCTTGTAGTCCTGCATAACTACAAATAGAACCAAAAATAGCATTATCCTGTATTTGTCTGAGTAATTTATAACATTAAGATCAACTACATGATTTCCCAGCTCTGAAGTTCCCGAGCTCTAGTTTGCAGGCAAAGAAAGCATCTCTTTTCTAAGGAGGCCAGTAAACTTAGATTTAACCAACACCAGCGTATTTAATCTTCTTCAATGTTCACATTTTCCTCTCCAGAAAGTCAGAATCCACCCCGCATTGAGAATTATTCCCCTAATGCATTATAAAGCTGTTTGATCTAAGCTGTGTCATTTACCCTGAATGGAAACAAATGCATTTACTACATGAGCCAGAATAGCTCAAACTTGGAATTCTTTGTCACAGGTGAGGAGGCAAACCTTCTGCACATTTTGAAAAGCAAACTACAGCTCTGTAAATGCAGTTTTGTCAGGCTAAATGTCAACATTCTCTTGTATGCATTAATCTCTTAGCCCCCAAAACTAGAGTGTGTGAGCCAAGTGAACATAATTACATAAATACAAGGCTCCAAAACTATGTAGTTTGTTGTACATACACACAGCCTATGTAATTTTTTTTTTGAATCCTCTTCCTTTTCTCTCACTTTCTCCATCTCACACCCAGAAAAACTCCTATTTATTTATTTATGTCTTTGTAGGGCCGCACATGTCGCATATGGAAGTTCCCAGGCTGGTGGAGGGGGTCTAATTAGAGCTACAGCTCTGACTTACACCACAGCCACACCAACACCAGATCTGAGCTGCGTCTTCGGCCTACACCACGTCTCATGGCAACACCAGATCCTTAACCCACTGAGGGAGGCCAGGGATCTAAGCTGAGTCTTCATGGATACTAGTTGGGTTCTCAACCCGCTGAGCCAAAACAAGAACTCTAAACACTCCCATTTAGAGAAAGCCATACCTATCACTAAGGATTGTCCAACCTTTCGAAAACCAGTAAAAGCAAACACTGAGAGCCCATCAAAACCAGGGGAATTGCCAAGGTCCTCAAAAGAAGTTCTAACTCTCAATGCAAATGAAGCTGCTGGAATTCCTGAGGAGCAAAATAAACGAAACAATTAAGCCATTAGCATGTCTCCTTGGAGACATTCTGGCTGGAGGAGAGCAAAACCAGATCCCACTTGGGCAGGTGAGTGGTTAGTCTGATTAACGAAAAACAAAGGTGTTGCATTTTCTTCTTTAAACCTGGACAGATAAAAACTTTGTCAGGAATTTTTACATTCTGAAGGTGCACAGAGCTGAACAAGAAAAACCATCTTATCCTATCTGTTAACCTTGTAGCGATCATTTGCATCACCAAAACCAGCCCTAACCACTGCCCTGCAACAAGGAATTAAAGTCCTCAACAGAAATCCCAGGTCCTATCTGATTTGAAAGGGTTCCACTCCAAGTCGGGAATCTTTCATCAGAAAGGGCCTTGGTGAATTTTGGTCCCATTCCTTCCAGCAAAGAGTTGCACTACCTCTTGAGGGGACAAGTTGGGACTGGCTGTGTGGCCTCAGGCAATCAGCCTCTTCCGGTCTCAGCTGAAGGAGAGTTGAAAGGAAGGGAGTGAGAGACTCCACCTCAGAAGCCATTCCAGCCACGCAGCTTCCACAGGAACCAGGCTCAACTTGTTAATATCCTGGCACACTGGGTTGAGGACCTGGTGTGGTCACTGCAGCAGCTTGGGTCACTGCTGTGGGGTGGGTTTGACCCCTGACCAGGGGAACTTCCACATGCTGGAAAATTTATATATATATTTTTAAATATTATATTATATTGTACATAACATATATACCTTGCTCTATTAATATTTATATAAAATATATAATTATATATCTTGCTCTATTAATATATATTATATATATTTACATAATATTTTGCTCTATTGAAAGAAAAGTCAAAAGGAAGCTCTCCTGGTTTTATCTGAGGGAGCTACGCATATCTTTGAGAGACATTTCCAGTTTTGAAAAACATTTCCAATTGGTTAATCCTCTACTTTAAATCACCGCTTTTCCTCCATCATGCATTCCCTGGCAGCTATACTGAGACAACCAAGCCGCACTGGAAGGTTTTTGGCCCTCAGTTGCACTTTTGGTCTAGTCAGAATCGTTTGGTTCAAATCAACAAATTTGCCAATTCTACCATCTGCCAGACATCATGCCAGGTGATGGAATTACAAAAAACAAGCTCGAGGCAGAGGTCCCTTGAGTTTACAGCTCAGTAGGACAGAACAATACACATATTTATTGAAATCACATTACTCAAAAACCTCCCCTTGGCAGAAGGGTCCCAACTTACCTTGCCTGTCTCAACTCTGCTGCTCCTGGTCCAGAAGCCACTCAAAATGTCCTAAATGGTGATCACACACATCTTATCTGTCCAGACCCCAGGAGTTACCCTGCCTTCCTGCCTCAACTCAGAGGCCATTTCTTCTACACTCTGGATAGTTTAAATCTCACCCATCCACCTGGAGCTGATCGAGCATGGAACACATACCCACCACAAAGCTCAAAAACTGTAAATCTGCCCATTTTGTTAGTTGATGAGATCCAGTACAAAGATTACCTGAGAGCAGTTTGCATTTATCAGTATTTGGATGCCCTGTGAATTTTAAACATCTGAATTTACCCTGTCCTTCAAAACCACCTGCAGTAAAAAGCAGATGGTCTGCCTCAAAATCCCATTTCAATTCCTTCAGTCTTTTCTTCCATCTATTATTTCTGCCTATTCCTTAAACATGCACACTTGTGAAACTCACAGGTAACTTACACAATAGATGCCATGTTCTGGGAAAACTATTTTCACAGACTGAAAGAGTTGCGGGGAAAGGCTGTCTGCCCTGGTTTCAACACTGTAGCTGGTTGACGAGTGAAAAAGGCATGATAGGGAGTTCCCTCTGTGGCACAGCAGGTTAAGGATCTGGAATTGCTGCAGCTGAGGCTCAGGTTTAATCTGTGGCTTGGGAACTTCCGCATGCTGTGGGCACAATCAAAGGAAGAAAAAAAAAAAAGCACGATGATAGGCAGAATGACAGAATGACTCCCCTGCCTTCTGTGAATGATCGGCTCAGTTTTCAGGTGCCCTTTTAAGCATCTCTGTGTTTCTTCCCCTGTCCATCCTCATCATTCCATCTCTCCAAAGGGCACGCTCAATGAAGTGACAAGTGATACCTACATAAGACAACTTCATCATTCCCATTAAAATCAAAGCTCCAGTGGCATTTGAACCACAAGGTACTTATCAGTATTCATTCCTCCCCTGTTTCATTCCATTAGCTGAGTGATGGAGAGCCATGGTTGATGGGAGTGCATTTTAAGAGTGCTTCACTGTGTTGGCAGTTCTGCTCTCTGCTTTTGTCTCTCAAGATAAAGACCTAGGGAATAGGTTTAACTAATGTATAACTCACACTCAAGAGAGGGAAATGCAAGTGTTCTCCTTTCAATATTATGTTTAAAAATATACACTCTAGGATGGCAAGTCACAGAATGGGGGTGACTACACAAAGCTGAAAAAGAAACCTGAAAAGTAACTGATCAGAAGGAAAGATAAAATGCCCATAAAGACTCATGAGATCTTTGCAAATTAAGAACTCTGGGATTTTGAAGATAAGTTCCAACTATGAGACTCAAGAAGGTGGAAGGTGGGTGGGGTGGGCCTGAACTAAAGGAGAATCAGACCATTAGGAAGGGCAAGGGGAGGGAATTGATTGCTGCCAGACAGCAGCCAAAGGTGAGGCTATCCAGGCTTGCAAGAGGCACGGCAAGCAGTTGAACTTATAGCCAGGTAACCTAGGTGAGAGACAATGCAGAAAGGCAGCCAGAAGCCACACTGCACAGGTGGAATCCACAGGACTCAGCAGGTGGTGAAATCCTGCCATTCAGTGTCTTATATTTAGAATATATAAAATACACCTTTGCCAAGGGAACTGAAATACGATTGCTGTAAAAACTGAAGACGCAGATTCGCAGCCCCAAACAAAGATGACAGTACCTTACTCCCTCTGTAGAGCAGACAACGCTGGACACACTGGTGTGCCCCACTGGCTGCAGAGGTGCGAGGCAGGGCTACTTGCAAAAGTATTTCCAAGTTGAGAGGAGAGTGCTCCTCTTCTCTAGGCAGCCTTTATCACCCAAGCTCACTCGGAAGCAGGTGCAAACTATGTATTTGCTGCCTTCTCCAAGCCTCCTCCTCACTCTCAGTCCAGAAGGGCAAGAGCCTTGTGGGGAAGAACAAGATGTAAGACAGATGGAGAAGGTGGTTGGGGCTTGGGGACAGAGGATAGAAAGAGCTAGAAGGGAGAAGCTAACACGATTCTTTTTTTCTGTACACTACAGAAGAGAAGCAGAACACAGAGCTCAGGAGTCCAGTTATTGGAGGCCAGCAATTTCCTTATTGTGTGTTCTCAATTAGTAAATATTAATTTTATAATTAAGAATAATGAATCCTCACCAGGGAAATGAGCTATCAATTATTTACATACAAGTCAAAACATTATGCCCTTGATTTATATTTGAAGTCTGTACTGGATGTGTTTCTCTTTGTGATCACAGAATATAAAAATCTAATAAATACAAAACCAGTCGCGTGACTCAATTTCCATGCCTTATAACTATTATGAAAAATCAAGTTAGCTGTCAACGAATAATACCTACCATTGCCTCATGGTAGTTTATATTGGTTTAGCGTCTCTGAGAATCTTACAAATAATTATTTTAACTCAATATTTCCAACTTCCCCTCTCTCTAAAGCTTTATTATACTTGCTTTTCAAACATTTCCAGTAAAAGCAGGTTTAGGACCAAAATCCCTTGTCAAGACACTTCTACGCTAGAGCCACCTCTTCTATTAACTTGCCACATGACCTTGGTCAGGCTACTTCAATTCTTTGGACCATAGAGACATTTGTGGAGGCCATGGACCACTTTAGGGACGTATGAATCTTCTTCCCAGGAAAAAATACACACATGGATATGGACAAACTTCAGCGTACAATTTTATAGCCCCCACCCCCACACCCCCAAGTAGTCTCTGGGACAGGTCTCATCTTGACATTCTATATTTAAAGGTATCTGATCATTGAAAGAAACAATTATTATTTGCATATTCATTACCATGATACAGGTATGCATGACAAGGAATGAAGAGATGAAGAAGCATAAACTGACTCTGCAAATCATACCTAAAGGAATTGCAGGGTAAGAGGCCACCCCTGGCCTACACCCCAAAACTGTGGATACAGAGATTTTACTGCCAGATACTCCTGGGTGAGATTAGGCCACACTGTAAGAAGTCCACCCAGAGACTGGAGATGTCTATATTATGCTGTAAAACAAAGCCCTCATGGTTAAGAGTCAAGGGAAAGCTACTTTAGTTCTCTGAGATATGCCCCTTTTTCCACCCCAAGGAGTAGGTAGTACCAAGAGATGAGAACTGCATTTTGCTTTCTTTAAATGCCAATGTAATCCAGAGATCATTAGGATGAAATGGCTGGGTATCTAGGATTTGCTTCAAACTAATCCAAAAGAAAGTGAGAATAGGGCAAACAAGACTGGAATAACTATGTGCCAAAAAATTAAGACAACCTAGAAGAAAATAGATGAATTCCTATAAACATACAACCTACTAAGACTGAATCATGAAAAAAGAGAAAATCTGAACAAATTGCTAGTAAGGAGATTAAATCAGTAATCCAAAACCTCCTAGCAAAGGAAAGCCCAAGACCTTCACTGGTGAAGTCTACCAAACATTTAAGAAAGAACAAATACCAATCCTTCTCAAATTCTTCCCAAAAATAGGAGAGGAAAGGAACACTTCCCAACTCATAAGGCCAGCATTACCCTAATACTAAAGCCAGTCAAGGACACAACAGGTAAAGAAAATTATCAAAAGAAAATCTGATGAGCATAGAGGCAAATATCCTCCACAAGATACCAGCAAACTGAATTCAATACTACCTTAAAAGACCATACACCACGATCAAGAGGAATTTATTCCATGGATGCAAGGATGGCTCGACATCTCAAATCAATCAATGTGATACACCACAGTAATAAAACAGAGAGAAGATTGGCTGTGAGTTACCAACTGCTCAAGTCAGGCAATAAATTTTCTCCCCATTTGTATAGTTTAAATTTCTCCATTTAACAATGAAGGAGAAAGAGAAAATCTAAGTGGATCCAAAGAAAAATCCAGAAATTTTCTTGTGGTGCAGCAGGTTAAGGATCCAGTCTTGTCACTGAAGCAGCTCAGGTTGCTGTTGTGGTACAGGTTCAATCCCTGGCCCAGGAACTTCTATATGCCATGAGGGTGGCCAAAAAAAAAAGGAAGATCCATAGGTTAATTAATGTTTTTGAGACCTGTGGACAAAGCTAAATTCATCCTATTAAATTCACACCTTGTTGAGGAGCCCACAGAGAGCAGTCTGTGGCTCAAAGAATAGGGAAGTGACACCAAAATGAGTTATTGTGGGACTCACCATATGGTGCAAAAGACATGACTTTTTTTTTTTTTTTTTAATGGCCGCACCTGAGGCATAGGAAGTTCCTCATGGGGCTAGGAAATGAATCGAAGCCACAGCCACAATCTACACCACAGGTGAGACATACACTGCAGCTGTGGCAACAATGGATCCTTTAACCCAAAGCACTAGGCCAGGGATTGAACCCATGCCTCCACAGTGACTTGAGCCACTGCAGTCAGATTCTTAACCCACTGTACCACAGTGGGAACTCCAAAAGGCATAACTTTCATCTAAGACAAAAAAGTATTTGTGTGTGTGTGAAGAATGTTTTTCTCCACATGGACAGCTCAGGGCTGGCCAAAAACGCAGAACGAGGCAGTGAACAGCACTGTCCCCACCTGTTCCAAACATTATTGTTCCACTCTTGTGTCCAACAGGCCATCCAGCCCAGTCTGGTTTGGCATGATTTATTGCTCTCTAAGCTTGGACCTAATTGTGAAACATTTATTTTTACAAAGCTCCCTTTTTAACAAGGGGGAGAAAAGGTTTTTCTTCTTGTTGTTAGCTTCTGCTTTTTTTTTCCCCCAGCAAAAATAACTATTTACAAATCATACAGAAGCACCATAATACAAAAGAATTAGAATTTTTAATTCCCCATACTTTGGGAAAGCAGCAGTGGACATAGCAGCAGCATCAGGGGCTTCTGTCATACACAAGGGTTCAGGGGATCATCCAAGAAAACTGGACTTGGCGCTGAATCTACTCCTGCCTCAGTGTATTCACCCAGTTGAGGTTAGCGGAATGAGAAGATTGAGGGTGGGAACTGTATTTGAGCCCTAGGGCAGTCCGCTCCCACCCTAACCCTGAGGGTAACCATGTGACCTGTTTTGGCCAATGGGACAGACCATGAGCATGATGAAAGCAGAGGTTAAAAATATGCTCTTGCACTGTGGCTTGCCTTCTCTTTTGCTGTTCTTGGGAATCCTGTGACCCGGCTTTTGTAAATAAGCCAGGTCTAGTCTATTGTGAAAGAGGTACATGGCCAAGCCATCTCTCCTGCCCCGCCTGAAAAGGAGCCAATTACCAGACATGTGAGGGAGGCCATCTGAGCTCAACCATCACCAGCCACATCACCAGCTGACCACAGGGATCTGATGAGCCTGTCCAGCCCAGAGCTCACCCAGCCAAGGCACAATATCATGAAAAATAATAAATCTTTACTATTTAAACCACCAGTTTCCCCACACTTAAGAGACACAGTAAGTTAAGAGATGCTTGAGACACTGAATATCCTAGGACATAATCCCTAAAGGAACCTTACATCACTCAAAGGCCTTAATCTTCATTTGACTGTATGTCAGCTGTCATGAAAATAACCCGGCATAGACCCCAATTGACCCTACCCTCTAATATTCACCTTAAGACAATGTTTGCTACAACTCTGGGAACGATACTGTATGGGCTTTGGAGGTTTAGGAACTTCCTAAAATTAAATGAAGAATTGTGTTCGTGGTTTTTTCTTCTTTATTGTAAAAAGACATTAAAACTATGGAGAACGAGATTTATGTCCACGATGCCCAGAATGAATGACGCTATTTTATATATTTGCTTTGGATGTAAATAAAGCAAATATGACACTCCCAATAGTGTTAAAGTTCGTTCATTGACCTTGGCGCTCTCCTTTCCTCCTTCCCCCTTCAGCAGCCTGAATTTGCTATCTTTCTAGTCTATCAATTTATATACATATATTTTTTGGAGTTCCCGTAGTGGCACAGTGGAAACAAATCCGCCTAGGAACCATGAGGTTGCAGGTTCCATCCCTGGCCACGCTCAGTGGGTTAAGGATCCGGTGTTGCTGTGGCTGTCATGTAGGCCGGCGGCTACAGCTCCGATTTGACCCCTAGCCTGGGAACCTCTGTATGCTGCAGGTGCAGCCCTAAAAAGACAAATAAATAAATAAATAAATAAATAATAAAATTTATATACATATATTTTTTTTCTTTTTGGCTGCACCCACAGCATATGGAAGTTCCCAGGCCACAGATCAAATTGGAATGGCAGCTGTAGCCTATACCACAACTGCAGCAACACCAGACCCTTAACCCACTGCAGCAGGCCAGGGATCGAATTGACATCTTCACTGAGAAAAGCCAGATCATTAACCCACTGTGACATAGATGGAACTCCCAATTTATATTTTTAAAAGAATATGTAAAATATACATATATGAAATATCCCACCCATATACATAGCCTTGTTTTGTGTTTTGAAATTTTTATTAAAATTCTTTACATGTATCTTTCTACAACCCTTTTTTTTTTTTTTTTTGCTTTTCAGGGCTGCAAAATATGGAGATTCCCAAGCTTGTGGTCCAATCAGAGCTACAACTGTCGGCCTACACCACAGCCACGCAGGATCTGAGCCTTGTCTTCGACCTGCACTACCGCTCACAGCAATGCCAGATCCTTAACCCACTGAGTGAGGCCAGGTATTGAACCCGTGTCCTCATGAATGCTAGTCAGGTTCGTTAACCACAGTACCACGACAGGAACTCCTCTTTCTACCCCTAGTTTCTACACCCAACACGACCTTTGTAAGATCCATCCACACTTATTCCCTATTATCAATAAGTCACATGTTTTCTATGCATTTCTCTACTAATGGACATTTAGATTGTTCATGTCTTTTTGTTTGGTTGGGATCTGTTGTTGCAAACACTACCACAAACAGGTCACTAGCTTCCAACATAGTTTCAGTGGGCCTCAGGACACCCCCAGAAATTAAGAATCTCTGACACTCTGGTAGGAAAAAGGAGAATTACCATCATTTTGCAGACGTATTTCTGCATCAAGGCATTTCCAAGTCTTAGAGGTGCCATCTTCATTCATACTCCAAAAAAGCTAAATAAGATGCTTCTACGTTCAAATCCAAAATGTGCTGTAACGAAAGTCTGTTTCTAATTGGGACACTAAACATCCTCATTTTTTGGTTGTTGTTGAAAAGTTTTTAGACTCAGACAATAATACTGTCCAAGTCATTCTGTTACCAAGTAATATTATGCTAAATTGCTGTCAACATCAAATGCTGGTCACACCAATTAAATTAGTAAGAGACTCAGGATATGCTATCCTCATTTTTTGTTGGTTTTCTCTCATGTGTGTAAAGATTCAAGGGCTCAACTTCTTGTCATTTTGTTTCCCTCATATTTTGTTTTGAAACCAGTGAGGATCAGAGAGCTTTCCAGCATGACTTTCTTTTACTTTACTGCTTTATCCCAGTGTGATATCATCTAGGTCCCAAACATTATGATATGCAAACATGCCAGAACAAGGAAATTAAAGCCAAGACTTTAAAAATCGATTTATAAAAAGAAAAAGTTACCGTGGGTGCAGCCCTTAAAAAAAAAAAAAAAAATCAACCTTGCTTTCCCTCAGGAGCATATAAAATAGTGAAGTGTTATACAGATACTGGGACCCAGAAATTTCAAATTCAGAAATAATGTATTCCATTGCTTTGGAAAGATCGCAAAGTTAGGCTACCTGGTTCACTACATAAGTTATTTGGCCCTCAACAATTCTCTTTGTCTCACTATACTCTGGTCTTCTCACCTGTAAAACGGCAATAAGAACCATCATTGGTGCAAAAATGAAGTGTAATCACCTATAAGAAAGCCCTGTGTTATCCTCTCATCTGCAAGCACCTCATAAGCAGAGGCAGTGCTTAGTTTATCTCTGATTTCCTAGTGGCTGCCACCATATTTGGTAAGAATTCTTACCTATCAAGCATGTACACTAATCTCCTTTGCAACTTCTGAGTCTTCTTCACTTTGGGGTTCACAGCTCCTGCCTCTAACCACTTGGGTCCTGACAGGGGATCTCCTAGTTGCCTGGGTGGAATTAGAGGCCTGAGCACTCACTGGTGTCACACATTTGCCAGCATCATAATCTTGAGAGAATACCAACAGTGCCCACTTTGGGGCAGGCCCAGGGAGTGTGGAGTGTACCCCAAGCCAGCCTGTCCTGGCTTCAGCCTTTATACCACAGAGAGAGCTCTATATCTCAGAAGGAGGCTGAGCAGCCTCATTCTGAGCAGCAAGGTTCTCGTAGGTGCATCTGGAAGAAGGCAGGGACATTCCTTGGTGTATCTGGAGGAAAGGTCTCTATACAATTAGGACTCAAGTTGCATAATTAGGCTCCATGGGATTATCATACCACCACCATAATATACCATGCTTACCAAGGAAAAGAATTTATAAAATAAATGGGGAAATACAGAACACAAATTGTACATTTGCTCCATAATTACAATTCCATAAAAATGATGTGCATTTGGATAGTTTGGAAGGAAACCCAAAGACATGAAAATAATTACCACAAGGATAGTGGTTTATGGGTGAATTCCTCCAGGTTTCTTTCTTATGATCTTTTAAAGCTGATACAGTAATGGGGAGCTCCTGCACAGCAGAAACAAATTGACTCGTATCCATGAGGATGCAGGTTCCATCCCTGGCCTTGCTCAGTGGGTCAGCAATCTGGCATCACTGTGAGCTGCGGTGGAGGTTGCAGATGCAGCTCGGATCCTGCGTGGCTGTGGCTGTGGCATAGGCTGGCAGCTGTAGCTCCAATTCGACCCCCAGCCTGGGAACCTCCATATGCCACGGGTGCGGCCTACAAAGACAGAAAGACAAAAATGAATAAATAAATAAAAATAACAACCTTTCATCTCTAAGCAGGCTTTTTGAAGGGTCCCAGAAAGAAAACTACCAGTCATTCCTAGACTAATCTACCACGGTGGTTTGGTGGGAAAAGTCGTATCGAATTGGGATCAGAAAACCTGAATTCTGGCATCAGATCAGTCAAAACCTAGCTTTGAGAAAAGCAAATCAAAACTACAATGAGATCATCACCTCACTCTGGTCAGAATGGCCGTCATCAAAAGACACACAGAAGTTTGGCTGTGGCGCAACAGGATCAGCAGCATCTCTGGATCCCTGGGACATAGGTTCAATCCCCAGCCCAGCACAGTTGGTTAGGGATCTGGTGTTGGCACAGAAACAGTGTAGATTTCAACTGTAGTTTGGATCTGATCCCTGGCCCAGGAACTCTATATGCCGCGGGGCAGCCAAAAGAGAAAAAAAAAAAGTCCACACATAATAAGTGCTAAAGAGGGTGTGGAGAAAAGGGAACACTCCCACGCTGTTGGTGGGAGTGTAAATTGGTGCAGCCAATACTGCAAACAGTATGGAGATTCCTTACAAAACTAAAAACAGAGTTGCCAAATGATCCAGCAATCCCACTCCTGGGCATGTATCCAGATAAAACTCTAATTCAAAAAGATAAATGCACCCCCTATGTTCATAGCAGCACTATTCACAATAGCTAAGACATGGAAACAACCTGAATGTCCATCAACAGATGAATGGATTAAGAAGTTGCGGTACATATATACAACAGAATACTATTCAGCCATAAAAAAAGAATGAAATAATGCCATTCACAGCAACATGTAAGGACCTAGAGAGTATCATATGAAGTGAAGTCAGAAAGAGAAGGACAGATACCATATATCACTTATATGTGGAATCTAAAATAAGATGCAAATGAACCTATCTATGAAACACAAGCTGACTCACAGACACAGAGAACAGACTTTTGGTTGCCGGGGGGAAGGGAGTGGGCAAGGGAAGGATTGGGAGTTTGGGGTTAGGAGATGCTAACTATTATATACAGAATGGATAAACAAGGTCCTATTGTATAGCAGAGGGAACTGCTATACGATAATGAAGCTTTGCATTTGTGTAAAGGTTTCAAAATATCTCAACATCCTAAGATAAACCATAATGGATAAGAATAATTAAAAAGTGCATGTAGGACTTCCGTCATGGCACAGCATAAACAAACCTGACTAGGAACCATGAGGTTGTGGGTTTGATCCCTTGCCTCACTCAGTGGGTTAAGGATCCAGCATTGCTGTGAGCTGTGATGTAGGTCACAGACGTAGCTCAGATCTGATGTGGCTGTGGCTGGCAGCTGTAGCTCCAATTGGCCCCCTAGCCTGGAACCTCCATCTGCTGCAGGTGCAGCTCTAAAAAGCAAAAAAGAAAAAAGTGCATATATGCACAATTGAATCACTTTGTTGTACAGCAGAAATTAACCTAACACTGTAAATCAACTATACTTCAACTAAAAAGCAAAACAAACCAAAAAACACCTGGATCCAGCTAGGTCCTAAAAAACAAGTAACAACCCAAAACACCTAGCTCTGAGACTTTGGAAGCCATTTAACCCCTCTAGACCTTAGTGTGAAGCTAAGCAAAAGGATTTAGGATAGACTATTAAACTCTCTTCTGGACTTTTTACAATATATGTTTTACGTTCTAACAATGCAGCATAAGATTATAAAGTCTCATGAATGAATTTTTAACTAACACAGCAGAACTCAAAATACCCAAGAATAGAGCAGTTTTTATAGTACTGATTCTGAAGAACCACCTCCTTTCTGGTCCCCAGAGCCTATTTTCCCATGATACTGGACATCTTCAGGAGTAATTTTTCCCCCCTTGAGGCAGAATGTCATTTCTGGAAACAGCTGAGTGGAAACTGACGCAAAACCTGTTAAGATGTGATCAGGCTGGACATGAACATCTTAGGTCGTAAAAGAAGTACAAGATGTTTCTGAAACGACCACTCGGAAGTGCTTTGAACAATGTTAATGACAGTGTTCCCATGGCGGCCACTCAGAAAAGAGGGCTGACTTCACTGGGATGTACAGGGTCAAAGCCAATGTCACTATTTTCAGGGACGACTCAGAGTTTGACTTCTCTCAAGTACGGCCATCATAAAGATATGTAAAAAAATCCTTCACTAAGATGCCCCAAAACTTTTCATCTCTGCCAAAACAAACTCTGAAGTTGAAATTCAAAACACAATTTGTTTACCATTATTACAGAATGTGCTTATAAGGCCAAGCTGTTTATTTTTAATACCTTTGGCATTTAACCTTGAACTTCTTATTTGTTCTGTAACTATTAAGTCCCAGCATGGTAAAAAAAATTAAAATATTAAAGCCTCACCATGGAGAAACTCATTTCAATCACATCCTAATAAAAACACAAGTTGCTACAACTTCGTTTAAAAAAAAAAAAAATGGTCAATGTAGATGCAAACTACTGCTTTTGAATGGATAAGCTATGAGATTCTGCTGTATAGCCCAAGGAACTATATGGAGGATAATGGGAACACACAATGTACGTATGTGTAACTGGATCATTTTGCTATAGAGCAGAAATAAATAGAACATTGTCAAATAGTTATAATAAAAATTTTTTAAATAGATGGCTCAAATTTAGAAAATTATGATGATATAATTTCTATATAAGCCATAATGAAGTTCATAATGAAGTTTTGCATTTGTGTAAAGGCTTCAAAATATGTCTGGTTTGTTTTTGTTTTTTTTTTTTTTTTTTTTTTTTGAAGCCAATGAAAAGAGTTTTCACAAGTTCTTATCAAGTAATGAGACTCAGGCCTCTCCTCAAGTATGCTTTCATTTAGTCTCAAACGGGCTTATGACATTAACACTAAGTCAGGAGCAAAAAGTTGTATTCCAAGTCATATTTATGAAAATGTTCATTATCCAGACTCAAGGGGAGCCCCTGAAGCATCTCATGAATTTGAGGTCTCTTTCAGGGAAAGGAGTAATAAAAGAGGTCCACCATGCAATATGGAGGTGGGGGGGATGCATTTCCATTGGAGGAGGGAGTTGAAGGGATAAGAAAAAGAGAAGTTCAATTTACAGCCTCACCACTCACAGCTCCAAATGGTAGCAGCTGGCTGCAGATTGCTGCTGTTTAATAGCTTAGAGAGTCCATGGGCTGAAAATACCAGGCAACTCCCTCTCTTATGGGAGGGAAGGTGTGGATGTATCAGTAAAAATCTAATGCCGTTACGGGGTATGTGGCTTAAATTTAGATATTCCCACTGCTGAGTGAATGGAAGAAAGCACTGTGGTTCCCAGAAAGCACAGAGATTCACAACTGACTAGCTGCAAAGAACTGACCTGTTTGGGCCCTCAGTGATCATCATCACCCTTTTAAAAATTGTCAGGTCTGGCATAAAAAATCTGCTTTCCCAGCTTCTCTTGAAAAACCAGACAATTTGGCAATATGGTCAATGTGACCACAGCCCAGGCGCAAGTAACCATGCCTCTTTTGGGCATTTGTTCTATATTTACTCTCCAGAAGCCAGCCTCATGCCATTAAAAACTGTATCCTGGCCTCTGTAGACATGTGACTTTACAACTACTGGTAAAGCTGAAATCAATCCACTCCCTCCCCTCAAAAAAGAAAAAAAAAAAAAAAAAAAAGGTGAAATGCCCAGCAAAACTAAGGAGGAAGTGGCTTTTAGCTTCTCTAACTATCTGCTTCATCCACTTCCCCATCTCTTCCATCCACTCCTTGCCCTGGGCTAGCCAAACACCTCCCACTAGGCTGGCCCACCCACATTGGCCCTTAGACCATGTCTTGGATTCCACTCTTTCCCTAACCCCTCTACCTCCTTGAAAACTTTTCTGGACTGCATCCCATTCCTTTCTGTTTTGGTTTTGTACTGTATTGTTTTGGCCAGGAGACGCCTAGAAATCTGATAAACTCATCAGTGGGGATGGACTAGGTTACCTTCCCCAGAAAACATGTTGGAAATGGATTCCAGACTTTCTAAACACATGCCATGCCTTCACCCAAAGAAACTTACCTACCTTGTAGTCCGTTCCATTAGATTTCTAAGTTTCTAAGTCTATTCCTGTGTATTTTTATGTGTAATATCTGCAACTTACAAGGAATATGCAAGAAGGGAACATATTCTGAGGTAGTGGCCAATTCAGATGTATTCAAATATGTCAGTTTATCTAAGTCACAAAAGCCTTATGAATCATAATTTCTAGCTCCAAAGTATACAGCCGAGCTCTAGACATGGGTTTCAGTCTATTGGACAGTCCAACCGGTCATGGCCACAAAAGCAGAATTTACTTTGTGGATGATGACAAAGCCAGATTCCAAGGAAATCTGAGATAGGTATTATTATTAATAATAAAGTCAAAGGAGATTGGTGAACCCTCCTAACCAATGTATACTAAAATTATAAGGACATGCAGAGATACGAGTTGGGTTTGGTTTTGTTTTCCCCCAGTTCTTCGAGTTTGCCGGAAAAAAAAAAAAGAAAAGAAACAAATTGCTATTGCCAGGTAGTGTTCTTGTTTTTTCAAAGGTGGAGTGTCCCAAAGCGAGTTTTCAGGAGAAGGATATGAGGCAAACTATCAGCTTACAATTTGTTCATGAGTCAGAAAATGGCAGTCTTCTTTATGAATCACAACTGAGTGAGTCTTGATAGGACCTTGGGTACAGGTGGAGAGCCTGTGCCCTGTGCTACCAGATGTCCTAAGAGATCTGAGAGAGAGAGAGCGTGCACAAGGGAAGAGAGAGAAACCCACAGTACAGGTGCCAAGGGCCTGGTGAATTAGATTCTCCATGCTGACACCAAGCCACACCCACTGGAGGCAAAGCCCCTTCTTTTCCTGTTCTAATCAGCTGAGGGATGCAGCTGAGCAGACTCAGACAGATGTGAAACACAAAATGAAGGCTCATTTGGCCCGAAGGGAATCTTAATACAAATAGTAAATATAAAACTGAGATTTCTGACTATTTGAGCTACCAAAGTTGGGTCCTAAGGCAACCTGACATATCTAATGCACAGACTTAATTTGCCAAGGCAGTGAAGAAATGATTCGCTTAATTTTTTCCACATTACTCCAGATCCAGTAGCTGGAAGGATGGCACATCTCCTGTTTCACAACATCCAGCTGTTCCAGCTTTTCTGTCACGGAATCGTAGCCTCGGCAACCATATCGGATGCACTGATAGTCTCCTGGCAGCCCACAATACGGCCATCTGTGCTGCTGGCAGGGAACTTATCAACAGGTAAGTCACACCGTTTCCTTCAATAGACACCCTACACACTCTGGAAAAAAAGTCTTCCTTAGAACATGCCTCTTCTGCACCCCCTTCACCAACCATCCACTTCAACAGCAATGGGTCAAGTTGAGGGTCCAGTTTCCCAGGTCCCTAGAAAAGGCACCCTACACCACTTTTTAGTCTCTCCAGCATGAAAAATGAGTTACCTAAGGGAAAGGTGATTTCCTCAAGGTACCATTCAAGTATTTAAATTCAGTAAGATTCTTTAAGCTCTTCCAGAAACACTTTTTTTTTTTTTTTTGAAGAAGTACTGAACCATGGAAAATAATTAGAGCAATCCTAAAGTCCTAAGACTCACATTGCTCAAGTTCAAGTGGCCAATTAGGCAGTGGCCCAATTAGGTAGCTCCACCCAAACACACACTCAGTGTAAGGGAGGAGTTCTCCAGAGGGGTTCCAAAAATAATGTAGGGTGGGCTTTCTTCTTAAACCATAAAACTGAAAGAGAAAACTTATTTACAGATAAAATGTTGGACTATGTGAAAAGAAAAAGCTTTGGTCAAGGACGACCTTTTAAAGGTTTGTGTTTGTTTTTAATCATTCTTTTGAATAAACACAGCACTGGGTCAAGGGCTACATTACAGTTTTGTATTTAAGTTCCAATGGCCTTTGCTACATTTCTCTCAGGGTGATCCTGCAAATAGATTTTTTAAATTAGTGCTGTACTGGTTATCATTTTGACTTACCACCACCTTCACAGTCACTAAAAAAACAACAGAACAAACCAAGAGGACGAGTTCATCGACCTAAACCGGATTACTTGAAAAGAACCAAGTGTGGAAACTATGAAGCCTTGTAATAGAACTCCCCCCCACCCCATGGCCTGCCAATCTTCTCAAAATAGTCCTTGCTTTTGTGTTTCGGAAAGAAAAGTACACCAGCCCAAAACCCAAGGGATGCGGCTAAGAGTACTGGGGGCGGGGTAGCCGGGGCGGGGAGGCAGGGGTAGAGGAAAAGTCAGAAACCACAGAGAAGGAGCCAGCCACTTCCATCGGATCCCAAAGTGCCAAAGGAAAAGAACACAAAACTCGACTTCCTTCCGTGCGAAACGTTTGCTGTACACCCGAAAAGTGCCAGCCACCTCACACTTGGGGAAGGGAGGGGGCTGTTTACTTGGCCTTTTTGATGCAAAGACCATCCCGGCGGGCGCCGGGAGAAGCGCAGGCCAGCGTGGCTCCGGACAGCCCATCGGCAATCTCGCCCGCAGCCGCCAGCCCACCGCCAGGTGCTCGCTCTACCTGGCGCCCCGCTGCCTTTGTGCGGCCGCGCCGCCCCCGCGGGCGTGCGGATGCTAGCGGGACAGCTGCGGCGCTGCCGGCAGCCGGGGGAGGAACGGGGGTCGGCGGCGCTGGTGCCGCAAGCGAGGAGCGCGCGTGCGCGCGCGGAGGGGCGCGGGCGGCCACCCCCACCTTCCCAGCAGGAAAAAAGCGACCCCCTTCGCGGGCGGTGCCCCTGAAAGCAGATCTCACCATACTCTGGCTTCCGACAGCTGGCAGCCATAGCCACCCGGCCACGAAAAGTTTGGCGACGCCGAAAACGACTTGAAAGAAAGTTTTCCTTGGCCCCCACTCCCTCTCCCTCAGCCCGGTTAAAGGAAAGCGGCAGGAAATATGGGCTCGGGACGTGCCGACTCCAGCGTCCACCTTCTTCAACCATGGGCTCGGCAGCTTGCCCAAGGTGGGTGCCCTGCGCCAGGGCTAACTGCCCCATCCCCGGGTCAGGCATCCCGGGACGCCGCGCGGCCAACTCACCATGGTGACTCGCGCCGCAGTCGCGCTTCTGCCGGTCCGGCTGCCGGGGAGCTGGAGCTGGAATGCAGTCTCCTGGGCGAACTTCAAAAGTTGGTTCCCTACGCCAAAAACAGGCTCTCGACACCCAAGCACTCACAGGAACCAATGGGAACCCTTGGGGGACTCCATCCAGGCAGGATCGGCGGCGCTAGGTGAGGGCGACAAGGAGGCGACTTAGCAGGAGGGGCGCATGCTGCCCAGGGCCGGGGTCCACTCAGACTGGGCGCTCGCCGCCCGCCTAGGTGAGTGCAATGCTCCGCGCGCCTCCGACTCGCTGCCTTGCCTCGCTCTTTCTTCAGCCACTTACTCCGTACTCTTCTGGCTGAGCCTCGGCTCGGGCTGGGCAATCTGTCCATAAATGGAGAATTCAGCTCAGGCCTGACCAATCAGGGTTTGTTTTCACATCGTCACTCCTCAGGGAAACCGTAGTAGCCAACACGCTTGGAGCTGCCGGAGTTTCCAAAGCCCTCTGGATCCTGTAGTCCTCCTCCAAGCCCGCCTCCAAAGAGCGCTGCTGACCCAGCTCGTTCCCGGCTGCCAGACCTGAACTGGTAGGAAGAAAACCACTCTGTGAAAGAGAGGTAAACTTCTAATTTTTTTCCTTTAAACGCGAAAGTTGGAGTAGGTGTGGCCGAAGTGGTATAATTTTCCTGTACTTTTTTTTTTTTTTTTGAAGAAGGAAATATTTTATCAGCAGAAGGATCAGAGCCGTGGCAGCAGCCCAAAGGAAATCCTTTTTCTTTCCAACGTCTGGATTGGGAGGAAAGTCAAAAATATCGTTTCCCCCACCCTTTTTTTTACCTGAATTTCCTTGGAAAACAAAAGAAGGCTTGTGGAGGGGGAGGAGAGGAGGGGGAGTTTTGATGGAGAAGTTGCACGTGCAGTGAGCCAGGGCCAGGGGAGAGAGACCTGGAAAGAAAGTGCCATCCAATCTCAGTCAACATTTATCTGTTGAGAACAATTAGTAGTGCAATCAAGAAATCAGGTGGGCAATTAGGAGAAGATTAGGGTGGGGAAAAGCAGAATCCTGAAATAAAGGTAGAGAGTCCGATATTGTTTTCAGGGTTCAGGAAGTAAACTAGGTGGGTCATAAGAGGATGGTCCTCCCTAGATCTGTGAAACTTCAGGGCTCAGAAAAACTGTGAAGCATAATGATTTACTGTAGTATACTCTATGAACTTGGTTGGTTGCCCGTCTCCTGAATAGAGGATCCTGGAGTTGAAATGGGTGTTAAAAATCCTCTTGTCTATACCACAGAAAGTAACACAGCATTGTAAATTAACCACACTTCAATTAAAAAAAAAATCCTCATTTAGAATGGTAAACAAAATGTGTGTAGTCATGGAATGAAATATTATTCAGCCATTAAAAAGGAAGAAAGTACTGATGCATGTTCTGACATGAACCTTGAAAACATTAAGTGAAGGAAGCCAGGAAAAAAGACCCCCTATTATATGATTCCTTTTATATGAAAGTAGAGAATGGGGAAATCCATAGAAACAGAAATTGCTAAATTATTGATTGCCAGCACCTGGGGAAGGGGAGGATGAAAGTAATTACTAATGAGTATGTGTTTTTTTACCGATGAAACTATTCAGGAATTAGTGGTGATTCATGTACAACTTTGTGGATATACTAAAAACCACTGAATTGTACATTTTTAAAGGGTGAATTTTGGAGTTCCTGTTGTGGTGCAGCAGAAACAAATCCACCTAATATCCACAAGGATGAGAGTTTGATCCTTGGCCTTGCTCAGTGGGTCAGAGATCTGGCATTGCTGTGAGCTGTGGTGTAGGTTGCAGACGTGGCTTGAATCCCATGTTGCTGTCGTGGACAGCTGAAACTCTGATTTGCACCCTAGCCTGGGAGCCTCTATATGCCTCTGGAGCAGCCCTAAATTAAAAAAAAAAAAAAAAAGAAGTAGCAGTAGTTTTGTGCAAGGAACTGCCACATTTGGAGGTGTAGGAAATTCATCTGGTAGCATTCTGTAGCACAGACTGGACAGAAAACCGGGAGGTATCTGTTGAGTACTCATTATGTACTAGGTCCATACAGGTGTGATCATTGGCTAGGTACATAGAGTCATGATTCATCATTCTCACATAAACGTGATTCCATGCCTCAGGGGTATGTCAGCTTCAAAATTCAAGCAGATATTTTAAGAACTAATGTACAGCGGTTACCAAAGGGAAATTTGAGCTTATAGGTAACAAAAGAAACACTATTTATTTGGGGCACAGCGGGTTAAGAATCCAACCATAGCAGCTCAGGTCACTGCAGAGGTGTGAATTCAATCCCCAGGTGGGTACAGTGCGTTAAAGGATCTGGTGTTGCCAGAGCTATAGCTCAGATTCAATCTCTGGCCTGGGAGCTTCCATATGCCACGGGTGTGGCCATAAAAATTTTTTTTAATTTAAAAAAATAACAGTATTTAGGTTGGAAAATGACATACTGCCTCAGCCACCATCCCATCCATGGTCAACCCTGATTAGTAGTCATACTGAGATGGGCTTGGAGGGACAGAGGCAAGGATGTAATTGCTTTCTCCAAGATTAACTTAGGGATACAAGGCACTGAAAATCTCTTAATAATCTATTAGCAACCTGTCAGTCTTGGATTTACCTACTTCTTTAATACTGCTTGTTGATTGTAATAGTGTTTGAGGTTTTTTTGTTTGTTTGTTTGTTTGTTTGTTTTTAGGCGACAGCTACAGCATATGGAAGTTCCCAGGCTAGTGGTCAGATCAGAGCTGCAGCTGCTGGCCTCTGTCACAGCCACAGCAGCTGGCCTCTGTCACAGCCACAGCAGCCACAGCAATGTGGGATCCAAGCCACAACATGCGGCAACCCTGGATTCTTAACTCACTAAGTGAGGCCAGGGATTGAAGAACCTGCATCCTCACAGATACTAGTTGGGATCTTAACCCACTGAGCCATAATGGGAACTCCCACTTTAAGGTTTTTTGTTTGTTTTTGACTTTGTTTTTTTAGGGCCTCACCCATGGCATATGGAAGTTCCCAGGCTAGGGGTCAGCCACAGCCACAGCCACTCGGGATCTGAGCCACATCTGTGACCTACACCACAGCTCTCAGCAACGCAGGATCCTTAACACACTGAGCAGGGCCAGGGACGGAACCTGCAACCTCATGGATACTAGTCAGGTTTGTTACCACTGAGCAATGATGAGAATTCCTTGAAGGTTTTTTTTTTAACATTTACTTTTCTTTGCACCCTAATAATCTCTTTCCAGTTTCAAGAAGTATTCCCAGCTCTGGTAGGTGGGACTTTGATGAAAGTAACTGCTTGTGTTCGTTTTTCACATAATTCCTCTATAATAGTATTCCTTTGTAGATTGAAATATAAATATATAGAATTTTTTCTATGTGTGGGCTCTACTTAGGTTATGGGATTCCATACTCATAAACCAGAATTTGTAGTCTGGCTTTTCCACCAAAGTAGCTGTGAGATCTTGATTTCTCTGAGCTTCAGTTTCCTTATCTGTTAAATAGATTGATGTAAGTCTGAAATGAAATATGTGCAAAAGTGGTCAGCAAATTTTGGTTCCTTTTTCCTTTCACATACACCGTGTGTTCTGGGTTAGGGATCCGGACCTGAGTTCCTGGGTGAGATCAGACAGTCCTTGGGCCTCTGAATTGCATGCCAGTTTTCTTCAGGAAGAATTAATAGCTTTCACCAAATCCTCAAAGATGCAGTAACTGTCAGTCATTAGGACCCATAGCTCTTGATCATATTAGTTATGCCTCTCTTGGGTCTTTGTCTCTATCATTGTGTTTTCCCTGAGGTATAGGGATTAGAACTGAGTCTGATACTAAAAGCACAGAAGTTCACTTGACTTCTCAAGGCAGAACCCACTAGTTCACAGTTTGAGTGTAGGATACAGAGGGTGATCATGTGGAAGAGCCTGTAATTTCATGAAGAAACCCTTCAGGTCCTCTCTGCTCTGTCCCCACCTTAGGGAATCACATTGTCAGTTTTGGCTGCAGTAACCATACATCCTGGTTTACCTGGGCAAGCCCTGGTTTATGCCTGTATTTCAGTGAAATGATTAATTGCACACCTTTTTGCATTTCTAAAAGACCTATTTGAAAGATAAATCATGGTCACTGTAGAATGATGGGCAAATTACACCCCCTAAAAAAATCCTCACTTCTTAAAATAGAAGTATTTCCCATTTTCTTGATTTACCCACATTTTTCAGAGGACTCGATAATATATTACCAGGTACTTCTTCTTCCTTTTTTTTTTTTTTTTTTTTGCTTTTCTTAATTTTTTTTTAGGTTTTATTGAAGTATAGTTGATTTACAAGGTTGTGATAATTTCTGCTGTACAGCAAAGTACTAGATATTTGTTCTTACTTGGGTCATAGTAGCAATAAAGGGACAGCAACTTTCAAAATTGTAAAACTCATTCTAGACACATGATGGAGCTAGTCAGATGAGACTTTATGCAGACGTTGGCATGATTAACTGTGTTTTATTTGGGGCAAAATGAAAAGGAACAAAAGAGAAAAATCAAAATATATAAAGCTCAAATTCCCGTATGACTCTGTCAGTGAAAAAAAAAATCACTACGCTTGTATTTTGGGAAATAATCAGTAAGGAGATAATATAAGGGCAGTGACACTAGTTTCCATGTCAGTACCATAAGAGAACATCAGAATGCATTCACAACAGTACAATTAAAGAAAAAATTGTTAAGGGGAAAATGAAGGCAGAAATCTTTAACAAGACAGTAATGAACAAGAGGCTTGTGTCACAGCAGTGTGACATGTCCTGGGTTCTCTCTGTTTCTATATTGGACCTGAGTTCTTGGGTGAGATCAGACAGTCCTTGGCCCTCTGAGTTGCATGCCAGTTTTCTTTATTAGGCATCATTTATTAGGTTCACTAGGTATTAGCTACTGAACTCAGTCCTTAGTGTATAATATCTTATTTCATCTTCCATACAACCCTAGTAACTTCATTTGCAGTTTAGAAACTGAGTTTGAAGAAACTTGCCCAAGCTATCACTTAAGATATATTTGCCTGACTCTAAAGCTCAAACTCTTAGCCCTAAGCAGTAACTCTGCTGTAGTAGGAAGGTCTGTTAGAAGAAATTTCCTGGAGTTCCCATCATGGCTCAGAGATTAACGAACCCAGCTTGTATCCACAAGGACTCCATAAGGATTCGGGTTTGATCCCTGACCTTGCTCAGTGGTTAAGGATCTGGCATTGCTGTGAGCTGTGATGTAGGTCACAGACGTGGCTTGGATCCTGTGTTGCTGTGGCTGTGGTGCTCAGATTCAACCCCTAGCCTGGGAACCTCCATATGCTGTGGGCGTGGCCCTAAAAAGACCAAAAAAATAAAAATAAAAAACTCCCCTCATGTAGGCCCAGTTTGAATAGGAGCACACTTATTAAAACCCTAGGGGCCTCTCCAAACCAGACTCCTAGAAAAATTCTTGCTTTTGTTTTACTTATTTTAATTTTTTAAATTTTTAAATTTTTTATTTTTATTTTTTGCTTTTTATGTCTGCACTCAGTGGCATATGGAGGTTCCCAGGCTAAGGGTCCAGAGCTACAGCTGCCAGCCTATACCACAGCCACAGCAACGTGGGATCTGGGCCGTGTCTGCAACCTACACCACACCTCACCATAACACCAGATCCTCAAACCAGTGAGCAAGGCCAGGGATGGAAACCCCATCCTCTTGGATCCTAGATGGGCTCACTTCTGCTGCATCACAACAACGCCACAATGGAAACTTACTATTTTAGGGTTTTTTTTTTAAGTATACAATGTTGCATTAGTTTCTAGTGTACAGCAAAGTGATTCAGATTCTCTTCCATTATAAGTTATTACAAGATATTAAATATAGTTCCTTGTGCTATATAGTAGGTCCTTGTTTTTTTGTTTTGTTTTGTTTTTTCCTTTTTGGCTGCCCCGCAGCATATGGAGTTCCTAGGCCAGGGCTCAGATCCAGAGCAACAGTTGTAACCTACACTGAAGCTGTGCCCGGCCAGGGATCAAACCTGTGTCCCAGTGCTCCCAAGATGCCACCTATCACACTGTGCCATAGCAAGAACTCCTGTCGGTCCTTGTTAATCCGTTTTATATATAGTGGTATGTATCTGTTAATGCCAAACTTCTAATTCATCCCTCTTCCCCTTTCCCTTTGGTAATCATAAATTTGTTTTCTAAAAAAAAAAATTTCTTGCTTTGTTATGGGAATATGAATTCCATTTGTATAGAGAGTTTAATTCCAAACATTTTTTGTTCTTCTAATATGTTAATATTGATTTGTAGAAAGGACATTGCAGAGAATTTCAGCAATGCAATAATATGATACTCCTTCTGATTAATATAGTTTTTGTTATAAAGTAACAGTTATTTTACCAAAATAAAGGGAAAGAAATTACTTAAATATACATTTAAATTGACAGCTTATTAAATGTACACGTATATACATACATTTATTTTTATGTTTTTCTTTAATGTAAGCCAGTATTTTCTTTCTTCCTGTTTGTTTGATTTTTACATTCAGAAGATAAACCTTGATCTTTCTCCAGATTAAAAAAGGATTAAATATGGAGTTCCCCTCATGGCTTAGTGGCTAACAAATCCAACTAGTATCCATGAGGACTTGAGTTCAATCCCTGGCCTCACTCAGTGGGTTAAGGATCTGGTGTTGCTGTGAGCTGTGGTGTAGGTTGCAGACTCAGCTCAGATCCTGTGTTGCTGTGGCTGTGGTATAGGTCAGCAGCTATAGCTCCTATTAGACCCTAGCCTGGGAACCTCCATATGCTGTGGGTGTGGCCCTAAAAAGACCAAAAAAAAAAAAAAAAAATATCAAATGGGAGTTCCCATTTGTGTCTCAGCAGTAACAAACTAGTATCCATGAGGATGTGGGTTCCATCCCTGGCCCCACTCACTAGGCTAAGGATCAGGTATTGCCAGGAGGTGTGTCTTGGATCCAGTGTTGCAGTGGCTGTGGTATAGGCTGGCAGCTGCAACTCCAATTCGACCTCTAGCCTGGGAGCTTCCATATACCACAGGTACGGCCCTTAGGGGAAAAAAAAAAAGATTAAATAATAAGTAATACTAGTTAAGGTGTCCCATGATTATCAAGAAGTGAGGTGACCCATTGAAGGGAGCTTTGCTGATAATTGACTGCCCTGGATCAACAGTGTGACCACAGCCTGGTTTTCTTTCTTCTTCCCCTTTACTGTCAACTGACACTATCTTCTTGGATTTTGTGTATTCTTTCAAGTCATCTTTAACCTTTGCTAGGTTACACAAGGCAAGGCATGTGTAAATAAATATATGCATTTAACAAACTAAAAAAAAATAACACATAACTGCATGAGCCTGGCCTTTTTTAAGCATCTAATTTTTTTTTTTAACTTGAAGGAAAATTTTTTCTACATGCTTCATTGCTTTTGAAAAATATGCTGAATGTCAGGCAGCCTGTGCCTGAAGACTCAAGGTCATTACTATAAATATCGATTATCACACAGAGTTGTGCTCAGCTGAGGTCCTTGGGGACTATTGAATAGAACCACTCTTTGCCACTATACTGTATGACCCTGGACTGCTGTACTTGTACAGTTATCTTGTCTTTTTTGGTTTTGTTGTTTTTTAAAAAAAAATTTATATCCTCCATTATCAGACTTTTTCCCCTCCTGCTACCTGCTATTTCAAAAGAGTCTCCTTTGATAAGAAGGAGTGAAAACAAAAAGAAAAACAAAAAAATTCCCACATGGGTTGCTTCATGAGAAAAATATTTTAATGGTACATATGCCCCAGAGCCCAAGAAAAAACAATACAAAGGAGGGTAGAGTTTCATGTATATGGTCTTTGTTCTTTTCTGGCTTCTTGGGTTCTCTGTCTCTTCAAGCTTCTCCCATTTACTCATAGTTGCTCCTCCTCCCATAATTTTCAGCTTGCAACCTGTCTTTAGTTTGTCATGATCCTGACTCAGGCCCCAGCCCACCTTTTTAGCTATGCTGCCCACTGCTTACTGGAAATTTCCCTCATGATCTCTGGATTCGAGTTCCAGAGGGTTGGGGGTAAAGGGAGGGAGAGAAAGAAAGAGAAGCTGACTCAACCAGCTCAAATTTTCGAACCATACCATCCAGGTCATAGGTCACTGGATGGCCTATGGAAGACTCTACTTAGACCAGGTATCTGTACAGTCACATTCCAAGCAAATGCTGTCACAAGGGTGGTGCCCTAAAGCTACTGCCTATCAAGAAGAGATGCTGATAATACAACATTGTAAATCAACTATGCCCCAATAAAATGAATTTATTTATTTATTTATTTATTTATTTATTCTTGCTTTTTAGGGCTGCACCTGCAGCATATGAAAGGTCCCAGGCTAGGGATCCAATCAGAGCTACAGCTGCTGGCCTACATCACAGCCACAGCAAAGCCAGATCTGAGCTGCATCTGTGATCTACACCACAGCTCACAGCAATGCCAGATCCTTAACCCACTGAGCGAGGCCAGGGATCGAACCCACAACCTCACGGCTCCTAGTCAGATTCATTTCCACTGTGCCACGATGGAAACTACAATAAAATTTATTTTTAAAAAATGACAATGAATCTGGACAAAAAGAGATGGTGGATGGGGATGTTTCTGAGGAAGGGACAGTCCATCTTAGGGGCACACAGCCATTTGCCAATAGCATCTTTCTGCTACTTTAATTTATACACAATTTTCTTGGTAAGGCCAGGAGGGAAGTTTCATTCACCTCTTCATTAGAGAAAAAATGGCTAGGTTTTACAGCAGTCATAGTCATTTCAACTTTATATTGTCATACACCTATCAATGCATTTATGTTTAAGATGTGACATATGTTTTGCCTTTATTATCATGCACTTATAAAGGTGTGTTTATGTATGCCTGTTACTGTTTGTTTATATACATAGACGTGTGTGTGTTTAAAATGACATATTTTTCAAGTTATTGTTATAAACACTTGGGGGATATGCTTTTTTTTTTTTTAATCTTTTAGAGCACTCTTAGGGTCACAGAGAAACTGAGGGGAAAGTACAGAGATTTCCCATACACCTGCCCCCACACGTGCATAACCTCCCCCGTTATCAACAGGGGAGTCACTTTGAATAGAGTGCGTCTTGGTGTTGGTGTTCTGCATGTTGGTAGCATGGTTTCCAAACCACTACTATTCTCACTTGCTGCTACAACAGATGTTTGCTGAGCATTGCTGTAGGTGCTAGAGAACCTTAAGACAAGCACCCTGTCCCCATGGGAGCCCTATCATTCCACGTACAGCAAAAACATACACAACAACACAGGGGCTTCCTACCTTGATACACAACATGCTCCTGAAAATACACACCCATGTTAGATATATCAAATTCAGAAATAGATTTGTGTATTTTAAGGAGAGAGTTCTATTTTCAGAGAGGTAAAATACAGTCTAAAATTCCTAGTTGTGCCTTGTCTCTTAGATATAGTCTTAAGTTCTAATTACAGAATTTGGTAGATGTTCTCCAAATCCGAGCTTCTCCGTCCCCCAGCTGAGTAGAGCTGACCATCTAAAGTCTGAAAGGCAGCTTTCCAGATTTCCCTTGTGGCGCAGCAGGTTAAAGATCCGGCGTTTTCACTGTGGCGGCTTGGGTCTCTGCTGTGGAGAGAGTTCAGTGCCTGGACCAGGAACTTCCACATGCCAGGGTGGGGCCCAAAAAATTAAAAACAAACGAATAAATAAAAGGCAGCTTTTCAATTTGGGTCAGGCCGTTTACCTCCTACGGAACATGCATAGTTTTTCCTTATCTGTAAAACAGAGGTAATAACAATAATACCTCCACCATCTATTAAAATTCAATGAGTTAAGCCATGTAAAGTAATTAGAACAGTGACTAACGCATAAAGAGTTCTCAGTATGAGCTGTCATTATTGAGGCTAAAGATTCACCACCTGAGCACATCTAATGATTTCCTTCTATATTTCAATTGTTCAAAGTTTATGAGAACTACACTTCTGTTGACTGATGTTTGCATTTATATTTTCCTCATATTTCACTAATTTTGATAAAGGAACAAGGCTAAATGCAACTTAGGAATATAGTTGAATAAATGCTGCAAGGCTGAGAAAGATTGGCACAGAGGAACATGAACTGTGAGCTGAGCCTGCAGGAAGCAACCGCATGAGATCCATCAAAATGTTCCTTTGTTTCCTGGCTTATTGCCTGGTGCTGTAGAGGAAAGATGGATCGTGTACATTAAGGTACAGTGTCCTTATCTGTACAAAAGCAAATGTGCAAAGGTCAAGGACACCGGGAGATGACCCCTTCCTTTCACTATGTTAAATTCCTGGAAATCCCAAAATAAAGCCAAAGTTGCTAATAGCTTCCCATAAAAGGATTCTTCAATAAGGCATTGGTAACAAATGAATTATATATTTGACCTAGAGTGTGATTCTAAAAGCAGCTATGGAAATTTTAGGCTTCTGTAATTTAAGATAGTACAGTTTTGCTCCAAATGGTATAAAATGGATATAAGTGCATACTTTTATGTTATAAAGGACCTCAGTGAGTTCAAAAATATAACACAAAAATATCATGCAGCTATCATAAATCCTAACTATATAAATATGCCCTAAAATAGTATCCCAGCTCTAATAGCTTACTTGAACATCTCATTAGGAGTTATTTTTTAATTTTTTTTCATTTTAAAAACTGGGAATGGGGAGTTCCCATCGTGGCGCAGTGGTTAACGAATCTGACTAGGAACCATGAGGTTGCGGGTTTGGTCCCTGCCCTTGCTCAGTGGGTTAACGATCCGGCGTTGCCGTGAGCTGTGGTGTAGGTTGCAGACGTGGCTCGGATCCCGTGTTGCTGTGGCTCTGGCGTAGGCCAGTGGCTACAGCTCCCATTCGACCCCTAGCCTGGGAACCTCCATATGCCGTGGGAGCGGCTCAAGAAAAGGCAAAAAGACAAAAACAAAAAACAAAACTGGGAATGGGTATGAGAGTGGGGCCAGGGAAGGTGATGCTTAGGGATAATTTATTAAGTGGAAATAATGCTTTTTTCTTGATTAATTTCCTTATAAAGCTAAGTTATTTAAAACTGTTAACACCTGGAGCTCCCATTCTGGCTCAACGGAAATGAATCTGATTAGCATCTGTGAGAACACAAGTCCGATCCCTGGCCTCACTCATTGGGTTAAGGATCCGGCATTGTGAGCTACATTGTAGGTCACAGATAAGGCTCAGATCTGGTGTTGCTGTGGCTGTGGTGTAGGCCAGCACCTACAGCTCCAATTGGACCCCTAGCCTGGGAACCTCCATATGCCTCGAATGTGGCCCTAAAAAAAAAAAAAAAAAAAAAAGAAAAAGAACTTCCACTTTTGTTTGTACATTATACTTGGTTTTAAATTGCAAAAGAAATATATGCCTCTTATTACAAAATAAAGCATGTGAATTTAGAATTTATAAAATAAAAAGCTAAAGTCTGCCTGCCCATACTCTCTCCTGCAAGATTTTTTTGTTGTTCACAGTCCCTTTGTTAAGAAAAATTTTTATTTTTTTTTATTGAAGTGTAGTTGATTTACAATATCATGTTAGTTTCAGGCTTACGGCACAGTGATTCAGTTATACATGTATATATTTTTTTTCTTTTTCAGAATCTTCTCCTTTATAGGCTATTATAAAATATTGAGTATAGTTCCCTGTATTATACATAGGCCCTTGTTGGTTATCTATTTTATTTTTTTTAATAGTGATGTTTATTTTTTCCATTATAGCTGATTTCCTGTCAATTTTCTACTGCACAGCGAGGTGACCCAGTCACACATACATGTATACCTTCTTTTTTCTCACATTTTCATGCTCCATCACAAGTGACTAGACATAGTTCCCAGTGCTATACAGCGGATCCCATTGCTTATCCATTCCAGAAGCAATAGTTTCCATCTGTTAACCCCAAATTCCCAGTCTCTCCCACTCCCTCCCCCTCCCCCTTGGCAACCACAAGTCTGTTCTCCATGTCCATGATTTTCTTTTCTGTGGAAAGGTTCATTTGTGCTATATATTACATTCCAGATATAAGTGAAATCACATGGTATCTGTCTTTCTCTTTCTGACTTACTCCACTTAGTATGAGTCTCTAGTTCCATCGATGTTTGCTGCAAGTGGCATTATTTTTTCTTTTTTTATGGCCGAGTAGTATTCCATTGTGTATATATGCCACATCTTCTTAATCCAATCATCTGTCGATGGACATTTAGGTTGTGTCCATGTCTTGGCTACTGTGAGTAGTGCGGCAATGAACATGTGGGTGCATGTGTCTTTTTCAAGTTATCTCTTTTATATATAGTAGTATATGTATGTTAATCCCAGCCTCCTAAGTTATCCCTTCCCCCACCTCCCTTTCAGCTTTGGTAGCCATAAGTTTCTTAGTTTGTCTTCTATGTCCATGAGTCTCTTTCTGCTTCAGAAATAAATTCATTTGTGAATAGAATAGATTCCACACATAAGTGATATCGTGTGGTATTTATCTAGATTTTTAGATTCCTCATATAAGTGATATTACGTGGTATTTGTCTTTCTCTGTCTGACTTACTTCACTTAGTATGATAACCTCTAGGTCCATCCATATTGCTTCAAGTGGCATTATTTCATTCTTTTTTATGGTTAATATTCAATCCTATAAGATTTCAAATGTGAAAAAATGGTTATTCCATTGGTAGGAACAAAAAGGTTCCAATTTCAGTTAATTCCAAGTTAGATGTGGGAGTTCCCATTGTGGCTCAGTGGTTAACAACTTTGACTAGGAACCATGAGGTTGCAGGTTCGATCCCTGACCTAGCTCAGCGGGTTAAGGATCTGGCATTGCCATGAGCTGTGGTGTATGTTGCAGACGTGGCTTGGATCCCGAGTTGCTGTGGCTGTGGTATAGGCTGGCGGCTACAGCTCCCATTCCACCCCTAGCCTGGGAACCTCCATATGCCATGGGTGCAGCCCTAAAAAAAGACAAAAATAAAAAATAAAAATTAAAAATTAAAAAAAGCCCAAGTTAGATGTGTTCACTTAGAGCTAACAGAGATCTTTGGGAGAAATCTCCAGGCATCTCTGGGAGATACTGCTGGAACCTCAGGGGAGATGTCAGTTCTGACGTTGTCTGTACCTTTGCAGTCTTCATCTAGTTGTCCTATTGTTGCTTTTGATACCGAACTGCTCTTTTCTAAATCTTCTCTCCCAACTTATCTGTCAGCAAGGTTGTGGGGAAACCAGTTTCTTCTATATTTTTGGTGAGAGTATAAATAGGTAGAAACCCTTATAGAAAGCAATTTGGTGCTATCTAGCAACATTACAAAATTGTGCAATCTCTGACCCGCCATTCTGCTTTTGGGAATTGATCCAAAGATGTACATACACAGTGCAAGTTAACATATGTCGTCAAAGCATCACTGGCATAGCAAAAGATCGGAAACAACCCAAATGTCTATCATTTGTGGAACTGGTTAAACCTATTAGGAGACAACATAGAATAGAATTTTTGAAATTTTAAAATGCTTTTAAAACAGAATGAGGAGTTCCCGTCGTTGCGCAGTGGTTAGCGAATCCGACTAGGAACCATGAGGTTGCGGGTTAGGTCCCTGACCTTGCTCAGTGGGTTAACGATCCGGCGTTGCCGTGAGCTGTGGTGTAGGTTGCAGACGCGGCTCGGATCCTGCGTTGCTGTGGCTCTGGCGTAGGCCGGTGGCTACAGCTCCGATTCGACCCCTAGCCTGGGAACCTCCATATGCCGCGGGAGCGGCCCAAAGAAATGGCAAAAAGACAAAAAAAAAAAAAAAAAAAACAGAATGAGGATTTTCTCTCTGAACTGATAGGGAATGATTTCCAAGATGTATTAAGCTGAAATGAAAAGAGCAAAGTACAGAATAGTATGTATATCAAGGTAGCTATCATGTAAGAAAACAGGGATGGAGAAATAATAGATTTGTATTTATGTTTGCATGAAGAAACTTTGGGAAAGACACAGGAAACTTACAGCAGTGAAATGTGGGAGCAGGAGCAGGGAAGAGTGTATGCAGGATATGTTTTATATTGCTTGATTTTTTTGAACCATTGTAAACATGTTACTCAAAAATGTTTTAAAATATTATTAAGGGATTTAAAATATTGTGGATCAGCGGTTTAAGAGTCCGACTAGTGTCCATGAGGATTCGGGTTTGATCCCTGGCCTTGCTCAATCCGTTAAAGGATCTGACATTGCCGTGAGCTGTGGTGTGGGTTATGGATGTGACTCGGATATAGTATTGCTGTGGCTGTGGTGTAGGACATCAGCTGCAGCTCCAATTTGACCCCTAGCCTGGGAACTTCCATGTGCCATAGATGCGGCCCTAAGAAAAAAAAGATAATAAATAAATAGATAGATAAATTTAAAAAATAAAATGCTATTAAGCAAAATACATTGCTCCACATGGTGGAATAAATACAAAGCCTAAATAAAGATCATGCAAAGATTTTGAAAATCCAGAAGGGCTTCCTGGGCTGGTGGCATATGAGCTAGCTGGCCTTAAAAATTGATTTAGAAAAAAAAATAGAGAATTTGCATAGGATCATCTTGGTTTTAGGATATGCATAAGCAAAAGCCCAGGGGTATGAAAGCTTATTGAGTTAACTGGAAATGTTTCTCCCCAGGACATTTTCTCAAACTCACTGAGAAAATAATGAGCTGAGAGTTCTTTTTGGTCTCTTCGGAACTGTGGCAGAATGAATTTGGGTTCCCATTCTTTGCTCAATGTAAAATGCAATTTACGATGCTTCTCATATGCTGCTGATATTCCATCCTCAGCTATGTCAGGTCTCATCCACTGCTCATCTTTGAGAAGAGTCACCAAGTAAATGCAAAGTGACTTATACCACAAAAATCAAATCTTAATCCATTTTATGACAAGACTTAATGGAAAATTCAAATGATTAAATCTGATTTTTAACTTCTTTAACCTTAGTCATAGATAGGTCTCTTGTTATTAAAGGACCCAGGTTTGTATAATAATTTATCAAAGTATTGAAGTCATAACAGCGTGTGCCTTGGTTATATTTCTTACCTTTACATCTCTATCTTTTTTTTTTTTTAATTTTAATGGCTGCACCCATGGCATATTTAAGTTCCTGGGCCAGGGACTGAATCCCAGCCGCAGCTGAGACGTACACTACAACTGCAGCAATGCTTTAATCCACCCTGCCGGCTCGGGGATCAAACCTGCACCTCCACAGTGACCCAAGTTGCTGCAGACGGATTCTGCACCATGGTGGGAACTCCTGTATCTCTTGATTTGAATCCTGTTATGCTTTCCACTGAGCATGAACCATTAGAAGAGCAGCTGAAGATTAGGGTAGGTGATTCCTGATGCTAGGATAAAGGAAAATCAACTTTGTTTTCACCAAACCTCATGAAGTTGCCCAGTAATCATAAAATGACTCATTTTAGTGCTTTAAAGTCACATTAACCCAGTTGCCTTAAAAACGATGCTTTGGGAAACTGGGTCCAATTATGTTAAAATAAATCTCTCTCTCTACCCCTCTACTCTCTGCCTCTCTTTCTCTACCCCTCCACTCTGCATCGTGCACACACACACACACACACACACACACACACACACGCACGCATGCACGCACACCATCTATACAAAGAACAATAACAACAAAAAGCCTTGAGGAAAATATAATGAATGTTTGCATTGATGGGATTGGGATGGTAGGACTATGGATGATTTCTCTTTAATTTTTTCTATATTGTTCACATTTTATTTAATGAGCATGAACTACTTCCATAATGAAAACAGAAAAACAACCAACGTGCATACTTGAAAGCAGAGGGTGTGGTGGACCAAGGCCAAGCACACTGCTCATCCCTCTCTGAGTTCATCTTCCAGGAAGCCCCAAGTGACCCTGCGGCCGCTACCCCTAAGTTCTATCTCAGCTATGTGGTCACCTCCTTTGAAGCCTTCACACTGTCAGCTCTGGGGAAGGAGAATCAGATGCCCAGTGTTCCTTGTATTTAGTTAACCTAAATAGGCTCTTTGTGGCTCCTGCCATCACTCCAAGATCGTCGTCAGGCCAGATTCCACACAGGGTCCCCTCCCTTGGTCACTTTCCAAAACAAACAAACAAATCCAAGTCCATAAACAATCTAATAATGGAGAGTTTATTGTCTTTTCTTGGGGAAAGTGAGGCAAGTTCCTCAGAACGCAGAGAGCGTTTGCCTAAAATACCTGTGTGTACACACCTCTGAGTTTTCTTCAAACTCCCTCTCCGAGCAGTTGCTTCATCCCATTTCCCCCCAAATTGCCTCCTGGAGCCTCTTGTGTCTTGTTGTTCTCTTCTTCCTCAGCTGGCACGTACTGCCCAATAAAACACAAGGTGGGTTGTCAGCCAAATATGAACTACCTCATCTTTTTCAGGCATGTCTCCGAGGCTCCTGGTTCAATTGAATTCATGTAATGGTCGCTGAAAGCTGGATAAAATTTATACTCTTGGAGTTCCCTGGTGGTTCAGTGGGTTAAGGATCTGGTGTTGGCACTGCTGTGGAGCAGGTTCAAACCCTGGTCCCAGAACTTCTTTTTTTTTTTTTTTTTTTTTTTTGTCTTTTGTCTTTTTTGTTGTTGTTGCTATTTCTTGGGCCGCTCCCGCGGCATATGGAGATTCCCAGGCTAGGGGTTGAATCGGAGCTGTAGCCACCGGCCTACGCCAGAGCCACAGCAACGCGGGATCCGAGCCGCGTCTGCGACCTACACCACAGCTCACGGCAACGCCGGATCGTTAACCCACTGAGCAAGGGCAGGGATTGAACACTCAACCTCATGGTTCCTAGTCGGATCCATTAACCACTGCGCCACGACGGGAACTCCCCAGAACTTCTGTATGCTGCAGGCGCAGCCCAAAACAAAGACAAAAATTTATACTCTTAATGCCCTAAGCAACACAGACATGGAAACTAATATAGATTTTGTACAAATATGTGGCCATAAGGATGAATCCCTAACTCAGTGTAAGATCTGACCACTCTAAGGAGTTGAGATAGGACGATTCAAAGAGTGGGACAGATGTGAGGATGTTCAGCATGTGGGTTTGGCTGGACCACTGAGCTGTGTGGGCTGTGAAGGCTTCTCTCCCAGAAGATAGCCGGGTGGGGTGGGGGGTGTTGAAGGCCCCAAGACAGGAGCACAAATGGAGGCCCACCAACCATATGTCTCAATATCATAAAGTTATAGATCAAACTAGGAAAGCATTAAATGTGCTCTATCCTCTTGCCTTGACAAAGATAACTCTTGACACCTGGAAGTCCAAGTTTGAATGTAGAACTCTTGGACTCCTTAGTCCAAGAGTTTGAATGTAGAACTCTTGGACTCCTTGTAAGACGTGGCGGCACAGGGAGAAGAGCCCGTGTTTCAGTCCTCATCCTGCTTCCCTCTACCTTCCCACTCTCCACTCAGCCCTTTACGTGTCGGCAGGGGTCCCTTGGCTATCCATAAGGAATCCCCAGCCTGCATATCCAAGTTCCTTCACTGCCCCCTATACCTGCTCATAGTGGACCCCCTAAGCCTGGGACCCCTATACCTGCTCATAGTGGACCTCCTAAGCCCCCTAAGCCAGAAGGACTGACCTGGAAAAGGCCTGCTCTGGGCCTGGAAGCAAGCTTGGGGGTGTTGGGGCAGAGAATTTTGGGGTTCTGTGTGTTGTTCAGAAAAACAGGGGGTTGCCAAACAGTTCATTCCTAACTCATAATCTTCTTCCTTTTTCTTTTTACAGTCACACCTGCGACATAGGGGCGTTCCCACGCCACGAGTCAAATCAGAGCTGCGGCTGTGGCCTGAGCCACAGCTACAGCAACAATGGATCTGAGCCACATCTGAACCTACACTGCAGCTTGTGGCAACACCAGATCGTTAACCCACTGAACAAGGCCAGGGATCGAACCCACATCCTCACAGAGACAACATTGGGCCCTTCAGCCATCACAGTGGGAACTCTTAACTCATAATCTTTGTAGCTCTTCCCCTAGATAATTTGGGGAAATTCAAGGTCAAGGTCACCATTTATTAACAGCCAGTACTGCTAGGAGACAGGGGAGTGGATTTCATGTCTTCTAAATGTTATTGATGCCACCTTAGTCTCCTCTGCTAAACAAGGTTTTGGGGGATCTCAGGGGACATGGTCCCCCGCCCCCCATGCTCATGGTGATTTGGCTGGCTTCTGATATGAAGCAAAGTGTCCCTCTGTCCCTGCAGCTTTCTGAACTGTTGGGATGAGCACCAAGGGGGAGGACCCTTAAAGGCAGAGCTTATCAGTAGAAATTTTAATTTCCTTGTTTAGTCACAAATAACCTTTCTGATACCTCGGCTGGAAGGCAGAGGGGGAGGGGAAGGAGGATAGCTGAAGATGCCCAAGGCCTGGAGAAGGAACCCTATGCCTTTTGTCTCTGCGCCTGTCAATCAGGTGCAGTTGGTCCTGTTAGGAGCTCAGAGACAAACTATATCACCCTGAAGTCTCCTGACCCTTCTCAAGCGATGTGGGCCCAGATGTGAGCTGGGGCATCTCTGCAGGCCAGGAGTGGAGAACTTCCATCTCAAGAGGGCATGTGGTGGGGGGGTGCTTGGGAGCTGAGCTGAGGCCCTGGGGCTGGAACTGCAGTGCAGTCCCTTCTGCCCCCCTGACTCAGGCTGGAGGGAGGCAGGTGTGCTCTGACATTGAGATAGGTATCTAGCTTCTCCTTTGCTATTTTAGCTACTAGGCTCTGAAAGACTCTGCTGTGAAAGCTGGTTCCATGTGATCTCAGCCAGTAAGGGTGTAAAGACGGAACACAAAAATTCTGGAGAGGGGTTCATAAACTCACACATAAGGCATTATATCAAGACCTTCTCTGGGAGTTCTCTCGTGGCTCAGTGGCTTAAGGATCCAGCATCATCATTGCTGTGGCTCAGGTTGCTACTGTACCACAGGTTCGATCCCTGGACTAGGAACTTCTGCATGCACAGTCAAGCAAGCAAGCAAACAAACAAACAAACAAATTGCCTTCTCTACAGAAGAAAATATTTCAGGGTTGGGCAGTTGGTGAGATTACAACATCTTACCTTTCTCTGAAGTCTATCTCTGTCATCCTCACCAAAAAAACACACTTGGAAGTAAATACACTGTCCTGATTTTGAGCTAAATATCATTAACTTAATACTTGCTTCACCACCTCCATTTTCATTTCAAATGTAAGGTTCCTGGGAAATGCCATTGGGAGCTTGGAAAGAGAAATGATAAAGCTCCTGAATATTATGGGTTGAACAAAATAGAGCCCAGGAGGCCAGAATGCACTGGGTTCTCATAATATTATCATTAGGAAGCCATAGTTTACTCCATCTCTTCCTCTGTGGAGAGCCTGCGGTGTTTCCATTAGTGAAGGCACATTTTAGGATCAGGGAGGGGAAGTGAGGGGATATGCAGTGCTCTATCGATAGTACCAGGACATAATAATGAAGAGAGTCCTCAAGGGAGGAAATTATCTCAGGGCCTTTGGATTGGAGTCTAACCTCCAAAATCCATTTTGCTTTGATGTCTACCCAACATGACTCAGGGTAAAAGAGCCCCCTGATAACTATGAACCCTGAGAAATCAAATGCAAGTTCTGCAGCATATTTCTCTCTCTGAGAAGATCTGGAACATGAATTTTGTGACACCACCAAAAATCACAAAACATAAGTCAACCCCTGGGTTGGGTTTTACTGGATGATAAATTGACATCCATGTAGGATTGCCAGATAAAATACAGAATACCTTTTTAAAAAATTTGCTAACTCTGGCAATCCTACATCCATGAGTCCCCAAATTTTCAGTCTTCTTTAATTTCTTCAATAACAAAACCTCCTTAATGTGTGAGACAGAAAACCCAAGGACACCTGAGGTCTTAAAGAGATGACATATGGGGGAGTTCTCGTCGTGGCTCAGTGGTTAACGAACCTGGCTAGCATCCATGAGGATGTGGGTTCGATCCCTGGCCTTACTCAGTGGGTTAAGGAACTGGCATTGCTGTGAGCTGTGGTGTAGGTCGAAGATGAGGCTCAGATCCTGCATTGCTGTGGCTCTGGCCTAGGCCGACGGCTGTAGCTCCGATTAGACCCCTAGCCTGGGAACCTCCATATACCACTGGTGTGGCCCTAAAAGACAAAAAAAAAAAAAAAGAGAGAGAGAGAGAGATGTCATATGGGGCCATAGAGAAAATGAAAAGAAAACCTTCCCTTGAAAACTAGATTGTCTCTTCCAGTAGACTTTTCCCGTTGTGTAGACCTTGGCATCTTCCCTCATAGTAATACATATCTATTTCAAAATCCCTGTTTTCACTAGCAGTCAAAATAGGAACTATCGGAGTTCCTGTCATGGCGCAGTGGTTAACGAATCTGACTAGGAACCATGAGGTTGTGGGTTCCATCCCTGGCCTCGCTCAGTGGATTAAGGATCTGGCGTTGCCGTGAGCTGTGGTGTAGGTTGCAGAAGAGAATTGGATCCCACGTTGCTGTGGCTGTGGTGTAGGCCGGTGGCTACAGCTCCGATTCGACCCCTAGCCTGGGAACCTCCATATGCCTTGGGTGCGGCCCTAGAAAAAGACAAAAAGACCAAAAAAAAAAAGGAACTATCTTTTTTTTTGGGTGCGGCCCTAGAAAAAGACAAAAAGACCAAAAAAAAAAAGGAACTATCTTTTTTTTTTGAAGGAAAAAAATAGCTTTATTGTAGGCTAATGCCTTAAAGACTGTGCCCCCCGCCTTAGGAGACATTGGAGGTGGTTTTATAGTTTAGGGAGTGAAAAATAGGGCCGAAGATAAGGATCAGGGTAGAGGCAAGCTTGCATTGTTTTCAGAGCTGGTGTTTGGTGGTCTGGTGGTCTTCTTTCTGGTGTCTGCCCTCACTGAGGTTCAGGTTTTTCATGCCTCCCAAGCAGAAGGAATTTGAGAGACAAAGTGATAGGCAAGAAATAGATTTATTAAGATAGGACACTTGCGAGAGATGCAAGTGGGCAGGCAAGGAGGTTCTGCACAAAATAGGAAATATCTTAAAACCAATTAGGGTAGTTCCTGTCGTAGCTCAGCAGAAATGAAACTGACTAACATCCATGAGGACACAGGTTCAATCCCTGGCCTTGCTCAGTGGGTTAAGGATCCTGCTTTGCTGTGAGCTGTGGTGTAGGTCGAAGATATGGCCCTGATACGGCTTTGCTGTGGCTGTGGCGTAGGCCAGCTGCTACAGCTCCAATTGGACCTCTAGCCTGGGGACCTCCATATGCCATGGTGTGGCCCTAAACAGACAAAACAAACAAACAAAACCAACTAATTAGGTAATGATATACCTACTATGAACACCTGCTATATGCCAAGCATTGTGTTAGTTGCATTATGTGTATTATCTTATTTCACTCTCACTAGAAGTTGAATATTTGATTAGCTTCAGTGTAAAGATGAGGAATCTGAAAGGTAGAGATGTTAAAAAAAAAAAAAAAAAGCCTAACTAACAAACTTGTTCCAGTTTGCATACAGAGTATGTAGAAAAGCTAGAATGGTGGTGATGGAGACAATGATGATGGTGTGATGGTGAAGACAGCTAACATTTGCCCAGAAGCGATTATATGCCAGCCAATGTGCAGATCATGCTGTATTCATGAACTTACTCAACTGTCACAACTGCTTTTTCTGATTGGTCCCCTCATTAACTCCATTTTAAAGATGAAGAAACTCATTCACCCTTGGATCCCAAAACCCTGACTCTCCTGTCAGCCAGTACTGCCTTTGATATTCCCCCTCCACCCACCAGGTCCTGACAGCCCCCTCCCAGTCCTCTGGGAATAGGTTGCTGAATGCATTTGTAGACCCAGCTCCTCCCTAAAATGTTAACCTTGGAGCTGGCTTATTGGTTCTTAAAAGGTGCTGCATGTAAAGCCTTCGCAGGCAGACCTCTGGTTGACCAGAGTCACTACCTTGAATCTGGCAAATTTTGTGTTTTCAGGCCTTGAAAGTACACCTCTTACAAGTTCCATGCGAATTATTCCCAGGAGCTGACACATAATCAAAAAAACAGCTTCAGCAAAAACTATCTCAATCTTTCCTGCAAAAACCAGCATAGACTTGGTTTTTGTCAAATAGGTCAATCTTATACCAATATGGCAAATCTGGTTTCTGTCCAGTGGTGCTGATGCCACAGATCCTCTTTGGGAGACGTGCCTGCCCCATTGCCTCAGTGCCAGGTCAAGGTTGGAAAGACAATTGGAGGAAGGAGCACAAATTTTCCACCTTCCCGCTGTGTCCTTATCAGCCATGGGAAAAGCAGAGTCCTGCTACATTGGTTACAACAGGATCCCTAGAGCCAGGTAGGCAGAAGATTGTTAACCAGAGTAATACCAGTGTATTCACTTGCAAGAGGAAAGGAGGTTTCCTGTAAAGTAAGGGAAGGAAGTCATTTCATCTGGGTTTCTGTGGCCTTATTATTTTGACTTCCATTTTTTTGCATGAATTCTTTGATGATTATACATAAATAGATATTGCCAAGTTGGACTCTTTGACCCCTGTGCTAGAGGCTAAACTTGCATAAACCCTCGTGGCCATTCTCCTGGGAGTGAGGCTACTTTGTGGAGTCCTTTGGCCAGAGCCCCAAACATGAGATTCTTGTTCCATGCTGTGACATGTGACTGTGGTTTTGGAGCTAGAAAAGGAGAATCAGATGGAATATTACATGGCAAATTCACTAGTCATTTAAATTAACAAACATTTGTTCTTAATAAGAGTTATTATTGCAGCTTCTACTGCCTTAAGAGAGTGAAAGTCCAAAAATACAGCATAATTGGGACTTCAACCTGTAAGATTATCAGATTTGTCCAGACATTAGGACAGTACTCTATTGATAATATGCAATTATTTTTATTTCTAGGATAGGGTCCAGGTTTTGTGTTCCTCCCTAGCTCTTGTCAATTAGAACTTTGGCGTATGCTTTGAAGCCTTTGTCAATAACAGGTGAGCCAATTAAAGGAGAAACCCTTGGTATAAAGATGGGAAACACCATCACACCGTACTTGACCTCCAGAAGGCTCTGGGGGGAAAAGGTGAATTAATCAGCCTAGACCCATGGCTAGAGTCTGCTAAAGAGTATATTCAGCCACAGCTCAGTAATGCTGCTGCAGATGAGCTGATCTACCCCGATACACTCACTCCTCTGATCTTACTGAAATCCGTCCTGACAATCTGTCTCTGCAGCTAGTGATGGAGATATAAATGCTGGCTATCAGGATTTTCCAGATTGCTTTCAATATTCCAAATGTCAAACTGGCAGAGTTTTAAAAATTTCTTGTGATTTGCCAAATACTGAGACATCAGACATGGAGAGTAGGAGATGCCAGTTATAAGACATTCGTGTGTGTGCTTTTTGCCTTTGTTGGCTGTGGGTTTATTGGCGGTGTTATCTAACTATGCAGTCCACGAGTAAGAAATTGCACCAGAGGAGAAATGGACATGACCTTAACCACCACCGCACCTAAAGGCTGTGAACTTGAGACTGGAAAGCCACCTTTGCAGCAGTTCCCAGCATTGCCTTGGGATAAGTGGGCCTGGATTTCTGGATACATCCAGAACACTTGCATATATGTGAGTGACCAGTTATGTTAAGTGGGGGCAACTTTGGAGCCATCTTCATAAGAAGAGTGTAAACTCTAATAGGACAGATTTTGTTTCACTCAGATAACTAACTACGCAATGATAATGTAGGGTATAAATATTTTCATGGGGAAAAATACATGGGAGGGACACTGGATAAGGTAGGATTTATTACATGGCTGTATATAATTAAAAACCCCCAACCCCCCAAAAAACAGGACCTTACACAGAATGGAAATTTATCCCCCTTTTATAGAAACAGAAGTAGGAGGTAGGCAGCGCAGAATGAATGAATAGTAGCTCCATGAAGTCATTGGGAAACAAGCATGATCTTTCTTCAGTTCACACCCCCATCATCTCTAGGATGTCGTCTTCATGGTACAGCTTAGTGGCCACAGAATCAGCCATGAAATCCTCCATCCAATGGAGGAAGGAAGAAAGGTATGTCCCCTCCCTGTAAGATCACATCCCAGAAGTTGCAAGCTTTCCCACGTTCATGTCAAGGGCAGGAACTTAGCCGGATGGGCACATCCAGCTGCAAAACATGCTGGGAAATAGTCTTTCTCCCAAGCACCATATACTCACCTTAAAAATTAGAGGTTCTGGAGTTCCCGTCATGGCGCAGTGGTTAACGAATCCGACTAAGGAACCGTAAGGTTGCGGGTTCGGTCCCTGCCCTTGCTCAGTGGGTTAACGATCCGGCGTTGCCGTGAGCTGTGGTGTAGGTTGCAGTCACGGCTCGGATCCCGCGTTGCTGTGGCTGTGGTGTAGGCGGGTGGCTACAGCTCTGATTGGACCCCTAGCCTGGGAATCTCCATATGCCGCGGGAGCGGCCCAAGAAATAGCAAAAAGACAAAAAAAAAAAAAAAAAAAAAAAAATTAGAGGTTCTGGGACCAAGAAAGAAAGAAGAGATTGAATATTGGGTATCTACCAAGAGCAGTCTCTGCCACAGACGAACCCAGCCACGGACATCAGAAAAGGCCTGAAAGATGTGATATCTGAGTACAGAATGAAATATGATTAGGGACTGGCGACTTAAAAATGCAAGACCTGGGACTTTCCATCGTGATGCAGCAGAAACGAATCCGACTAGGAACCATGAGGTTGTGGGTTTGGTCCCTGGCCTTGCTCAGTAGATTAAGGATCCGACATTGCCATGAGCTGTGGTGAAGGTCGCAGACACGGCTTGGATTCTGAGTTGCTGCGGCTGTGGCATAGGCTGGCAGCTACAGTTCTGATTGGACCCCTAGCCTGCGAACCTCCATATGCCATGGTTGTGGCCCTAAAAAGACAAAAAGACAAAATAATAATAATAATAATAATAATAATAAATAAAGACCTGTTCTTCCAGTTTTCCCAGAGCACAGGGTGCTTCACTCCTGATTTCCACACTGAGCTCTGCTCAGCGGGTGCTGTGGGTCAGCAGCAGAAATGGCTCATGATTTAATCCATGTAGAGGCTGATGGCAAGTGATGGCAAGTGCCAAACTCCAGTTCACTGGACTCATTCAAATGAAAGAGATGTAGGAGAGGAGGAAGGACAGGGTGTATCAGGGCAGCAGGCAGCATTTGGAAGGGAGAGGAAGCAGGACTTGCAGGAGAGCTGAAAGGCCCCTTCTGGCTGAATTACAGAATGGAGGCAGAAGAACTCAGTCTCCAGGCTGGGCTTGGCCCAGTCCTCATTCTTCAGCTATGTTCCAGGGATCTGGCTCTCTTCCTTGTCTCCTGCGTTATCTGCTTCCCCAAGTTTACAGTGAGTGGCCATTCCCTCCAGGGTAGGGAGGCGAAGAGCAGATAGAGGATCATATCCTTAGGAAGAAGGCGTCTACTTTTTTTCTCTGGATGGGAGAATTGAGAATGAGAAATGAAGCATCTTCAGGGGACTCCTTGGAGAGGTTCCAGGGTAGGGGGGTAGAGGGGGGGCACCCCCAAAAGGCTCTCGTCTGCCCCCCCATACCTAGGAGATTACCTCCTTCCATTATGGCAAGTGCAATGGGTGGGATCTGTAAACCAAGCAACCACCCGGAGATACAAAGCCACCTCCCTGTCAACTGGCCCAAGGCTGACTCAGGCTCTTACTTCCCAGTTCATTCTTCTTCAGTGTCCCCTGTCTCCATAAATGCACCTGCATATGTCCCCACGCTCAAGTGAGAAAACCAAGAGTTAGTTGAGCACCTCCCTCTCCCCCGCCCCTCACATCAACCCCTCACAGGGTCCTGAGAGCTCTCCCATCTGCCTCCCCTCCAACTCCACTACCCCAGCTAGTCCAAGCTACTGCCCTCTGCTCCTGCCTTCCCTCAGTGGTTGTCAGTCTGGTGGCTCTGTACCCACTCAGACCCTCTCCCAGAGCCAGTGTCATCATTTCACAGCCTAAGACGGTGATCTTCCTCCCTCGCCACTAAACATCTGCACAGCAGCTTTCTTCCTGTGGCCTGCACAGCCCTAAGTTCTTAAGTCCACCCTGCTCCTGCCGCCCAGAAGCTGTCCCCACCAATCTCCCTTCAGTCTGGCCACTTGGGTCAACAATGGGTTCTGCCAGCACTCTGCCCTCCCTTCTGTCTCAGTGCCTTCCTGCCATCTGTGGGCTCCTCTGTCCTCTCAATGACTGCCAGTCATCTTTCTCTTCTCTGCTGCTCTGGTTGCTGTATCTACGAAGTCATTCTTAGAGACGGCTCAGTCTCTTCCAGTCAGCTAAGGATCCTCCCCCCACATTTCCCATATTTCTGTCTTTTTGTCCACATGCTGCCCTCTGATTTTACATGGTGGTGCCCACAGGTCCCACCATGCTCTAGAACCAGGAGCACAAGCATCAACTCAGGACAAGAAACGCAGGACTCAGAACTCTGCTCTGTAGCACTGGTCAAATAGAATGTGACAAGTGTCTGTTTCCCTTTTGTTTTTGTTTTTCAGCTGCACCTACTGCATATGGAAGTTCCAGGGCCAGGAACTTCCCTGTGGGTTTTTTTGTTTTTTAAGAGTTTTGTTTTTGCTTCCTTTTTGGCTGTGCTCCTAACATGTGGAAGTTCCCAGGCCAGGGATCGAACCCATGCCACTAACACAAGCCATAGCAGTGACAATGCTGAATTCTTAACCTGCTCCACCACCAGGGGAACTCCCGAAAGAGTGTGTTTGTTCATTGTTTCTGGCTTCTGCAGAAACAGACCTGGGCACTGTCAGGCTGGAAGCAGAAAAGTCAAAGTGGAAGAATCATACGCATTGATTTTTCTGTAGTTTTATTTCTTAAAACATGAAATCATTGATCTTAATTCATGAATTTCTACTCAAAATGGTTTTAGGAATGCTTCCATTTAAAATAAAATACAGAAAGTAACATGGAGCCCTATAAATCTAATTTTTAAAAAAATGTAATCCAGGAGTTCTCCTGTGGTGCAGCAGGTTAAGGATCCAGCATTGTCACTGCAACAGCTCCAGTTGCTACTGTGACTCGGCTTCCATCCCTGACCTGGAACTTCGACATGCCTCAGGCATGGCCCCCCAAAAAAAAGGTGTAATCCAAAGGGCCACCTAAAGCTGCATCAGCTGGCTCCTGTCCAGTAAGGAAGCTCCACCCTAAAAGCGGACACGAGGAAGAGAATAGCAAAGGGTCAACTCCCTTTCATTCCCTCCCCAAACCCCACCCATAATGGCCATGAAAACTTGCAATATTCACTTCTGCTTCAGACCCGGGTCTCTCTAGGGCTCTTGCTCTCCTGGACCCTCCACACTCCCCAGTCGTCTTTCTCTGGGGCAGAGACTTAAGTTCGACTCCAAGATGGAGAGACAAAGAGGAACTACACCCCTTCCTTCCTCCCAACCATCACTCTGTCCCTCTGAGTGAAATCCCCATTCCACCGCAAGAGAAAATGAAACCCCTGCTTTGTGACCATGTGGTCCATTCCAACCCTTCTCATACCCATTTCTCTTCTCACTGGAGACTATCTCCACAGTTGGAAAGGCGGCACCTGGGCTCAGAAAGTCCACCCAGGGTGAGGCGATGCTCTCCTCTCCCCAAAGGTCGCTCTCAGGGGTGCTTTTTGCTTTACAAGACCTGAAAACAAGCCATTTTAAAAAGTACAATTGATTTTCAATGTTTCAGGAGTACAGCAATGATTCAATCATATATATGCAGATACACATGTATATTCTGTTTCCAATTCTTTTCTATTATAGCTTATTACAAGATATTGGATCTAGTTCCCTGTGCTATACAGTAGGACCTTGTTTATTCCTTTTATGTATAGTAATGTGTATCTCTGAATCCCAAATCCCTAATTTATCCCCGACCCCTCCTTCCCCCTTTGGTAACCATAAGTGTGTTTTCTGTGTCTGTGAGTCTTTCTGTTTTGTAAATAAGTTTATTTGTACTGTATTTTAGATTCCACATGTAAGTGATATCACATGATATTTGCTTTCTGTCTGAGTTACTTCATTTAGTATGATAATCTCTAGGTCCATCCATGTTGCAGCAAATGAACAAGTCAGTTTTAAAAGTTTTATTCATAAGTTTCTCTGGTGCCAAAAGTTTAGGGAGATGGAATAGAAGCCTAACAACAACAACAGCAACAATAATAATACCTAATGTTTATTAAGCACCACTCTGTGTTGTGCTCTGTATATCTCACCTGCTTTTTTTTTTCATAAAATGCTTAGAATAACTCTATAGGAGCAGCATCACTATTATTATTACTATCATTGGTCTTTTTGTCTTTTTAGGTGTGGCATATGGAGGTTCCCAGGCTAGGGGCTGAATCAGAGCTACAGCTGCCAGCCTACGCCGCAGCCACAGCCACAGCAATGCCGGATCTGAGCCGTGTCTGCAACCTACACCACAACTCAAGAAAACATCGGATCCTTAACCTACTGAGCGTGGCCAGTATTGAACTTGCGTCCTCCTGGATGCTACTTGGAGTTCGCTAACTGCTGAGCTACGACGGGAACTCCAGCAGTATTATTATTAACCCAACTTTATAGAAAATGGCTAGTATTATTAGTACAGATATTATTAGCTTAGAAATTAAACAGAATTTATTAAATTATTACAGAGTTCCCGTTGTAGCTCAGCAGGTTGAGAACCTGATGTAGTGTCCATGAGGATGTGGGTTTGATCCCTGATCCTTGGCTCAGTGGGTTAAGGATCCAGTGTTGCTGCAAGCTGTAGCTTAGCTGGCAGATGCGGCTTGGATCCGGTGTTGCCATGGCTGTGGTATAGACTGCAGCTGCAGCTCTGATTCGACCCCTAACCTTTTTATTATCTGTATTATTAGTACAGAAATCATAAGGTGTAGAAATTCTTAGTACAGAAAATAGCATCAGTTATATTATTATAGTGCAGAAATTAATTATTACTATAGAACAGAAATTAGTACTAAAATAACATACCATTATAGTATAGAAATTATTAACATGGAAAATAGTATCAATATCCTATTATAGAATAGACATTTATTATTATTATACAGAAATTATTAGTACAAAAATATCAGTATTATTATTATTATAGTATAGAAATTATTAGTACAGAAAATAGTATCAGTGCTATTATCAGTGGCCCCATCTCTTAGGAAACTGAGGCTTGGAGAGGTTAAACAAACTGTTTTAGGATTACAGAGTTGGTGGTGAAGCTTGCTGGATGCACTCAGCACTTAACCATAAGCAGTACCCAGCCCAACTTCAGCTTCACCCTGGGCAGGGGATGGATGTGGGGATAGAGAAGGATCTGAGCTGGAACTATGAGAATCAATCATAGAAACAAAATCATAGAACCATAGAAAAATAAAGTTCAGCAGTGCCTGAAGAAGAAAGAACTCCAGGTACTTTTCAGTGACCCAGAGCCACCAGGGTAATAGGTAACGAATTAACCTGGGAAATGTTCCCATATCCATCCACACATGTTTGGAAGAAAGAAACCATTTTAAAAGAAAGGAGTTGGAACAGAGTTTCCGCTGTGGTGCAGTGGGTTAAGGATCCGGCGTTGCTGCAGTTGCAGCTAGGATTCAATCCCTGGCCCTAGGAACTTCCATGTGGTGCAGGTTGGGCAAAAGGAAGAAATGGGTTAGAACAATGTTGCATTTAAACTAAACTCAAGCAAGCAATGGGTTTCTTTTCTCTCTCTCTCTCTCTCTCTCTCTCTCTCTCTCTTTTTTTTTTTTTTGGTCTTTTTAGAGCCACACCCATGGCATATGGAAGTCCCCCGGCTAGGGATCGAATCAGAGCTGTAGCCACTGGCTTATGCTATAGCACAGCCACACTAGATCCGAGCCACGTCTGTGACCTACACCACAGCTCACGGCAACACCAGATCCTTAACCCACCATGCAAGGCCAGGGATCGAACCTTCATCCACATGAATATTAGCCAGATTTGTTTCCACTGAGCCATGACAGGAACTCCTCAATGAGTATTTCTTGAGTGTAGATCTTACTCTGGGCTATGCCTTTTTGCTTTCGAGTTCTGTCGAATTATATTGGCTTCCTGGTTGCTTTATTTTAGGGTTCTGCTCCATGAATATGCTCAAATCTCAGTCCCACAGATCAGAGAGGGCTGTGGACAGAGCACAGAGCACAGGCTGGGATTGGCTTTGGCAATAGTTGTTGGGGCAGGAGACACACGGGAGGGAGGGGTCTTTCTCTGCGAGGTTGTGGGGAGTCCAGAGCTGGACTCGGAGACCTGGAAGGAGAAGCAGGATGAACCCCAATCCTCAGCAGAAACAAAGGATATGCCTCACAGTTGAGACCACTGGCGTAACCACTAAGAATTCAGCTGGAAGCAAGATGGGGGGGGATGGGGCTGGGGCGGGGTGGGGGGAGACAGGCTGGGGGGGTGGGGGGAATTTATCCAAGTACTAATGGGAATATCTATAGCAGTCCTCAAACTTAACGGATTCAGTACAACCGCGCCGCTTCTTCAGAGCAGGGCAGAGACATTAGTATAGGAAAAACTTCCATCCTCCTCTTCCCCTCCACCTGAGGAATAAAGAGCTTTGTCTGTATCTCTCCCTATTCCCTGCCTCTGGGTGGAATCTACTGCTGCCCTTGCTTGAGTGGGTAGGAGGAAAATGGGGGAAGAGAGACTCTCCCGGGGAAGAGAAAGAGGGAGAATGAGACAGAGTGAGACCAGAGGGGAGTGAAGAGGGGGCGGGCTTCCAATTCATGGGCTGGTTGCCCAGGTGTATATGTGGATCCAGCTTTCTGCTCCTTCTCTGAGTGTGGAGATGATGCTGGAGAGAGTCAGGGCTCATGAGTGGAAAGGGTACTGCGATTTGTAAGATAGGGAGGGACAGCTGGAAGTTTTGGGGCAGATGGTGTAGCATTTGTGCTGGTGAAGGAAATTCAGGAGTTACATTGGAAGCAGAAAGTCTTGCTGGACCGTCTTGTGTCTGAGAAGCAGTTTTGGGTTATTTGCGAAGAGGAAGCTATTTCTCCCAATCAGAATTCCTGTTCCTGCTCTGGAGGCTGCTTTCTGAACCAATCAAAAGACAGGCCTAAAGGAACACTTTCAGAAGTTCTCGTTGTGGTTCAGCGGGTTAAGAACCTGACATGGTATCCACCAGGACAGAGGTTCAATCCCTGGCCTCTCTCAGTGGGCTAAGGATCCGGTGTTGCTGTGCCTGTGGTGTAGGCTGGCAGCTGCAGCTCCGATTTGACCCCTAGCCTGGGAACTTCCATATGCATTGAGTGTGGTCCTATAAAAGGGGGGGAGGGACACCTTTATAGTATCCTTCCTGACACTTTCTCTGCTCCCATCTGCTAAGGAGTGGCCAAAGTGGATCTCTCTTTTTTTTAACTTTTAAAAAATTGATTGATGATTGATTGAATGATTCAGGCCACACCCATGGCATGTAGAAGTTCACAGGCAAGAGACTGAACCTACACTGCAGTTGTGACCTGTGTGGCAACACAGGTTCCTTAACCTGCTCCACCACAGGGAACTTCCTGAGCAGGTGTCTTGACATTAGGAGTGAGAGAGCAGACGGGTGCCCCCAGCAGAGTTACCTCAGGTCTCTGGGTTTCCCCTTGTTGGCATTAAAACTGGCCTTGAACCCATCGAGAACAGGTTCTCTGAGCTCTTTTTTTTTTTTTTTTTTTTTTTAATCTTTTGTCTTTTTTTTTTGTTGTTGTTGTTGCTATTTCTTGGGCCGCTCCCGCGGCATATGGAGATTCCCAGGCTAGGGGTTGAATCGGAGCTGTAGCCACCGGCCTACACCAGAGCCACAGCAACGCGGGATCCGAGCCGCGTCTGCAACCTACACCACAGCTCACGGCAACGCTGGATCGTTAACCCACTGAGCAAGGGCAGGGACCGAACTCGCAACCTCATGGTTCCTAGTCGGATTCGTTAACCACTGCGCCACGACGGGAACTCCTCTCTGAGCTTTTTGTGAGGTGAAAAAAATCAATCAAAAATGTTAGAGTGAGAAAAATCAATTAAACACACCTACCCTGTGTTTTCGCCCTATTACCTTGAGTGAGGCCAGACATGGGTCATGAAAGCAAGCGGAAAGAGCGTTATGGCTTTGTTATACTCACAGCTCCCTGGAGAAAAACAGTGAGGCGTGCAGGGCTGCTCAGGGGAAGCACCAGGGCTGGTCAAGGAGAAAGCGGAACCGTGGCCAAGCATCTTATTGTGATTCGTGTGGGGATAGGCAAGGTTGGGCAGGAGGCTTAGGATTGGCTGCCTTGAGCAGCTTCAGCAGGCTCTGGGGGCATAGGGGCTGTCCCTGTTTATCTGGTAACTGGCCCTGGGGTGACTAGGGCTCCATGTAGCAGCTGGAATCTGAAAAGGGAGGTGGTTGGCTGTGGACTTAATTGACTGCTCACAAAGGGGGAACAACTGGCCTCTAGCCAGGTCCTCGAAACTGTGTCAAATCAGCATTTGAATAAACTGTATGATACCTTGTGAACCTTGGAATAAAAACCTCACTTCCTTATTTTAGGGGACATATAAACTTGGGGATATATAAAAGTCTCTCTACTTAAGCCTAAATTTGAGGTGTTCTAAGCCACTACCTATTCTTCCTTACTCGCATGCACGAGTTCTTGTTTAAGCCACTCCTCAATGGCTGTGACCATTTCTCAGGAAAGGGCCTAGAAACCTATCAGCTTGGAAAGCCACAGCTTCCTCCCAGGTGAACCTGTCACCCTCAGGGTAGGGAGATAGGGGTCAAGCTCTCATGAGACTCTGGTAGGTAGAACAATGGCTTTCCAAAAGATGTCCACATCTCCACCCTGGAATTTATGAATATGTTGCTTTGTATGGCAAAAGGGAATTAAGATTGTGGGTGCAATTAAAGCTGCTAATCTGCTAACCTTGCAAGGGGGCCAGTCTAATCATAGAAGTCCTGAAAAATGGAAGCAGAGAGAGGACCCCAGAGAGGCCATATGAAAAAGACTCAACCCATCGCTGCTGGCTTTGACAACAGAGGAAGGGGCCCCATGCCAAGGCATGCGGGCAGCCCCCGGAAGCTGGAGAAGACAAGGAAAGGAGCCTTTTCTAAAGCCTCCAAAAAGGAGTGCAGCTCTACCCACACCTTGATTTTACCCCCAGTGACGTCTGTATTGGAGTTCTGACCTATAGAACTGTAAGATAATACTCTGTGCCATGATAAGCCACCAAATTCATGGTAACTTTTTCTGTGATATTATTTTAGTTTTTAAAATTATGGTTCATTTACAATGTTCTGTCAATTTCCGTTGTACTGCAAAGTGACCCAAACATTCTTTTTTTTTTTGGTCTTTTTTGCTATTTCTTGGGCCGCTGACGCGGCATATGGAGGTTCCCAGGCTGGGGGTCGAATCGGAGCTGTAGCCACAGGCCTACGCCAGAGCCACAGCAACGCAGGATCCGAGCCGCGTCTGCAACCTACACCACAGCTCACGGCAACGCCGGATCGTTAACCCACTGAGCAAGGGCAGGGATCGAACCCACAACCTCATGGTTCCTAGTCGGATTCGTTAACCACTGCGCCACGACGGGAACTCCCCAAACATTCTTTTCCTCATATTATCCTCCATCGTGCTCTATCACAAGTGTTTGGATATAGTTCTCTGCGCTATACAGCAGGGCTTCATTGCTTATCCATTCTAAATGTAATAGTTTGCATCTACTAACCCCAAACTCCCAGTCCATCCCACTCCCTTCTTCTCTCCCTCCCCCTCAAGTCTGTTCTCCATGTCTATGAGTCTCTTTCTGTTCTGTAGATAGGTTCATCTGTGCCATATTTAGATTCTACATCTAAGTGATATCATATGGTATTTGTCTTTCTCTTTCCAACTTACTTCACTTAGTATGAGAATCTGGAGTTACATTCATTTTAATTTTTTGATGATAGCAAGAGGAATAGTAAGGAGACCAAGAGGGATCCTTGAGTGACAGAGTGTTTACCCCTTTAGAGCCACTCTCCTGCACCTCTTGCTACTGAACACAATACCAAAGATTTATTTTTACATAGAAATGTATTTGTAAAGGGATATTCTGTAGCTTTCAGAATCTCTGGGAGGGCCATTGAACAGGCTCTGGAGCACGCAGCCAGGAACAATGCCCAACCATACCATGGGGCTGCTTTTCTGAAATGTTTAAAATATCTATTTATTTACTTTGAAAAGATAAGAAAAGGAAAAATAGCAATAATGTGTGCTTTAATAAGACAGTCACCATTGTGGGTCCCTGGGGCTCAGTCCTGCTGAGTACCATCTGGGGAATTGTATAGGAACTTTCACAACTGTCTGGGGGTCCCCATTGTGGCGCAGCGGAAACAAATCCAACCAGTATCCATGAGGATGCGGGTTTGATCCCTGGTCTCGCTCAGTGGGTCAGGGATCCAGTGTTTCCATGAGCTGTGATATAGGTCAAAGGTGCGACTGCTGTGGCTGTGGCGCAGGCTGGCAGCTGTAGCTCCAATTTGACCCCTAGCCCGGGAACTTCCATATGCCACAGGCGCAGCCCTAAAAAGACAGAAAATTCACAACTGTCTCAACAGAGAAGGAGAAGACCAGGGCTCTTTTCCACTGCCTCCTGTCTTCCATTGGTTAAGCGTTGAAGCTGTGGGAGTCAACTGCCTCAGTTCCCACGTTGTGCCTAAGAGTGTTAGCAACTCCTCTGAGGTGGAGAGAGCTCTCTGGCAGGGAGTCTGACTGATGTACCACTTGAAATGTAAAGTCTTTTTTTGGTTGTTGTTGTTTTGTCTTTTTGTTTGTTTGTTTGTTTTTATAGGGCTGCACCCTCGGCATGTGGAGGTTCCCAGGCTAGGGGTCTAATCAGCTGTAGCCGCTGGCCTACACCAGAGCTGTAGCAACCCGGGATCCAAGCCATGTCTGCAACCTACACCACAGCTCACGGCAACACAGGATCCTTGATCCACTGAGCAAGTCCAGGGGTCGAACCCGCAACCCCATGATTCCTAGTCAGATTCGTTTCTGCTGTGTTTTTTTTGTAATTACGTCCACACCTGAGCCATATGGAAGTTCCCAGGCTAGAGGTCAAATTGGAGCTGTAGCTGCTAGCCTACAGCACAGCCACAGCAACGTGGGATCCGAGCTGCGTCTGCGACCTACACCATAGCTTACGGCAACACCAGATAGATCCTTAACCCACTGAAGGAGGCCAGGGATCAAACCAGCATCCTCATGGCTACTAGTCGGGCTCATTACCGCTGAGCCACAATGGGAACACTGAGATGTAAAGTCTTCAGCACAGCAGGGACTGTGACCCACAGGGGTGAGTGAACTCAAGCATGGTCTGAGGAGATATGTCGTGGGACATCAACCCCACCTGCCACCACCCCTCCTAAGATGAACTGCTAATGTCTTGCCTCCCCTTTCCATCTCTCTCTCCCTACACCTCCCCCCACCCCCGACAGACACACATAGCAAGTACACAGTATTTCTTGTGTGCAGGGCACTGTCATCTTAAATCCTTCAGTCTTCATAATGACCCAATCGGGTACATTTCAAAGAGCTGTCGTGCTGAGAGGATACTGGAATCATTCCAAAGTGTGTTGGAACAGCTCAATTTTAAAATGTTATTGTGCCAGAAATTACATCTTTTGCAGCTATTTGAACTTAGAGTGAAAAATTTTAGATATCAACTTTAAAATGTGCTTGAGGATACGTAGTTTCTCAAGATTCTTCCTATAGGTAAGCAGCTCAAGAGTAAACCACTATCCTGGACTTCTGCAGGTGCGTCTTCCCAGGTGATGTGCACAGAAGTGCTGAAGGGATGGACGGGGGATGGATGTGTGTGGTGAAGCTTTTAGAGGAACTCCTGTCATTACCCTCAAAAAAATCCTGGAAAATAACTCATGGAAAATCAAAACTGGAGACTCTATGGATATAAAGTGAGTTCAGCTCGCTACAAGTCCAAATAGATGAATGCTGAGCTCTCCAATGTCCTGACTGGGCAGCCCCTCCTGGAGTCTGTGGATGCTGAGTCAGTGGCTCCAATGCCATCCCAACCTGTCATCTCCCCTTTTATATTTACTTGATTTTCTTAATGTCACCTCCTCAAGTTCTAAGTGTTAAACTTACCCTATGATCAAAATAGTAATTAAAAAAATTCTACTTTACCAGGAAGGCATTAACCTTTTCTCTTCTAGGGAACCAAAAGAACATTCCAGTATAAGCTTCATGGTGCATTGAGGATATGACATGAGCTGTGAGGTAGTTCTAAGCCTGTGCTGGTGGATTAGCTGCAGAGGTGAGCCAAGGGACAGTAGTAACAGAAAACCTATCTGATATAGAAAAGAGATGCCTGGTAACTTACCCAAACTGCTTTTTCACCACCCATCAAATTCATTAGCTATAACCCAGTGTTTCCTCTTTCAGAAAATAATACTCTCTAATTCACAGGGATAAGCTCGTTCTCTTGAATCTATTCTCTCCAAAAGTGAGTTAAGGAAGTGTAAAGAAGTTCTTGTTGTGGCTCAGCAGGTTAAAGACCCAATGTTGTCTCTGTGTTGTGTCAATGTGTGGGTTCAATCCCTGGCCTGGTTCTCATGCGTTAAGGATCTGGTATTGCTGTAAGCTGCGGTGTAGGTTGCACATGCAGCTTGGATTTGGTGTTGCCGTGGCTGTGGTGTAGGCCCCAGCTGCAACGGTGATTCAACTTCTGGCCCAGGAACTTCCATAAGTCTCAGGTATGGCTGTAAAAAGAAAGAAAGGAAGGAAGAAAGAAAGAAGCTTAGAAAAATTGTTAGAATTTAGTCCGATCAGTAGCTCATAAGTTGCCAAAGTGCTTCTCAAGATTGGTACAACAGTCACTTCAGTTCACTTATTCAGCTATTTTTTTCCTCCAAATGTTGTTCGTGCTAACAATAGGCATGTTAGGAAAAGCTTTAATAAATAACTTTTTTACTTCTGATTCCTTTTTTAAAACCTGGTAACGTAGGAATAAGAGCTTGGGCTTTGAAGCCAAATAAGCATGAGTTTATGTCCAGGCTCCATCACTTATTAGTGAAGCTTGGTTAGAAGGGAGTGGCTGTGAGCTTTCCTCCTCCCAGGACTGCTGCAAGGGATCGGCAAGGCCCATGTAGGAAGGACATGGTATACAGCAGACAGTGGCCAGTATTATCATCCCCATCACATTATCTTTTTGGTCTGTAACTTGGTTTCCAAATAGACTGATGGCAGGACAAAAATCTTATGTAGAAGATTGACATGAAAACTTTGGCTATTTTTTCTTCAGTTATAAAATCAATAATTCTGATTTCTTTCTTTTCTTTTCTTTTTTTGTCTTTTTGTCTTTTTAGGGCTGTACCCCTGGCATATGGAGGTTCCCAGGCTAAGGGCTGGAGCTACAGCTGCTGACTTACACCACAGCTCACAGCAACACCAGATCCTTAACCCACTGAGCAAGGCCAGGGATTGAACCTGTGTCCTCATGGATACTAGTCAGATTCATTTCCACTGACCCACGACGGGAACTCCCAGTAATTCTGGTTGTAAATCACTACTGATAATTTGGTTACTGAAATCATTTCATCAGTTTGGTTAGCTATTTGGATGTAAAACATTTACAAACACCATCTCATTTAATTCGCTTCAAAACCTCAGCCAACCAAAACAAATACTAATGTTCTTTTTCCCATTTAGGGAAGTGAAAAGTCAGATTAAGAGACATTAAATAATCACCTTTGTTCTCTTTTTTTCCCTCTCTAGGAATTGGTCTAATCTTGATTCTTTATACTAAAATGTCACAAAATCATCAGAACCCATTTTAAGCTTTCCTTTCCTCTTTTCAGAGGAAAAGAACTCATTATTTTCTGACCTTCTCTAGCACTCAAAGTATGAACCATATAATTTAGCACTTTATTATTCTGTCTTTCATTTCTTCTTAATGGTTTCTTGCTTTTTCATTTGTTTTGTCTTTTTATGTGTGTGGGTTTTTTTTTTTTGTTTTTTTTTTTTTTTTTGAGGGGTGGTATATCCTTTTTATTTTAATTCCTTTCAGCAAGATAAGAAACCTGGGGAGTTCCCGTCGTGGCGCAGTGGTTAACGAATCCGACTAGGAACCATGAGGTTGTGGGTTCAGTCCCTGCCCTTGCTCAGTGGGTTAACGATCCGGCGTTGCCGTGAGCTGTGGTGTAGGTTGCAGACGCGGCTCGGATCCTGCGTTGCTGTGGCTCTGGTGTAGGCCGGTGGCTGCAGCTCCGATTCAACCCCCAGCCTGGGAACCTCCATAAGCCGCGGGAGCAGCCCAAGAAATAGCAACAACAACAAAAGACAAAAAGGCAAAAAAAAAAAAAAAAAAGAAAGTTAAGAAACCTCTCAAGGATAGGGATCATGCAACTTAAATATATTTGGGGTCTCACTCCCCAATCAGCTTTCCCCTTTGCACTACCCACCACAGAGCTGGAGTCAGAACAAGTGCTTGGTGTATTCTTGATTGATTTACAGAGAATTTACCTGAAATGATGACCTAGAAAATCCATTGCAGGATAAAAATGGAGAATCATTCCTTGGGGACTGCCATCTCAGAAGCAGGACAAAAATGTTCCTGCTGGGAAATCGAAATGCAAAAATCAAATTTGAGCAGGAAATGAATCCCTTCCATACAGCTGATTCTGGCAATTCCCAAAACATTCCTCTAAGTTTATTGGACCAGAACATGCCTTGAAGTTATAGTGTCCCTGAGTCATGGCACTATGACCATGTGTAGGTGGGGACATCTTTCTGTGGCTTTATGACATTCTGTTCTCCCTTCTGCGGTGATGAGAATCAACTTCATTGTCTACAAAAAAAATTAAACAACTCTTAACTGAGGGAAGCTAAATAGCAACTGATATTTTTGGAGACTCTCTTAAATTAGGACAGCTGAGTTTAATGAAAAAATAAACGTTTCATACTGAGTATCTGTTGCATATTGTTGCATACTGAATATCAACCTAGAGAGAATTTTCCCTTTTCTTTCTTCCTTTTTGTCATGTCTTTCTAGTTAGGTGATTTATTATATAATCAAATAGAATTACCTGTATTTCCAGATGGCACGACATTACTAGGCTTCTTTTAGAACACAAAATTCTAGATTTTCCCCAGTGATTCCAATGAACAGGTTTCCTACCTCCTGAGCCACTGTTTCTCACCTCATCAACAAGGCTCTTGAAGACTCCACCAAAGTCTGGTGGGGTCATGTTCACCAGGCAAATGCTTCTCAGTGTCTAAGGTTCATATAAATCAACTGGGACTCTTGTTACAGTGTGGATTCAGTTTCATACATCTGGTGTGGGACCTGTGAATCTGCATTCTAACAAAGGAGTGGTGCTCGTGCTCCCAGCCCACAGACCATACTTTGGGTACCGATGTTGTAGGTAGAATTGGGTCTGTGTGGAAAAGCGGGTCCTTGGGAGCTTGGTCACTGGTACTTGCATGTAAGCAGATATGATCCCTCTCAACGGAGGTCAGAAATATCCTTAGGATTTAGATGACCCTGCTTTGAAAGCAGAACAAGAGGAGGAAGACCTGTGTTTCTGAAGGAAAATGGCTATCTTCTTAGGGTGTTGTAGGAGACAGTTACCAGCTGGGAGCTCTCCCTGGTGCTGCTGGAGACTTTTCCCAAGTCTCTTTTCCTCACAGGATCCCCTCCTGAATTTTGGCTCTTTTGTCTAAAACAGAACTCTAAACCCTTATTTGAAAATGTGCCCTGCCTGGACTTTGATGCTTGACTATCCTTTGTATTTAATTCTGGACAATATCTGGAGCCTTTGGTCCTTCCTGGGAAAAAGTATTGAGGTCTTTAAGCTCTTCCCTTGGAGACAGATTTTTGAAACCATTAAACCCTAATTGTCAGTCAGTCTGTCTGCCTGCTTCATCCATCTATCTATCTATCTATCTATCTATCTATCTATCTATCTATCTATCTATCTATCTATCTATCATCTGTCTGTCTCTATCTTGGCTTTAATTTGATATTCTTGACCAGGAAAGGAAAAGAAAGTCCATTGTGGCCATATTTTCATTAAAAAAAATAAGGTAGAGGCACATAATAAGTGTCTTGCACATAGCAGGTGTTCAATGCACGCTTTAAAAAATATTGAGGTAGGCAGTTCCCATCATGGGTCAGTGGTAGTGAACCCATCTAATATCCATGAGGACGAGGGTTCAATCCCTGGCCTCGCTCAATGGGTTAAGGATCCCATGTTGCTGTGAGCTGTGGTGAAGGGTGCAGATGCAGCTTAGATCTTCTGTGGCTGTGGCCTGTAGCCACAGCTCTGAGTCGACCCCTAGTCTGGGAATTTCCATATGTGGAGGATGTGGCCTTAAAAAAAAAGGCTACATATATATATATACTGTATACCTTTTGAAAACTGTAATAACAAAGATTACTCCAGGTGATTCAGAAGAAGTTTTTGTCATTTATTAAATTCATTAGGCAATTTATCAACTCTTAAAATTGTAAATATCTTAACTATTTGAATATTTTTCACTTTGTTTTTATTTGCCTATATGATAATGATATATCAGCTATTATTTATGGAATGTCCACTACATGCCAGACATTTTACATATATTTTCTTTTCTTTTTCTTTTTTTTTTCTTTTTTGGGCTGCACTCGAGGCATATGTATGTTCCCAGGCTAGGGATCGAATCGGAGCTACAGCTGCCGGCCTACACCAGAGCCACAGCAACACGGGATCCAAGCTGTGTCTGTGACCTACACCACAGCTCACTGCAACGCCGGATCCTTAACCCACTGAGCAAGGCCAGAGATCAAACCTTCAACCTCATGGTTTCTAGTCAGAGTTGTTTCTGCTGTACCACGATAGGAACTCCTACATGTATTTTTTTTATTTAAGCCTCAGTACCACCTAATGAAATAGGCATTAACTTTTGATTAAAAAACACCCTGAAACTCAAAGATTTAATTAACTTGCCTGAGGCCATACTGCTACTATGTGGCAGAGAAGTGAGTAAATCCAAGCCATTTAGACTCCAGGACTTGATCTCTTAATCTCAACAAAACAATAGCTCATGTGGACACAGACTTATTATCTGTGGCAAGTATGGATTATGAAGAAAGCAAAAAACTGGATACATGTAAATTCAAGGTTAAGTGCTTGGAATCAAGAGATGAGGAATATCTAACAAAACACCAGAAAATGTCATAGAACTGTTAAAAAAATTAGGGAGTTATTGCTGGAAGTTTTTCATATAATTTAAAGAATTTGTATTTAATTATTCATCTGTTTGATTTTTATTTATTTATTTATTTATTTATTTTTTAAATGGAGGTTTCCAGGCTAGGGGTCTAATCAGAGCTGTAGCTGCCGGCCTACGCCAGAGCCACAGCATGCGGGATCCGAGCTGCGTCTATGACCTACACCACAGCTCATGGTAATGCCAGATCCACAACCTCAAGGTTCCTGGTCGGATTGTTAACCACTGAGCCATGATGGAAACTCCTCACCTGTTAGAATTTTAAAATCATGATCTATATCTACCACCTCCTATCTCTTGCATCACTGATTTCTCTCCCTTTACTGGATTACTTACTATCAGAAAAGAAACCTGTTCTAATGTTTCCTATTAAAAAAGTAAATAAAACAAAATAAATACCTTTCTGGTTACCTTCCCGTTGTTCTGCTCCTCTTCACTGCAGGACTCCTCAAAAGCATTGTCTGGGGTCATCACTTCTTCATTCATCTCCCATCTTTTCCTCAACCTGCTCAGAGAGATTATGTTCTTACCCCTCCACTGAAACAGCCCTCATCAAGGCCACCAGTGGCCTCCATTTGCCAAAGCCATAACTTTTTTTGGAGCCTTAACTTCTGAAAGTTTTCAGCAGCCTTTGACCCAGCTGACCAGTGGGTTAACACCCTCCTTGAAACTCTTCTTTGCCTTCTGCATCTCCATACTTTCTTAGCCCCTTTTCACCTACACATGCTCCTCCTTTCCAACCTCCTTTCTGGGTTCTTGGTTCTTGCTTCTGGACATCTGGTTCCTTTTCTGTTTCCCAGGATCTCATCTGCCTGTCTTCCACAGATGATCTCATCCAGTCCCTTAGCTTTAAGTACTTTCTGTATGCTGATGCTAATCAAAAGATATCTTCTGCTCAAACTCTTCCCCCCCAGAGTTCAAACTCATAGTTCTAGCGGCCACTTTGAGGTTTCTTCTTAGAGGTTTAATAGGTATCTCATGCTTCATACGTCTAAAACTGAATTCTTGATTTCTGCTCCTAAACTGGATTCTCCCACAGAGTTCTCCATCTTATAAATGGTGTCATAAATTTCCCCTTGGCTCAGATTGAAAAACAACCACCAGCTTGATTTTTCTTTCTTTTATCCCAAATTCATGACAAGTTTGCTTAACTCTACAGCATATTCAAAATCAGTTTAGTTCTATCTCCATCTCCCCTGCAACCATGGTAATCTAAGCCATCATCATACCAAATTACAATGCATACAATAGCTTTAAAACTTGTTTCTCTGCTTTCTCTTATGCCCTCCTGTAATTCATTCTCACCAGCCACCTGAGTGAATCAGATCAGGTTATTTCCCTGCTTAAAACTGTCCTTTGGAGTTCTCTGGTTGACTAGCATTTAAAGACTCAATGTTGTCATTGTTGTGGCTCTGGTCACTGCTGTGGCCTGTGTTCGATCCCTGCCTGGGAACTTCTGTATGCTTTGGGCACGGCCAACAAACAAACAAACAACCCCCAAACTGTCCTTTGATTCTCATTTCAAATAAAACTCAAACTCTTTCCTGTGTCTTCCAAGCTCCTATACACAGTACCCTCCCAATCCGTCTAGTAGCCCTTACTTCCTCTCTTTCTGAGCTTAAACCACACCAGACTCCTTTTCGCCCCAAGTATCCCAAACCCCTTCCTGATGACTGTTCCTTCTGCCTGAAATCTCTTCCCATGGAGCCTCACAGAGCTGACTTTAGATCATTCAGGTGTCAGTCAAATTCCACCTTCTTGGGGAAGTCCATGCTAGCTATCCTTTCTAAACTAGCCAGCATGCTCCACATTGGTCACTATCCTACAGCTCTTTTTATAGCCTCATCGCTTTTTAAAATTACTTTGCTGGATTTCCCATTGTGACTCAGCAGTAATGAACCTGACTGTGTTCATAAGGATGCAAGTTCAATCTCTGGCCCCGCTCAGAGGGTTAAGGATCCAGTGTGGCCATGAGCTGCAAGGAATGGTATGGTATATGTCACAGACGTGGCTGGGATCTGCTGTGGCTGTGGCTGTGGCTGTGGTGTAGGCTGGCAGCTACTGCTCTAATTCGACCTCTAGCCTGGGAACTTCCATATGTGGTACATGTGGCCCTAAAAAATAAATAAATAAATAAATAAATAAAATTACTTTGCTTGCTTATTATCTTCCTACCATGAGAGCCTAGAGTATGCAGTGACTACTGTATCCCCTATGCCTAGATTAGTGCCTCTCAAAGTCTAGATTCTCAACAGATCAGGAAATGGGGGCTGAGAAAAAAATGAATTATGTGCCCCAAGTCATCCAGTCAGTAAGAGATGAAACCAAAATTTGAACCTAAGTCTTTTGCCCTGAATCCTGGAGCCCTTCTGTTACATGGTAATGCATGTAATATTCGTTCAGCAGGCAATTATTTTCATTATCTGAGCAATGGAAAAAAGTCCTCTGGCTTTCTGCTGTTTCTAATGCTTATAAAAAGCTAAGTAAAAAATGTTTTTCCTTTTTCCTTGCTCTAAAACAATATTATATTTACACACACACACCCCACCCCACCCTCATACCTTAAATGAATACTGTATGTATCTGGAAAATGTTCTTGTATTAATAAAACAGATCTTATCTTTTTTTTTTTTGGTCTTTTCTAGGGCCGCTTCCTGCAGCATATGGAGGTTCCCAGGCTAGGGGTCTAATTGGAGCTGTAGCTGCTGGCCTATGCCAGAGCCACAGCAACATGGGATCCTAGCCATGTCTACAACCTACACCACTGCTCACGGCAATGCTGGATCCTTAACCCACTGAGCAAAGTCAGGCATCAAACCCGCAACCTCATGGTTCCTAGTCGGATTCGTTAACCACTACACCACGACGGGAGCTCCGAAACAGACCTTATCTTGACTATTCTAATTTTAGTGGGCAAAAAACTGATAGGAAAAGCCATGTAGTGATTTTTTTGGTCAGAAAGTTATTAAAGTATATTTGGAACAATTTACTGTGCAGTCAATGGGTTTATGTTCTTTTGAACCAAATTGGTTTTTAAATTAGTGTCTTAAGTCCTCTAAAAAAAGGCTTCACAATGCCATTCTCAAAGGGAAGAATTGTGGTTTGCTAACCACACATTTTGAAAGTGCCCAAAATAGGAATACAGACATTATGTCCTAGGGAGAAAGGCAGTAATAAGACTCTTAAAGAAATAACCTGAGGATTTTCAAAATAGTAGGTATATGTGTTTTTAAAATATGCTCTGATTTTTGTCTCACAACTGATTTTTATTCTATTTTTTTTGCATCAGATAAATACATGTATTTAGTTTAAAGCTAAAGAAGCTTATGCTGATGCTTCTTGATCTTTCACTGTTAAATATTATCTTTTGACTTCCTTGTATGGAAGCTGAGGATTTAACTTTCTTTCTTTTTTTTTTTTTTTTAATCTTTTGGTCTTTTTTTTTAAGGCTACACCCTCGACATATGGAGGTTTCCAGGCTAGGGGTCGAATTGAGCTACAGCTGCCGGCCTACAACATAGCCACAGCAACACCAGATCTGAGCCACACTGTCAACCTATACCACAGCTCACTGCAGTGCCAGATCCTTAACCCACTGAGCAGCAAGGCCAGGGATCAAACCGAAACCTTCTGGTTCCTAGTCGGATTCATTCCCACTACACCACCACGGGAACTCCGGATTTAGCTTTCTTAGGCGCCTGTCTACCTCTGTCACATACACCTCTGATCTTCTCAATATGGTGATATAAGAACCTTTGATTAAACTGATAATCAGGAGTTCCCATCGTGGCTCAGTGGTTAATGAATCCGCCCAGGAACCATGAGGTTGCGGGTTCGATCCCTGGCCTTGCTCATTGGGTTAAGGATCCAGCGTTGCTGTGAACTTTGGTGTAGGTCGCAGACGTGTCCTGGATTGGCTACTGCTGTGGCTGTGGCACAGGCCAGCAGCTACAGCTCCGATTAGACCCCTAACTTGGGAACCTCTATATGCCACGGTGCAGCCCTCAAAAGACCAAAAAAAAAAAAAAAACCCCGAAAACCTGATAATCAGTGTTTACATTATGTCTATTGTTCACAGCTGAGCTAGGTATGGTTGTACAACTTTTTCTTTTCTTGGTATTAATAATTGCCTTTTTTGGCTATTGGTTTAGTTCTTTTTGTACTTTTCACTAATTCAGCTACAAACTTTTTGGTAGAACTTTCACTATGGTACAAATGTATTAGGGAATCAGTTTCTCTCTCACATTCTCTCTCTCTCTTTTATGGCTGCACCTGTGGCATATGGAAGTTCCAGGCCAGGAATCTAATCTGAAACATAACTGAGACCTATACCCACAGCAGCAGCAACACTGGATCCTTAACCCACTGTGGTGCAGCAGGAACACTGTCTCTTTCTCTCTGTGTCTCATTTTCTTGGGAATCTCTTTGCTGCAGTGCTCTCTTTCTTGCTTCAGTCCCTACTGGTTGATCTCCATAAGACCTGTTGGACATTAGTCCTGAGATTACTTTTATCATATACCTAAGAATTAAATTCTTTGCTATTGTCTTGGTGTGGATCTTCCACCTCCTGGGACCATGTTTCTTTCTTTTTCTTTTCTTTCTTTCTTTCTTTTTTTTATTGGCCACACCCACAGCATGTGCAAGTTCCTGGGCCATGCCACAGCTGTGATGCAAGCCACTGCAGTGACCATTCCAGAACCTTAACCTGCTGAGCCACAAGAGAACTCCTTGGCTGAATTTCTTATATGGCTTATATTTCTCAGTATATTCTTGGGAAAGTGTGCAGTTGGAATACATTTTGGGGAAGTGGCATACAAGAAAATGTCTTCATTTTGCCCTCAGACTCAGTGGATAGTTTAGCTGGATGTAGAATTCTAGAACAAAAATAAGTTTCTCTCAGAATTTTACAGGTACTGATCTTGCTTCCACTGTTACTATGGAGAAGTTGATCTTTGTATGTGATATACTTATAGTCTTGAAGATTTTAGAATCTCCTCTTTATCTTTAGTGTTCAGAAATTTCAAAATGAATTGCCTTGGTATGAGTCTTTTTTTTTTTTTTTTTTTTTTTTCATAGCTGCACCCATGGCATTCAGAAGCTTCTAGTTCCAGGGATCAAACTCATGCCACAGCAGTAACCAGAGCCACAACAGTGACAACACTGGATCCTTATCTTGACGAGCCACCAGGGAACTCCCATTACATGAGTCTTTTTTAATTCATTGTGCCAGGTACTTGGTGGTTCTGTTCGATCTAGATACTCATGTACTCTTGCACAATTTCTGTAACTTTTAGAGGGCTTAGTACAGGCAGTCTTATTGGTTGGCCTGTCATTCAATATTGCTCATAAAACTACCTATGTTGTAATTTTCATCTTTAAACTTAATAAAAGGAAGGCCGATCTCTCTCTCTCTCTCTCTTTATTTATTTATTTATTTTGCTTTTTAGGGCCACACACATGTCATATGAAAGTTCCCAGGCTAGGGGTTCAATTGGAGCTGCAGCCCCAGGCCTACACCACAGCCATAGCAATGCTGTGGGATCTGAGCTGCGTCTGTGACTTACACCACAGCTCACAGAGACACATGCTTAACCCACTGAAGCGAGGCCAGGCATCAGACCCTCATCCTCATGAATACTAGTCAGGTTTGTTACTGCTGAGCCACAAAGGGAACTCCAAGGCTGATAATCACCTGTGAAAAAAATTTATACAGTTAACTATTTTCTCTCCTTGGAAAAAGGGTAGACTCTTCTTTGGAAAAAGAAATGCTGAACTGGAGTTCTCTTGTGGCTCAGTGGGTTAAGGATCCAAATTGTCACTGTAGTGGCTTGGGTCACTGCTGTGGCAAGGGTTTGATCCCTGGGCTGGGAACTTACACATGCCACAGGTGCAACCAAAAATAAAAATAAAAAAGAGAAATGCCAAACTGATTATATTAAGGTTAGATGCTATATAAGGATATACTTGTGGGTTTTTTGTTTGTTTGCTTTTAAACTTTTTTTTTTGGCCACATCCACGGCATGTGGAATTTCCCTGGACTAGCATTTGAACCCATACCACAGTTTCCACTTGTGCCACCACTGTGACAACACCAGATCCTTACCCGCTGCACCACACAAGAACATCTGCTTATGTTTTAAACTTATAATGAATTAGCAAGAATTTTTGTTACTAAACCTATCCAAAAAAGATTCTCTGACTTTTGAGTATTGAAATTACTCAAATAAAATAAAATATGCGAAACAGTAATAATCAGTTGTCTTCTGACTGGATTTGGAAGAAAATAAGCCAAGAAAAACTCAGCCCTAACTTCTGAAGTAAGAGCCTTGGGCAGAGATATTACTCAGGATTGGACCATATCCATTCCTGATGCTGGGAACAGGGTAGGCAGGTGGAGGAAAGAATCTTAGGGGACTGACTCAGCTCAGGTGGCGGGGGGAGGAGGGAAGTAAAAGTCTTCCTTGTTCTGGTGATGCTTTGAAATCCTACTTTATTTATTTATTTACTGTCTTGTTGTTGTTGTTGTTTTTGCCTTTTGGGACAGCACCCATGGTATATGAAGGTTCCCAGGCTAGGGGTCCAATTGGAGCTGTAGCCAACAGCCTATACCGCAGCCACAGCAATATGGGATCTGAGCCACATCTGCCACCTACACCACAGCTCATGGCAATGCCGGATCCTTAAACCCCTGAGTGAGGCCAGGGACTGAACCTGCGTCCTCATGGATGCTGGTCGGATTGTTAACCACCGAGGCACGACGAGAACTCCATGAAATCCTACTTTATGTTTCAGGAGAATAAACCAAACAGCTGAAAGCAGGGGCCAGATCACTGTCTGGCATTGCACTGGCAGTGGTAGTCATTGAGTCTTCAGTCAGTGCTGGCTATATTCATCCTCAGAAGTGTCCATTGTGAGCTGAGTGATTTCAACTGGCAGTGGGAGGAAGGAGGATGGGCAGGTGATGCCATTTACACTTTTCCCAAGGCAACAAATACATGGGCCTCTGCCCTTTTTAAGGGCCTGGGTGGTACTTAATTTGTTTAATCATAGACGTGGAGCAGGAAGGATTCAGGTAAGGCAGAAACCACACTGTGGCAATCTCACTTGTTGTTCCTAGAGGAGACCTTGGAATGTATGTTAGGTGCAGCCAAAAAGGATCTAGGGTGTTAGGGGCTGTACATCTATTTGACTAGGATATTGATAACTTCATGCAAGGGAAAGAGATGGTTTAGGGTGTGGCTGACACCAGAAGGATACTTAGAATTATTCCAAAACAAGCAACATCAGTACTAGTGTGAGGAGTGAGTTAACCAGATTAATTACCAAATTCTGTCTGCATATGTAAGATGAAATTATTGAGCCAATATTAATTAGACCGCCACTCTTCTGATTGGGTCCTGGGAGAAAATAGTAATAATAAAACTTATGTGATATTAGATATAATAAATAATTTAAAAATAGTAACTAAAATGTGATTCTGATTTTTATTTTTTTTTTAGGGCTGCATGTGCAGCATATGGACATTCCCAAGCGAGGGGTCTAATCCAAGCCACATCTGTTACCTACACCACAGTTCATGTCAACGCTGGATCCTTAACCCACTGAACACGGCCAGGGATCAAACCTGCATCCTTATGGGTACTAGTCAAGCTACAACTGCTAGTTACCGCTGAGCCACAATGGGAACTCCTGATTCTAATATTTTTATCTGATTTAATACCTTTGAACTCCATTAGAACCCAATGAAGTAGGCACTGCCTTACCCCCATTTTGCAAATGATGAAACTGAGTCAAAGAGAAGTAACTGGCCTATACATTTACCAATAGTGTTCAGCAACTTCATAGAATGAATCCTCCTAAAGGAGAAAGAATCTGTCTTCTAAGGGGAAGAGAAGGAGTTCCCATCATGGCTCAGTGGTTAATGATTCTGACTAGTATCCATAAGAGGAAGAGAAGGTTATTTCCTCAGCCTATAGTGACGGAAACCTACTGCATGACTATGGGGGACCCCAGCTCCTGATAGAAAATCCTACAATTCATTCACATTGCCTTGGGAAATCTCCTTTATATAGGTAAAGACAATTAAAGTGTATGCAAATGCTGGAGAGGAAACAAAGAGGATTAAATGTACTATTTGTTTTTTAAGAGCAACTGCATAATATTAATTTTAGGAGTTCCCACTGTGGTGCAACGGGATTGGCAGCATCTTGGGAGTGCTGGGATGCAGGTTCGATCCCTGGCCTGGCACAGTGGGTTAAGGATCCAGCATTGCTGCAGCTCTGATGTAGGTTGAAACCGTGCCTTAAATCTGATCCTTGGCCTGGGAGCTCCATATGCCGCAGGAAGGCCAAGAAAGAAAAGAAATTAATTTTAAGTGTGGAATATGTGTTATCTATTAATTAGGACTTTAAAAAAGGTCACTCTGTATACCTTTTGCTAGTAAGCATGAACTCATAAAGAACTTGATCCAGTTTCATTATATTTAAAAGATGCTCAAATTCCAGAATATTTTTGGCTCTGTGTATTTCAAGCTAAAGATTCTTTTATCAGGTTCAAATGGACAATCACACTGAATCTTCATTCTTTGCCAGTGTAGACCCTAGTGAAGGTGTAAGAAATCAGTGTTAAAATTAATTTGCTCTCCCCAGAATAAAAAATTTTTTTAATATTACTGTTTACATTCTTTAATAAGTGCAATTCTTGGGGGAAGAAAAGAGGAACAGAAACATCATTTATTCAAGTCCTACTATGCCACACACTTTATGAACTGAGGTTTGTGAGGCATTTTTCCTTCCTAGTCTCATGTGGTTATTGAATGGCAAACCAGCACCTGATTAAAACACAGCTTGTAGCATCAGAAGTGCCCAGGTTCAAATTCCACCACGCTACAAAAATAGTACTTAAAATTTACAATATATGTCATCATTATTCTTACATGGAATCTAACTATGGCCAATGACATGAAAAATCATTGTTGTATTTTCCATACAAGAACATCAATGACCAACATCTGAAAATCCTACCCACTAATCAAGATTATCAACAATTCATTTATTGATCTAGCAGCCCTGAGAAATATCTCATCATGATGAAATTCCAGCTCCCTATTAGAAGTCTGCTTAATTTTACAAATATTAATAGGACTCTTTCTAGATATACACTATACATCAGACACAATAACTGCCTTTTCATCCTTGAGTCATGTCTTCCAAGGTGTGAATTATGGATGAATTACCCGAAACTTAGATGCAAACAGAGCCTCCATGAGCTTTACCTGTGTATTCATTCACTCTAGCACTAAACAGTTTGGGGACTTGAACAAGCCATAGTAATGTCTCTAAGTGTCAGTTTTACTCCTGGGTTGTTGCAGGGAATAAAGTAAGTACTGTAGGTAAAGCATTTAGCCTAGGACCTGCCACGTAAAAACTGGCCGTTTTAACATTAGGGCCAGCGCCCAAGTGAGGCAAGGCACTTGTCTGAAGTGCAAAATTTAAGAGGGTGCCCAAAAAACTCAGTGATGAAGATAAATAATATTTTAATGCAATACTTCAAAAATCAAAATTAATGCAAAAAATTCATGATGAATGAATATCAAAAATTTCACCAGTTCCCTGGTGACCCAGAGTTAAGGATCTGGCATTGTCACTGCTGTGTCTTGGGTCACTGCTATGGCATGGGTTCGATCCCTGGCCTCAGAACTTCCATATGTGGCCAAAAATTGTTCTTTCAATAAGGATAGGATTAATAGTCCTGATTTTTTCCTTTGCCTCACTTCAGTGTGGCTTGGCATGCACTGTATCACATTGTATCATGTACGTTCTGTGTATTGTCATGTAGTGGGTATTGTCATTTTGTTGTTGTTGCTGAACAGAAGTGAAAGTTGTCTTTTAATTCTCCTACCTGTGAGGACCACTGTCCCGTAATGTACTGTTTGGCAGGGAAGCTGAAACAAGAGCATCAGCCTATGTGGGTCCCCACTGTCTAAACTGTGGTGTCCTAACTGGTTAATACCTGGTAAAGAAACATGCATGTTTGCTCAGCTATACGGAACTGAGCCATTATGGCATGAAACTTCAGAATAGCTCAAAGACTATACTGTGTGTGTGTGTGTGTGTGTGTGTGTGTGTGTGTGTGTGTGTGTGTGTGTGCATGCATGCGCACACACACATGTTCAGCCTATTTTCTGAAAATTTTTAGAAGGAAACCTTTTCCAAAATCAATGTGCAATGGAATTTTCTACAATGCTCCCCTTGCCATCAAACTGGGTTTTGGATGAATCACTTTAATTGTAAGGTAATGCTAGAACTTCTGGCCATAAACTCTTTGGATAAATCCCCCTTTGTTCCAGATTTCATCTCTAGTGAGTAGTATTATGTTGTCTCTACTGTATGCTGTTTCAACACAACCCTGTCTGCCCTTTGCCCTGCTATGTACACCAGTAATTACCTAAGTTAAGACATAGATAACACTTTCTAAATTCATCTTTTTTGTTGTTGTTTTTTTTAGGGCCGCATTTGTTGCTCATGGAAGTTCCCAGGTCAGATCGGAGGGGTCAAATCGGAGATACAGCTGCTGGCCTGTGCCACAGCCACAGCAATGAAGAATCCAAGCCACATTTCTGACCTATGCCACAGCTCAGTTGGAACCTTAACTCACTGGTCAAGGTCAGGCATTGAACCCGAGTCCTCATGGATACTAGCCAGATTCGTTACTGCTGAGCCATGATGTGAACTCCCATTTTCTAATTTAACAGTACAAGGAAGAGTCTTCCAATATTTTAAGCTTCCCTGCTGGCTGTGCCCTGATTATAATTACTTTTAAAAACCCTTGTAAGATGGATAGACACCAACAAATTCATAAGCAAAACATAATATTTGAGAGAATTAGCCAACACAAGAAGGGAAATTTTTAGCAAAAACAGATAAGTCAATTACAGTTTACTCAAAACATATGAAAAATCCATTATTTTTACATATGAAAAAGAAAACAAGGGCTTTCCTTAATTCCAAGATATTACTATTATCACCAAAGAAAACCACCAAAGAAAAGCCATAAAGAATAACATGTGGAGTTCCTGTCGTGGTACAGAGGAAACGAATCTAACTAGGAATCATGAGGTTGCAGGTTCCATTCCTGGCCACGCTCAGTGGGTTAAGGATCCAGCATTGCTGTGAGCAGTGGTGTAGGTCGCAGACTCGGCTCAGATCTGGTGTTGCTGTGGTTCTGGCATAGGCTGGCAGCTGTAGCTCTGATTGGACCCCTAGCCTGGGAACCTCCATATGCCACGGGTGCGGCCCTGAAAAGCAAAAACAAAAAAAAAAAACAAAAACAAAAAAAGAGAGAGAGAGAGAAATCTTATAGAGAACAAAGGTGCAGTTCAGACCATTCTCTTAATAACCAGTTATCAAAATACATGTTATTCTTTTTTTTTTTTTTTTTTGCTTTTTAGGGCCGCACCGTGGCATATGGACGTTCCCAGGCTAGGGGTTCAATCAGAGCTACAGCTGCCGGCCTCCACCACAGCCACAGCAATGCAGGATCCCAGCCACATCTGCGACCTACACACAGCTCATGGCAACGCTGGATCCTTAACCCACTGAGCGAGGCCAGAGATTGAACCCACAACCTCATGGTTCCTAGACAGATTTGTTTCCGCTGTGCCACGACGGGAACTCCTCTTACTTGATGAAAGATTTTAAAAAAGGAAATGGATATGGTGATGACGAAATTCGTGGCAGAATTTAGATTGAGTTCATCAGTGCAAGATGATGTATTGTGCACTTCATTTCTTCATGACCCCGAAGTACATATAAGTGCAAAGACCATTTTCTCCTATTTTGAAAATGTTCTTAGCACCAAAAACCTCTCTTTTGACCTTATTTCTCACCTTCCCCACACTACCAAACTTCTCTAGAGTGATCCACATCTGCTGTGGCATTTCTCTAGCAGTTTTTTTTGTTTTGTTTTGTTTTTTGTTTTTTGTTGTTGTTGTTGTTTTTTTTTTTTTTTTTTGCACATCTGTAGCATGCAGAAGTTCCTGAGCCAGGGATCCAACCCATGCAACAGCAATGACATTGCCAGATCCTTAGCCTGCTGAGCCACCAGGGAACTCCAAGCCTTTTTTAACCCACAGTGGTCTGATAACTCAAAAATACCCATGGATGGAGTTCTCGTCATGGCGCAGTGGAAATGAATCCGACTAGGAACCATGAGGTTGTGGGTTGGATTCCCTGGCCAACACAGCGGATTAAGGATCCTGTGTTGCTGTGGCTACGGCGTACGCCAGCAGCTGTGGCTCCTACTGGACCCCTAGCCTGGGAGCCCCCATATACCGCGTGTATGGCCATAAAAAAAAATACCCATGGAGGTCCCCAGTGACCTTCTATTCGCTATGTTTTCTTGACTTCTGTGGGACTTGTCACTGTGAACCTTCCCACTTGGAGCTTCTCTGACGTTATCCCTAATGTCTCTGGTTCTTGCTCATTGTTCCCTTCGTGGGCACTCTCTTCTTCTTTCTGGTTCCTATATATGACCATTCCTTGTGGGTCAGTCCTTTGGCACCTTATTATTGGCGAGGTATACAGTACATCACCATGTGACACAGCATTGGATCTTGACACCCCACTCAGTTGCAAGCCTTAGTTGAGAATTCTCACTACAAGAAAAAGTGCTAACTTGAGGCGTTCCTGCTGTGCTGCAATGGGATGGGCATCCTCTCTGCAGCACTGGGACGCAGGTTCAGTCCCCAGCCTGGCACAGTGGGTTAAGTATCTGGTGTTGCCACAACTTCGGTTGGGATGGTTGGGATCTGATCCCTAGCCTGGGAACTCCATATGCCAAGGGGTGGCCAGAAAAAAAAAAGTGCTAAATCGAAACCCTCCTGCAGGGCTTGCCATATTTTTGGCCTAACTCCTTTCCAGTCTTTTTACAACTACCACTTTTGATCTGTACAATCCCTTGACATAGATGAGCCTGCCGTCTGGCCTCATGGGTGCTCCTTATTTCTTTTCTTCATGGCTACTGGTGGTGCCATGTTACAGGTAAGACTAGAACTCAGCTGTGCTATAAATTACTTAAAAAAAAAAATCTCCACAGTGCCTTGAACAATATACTGTACCAGTTATTTAATAACTAGTTGGTGAATAGTATGACAACCATCAAGTTTATAAAATTGCTCTCTTTGATGAAAGTAAAGATTTTTGGTAATCTTTGCCGGTATAAAATCATTTGTGGTACATCATAGCTTTTTAATTAAAGTAATGCAAAAAATCCATTTCCTGTAATGAGTCACAATCAAACAATTCTGGAAAAACAGAGTTCTTTGAAATTTATCCTACAGAAATTGTTTGACTTGGAAAAAAAAAAATCTCAGGTAGGCTTAAATCATTGTGCACTAAATTTTGTCTCCTCAGGATTCAAAACATGTCATCTGAATGGGGGGAAAAAGGTCAGAAGTGGGAAGCTGAGGCTCTGATTCAAGCCTACTGTGAAATTTAAGAATTCCTACTGAGGAATTCAGAGTTTGAAAGAGTACAGTGGAGTTCCCTGGTAGCTCAGTGGGTTAAGGATCCAGCCTTGTTACTTGTCACCTACTGTGGCTCTGGTTAAGCTGTGGCATGGGTTTGATCCCTGGCCCAGGAACTTCTGCATGTCATGGTGCTGGAAAAAAAAGAGAAAGAAAAGAAAAAAAAGAAAGAGATAGCTACAATTTTGTTGTTTTGGTCTTTTTCTTTTTAGGGCCACACCTGCGGCATATGGAGATTCCTAGGCTAGGGGTCAAATCGGAGCTCTAGCCACAGGCTTACACCGCAGCCACAGCAATGCCAGATCCGAGCTGAGTCTGCGTCCTATGCCACAACTCACAGCAACATCGGATCCTTAACCCACTGAGTGAGGCCAGGGATGGAACTCGCAACCTCATAGTTCCTAGTTGGATTCATTTCCGCTGCGCCACAAAAGGAACTCCAGAAATTGCTACAATTATTTGTCTTTTTATTAATGAATCTTTTAAAATTTGGATTCTATTTATGTTAGTTGATGTGATTTTTAAAAGGAAATTAAAGTCAGCGAAATTAAAATGGTGTATATATGTAGCAAAGCCCTCTCACTTTACCAGGTTTTCTTCTCCTCTACCCTTGAGAGTGATGGAGTCTTGTGGCAAAGCCAGCATAAAATTATGCTCTGAAGACCAGCAGAAGCAGCAGGAGGGAGTTTCCTCTATTTTATAGATGCTCTACTCTGAGTTTATACGGATCACCACCACTCTCTTAGGAGGACGAGAATGGGTGCCCTGAAGCTCAGAATCAAGGGGAAGTGGCAGAATGGAGCTGGGACCAGGGGACAGAGTGAAAGGGGAGATGAGGCAGAGGGGACTTTCATGTGCCCGTCTGAGATGTACACCTTACACATTGGAAGGCAACCCAATGGGGACAGGGGAAGAACATTTTGAACCTTTCTTGAGACTCTTGATGATGGGCTGGGGGTTTGAATGAGCACTAAGATGTGCACATCCTTCCAGACATAGCGGCAAGTTATGGATGTTTCAAATATGCTTTCAGTGGCAGAAAGTCAGTAGGAAGCCGAGTGATGCTGTTATCACCATGACATAGGATTCAATTCAACATGTATTTACTGAGTGCATATTATGGGCCAGCCAGTGGGAATCTAAGGGAGAAAAGGAAAGAATAATCACTGAGCTAAAGGAAGGCGTCTAGGTCAGATCTCCACACCACAGGTCTCAAGGTCATGCAATCTCCTTATCCGCAATGGCAATTTCACAAATGTCTGTGGTTATTTGATGTGTCTCTGGCTATAAGCTTTATGAGAGCAGACTCTGTGACTCTTTTTTTCTTCTTCTTTATCATTGTGTATTAGAGCTAAACACAGTTTCTAGCATTTGACAAGCATCCAGCAAACATTGTTCACTAAATGTTATGTATGCATTAACCCTTTGTGGGAGTATTATCTCGCTTTATAGATATAGAAACAGAATACCCTAAAATCACACAGAAGTAACTGGTGGTGAGAGGATTCCAGAACAGCTCAGCCTGTCTCCAGAGCTCAGGGTCTTTCTACCCAGTCATGCTCCATTCTCTGTGTTGAAGAGGCTGCGGCTAGTGGGGGAGAGGGATAAGAACACCCGTACTGGGTAAATACTAGCGACACGGAAGAGGTACGAACCGGAGCCGTGAGGCGGGTGTAGGCTGGGGTCCCCAACTCTGCTTAAACCCCGCCCACGGAGAGGAAGCAAAATTCTGAGTGGATCGGCTTGTGCATCCTGCTTAGAATCCACATTGCGAGACAGGTGGAAAAGAGTTCGGACGCACTGGAAGGGGGGATGAGGCAGAAGGCGGGGGTTGTGGGGGGAAGGAATGTGAAAAGGGTGGTAACAGTTCTTTCCTTCTTGCGTCGTGTCTGCTGCCATGAGACAGGCGCCTTGGTCCCAGTGGCGAGTGTCAAGGTGATTCATTAGATGACACTTGGACGCCTCGAGGGTTAGTTAGTTCTCCTGCACAGGTGGACCGTTCACGCGAAAGCTGTTTCCCAGACAGCGGCCTCATAAAATAACTTCTCCCCAATTTGGAAGCGGGTGGGGGAGATAATAACGCTTTTCGTGGGAAAGAGGTTGGGTAAATAAGGGATGTTAGGTCTCTGAACAGAATTACAGTGCAGCCACCATGGCTATTATCTTAATCAGGCACCATTTCAACACCTCTCCCTTCAAGTCAACCAGCCCTACAACAGGATTTATTTTCCAATAAGCGAAATCCCCGCCTGCCGACTCCAAGCTGCTTGGCTGAGGGCTGGGTGGGGTGGGGGGAACAGCAGCCGGAGGAGAGGCTATTTTGGGTGTGGGAACGCGGAGGGAGGAGGGGCGGCGCCGCGGGGCTGGGCGCGGGCTCGGGGAAAGCCTCCAGCTCGGGCTGCCACGGCAACCGCGTCCAGGCAACGCGCCCGGAAACGGCTTGGGCGGCGCGCGGCGGCTCGCGCCCCCCGGGAGCCGCGAACCGGGCCGGGCCGCGCGCCGGGCCAGGCGGCAGGCGCGCGCTGATTGGACGGCGCTCCCCGCGGCGCGGGCCCGCAGCCGGGCGCCCCGCACAACCCGCGCCAGCGGCCGCCGCACCCAGCCGCGCCGGCGAGGACATGGGCAGCCGCGGCGCGCCCGCCCCCCGCGCCGGTGAGTGCCGCGCCCCGGGACCCCGCCCGGCCGCCTCCTGTCCCCCGCGGCAGGAGCTCTGTCAGCCCGCCGTGACCTTGGGGCGGCCGCCGGGGGGGCGGGGGGCCAGGCTTGGAGGAGAGAGAGCTGAGCGTGGCCCATGTGACCTGCTGCCCGCGAGAGGGTTAACTGCATGCTGACGCGAAGGGATGAAGTTGGCCACCGAGCGCAACTGGCGTTGCATTTTTGCGGGGGCTGGGGGAGGTTGCATGCTAGCAAACCAGCAGAAGCCCCGAGGGACTGTTTGGGGGAGCTGGGGAGGAGCACAGATTGCAAGGGGGCAGTGTTAAGTCAACCGTCCCACCACTCAAAGCTGATTGACCTTGGGCGGGTTAACCTCTCTGCCCCCTCCCCACCTCTTTTTCATCTTTAACAGGAGGGCTTGGGTTCTTTGCAGTTTCCACGGTGCTGTGAGCTGAAAAGGGGCCCCCAAGTACTATAGATACAGGACATACAAGGCTTAGCCATGTTTAATTCTATCAGGGGTTTTCATTGTCTTTTCAAGTGGTAATATATGTTACCGTTTTGTGAAAGATTATGGAGAGAAAGCAGTGAGTGGCTTCTCACGTTGCCCATGTTAAAGCCTCTTGGGTGCTCTAAAAGTCATGAACAAAATCAAGGTTAAGATTCCTGAGTTTTGCTGTAGTTAATCTAATAGGAAACTTTGTATTGAAACAGGTAGAATCAAAACCCAATAGTGGCAGGCAGCAACAAATTAAGTGAGTCATTTCTTCAATATGCACGAGGTTGTGTGTGTGTGTGTGTGTGCCTGGCTGCGCTCTCGCCCTCATATTAAAGTCTGTGTGTGTCAGTGTTAGAAATTATTTCATAGGAGTAAGCAGAAATAATGCTACAATGATTTGAATCCAGAGAAGTGCAGCGATCTCTGAAGCCAGGGCAAACATTTGCAGTTTGCTCTTTCAGTAAGAGCTGGGTTTGTAAAAGTAAATATGTTCTTTACTGAAAAACATCTCTAGCATTTGCCCATTGGGGTATGTGTGTGTGTGTAGGGGGGAGCAGTGCTCTTGAGAGCAGTGTCACCTCATCTATTTTTGGCATTGGCTGGGGCCTCTTTCTGTATTGTCAGTACATTAACTTCGGTCTTCCTAGGAGAGGGAAGGGAGGGAATGCCCCGGCCCCCTCAGGGGTTTGTGGAGTTGCCCCCTCTAGCTTTGTGCTCCAAGGCAACCCTTGATATTCATTCCGGTCTGATTTCATCTGTATAAAAATGGGGGTTGAGAAGACAGATTTTTTTTGGGGGGGGGGGTTAATGAATAAGCTTCTGCAAGCTTGTTTACCTGAGGGTTTAATAATCTTTAATGGTTTACATATTAGAAATCTGAGAGCATCCAGATAGAAAAATTCTGACTGCCCAAGAATCTAGCCACTAAGCTCTGCGAACTCTTTAATGAATCACACCTCATTACATTTAGATCCCTTGTCAACAAACTCTTGGGTCTCCTCCCTCTTCAGGCCACTCTCTGTGTGTCTCCTCCCCACTGCCTTTCAGTCTCTTGTTTCTTTCATCCTGCAGCCATATGCCTGTGTTTTCATTTTGCTGCACTGAGTCCATCTCCTGTCCTTCCCCTTGTTCCAGAGGCTGAGTGAACAACTCCCCTCAGAACAGCCCTTTCCCATCTCACTCAGAGCAGGGATTGGGCTTCTGGCTTCTCAGTGCTGCCTCCAGACCATTAACCCGTCCCTAACAGTGTCTTCTCTGTAAAGGTTGCCATGTCCAATTGAGCCCCATTCCCTCCTTCTTATCTTCTGGATCAGTGCTTGCCAAACCTGGTGGCTCCTCAGAAATACCAGGAGCACTTTGAAAACTGTAGACTCTCCAGAACGTACAAAATTAGAATCATCAAGGTGGGCAAAACCTAAAAAATTCTTATTTTGAAAACAAACCCTAAAAGAGGAAGGAGGAGGATGGGGAGGGAAAACAGAGATCCCCGGGGGATTCAGATGTACACCCAGGTTTGGGAATTATTTCACTTGATGCTACCAAAAATTAGCACACAAACCGAAAACAAACATGAGCAACGAACCTGGTTCTCTTCTCCACCTTGCTTCTTGCTGATGACGTTGGTGATTATGTAGAGGCTCTATTAATTCTTCATTAAAGTTTCATTGACCTTGAAGTTTTTCAAGGTCCTCAACGTCAACTCTTGTGACCTTAGTTTCCGATTTGCTTCAGCCGCTCACTTCTTGGACTTGCTTAGTCCTGGGAATTTTTTCCACCTCTGAGATCTGGAACTTGGACATTAGCTATTTCAAGGATTCTTTCCACGTACTGCACCAGACTCAACATCACTGAGGACTCTGGTCCCTCACTGGCTGTTCCAATCCCTTTATGGCTCCATTTCCCTTCTTGGAGTATATACATTCCAGCCATTTCACTTTTGTCCAGAATCCCGGAATCCTTTGTCCTAACGTGTTGGACTTCTCATATTCCAGTCCTCAATCCAGAATCACCCTCATCATCTGCTTTTCCTTCTCCCAGTCTGCCAAGACATCTGCCAAGTTATCACAAAGACCTTTGCACTGGTTCCATTGCAAATTTATTTTAGTTCCAATTTCATCTCGGTCTTACTTTTCTATGGAAAAAAAAAATTCATCTTTTATTAACTCCCAGCTGCATTCCTTTAGAGGTTATGCCAGACTTTTCTGTTCCTTCAGCTTCTAGTCAGTTTCTTTTCTGGAGATAGCCTTTTTGCACCCACAAGATTAAGGATATCTAACTGGGAGCTTACTGCCCTCTAATAAAAGCTCCCACTGTATCTTCCTTATCACCCCTGGCAATCTTCTTTACCCATCTTTGTCCTTTCTTCCCTTCCTCTGAGGAAATATCTATTAGTCCCTTACCCAGGATTAACTCACATTCACTCCTCCTTCTGTCTTTTCTGGATGTTCCCCTCCTTCGGGAACCTGCTCCATTTGTTACCCCCTTTCTCTCATTTCTTTGGTCCCTCCTGACTCTGCCCCAGCCTTTACTCCACCTTATATTCAAGTCATCCTTCTCAGGAAAGAAATTGAGCTTGAGTCCCAGCCCTGTCCAAGAGAACTTTCTGCAGTGATGGAAATATTTTGTATTTGTGCTGTCCCATACCGTGTTCGCTAGCCACATTGTCCCAAGTAGCCATCTGGTCACCAGGAGTCAGCTGTGAGTACTGAGCAGGTGAAATGTGGCCGGCTCAGTGATGAGCAGGTACATCCCTCATTGTTGTTAATTATAGATTAATTCAATTCAATTGAAATAGTCCCCTGGGGCTGATGGCTATAGGATTGGGCATCACAGTTCTGTTCCCTGCTCCCCTGTTGAGTTGTCCTCAGCTTTCCCACTTCTGGCGTCACTGCCCCCTTTTTTGTTGAAACTGCCATTTCCTCGGGCTGCAGCAGTGCTGTCCAGGATGCAGGGCTCAGGCCTTTCTTCTGTCTCCCTCCTCCTTGATCTTTGCCCTGCGTCTGCTACTGGTGGTCACTCTCCTCCCCTGCCTCTCTCTTTCCTTGTCTCCATGTCACTGGCTTTCCAGGGACAGTTCAGACCTCATTTGTTCCCTTTTCCTCCTAACATCTGAACGTGGGATTCTTCGGGATCCTGTCCTGGGCCTTTTCCTCATTCATTCCTGGCCTGCTCCCTTCTGCCAGCATCACCCCCACCTCTGAGCCCACAGCAGTGGCTAATGGCCAGTTACCCTGTACCTCACTGGTCGCTGTGGGTCCCTTGCACCATGGCCTTCAATCCTCGCTCCATCTCTCTGAGGCAGATAGCCTCATCATTCCTGTTATGTAGTGAAGCAAGTGGAGCAGAGGGAAATGAGAACTTCGTAATTGTTATTACTGCTGGTTGTTAAGGAGCAGAGCTGAGAGAGGAACTCTGGCAATCTGCCTGCATCCCCACTTTTAACCAGGTTTTGCTCAGCACCCTCCACGCCTTCAGACCTCCATTACCAGCCCTGCCATCTGCATTCCATTCAGAATTTGCTACCCAGAGGCCCGGCTATTTTGTCTCTAAACAGCACTTCATTCTAGCTTCCTTAATCTTCCTTCCCTGTTTGACTTATTATTTTGAAATAATTTAGATTCCCAGAAAAGTTGCGAGAATAATTTAAATAGTTTCTATGTACCTTTCATCCAAATTCTATAAATAATAACCATTTACCACACTTGCTTTTTCCTTCTCATGCGTTCTCTCTCTCTCCACACGTGCATGCACATATGCATGCATTTGCACATACATATGTTGTCATTTTTCTTGAAACTTCAGAGTAAGTTCTAGACATGATGCCCCTTTACTTCCCCCTCAAATATGTCAGTGTATATTTCCTAAAAAAAAAAATGCAGTGTGTATTCTTGTATTACAAGCGTCACAATCAATAAAAAAATGCAGTGAATATTTTCTTGAATAACAAGCATCAAGATCAATAAATTAACATTGATTCTGTACTATTATCTAATCTACAGACCTTATTCAAAAGTCAACAAGAGCCCTAATGTCCTTTAGAGCAAAAGAGCAGGGGATGGGGCGATTTAAAAAAAAAATCTTTTCCAGGTCCAGGATCCAGTCTAGGGTCTTGCGCTACATTAGTTGTCTCATTGCTTCTGTTTTTCTGGACAGTTCCTCAGTCTTTGTCTTTCATGACCTGACACTTAGGAAGGGTGAGGCTGGTTGTTTTGTAAAATACCCTTTAAGCTGCATTTGTCTGGAGTTTTCTCAGGGCAGATCCAGGTGATCCATCACGAGGGAGGCAACCCCTGGGGAGCTCTGGTGTCCCCTTGGGTGCATCCGCCATGGATTTCTTTGCCATCATCACCCTCTGTGATCTGTTTTTGCTCACTTGGGTTACTCTGACTTCTCCTCTTGACACTCCTACATCCACTTGGTTGTTAAGCTTGGCGATGCTCCCTGTGCCACCTCTCTCAGTTTGTCCCTTCCTTTCCATTTCTCTTGTTGTTCTTGTTGTGGATTCACAGCCTTTGCACGTGGTCCCAGCGACTGTTTACCATGGCTTAGCCACAGGGACCTTGCACACCGTGATTTTCACTGGTCAGTGCTTCCTCTGCTCTGTCCTCCCTCCAGCCTTTCTCGTGCAGGCAGGCCTGCATTGACTTAACTCACCCCTTTGAATTCCCTCCTCAAATGCCTGCTTCTCAAATGCTCTGCCTGCTGGCCCAGTTCAAACCCACCCTGCCTTCTGCCTGGAGGAGGCAGGGCCTGGCTTGTACCATCCCATGGGGCGGGAACCAGCCTCTTCCCTCTTGCATGGTGGCTTGTCTGTTCTATTGAATTGAAGCTCCTGGGCATTGGCTCTGTGTCTTATTCAGCTGCAGAGGCTCAATATTTCTTTGTTGACAAGACCAAACAACTTGATTAAAATCATGAAGCAGATGTGCAGGCCGGACCGTAGTTGTCTGTTCCATGGTGGGTGTGAGACCCACACTTTACTCCAAGAGTCAGCTGGGTGTTGGCTCAAAATAGGGCCTGTGAGCAAAACGATAGGTAATTCAGGAAGGTGTTTCCATGTTGGGGGTGGAACAAATGATGCCCCCCAGCCTCCACCCATGACATCTTAACTTTGCATATGTGTGTCCAGACCAAGAAAGGGCAGGTTTGATTTAGAAAAAATGCGTTGAGAAGCCTAACATAGCATATTAAAAATGGCCTGTCTATTTCTTCACACCCCAAATGAGCAGCTAAATGTGTGAGGAGCAGTTCTCAGGCTCACATCCTCCCTTGGAGCCCTGGAACCACCTGTTCTTCTCCTCTCCATTGTCTGGCTGACTCTCTCCTCCGCTCCCCTCAGCACTGCCTCCCTCCTCCCTCCCTCCTCCATGCTCCCCTCACTCTCCTCTTGCTTAGGACACACTTTCTGCCTGTTCCTTTCTCTTCATAACTCTTCTCTTTTCCTCCCTCTCCGTAGATTGATTTTATTTTGTGCCTTCTTGGATGTGGTTTCATGTGCCCTAGGTTTTCTAAGTCACTGAGAAAGGATGAAACAATGGCTCTGTCCTCCTCCGTGGGCTTCTGTCAAATTCCCCGCCCCCACCCCCTCCTGGCCCAGGCGCTCTTGGTATTATAAAAATATAGTTGTTAGTGATAATAAAACTATTTATTTGATGACCTTTCTGCGACAGCAAGTAAGTCCCGAGGGTCACGCTGCTCGATAAATATCAGAAGGCCTGAATTTGTCAGCCTCTGTTAACAGGCAACTTTGGTATTTCAGGTCACAGTCAGATTTGAGGGATGTGAGTTGTTGAGGTCACCCGAAGGACAAATAGCCCCCCAAGAAGTATGCCTGCACATGCTGGCTGCTGGTCAGCTTTTGTCCCTCCTAAGGATACTCTTGTGCAGATGACATCTCTGGACAAAGTAGCTACAGAAGTGAAGGCAAGGGATTCTGCTGCTCAGCCGAGTGGGGCTTAAATAACTAGCGTGTGTATGTGGGAGAGAATGTGTGGGGTTGCTTTCGCATTATGGAATTCTTAAAATTGTTTAACAGGGAAGATGTTATTCAGAAACCCTGGTGCCTTCAGCTTGTTTTCTTGTTTATTTCAGATTTCTTTTCTCCCCGTTTTTAATTATCTCTGGGAGAGCTCAGGCATCCTCCCCTGCTCACTCCAAAAGAGTTATAAAATTAATGTGCTGAACTCAAGTCGTTTTACCACAAACAAAAGAATCTCTCCTAGCCTCCTGTGTTTGTGGCAAAGTCCAGCCCCCTCCCTCTGTGTAGCTGTGTATGAGGAAAAGGGCGGACCCTGGAGACTGGATCTTTCTTCCTGGGGCTCCAGTCCTTAGCTTTTCAGCCAGAGATTTGTATCACGTAGAACCCAAAAGTCACGACTCACATTCTGTCTGCGTGAGTATACGAAGTCATGCCTTCCCCTCCTCTGTATGATCCTTGATGCATCGGGGGTGTAGGTAGTTTAAGAGGGAGGGAGTTTACACCGGTTTTTAATGATCCTTTTACTGTTCTAGCTGGTGCATTTGGCAGATTCCCTTTTTAACATTTGGTAATGTGTCTTCTCTAATGCTCGAGAGAAAAAGTTGCCAAATATAGCTGTTGATCATCATAAAACACCTGAAAGCGATATGAAGACACGTCTTTCCTGGTGTAGATACGGGGCCTGGGCGAGCGCCCATGCCCACCGCAGGGCAGCCTGCCGAGCTCACAGCTGGAAGGGACCTTGAGTCAGCCACTGATATGTCCTGTGGGCAGAGCCACTCACTAATTAAAATGATGGGCCGCACCAAATTAGATACACCAGCAAATGAACAAATGTTTACGAGCATCTGTGAAGGGGCACCGTGCCGGGCTCACGGGGGTTGCAGATTCATATGGTATGAAGTCCTTGCAGCCCCACAGCAGCTCAGCTGGGGAGACATAATCCACAAAAAGTTCAAATAACAATAGAAGATTTAAATAGCATTTCAAAATAGCTGTTATTAATAGATGGGAACAGAAACCAATCTGTTTTTGCAGGGGTTCTCCTAAAAATGTGAGCATCTTTCTAAGCCGTGGAGAGTGGTTGAGAGCAGCAGCAGTGGCATCCTTGGGTTCTAGGACTCCCAGTAATTTGAGCCCACTTGGGAATCCATCTGGACCAGTCGGAGGCCACATGCCTGTGACAGATTTATGGGATCCCATCAGTGATGCAGCCATCGCTGCCCTGACCACAAGGCCACTGTACATGGTTGGAACATTTTGAAGTTTATTTTTGATGAGTCAGAAATCCAGCCACCCTTCACCATTCTACCCTGAACAGAATTCCCCTGGTGAATGTGCTAGTGAGGAAGGGAAAGGAAATATGCCTTGCAAAGTGGAATCAGGGCCGTCTCCATAAAAGCGATTGGAAATAGCTCCCTTGAGGACCTATGCCGGGGCCTCGCACTTTCCCTGGAGCCTAAGGCGTTTGACATGCTGTGCTGGTGACCCCCACTGATGGCAGCCCTGGGCCCTGGATCTGTATGGGTCCCTGCTGTAGGGGCAATCCAGGGCTCGGGGAGGGCTTTAACCAGGGCTCTGAGCTCAAGCCTTATTACGTGCCCTCAGGGGATGGGTTCACATGAGCAAACTGGAAGTTGTTCAGTCCATACTGAGTTTCACTTTGGGAAGATGAAAAGTTCTGGAGATCTGTTGCACTATAATATACATGTAGTTAGCACTGTTAAAACTGTCGAAGATGGTAAATTTTGTTTTGTGTTCTTAACCACAGCAAAACGAAATTTAACAGCAAACTTATTTGAACTGAGCCAATTCCTCTTTTAAGCCCAGAATCAGCTGTGTCTCCTTGGTTTTGATAGCTACAAATGGGCAAATTTCTGTATTTCTTGTCTTTCTGATTATATTTCTTCATTTTTTTAAAGTTTTATTGAAATATAGTTGATTTACAGTGTTGTGGTAATTTCTGCTGTACGATTGTACCGTGATTAAGTTATACATGAATACATGTCCATTCTTTTTCTTTTTTTCTTTTTCTTTTTTTTGGTCTCTTTTTTTTGGCATTTCTTGGGCCGCTCCCACAGCATATGGAGGTTCCAAGGCTAGGGGTCCAATCGGAGCTGTAGCCACCAGCCTATGCCAGAGCCACAGCAACGCAGGATCCGAGCCGCGTCTGCAACCTACACCACAGCTCATGGCAACGCCGCCGGATCGTTAACCCACTGAGCAAGGCCAGGGATCGAACCCGCAACCTCATGGTTCCTAGTTGGATTCGTTAACCACTGCACCATGACAGGAACTCCCCATTCTTTTTCAGATCCTTTTTTCATATAGGTTATCACAGAATATTGGGTAGACTTCTCTGTGCTATACAGCAGGTCCCTGTTGACCTTTTTGTATTTGTTTTTTCTCACTGATTCATTCCTTTATGTAAGAAGTTTTTACTTCATTTTTTGTCCTGAAAATAGCACACTCATTTTTGTATTTTGAAAAGGAGGAAAAATGGAATAGAAATGTACCCAATGCCACAATTTATATTTTGATTGCTGTCTTTCCACTATTTCAAAAAATATTATTACAATAGTAGTTCTGGTACGTGAACCCCTGCCACATTCTCTCCAGGATGACTGAGAGATTTCTGTGTTGGCGGGGCTGAAAAAAATATCAGGGTGTGTCAGGTAAGCTTCCTCTGCTGTGGACCTAATGTGTCCTGAGAGAGGGCATTCTGGGGTGGGAATACCCAGCATCTGAGAGGCTGTGTAGGGCCCTGTAATGTTCCCTCCTTTGTGACTTAACCAGATTTCCCCAGGTCTACCTCATAACCATAATGCCATCACATCCCCCAGTATGGTAGCCCCGTGTATTTCTTGTAAGAAATCTGTTCTTGGAGTTCCTGTTGTGGCTCAGTTGTAACAAATCTGACTAGTATCCTTGAGGATGCAGGTTGGATCTCTGGTCTTGCTCAGTGGGTTAAAGATCCTTGTTGCTGTGAGCTGTGGTTTAGGTCATAGAAAGCTCAGATCCCATGTTGCTGTGGCTGTGGCATAGGCCAGCAGCTACAGCTCCAATTCATCCCTTAGCCTGGGAAACTCCATATGCCACAGATGCAGCCCTAAAAAGATCCCCCCCCCCCAAATAAAAGAAAAGTAAAGAAAAGAAAGAAATCTGTTCTCCAAAATTCTTGAGAGAGGGGAGCTGCCTATTAAGAAGGAGACAGGAGCTCTCCCTGGTGGTGCAGTGGGTTAAGGATCTGGCATTGCCACTACTGTGGCTCAGGTCCCTGCTGTGGCTTGGGTTTGATCCCTGGCCCCAGAACTTCAGCATGCCATGGGTGTGGCCAAAACCTGAGAGGTGTCCTTATCTGTGCTGTTTCCTTTTGTTTTTGCACATGTTTTGGAGACACTCCCCCAATCTGAGCCCTGTCATTAATTTATGAAAGTGCCTTCTATTATCCGTGGTCCTTCTTTGACCTTCTTGTGAGTCTACATAATTTGGCTTTGGAATTAAGTCATTCCACTTGCACTGCTCTCTTCCTCCTCCATTTACTGAAAACATAATTTACTCAGATGCTTGCTATTCACACCACAGAGCAATTTTAGCGATTTGGCACAGGTTGGGGTTTTGGGCTCCCGCAGAGAGAGGCTTGTGGTGGTCAGATGGGAGGGGGATGAAAGCAGGTAGGGGTAGCCTGTGCACACAGGGCAGCAGTGATTGTCTGGTCCTTGATGATTCATCCATCTCTGCTGGCCCAGGATCAGGTTAGCTCCTCACCTTGAGGAAAGAGGTGACGGGGAAGAGCTTAAACATTTGCAGGATCAGCGTCCCTGCTGTGATGCAGTGGGTTAACCATCTGGCTTGTCTCTGTGGTGGCTCTGCTTCAATCCCACCTGGGTGCCACTTGCTGCAGCTTAGGTCTTAGCTGTGGCTCGGATTCAGTACCTGGCCTGGGAACGTCCATCAGCCTCAGGTGCAGCCATAATAAAAAAAATCAGGGGGTAAAGCTCTGTTTCCAAGCCCTGGTTATGGTTCTATATAGTACTGAAAATCCAGTTTTAAATCTTGTTCATATATATATATAGACACACACAAACCTAATATTTATAGCTAGTAAATATTTTTCTGTTACTTAATACTCTTCTGTAATCATTAAGTAGCTATTGATCTTTTGAGTGGATGTGCCATGGTTTTTAAGAACCCTTTTATTGTTGGACATTTAACCAGTAGCAATTTGTAGAAATGTTAAGATAAGATCACATATTAAGTATGAAAAAAAGCATTAAGAGTAGCAATTTGATGGGGATTAGTTGCTGTTGCCCTGTTATCCTAATTTGGTGGTCTGTTTTTCCTGGAGCTACTAACCATTTGACTTCCTTCAAGCTCATGGTCTTTCAAGATTTTTTTTTCTTTTTTTCTTTTTTATGACTGTACCTGTGGCATATGGAAGTTCCCAGGCCAGGGGTCAAATTATAGCTGTACCTGCCAGGCTTTACGCCACAACCCCAGCAACGCGGGATCTGAACTGGGTCTGCGACATATACTGCAGCTTGTGGCAATACCGGATCTTTAACCCACTGAGCGAGGCCAGGGACTGAACCCACATCCTCATGGATACTAGTCGGGGTAACCTGCTGAGCCACAACGGGAACGCCCAGATTTTTTTTTAAACTATAATTGATTTACAATATTTTACCAATTTCTGCTGTATCGCAAAGTGACCCAGTTGTATATATATATATATATCTCTCTCTCCAGTCTTTTTTAAAGTATTAATTTCCATTATGGTCTATCCCAGGAGATTGGATAGAGGTCTCTGTACTATACAGTAGGACACTGTTGTTTTTTTATTTTATTTTTTTAATTATTTATTAATTTTTTTTTTGCTTTTTAGGGCTGTACCTGAGGCATATGGAGGTTGCCAGGCTAGGGGTCTGATCGGAGCTGTAACTGCCGGCCTACACCACAGCCACAGCAACAAGGATCCTTAACCCACTGAGCGAGGCCAGGGATTGAACCTGCAACCTCATGGTTCCTAGTCAGATTTGTTTCAGCTGCACCACGACGGGAACTCCTGTTGTTTTTTCTATCCTGCTGTTTTTTCTAAAGTAGGGGGCAGGGGCAGGAATAGTTCTCTCCTTGCTAGATGGGATGCTGCCCAATTCCTGAATCACTGAAGAAAGCCAATTAGATCTTCAAAACAATTAAAAAGTGTAGGAAGAAGTAATTTTCTTTCTTTCTTTTTCAATGATATAATGAAAAATAAATTGAAGAAATAAAGCTCCAAAGAGGCTATTAGTTCTGTGGTCCTCAGCTTGACAAGCCTCGAGGCCTGCCTGCTAGGACAACACAGTTTTTGCAGAGGCCAGGCTTCAAATAAGGACCTTCCTGCTCCCACCACCTTCCTGTGTTGGAGACGTGTGTCAGACTGTAGTTGTGGAAAGAGAGATCTCAATGGAGGGAAGGAAAATGGACCGTGGAAAGGGGAAGGTAAAAAGAGGGAAAAGGCGAAGGAAGATGAATGGAGAGGTGTGAGTGGGAGGAGAGGAAAAAGGGAATCAAACAACAGGAGGCAGAGAGAACAGCTACGAGGAGGAAGGAAACTCGGGGGGGGGGGGGGAGAACCAGCCCTTCCCACCTCCCCCCAGGCCCCATCCTGTCCCTCCTGGTAGGATTCCTGTCCTGCATCTACCACTGTGACGTCTCCCCTCTTCTAAGATGCTCTCCAAGCTAGCCATTCACTGCCCTGCGTCTCCCAGCCCTGATCACTCCTTGCTGCCACAGGACAGAGTCCATTCCCGAGCCTAGTTAAGTCTTCCCAGACACACCTTCAACTGTTCCCCGCCTTCTATCCTTTCATGCTATTTTTAACTATAAGGAAATTCGGCTTTTTTTTTTTATCACTAAATTACAACCACTTTATTCATAAATGCTTTGCCTATTTTTTTTTTATTCTGACACTCAGCAGAACACATCAGTGCTGTATTTTAGTAGTAAACTGAAAAACTAGTTCAAGTTTAATTTTCCATACAACTTGTCCTTTTAAGTTCATGCAGCATTTTACATTAAAAGGATACTATGGGTATTTCTACCCAGTATCATCTTACTTATAAAATATAATAATTGGTTGGTATTAATGTTTCCTTTTGTCATTAAAATATCATATATATATATATGAGGCTATTTATTCATGTATATATGTATATATATATCTTCAGAATCCTCTTGATCACAAATAAGTGTTTTTGTTTAGATAATAGTATTTCCCTTTACTCTTCTGTGAACCCCCAGACAATGTTGATGTATTGTATATGTTGGGCATCACGATTTCACTTTTTTTGTCTTTTTAGAGCCGTATCTCGGCATATGGAGGTTCCCAGGTTAGGGATTGAGTCAGAGCCGCAGCTGTCAGCCTACACCACAGCCACAGCAATGCAGGATCCGAGCCATGTCTTCGACCTACCCCACAGCTCACAGCAACAAGGATCCTTATGCCACTGCGCGAGGCCAGGGATCAAACCTGCGTCCTCATGGATGCTAGTCAGATTCGTTTCTGCTGAGCCATGATGGAAATGCCATCATTTTTTTTTTTCTTATCTCTTCATTTTTCTCTCCTTTCTTTACCCATTTATCCCTTCCTCTCACTTCCTGAAGTTTTCAAACTCATAAACTTGAGATTGATATTATAACAGAGAAACATGGCACAATCAAAACAGTATGTGACCCAGGCATGCCTGATAATGTTGCACGCATGTTTATGGTGCTAGAAATTAGATTTATAAATGTTCAGGAGCTTGTGATCTCAGGCAGTTCAGGCAGTTGAGCCAGAATTGACAATGGGAAGATCTTGAAACAGCCTTGAGAACTCTTCTCAATTTCGTGACTTGTTTATTTATTTACCTATATTTATTTGATTATTATATTTTGGCTGCCTGAAGCATGTGGAAGTTCTCAGGCCAGAGATCAAACTTCAGCCACAGCAGTGATCAGCTCCTTAACTACTAAGCCACCAGGGAACTCTATTACTTGTTTATTTTTAATCCTTATTCTTTTTTTTGTTTTTTTTTTGGTCTTTTTAGGGCCACGCCAGTGGCATATGGAGATTCCCAGGCTAGGGGTCGAATCAGAGCTGGAGCTACTGACCTATACCACAGCCACAACAATCTAAGATCTGAGTCACGTCTGCAACCTACACCATAGCTCACAGCAAGGCCAGATCCTTAACTCAGTGAGGCCAGGGATTGAATCCACATCCACATTGATACTAGTCAGGTTCATTACCACTGAACCACAATGGGAACTCCAATCCTTATTCATATTTAATATAGATCCTGCTGTTCTGCCAAAGAATCATGATGCTAACAAACCAAGAGACCTAATAGGTAAACACATGCCATCCACATTCATGAAAAGGGCAGTATGGAGTTCCATCGTGGCTCAGTGGTTAACAAACCTGACTAGTATCCAAGAGGACACTGGTTTGATCCCTGGCCTTGCTCAGTGGGTCCTAAAAAGCAAAAAAAAAAAAAGTTTTGAAACATGCCCTTAAGGAACATATAATTTAGTAGGGAAAACAGATTATTCAACAACTAATAATAATAGAATGTAATAAGTACTATTAAATACATGGCATAAAGAAATGAAGCATACGCACATACACGAAGGAGCCATAATGTTGAATTGAAGGCTGGGCAGTCCTTGTAGGATGAATAGGCATCTTCTGTGCAGGCAGGGGTGGGAAGTGTGTTTCCGGTAGAGCACACAGGCAGAGGTATGGTGGCAGCAAAGGGCATGAGATGCTAGAGGACAGTGGTGGGTGTGGTGGCTGTGGGGAGGTTAAGAGTTGAGCGGCCAAGGTTGAGGCCGAGGACGAGTTAGGCCAGAGTGTGCTGAGAGTAAAGGAAGCAGAGGTAGTGCTGGAGTGTGGATGAGAAAAGGCGCGGCTCAACGTCTCTTTTCTAGTTTGGGAATTCCTACTCATTCTCATCAGTTCTTCCCTGACTCAGTTGCTACCCAGGAAAAAAACAAACCCTTCTCCTTTCTCCCTCCGTATTTTTTTTTTTAATTGTTAAAATTTTAAAAATCAAAGTGTAATTGGAGGTCCTGTCTTGGCGCAGCGGAAATGAATCCGACTAGGTACCATGAGGTTGCCAGTTCGATCCCTGGCCTTCTCAGTGGGTTAAGGATCTGGCGTTGCTGTGAGCTGTGGTGTAGGTCACAAATGCGGCTCAGATCTGGCGTTGCTGTGGCTCTGGTGTAGGCCGGCAGCTGCAGCTCCGATCAGAACCCTAGCCTGGAAACCTCCATGTGCTGCAGGCCCGACAAAAGACAAAAAAAAAAAAAAAAAAAAAAAAAAAAAATTGAAGTGTAATTGACATAGAACATTATATTAGTTTCAGGTATACACCATGATGATTCAGTGTTTGTGCATATTGCAAAATGATCACCAAGATAAGCCTAGGTGACATCCGTCAGCACTCATAGTTAGAAAAATTTTTTGTGTGTGATGAAAACTTTTAAGATGTACTTTCTTAGGATCTTTCAAATATACTGTAATACAGTTTTGTTAACTATAGTCACCATGCTGATATTACATTCTTATGACATTTATAGCTGCAAGTTTGTACCTTTTTGATTCCTTTCACCTATTTTGCCCACTCACCAGTGCCTGCCTCTGGCAGTTGTAATTCTCTTTTCTGTATCTATGAGTTTGGTGGGGCTTTTGTGTGTTTTGATTTTTTTTAAAAAATTTAGATTATAAGTGAGATCATACAGTATTTGTCTTTCACCATCTGACTTATTTCTTGGCATGATACTCTTAAGGTCCCTCCATGTTGTTGCAAAGGGTAAGATTTCATTCTTTTTAATGGCTGAATAGTATTCCACTGTGCATGTATCTGTGTGTGTGTGTGAGTGAGAGTGTGTGTACATATATATATACACACACACACATTTTCTTTATTCATCTATCAATGTGTACACACTTAGGTAGTGTCCATATCTTGGCTACTTTAAATAATGTGGCAGTTGGGAGTTCCCTGGTGGCTCAATTGATTAAGGATTCAGTGTTGTTACTGCTGTGGCTTATATTCAGTCCTTGGCCTTGGAACTTCTGCATGCTCTGACAACAGCCAATAATAATAATAATAATAATGCTGCAGTCAACATGGGTTAATATAACTTTCTGAGTTAGTGTTTCCTCCCTGTGCATTTTTGTTCATATCATTATTTAGCCACTTATCCCATTATTTCATGATTGGTTTGGATGTCTTCCTTTCTCTCTAGGCTGTAAGCCCTTGAGGGAGGAGATTTTCGTCTTCCTTATTTAAGTTACTTGGCTACATAATAAATGCCAAGTAAATGTCTTTTAGGTGAATTATTCTATAGATTAACATCTTAACAAAGGCATTTTACAGCTTTAAAATTATAAAGATTCTGTGAGTCTAAATTTTAACATCTTTCACGCTGGCCTAATTTCATATAGTCTAAATGGAGAAATTATTATCCTTGACACTGAAGAACTCCTTTGGCATTGTGGCTTGTTTGGCATGCATCACTTTTTTTCTTTAGTATAATTTGTTTAAATTCAAAGTTCTTTGTCTAGGAAAGTGAAATGTTCACATTTTGAAACACTAAAAATAACACACTGGATAGATGATGCCAAAACAATGGTTTCAATCAGAACTGCTTTCTGAATCTAGCATCTAAGTGAGAACTAATTACTGAATCAGATCACAGTTACTAGGCATTCATTGTTTTAAGGCAATTAACAGCAGTATTGAGAAACCTAAGTAATGAAATATTTTTAAAACCTCCCAATTTTGTTCAGATTTCTAATGCATTCTGATGTCCAAATGTTCCTTATGTATGCACAGTGTAATATGAACGATTATATCTGATGATACAGTTTTAAGGTTTTAATGAAGCATATCATTCTCATTTTTTTAGTGGATAGTTAAGTCCTCCCAAATCAGTTCCCAGTGATTGTGCATTGTTTCATTAAGGTTAGTTCAAAAACAATACTTTTGATTTGCTGTGGAATTTACTAAAGTTGCTGAGATTCAATTTACCAAGGTAGTTTCCTGCATATTTCTTTGGAGAAGTACAAGGTTGAATACGCCTGTTGAAGAAACTATCTTGTCTCTATATAAGTGGTTTCTTAAGCTTGAGATGAAGATAAATGTGGCGTGAGAAAACTTCAGGAAATTCCATTTGACAGTCCTTGTTGATCTGTCCAGCAAGGCTTAGTGGCATTAAGTTCAAAGGCATTGTTTAAGAAAATTTATTGTAGTATAGTTGATTTACAATATTGTGTTAATGCCTGCTGTATAGCAAAGTGATTCGGTGATATATGTGTGTATTATTTTTCATATTCTTTCCCATTATGGTTTATTATAGGATATTGAATATGGTTTCCTGTGCTCTATACAGTAGGATCTTATTTTTTGTTCATTTTATGTATAATGTTTTCATCTGGTTCAGAAGCATTTTGATGCTTGATTCTTTTCTCCTTATTTGGAAATGTCTTCTGCTTATGTATTTAATAATGTAATTGATCAGCATGTCAGCATAATTTTTGATCCCCTTGGTAACTTAACAATAAGCTTTAGAGGTCATTTAAATTCTAGATATAAACCGTTAAATAATTTAATGCTTATTTTGTTCAACAGATGTGAATTATTAAAGAGAAAATGGCCCAACGGAGCACTGTATTTCCTTCTCTTGTCACCGAGGAAAGGTATAATATATGGAAAATATGCATCTAAGGTATACTTTTTCTTTCCACCAATTCCATGAGGGGCTACTCGTGGGTGTGATGGTCATTCTAAATGAAGTTTTGTGGCTGTTACATTATCCAAGAATGACCTTTTTTGAGGGCAAGAGCAGTACCGTTGTGTCCTCCTCTCCAGCTTCCGGTTTGTACGGTGCTGTGGACCATTCCTTGACCTGAACATGTGGAGATTTCACAGTAGTGCTTTGTTACAGTTGTCCTCCTGGTCAACAGCAGTGAAACGTACCTCTGGAGGCTTGGGAGCCGGTATCCCTGCCTTTTAAGTCAGAAGTTGCAGGTTGAGTGTCCATAGGTCAGGACTGGCTCCTAGAAGAACATTGTTTGGCCTGGATCATCTCGAACACTTTTTAAATGTGTTGTTGACATTTTGAAAAGCAGGTGATTTCACATTCAAGCCTAAATTTCCTGGCTCTTCTTGAAGTGTCAGATGATCTGGAAGAATGGATCTGCATTCCCAGATGGTCCCTCATGGTGGAGCTCCCTGCAGTTGAGGAATGCCCTTTCCAGTTCTAAAAGCCCCCCCCTCCCCAATTGTATCCTACATGGTGTGCTTGACTCATTCGTGTTGCCTGCCTGACCCTGGTAGGCATTTGGGTTGGTAACCCCTGCCTGAGTGGGAGGGAGGGGACGGGCAGGTCAGGATACTTGTTAATCAGCTCGATCCTCCAGCCACTTGCTTTTCGAGGTCAGTGGAGCCTGCTACCAGCACATTTAACTCTCTGGGTACCATTGTTTCGAGATACCGCCTGGCTCACAAAGAAAACTCTTTCTGGGCCAAAACCCTGCCTCAAATCCCATTTAGCTTGTAGGGGCAGATGCTTTGCCTTTCTTTTTTTCTGGGGATGTCTTGAATCTGGCTTGAAAAATGACTCTTTCCCAATTGACCATTCTAGTAACGTGGGGCTCCCTTCCGTAGGCGAGTTAGAACTATGCCCCGACACAGCCAGTCCCTGACCATGGCACCCTACACATCCGTAAGCCTAGTGGAACAGCTGGAAGACAGGATCCTCTGCCACGAGAAAACCACGGCTGCCCTGGTGGAGCACGCTTTCCGGATCAAAGACGACATTGTCAGCAGCTTGCAGAAAATGCAAAACAAAGGGGGAGGTGACCGCTTGGCCAGGCTCTTCTTGGAGGAGCACATCAGAAACATCACTGCCATAGTGAAGCAGCTTAATCGGGATATTGAGGTAAGGCATGTGGAAGTCAGGTGGGCTGCCTGCCTCACCACAGACCTCCTCCAGGTCAGGGGGTCAGCATGTCTCACTGCCCCCTCCCAGGAAGCACTGAGGTCAGACCAAAACCCTCTGACTTGTCTAGTCTTCATGCTTGCCAGGGAACCAGCCCGAATAAATATATCCCAGTTAAACGTATGCCAGTATTTGATAGCCATTACTGTTAGTGTTATTTGTGTTTCATCTCGTTGTACCTGGCTGATTATTAAATCACTTTGTTTGGTTTGGCTCTTAATCGAAAGAGAGAACTAGTTAGGTAGTTTCCCTGAAAAACCCTTCATGTCATTGAAGACAGCTATTAAATCAATTACTAGGTCAGCCTTTGCTGCTTCAGATTAAATGTTTCTGGGTCGTAGTGATTATATGTATAATACAGTTTATTACTCAGACAATTCAGGAATTTGAATTGCTTCTGAGACTTCTTTTCATTGCTTTTATTTCTCTCTGAAATGAACCCAATAAAAGGCCAATATCATCTCTTTTTAGAGTTTGTAAATTTACTGCTGTTTATTGAGCAGTTGCAGGGACCACAGACTTTAACTCAGAAAGCTTAAGATCATTTAAGGCCTGGGCTAACATCACTGAACAATGTCAGTATCCTCCACATGTAGTTTTTAAGTATATGAAAAGAACATATATGGCTAGCTGAAGGGAAATCTTTGTGTCACATCATGGAAATGGAATTTCAATTGTGCTTCCTGAAATTGACTCATTTTTTTCAATTTCAGATCTCTATTTGTTTTAACAGTTTTATTAAGGTATAATGTAAAAGCCACAAAATCCACCCGTTAGTAAGTATACAATTTAGTGATTTGTAGCAAATTGATAGAATTGTGCCACCACCAACACAGTTCAGTTATAGGATATTTCAGTCACTTCTCAAATTTTTATGAGTGACTTAAAGTCACTCCTTAAATTTTTGTTTACTGTTAATCCCTCCTTCTACCCCAGACCCAGGCAACTACTACTGTGCTTTCTATCTCTATAAATTTGTCTTTCCTGGACCCTTCATATAAATGGAACCTTAGAATATGAAATCTTTTGCATTTGGCTTCTTTCACTTAGCATAATCTGAGATTCAAGTCGTGTTCTAACGTGTATTAGTATGTCATTTCTTTTTATGTCTGAGTAGTATCCTATTGTATAGATATACCACATTCTATTTATCCATTCACTAGTTGATGGACATTTAGATTGTTTCTGTTTTTTAGCTATGATAAACAAAGTTGCTGTGAATACTTGTGTGCACATCTTTGTGAGGAGATATGTTTTCATTTCTCTTGGGTAAATTACTAGCAATGGAATTGATGGGTCCGGCAGTAAACTTAAATTTTTATTACATAGCCAAACAGTTTTCCAAAGTGGCTATACCATTTTATAATCCTACCAGCAATGTGTGAGGGTTCCAGTTTCTCTACATCCTCACCAACACTTAGTGTTATCTGTCTTTCTGATTATAGTCACTTTAGTGGATGTGTAGTGGTGTTATATTGTGTAATTAGTTTGCATTTCCCTAATGACTAGTGATGTTGAATATGTTTTCATGTTTGTATTAATCATTTGTGTGCCTCTGTTGGTGAGATATCTACTCAAGTCTTCTGCCCATTTTAAGTTATTTTTTTATTGTGATAAGATAATTATCATTTTAATCATCTTAAAGTGTACAATTTATTGACATTAATGACATTTACCTATCCCCACTATCAATTTCTAAAACTTCTTGGTCATCCCAAATAGAAACTCTGTTTCCATTAAACAATAACTCTCCATTCCACGCTTGCCTTGGCTCTGGGTAAGCTCTGTTCTACTTTCTGGCTCTGTGAATTTCCCTATTCAAGGTATATGATGTAAGCAGAATCATATAGTGTTTGTTCTTTTGTGTCTGGGTCATTTCACTTAGCATGATTTTTTTTTTTTTTTTGGTCTTTTGTCTTTTGAGGGCCATGCCCGCAGCATATGTAGGTTCCCAGGCTAGGGGTCTAATCGGAGCTACAACTGCCAGCCTATACCACAGCCACAGCAACCCCAGATCCGAGTCACGTCTGCAACCTACACCACAGCTCACAGCAACGCCGGATCCTTTAACCCACTGAGCGAGGCCAGGGCTTGAACCCTCAACCTCATGGTTCTTAGTTGGATTCATGTCCATTGTGCCACGACAGGAACTCCAGCATAATGTTTTTAAGGTTTATCCATGTTGTAGCATGTATCAGAATCCATTTTTATTTTATTTTATTTTATTTTTTCGACATGCATGCTTTTATTTAATTCTCCCAACACCCAATGAGGCATACACTATTATTTTTTTTTAAATTTTTTTATTTTCCCACTGTACAGCAAGGGGGTCAAGTTATCCTTACATGTATACATTACAATTACATTCTTTTCCCCCACCCTTTGTTCTGTTGCAACATGAGTATCTAGACAAAGTTCTCAATGCTATTCAGCAGGATCTCCTTGTATATCTATTCTAAGTTGTGTCTGATAAGTCCAAAGAATCCATTTTTAAATTAGATTATTTGTCTTATTATTGAGGGTAAAATTTCTTTGTGTAGTCTAGATATAGATCCCTTATCAGGTATGTGACTTGCAAAATATTTTCTCCTGTTCTATGGCTTATGTTTTCACTTTTCTAATGGTATTTTGGGGAGTGCAAATTTTATAAATTTTAATGAATTCCAGCTTATCAGTTTTTTTTTTTTTTTGGTTTATATTTTTGGTGTTGTGTCTTAAGAACTGTTTGCTTAACCGAAGGTCACAGGATTTTCTACTATGTTTTCTTTAAAAGTTAGTTTTAATTCTTTCATTTAGGTCTGTGATCCATTTTGAGGTAATTTTCATGTATGAAGTGAGGTTAAAGATATGAGTTATTTTTTTCATATGGAGATCCAAGGAAAACCTATCATTTTCCCATTTGCCCTCTGTTGAAAATCAACTGACCATAAAATATAAGGGTTAATTTCTGAATTCCATTGATCTGAATGTCTTTCCTTTGCTAATACCACATTGCTTTGAGTTCTAGCTTTACATACATTTTGAAATAATGTAGTGTAAATCCTCCTCTTTTCAAAATAGCTTCATCTATTCCAAGTGCTTTGCATTTTTATATAAAGTTTAGGATTAGTTCCCATTGTGACTCAGCGGATTATGAACCCACCTAGTATCTATGAAGATGTGGGTTCAATCCCTGGCCTTGCTCAGTGGGTTAAAGATCCGGTGTTGCCTTGAGCTGTGGTATAGGTCACAGATGTGGCTCAGGTCCCACGTGGCTGTGGCTGTGGTACAGGCCAGCAGTTACAGCTCTGATTTGACCCCTAGCCTGGGAACTTCCATATGCCACAAGTGTGGTCCTAAAAAGCAAAAAAAAAAAGGGGGGGGGGATTAGCTTATCAGTTTCTAAAAAGCCTGCTAAGAATTTGGCAGAGATTACTTTAAATATACAGATCAATTGGGGAGATGTTCCATCTTAATGTGGAGTTCTTAATTATTTCAAAGAATCAACCCTTGATTTTAATTTTTTCCATTGCTTTTATTTTCTATTTCACTGGTTTCAACTCTATATAATTTCCTTTTTCTCTGTTTGCTTTGATTTAGTTTGTTTTTTTATCTCTCTAGCTTCTTAAGGTGGAAGCTTAGGTAATTGGTTTGAGATCTTTCTTCTTTTCTGATAACCATGTTTAAAGCAATAAAATATCCTCTAAGCACTGCTTTAACTGCTTCTGTGAGTTTTGGTATGTGGGGTTTTTTTTGTTTGTTTGTTTTGGTTTCATTCAGTTCAAAGTATTATTAGATTTCCCTTGTGATTTCTTTTTTGGCCTATGTGTTACTTAGAAATGTGTTGTTTAATTCCCAAATATTTGAGATTTCCTCAAATTTATTTCTATTGTATGTCGCTCATATAATTCCACATGGACAGATAACATACTTTATGTATTTTTAATTTCTTTAAATTTACTGAGACGTGTGTGTGTGTGTGTGTGTGTGTGTGTGTGTGTATGTCCTTTTAGGGCCGTACCTGTGGCATGTAGAAGTTCCCAGGCTAGGGACACTAGACCTGAGCCACTTCTATGACCTATACTGCAGCTCATGGCAACACCAGGTCCTTAACCTACTGAGTGGGGCCAGGGATAGAACCCGCATCCTCATGGATGCTAATCGGGTTTGTTTCCACTGAGCCATGATGGGAACTCCTTTTTACAAAATTATTATTATGTAAATGTTGAACTCTTATTTTTGCATTGTTTATTTCTCCATTCCGTCCTGTCAGTTTTGCTTCATGTATTTTGGGGCTTTTGTTCTTACATACATATATGCTTATAATGTGTATATTTTCCTAATGTAGTGATTAATCTATCATTGTAAAATGCCTCTATGTCTAGTAATATTTTTGTCTTAAAGTTTCTTTGGTCTGCTATTAATATAGCTATTACAGATCTTTTATGGCTACCATTTCCTTAGTCAATTTCCCTTTTTTGGATAATTCCCGTTCGACTTATACCTAAGGGAGGTCCTGGATGTATCACAATACGTAACAGTTTCCACTGTCCTTTAAAATCACCATATACGTGTCCTAAGGACAGAGATTTGCTCAGAATTGTATACTAGTTGAAGTCCATTGTCTTCGGGGTTCTAAACTTTCTGGTCTTTAGTTCTTTTGATACTTAAAGGAAAGGACCATGTGTTTGTGGGAAGGAAATGTAGTGGATCTGTGTTGCTTTGGTGACTAATGGCATCCCTTCCAATTTCTTTGGATCACAGCAATTTGATTCCCCTTTGAGTTTATATTTCCTCTATTGGATATAGACTGGGTTGCTCTTACTCAAGGGGCTTTATCACCTTTTTAGTTAATGAGGCTTGGAGTCCATAATACACACCAGAGCATCGAGACTCTCACTTCCTGGAACTGGAGTCCCGACCAGAGTGATCTAAGGACAAGTACTTTCCCTGCAGCTGTGCCTGTAGGATGCTGGGCAGTGGTTCCTGCTGCCTAGACCCTAGGAAGTATTTCTGCTGTATTTTTCTCAGTCTGGATCCCTAGCTGCCCTCTTGATTGTGTGTACTTCTTCCCATTTCTGTCCAATAAATTCCGAGTTTTCCACCTAAGTTATCCAGAGTCAGGTTCAGTTGCCAGCAGTTGAAGAACTTTAATGGTATCAGAGGGGCATAGAATACTTCAGAGATTGCTGTAGATAATTTACTTGTTTTTGGAAGGTGGTGTCTATACTTAGAATGATCTTTCCAGTTTTATATTTGAGTGCTAAAGCAGTTTTATCCCAGAAGCTGAATAACTTGGCAACCCCAAGTTGGCACCTTCGCAGAATTAAAGAACCCAAACTTAAACATTGCGATTTTGAAAAGAGTTAGAGATATATTGGGGGCTGATAGCCCCCACTCAAATCTAGATAGGATAATAGATAAAATCAGAGTGATTGGGGTAAATAATGGTTCTCAGGTTCCTGTTCCCTCAACCAGTGTCACGAAGTGTGTCATTAAAAAGATGCACACATGGAGTTCTCTTGTGGTGCAGTAGGTTAAGGATCCAGTGTTGGCACTTCAGCAGCTCTGCTTGCTGCTATGGCATGGGTTCCATCCCTGGCTCAGGAACCTCTGCATGCCACAGGCCTGGCCAAAGATGCAAACACTGTATGGTTCATGTTAGAAAATGGTGTGACCTCTCCCTTCTTTCCATGCTCAGCATTTCCCTGTGGGTACTTTGAAAACCCTGGACTGAATTTTTTCGGTCAGCGAAAGAGGCGATAGTACTTTAGCTGCAGCTGTGGGATCTGGGGAATAATTTCCCCTTTGGTAGCTATTATGTACTAATCCACTGATGAGAACTATTTAAAATATGTAATTTCCAAATATATTCAAATACCATTTCAAATATATAATATGAGCCTGCAGTGCTGTTTAATACGTCCCTCATTCTGGGAAGCCCTCTCTACCAGTTCCCTCCCTTGCCTCAATTCTTTTCCTCTTAATGTATCTTGGACACCAGGCACTTGCCACTGTTACCATAGCATTTGCTGGATAGGTTTGACATTGTTTCTTTATAAGTCTATATCCCTTGATAGATTGGGAAACCCTTCAAAAAGAAAGGGCTTACTTGTCTTACTTATCTTCTCATGTCCAGCACAATGTTTGGAGCAAAATGCCATGAATGCTTATTAACTGAGTAAATGCCCAATTCAGAGACTGGACCGTTGCAGATCTCCTGGTAGCAAAAAGAACTAGGGGAGACCCTGAGGTCATTTGTGCAAATCATATCCTTTTCCAATGAGGTTTCCGAGGCCCAGGGAAGTGAAGAGACCTCTTGAGATCTCAAGGCCAGTAAGTGGCAGTGCTTAGACTAAACCCAGACTAAACGCTCTAAAGATAAGCTCCCTTCACTTTCTGCTTTGCCTCTTGGAAGCCCCTCTAGAACCCCCATCTTAGGTAACCAACTCTCAAATGTGACAGGCAGTGCTAGTGAGTCATTCTTTGCTTTCTGAGTATTTCTACCCCTTCAGAAAGAATTTCTTCATGAAACTAGGTAATTGAAGCTTTACCTCTCACTGAGTTCTCCCCTGCCCCCCTCATTCCTTTGGTGTGAGTTCACTGAACTGCTTAGGTAATTAGAGTTAGTAGCAAACATACCAAGCAATCCAAAGTCATCAATCACTTAGGCTTTTGCTATTATTTTCCTTTAATATGTGGTTTTAACATGATTATTCTTTCATGTGTATTTAAGACCATTAAAAAAAATAATTTACGGTGCAGTGAGGCTTTTTAACTTAATTTTATTGAAATATAGTTGATTTGCAATGTTGTATTAGCTTCAGGTGTACAGCAAAGTCATACATATAAATATATCCATTCTTTTTTCCTGTATCAGTTATTGCAAACTATTGAGTGGATTGTCCTGTGTTATACAGTAGGTTCTCATCAATCATCTATTTTGCACTACAGTGTGCATGTGTTTTTCCCACCCTCCCTGTTCTTCCTTCCCCTCAATGGCTTTCCCCCATGGCAACCATAAGTTTGGTTTTGAAATCTGTGAGTTTCTGTTTTTTAGATAAGTTCTTCTGTGTGATTTTTTTTAGATTCCCCATATAAGTGACATCATATGATGTTTGTCTTTCTCTGTCTGGCTTACTTCACTTAGTATGATAAGGCAGTAAGTTTTAAAATAATCTTAGTTCTGCTGTTTTTCCATCTGAAACACATTTTATGTAATCATTATTCTTCCCTTAACCAGACAGCACTCTTCCATTTACATATATTTTTGGAGTGTGCAGTTTGCAAATGAATAGATGGTTTCCTTTGTAAAGAGGGAAAACTGAGTAAAATCTAATTCTGGTAAAAAAAATTTACTTTGCACATATGAGCATTTACTTTTTTATAACTGGTAATATCTACATATCTTAATAAAGTAACAGAGGAAGTTTGGAAGTTTAATAGCCTCCTCTATGAAACACTAATTACATAGTTTTATGTATATTGTGAGGCTAAGCATGTTTACCCAAACATGACCAAAATTAGGATGCTTAATGAGACATCAGAATTGCCACATTGTAGCCAAACTCAAAATGAAATCAGGGTGTAATTTAAAATTTTTAAAAGTTCTAAAAGGAAGTTTTTATTTATAAGCAGTATAAAATTAGAAGTGTGAGTATTATGCAAAGGCAACATGCATATTTAAAGCAAAGAGATGTGAAGATATTCAAATTGTATTTAAATGATATGGAGGGTATTTTTTTTTTCATAGATTGTTAATGAATTATTTCCGTAAGTTTGCCTGTTTTTAAATTATTTTCATTACTTGTTTGCACTGGCTTTTCCATTCCTCAGTAAAATTTTCCTGGGTATTTGTTTTGTAAAAATCTGCCCCTGCGAGTAATTTTGTATCATAAAACTAAAGCTCAAACCATTCTCAACATGTACAGCTCACTCCAGGCTCCTGATGGATCCAGTCAAATTGAGATAAGTTAATACTCCATCTTGATAAATTTGCCCTCAATAAGTGCCTCTACACACAGTTATACACAGGAAGAAAAATAAAATATATTGTCAAACTACTAGCCTGTGTGATCTTCAGGAGCTAGAACTGAGTCTTAATTTTTCAATTTTTAGCATCCACACAGTGTCTAGAGCGTAGTAGGAACTCAAGAAATCTTTTTATAATGAAAACCTCTGGGTTCCTTGGCTCTTGAAGAACTCTATAATTATTGCCCATATTCTATCAGCAGATTCCAGTGTTAAAACAGATGACTCATGTGTGCTAGTATATAGTAGGTGCTCGATTAATGTTGAATGAAAGAATCTCTTGTTTCAATACATCCAACTTATTGTCTCTATTAGCATTTTACCTTGCTATGTGGAGTATGTTATCAATTATTTATTCCTTAGAAACTTTCCACAAAGTATCACCATCATTATAAATTCAGAAGAGGTAATGTAGTCAGCTATGAATTATACATGTTTGGATTGTCCTAGTGGTCTTTGATTTAAGCTCTCATCAGTCCCTGGGAGCCAAGTCCTGGTAGATAGTCCTTGGCCCTTGTGTTGGTAAGCTTTCCCTTTCCTGCCAGTTTGACGGCTTAGGGAAGTGGTTGGGACCCCCACGTCCCCTTAGGGCTTTCACCATGTCTTTGGCTTTTGGGTACTTAGGCAGTGGGGTCTGCTGCTTGGCTGGTTAGAATCTGCAGACCTTCTCCTGGTGTCCATGTACTCAGCCTTCAGCCTTCATAATGTCCTGCTGACTTGGGTGTTGGCTTTGACCTAGTTGGGGAATGGGAAAATGTATCAAGTCCTTATCTAGTTGACTAGATTATATGTAGTTTTCTAGCCTAATAATTTGCCAATCATCTATTGAAGAATTTTCTGAACTCAAGTGATGTGTACCGAGCTGGGCCTTATTAGCATGTTATAAATGATGTTAACACGTTGGATTGGGTGGACAGACAAGAACTTGGTTCATTGTGAATTTAGCATTGTCAGTGAGGAGAGAGTCTTGGCTACTGGGCTTTATAGATTTACCTAGAAAGGGCATTTCAGCTTTGAGCTGCATGATCTTGTCCTATTGGAATAGGTATATTAGGAGAGGGACTTTGAGGATTATCATCTGTATTAGTCAGTGACCTCCAAAAAATAGGATCAATAGACTGTATATACTATAAGGTATCTGCTTGTATGATTATGGAGACTGAGAAGGTCCGCCATCTGCTGTCTGCAAGCTAGAGAACCAGAAAAGGCAGTGAGATGATTTGAAGGCCTGAGAGCCAGAGACCAATAGTGTAGATTCCAATCCACATCTGAAGACCTGGAGTGCTGAGGGCAGATCAGGGTCCCAGCTCAGTCAGGCAGAAAGTGAAGTCCACCTTCCTTCTCTCTTTTTCTCTATTATGGGACATGGTGGATTGGATGCTGCCTCCGCACACTGGGGACCCTTCTGCTTTACTAAGTTCACCAACTCAAATGCTTATCTCTTCTAGACACACCCAGAAATAATGTTTATCTAGCTGTTCGCGCATCCCATGGCCCCAGTCAGAATGGCAGATGATTAACTACCATATTATCCAAATTCATTTTTCAAAAAAATTTTATCAGTGTATAGTTGACTTACAATGTTGTGTTCATTTTAGACGTACAGCAAAGTGAATCAGTTATACATATACCTATATCCATGCCTTTTCATATTCTTTTCCTACACAGGTCACTGCAGAGTACTGAGTAGAGAGTTCCCTGTGCTCTACAGCAGGTCCTTGTTACTCATCCATTCTCTGTATATATAGTAGTGTGTATATGTCAGTCTCGACCTCCTAATTTATCCCTCCCCTCAGCATTTCCCTTTGGTAATCATAAGCTTGTTTTCGAAATCTTTGAGTCTGTTTCGGTTTTATGAACAAATTTTTTGGTATCATTTTTATTAGATTCCACATATTGGTGATCTCTTAAAATCTTTGGTCTTTCTCTGTCTGACTTACTTCACTTAGTATGATATTTTCTAGGTCCATCCATGTTGCTGAAAATGGCTTTATTTCCTTCTTTTTCAAGGCTGAGTAGTATTCCATTGTAAATGTGTACCGTATCTTCTTTCTCCATTCGTCTGATGGATGTTAAGGTTGCTTCCATGTCTTGGCCATTGTAAATACTGCTGCCAAATTCATTTTTTAAAAAACTTTACCCACTAGACTTGGTTTGTCATGTGGCTTGGATCTAGGGGGAGAAGATAGTGAATTGAATGGAATTTGAATATTTGTTTATTTCTGAATATCTCATAGAGGTTTTTCAATGTAAGTAAACAAATTGGTGTTTTGGTCTGCCCTTGTCTCTAATACATTTTAGCTTGTCTGACTCCATCTTTGGGACCTGATCATCTCTAGGCAGCAGTTAGATAAAATCTCTGAGCCTTCAGTGTGGAAGATCAAACCCTGGAACATGGAGCTAAAATAAATGATAAATTACTCAGCCATCTGCTGACAGCCAGGCATTAATAGAGCCACTGGGGCTAAAGTAATGACCCAGACATACATGGCCTTGCTTTTAGGTGTGCTGCACATTCTAGTGGGGATTGCAAGAGTAAACCCTGAGTAGCCAAGGTAATTTCAACCTAAGTCCAGGGCTCTGATAAGATAATATGATGGAGAGTGATTGATGGGCTATTTTAGGAAGGGTGGTGGGGTTATGATGTGGCATGTGAACGGAGACTGAAATGAAACACCAGATCCTTAACCCACTGATTGAGGCCACAGATTGAACCTAAGTCCTTATGGATACTAGTCAGATTTGCTTCTGCTGAGCCATGAGGAGAACTCCCATTATTTCATTTTAAGCAGAAGAGTTTAAATAATTCATTCATACTTTTGGTGCTGGGGATCCATTCCTGAATAAAACAGATTGAAAACCCTTGCTTTTGTGCTGCCTGCAGACTGATTTGAGTTTCTAGAAGATCACTGTGGCTGCTGCCTGGAGAAGAAAATGTAGGGAAGCAAATGGCAGGGAGACAGATGCAGAAGTCAGGGTGGAGATGGAGATGGAGAGAGGTGGGTGGATTCTCGATCTGTTTTGGAGGTAGCGCTGATTGGAGGTAGAAAGACTTCTGTTTTAGGGGCCCATTGAATATCCAGGTGGAAATGGCAGGAAGGCAGTTTTGATACCTGAGGCCGGAACTCTGGGATGTTTCAAGTCCTAACCTGACGATAAAAAGCCGTGCTGGGAGATACTGTCTTACAAGACTCTGCCCTCGTGTAGTTGGGCCCTTCTCCAGGTGATGTTGGAATTACACTTTCATTTCCAAATCGTCACATTTCTAGAAAGAGTTGGAGAAGGAGAAACATGGTGGGCTGTTTCTTCCCGGTTGGTCCTAGGCAACGTGGCCTGTCTGGGTAGATGTGGTCCTCACCACCTTTGCATCAACTGCTGTGAGGCTCACACAGGGATTCCTTTCCTACTGCCTCTGGGATGGGCTCTTCTATAAAGAGAGGCCACATCCTGGAAAAAAAACAAAACAAAACAGTGAAGACTCAGGACGTCGTTTTTTCAAGGAGGCTGGTCTCTTCTCTCTGCTCGTGTGGATTTAGGCCACGCACTTACCCTGTGGTCAGATCTCCTGTAGCTGAGCTTCTTGAAGGCAGATGCACAGCACATAGTAGGCCAGCAGTAAAGGGTTTCTTGAATTGAACTGGCAGTAATGGAGAGCTGATGATATACTGAGAGTTGTAACCCTCTTGAAAGCAAAGACATCATGATGATATCTTGTTCCAAAGTGACAAATTAGGGAACATTTCTGACTCTACAGAGGGATTGTTTTTCTAGGGCTTCATCACAGAAATCCTTTAAATAGTAAGCTCTCCAATGCCTTCTGTTTTCACATAACTTTTTAGTAACATGAATATTGTGTTAAGCTCAGGCATAATTCTTCTCTGTGATATTCAAAGAGAATACTTCTAATACAATATCTTATTCATCTGCCTAAAAATTCTGCAAGTTAAATGTGCTTTTCTTATTTCTAAGCATTAAAACACACACAAACACACACACGCACACACATATACACTTTTTTTCTGGTTATAAAAGTAATGTAAGCCCATTGTGGAAAATACAAAAGAGGGGCATCGATCATAGTGTAACCCTAGAGATAAGCAAGGCATTAATATTCTAGTATTATTTTTTATGTACCTTATACATGGTCAGAATCGTGCTGTGTATTTATTTCGTACCTTTTTATTTTGCTTAATATTAAATTGTACACATTTTCTCTTGTTTCTAAAAGCTCTCCATGAACCTCTTACTGGTTGCATAATAAGTACCATGTAGATACCTAGTGAGATACTTGGTGTATGCTTCATACTGTGAACACATCTTTGTGCATTCATTTTTATCATTTTAAAAATTATTTCCTTTAAGATAAATTTCAAGAACTAGAGGTACTGGGTCAAAGATTATGAACAGTAGGAATATATTTTGAATGATTATGCTCTGGAAAAGCTACATATTATGGAAGGGCTAGCTGTGCATTTCCAATTTTTGATATGTATTTCAATATTATAAATTTAAGATATTTTCTTCTTTAACAGATTAAAATAATGTGATTTAAATTTTAAAATTTTTAAATAGATTTTATATTTTTAGAGAAATTTTGTAAAGTTTCTAAATTTTATAAAATTTTAGATTTATATTTTTAAATAGATTTTATATTTTTAGGTTCATAGCAAAACTGAGAAAATGCAGAGTTCTCACATACAGACTTCCTGTCCCTGTACACACACAGCTTCCCCCATGTACATATCCACAGCTCAGTGGTGCATTATAATGGTATGGTTTTTGTCTCCTATTTCTTTGCTTAGAGAAAGGTTGAAACTTAAAAAAAATGTTTAGGGAGTTCCCTGGTGGCTTAGTGGGTTAAGGATCTGGTGTTGTCACGATGTGGCTCAGGTTCCTGCTGTGGCATGGGTTTGATTCCTGACTTGGGATCTTCTGCAAGCCTTGGGTATGGCCAAGATTTTTTTTTTTTTTTTTTTTTTTGGCTTTTTAGGGCCACACCTGCAGCATATGGATGTTCATTCCCAGGCTAGGGGTCGAACCAGAACTACAGCTGCAGGGCACAGCCACAGCAAGGTGGGATCCGAGCCACTCTATGACTCATACCATAGCTCATGGCAATGCCGGATCCTTAACCCACTAAGTGAGGCCAGGGATTGAACCTGCATCCTTATGGATCCTAGTCAGGTTCACTACTGCTGAGCCATCATGGCAACTCTTCCAAAATTTTTTAAAATTTATTTTTAATTGAAGTATAGTTGATTTATAATATGTCATTCTCAGGAATACAGCATAGCAATTCAGTCATATATATATATTCTTTTTCAGAATCTTTTCCTTTATAGGATATTACAAAATATTGAGTATCATTCCCTGTGCTATAGAGCAGATCCTTGTTGGTTAAGGTGGAACCTTTTAAAAATGTGTTAATTATTTTTAGCACCTCTTTTGTGAATTGCTGTTCATGTTCTTTGCCTAGTGACTTTTTTTGATTAATGAACTTGAATGATATGATTGACTGGAGCCTTTGTCCTGTCTGTGGTGCCTAATTCAGTGTGTCTCCAGGGGTGGCCTGTGAACCGTCTGCATTTCTGAGCCTTCTCCTTCACTTCAGTTCCCTAGGAGTGGGGCCCAGGCACTTGTGTGTTGAACAAATCACCTGGGGATCCTTACACACGCCAAAGATGACTGAGAACCTATGGTCCTCTTTTTTTTTTTCTCCTTTTGGCCACACCCATTGCTTTTACAAGTTCCTGGGCCAGGGATTGAACTCATACCATGGCAGTGACCTAAGCCATAGCAGTGATAATGCTGGATCCTTAACTGCTGAGCCACTAGGAAACTCCAAGAACCTATAGTCTTAAAACCTCATTTTAAACAAAGATTTGAAGCATTAAGTAAAAAAAAAAAAAAAAAAGGTATGACTTTCTATGAATGGTAACTATTAAGCATTATTTCCTATTAAAAGAGAAAGAGCTCACCAGCGGCTTCTCATCAGTGGGAGAGTGTCAGAACCAGATTAGTCAGATCTCCAGTTTTCTTGTAAGAATATGTTCCGATGACTAACATTTTATCATTCACAGGTGATTGTAACTGGTTTGCATTTGTCTATTCTTCTGTTGAGCAGGTTCATTCATAAAAATCTGGAAACTACAGCAAATAGTCTAGCAGTTCCAAATTCCTTTCAATGAAATATTTTTTTTTACTGTCACTTGTCAGTATCACTCCATCTATAGTCACTGCAGCCAGGTTTCCAATAAAGTAAACACAGAATCCTTACATCCTAATTTTTGCTTTTTACCAGGAAGCTTGAAAATCCTAAAATAAGTGTACTTTTCTGCATATATGTTATACTTAAAAAAAGAGTTGATAGAAGGGAGAACAAAAACAATTTATGCAGGCATAATTATATTGTCTCTTAGGGCTTCCCTGTTCATTTGCAAATTGGACTGCAAATTGTCAGTATATCAGAAATCATCAGATTTCTAGGAGTTCCTGTTGTGGCTCAGTGGTTAACAAATCCGACTAGGAACCATGAGGTTGTGGGTTCGATCCTTGGCCTTGCTCAGTGGGTTAAGGATCTGGCATTGCCATGAGCTGTGGTGTAGAGGCTTGGATCTCATGTTGCTGTGGCTGTGCTGTAGGCCTGCAACTACAGCTCTGATTCGACCCCTACTCTGGGAACCTTCATATGCTGTGGTTGCGGCCCTAAAGGAAGACCAAAAAAAAAAAAAAATCATCACATTTCCAGAAATAAATGGTAACAAGTAGTTACAGGTGAATGTATCTCTAAACCCCTAGATTGGTACGGGAGGTAATGGGAAGGGGGTGACTTAGTGGGCTTTCCTTCTGTTCTCAATTCCAGTGCCACCTTCCTAAATAGCTGGGATAGGCAGCAGGCAGGGCTGGGGGAGCCAGGAGTGGCCTGACCTGGGAGAGCCTGGGAGTGAGGTCCTGGACACCCCATTCTAGGAGGCAGAGAGGGAAGGCTTATCTCACTGCCCTGCATCATGTGACTGAGCTGCTCTCCCGCCCTCGTGAAGGTGGGGGTGGGGGTGGGGGTGGGGAGGGGGATGCTGTAGAGATGATTGCATCCCCGTGGACTCCAGACTGGGAGGTCTGTGGAGAGCAGGACATAGAGATGCTTCTTCCTGGACACTGACTCTGTGATCTCAGTGGCTGCACTTCCAGCTCATAAACTTTTTCCTCTACACCCAGGACTGCCTATTTCATCTCACTCCCGTGAGCAGAGAATAAATAGAAACATCATACCTAAGGGGGCTCAGCAGTCAGAGGGAGGAAGAATAAGTACAGCTCTTAGAACAGACCCAAATGAAATAGGAAACAAGTGGATCTTGAGTGAAAGATAATTAGGGACTGAATGTCTTAATGTTACAGACTGAATGTTTGTGTCCCCCTCAAATTTATATGTTGAAGCTCTAGCCCCCATTTAGAGGTGGGGCCTTTGGACTACTGCCCAAATGTTTATGATGAGGTCATGAGGGTGGGCCCGTTATGATGGGCTTTAGTGCTCTTATAAGAAGAGGGAGAGAGGAGTTCCTATTGTGGCTCAGTGGTAATGAGCCCAACTCGTATCCATGAGGATGCAGTTTCAATCCCTGGCCTCGCTTGGTGGTTTAAGTATTCTGCATTGCAGTGGCTGTGGTGTAGGCTGGCAACTGCAGCTCCAAATCGATCCCTAGTCTGGAAACTTTCATATGCCTTGGGTGTGGCCCTGAAAAGCAAAAAACAAACAAACAAAAGCTTTTTTTAAAAAATGAAGACAAAATTCTTACGAGTATCTAGACATAAGGAGCCATGGTCACTTAGAGAGAAACAAACATCAGCTTTCTAGTCAGCCTCGAAGTTCACTGGGAGAAGTTCATTCTCAAAGTTCATTCTTTAGGTCAAGAATTCTATACCCTTTCAGTTTATCACCCACCCTTCAGACTGAGAGAGGATGGTTATAAAAATGGTGGGGTTCCAGAGCCTTTCATCCCAGTGCCTGGTCTGAGGAACATGTTCGAGGAAGGCCTCCAGGATGCAGTGACTGTGTACAGAGACCCTGAGATGCGGAAAATGAAATTGAGAAGCACAAAGGTGACTGGTGATTCTTAGAAAAAGACCTGTTACTTCATGTAAATGGATATCGATAAATGTCTAGGACTGGGTAACAGAAGTGTTTTTTTTGTTTGTTTGTTTGTTTGTTTTTTAAGTAATTGAAAAAGAAGGAACATTCTAGTCCTGGACTTTTGTTTGTTGGAAGTTTTTAAATCACAGTTTCAATTTCAATACTTGTGATTGGTCCATTCATCTTTTTTTTTTTTTTTTTTTTTTTTTGTCTTTTGTCTGTTGTTGTTGTTGCTATTTCTTGGGCCGCTCCCGCGGCATATGGAGGCTAGGGGTTGAATCGGAGCGGTAGCCACCGGCCTACGCCAGAGCCACAGCAACATGGGATCCGAGCCGCGTCTGCAACCTACACCACAGCTCACGGCAACGCTGGATCGTTAACCCACTGAGCAAGGGCAGGGACTGAACCCGCAACCTCATGGTTCCTAGTCGGATTCGTTAACCACTGCACCACGACGGGAACTCCTCCATTCATCTTTTATATTTCATCTTGGTTTAGTCTTGGAAGATTGTACTTTTCTAAGAATTTGTCCATTTCTTCTTGGTTTTCCATTTTATTGGCATATAGTTGCGTATAGTAGTCTCTTATGATCCTTTGAATTTCTGTGATGTCCGTTGTTACTTCTCCTTTTTCATTTCTAATTTTATTGATTTGAGTCCTCTCTCTTTTTTGCTTGATAAGTCTGGCTAGGGGTTTATCAATTTTGTTGATCTTTTCAAAGAACCAGCTTTTCATTTCATTGATCTTTTCTATGGTTTTCTTTGTTTCTATTTCATTGATTTCTGCTCTGATCTTTATGATTTCTTTCCTTCTACTAACTTTAGGTCTTGTCTGTTCTCCTCTCTCGAGCTGCTTTAGATGTAAAATTAGCTTGTTTATTTGAGCTTTTTCTTGTTTCCTGAGGTGGGCTTGTATTGCTATAAACTTTCCTCTTAGAATGGCTTTTGCTGCATCCCTTAGGTTTTGGAGTGTCATATCTTTGTTGTCATTTGCTGCTAGGTATTTTTTGATTTCCTCTTTGATTTCTTCAGTGATCCATTGGTTGTTTAGTAGCATGTTGTTGAGTCTCCACGTGTTTGTGTTTTTTGCAGATTTTTTCTTGTTGTTGATTTCCAATTGTATAGCGTTGTGGTCGGAAAAGATGCTTGATATGATTTCAATTTTCTTAAAGTTACTGAGGTTTGATTTGTAGCCCAGGATATGATCAATCTTAGAGAATGTTCAATGTGCACTTGAGAAGAATGTGTATTCTGTTGCTTTTGGATGCAATGTCCTATAAATATCAAGTCCATCTGGTTTAATGCTTCATTCAGGGCCTGTGTTTCCTTATTGATTTTCTGTCTGGATGATCTGTCCATTGCTGTAAATGGGGTGTTAAAGTCCCCAACTATGATTGTGTTATTGTCCATTTCTCCTTTTAAGGTTGTTAGCAGTTGCCTTATATATTGTGGTGAGCCTATGTTGGGTGCATAGATAATTTAAAATTATTCTATCTTTTTCTTGGATTGATCCTTTGATCATTATGTAATGTCCTTCTTTGTCCCTTAAAATATTCTTCATTTTAAAGTCTATTTTGTCTGATATGAGTATACTCCAGCTTTCTTTTGGTCCCCGTTTGTGTGAAATATTTTCTTCCATCCTCTCACTTTCGATTTGTATGTGTCCCTAGAAGTGAAGTGGGTCTCTTGAAGACAGCATATATATGGATCTTGTTTTTGTATCCATTCAGCAAGTCTATGTCTTTTGGTTGGGGTGTTTAGTCCATTCACATTTAAGGTAATTATTGATATGTATGTTCTTACTGCCATTTTATTAATTACTTTGGATTTGTTTTTGCTGCTCTTTTTTCTTTCCTTCTTCTCTTGCTCTTTTCTGCCTATAAAAGTTCCTTTAGTATTTGTTGTAAGGCTGGTTTAGTATTGCTGAATTCTCTCAGCTTTTGCTTATCTGTGAAGATTTTGATTTCTCCTTCAAATCTGAATGAGAGCCTTGCTGGGTAGAGTAATCTTGGTTGGAGGTTTTTTCCTTTCATCACATTGAGTATATCATCCCACTCCAGAAGGGACATTCTAACAAGCAAAATTCTATCGCACCTGTGGCATGTGGAAGTTGCCAGGCTAGCAGTCGAACCAAAGCTGCAGCTGCCGACCACAGCCACAGCCACGGTATCTCCAGATCCAAGCTGCAGTTTACAGCAATGCCGGGCCAGATCCTTAACCCATTGATGGAGGCAAGGGATCAAACTCACATCCTTATGGAGACTATGTCAGGTCCTTAACTCACTGAGGCACAATGGAAACTCCCTACAAGCAAAATTCTAATTGTATCTTAACTAGAAGTATAGAGTTATTTTAGCTAAGCCTAATTGGTGGGGGGAGAGTGGGGGTAGGGTGGGGGAATAAAATTCTTTCCAATCAAGTTATCTGGGTTTAAAAGTGAAGGAGGGGAGGTGTGAAGGTGTGCTGAGTGTCTGGTGTGGAGGAGAGGAGTGCTGTACAAGAATGGGGCCTGAAGGAGGTGAGTCTGTGGTTACGAATGTTGGGAAAGGAAGGCAGCCATTCATGGACTAGCATTGTCTAGGAACATTCCCTAGTTATTAACAAGGAGAGAAAAGAAAATGAATGGTAACCTGATTAAACCAGTCAAGGTAGAGGAAAGGAGAAAGGAAACAACAACAAAAAGCAATAGAAATTGTAAATCTAAAGTGAGATGAGTTCCTGTCATGGCTCAGTGGTTAATGAATATGACTAGGAACCATGAGGTTGTGGGTTCGATCCCTGGCCTCGATCAGTGGGTTAAGGATCCATCATTGCCATGAGCTGTGCTGTAGGTTGCAGATGTGGCTCAGATGTCGCGTTGCTGTGGCTTGGTGTAGGCTGGCAGCTGTAGCTCTGATTAGACCCCTAGCCTGGGAACCTCCATATGCTGCAGATGCAGCCCTAAAGAAAAGGGGCAAAAAAGAGAAAAATAAATAAATAAAGGAAAATGTCAGTATTATTAAGGAAGAAATTGTTACAATAAGGGAACTTGGTGCTCATCTTTTAAAATTACCATAAAAAAGAATAAAACCAAAAGAAAACAGAAGAGAATTAATCAATACTGAAGCTGAAATCAAAGCAAATCAGAAATTTTAAAAAAAGTAGCTGATGAGAAATAAACTAATGAATACTCACACAAAAAAAAAGTAACTGAAAGGGAAAGGAGAAGAGAAATCAAAAGCTTTATTTTTGACAAGAAGGAGAGAGTGGTCTTGCCGGTGCGCATAGACAGAATACAGGTAGAGGAAGGGGGGGGGGAAAGGATGGGACAAGCAAAGAAATATCTCATGCAACCTCTTGGGGTTCAGGGATCTTCTGTCTGTCTGTCTATCTTTAGGGGTTTCAGATTCTTGGCTGGTTTGGCTGGCAGCCTCATAGCATGGTTTTAACCTCGGGTCCTAGAGCCAGGCTACCTGGATCCATCCTGGTTAGCCACTTGCTTCCCAGGTGATGTTGGGTATATCCATTCAGCTGTTGCTACCTCACTTCCTGAGCTATGACCCAGGGATCCTGGGAGTACCTCCCTCACAGGGTGCCATGTGGATGTGTGTGTGTCAGCGTGCAGTGCAGCCCCAGGCAGCTCCCTGGGCATGCCCGGTAAACATCAGGGGTGTCTTCAGCATCTCCATTGTTCCTTAGCAGATTTCCTAGGAGTGATGCTCCACGAGGTCATGCTTTCCTTGGCTCACTTGATCTTCCAGCAGTTCTGCTTTCATTGAATGTCCTTCCTCTGAGACACCTTCTACCAGTGCAGTATAAATATTGCTATCAAATAGGTATCAGAAAGGTTAGCATTTGCCGCATTAACTGTGTACTAGGCATTGTGCTAAGTGCTGTATGTGCTAAGTGCTTTATCTCATGTAATGTTCCTATAAAGGGGCCTTGGGAGTGTGGTCCCCATTACCATCAACAGATGTGGAAAAGGATGCTCAAAGAACTTGAGACACTTGCCCAGGATCACACAGCTGGAAGAATTAGGATTTGAATCTCTTTGTCTAGTGTCCCTTTCCCCCATTTTTCTTGATTTCTTACTTCCCCAAAGATTGGGGATTGTTCTATTAAAGTAATGACTCTCAAAAGCACCCTGGAGCAAGGGTTAGACCTCTGAACTGTACTCCATGAGTCCAGGCTCCTAGTCTGAACTTTGCCTCTTCCTGCAGTAGGACCTCCATTGAGTCACCTGATACCTGAGCCTCAGTGTTTTTATTGGTAAATGAGGGGTCTTGGTCCAGGTGTGATCTCTGAGGTTGCTCTGTCTAAGCCCTTGGGTGTATGTATGTGTCAGATGACTCTTAAAAAGGAGCCTCTTATGGAGTTCCAGTGGTTGGCTCAGTGGTAACAAACCTGACTAGTATCCATGAGTACGTGGGTTTGATCCCTAGCCCTGCTCAGTGGGTTAAGGATCCAGTGTTGCCATGAGCTGTGGTATAGGTCACAGATGCAGCTTGGGTCCAGCATTGCCGGCGGCTACAGCTCCCATTCCACCCCTAGCCTGGGAACTTCCATATGCCAAGGGTGCGGCCCTAAAAAGACCAAGGAAAAAAAAAAAGGAACCTCTTATAAAAGGAGTTAAACATTCTCGTTTATACTGAAAGTATGAAGTGCTTCTGTGGCAGCATGTGACCGCTCAGCTGACTCTGTTGCCGTTTTTTTGTGTTGTCCAGGTACTCCAGGAGCAGATCCGTGCCCGGGACAACATTAGCTATGGAACTAATTCTGCCTTAAAGACCCTGGAGATGCGGCAGCTCTCTGGCCTGGGAGATCTTCGGGGAAGAGTGGCCAGGTAGGTGGTCAGATGTTCTCGCCTCTGCCCATCAGGAGCTGTTTTTCATCAGCTCCATGGTAGTGGGGAATATGGTCATGAAGCCTCACGGCAAATTCTTTGCCTTTTTCTAGTACATCCTGTCCTTTGCCTAGTAACGTTGGAAATTAGACCTAGTTTTCAGCAGCCCTGGTTTCTTGTGCTTCTGCCCTTGGAACTGTGTGTGCAAGAGGCCATGAGGGGCCTCTGCTAACCTCTGTAACTTGGTAGCTTAAAGTTAGGTTTACTGAGTCCAGAAATACAAAGTTGGAGCATATAGTTTGTGTGTCTTTTTAAAACTTCACCTTTCTGGTCATTCATTTGCATGCAGTTTTCTGAGAGGGTTGGTTCATGATGGATTGTATATTTGCAAAAGGGATCTTCCCCTCAGGATAGTAGGAACAGTGCTATTCCAGTCCCTCAATAGGGAAAAAGTGCTCCTTGGGCTAGCAGCCAGGGAGGGTGTGAGAAATGAAGGATCTCTAAAGTATCTGTGGGCCTCTTCTGCCCTCTACTGCTCTTAAGAGTCAAGCACAAGTGTACATGGGAGCTGTGGAATTAATAGGCAATTTGAATCAGCCCAAGGTGAAAATGAAGGTGGTCTGCAAAAGGCGGGAGCCATAGGATCCAGGGCCTCTTTGGAGCAGACGGGGCCTTAGGGGGTATATGTGCAGACAATACGTGAAGGGCCTGGAATATTGGGCCTGTGTGTTTGTGTCTGCTGCCTGAATGTCAGTCTCATAGCAGAGAGAGCTCCTGGTTGCCACTCTTGTGTGATTTTCTGTCCTCATCTGGGTGAAGGATACCTTGGTGACCCCCCTTTGCTCTCTCTCTCCCTTTGCACTGTCCCTTTCAGCAGTAATCTACTGCTTGTTATTCCCCCAAGGGCCCACGTTCTCCTATATCGTGGCCTTTGCACATGCTGTTCTCGTACTCAGGTTGCCTTTTCCCCTTCTCTTCTAACTTCTCGTCAGCCTTTAAAGTTCGGCTTATTACCTCCTCCAGAAAGTCTTCCTGGATATCCCTTCTCCTGAGCTCCCTGGCACTCTCTGTTCTATCAAGTTTCTCCGCCATGTCTTTATGCCTTGGGGTGGAGCATATTATCATTTCTTTTTGTAACCTGAGCACAGACAACAAGATCTGGAAAACAATAGTCAATGTTTGGATGAATTAATGATTTCTAAAATCATTGTTATTGGACTGAAAAAACTTGAATCTTTTTTTGTGGGCATCTACTGAAAAGAAATCCCAGCTCTGTGGCACCTCTGAAACCTGGGATTTGCTGAAGAGCCTCAGAACTCCAAGGCAGAGTAGGAACTTAGGAAAACTTCAGAGATTTTCCTGGTCACTTTAGTTGCAGATGCAGAGGAAGTGAGGTCATATATTGTAAGAGGCTTAGTGGGTGCATGGGATGGAGTGAATATAGAGCAGGTGGGAACTGTTATTATCTCAGGGACATCGGCACTGAAATTGTCCTTGTAACACTGTCCATTACAAAATGGAGACATTGTGTTGAAATACTTTCAGGAATTTTACATTTTTCTTCTGTAGTTTCTTATTAACTTTTCTACCCAGCTTGTTCCTTCTCTGTAACAAATGCTTTTATTCTGAAATCATCACATAAATGTGTTGTGAGTACCACATAGTTTTGCTTTGTTTGGTGGCTGTATTCATCTTTCTCATGGAATGCTGATGAGACTTTGATCATTGAAATAAACTCACGTGAAATAGAAACTTCTTGGTGAAGTTTTGGCTTTCTTGCATTGGTTATGTCATACTGTTGAAAGAGGATGAACTTTTATTTATTTATTTTGTCTTTTTACCTTTTCTAGGGCTGCTCCCATGGCATATGGAGGTTCCCAGGCTAGGGGTCTAATCAGAGCTACAGCTGCTGGCCTATGCCACAGGCACAGCAACTTGGGATCTGAGCTGAGTCTGCGACCTACACCACAGCTCACGGCAACGCTGGACACTTAACTCACTGAGCAAGGCCAGGGATCGAACCTGAAACCTCATGATTCCTAGTCGGGTTTGTTAACCACTGAGCCATGACGTGAACTCCAAAAGAGGATGAACTTTTAAAGTGATATTGTTAAATTGAACCCACAGCATCATGGTTCCTAGGCAGATTCATTTCCACCACTCCACGATGGGAACTCCCTTTCCTTTCCTTTTTAGAGCAAGTTTCCGTTATTTCTTTAATCAGCCTATATTTATAATGGCTGCTTTGACATTTTTGCCTTTTAAATTTGCCCTCATAGGCAGTTTCTTATGTCTGCACTTCCCCCCGTGCTTATTTCACATTCTCCTGTTCCTTTGTATATCTTATAACTCTTGCTCAAAGCTAGACATTTTAGATAGTATATTGTAGCAATTGTGGATACTGACACCCTCAGGCTTATTTCTGTTGTTTCTTTACTGACTTAGCTAGACTATTTTAGTGATGTCTGTTTCTTCCACAATATGAAGCCTCTGATGTCAGGACTGGTGCCAGTTCAGAGGCTGCATAGTCAGCCTGTGATGATAATGGTTTTCAAAAGGCTCTCAGCGACCTTCTCTTTCCTTCATCTTATTAAGCTGCCTGCTCTGTTGGTGTCACGCCCAAATCTTAGGCTTCATTAATTGGTGGCAGATTGCTTTACTGTTTTTTTTTTTTCTGTTTGCTACCTTTTTTTCCTTTCCAAACATATTACTTTTAATTATTTTTATTGCGTTATTTCACAACCTCGTATTCCTGACATAATTCTTTTTAAAATTGAAGTAGAGTTAATTTACAATGTCATGATAGTTTAAGGTATACAGCACAATGATTCAGTTATGCATATATATATTATGTATTCTTTTTCTTATTCTTTTCCCTTATAGGTTATTATAAGATATTGAGTATAGTTTCCTGGGCGTTAGGGTCTTGTTGGTTATCTATTTGATATATAAGTGTGTATATGTTAATTCCATCCTCCTATCCTTCCCCCTACTTCCTCTTTGGTAACCATAAGTTTGTTTTTTATGTCTCTGGGTCTATTTCTGTTTTGTAAACAAACTCATTTGTGTCTTTTTTTTTCAGATTCCATATATGTGACATCATATGATATTTGTCTTTTCTCTATATGGCTTACTTAGTATGATAATCTCTAGGTCCATCCATATTGCTGCACATGGCATTATTTCATTCTTTTATATGACTGAGTAATAGTTCATTGTATATATTACATTTTCTTCATCCTTTTGTCTGTTGATGGACATTGAGGTTGTTTCCAGGTCTTGGCTATTATGAATAGCGCTGCTGTGAACATAGGGGTGCACGGATCTTTTCAAATTGATGTTTTGTTTGGATATATGCCCAGGAGTGAGATTGCAGGATCATACGGTGACTCTATTTTTAGTTTTTTAAGGAACCTCCATACTGTTCTTCATAATAGTTGCACCAATTTGCATTCCTACCAACAGTGTAGGAGGGCTCCCTTTTCTCCACACCATCTCTGGCACTTATTATTTGCAGACTTTTTGATGATGGCCATTCTGACCAGAGTCAGGTGATATCTCATTGTAGTTTTGATTTGCATTGCTTTAATAATTAGTGATATTGAGCATTTTTTCTTGTGCCTGAATGGCATTGCCATTTAAATGTCATATGCTGCCATGTCACAAGTTATGAGATCTGCCTGAGCATGTTGCCCAAGTCATGTCTCTTGTTAGACCTTTAGGACTCTGGGACTTCTGTTCGGCACACCTTCCTGCCATCGTTGATCAAACAGCCAAATGATAGAGTCATTCTGCCACCTGATGGTCACAACCAAGAAGTGTACTTGGGAAATAACAGCTGCCTAAAGACCTGCAAAGGGAGATTTTGGAATGAGTGCATTATCATCTCATCTATAATATAACATCAGGTTGAAATAGAACAATTGGCCAGATTTACTGCAAGTTCTTGCTGAACTAAAGCTGTTGAGTCATGCCCACAGCTATATTTGAGCTCTGAGGCTATATTCTATGAGTATGTTTTTTGAAGAGAGAGCAATGATGTCTTCGACTTCCTGCTAGTTGGGAGAGCAGTATTGCTTATCCCTTTTTCTTATATATACATTTATTTTGAAATAATTTTAAACTTAAAGAAAATTTGCAGGATTCACCAGTTATTAATATTTTATCCCACTCACTTTATTATTCTTTCATGTATCATTTTTTTTTTCCTGAAACATTTGAGAGTACATTGTTTTTAACATTAGAAGACCAGAGTTGATTTCACTGTGTCTGTGTTCTGATGGGAGGCTTTGATATCCCACCCTGAACCCCTCCCCACATCCTCTGCGTGCACTGCCCCTTTACTTGTTAAGGGACAGAAGCGGTATGTGCTTGTGGTAAACATCATGGAAAGAAGAAAAATGAAGGCTCATCAGGTCCTAGCTTTGTTTTACTCCTTAGAGATAACTCACGTGAACAGTTTTGGCGTCTGTCCTTTTAGACTTTTCTCATGCATAGGTGTAAGATAATAATCTCTCATTATAGTAATATAATGATTTGTAGCTTAAGAATTACCTAACAGTATGATTTAAATTATGCACAGTATTATACATACTGTTCTGCCCTTGTTTCTGTATAACAGTATATTGTGGGCCTCCTTCCAGTATACACACAAATCTGGCATACCTTTTAACTGGATATAAAGTATTCTCGGAGTTTCCGTCGTGGCGCAGTGGTTAACGAATCCGACTAGGAACCATGAGGTTGCGGGTTCGGTCCCTGCCCTTGCTCAGTGGGTTGATGATCCGGCGTTGCCGTGAGCTGTGGTGTAGGTTGCAGACGCGGCTCGGATCCTGAGTTGCTGTGGCTCTGGCATAGGCCGGTGGCTGCAGCTCCAATTCAACCCCTAGCCTGGGAGTCTTCATATGCCGCAGGAACGGCCCAAAGAAATAGCAAAAAGACAAAAAAAAAAAAAAAAAAAAAGTATTCTGATCCATGTATGTACCATAATTTAAAGCATTTAGCCTCTCCTATATCAGTGGAAGTTTACATTGTAGTATTTGTGTTTCCAAGTGGGACACAATATGGAAATCAATCTACAGCTAGTGCAAATCTGTGAGCCACGCACTTTGGGATAATGTTGGAACCTTTCAAGTAACTTCTTCAAACATAGTCTGTCCCTTGAACAGCTTTGTAAAGATGATGAACTGGCTTGATGTAGTGATACCTGGACGTTTCCATCCAATAAGCTTATGTTTGGATTGGAAAACAATACCTTTCTATAATATTTTTGTATTTTATGGATGTTAAAAAACCTCAGATTTCCGCAGATATGATTTAAATAATGTTTTGCTTTAAAATTATGAATTCCGTATTTTTTTAACCATCACTTGTGAAATAGGGATGATTTTTGAGGACTAACTGAAATAATATATGTACTGTGTCTTGTACAGTGCCCGGCATGTAGTAAATGTTTCTTATATTCATTCCTTTGCAAATATTTATGAGCCCCTTGTACATGCAAGGCAATGTAGGGGTTTAATAATGAAAAAGGCAGGTTTTGTTCCTCCTTGCATGTGGTTTATATTCTCTCTAGCAGGAGAGATGGACATTAAACAACTTATTGCAAAGTAATTTAATTTCACCTATGATTCTGATAATCTATTTGTAGATTTTGGGGGGGTTCTATAGAAATGTACATATCATCTGAAAATAATGACAATTTAATTTCTTCTTTTCGGATCTTCATATCCTTAGTCTCTTTTTCTTGTCATCTTGCACTGGCTAAAATTTTTAATACAGTTAAGAAATTATGATATTGGGCATTTCTCATTTTCAATTTTAATGAGAATGCTTCCAGAGTTTCTCCATTTTGGATGGTAATAAACAAGGATTTATCAGATTAAGGACATTTTCTTACATTCCTAATTTTCTAAGAATCTCTCTTATTTGTATCTAGTCTTCTCAAATTTTGTTATTTTTAAATTTGTATGTATTTATTTATTTATTTTTGCTTTTTATGGCCACACCTGCGGCACATGGAGGTTCCCAGGCTAGGTGCCGAATTGGATCTTCAGCTGCCAGCCTACACCACAGCCACAGCAATGTAGGATCTGAGCTGCGTCTGTGACCTACCCCACAACTCATGGCAATGCTGATCCTTAACCCACTGAATGAGGCCAGGGATCAAACCCAAAACCTCATGGTTACTCATTGGATTTGTTTCTGCTTCACCACAACAGGAACTCCTCGATTTTTTTTTTTTGATTGCTTTGGATTTGTTTTTGTTTCTTTTCTTTTCTTTTCTTTTTTTTTTAATTTTCCCACTGTACAGTAAGGGGATCAAGTTATCCTTACATGTATACGTTACAATTACATTTTTCCCCCAGCCTTTCTTCTGTTGCAACATGAGTATCTAGACAAAGTTCTCAATGCTATTTGTTTTTGTTTCTTTTTAATTCCCTTCTTCTCTTGTTCACTCCTCTTCTGGTTTGATGACTATCTTTAGTGTTGTATTTGAGTTGATTTTTCTTATTTGTGTATCAATTGCAGATTTTTGGTTTGCAGTTATTCTGAAGTTTTGATAGAAGAATCTATGTAAATACAAGATTGTTTTAAGTTGTTGGTTTCTTAATTGCAAGTACATCTCCAGTGTCCTGCATTTGTACCCTTTTTCTCACAATTTCTGACTTTGGTGGCATAATTGTGTGTGGATGATTTCATATATACAGTAAAGACTGTATATATACCTTTACTGGTGAGCCTTGTCATTTGCGGAATTTTTGTTTGTGGTTGCAGCCTTTTCTTTTCTGTCTAGAGAAGTTCCTTTAATATTTGTTGTAAAGCTGGTTTAATGTCGAATTCTCTTAGCTTTTGCTTATCTGTGAAGCTTTTGATTTCTCCTGCAAATCTGAATGAGAGCCTTGCTGGCTAAAGTAATCTTGGTTGGAGGTGTCTTCCTTTCATCACCTTAAGTATATCATGCCACTCCCTTCTGGCCTGCAGAGTTTCTGCTGAAAAATCTGCTGATAACCTTATCAGGGTTCCCTTGTATGTTATTTGTTTCATTTCCCTAGCTGCTTTCAAGACTTTCTCTTTGTCTTTAATTTTGGTCAGTTTGATTAATATGTGTCTTGGGTGTTCCTCCTTGGGTTTATTTTATATGGTACTTGTTGCCCTTCCTGGATTTGAGTGAGTGGTTCCTTTCCCATGTTAGGGAAGATTTTGGCTATTATCTCTTGGAATATTTTTTCTGTCCCCTTCTCTCTCTCTTCTCCTTCTGGCACCCCTGTAATATGGATGTTGGTGCGTTTAACATTGTCCCAGAGTTCTCTGAGACTCTCTTCATTTGTTTTCAATCTTTTTTCTCTTTTCTGTTCTGCATCCATAATTTCCACTAATCTGTCCTCCACCTCGCTTATTCATTCTTCTGCCTCCTATGTTCTGCTGTTAGCTGCTTCTAATGAATTTTTTATTTCAGGTATTGTATTTTGCATCTCTTCTTGTTTAAGTTTTATATCTTGTATCTCTTTGCTCATCGTTTCCTATAAATTATCCATTTTTGCCTCCAGTTTATTTCCAATGTCTTGCATCATCTTCAGCATCAACAGTCTAAAGTCTTTTTCCTGGAGGCTGAGAATCTCCTGATCACTTAGCTGTTTTTCTGGGTTTTTTTCTTTCTCCCTCATCTGAGTTATAGTTCTCTGTCTTTACATTTTTATAGGTTTTTGTGTGGTGACCTTTCTACAATAATACAGTTGTAGCCTCTCTTACTTCTGGCATCTGCCCCCCCTTGTGGCTGAAGTCGGTATGGGGGGCTTACTGTAGGCTTCCTGATGGGAGGGACTGATGCCTGCCCACTGGTAGGTGGAGCTGATTCCTACCCCTCTGGTGGGTGGGGCTTTGTTTCTGGGTGAGATTAGAGGTGTGCCTGAGGGGTCTTTAGGCAGCCTGTTTACTGATGGGCAGTGCTGTGATCCCACCTAGCTTGTTGTTTGCCCTGGGGCTTCTCAGCGTTGATGGGTGGGACCAGATTTTCCCAAAATGGCCACCTCCAGAGAAAGGCACGCTGCTGAATGTTTCCGAGAGCTTTGCTTCCAATGTCCTTCTCTTACAACAAGCCACATTCACACCTACTTTCCCAGGATGTCCTCTAAGAACTGCAGTCAGGTTTGACCTAGATTTCTGTGGAGAGTTTGCTTTGCCCTGGGACCCAGTGCACATGAAAGTCCGTGTGCGCCTTTTAAGAATGGGGTCTCTGTTTCCCCCAGTCCTGTGGAGCTCCTGTGCACAAGCCCCACTGGCCTTCAATGCCAGATGCTCCAGGGGCTCTTTCCTCCAGTGCCAGATTCCCACACGTGGGAGTTTCATGTGGGGCTCAGAATTCTCTCTCCTGTAGGTGAGTCTCTGTGAATCAATTACTTTCCAGTCTGTGGGGCTTCTCACCTGGGAGGTATGGGGTTGCTTATATTGCATAGTCCCCCCTCCTACCTCTTGATGTGACCTCCTCTTTGTCTTCTGGGGTAGGATATCTTTTTGAAAGTTTCTGGCCCATTTGGTTGAAGATTGCTCAGCATTTAGTTGTAAATTTTGTTGTTTTTAGGAGAGAAGTTGAGGTCTATTCTTTATATTCCGCCATCTTAACCCCATCTCTCTCAAACTTTTTTTTGTATGTGTTCAAATCATCAGATAATTTTTCTCTTTTAATCTGTTAATGTAAATTTAGCAAGGTGGCTACACATACTAACGTCCAAAAGTCAGTTTCCTTACTGTAAACCAGTAGCAAACAACTAGAAAAGATACTTAAGATGAAGATATCATTTAAAATAAAATCAGAGAATGTGTAATAACTAGGCATATATCTAACAAAAATTGTTCAAGACTTCTACAGGGAAAATTTTTAAACATTTGATTAAGAAATAATAAGAAAACGGGAGTTCCATGGTGGCCTAGCAATTAAAGATTCAGTGTTGTGGCTGTTGTGGCTCAGGTTTGACCCCTGGCCCAGGATAGAACTTCTGCATGCCATGTGTGTGTGGCAAAAAAAAAAAAAGATCCAGGATGCTTCTAAAGATGAATAAGGACAAGAGAATTTTTCTACCAGATAGCAAGACTTGTTATGAAACTGTAGTAATTAAGATGGTATGTTATTGGATTAGTGATAGAGAAATTGGACAGTGGAATAGGAAAGAAAGTCCAGAAATTGGACCATATATATATGGGACTTTAATATATGTCATAGATGACATAGCAAATCAGTGGAGAAAGGAGAGATTGCTTGGTAAACGGAGCTAGAAAATTTATTAATCATATTAAAAAAGATTTATTATTTTTCCTACTTCATACCAGCTACAAAATCCACTCCAGTCGAGTGAAGGACTTAAATGCTGTAGACTAAGGAGTTCCCTTGTGGCACAGCAGGTTAAGGATCTGGTATTGTCACTGTAACAGCTTGGGTCACTGATGTGGCACGGGTTTGATCCCTGGCCCAGAACATCTGCATGCCACAGACACTGCCAAAAAAGAAAAATAAATAAATATAAGACTTTAAATTTTTAGTAGAAAAATATAGATGAAGATCTTTTAGACCTTTAGGTAGGAGAGGGTTTCTTCTTGATGTAAAAGGTTTTGATGGATTTGATTATATTAAAATTTAAAATGTTGCTCATCATTCTTTAAGAAAAAAATAAGTTAAAAATTGAGGAAGCTATTGGATGGTAAAAGGTTATTGTGAAGAATATATGAAAACCTCAGCCATAAAAAAGAACAAAATAATGCCATTTGTAGCAACTTGGGTAGAACTAGAGATTCTCATACTAAGTGAAGTAAATCAGAAAGAGAAAGACAGATATCATATATAGCACTTATATGGGGAATCTAATGTATGGCACGAATGAACCTATCTACAGAATAGAAACAAACTCATGGACATGGAGAACAGACTTGTGTTTGCCAAGGGGGAGGGGGAGAGAGTGGGATGGACTGGAAGTTTAGGGTTAGTAGGTGCAAACTATTGCCTTTAGAATGGATAAGCAATGAGGTCCTGCTGTGTAACACAGGGAACTATATCCAACCACTTGTGACAGAACATGATGGAAGATAATATGAGAAAAAGATTGTATACGTATGTATAACCGGGTCCCTTTGCTGTACTGCAGAAACTGACAGAACATTGTAAATCAAGTATAATTAAAAAAAAAATAAAAAAACACATTTAAACCGTACATGTTGAAAACTGATAGCAAGCAAAGAAGAGTAGCATTGAGGCATTCATGTACTGTAAAATACCAATGTAGATGTTTTATTTATTTTGTCTTTTTGCTGTTTCTTAGGCTGCTCCCGCGGCATATGGAGGTTCCCAGGCTAGGGATCGAATTGGAGCTGTAGCCGCCGGCCTACACCAGAGCCACAGCAATAGGGGATCCGAGCAGCGTCTGCAACCTACACCACAGCTCACGGCAATGCCGGATCCTTAACCCACTGAGCAAGGCCAGGGATCGAACCCGCAACCTCATGGTTCCTAGTCGGATTTGTTAACCACTGAGCCACAACGGGAACTCCCAAACATATTTATTTATTTATTTATTTTGTCTTTTTGCCAATGTAGATGTTTTAAAAAGCATAAGTGAACCTATTTCAAGGAAAAAAAAAGAACATATGAAAACCACATACAAGTTAATAAGAACAATGAAAACATCCCATTATAATGATGGGTAAGAGACATGAACTGACATCTGACCAAAGAAGAAACACATATGGCCAGTAAACCTGTGAAGAGATTCAACCTCATTGTTGATGCTGAAATGAAAATACAAAAACACAACGATGTCTGCTTTTTGCACCCAGTTGATTGGCATCTGAAACATCTGAAAAAGCCAAGCCTTAGAGAGAGTGTACGTGGGCAGGATCTCTTACCCGTTGCTGTGGGAGTATAAATTAGTGGAGTCTGATATTACCTCCCAGTGCTGAGCCTTCACATACTCTGTGATCCATCAGTTTCTGCCCAAGAAAAATTATTGTACTGGCACCACAGGAGGGCATGTTCACAGCAGCATTGTTCACAATAGCAAAATCCTGAAATAACCCAAAGTGCCCAAAGGTGGAAATTTGGACAAATAAATTGTAACAAACAATAGAATGTCATTCCTGTAGTTAAAGTGAATAGCTGCAGTGGTGTATAATAATATAGATGAATCTTAGCAATAAGTAAAAAAATAAGTGTCAAGATACAGCATATAACAATGCCATTTATAAAAGTTGAATTCAACTAAAAAGCACATACACATACTTTTAAGAAATGTATTTGATACACACACACACACACACACACGTGTGTGTATAGGTGCAACACAGTCTTAAAAAGAAAATGAGGGAATGATGACAGGCTTTCAAATGCTTACTTTCATAGAAGTGGTTATTAAAAAATAATTAACTGGTTATACTGAGCCCTGCATGAGAGTGTGTCATGAAACAAGGATTAAAAGATTAATGATAATAAGGATTAATAATGGTAATAATAGTAACATTTAATTATAAGAAGTTCAGCAAAAAAGAAATACGGAGCATCCTGAAAGTGTGCAGTTGCTTTTCCTGATCTGTTCTGGGGGTTCCAGGAAGGAAGTGACTTGTGTGCTTAGCTCTGAGGGATGAAAAGTAACAAGCAGATGAAGAGGTCAGGGAAGAGCACTTTAGGTGGAGAGAACAGCCTGGGTCAATGCCTTGAAGTGGAAAGGAGTGGAGTAAGTTCAAAGCCCTGTAGTGTAATCACTGTGGCCGATTGCAGAGGAAAAAAAGGGACAGAATATAAGAGATGATCCAGGGAGATAGGTGGGTAGGGACCTACTCTTTCTGAGCATTTTATTTTATTTTATTTTGTCTTTTTAGGGCCGCACCGACGGCATATGGAGGTTCCCAGACTAGGGGTCTAATCAGAGCTGTGGCTGCCAGCCTACGCCAGAGCCACAGCAATGTGGGATCCGAGCCGTGTCTGCAACCTACGCCACAGCTCACGGCAAGGGGGACTCCTTTCTGAGCATTTTAAAGGATTTTGTTTTTTTGTCTGAAAACAACAGAAAATTGTTCAAGGAATTTATACAAAATTTAATTGCTTTGATTTTTCTTTGGTCACACTTTTGTTTCTTTGGGGTTAATACCTAGATTGAAAGGTACATAGAAATATATTCAAGTTTCAAGATTTGGGGTATATAACTATCAGGGTGCCTCTAGAAAACTTGTAAAATTTACTTTTCAACTTGTAGTGTGTGATATAGCTTGAGTCTATAAACTTCAACACGAGGCAGTGAACATTAAAAAAGTTTTCTAATAGTGAAAGATAATGTCATAATCGTTGCTTTGTGTCTTTTTTTATGACTATTAAAAATGCATATGTGCAGTTTGGCAGATTGTGTTTTAAAATATTAAAAAATAATTTAGCCAATATTTTATTTTATTTTATTTTATTTTTTATTTTTTATTTTTTTTTGTCTTTCCAGAATCCTCTTTATTTTTTTTTTTTTTTAATTTTATTTTCCCACTGTACAGCAAGGGGGTCAGGTTATCCTTACATGTATACATTACAATTACAGTTTTTCCCCCACCATTTCTTCTGTTGCAACATGAGTATCTAGACATAGTTCTCAATGCTATTCAGCGGGATAGCCAATATTTTAAAAACTTTTTGTCCTAATACATTTTTTTCCTGTTACTTCCAAAAAAGATTGTAAATTATAGCATTTTAACCAAATGATTGAACTAAGCATGTTGTTCAACTTGAAGAAAATGTGAGTCAGTACCAAGTAAGGACTCAAGAAGACTGGAATAAGTGAACTGGTAGCTTAATTTCTTCAGAGTCTACAAAAAATTATATTTTCCAAAATTTTTTCTGTTTGCTCACCATTGTTTCTTGCATCCTACTCCTTCTCTCTGGGTGCTCTTTTCTTGTTACTGAAGTACATTATTTAATGACTTTCAGTATGTGTGTGGGGGTGACACATTTCTTAGTCTTTGTATATCTGAAACTGTCTCTTATTCTTGAGGATAGGTTGTTTTTTTCAATCCTTAGAAGATATTTTTCCACTATCTTCTGATATTTATTGTCTTCTCATATCTATTAATAGTCTTCTGATACCTATTGTGTGCTGTCAATTTTACAGTTAGTCAAAAAATTCATTTTGTCGTTAGTCTCTGGTAGCTTGTAAGATTTTATCATTATCATGGGTTATCTGAATTTCACCATGCTCTGTTAATGTGTACTTATGCCACTTTCAATGCATTGAATATATTGAAACTCATGTGTTTCTGTAGTCTTAGAAAAGTGTCAACATAGGAGTTCCCGTCATGGTGCAGTGGAAACGAATCCGACTAGGAACCATGAGGTTGTGGGTTCGGTACTTAGCCTCTCTCAGTGGGTTAAGGATCCAGCTTTGCTGTGAGCTGTGGTGTAGGTCACAGACGCGGCTCGGATCCCTAATTGCTGTGGCTCTGGCGTAGGCCGGCAGCTGTAGCTCCAGTTTGACGTCTAACCTGGGAACCTCCATATGCCTCGGGTGGGGCCCTAAAAAGACAAAAGACCAAAAAAAAAAAAAAAAGTGTCAACATTCACACCTGAGATACTGCTTCTTTGCCATTCTCTCCATTTATGCTTTTGGAACTCCTCAATTTCTCTGTGACTTATGTTAGTGTCTCTTTGTTGGTCCTCCATCTTTCTTAACTGTTTTTCCTTGTTTTGAATCTCTGTCTTTGCTGCATTCTGAGTGAGCTCTCCTTGCTACTGTCTTCTAATTCCCTGATTCTTGCTACTGTCTCCTTGCTACTGTCTTCTAATTCCCTGATTCTTCCTTTAATCATGTCCAGTCTAAAATTTGTGAGGTCTATTAAGAAAACTGTTTAGTTTATTTCTAGGATTTCTAATATTTTCTCTTATCTGCTTGTTCTTTTTTGCTCTCTCCTTTTTAAAAATAGTTGAGTGTTCTCTTGATGGATGAGTACCTTAAACATATGTATTTTAAAGTCATTTGATCCCAGGTCATACATGTGAATTGAAGGAAAGCTGACAGTAGCAAGAGTAGAGCCACACAAGTTTGGGCTTGTGTCATTTACTTTTGCCTTTAGGCCTGTTAAGCCTGATGTCTATATATGCCTTCCTCTCCAAGACGGAATGCTGCCCATATGCTCACCTCTATAGCCTGGTCTTCATGATGGGCTGCCCAGATTGCATGGTCCCTCACTGACTCCTGCTTAACCATGAAGTCTCTACTAGAACCCAGTAGCAAACTGTCAGCTCCTTCTCCAAGCAGAAATAATTGTCTTGGAACAGGGCAAGACTTTGCTCTCCATTCTTGTGGGGTTATTCTGTGACTGTCCTCTTAGGATTTGACAGAGGCTTCATACCCAGCTTATCAGCCACAGATACCTTGGGCCGCTTTGGAACTGCCAAGCTATAAGGCCCAAGGGCAGAGCAGCTGGGACCAGCTGCAGAGCCTTCCCCTGTTCCGGACTGCACCCAAAGCATCCAGCCTTACAGATGTTTTGGTAAAAGGTTAGGTAAAATCTAAAGAGGCCCTAGACTTGAGAGGATGGAGATGGTACTGCAGACCATATCCGGCTCGTTCGCTCTGTAAGCTTTTTGTAATTGGGCTCTTAACCACATATTCAATTTTGCACTCGTGAGCATCATAAAGCCTTTGTTGCTTTGATGGTTACCCTTCGTCTGATTAAGCAACATCCCTGCGGTTTAACTTAAAAACCATAATGAGAGCAGCTCTGTGAATTCATTCGAATCTCTTTAAAAAGAATGATTCATGGTGCAGTTTCTCTGAGCGGGGTCGTGCACTTTATAGTGTGTAAGGAAGCTTTAGCGCATGTTTTAAAACTTTAATAAGAATTAGCTTTGTTGTTTGCCTGCATAGATGTGACGCCAGCATAGCCAGACTCTCTGCAGAGCACAAAACGACCTATGAGGGGCTCCAGCACTTGAACAAAGAGCAGCAAGCTGCCAAACTTATCTTGGAAACGAAAATCAAGGATGCAGAGGGACAGGTATGACCTGTTTCAGGTAGCTTTTTGAAAGTGGGCAGTAGGTTATCTAAGAATAATATACTGTTGATTATTTCCTGCAAGAGAAACTAGGTGGGGCCCCCAGCATAAGCACATCTGTTCTTCTTCCTCCTTCCATTTCACTGGAGTGGCCCTTCATAAGTATGGCAACCAAAATGCCAAGTTTTTTTTTTTTTTTTTTTTCAGTACAATCCTCATTTTAAAGATTCTTTCCCCAGAGTTCCCATTGTGGTGCAGTGGTTAACGAATCCTACTAGGAACCATGAGGTTTCAGGTGCGATCCCTGGCCTCGCTCACTGGGTTAAGGATCCAGCGTTGCCATGAGCTGTGGGTTAGGTCACAGACACAGCTCGGATCCTGCATTGCTGTGGCTGTGGTTTAGGCCAGCAGTTATAGCTCCAATTCAATCCCCAGCCTAGGAACCTCCATATGCTGTGGGTGCAGCCCTAGAAAAAGACAAAAAAGAATAATAATAATAATAATAAAGATTCTTTCCCCTTATTCATCAAACAATTAATGTGTTCCAGAATTCTAAATTACATCTCCAAAACTACCTCTTACACAGTAAGAGTAAGTAACCAAAGCATTGTTTTACATGCCGCTCTTCCCAATTTTGGGTTCAGAAAATAGTTACCATATTCATGAAATTTGTGGGCTGCCTCATCACATAGTTTGTAGATGGGAAAAGATTAGAACAAAGCTAGAGGATAGGCTGGCTAAAAACCTTTGGAGTATGTCACCTTGAAATTAAGAGATCAGTTTCCCAAAGCGCAACCCTTGGCATCTCACCATTTGTTTTCTGGCTACTTAGAAGTTTCCCTTTGCTATAACGGGGCCCATCTTCTAGGATGTTTCCTCTAATGTCTATTTGATTGCTCTTCCTATTTAAACAGAGACTATTCCAGTAAAATGCTGTATTTAGTAAATTTATTGGATTAAACGTACTTGTGTCCCAGCTACCTCCACTAAGAATCTAAAGGTCTTTATGTAAAAGTAGGTATTACAAAACCATGAAAAAAAAGAATTAACTGAAATGAGAAACCCAATAATTTTCATTAAGGAAAAGTGATGACAGAATTATTAGATCAGAAAAGAGATGCTGAGGATACACTAAGCTTTCCAGCAGCCAAACCAAGTGAAAATCACATAGAAATCTATGAAAAGAGACCTACATTTTCTTTGCTCTGGATCTGATAAATACTTATTACATGAATCTTGAAGTCAGGAACATTGAACATCATAATTTTTGTAGACAATAAAGTCATTTCATATAGGACTAGTTTATATTAAATTTTAGTAAAAAGACAAGGGAAGAGGTAAGTAGTGGGAGAAAGGAGTAAGAGGGGTTATAGTTTAAAAATTATATTTTATGGTAATGTAACTTGATACGGAGGTAAATCTGGGACCTTAATGAATTTTGTAAGTGATAAGAATTCCATTTTCTATGACTAGCAGCCACACTAATGGTAAAAAATCCAAGGTAAAATGACTTATATTTGGGCCAGCAAGTGGGAGTAGTGAGCCCGGGCAGGATCTGGGCTTGCCCATCAGGGATCTGTAGCTAAGTGCTCAGTGCTTAAGGAATAGTTTGGCAGTGTGACTGGTCTTGATTTTTGATGGCTGTGTTATGAAAGAAAATGGAAGTGGAGAGATGAAGTGGACTCCCAAATGGATTTATTAAATTAGGTTGAAGTGAATGCCATTGACTGAAATACAGCTTCCTAATGTGTTCTGAAATTACCTCTGGAAAAGTCTGATATGATCTTTACAAGCGAGGTTTCTTTTCTAGATTTCTCAGCTTTTGAACAGAGTGGACTTGTCAATATCAGAGCAAAGCACCAAACTGAAGATGTCGCACAGAGACAGTAACCATCAACTTCAGCTTTTGGATACTAAGTGAGTCATCAACTTAGAAACAGTTGTTTTGGTTGAAGTTCTTTATGAGCTTACTCATTACTATAATTTTTTCCTTTTTTTAAAAAAAAATTATTGCACAAAGTGAAAACCATAATGGAAGTTCACAGGAAAAGTTTCCTTGTAGCATGTTGCCACTTCACCTTCCTAATTATTGTTTTTAGTGATTGGACAAGAATCCATCTATTCATCTAATAAATAGTTCTCAAACATGGCCAAAGATCCAGTGGTGAAGAGTAATAGGCTCTGTTCTTACCCTCGTGGAGTTGATAGTGTAGGGAGTTGATGGATATTGATCAAATAATGAGCTGAGTGCTTGCTGTATTTTTTTTCTTAATGAATTTTATTACATTTATAGTTGTACAACAATCGTCACAACCAAATTTTATAGCATTTCCATCCCAAACCCTCAGTGCATCCCCCCACCCCCAACCTTCTCTCATTTGGAAACCATAAGTTTTTCAAAGTCTGTGAGTCAGTATCTGTGCTGCAAAGAAGTTCACTTTGTCCTTTTTAAATTTATTTTATTTTATTTTTTTGTCTTTTTGTCTTTCTAGGGCTGCACCCACAGCATATGGAGGTTCAAAGGCTAGGGGTCCAGTCAGAGCTATAGCCACTGACCTATGCCACAGCCACAGCAGTGCCAGATCAGAGCCTCATCTGCGACCCACACCACAGCTCATGGCAACACCAGATCCTTAACCCACTGAGTAAGGCCAGGGTTTGAACCTGCAACCTCATGGTTCCTAGTCGGATTCATTTCCGATGCACCACAACGGGAACTCCATTGTGTCCTTTCTTTAGATTCCACATGTAAGTGATAGCATATGATGCTGGTGTCTCATTGTCTGACTGACTTCACTTAGCATGATTATTTCTAGGTCCATCTATGTTGCTACAAATGCAAATTCTTTCTTTTCAATGGCTGAGTAATATTCCATTGTGTGTATGTACCACATCTTCATTATCGTCTCCTCTGTTGACGGACATTTAGGTTGTTTCCATGTCTTGGCTATTGTATGTATTTGCATGCTGTATTATTACTAATGGCAGTGAGCACTTTGAAGAAAATGTACACAGTTGCCGTAGGCTGAATAATGGCTCCCTCAAATATCACCACATCTTAACTGCTGTGAATATGTTACAGTGTATTATATGGCAGACAGGTACTTCACAGATGTGACTAAGTTAAGAATCTTAAGATGGGTAAGCCCTAGCATCCCTTAAGAGCAAGGCAGGAGGGTCCAAGGCAAGAGAGAAGGTTCTGTGACAGTGGAAGTGTGACGTGCTTTGAAGATGGGGGAGGGAGCCACAAGTCCTGGAAGTTAGGTGGCCACTAGAAACTGAAAAAGGCAGGGAAACAATTCTCACCTCAGCCTCCAGAAGGGACCACCTCTGCTCACACCCTGACTTTAGTCCAGTGAAACTGATTTGGGACTTCTGACCTTCAGAACTAAAAGAGGATACATGTTTTGTGTTCAGCCACCACGTGTGTTGTGATTCGTCTCAGCAGTCATGGGAAACTAATACAGTGGTGCTGGAAGAGTGGTTAACAGAGGCCTGGTTGTGGGGCTCAGAGTGAGCGCTGAGAATGAATGGCATTCACTAGGGAAACAGGTGATGGAATAGCCTGTCATCGGAGGGATGTGATATGCAGGAAGCCGTAAGGGGCAGGGGGTCTGGAACAGAGCGTGTGGGTGGAAATGACTGGAAAGGAGGCAGGCCAGCGTGCAGGGCCCTGTGGACCATGTTCAGGACTTTTTGTTTCTTTCTTTAGAGCACTAAAGAGCCGTTGGAGGATTTTAAGCAGATGGAGTGATATGGTCAGATTCAAATGTTATTTTTAAAATGGCCTTGATTGCAATTGGATGATGGAACTCAAGGGGTTGACGTGGAGATGGGACATCAGTTGGGGGCATTGTTGCAGGTGTATAGGTGAGAACTGTCTGCACTAGGGCTGTGCTGGGCTGTCCAGTTAGGACACTAGAAGGTGTTACACTTTCCCGTTGTGTTTTAGTGTCGCTTTGAACTGTACCTGCCCCCAATAAAACTCATCTGCTGCTCTTCTACTCAGTCACAAAACCATACACTTTTCCCTCTCATGAATCTTCACGAGCTTGGCATTTTCCTGCCAAAGCAGAGCCAGTGGTGACTATATAGGTATATGTGTATGTTCCTGTGTGTATGTGTGTGTGTGTGTATTTGACTTAATATATTTTTTAAAGATGACCTCAAGAGTTCCCTTATGGCACAGTGGGTTAAGGATCTGGTATTATCCCTGCTGTGGCTTGGGTTGCTGCTGTGATGGGGTTTGATCCCTGGCCTGGGAATTTCTGCGTGCCGTGGGCATGGCCAAAAACAAAAAAAAAAAGATGACTTCAGTATGGAACTTTGTTAGAGGCTTGTGCAAATTTTAAATTAATCCTTGTCCTGGTTCTCATATGTCTCCATGCTTAATGCCATTTCAGGGTTGTTGTTGGCTTAATAGGAATTCTCTTATGAAAAGCATGTTTCCTTTCCTCTAATTATCTATATTTATATAATATTGAGTTATGTCACCCTTTCTAATAGATCCTACATGCTTGCCAAGTACAGAAAGACCTCTCCAATCCTCTTCCTTGCATCACGTATTTTTTTTTTTTTTTTTGGAAATTATGTCCTTTGGAGATAGTACTAGTCAGCAGACATGACCATCTCTGTTTTTTTTTCCTACAATTTAAAGTCTAGACGTCTAGACACGATGACTTTTCACAAAGGAAGGGGGACAAAGCCTGGGGCCTTTGTGAGGTAGACGGGCAGATTAGAGACTGAAAAGGTAAAACTGTGGTTGGATGGAAGGCAGCTGTGTTTACCACTATACTACCAATGCAAGTGGGTAAATGGGAGGAAAAAACCCATTTCCTTGAGAGATTATAAGGAAACTTACCTGTCGAAATCTTGATTGTGGGGGGAGGGGTAAAAGATATTCCTTGAAAATTCAGGACCACGATACAACTATTACATGGATTTAGACTTAGAATTCACATTACCCAAGCACCTTGAAGAAGACCACAAAAGATAATTTATCTTAGAATGCTCTTGATTTGGTAGTGGCTTGAGATGCCATGTGGAAGCAAATGCAGATAATTCAGTCTTCAAGTCTTCTCACAAACTGATGAAATTCTAAGGAACACAAAGGTACAATTGGAAATTATAGAACAACAGAGTTCCTGTCGTGGCGCAATGGAAACGCATCTGACTAGGAACTATGAGGTTGCGGGTTCAATCCCTGGCCTTGCTCAGTGGTTTAAAGATCTGGCGTTACTGTGAGCTGTGGTGTGGGTTGAAGATGTGGCTCGGATCTGGTGTTGCTGTGGCTCTGTTGTAGGTTGGCTGCCACAGCTCCGATTGGACCCCTAGCCTGGGAACCTCCATATGCCGTGGGTGCAGCTCTAAAAAGATAAAAAGACAAAAAAAAAAAAGAAAAAGAAATTATAGAACAACATGAGGAAGAAAGCCACAAGAGTAATAGAGAAGAAACAATAAGCAGGATCAGACTTAGAAATACTGCATATGTAGGAATTACTGGATAAAATCAGTATATGTATGTGTATATGTGTATGTATATATATGTGTGAGTACACACACACACACACATTTTGAAAGTATGAGTGGGGAATAAGAACTTATCAGGAGTTCCTGTTGTGGCTCAGTGATTAACGAACCCGACTAGTAACCATGAAGTTGTGGGTCCAATCTCTGGCCTCGTTCAGGGGGTTAAGGATCTGGCATTGCTGCAAGCTGTGGCATAGGTCACAGATGCATCTTGGATCTGTCACTGCTGTGGCTGTGGTGTAGGCCAGCAGCTGCAGCTCTGATTCAGCTCCTAGTCTGGGAACTGCCATATGCAACCCTAAAACAAAAAAAAAAGACCAGTCAGAATTGACAAACAACCAAATAAAGCTTCTAGAAAATATAGTAATCAAAAATAACATGTAACTTCTTGCCTCAACTGACCAGGGAGCCTGAGCAATGACCCAGGCAGCCTCAGCCTATAGCCCGACCTGGCAGTGGAGCCCAGCCTATGACCCCACTTGATTGTTGAGCAGAGCTTTTGGCCTTGCCCAAGTGAGGACCCCAACCAATAATCCCTCCTAAAAGCAGGACATACCCTATGACCCTACCTTACTAGGGAGCCCATATAGCAGCTCCACCCAACCACAGAGCACAGCCTCCAGTTCCACCTGACTGTAGTGTACAGCTGGTAGGCATGCCTGACCAAGAATCCTGGCCCGTGACCTTAGTCAACAGTAGAGCACAACCAGCAGCCTGCCCAGTAGTGGAGCCTGAGGCCTCATCACATTGTGAAGCCCAGCCTGCAGCCCCACCCAATCATGGAGTCCAACTAGCAACACTACCCTGCCAGGGAATACTGCCACCCCATCTGACCAGAAGTAATTTCAGAGCCCAGTTAGTGGCTTCACTTGACTTCAACCCATCCAGCAGCCCTGCCTACCCTGGGAGTCCTGCTTGAATGTGGGGCTCAGCCAGAAATCCCCCTCTACCCATATCTCAGAGCATGGGCAGCAGCCCTGCCCAACTAGAGCCCTGACAGACATAGATAGAAACTTCCATCCAATAGCAGCAGGACAGTCTCAGGATAGATCATACGTTATGCCACAAAACAAGTCTCAACAAATTCAAGAAGACTGAAATCATATTAACTACAAAATGGTATGAAACTAAAAATTGATAACAAGAGTAAATTTGGAAATTTTATTAATGTGTGGAAATTAAACAGCCTACTTCTGAATAACCAGTGGATTCAAGGTTGAAAGGGAAATTTTTAAAATCTTGAAACAAAGAAAATGGAAATACAACATACCAAAATGTATAGGATGCCACAAAAGCAGTTCTATGAGGAAAGTTTCCAGCAACAAACACTTACACTAAGAAAAAAGAAGACCTCAGAGTTACTGTTGTGGCACAGCGTAAATGAATCCAACTAGGAACCGTGAGGTTGCAGGTTCAATCCCTGGCCTTGCTCAGTGGGTTAAGGATCTGGCATTGCTGTGAGCTGTGGTGTAAGACAGCAGCTGTAGCACCAATTTGACCCCCAGCCTGGATCCTCCATATGCCCTAAAAAGCAAAATAAATAAATAAATACAAATAAATAAATAATAAAAAAGTTGCAATTCTCACTTAAAATTTAAAAAAAAGAAATAAAAAACAAGACCTTGAATAAACAACCTAACTTTATACTTAAAGGAATTAGCAAAAAAGAAGAAAATAAACCCAAATATAGCAGAAGGAAGGAAATAATAAAGGTTAGACCAGAAATAAATGAAATAGAGAATAGGAAGCAATAGAAAAACAATGGGGAAAAATCAGCAAAACTAACTGATAAGCCAAATAGACAGAACTTTATCTAGATTAACCAGGACAAAAAGAAAGAAGACTTAAATTATAAATGAAAGAGAAGACATTACAGTTGACACCAGAGAAATAGAGGATCATAAGAGATTACTATGAACAGTCATATGCCAACAAATTGGATAACTTAGATGAAATGGCTAAATTCCTGGAAATGATCTAAGTAAAATTTAATTATAAAAAAATAGAAAATCTGAACAAACCAATAATGAGTAAGGAGGTTGCATCAGTAATCAAAAACTTCTTAACAAAGAAAACCTCAGGACCAGACGGTTTCACAAGTGAATTCTGGTAAATATTTAAAGAATTGCTGGAGTTCCCTTCCTGGCTCAGCAGTTAGCGAACCCAACCAGGATCAGTGAGGATTTGGGTTCAATCCCTGATATCGCTCAGTGGGTTAAGGATCTAGCATTGCTGTGAGTTGTAGCATAGGTCAAAGACACGGCTTGGATCCAGCATTGCTGTGGCTGTGGCATAGGCCGGCAGCTGTAGCCCTGATTTATTAACCCCTAGCCTGGGAACTTCCATATGCTGCAGATGCAGCCGTAAAAAAAGAAAAATAAATAAATAAACAAATAAAGTAGAATCGCTAGTCATTCTAAAATTCTTCCAAAAAGTTGAAGAGAAGCAAACACTACCAGACTCTTTTTACAAGGCCAGAATTACCCTATACCAAAGCCAGATATAGACACTACAAGAAAAGAAAATTACTGGCAAATATCTGTGATGAACCTAGATGCAAAAAGCTTAACAAAATGCTAGCAAACCAAAGTCAACAGTATATTAAAAGGATCATACACCATGATCAAATGGGATTTATCCCTGGGATGCAAGGATGGTTGAATGTACACAAATTAGTCAATGTAATACATACACCACATTAACAGAATGAAGGATGAAGATCATATCATCTCAATAAATGCAGAAAAATCATTTGACAAAATTTGGGGTCATAATAAAGGCTCTTAACAATTTGGGCACAGAAGGGATATATCTCAACATAATAAAGGCCATAGATGACAAGCCCACCACTGATATTATACTCTGTGCTGAGATCCTAAAGGCCTCTCTTCTAAAATCAGAAACAAAACAAGGATGCCCATTCTCACCATTTCTATTCAGCATAGTACTGCAAGTCCTGGCTGGAACAGATAGGCAAGAAGAAGATATAAAAGGCTTCCACATCAGAAAAAAAGAAGTAAAATTATCCCTGTTTGCAGATGATATGATCTTATGTAGAGAAAATGTTAAAGACTCCACCAAAAACCCATTAGAATAAATGACTTCAGTAGAGCCAGTCAATCTTCCTGGTCAAGTGGGGATGCAGGCTGACCCCCATGGTGGGGCAGGGCTGCTGGCTTAGCTTCCTGCTCAGGTAAGGTGGAGAAGCTTTGCTTTTTGATGATAATGACCAGGAAGTTTCCTTATTACTTCTGCATATGTCCCATTGCCTGACTTAGTCATATGGCCACACCTAGTTGCCAGGAAGGCCGGGGGGTGTAGTCTGGGCATATAGCCATGGATCCAGTTCACATTTGAGGGTTTCTTGATAGGGAAGAAGAGGAGAACAGATATATAGTAGAGAATTAGGGGTTTCTTTTTATTATCAAGTCACATGTATTCTTTTGTACTCTTATTATTTTCATAATAAGAATAATTGGAGTTTTATTTTAAGGTATTTGGAAAGGGAGAGGACTATGGCAATGGTAGTTGGAGGGGGTTACTTTTCTTTTTTATTTAAATTAAGAAATATCTGTATGTATGGGGCAAGAGTGATTTGGAGAACATTAGAGAGAAAGGGAGCCAGGCTCCTGTATCCTTTGAGTCAAGAGCATCTTCTGAACTGCAAAGATGAGCACCTGGCATGGCTCTGTGTCACTGTGTGACACCTCAGTGCCCACACTGTCAGCTCTGCATGGGTGCAAAGTATTATCAGGTACTTTTCTGAGTTTTCCTCCTCCCCTCCCAATTTAGTGCTAAGTGCAATTCTAAGAAAAAGGTGTAATTCTGAGTGAGCTGAATTTAATGCTGACATATTTATGAGCAATCTGTTAGAGACTGAGGTTGTTTGATGTCTTTTTAAAATTGTTTTCCATCTAACTTGCTAACTTTCTTATTTTAGATTTAAAGGTACAGTTGAAGAGCTCAGTAACCAGATTTTATCTGCACGGAGTTGGTTGCAACAGGAACAAGAACGGATAGAAAAAGAACTTTTGCAGAAAATTGATCAGCTTTCCTTGGTTGTTAAGGAAAACAGCGTAGGTGTTGATGTTCAGCATTAACATAGTAAAGTTATTGGGTGGGACCTGCTATGGTTGAATAATACCTAGGAGCTTATCATTGATTTATTTAGCACTGCATCAAGCTGTTCAGTTGGTTTTTTGCCTTAGAATCTCTTTCCATGGCTCACATTGATGCTTTTTTTATTTGTTATATAGAGACAGAGCGCTTTGATTTGTTTTGGTTAACAAAGGCTAAGGTTGAAAATTTCAATACTTTCAGCTAAGATGAGCCCAAATCAAAACCTTAATGAATTGTCCAGCTGCCTTTCTAAATAAAACTAACAGTTACACTCTTCACCTTTGTTTGAATTTTATGATCTGGTAAAAACAGTGTTGGCTAGATTTCTCCCTTCAGGCCCCTCCATCACACTCTAAAGCCAGTATGAGGTGTCACAGTGCAAAATATAAACAAAGTCCACTGTTTTCTTTTCCATGTTCCTTCTTCTTTTGCCTCACACTCCTGCAGAACTAAGATTTGCAGAACTGCTCAAAAACCGTATCAAGAGAGCCTTGCATATAAAGTATTCAGTATCAGTACTGAGCAAGCAAATGTTTTTTGGTTTCGTTATCTAGCCTGACTATCTCCCTCTCTCTTCTCTTGCAAGGCTTCCTCCCCTTGGGCTTTGATGGAGCATAAGTGACTGGTGCGATTGCATCTCTGGCTCTGCTCTCTCTTGATGCTGAGCTGTTGAAGTGCAGACTGTGTACTGAATACATCAAGAGAGTTTTGTTTATGCTGTAGCCCACTTACAGCTTGGTGTTTGTAGCCTGCAGACCCACATTCCCATAAAAACCAAGCATGATGGAGAGGAAATGAAGAAAAATATCCTATTTCAAATATTTCTTTATGTGTCTCCATATTTTATCATCCCTACCAAGTGATTTACTTAGATTCATGATAATACATTTGTGGACTTCTGGGTGTTTGGATCACTATTTTTACATGAAGATTAGTTTAATAACCAACAATCAACTCCAGAATATTGAAGTTTAATGAGATAGAAGCAGAAGTTCCCTTATGGTGCAATGGGATCTGGCGTTGCCATAACTGTAGCACAGGTTGCAACTGCACAGGTTCAGTCCCTGACCTAGGAACTTCCACATGCTGCAAGTGTGGCAAAAAAAAGATAGAAGCTTATTTATCTTTCACGTAAAATAAGTCTGGGTATAGGGATTCCAGGACTAATGTGGTAGCTTGTCAGTCTTTACTGACCCATGATTTTTCTGGCTTAACCCTCTGCTAGTCCTAGAAAGAGTCACCCTTATGCTCACTGTTCAAGATGGCTGCCAGAGCTCCAGCTATTACATCCGAATCCTAGAAACAGAAGGAAGAAAGAAGAGGCGAGGATGTGCTTTAGCTGTTTTTTTTTTTTTTTTTTTTTTTTAACTTTTCCTGGAAGCTGCCACATATGATTGTACTTACATCTTATTAGCCAGAACTCAATTCTATGACCACACCAAACTCAGGAGACAGTAGAAAAATTAGTCTTTATTCTGGGTGACCTTATACCCGGGTGCCTGAAAATCGGGGGTCTGTTATAGAAGAAAGGAAGAATGGATATTGGGATGAGCAACAAGCAACCTTTGCAATTCTGTTCCCTGCAGATTGTTGTTAAATGATATTGTGACTGATGCGAATGCAATGCAGACTCTTTGGAGTAATCGAGTGCCCTTCTTATCATGGATCTCAGGGAGCCAGTGAGAGGGACATGGAGAAGAAGCTCAGCCAGATGTCAGCCAGACTGGACAAAATAGAAGAAAGTCAAAAGAAGACTCTGGAGGTCCAGAGGACAAGGCAAGAAGAGGAGAAGGTACATGGGCGCATCAGTAAGCTGGAGCTGCAGATGAACGAGGACCTGAAGGAAATGAAAGCGGAAGTTGATGCAGGTAGGCCAGAAAGAAAACAATTTCCATAGATCATTTTCTATTTGGTCTAAAAGCCAGTTAATTATTATTCCCTTACAACTATTTATGGACTTGGCTAATGAAATACCCTTAAGGAGTTCCTGTCGTGGTGCAGCATAAATGAATCCAACTAGGAACCATGAGGTTGTGGGTTCGATCCCTGGCCTCGCTTGGTGGGTTAAGAATCTGGTGTAGCCATGACCTGTGGTGTAGGTCACAGATGCAGCTCGGATCTGGCATTGCTATGGCTGTAGCATAGGCCGGCAGCTGTAGCTCAGATTGGACCCCTAGCCTGGGAATCTCCATGTGCTGCGGGTGCAGTCCCCGTCAAAAAAAAAAAAAAAAAAAACAAAAAACCCTAGGTGACTTTCTAAGTAGCTTGCTATATTTTTTTATGAGGTGCATTTTAATTTTTTATTTAAATATAGTTGCTTTATAATGTTCCTTCAATTTCTGTTGTACAGTAAAGTGACCCACTCACACAGAGTTCCCTGTGCTTTCCAGTAAAACCTCAGCTGTGCTGTATTGAATTAAAAGGTTCCTTCACTTCCAAGGGCTTGAAGATAGATATACCTCAAGAGACAGACAAACAACACTAAAATCACTTAGCTTGCAAATGATGTACGTTTTCTTTAGTGCCATCCTCAGATTCTTTTCTGATGATAGCCAAAGATACTATGTCTCAGAAATAAGCATATATTTTGGAGGAAACTTTAAGGCTGATATTATACTGCAGTATGTCAGCATAGCAGTGAGGGATCTTCCTCTGCTCAGCAGTCCACAGGGCCCTTTCCTTCTCACTTGTTTGGAAGACATTGCCAGAGCTGCTTTCCACTTCTGAAGTGCTGCCAGATAAAGTGGGGTTTAGATTTACAGCCTGAGCTCAGGAATTCAGAACTGGGACCAATAACTGGAAGATACCTGAAGACAGATTTTTACCTCATTGTGAAGCAGAAGCTCCCACAGATAACCATCCTAGAAGGACACTGGTGTGTAGAGAGAACTCTTTATTGAAAGTATTCAAGTGGAGGCTGGTTGATCGTGGTCAGGAAAGAGGAGACAGTCTGATAGTGTGGGAATGGAGACTAAATTATCCCCAGCTCCTTCCAGTTCCACGGTTCTGTGAATTTGCTTCATGGAATTGTTCTATTTCTTGTACATGGAAATAAAAAGTAGTTAGCTATCCCGAGAATAATTCTTTTGTTAACTCCCAAAAGTTCATTATTTTATTTAAGGAGAAGCTTCTATTAGTTAGCTTATTTATTTATTAATGCTTGCTATTATTATTATTTTTTGTCTTTTTAGGGCCACACCTGAGGCATATGGAAGTTCCCAGGCCAGGGGTCCAATTGGAGCTGCAGCCACCGGCCTAGGCCACAGCCATAGCAACTTGGGATCCAAGTTACATCTATAACCTACACCATAGCTCACAGCAACACGGGATCCTTAATCCACTGAGTGAGACCAGGGATTGAACCCACATTCTCATGGATACTAGTCGGGTTCTTTACCCCTGAACCACGACAGAAACTCCCTGCTATTAGCTTATGAATTGAGAACTTGTAAAGATAAAAATGAATTTTCTTTCTTGGTCTTTTGGGCTATTAGGATATGAAGTTTGAATATTTCATTAGTGGTTAACTTGGCATCATTTTCTGAGTGGATTTATTATCAGCTCTACAACATGTCACTAAGGTTGTGAATAGTGCCTAATAGAAATGCATATGAGCCGTTTTAAAATTAAAAATATTTCCTTTTTCATATTACAAAAACACATTTATTAATGGAGAATCATAAAGCGCAAAATATAAGGAAAAAAACTTCTATTACCCAGAAGTCTTTTTCAAATGTATATTATCTTTCAAATGCAAGCTCATGCAATACATGCTGATTTGTAACCTACTCTTTTATTTAGTATTATGTTGTACTTTTCCATTCAGTAAGAACATTATTTTTATTTAAAAAAAATTTTTTTTTTTTGCTTTTTTTAGGGCTGTATCCATGCCATATGGAAGTTCCTAGGCTAGGGACCAAATTAGAGCTGCAGCTGCCAGCCTACACCACAGCAACAGCAACGCAGGATCCGAGCCATGTCTACAACCTACATTGCAGCTCATGGCAATGCAGGATCCTTAACCCACTGAGTGAGGCCAGGGAAACCCGCATCGGATTCATTTCCACTGCACCACAATGGGAACTCCCAAGTACATTGTTTCTAATAAGTAATTTTCCAGAGTATAGTTGATTTACAATATTGTGTTAGTTTCAGGTGTATAGCAGAGTGATTCAGCTTCATATTTTTTTTCAGATTTTTTCCATTATAGGCTATTATAAGATATTGAATATAGTTCCCTGTACTATACAGGAAATTTTTGTTGCTTATATATTTTATGTATAGTAGTTTGTATCTATTAATTCCATACTCCTAATGTATCCCTCCCTCACCTCTTTCCTTTTTTCTAACCATAAGTTTGTTTTTTGTCTGTGAGACTGTTTCTGTTTTATATATAGGTTCATTTGTATTATTTCTTAGATTCCACATGTCAGTGATATTATACAATATTTATCTTTCTCTGACTTACACCACTTAGTATGGTAATCTCTAAATCCACCTATGTTACTGCAAATGGCAGTATTTCATTCTTCTTTATAACTGAGTAATATTCTATTACACACACACACACCCCATATCTTCTTTATCCATTCATCTGTCCATAGACCTTTGTCTTGGCTATTGTAAGTAGTGCTACTATGAACATTGGGGTGCATGGGTCTTTTCAAACTAGATTTTTTTGCCTTTTCTGGATATTTGCCCAGAAGTGGGATTGCAGGGTCATATGGCAAACTATTTTTAATTTTTTAAGGAACCTCCATTCTGTTCTCTATAGTGGCTGCACCAATGTATATTCCCACCAACCGTGTAGGAGGGTTCCCTGTTCTCCACACCATCTCCAGCATTTATTTGTAGACTTTTTGTCTTTTTTTTTTTTTTTTTTTTTTTGTTGTTGTTATTGTTGCTATTTCTTGGGCCGCTCCCGCGGCATATGGAGGTTCCCAGGCTAGGGGTTGAATCGGAGCTGTAGCCACCGGCCTACGCCAGAGCCACAGCAACGCTGGATCCGAGCCGCGTCTGCAACCTACACCACAGCTCACGGCAACGCCGGATCGTTAACCCACTGAGCAACGGCAGGGACTGAACCTGCAATCTCATGGTTCCTAGTCGGATTCGTTAACCACTGCGCCATGACGGGAACTCCTATTTGTAGACTTTTTGATGATGGCATTCTGATTGGTGTGAGGTGATACCTCATTGTAGTTTTCATTTGCGTTTTTCTAATAATTAGCAATGTGAAACATCTTTTCATGTGCCTATTGGCCATCTGTCTTCTTTGGAAAACCATCTATTTAGATCTTCTGCTCATTTTTTTAATTGGCTTTTTTTTTTTTGGATAATGAGCTGTTTACATATTTTGGAAATTAATCTTATCAGGGGGGTTGTGATGTTGGTTTCTCCCGGTGTTGGAAAAGTTAGCTTTGATCTCTTGGTTAAAGTGGCATCTGTCAGATTTCTCCATTGTAATATTTCCCTTTCCCCTTTATATCTGTGAGGAGTTACTATGAAATTATGTAGCTATCTTGTTTCCTATCAAACCTTTTCTCTAGTAGTTTTAGCATCTATGGATAATTTCTGCTCAAGTCAACTATGACTATGCACTATAGGATTTGATAGAGCATTATTATTTTAACATTAACTCTTGTGAAATTTCCCTCTTCTTAAAGGGTTTACAGCCATCTATGAAAGCATAGGATCCCTCAGGCAAGTTCTTGAAGCTAAGATGAAGCTGGACAAGGACCAGCTACAGAAGCAAATCCAACAGATGCAAAAGCCAGAAGCTCCCATGTGAAGACTTGGGACAAGGACCTCAAGGGGGTTTTACCAGTGGGGCTCAGAACTGGATACCTCTGTAGTCAGACTGCTGCTGCGTTCAGGATTGTTCTCTTCATGGCGTGCATGTGCCAAGAAATGTGTTTTCATGGGTCTAAATGTTTACCTTGAGTCTTGAAAACACTCTCTTTAAAAGTATTAAATACAAATTTTTTACCACTTTTTTCCACTTCTCTAAATTCAATGGAATATTCTCTCCACCCTGGATTATTATTATTTTTTGTCTTTTTATAGCCGCACCTGTGGCATATGGCAGTTCCCGGGCTAGGAGTCAAATCCAAGCTGCAGCTACCGGCCCACCGCACAGCCACAAAAATGCTGGATCCGAGCCACATCTGTGACCTATGCCACAGCTTGCGGCAATATGGGATCCTTAACCCACTGAGCGAGGCCAAGGCTCGAACCCACATCCTCATGGACACAAGGTTGGGTTCTTAACCTGCTGAGCCACAACGGGAACTCCATCCACACTGGGTTTTGAAAGGCTTTTATCCCCTTCATTTTATGAATGAAAAGACTTAATTTTCCTTCAGTGCTTGATGCTCTAGCCAAGACTTTACTCTTTTGGGAAATGTCACAGTGATCTTTTAAATTTTTTAAATTAAGAAACTAATGAATTGTCACAGGACTGTGTTGCTCCTCACCCTAAATTAAGAGAATGCCCTGATAGATTAGAATTCAACTTTGAGTTCATATTTGGATTGTATTATTATTGTCCGTGCATTTCATTTATTGCTTATCTTCTTGTAAATCTGTCTTTTGTAGGGGGAGGGGATTTAACAGTTGGAAAGAAAAAAACCCTATCATTTATGCACTTAAAATAGTTTAAAAATTGATAACTGCCATATAGATTATAAATTAAAATGGACAGTTGATGATTATCTAGATAATGCAAGGCACAATATCTACACTGACCACCTAATTACACTAGATTTTAATACTGAAAACTTTTTGCAATTATCCACAGCCATATATTCAGTAATGGATGGTGGTTAATAGCCTGTTTATTGCATAATGAATTGTTCATTCATCATAATGGGATGTCAGAATTTTTCAGGCATTCTGATCTACTCTCTAAATTTTTCCAAAATTGGCACAAAGTGCTAAGATTTATATACACTTATTGTAACTTGTATTCTTGTGCCTTGGTTTTATCACCTCAATGCACTGTACCCTATAAAAGTTTTGCAAAACTAAACAAAATAGAAGGCATGATAATACATCAGAATTACGATGTAAAAATGGGATCCTATGTATTTTTTAAATGTTTTAAACTTTTTATCACTGTTAAGATGTTAATCATTCAGTATCATTAATGGAATAGAAATTCATACTTTTGTATGGCCAGAAAATCAAATTGATATTGCATTTATAACAATGTCAAGAAATGTTCATTTTGCAACTTCATAGATGGCAGCTGTTTTATTTTCAATTGCCACATTTGATTAGTCATTGCAAATTGGCACCAGTGCTATTTGTTGACCTATGTATGTAAAAACTAATAGTGAGACACATGCCGTTCTGAATTGTGAGGATGCCCAGGAAAAAGAAAGCAGGAATTCTTTGAAAATTAAAGAAAAAAAAATTTTTTTTTTTGTCTGCCAAGGACTCAGGAAAATTAAAGCATTTTCTATTTTAGGATAAATCATAAATGAAATCTCTTAACTGGCTATTACTGTTTACCCATATAGATTATGCTGCTAAAGTGCTCAAGAGTTTACCCTCAGTGGCTTGACAACATTTTTTTTTTAATTTGGACGTGAGAAGTCATATAAGGAAAATGTCATCCAACACGTATTTCCTTATTTTGTCACAGATCTTTGCCTCTCCACATAGGAAGACGGTGTTCACTTAACAATGAAAGAACAAAAAGGTTAATGCTCTTTTGCAATCAGAAAGTGAGCTTCTTTTTGGGACAGAGTAAACGTGTTTAGTACAGTTCTCCCAGTTTAGGCACAAGCCACAGCACCCAGTGCCACGGCCCCTCCAGTGTCCCTGTCCTCTGGGGTGTCTGAGGAGGAAGAGTCAGCACATATCCCACCTGGGAAGAGGGGGGCAGAGGACAGCAGCTGGTCTCAGGTCAAGGGGTGATGTGAGCCGGTGATGCTTGGCTGTCAGCTGAATCGCTCTGGTGCTTCTGATGCTGCCACCCCCACATCAGGAGCGCCGGCGGGGGTTCACCACCCTGGCTGCAAGTTGGAATCACCTGGGAAGTTCTAAAAGCTACCGATGCCCAGGCTGCCCCCCAAACCAACTAGGTCAGAGTCTCTGGGAAGGGATCAGGTGGCAGCATGTGTGAGAGGGCCCTGGGTCACTCATGGGTTGTGAGCCCCCAAGCTACCGTGTACTCTTATCACCAAAGTTTAAAGGAGAATCAGCTTCCCTGTAACTTTCCCTTACCAGAAATTTGCAATAAAAAGAATAAAACTTCCAAATCAATGTGCCGTATGATTTTTAAACTTAAAAGTCTTTTAGTGTAAGGCAAAAATTTAATTCCTCTTCCTTTTCTGGGGAAAACTTTTGGTGCTCAGTCCTGGCAGACCTGCTGGGAAACAGAAAGTCCAGGGGAACTGCTCCATCCTGGGGTCTCTGAATCAAGGGGATGCCTTCTCACCTCTGGATAACAGCAGCTGGCAGTTCCTGGCTGTGCTGTGTGCCCCCATTGTGGCCTTGTTGTGTGTGTTCATTCATTTAATTATAACAACAAGTTGAGTTAAATACTGTTGATTCCCGCAATTTACCGATGAGAAAACCGAGTCACACAAAGTTAAGCAACTCGCCCCAAATCCTGCAGCTAGTAAGTGGGAGTCATGAGTCAAACCAGGCAGCCTACTTCTATAGTCAGGTCACCTAACTAGCACAGTATCTTGCCTCTAAAGATAAATCCTTAAGTATCCCATATAACTCAGACTTGCCAGGCCATGAACTTTAGCCCCATCTCGGCATGACCTTAACAGTTCCACCATCTGAGTCCCTCTGTATTTTTTTAAAAAATTGTTTTAGGGCCACACCCATGGCATATGGAGTTTCCCAGGCTAGGGATCGAGTTAGAGCTGCAGCTGCCAGCCTACACCACAGCTACAGCAATGCAGGATCTGAGCCATGTCTATGACCTATACCACAGCTCACAGCAAAGCCAGATCCTTAAACCACTGGTGAGGCCAGGGATTGAACCTGCAACCTCATGGTTCCCAGTGGGATTTGTTTCTACTGTGCCACAACGGGAACTCCCTTTTGCATTTTAATGTCCTAATTCTAAATACCTAAGGAGGCAGTCTTTTTTTTAAACATTTTTTTATTAAAGTATAGTTGATTTACAATGTTGTACCAATTTCTGCTGTACAGCAAAATGACTCAGTCATATATACACACACACACACACACACACACACACACACATTCCTTTTTCTATATTATTTCCCCATCATAGTTTGTCTCATGATGCTGGGTATAGTTTCCTGTGCTATGTAGTAGGAAGTCATTGCTTTTTCATTCTAAATGTAATAGTTCGCATTTATTTACTAACCCCAAACTCCTAGTCCATCCCATTCCCTCCCCCTCCCCCTTGGCAACCACAAGTTTATTCTCCATGTCCATGAGTTTGTTTCTTTTCTGTAGATAGGTTCATTTGTGCTCTATTTTAGATTCTACATATAAGTGATATCATATGGCATTTGCCATCTTCTTTCAGACTAATTTCACTTAGCATGAGGCACTCTAGTTCTATCCATGTTGCTGCAAATGGCATTCTTTTCTATGGCTGAGTAATATTCCATTGTATATACGTACCGTATCTTCTTAATCCATTCATCTGGTGATGGACATTTAGGTTGTTTCCATGTATTGGTTATTGTAAATAGCGCTGCAGTGAACCTAGGGTGAAAGTATCTTTTTGAATTATAGTTTTGTCTGGACGTATGCCCAGAAGTGTGATTGCTGGATCATATGGTAGTTCTATATTTAGTTTTCTGAGGAAGCTCCATACTGTTTTCCATTGTGGTTGTACCAATTTACATTCCTACCAACAATGAAGGAGGGTTCCCTTTTCTTCACACCCTCTCCTGCATTCGTTACTTGCAGACTTGTTAATGACAGCCATTCTGACCAGTGTGAAGTGGAACCTCATAGTAGTTTTGATTTACATTTCTCTAATAATTAGTGATGTTGAGCATATTTTCATGTATTTTTTTGGCCATCTGTATGTCTTCTTTGGGGAAAAGTCTATTTAGGTCTGTCCGTTTTGGAGGCTGAGGGTACAGAGCCCAGAGGTCCAGTTGGAAAATGAGATCCAGAAGAGTTGGGGGCTGGGCCCGAATGGCTGCCTGGCATTTGAGGCTTGTTTGTATAACCGGAAGGGCCACTGTATCATGTGGGTTGACAAAGGTGTGCATTAGTGCAGACAGTCATCAGCCCTGTGGTAAGGAAAAACTGGTGTGTGTTCAGCATCCCATCGAATTGTGACATTAACCCGGTAGAGTTACACTTAGGATACTGTGTAGAAGATTGTGTGTCTCATTCTTAGTTTGGGGTCCTGTTAATCTCCAAGCCTTTTTTCGTCATCCATATAAGTCCAGAGGTAAAAGACTTTTCTAGGAATCCTTTTTTTTTTTTTTTTGTGCTTTTTAGGGCCACACCCATGACATATAGGGGTTGAATTGGAGCTACAGCCTCTGGCCTACACCACAGCCACAGCAACGCCGGATCCTTAACCCACTGAGTGAGGCCAGGGATCAAACTGGCATCCTCGTGGATCCTAGTTGGGTTTGTTAACCACTGAGCCACGAAGGGAACTCCCTCTGGGAACTCTTTTATATAGATACTTGCACTGCATACCCACCTGTTCAACTTAAGATTCTGGCTGTGGGAACTAGAGACTCTCATACTGAGTAAAGTTAGACAGAAAGAGAAAGACAAATACCACATGATATCACTTATATATGGAATCTAATAAGTGGCACAAATAAACTTTCCCACAGAAAAGAAACTCATGACTTGCAGAACAGACTTGTGGTTGCCAGTGGGGAGGGGGAGGGAGTGGGATGGACTGGGAATTTGGGGTTGATAGATGCAAACTATCGCCTGTGGAGTGGCTAAGCAATGAGATCCTGCTGTATAGCACAGAGAACTATATCTAGTCACTTAGGATGGAGCATGATGGAGGATAATGTGAGAAAAAGAATGTATACATGTATGTGTGACTGGGTCACCTTGCTGTACAGTAGAAAACTGACAGAACACTGTAAACCAGCTATAATGGAAAAAATAAAAATCATAAAAAGATCCTGGCTGTGGTGGACAGTCTCCATGTCTCCCAGTGATCCCTACTGCCTGGTATTCACCCCTTGTGCCACCCTCACTCCCACGGAGTGTGGACTGGACTTATTAGCACACTTCTCTTGAATAGAACATGGAAGAAGTTTATAAAATAGAGAATAATAACAATAATATAATATGGCAATTAGGTTATACACGGACACACTGTCCCTCATCTCTGTGCTGAGGTGATGAGCTGTCATGTTTTAAGCAGCCTGTGGTGCAGCCATGTGGAGCGGCCAAGGACTGAGGCTCTCAGGCCAATAGGTTGAAATGAACAGACACTTTGCAACCATCATGTGAGTGAATTAAAGTGATGCCTCTCACCCAAAAGGAATGAAAGCAGGAACCTGAACAGGCAGTTGTTTACCTGTGTTCATAGCAGCATTATTCACAACAGTCAAAAGGTGGGGAGTTCCTGCTCTGGTGCAATGGGATTGGTGGCATCTTGGGAGCTCTGGGTCGTAGGTTTGATCCCTGGCCCGGCACAGTGGGTTAAGGATCTGGTGCTGCTGCAGCTGCAGCTTGGGTTGTGACTTCGGTTCAGATCTGATCCCTGGCTCAGAAACTCCATATGCTTCAAGGCAGCAAAAAAAAAAAAAAAAAAAAAAAAAAAAAAAAAAAAAAAAAAAAGACGGAAGCAGCCCAAGTGTCCATTGGTGGTTGAATGGAAAAGCAAAGCATGGTTCATACATGCAATGGAATGCTATTCAGCCATAAAAAGGAAGGAAGGAAGGGAATTCTGATACATGACACCACATGGACATCACACTAAGCCAAGTAAGCCAATCATGAAAGGACATATAATGTCTGCTCTCACCTGTACGAGGTACCTAGAGAAGTCAAATTTATAGAGGCAGAGAGTAGCATGACAGTTGCCAGGGGCTGGGGCCTGAGGTAGGGGACTGGGAGTTAGTATCTAATCCATATGGAGTTTCAGGTGTGGAAGATGAAAAAGTTCTGGAGGAAGATGGTGGTGATGGTTGCACAACAATGCAAGTGTACTTAATGCCACAGAACTATTCACTGAAAATGGCTAAAACAGTAAATTATATATATATATCTTACTACAATAACAATTTTTTGAATAGAACAAAAGAAGTGGATTCTACGACCACCAAGTCGATCAGATGAGATTGCAGGCTTGGCAGTTTTACCACAATCTCATGAGAGGCGCTGAGCCAGAGATGCTCAACTAAGCCGCATCCACATTTTTGTTTGTTTGTTTTCTTTTTAGGGCCACACCTTCCTGCAGCCTATGGAAGTTCTAGGGCTAGAAGTTGACTTGGGAGCAGCAGCTGCCTGCCAGTCTACACCACAGCCACAGCAACACCAGATCCAAGCCTCACCTGCAACCTACACCACAGCTCACGGCAATGCCACATCCTTAACCCACTGAGCGAGGCCAGGGATTGAACCTGAAACCTCATGGTTCCTAGTCGGATTCGTTCATCACTTAGCCACGACAGGAACTCCATGTCCATATTTTTGATGCACAGAAGCTGAGGTAATACATACATGTTTGAAGTCACTAGATTTGGGGGTAATTTGTTATAAACAATAACTAATACATCTGCACTGGGGAATCTTGGCAGAATTATTTTGTGGAAATATCTACTGTGTGCTACAAGTGACATAGCCACATATAATGCCATTTAATACACCTTCTGAGCATGAAATGACCTTAAAACATATTAATGACATATGTACCTTATCACATTTAATCTGTAATTTCTCTATTTGGTATGTTCTATTACTGCCATTTAGTTACAGAGCAGATTCTGGAAGGTCACATGGCTCATTAGTGGTGCAGCAGGGATCTGAATCATATCTATCTCCAAAGCCCAGGCTGCCATTTTGCTTCAAGATAAGCCAATACCCAAGACATCAAGTGATTTGCTTAATACTCCCACAGCAGCTTGGAATCACAATCCTCTCTGGATGAGTGGTTCCCAGTGATGCAGCATCTGCATCACCTGGGACGTTGTTAGACAGGTAAACTCTGGGGCCCAACCCCAGACCTACCGAATCAGAAACTCTGAGATGGGCCCAGTAATCTACTTTAACAGTCTTGCAGGTGATTCTAATGCAAGAAAAATCTGAAGATAGCTGATCTAGAACGGCACTGTAATACAATAGCCCTGAGTCACATCACCTGTTTATATTTAAATATATATTCATCCAAATTAAATAAATTTTAAAATTCAGTTGCTGAGTTGCCCTGGCCGTACTTCAAAAGCTCAATAGCCAGCTGTGGTTAACAGCTATGGTGTTGTCCTGTGCAGATGTAGTATATGTCTACGGTCACAGTAAGTTTTTTTGTTTTTTGTCTTTTTATGGCCATACCGGCGGCATGCGGAGGTTCCCAGGCTTGGGGTCCAACTGGAGCTGCAGCCGCCAGCCTACACCACAGCCACAGCAATGCCAGATCCGAGCCACGTCTGTGACCTACATCATAGCTCTCGGCAATGCTGGATCCTTAACCCACTAAGCGAGGCCAAGGATCGAAACCGCAACCTCATGGTTCCTAGTCGGACTTGTTAACCACTGAGCCATGACAGAAACTCCTTTTTTTTTTTCCTTTCACACAGAAAGTGTTATTGGATAGTCCTGGTATAGAGCAATAATGTCCTCACCTTTGCAACTGACAGCTCTGTCCACAACTCTGTACCTTCATCTGAGGGCCTAGAGTGAGCTTGGGACCAGGGACTTTCCTCCAGCCCCATCCCTACAATGTTATGTCAGTTGTCCTTAATAGAGGTCATTTCCCAGGTCCTCAGATAGTTTTGTCTCACCTGCCAGTTCTGATCTGCAGACATTGTGTCCTGGAGCACTGGGCTGAGAGGGCTGGTGTCAGACTCAGGGGGCTGAGCCAAGGTGTGTGAGGCACGGGGTTTGGGGGATGGTTGCTTCCTGGGTGCTGTGCCCCTGCCAGCTTCTCACCAGGACATCCCAGGCTTGGAGGATGCCAGGCAAATGGTGGCCAGCCAGGACTCAGGTGATTCTGCTGCCCCCTAGCGAGATGGACCAGGCGGTCCTGGGATTAGGGTGAGGCAAAGTGGAAATTTAAAGGGATTCCCCCAAATCTGTAATTAACATAAATTATATGTTCATGCCATCTTTTTAAAAGGTCAAATATTGATGCCAAAAAATGCACAGTGAACAAAATGCCAAACCTTAAAGATCAAATCCAACCAAGTTGTGTGGCGTTATTTTGGAACTGAGGCAAAAAAGAAAAATGTATGCCTCATATACATGTTTTATGTAATTCTATTTAAAATTATGGGGTTGGTGGAGGGTTTTTTTTTTTTTTTTGGTTAATTTAGAATTCTAGAAATATTACACAAACCATATTTATCTTGATGGCTGAGAGTTTTGACTGTTCTTCTCCTTACATTTAGCATTTGAGGTGAGGGTCTCACTCACCTCATCCTAATACCAGCCCTGCCCCAGAGTCTAGAAATTTGGAGCTAAATCCAGTTCTTATTGGCTTATCTCAGGTGTGTATAATTGCTTTAAGTGGTTCCTGGTCTGTTTTTAATCCCTCACTGCCGTGCCTTTTTAATTTTCAAACTTGTGACCTAGTTCTGTTTTGGCGTTAGGTTGGGGGCACAGAGAAAGCAAAAATCTGACTCCCTTCTGGGACACGGAGGAAGGGCCAGAGAACAGGACGGAGGGGAGTGAAGATGTTTGCCTGATTTCACCACGAGGTGTCATCACAGAGCTTTCCACACCGTCAGTCCTCGAGATTCGCTGTCCTCTGCTGCCACCACGTGGAAGAAATAGAAATCTACAGGGAATTTTTTTTTAATCAAGGTAAAGTTGATTTACAATGTTAGCTTTAGGTAACGATTATGTACTATTTATAAGTATTATAAAATTTAGCTTTACTCCCTGTGCTGTAAACTATATCCTTGTAGCTTATTTATTTTATGCATAGTATTTTATACCTCTTAATCCCTACCCCTGTTTGCCCCTCCTAACTTCCCTTTCTCCACTGTTAACCACCAGTGTGTTCTATCCCTGAGTTCGGGAGTTCCCATCGTGGCACAGCGGTTAGCGAACCCAACTAGTATCCATGAGCACACGGATTCGATCCTTGGCCCCACTCAGCAGGGTAAGGATCCGATGTTGCCATGAGCTGTGGGGGCAGGTCACAGACACAGCTCAGATTCAGCGTGGCTCTGGCGTAGCCTCCAATTGGACCTCTAGCCTGGGACTCTCCATATGCCTCTGGTGCGGCCCTAAAAAACCTGTGAGTTCGTTTCTGGCTATATTTGCTAGTTTGTGTTATTTTTTATATTCCACATTAGGCACTAAGTTCCAATAGGAAGAACACCCAGCCAAGGAATGCCTCTGTGGAACGGCCTTTGGGCTCAGCTCTCATTTTCTAGAACAGGAAACCTAGTATCAGAGAAATTAGAAGCGGGCTTTGTAGGTGAGGATTCATGACAGGTTTGATAGGCAGGCTGGCACCGTGACAGTGACTCAGCCCCAACTCTGCTCTGGCTGGGAACCAAACAGACCAACATTTCTGCCCTTATGGAATTTTAAGCCTCACGTGAGGTGGGGGCAGAGAGAGGAAGTCAGCAGGCAAGTGAATCCCAAGGCCTGTCAGCTGATGGTGAGTGCTTGGGAGGAAAATAAAGCAGGGGCTGAGGGTAGGGGGTGCCGGGATGGGAGGGGCCAGTCACAGGAGGATGGCCAGGGAAGGCCTTGCTAAGAGGCAAAATCCTGATGGAGAAAACCCGGGGTGGGGGTACAAGCCAGGAAGCTAGCTGGAGGAGGAATTTACCTACATTTTCTTATTTTACAAAATAATGCTATTTACAATTCAGGCATCCCATGTCCATCTAGCTGCTAAGGTGTTGTCCTTCTGGCTAAACAGATTTCCACCCCCCCCCCCCGCCCACCTGCTTTTATGATCTCTGGATGCCTCCTTGTCTCTTATTGGCTGTTCAGTTTCCATAACCTGGATGACAAATTCTCTGTAGTAAATTCCCTGTATGGAATACCTGGGGAGGTTTCTGTCTTCCTGAATGGACCCCAGCTGACATAAGACTGAAGGAGAGTAAATTGTACCCGGGGTGGTGTTTTTCCTTCAGTGTCTTTTTGAGCTGGAAGAAATGTTTGCCTACTGAGGCATGGGGAAGTCATTCTGGTTTATATACGATCTGGTTTGAATTCTTGTTAACAAGAATGGCCTGTCTGATGGTCTGTTTGTCATGCATTGTACATCTGCTTTAACCATTAAGAAAAGAATACATTATCCACTAGTAAAGTATGTCCACTGTGAAGCTAGTGACAAATGCTCCTCCCTGCATGCGTGCCCCTCCCTGCATGAGGCCCCCTCCCTGCATAAGGCCCAGGCTAGTACACCTTCAAAAATGTTTCCCTTCCTAGAAACCAAGGTGGTGTTGACTGGCTTTGTACGTGCTACTCTGTCTCTCTTAAAACCTTGAAGAAATATGCCCGTATCATATTTGATGATAAGATGTTCTTTGTTCTGACAAGATGTACAACTCTGCTGAAAACCAGCTTCTCCAGAGCACCTTCTTCCTTCATGGAGACTGCACTCCCTGGCCCTAGGCCTCAGCTTGGCTGAATAAAACCATTTTCTAGTCCTTTCTAGTCCTAGACTGTTGGTCGATTGTTTGCATCGGCATATACAACTTCCTGGCTTGTGCTCGCTAATAAACCCACACCACCTCTATCAGAGCAGTCCTACATTCCCGCAGTCCTGCAGTTCCCTCAGTCCCTGCTCGGCCCCTGCTGGTCTCTTGGCAGCTCCCAGGTCCTCAGCCGTGCATTCTAGAATCTGGCCAGAAGCTGCCACATCCAACAGCTGCTGTGCTACTGCCCAAACCAGGTTGGACAGGACCACATGCTGAGTTTCTTACCTGAGACCTCAGCCTTCTCCACACTCCCCACAATGTTTTCAGCTTCCTCAAACCCATCTGGGCGTCTTGACCAGTTTTTCTACTTCTGGGTTTCACTCCAAGACGAAGAAAAGGGAGAATGTGTTTACCAGCCTTTCTTGCTCCTCCTCACACCCCACTGGGGTGAAAAAGAGGGCTGGCTTTCTCTCCTGCTTCCTGCCTGGAGTGGCCTTACTCAGCCACGTCCGTCCTTCTTATTCTCAGCCCCTGATGGGAGCGGGGTGTTCTTTCTGCACCACAAAGGCAAGTCTGGTTTAAAACCAAGTCCAGGAGTTCCCGTCGTGGCGCAGTGGTTAACGAATCTGACTAGGAACCGTAAGGTTGTGGGTTCGGTCCCTGCCCTTGCTCAGTGGGTTAAGGATCCGGCGTTGCCGTGAGCTGTGGTGTAGGTTGCAGACGCGGCTCGGATCCCGTGTTGCTGTGGCTCTGGCGTAGGCCGGTGGCTACAGCTCCGATTCAACCCCTAGCCTGGGAACCTCCATATGCCGCAGGAGCGGCCCAAAGAAATAGCAAAAAATAAAAAATAAAAATAAAAAAATAAAACCAAGTCCATGACCCTTGCTCCTACTAGGAGTTAGAAATTTAGAAAATTCTTTCTCTTGTGACAAAGTCTGGCTTTTGAGATTTGTCTCTCTCTGTGTTCATGATATCTATTCTGGGGAGTTCCCATGTGGCACAGTGGTAATGAACCTGATTAGTATTCCTGAGGATTCGCTGGCCTCGCTCCGTGTGTTAAGGATCCGGCGTTGCCATGAGCTGTGGTGTAGGTTGCAGACGTGGCTCAGATCCCACGTTGCTGAGGCTCTGGCGTAGGTCGGCAGCTGCAGCTCTAATACAGCCCCTAGCCTGGGAACGTCTATATGCTGCAGGTGTGGCTCTAAAAAGAAAAAAAAAAAAAAAAAAAAAGATAGCTATTCTGGGTTTGAGAACAGAGAACTGCTTTGTTTTTGCATTCCTGCTGTCACCATCCTAGTTCTCTCATGGGCAAATGGCTATTTCCACAGACTAGATTTTTGTTTTTTTCCATTATAGCTATTTCCTAGACTGGAGGTCAAGGACTTGCAAATGACACAATTAGTAGTTTATTTCAAAATATTATCCCATTACATACACCCGTCTATCCTCTCCTTAGACAGTGATCTTCTTGAAGGCATGGCCCATATTTCCCCAGAGATCTCCAAATGTCTAAGGGAAGTCAGATGCTAACCACAGAAAGGCTTGTGGATTAACCAAAGTTTCAGGTTTCTTTAGGTTGCCTGTCCTTATAATGGCTCCTTGAGTACAGGTTCTTAACTCTTAAGAGAAACTCCGACTAATAGTTCCAGATGGGCTAAAGTCTTTGATGAATGAGACTATGAATTAACTGTTTGATTAAGCCTCTTTAAAAAAACCTAATATTTCTAAGGTGTCTATGTTTGGAGGTAAAATTCCAAAAGGAAGGTAAAAATATCAAGAACTACTGCATTAGGCATTCACTGAGCCCTTGTGCAAAGTGACTTTGCACATTATCTTATTTACCTGTTATTTCTTTTTATTATTTTTCTTTTTTTTCCATTATAGCTGGTTCTGTCAATTTTCTACTAAAGAGCAAGCTGACCCAGTCACACATACATTCTTTTTTCTCACGTTATCATGCTTCATCATGAGTGGCTAGATGTAGTTCCCAGTGCTATACAGCAGGATCTCATTGCTTATCCATTCCAAAGGCAATAGTTTGCATCTATTAACCCCAAATCCCCAGTCCATTTCACTCTCTCCCCCTTGGCAACCAGAAATCTGTTCTCCACGTCCATGATTTTCTTTTCTGTGGAAAGGTTCATTTGTGCCATATATTAGATTCCAGATATAAGTGATATCATATGGTATTTGTCTTTCTCTTTCTAACTTCACTTAGTATGGGAGTTTCTAGTTCCATCTATGTTGCTGCAAATTACCGGTTATTTCTGGACCGTGTGAAAAGTAAGTTTTATCACAGACCTCTCTTAAACAGGCTTTCTGAAAGCCAGATGGTATAAATTCTCTGGCTTCTTCAAGAAGAAGAAATTATTTCAGGTTAACTTCATTTTGGCTCTTTTTCTAAACTTAGAGAAACTACAGAGCTGTAAAATTTATCCCTAGATGGAGCAATAAGGTAGAATTTTAAGAAGCAATGAAGAAAAGTTTACACCCCACCACCACCCCGACTTTCAAATTTCTTTCTACTTTTTGGCTGTGCCCATGGCATAGGAAGTTCCTGGACCAGAGATCGAACCTGCACCACAGCAGTGACTTGAACTACTGCTGCAGTGACAATGCCAAATCCAGAGCCACAGCAACATGGGATCCAAGCTGCGTCTGTGACCTACACCATGGCTCATGGCAACACTGAGCCATGGCCAGGGATCAAATCCGAAACCTCATGGTTCCTAGTCAGATTCGTTGACCACTGAGCCACGACAGGACCTCCTTGCTTTGCTTTTTAGGGCTGCACCTGCAGCATATGGAAGTTCCTGGGCTAGGGGTCAAATCTGATCTACAGTTGCCAGTCTACACCACAGCCACAGCCACAGCAATGCTGGATCTGAGCTGATGCTGCACTTTGTGGCAATGCAGGATCCTTAACCGACTGAGTGAGGCCAGGGATCGAACCTGCATCCTCATGGATACTAATCGGGTTCTTAAACTACTGAGCCACAACGGGAACTCCAGTTGTGGTGTTTTAACCATCCTCCAGGTGCATTTAACTCAGATGATATGTGTGAGGACCGCCACATCTTGAAAACCGCCTTTCTGGATGAAGAAACTAAAAACAGGAGACAAATCCATCCCAGTTGGTGAGTATCTTTCTGGCTGCTCCGTCAGAGCATGGCTGCACGGCCCAGTGCTGGAGAGTCTCCACAGCTGGGGGCCCCATTAGGTAAGGCGCAAATGCCAGATTGAGATTGGGGAGGGTATTCCCACCTTCCTGGGTGTCCTAGGAAGGAATAAGCCAACCAAAGAGAAGGAGAGGTGTTGAGTGTTTCTCTAGAAACCAAACATAGTTTTCTGTCCATGGATGTGGTCTGGGGACTTTAGAGTTTGAGGGTTTAGCTGGCAAATATGAGGGAGAAGAGGCCCAGGAGGCTGAAGGAGCACCTGCTGAAAGTGCAGACGGTCAGCAGCCCTGGGGGCAGAGGGCGATGACCAGAGGCCCACACCCTGAGCAGTGAGCTGGTTAGGGTTCACCCTCTGGAAAGAAGGAGTCACTGTCACTCAGAGACAACTACAGGAGGTTCAGTGCCAACCTAAGAGATTCCTTGTTGCATTCTTCAGGGTCCTGCCATCTGTCCCAAGATGGTCAATAATTTTATTTATTTATTTTTTTGAGAACAGGCTGTAGAGGACATTCCCGTTATATTTGCAATTGACGAGTCCCTGAAAGAATCGCAGTATAGGAGCAGGATGTGAATGTGTGATCAGGTGAGATGATGGAATGAATTTAAAAGAACAACATGCAATAGGAGAGAAGCACATAAAAAGATGCTTAACATCATTAGTTATCGGGGAAATCCAAATCAAAAAACCACAATGAAATACTTTAATCCTGCTAATGCAAAATGGTACGGCTGCTGTGGAAAAGAGCCTGGCAGTTCTTCAAAATGTTGAATAGAGTTACCGTGTGACCCAGCAGTTCTGCTTCTAGGTATAGATCCAAAAGTTTTGAAAACACGTGTTCACAGAAGAATCTGTACAGGACTGTTCCTGGCAGCATTAGTCATATTAGCCAAAAGGTGAAAACAATGCAAATGTCCATCCACTGATGAATGGGTGAACAAAACATGGTACAGCTTTACGATGAATATTGTTTGGCCAGAAAAGGGAATGGAATTTCGATACACAAAAGGGCACATATTATGATTCCGCTTCTGTGAAATGTCTGGAGTAGGTAAATCCGCAGCGATAAAAAGCAGGGGAAGTACCCATTGTGGCTCAGCAGAAACGAATCTGATATCCATGAAGACGAAGGTTCTAATTCTGGCTTCGCTTAGTGGGTTAAGGATCTGGTGTTGCTGTGACTGTGGTGTAGGCTGGCAGCTACAGCTCTGATTCGACCCCTAGCCTGAAAACCTTCATATGCCACAGGTGTGGCCAAAAATAAATACATAAATAAATAAATAAATAAATAAATAAATAAAAGAAAAAGAAAGTAGATTGGTGATTGCCAGGGGCTTTGGGGAGAAGGAATGAGGAATAATGGCTAATAGGAATGGGATTTCTTTTTGGGGTGATGAAATATTCTGGAACTTAATGGTGGATACTCTGTGATAGATATTAAGACTTACTGTACTGTATACTTTAAGAGAGTGAATTAGATTTCAATAAACCTGTTATTTAAAAAAATACTCAAGGAGTTCCCTTCATGGCTCAGTGGTTAGCAAACCCGACTAGGATCCATGAAGTTGTGGGTTTGATCCCTGGCCTCGCTCAGTGGGTTAAGGATCCACTGGTGTTGCCGTGAGCTGCGGTGTAGGTCGCACACAAGGCTCAGATCTGGCGTTGCTGTGGTTGTGGTGTAGGCTGGCAGCTACAGTTCCGATTGGACCTCTAGCCTGGGAACCTCCATATGCCATGGGTGCAGCCCTAAAAAAAAAAAAGACAGTAGTAAGAATAAATATGTGGTCCTGTCTTTGAGTTCACGAATTAACGGAGCTAGAGGAGGACACTTCCTTTCTCCTGGCCAACCACCACCTTCTTTTGGGTGACAGTCTTTGGTTTCTCTGGAGAATTAGCTTCGTTCTAGTGGTCCTGTTGGGAGCCTACATCACAAGGCCACTTACCTCCCGCACAGGGGCCAGTGGCCCTGCCTGAGCCAGATCAGACTCTGGCTGAGAAATCTGGACCCCGAGCCGAAAGGCTCATGGAAGCTATTGGGACTGAATCCTTCCTAGGACACCACCTGCAGGTTTCCCACTGAGATCCCTGGAGCTGGCTCTATTCCTGTGTTCAGTTTTGGGTACGTCTTCCTTTTTTAAAAAAATGTTTTTATTATAGTTGATTTACAGTGTTCTGTCAATTTCTGTTATACAGCAGAGTGAACCAGTTATACACATATACATACACTCTTTTTCTCATATTATCTTCCATGATGTTCCATCACAAGTGATTGGATATAGTTCCCTGTGCTATACAGCAGGACCTCATTGTTTATCCATTCTAAAGGCAATAGTTTGCATCTACAACCCCTAAACTCCCAGTCCATCCTGCTCCTTCCTCCCCCTTAGCAACCACAAGTCTGTTCTCTTTGTTCATGAGTTTGTTTCTGTTCTGTAGACACGTTCATTTGTGCCATATATTAGATTTCAGATATAAGAGCTGTCATATGGTATTTGTCTTTCTCTTTCTGACTGACTTCGCTTAGTATGAGAATCTCAGTTCCATCCATGTTGCAGCAAATGGCATTATTTTGTTTGTTTTTATGACTGGGTAGTATATATACATATATATATGTATATATATGTATGCCACATCCTCTTAATCCATTCCTCTGTTGATGGACATTTAGGTTGTTTCCACATCTTGGCTATTTTGAATAGTACAGCTATGAACATTGGAGTATATGTATCTTTTTAAATGAAAGTTTTGTCTGGATATATGAGGCACGTCTTCTAACACACGTCTTTTCTGTCTAGGTTAGTCAGAGTGGTTAAACTGGAGTCGCTTGTTAAAGGAAACCTCAACGGCTATGTTGAGTCAATGTGCTGTAGCAACTGCACAGGCAAAGTATCAGGTGTTTTAGCATCAATGCTAATAACAGTAACTAATCCTTATGGAGCCACGTCATGGAGCTAGCACTGTGCTGAGAGCCCTCAATGCCTTCTCCCATTGAACTCAACTCTCACTAAAACTTTAGTTGGTAGGTATTGTCTTGGCTCCCCTTTTGGAATCTAGGTTCCCTTTTGGAATCTGGATTCAAATCCTGCTCTCCTTGACCCCAGAATAGTGCTCCTGACCACTGCTCTGAACTGCCTCAAAAGGGGGCAGTGTCATGGAGGGCTGCCCAGCTCAAACTGGACCTCTGACCGTGACCTGAGAAGTTAAACATGTCAGGGCTCATCCTTTCCCTGGCACTGGTCTCTCAGGTAGAGCCTGCCCTTTAATATACTCAGTGGCAGAGTTATCAACCCTCACATCAGATGGCAACCACCTGGAGAGGTTTAGAACCACTGATGGCCTGGATCCCACCCTCTGATGTAATGGGTCAGTGGTACTGCTGGGCCATGGGATTGTTTTGCAATATCTTAGAAGATTCTGATATGCTGCCATGGCTGCCAGCTTCTATTTTTTTCAAATTTTAAAGGACACACTGGAGTTCCCTGGTGGCACAGCGGGCTAAGGATCAAGCATTTTCACTCTTGTGGCTCTGGTTATTGCTGTGGTACAGGTTTGAGCCCTGGCCAGGCACTTTCTTATGGCATGGGCCCAGCCAAAGAATAAAATAAAGGGCATGCTATGCACCGTGGGTCTGGTTAAGCTGCAGATTCTGATTCACGAGATCTGCTTGGGGTCCAAAAGCTATGTTTCTAACAAGCAGCAGGTGATTTTAAGTAGAAATGCCATCCCAAGTGGAAATTTCATGCGCAGAGTGGTGAGCATCACCTGGATCTTGTTGAAAATTCAGACTCCGGGACCCCACCCAGACCTACGGAAGCCAAGAGGGCACGCCAGGGAGAGCGCAGGTGATTTCTACGTACATTCAAGTGTGAGAAGCACGTTGAGCATACCGTATATTTAAAGAGGTGAGGCGGAGGCGGGGCTTAAAGCTGAAGAGTCTGTCCGGGCAGGTGAGGAAAGAGCTGAGGATGTGTTGCCAGGAGGAGAGGAGAAAGGACAGACGGAGGCGGGTAAGTGCTTTGCTCCTAGAAAAAGCTGCCCCAGGAGGAGGGGACGGAGGGATGTGTCCTCTAAAGGAAGACCAAGAAGCTTGGGGGGACTCATTTCTGTCCAGTGCGGGTAGCTGGTTCCGCTGGGGCTGTGGGGGCTACACTGGTTGTCGAGGAGACCACAGCCCCTTCACTCTGGGAGAAGGAACTCGAGCGTTGTAAAGGTTTGCTGGCTTTTCAGCTGTCTTGCTGTTCTGAAATTGTGAGTCTATAGCGTTGAAATGGTAGGACTGTCGGGTCACCTGGGGACATAGGTGCCTGTGGAGCTGAGGTGAGACGTTTGAGTTTGGGGTCAGTACGACTGTAGGGTCTTGGGTTGAAACTGATAAAAACCAACCTAAGGTGAGGAGATGCCCTCAAAGAGGTGTTGGATAGGAAGATGTTTTTCTCTACTCTTCTGGGTTTTGGGGGCTGGTCTGAGGATTAAGTTGTCGTGAGCTGGACTAAAGGGAGAAAGTCGAACACAATTGATACAACATGTATATGTGGGAGAGACCCAGGAAAATAGCAACTTGCCGAAATGGCTGAAACCTTCACCTTAAATACTATCCTCGGCTAAAGACAAAGGAGGGTGTTGAGGGTGGGGAGACTCCCTTATGGGAGGTGACCAGGAAAAGCACAGTAAACAAGGGTAAGGTGGTTATGCAGCCTTAATATCGATAAGTTTCTAGAGATTGGGTTATCCTCTGCTTCCAGACACAGGAAGTTACCCTTAGAAATGGGGATTTTCCTTACAAATGTAAACATTTCTGATGGAAGAGTAATTCCTATTTGGTTTTCAGTGCCTTTCCCCCAGCTGGCGCTTTCTTAGAAAATGACCAGCTGAAAACAATGAATAAGCCAGGGAGACATGTTTTAGGGTGGCCAATTCTGGTCCCCTCTGGGGCAGACGTGGGTTTTACAGAAGAGTATGCAGGAAGAGATTGTGGATGCCCCCAAATCCAGCAGGGGTGACCCCAGAGTCCCAAGGCCCCATCCTGCTGTGATCTGGTAGGCTGCGAGGAGCAAGGCCATGGGGGTGGGGCCAAGAATCGGGGTGAGGTTGGGGGTTTTTATGCTTGGATTGGAGAGGCCTGGTGCTTTAGCTAGAAACAACCCTGGAAAGGTGGGGAGAACAGTGCCTCATCTGTCCTTGCCTGGAAGGACCAGAGCCCATTACTTCAAGCCGCGTTGTTCATCTTGCCTGTGAATCCAGGAGGAGAAGCTGCGCGAAGCCACCCAGGAAGACGTGGGAAGGAGGGCCCTGGGCCTTGGCACACATTTTGGCAGCTGGACTTTCTGCATCTTTCCTCTCGGGCTCCATCTTTGCAATACTTGGGTTCCCCTCCCTGCCTCAGTGTGTATCTTGTGTCTGCCATTTGGGTCCTCAGCCTCTCTCTCCCACAACCTTGGTAAGTGGCTGGGAGAGAGGCCAAGAGCCCCAAAGGGCAGTGGCTGCAGAGCGTGGGGGCCTTCTGTGTCCAGGGGCTTGTGGCTGGATCCCCCCATCTTCGCCCTCCTAGACCAGATGAGACCCTGGGGAGGTCCCATCCTTTCAAATATGAACTGATTCTGCCTACAGTGAAAACACCACAGAAGGCTCTCTGCTTGCACAAAGGGACTTGATCTTTCTGGCAACCCAAAGCCCTCTTAGGCAACCTTCTGGGGTTTTTTTTTTGTTTGTTTTCGGGCTGCACCTGCGGCATATGGAAGTTCCCAGGATAGGGGTCGAATTGGAGCTGTAGCCACTGGCCTGTGCCACAGTCATGCCAGATCTAAGTCACATCTGCAACCTACATGACAGCTCACAGCAATGCTAGATCCTTAACCCACTGAACAAGGCCAGGGATTGAACCTGCATCCTCATGGATACTAGTCTGGTTCATTAGCACTGGGTCACAACAGAAGCTCCCCAACTGTGCGTTTTATTTGCTAGAGACTCAGAGAAACACTTGTGTGAGGTGTTCAGGCCTGGGGCGCCGTTCCTGTGGGGCCCTCCTGCCCGCGCTTTCTCTCCGGTTTTGAGTGTGTTGGGCCAGGGCAGTGTGGGGCCCGGTGTGAGGGCCAGGGTCACTGCAGGCATATGTCATAGGACCTGCCTGATCTTCCTGAGGAACAAACCCATCAAGTCCCTGACAGGTTTCTCGGGGCTCAGGGACAGGGGGATTGAGACGTCATTCTGCAGCATCTGGGAAAGGCGAGTCAGATGGAAAATGGGCTGGGGCCTTGGTCAGCCTGGTTCGGGGGAGGGGAAGGGAACAAACATGAACTGAGAGCATCCCCATGATGAGCTGTGCTGTGTTGCTGTCATTTATGATCCCCCTGAGTCCTCATGAAAGTCTCCGTTAGAGATGACAGACTGCATCTCAGTGACTCGTCAGAGGTTCCCACGTGTGAGATGCAGCCTTGGGGTGCTCTTCTGTTCCACACAGGTGCTCATAGGCCTGGGCCCCCTGTGGGAGGGCGGGATCTTCCTGCTCAGGTGCCTTAACTGCCAGGACATGTGGAAACACTCTTGAGACCTGAAGAAGGAGCTATTGTTCTCCAGGCCCACAATCTCCATTCAAGGCCCTTGGCTTTCAATTGCTTTTTATTTATTTTATATATATATATATAAATATATATATATATATATATATATATATATATTTGCCTTTTTGCCATTTTGGGGGCCTTTCCCACGGCATGTGGAGGTTCCCAGGCTAGGGGTGGAATTGGAGCTGTAGCCACCGGCCTATTCCAGAGCCACAGCAACTTGGAATCCAAGCTGCGTCTGCAACCTATACCACAGCTCACGGCAACGCCGGATCTGTAACACACTGAGCAAGGGCAGGGATCGAACCTGCAACCTCATGGTTCCTAGTCGGATTGGTTAACCACTGAGCCACGACAGGAACTCCTGCTGCTGCTTCTTTTCTTTTTTTTTTTTTTTTTTAAAGCAGATGCTGATGATCCTAGGAAGCCAGAGTTTGGTTTCATGGACCTTCTGGTTTGGGCTCACCAGGAAATAACTTTGCTCAGTGCTAAGTGTTCCATGGGTGCCTCATCTTAGCAGAAAGTCGATACAAGTTTTGTTGTACCTCCTGCTTGAAGAGTTTCCAGCCAGCAGTTGTAGCCCTGCTCCCTGGGGGTATTAGTTACCCCTGTGTCTTAAGCTCAATCAAACTTGATCGTGAAGGCTTTGTCATCTCACGTCTGGGAATGGGGGAGCAGCTGTCTCCTCAGGTGTTTATGTGACTCTTAAGTTCATGCTCACAGCCCTGCTGCTGCTGAAATTCTGGGGAAACCACCATAAATCTGCAAGAAACCAAACTTTGGGGAACTTGAACAAAGACAATTATCCCATTGTTCTAAATTGGGGGATGATGGTAATAGCCTATTAGAGGATCTACTGCATCTAGCAGACAGAAAAGTCCCCCCTCCCACTTCTTTTCTTTTTTTTTTAATTTATTTTTTTTAATTTTTATTTTTAATTTATTTTAAATTTTTATTTTATTTTCCCACTGTACAGCAAGGGGATCAAGTTATCCTTACATATATACGTTTTTTTTTTTTTTTCCCCACCCTTTGTTCTGTTGCAACATGAGTATCTAGACATAGTTCTCAATGCTATTCAGCAGGATCTCCTTGTAAATCTATTCTAAGTTGTATCTGATAACCCCAAGCACCCGATCCCTCCCACTCCCTCCCTCTCCCATCAGGTAGCCACAAGTCTCTTTTCCAAGTCCATGATTTTCTTTTCTGTGGAGATGTTCATTTGTGCTGTATATTAGATTCCAGTTATAAGTGATATCATATGTTATTTGTTTTTGTCTTTCTGGCTCATTTCACTCAGGATGAGATTCTCTAGTTCCATCCATGTTGCTGCAAATGGCATTATGTCATTCTTTTTTATGGCTGAGTAGTATTCCATTGTGTATATATATCTTTTTTTTTTTTTTTTTTTTTTTAAATAGCCATACCCACGGCATATGGAAGTTCCCAGGGTAGCAGTCAAATTGGAGCTGCAGCTGCTGGCCTACACCACAGCCACTGCAATGCCAGATCCAAACTGTGTCTCCAGCCTACACCACACCTTGCAGCAGTGCCACATCCTTAACCCACTGACTGAGGCCAGGGATCGAACCCACATCCTCAGGGACTCTGGGGAGGGTTCTTAACCTGCTGAGCCACAGTGGGAATGCCCAGGAAATTTCTTGAAATACTTGGTCAGGTGATGTCATTTTCCCCACTCAGAATCCTCCAGTGGCTTTTTCTGAAGTATCTCCAGTGACCTACCAGGCCCTATGTTATCTGCCTTGTGCTCTGCCTTGAGGGCTTCTTGGCTCCCCCTGACTTCTTGCTCTGGTCACATTAGCTTGTGTGCTGTTCCTCCCAGTGGACAAGCCCCTCCTGACCTCAGGGCCTTTGCACTTGCTGTTCATGCAGATAGCCACATAGTTTCATCACTTCCTTCAGGTCATGACTCAGCTTCTGAGTGAGGCCTTCCCTGGCTATGCCCTAAAATCTCCCTCCTTACAGCACTCCCTTTCTCTCTCTCTCCTTGATTTCTTTGCATGACACTTACCCAGCCGAGAAACCACATACTTGTACTTGTCTCTTGCCCATTCCTGTAGGAATTTAAGCTTTATGAGGAAGAACAATTTCTGTTTGTTGGCTTGCTCACAGAGAACAGTGCCAGGCAATCAGAGGTGCTCAAAAATATTTTAGGTGAATGACATCTCTAAGCAGTGCCTTTAGAGGCCAGTCATATAACATAAATATGTGAAATAACCAGAGTGAAAACAAAAGAGTAGAGTCATGCACAACCATGCTGAGGGTGTTGACAGCAGCAATAACCATCGCAAAACACTTCCAGCTACAGAGTTCCCGTTGTGGCTCAGTGGGTTAAGAACCTGACTAGTATCCATGATGTCTCTGCTTCCATCCCTGGCCTCGCTCAGTGGGCTACAGGATCTAGCATTGCTGTGCACTGAGGTGTAGGTTGCAGACGTGGCTTGGATCCCGTGTGGCTGTGGTGTAGGCTGGAAGCTGTAACTCTGATTTGACTGCTAGCCTGGGAACTTCCATATGCTGGGTGTAGCCCTAAAAAGCAAAACAAAACAAACCAACAACAACAAAACAGTGCCACCTAAATCAAGCCCATGTGTGGGCTGCTAGTTGGTGACAGAGTGATCTCCCAGGCCTGGACTTGCCTAGAATTGCCGTCAATAAATGATGATGTAGAGGGTACCCACGATTTTCCCTCAGGGATCTTCTAAGAACATATTCTGTGGAACTGTCATTTTGAACATTCTAAAGATGAGACATGGAGTTCCTGTCACAGCTCAGTGGAAACAAATCTGGCTAGCATCCGTGAGGATGCAGGTTCGATCCCTGGACTTGCTCAGTGAGTTAAGGATCTATGTTGCTATGAACTGTGGTGTCGGTCGAAGATGGGACTCTGATCTCACCTTGCTGTGGCTGTGATATAGCCTAGAGGCTACAGCTCTGATTCAACCCATAACCTGGGAACCTCCATATGCTACAGGTGTAGCCCTAAAAAGACCAAAAAAAAAAAAATTAGACATAATTCACTATATTTGTAGAAGACTTTTTTTTTCCTCCTGTTAGTGTCAGGTCAGATGTGTTTTTCAAACTATTTTATTTTTGAATCAGACTCTGGAACTCATGTTACTGATAGTGTGTTTTCCAGCTAGAAAATTTGAAATGGAAATTGTAATCCTCTTAGAGCCTGGAGATGTCTGGCATACTTTAAACAATACAAATATATGTAGTTGATTTACAATGTTTTGTTAGTTTCAGGTGTATAGCAAAAGGATTCCATTATACATGTATTTTCTTTTTCAGATTCTTTTCCCTTACTAATTGTTACAAAATATTGAATATAGTTCCCTGTGCCACACATTTCATATTAGACACCTTCCTGATTCCATTTATATATTGTCTTTTCTGTACCTTTGCCTCATCTTTTTCTCTTTTTCTTATTTTGTCTTTTTAGGCCATACCCGTGGCATATGGAGGTTCCAGGCTAGGAGTCCAATTGGAGCTGTAGCTGCTGGCCTTTGCCACAGCAACGCCAGATCCAGCCACATCTGCGACCTACACCACAGCTCAGGGCAACGTCAGATCTTTAACCCACTGAGTGAGGCCAGGAATCAAACCTGTGTCCTCATAGATGCTATTTAGATTTGTTTCTGCTGAGCCATGACAGGAACTTCTGCCTCATCTTTCTTATTCCTAATTTTTGGGAACTCAGTGTATTTTAAATATCTCAGTTCCTCTTTTTAGGATTAGTGTGGGCATAAGAAAATAACTGAATACTGACTGGCTCAGGCTTCTAAGGATGAACAACATCCAGAAGAATTAGAATAGTTTCCCCTTTTTTTCCACAAATACCTTCCAGCTCAAAGGTGTCATGTGCCATGTTAGTCCCTGGAAATTGAGAGAGAATAGAAGTGGAGGAGAAATACACCTGGGATCTAAGAGAAGGGACAGGAGATGGAAGAGACTGAAGAAAAGGTTGGAAATAAGGGGAGAGAGAAAGGAGTAGAGCTTTTCCCAAAGCAGAACAAAATCGTTCTGGTCCAAGAACTTAGATTGCCCCTCTGATTGTAGAAGAATGAACATCACAGAATACAAAGAACATTCCCACGGAGGCCTGGCCGGCCACAGGTGCTATCCCCAGGGATGTTGAAGGAAGTGCAGCTTCTCTTGGGTGGTTTGGGCATATCGAATTGTCTGTTTCACATTTGGGTTCCCGATCCCTCAAGTTTTCTCATGACTCCCAAGAGTGGGGGACCTGCCCAGCAGTGACTGATGTTCCATCCCAAGAAGACTGGCACTTACTGACTCCTAGAGGTTCTCCCCTTGTTCATGTCTCAGGGATTTCCCATTTGTGATCAGGACAAATAAGTGACATGCCCGAGTCACTAGGTGAGTGAGCAAAGCTCTGCAGCTGACAGCAACCTTGACACTGGGGAGACAGCCTCATGGAGGTGGTCAGAGGACAGGTTATCTTGGCTTCTAATCTTCTGTATCCAGGAAATGTCACAGCATCTCTCAACCTTTGTGATCTGCTAATGAATTTATTATGAGCACAGAGTAAATGTTTAACCGTGCCTGTTTGATCATTAAGATCTATATTTATTCTAATAGCTGTGTTGATTCCATGTTCACTTGGTGCAAGAACGTTCCTCATCTCTGTCCAGGAGGGCTGTACTCTCAATATAGCCTGGCACCAGGAAGCCCTTTGCAGTGATCAACTGTATGACTCACACCTGCCCATAATCTCTTGTCCATTTAAGTGAATGGTTCTATTTAGCTGGTTTTCTTCCTACTTTTGTCACATACACACCCTCTTCCAGTTTTAAAAAGACCCCTAAAATTTGGGTAGCCCACCTACTGACTCCAGTTTCTCTGAGCTTTTCTTCTGACAGATAGCTCAACTCATGATTCCATCTTGCCACTGCTAGAATTAAGTAAATAATTTACTGAGCGGCTTCCATGTGTCACAGACTGGTCTAGGCACTGGGGATGTGGCAGTGAACAGAACAAATCCTCCTAGCTTCATGGAGTGCATTTGCAAGGAGGGGAGATAGGCAGTAATTACAACATGTGAAAACATGGTGTTAAGTGATACGGAGGTTAATAAACCAGGAAAGGGGGCCAGGGTGTGTGTGTGTGTGTGTGTAGGGATGTAATTTGAAAGTGGGTGACAGAGTTTCTCTGTGGGAGGTGATAATTGATTAATGACTTGCTAGAGTGAGTCAGGGACAGGTGTTCAGCTAGTGGGGCACCAGTGACAACAGGAGCCATGAGGAAGGGAAGTGCTGGCATTGTACCAGGAGTGGCCAGGAGACCCATGGCTGGAGCTGGGGCCACAGGAGTAGAAGTGGTCTGAGAATTGGATGGGGCAAAGAAGATTATGTAGGGCCTTGAGGGGCCTTGGAAGGAATTAGGCTTTGGCTGAGGTAAGAGCCATTAGAAGCTTGTGAGCAGAAGAGTGACACCCAGGAGAGTGACAGAACCTGGCTTAAGTTTAGCTGTTAGCTGTAACTGTTGGGAGGAGGAGAGCCAGGGTCAAGGAAGCAGGGAGCTTGTTAGAGGACAGCATGGCATTAAGACGGTGATCTGGAGGGCAAACCCTCAGTGGCCCACACAACACCCTAAAATGGACACTGGTCTCCTGTCTCAAACCATCAAAAACCTGAAAAGTGAACATTCTAAGTCAAGTGATTCTTACTTGTTTTAATTTTTTTTAAATTAAATGTTACTGGAGTGTGGTTGATGGACAGTGTTGTATTCGTTTCAGGTGTACAGTATAGCGAATCACTTTGACACATAGGCACATCATTCCTTTTCAGAATGTTTTCCCATATAGGTTATTACAGAGTATAGAGTAGATTTTCTTTTGCTCTAAGGAGGTCTCTGTTACTTACCTGTTTTATGTATAATAGTATGTATGTTTTAATTCCAAACTTCTAATTTTAGAATTAGTAACCACAAATTTGGTTTCAAAATCTTTGTCTGTTTTGTGAATAGATAGTACATGGTAGTGATCTCACATGACCATTCTGACTGGTATGAGGTGATACCTCATTGTAGTTTAGATTTGCATTTCTCCAATAATTAGTGATATTGAGAATCTTTTCATGTGCTTTTTGGCTATTAGTATTCTTTGGAGAAATATCTATTTAGATCCTCTGACTACTTTTTTTTTTTACTCAAATGAATTTATCACATCTGTAGTTGTATAATGATCATCACAATCTGATTTCACAGGATTTCCATCCCACAGCCCAAGCACATCCCCCCACCCCCCAAACTGTCTCCTCTGGAGACCATAAGTTTTTCAATGTCTGTGAGTCAACATCTGTTCTGCAAAGAAGTTTAGTCTGTCCTTTTTTCAGATTCCACATGTCAGTGAAAGCATTTGATGTTGGTGTCACATTGTATGGCTGACTTCACTTAGCATGATAATTTCTAGGTCCATCCATGTTGCTAAAAATGCCAGTATTTTGTTCTTTTTAAAGGGTGAGTAATAGTCCATTGTGTATGTGTACCACATCTTCTTGATCCACTCCTCTGTCGATGGACATTTAGGTTGTTTCCATGTTTTGGCTATTGCAAATAGTGCTGCAATGAACATCAGAGTACATGTGTCTTTGTGAGTCATGGTTTTCTCTGGATAGATGCCCAGGACTGGGATTGCTGGATCAAATGGTAGTTCTATTTTGAGTTTTCTGAGGAGTCTCCATCCTGTTTTCCACAGTGGTTGCACCAATTTACATTCCCACCAAGAGTGTACTAGTGTTTCTTTTTCTCCACACCCTCTCCAGTACTTTTTGTTTGTAGACTTTTTGATGATGGCCATTCTGGCTGGTGTAAGGTGGTACCTCAGTGGTTTTGATTCGCATTTCTCTAATAATGAGTGATATGGAACATCTTTTTTTTTTTTTTTCTGTCTTTTTGCCTTTTCTAGGGCCACTTCCACAGCATATGGAGGTTCCCAGGCTAGGGGTCAAATTGGAGCTGCAGCTGCCGGCCTACGCCGGAGCCACAGCAACACGGGATCTGAGCCGAGTCTGCAACCTACACCACAGCTCACGGCAATGCCAGATCCCCAACCCACCGAGCAAGGCCAGGGATTGAACCTGCAACCTCATGGCTCCTAGTCAGATTCGTTAACCACTGCACCACAACGGGAACTCCCTGAACATCTTTTCATGTATTTTTTGGCCATCTGTATGTCTTCTTTGGAGAACTGTCTGTTTAGATCTTCTGCCCATTTTTTGATGGGGCCTCTGATTACTTTTTGATTGGGTTGTTTGTTTTTTTTTTGATAGCTGTATGGGAAGTTTGTATATTTTGAAGATTAATCCTTTGTTGGTTGATTCATTGGCAAAGATTTTCATTTGCCAAGATCAAAATTGAATCCTCATAGATATTAGTCGGGTTTGTTACTGCTGAGCCACAACGGGAACTCTTGTGTGAAAGCTTTTGAGTTTAATTAGGTCCCATTTATTTATTTTTGTTTTTTATTTTCATTACTCTAGGAAATGGGTCATAAAAGATATTGCTGAGACTTATTTCAGAATGTTCTGCCTATGTTTTCCTTGAGGAGTTTTGTAGTATCTGGTCTTATGTTTAGGTCTATAATCCATTTTGAGTTTATTGCTTATATATGGTATAAGAGAATATTCTAATTTCATTATTTGTCTTTTTGCCATTTCTTGGGCCACTCCAGCGGCATATGGAGGTTCTCAGGCTAGGGGTCCAATCAGAGCTGTAGCTGCCGGCCTACACCACAGCTCACAGCAATGCCGGATCCTTAACTCACTGAGCAAGGCCAGGGATTGAACCCACAACCTCATGGTTCCTAGGTGGATTCGTTAACCACTGAGCCATGAGGGGAACTCCTCTAATTTCATTCTTTTATGTGTAGCTGTCCAGTTTTCTGAGCACCACTTATTGAAGAGACTGTCTTTTCTCCTTTGTATATTCTTGCCTTCTTTGTTGTAGATGAATTGACTATATGTGCATGGATTAAGTTCTGAGCTTTACATTCTTTTCCACTGATCTGTATTTCTGTTTTTGTGCTGGTGCCATACTTTTTTTTTTTTCTTTTTAGGGCCACACTTGCAGCATATGGAGGTTCCCAGGCTAGGGGTCTAGTTGAAGCTACAGTTGCTGACCTGTACCACAGCCACAGCAATGCCAAATCCGAGCCATGTCTGCGACCTACACCACAGCTCATGGCAATGCCAGATCCTTAACCCACTGAGCGAGGCCTGGGATCAAACCTGCAATCTCATGGTTCCTAGTCAGATTTGTTTCCACTGTGCCATGATGGGAAATCCTGGTACCATACTGTTTTAGTTGTTATAGCTTTGTAGTTGTATTTTTGGCTGTTCCTGTGGCATATGGAAGATCCCTGCTTGGGGATTGAACCCAAGCCGTAGCAGTGACAATGCCAAACCCTTAACCACTAGGCCACCAGGGAACTCCCCTGTGTGTTTGTTTTTGGCTTTTTCAGGCTGTACCTGCGACACACGGAGGTTCACAGGCTGGGGGTCGAATTGGAGCTACAGCCGCTGGCCTATGTCACAGCCACAGCAATGCAAGATCCAAGCCACATCTGTGACCTACACCACAGCTCACGGCAACCCTGGATCCTTAACCCACTGATGGAGGCCAGGGATGGAATCTGCAACCTCATGGTTCCTAGTTGGATTTGTTTCTGCTGTGCCACAACAAGAACTCCTCCCCTATTTAATTTTAGATTAGAGTTCAGTAATGGGTGTGTGGTTCTGTTAAGAATGATAAAAGTGATACTGCTGAGATGTTGAAACTACAGAAAAGTTGTATACAGACTGCTTCCTTTGGTCTTTATAACTAGCTCTTGAGGTAGATATCATTATCTATTTTAATTTAAATTGTTGTATGGAAATTGGTACAAGATAAAATTCAGTTAGAACCAAGTGGTATGAAAATGAAAAGTAAAGAATTCTTTGCTCATGTCAGCCCTGTCTCCCTTTGACCATCTGAACTTGCCAGTAGTTCATGGAGAAATCTTCTAGTACATAAAAGCCTGTAATTTATATCCTCCACCCGAACAGGATCAACACAGCACATGTTGCTGTGCTTTGAGTGTTTTCACTTTCTAAGCCATCTTGGTGCTCTTTCCACATTCATACATGGGGTTTATCCCCTGTTTTTTATTTTTTTATTTTTAGGGCTGTTCCTATGGCATGTGGAAGTTCCCAGGCCTGTGGTCCAATCAGAGCTGTAGCTGCCAGCCTACACCACAGCCACAGAAACACCAGATCCAGGCCACATCTGAGACCTACACGGCAGGTCACAGCAAAACTGGATCCCCAACCCACTGAGTGAGGCCAGGGATCGAACCCACATCCTCATGGATACTAGTCAGATTTGTTTTCACTGCTCCATGATGGGAACTCCTCCCTGGTCTTTTTTTTTTGTCTTTTTTTTTGTTGTTGTTGTTGCTATTTCTTGGGCCGCTCCCGCGGCATATGGAGGTTCCCAGGCTAGGGGTCTAATCGGAGCTGTAGCCACCAGCCTACGCCAGAGCCACAGCAACTCGGGATCCGAACCGCGTCTGCAACCTACACCACAGCTCACGGCAACGCCGGATCGTTAACCCACTGAGCAAGGGCAGGGACCGAACCCGCAACCTCATGGTTCCTAGTCGGATTCGTTAACCACTGCGCCACGACGGGAACTCCCTCCCTGGTCTTTTTAACGTCTACACAGAATTCCAAGGTCTGGAGATAGCATTTTAAATAATATGACATGGCAATCTTGGGAGATAAGCAGAGTTAGTATCATTTGGTAAAAGAGGAAACTCCAGTTCAGAGAGAGAAAGGGACTGCTTCCCTGTATGACAATTAGTGAAAGAGCTAAACCTCAGATCAGTTCCTTGTTACTCTTACCACAACCAGGAAACCCTTCTTGATAGTGGGTGGGACAGGAATTCCTGTCATGGCCCAGCAGAAACGAATCTGACTCATATCCAGGAGGACACAGTTCAATCCCTAGCCTCACTCGGTGAGTTAAGGATCCAGTGTTTCCATGAGCTGCGGTGTAGGTCGCAGACATGGCTCAGATCTGGTGTTGCTGGAGCTGTGGCATAGGCCAGCGGCTACAGCTCCGATTCCACCCCTAGCCTGGGAATCCTGCTGCTATGGGTGCAGCCTTAAAAAAAAAAGAGAGAGAGAGAGATGGAGGGACAGAAAGCAAATCCTCCCATTAGAAGTGGTGTTGGAGGAGCTCTCTGATTATTCAGGAGCCACCTGGAAATCCCTTCCTGCATCGCCCTCCTCCTGGGTGTCCTGAGGTTCCTGAAAAGGATGGCTTTGATCTTCTGATGCAGCTGCAGCTGCTAAGGGCTTAATGCGGAAGCTCTTAAACCAGGGGGAGCAAGGAAGCTGTCTGGTTTGAGATCATCTAGCAGAGTGATTGCGACAGTCCTGATGCTGAGACACTCTCTTGCCTATTTGCATTTCTGTCACTTCCTGTGCTGGATGGGATATATGGGGCCATGTTGACCTCCTTCCCAGAAGCAAAGTAGGTGCCTCCTCTTTTTTGCCTTTTTTTTTTTTTTAATTTTCAAAAGGGTGTGGATCCATATTTTTTTTCCTATCAAGATAGTGCATGTTTATTGTAAAACATGGCATACACATATCCCATGCATATAAAACAGGACATTTTCCCATGTAAATTCTCACAGTGCAGCAGAGCACTATCAACAATTGAGGTCAATTTCCAGGCCAGGTGTTTGGTGTATGCTTGCATACGTGAGTGTGTAAATTGGTGTGTGTTTCCTTTTTACAAAGATAGGTTATTCATACTTCCCTATACTTGCTTTCACTGACATCCTGATATGGCTATTTTCCCAGGCTATTTCATTCTGTGCTCTAAATCATTTTTTTAAAGACTCCAGGTGACTCTACTGAAATGTGTTAATGACTTCATAAGCTTTTCTAGCCTGAAAGTATGATAATGTATTCTTATTTTGGTGGCTTTTTAGTATTTCACTCTTAAAATCTCAATAAACATACATGCACACATTTTAAATGCTCACTTATTCAATTCATCAAAAGAGGAAAAAACAGATCAGACTTGTTGGCTAGGGGAGCCAGCCTTCCTTTCCAACTTTGGTATCTTGGATGTGTCCTTGATCTGCTATGTGATGTTAGGATAATCCTGTCCCTTCTCTGGACCCCCTTTCTTCCCCCTCCAACAGCACAAAAATTTTAAACTCATAAGTGGAAGATGTTTATAGTGTAGCCCTTGCTATGGGTGTGGAGGCATAACACTGAGCATTTTTGAGACAGAAGAAACAGAAACCAGTCCTGGTGACTTGGCACATGCATGTGTAGTCAGGTGAATCAAGTTCCTTCCCTCTGTCATCCTACCTTCACAAAAGGCAACGTCTTGATAATGAGAAAGATGATAAGTTAGGAGTAACATAAAACAACACAGGGAGGTGGGGCGTGGCAGGACATTTGGGGACAGCACGGGGCACAGTGGACTGAGAAGTTGAAATCAATTAGTGATGAAAATCAGAAAGGCATTTGGGGGATGGTAGGGTTTTGAATGTTAAGAAGAGGTATTTGGAACTTAATCTAAAAGCAATGAGCTGTCCTGGATGTTGAGAATCTTGAAATGAAATGACCATTTTGTGGTCAGGTGGAAAGTGTGTGCACATGTTTGGCATTGGGACCATACCTTAGAATGTAATTGCTAGAAGGGCATGTAGTCCAATTCTTTGGTTGGAAAAGATAACCAAGACTAGGAGAGAGTGAGGGTCTTGCTCCAGGACACACTGGTAGTGGCAGGTGCAGCTGTGGACACACACCTAGGCTGTGTGGCTGAGCGATGCTGTCAGCCTCCTGAAGGTCTATAACATGAGAGCTTGGAAAAAGCACTGAGCTTGGCATTAGGAGATCAGGGTTTGAGTTCCAACTCTGAGCTGGTTAAGGCTTTCAAACCCCAGATGGGCAGTTTCTATGCAGTGAAATAGAAACATCGGATTAGAGGGTAGCGCTTGTTCTTTTCTCTACCCTCACAGTCTACATCACTTGGATGTTTTGAGACCTTTTGTCTGTAGTTCCTCAGGGAACTCCGAACTCAATTGTGGATGTAGATGGGAGAGGTGTTACTTGATGTTACAGATGAGGAAATCAGGGTTTGGAGAAGGATTAAGTGACTCGTTTTAAGTTATTCGGTGAGTAAAGAGTAAAACCCAAGTTTCGGACTCCTCCTTCAGTGCCCTTTCCACTACATTACACAAATGAAAGAAAATCATTTGCCCTTAGCTACTTGTTCGTTAATTGACATTGCTGTCAAACAAGATCCACCCACATCTAAGGAGGGGATTGCTTGTGTTTGCTTTATAGGAGGTGATCAGTATTGTTGGTTAAATAGGAAAGAGAGAGAAATGAAATAAGGCTTTTTTTTTTGGCCATTTCTAGGGCCACTCCTGTGGCATGTGGAGGTTCCCAGGCTAGGGGTCTAATCGGAGCTCTAGCAGCCGGCCTATGCCAGAGCCACAGCAACTCAGGATCCGAGCCGTGTCTGCAACCCACACCACAGCTCACGGCAACACCGGATCCTTAACCCACTGAGCGAGGCCAGGGACCGAACCCACAACCTCATGGTTCCTAGTCGCGTTCGTTAACCACTGAGCCACGATGGCAACTCCAAAATAAGACCTTTTTGGAGAAAATAAACCACCTGGCTCTCTGACCTATTGACAGTATGTATTCTTGCATTCCTTTCTGATCTGTGCATCTGACCCTGTTTATATGGCTTTGGTTGTTACTCTGAATTTGTCCATTAAATTCAGTATGAAAAATGTGTTTATAATGTCGTTACCTTGATTTATGACATGTATTTTCAGTTGAAATTCGTGGCCATTGTATTTTGATGGATAGAATAACTCGGGGGTGGGGAGAATACATTGAGAAAGTAAACTTAATGAGTTGGTTGGTGTTCCTTGTAAACTAGCTTCTTGATTAACATAATCTTACAAAGAATTTAGTAAAACTTGACAACCAAGAGTTTGTGGTGAGAGGAAGATGCAACCTCAGTTGGTTGATCCGGAAGTCTGGAACACAGTTCTGACCTGCCACTCATAGGGCTTTGGAAGCTGATCTACTACTTAGGCTACGCCTTTCCTGATAAGTAACACAGAATCCACATGGTTCTCCTTAGAGCAGGATTCTTTGCAGATACAGAGATACTGTGTATATCTTTGGAGCTCTGAGGGCATAGAATGAGGATAACTTAAAATCTCTTTTGGGCAATAATTTCTTTTTTATAGATGAAAAAATTGTTATTTGGCTGCCGCCTGCAGTGATATGATGTGGGAATCTCACTTCCCAGATCAGGAATTGAACCAGGGATGCAGTGGTGAAAGCGCTGAAGCCTAACCATTAGATCACTAAGGAACCCCCTATAAATTGTTCTACTGTTGGGAGACTCAAAGTACTAAGCAAAACTTGTAGACAACAATGGATTATGCAATAAATAGGACATAGTAGGTGATGATCTGGGAGAAGATTAAGTTGGATTCACATTTCATGTTATTGACCAAGATAAATTCCAAGTGGATTGAACCTTTAAGTATTAACACCTGAAATAATAAAAGTACTAGAAGAAAACATGGGAGAATTCCCTTATATTTTTAGAGTCAGAAAGATCTTTCTAACTATGAATTCAAAGTCAGAATCCTAAAAGAGAAGGTATGTAACTTGGGCCACATAAGAGAGAAAAAACAAGCCTTCTGATTGGTAAAAACAAAAACTGCAAGAAAAGGGGAAAACACGTAGTAACCTGGGGAAAAGCAGCTGTGATTTGAAGCACAGAGTAAGAGCACAAGGCTAATTTTTCCATTATGGCAAGAACTCCTAGAAACTGGGAGGGAAAAACTTAAAACTCAAAAGAAAAATGTGCAAAGAATGTGAACAAACTGTTCACAGGAAAAATAAATAAAAATGATTCTAAGATAACTAGAAAGGTAGGGTTCAGCTTTACACATAACTAAAGAAATGGAAAAGAACACAATGCTGAAGAACCAGATTGGCAAAACTGGCTAAGTTCTGCAACACATGCTGTTGACAGGACAGTGGGAAAATGGGCATTTTCCTACATGGCTAGTGAAAGTGCAAAGTAGTTCTATGTTGACAGTATCAAAGTTATGTGTACAACTCTTCATTTCAGCAATTCAATTTCTGGGACTTTGTCTTACAGATAAATATGTATGCTTGCCTGACATTATATGCCAAGTTACTGATTATAGTATTCTTGGCAGTAGGGAAGATTAGAAACCAAAGGCCTTTCAGTAGAGGACTATCCATGGTACATAGACACAATAGAAACTGAAGCTGTAGAAGAGAGAATATTTACGTGGAAAGATGTCCAAGATCTATTAATTTGGAGTTCCCTTGTGGCAGAGTGGATTAAGGATCCAGGATTGTTACTGTAGCAGCTCTGGCAAGGGTTTGATCCCTGGGCCAGGAACTTCCACATGCCATGGGTGTGGACAAAAAAAAAAAAAAAAAGTCTATTAATTAAAAGACAAAGGAAACAACCCCACCAACAAAAGTCAAGGTAGAGACCAACAAAATGCTTTCTTTTTGTGTAAAGGGAGGGTCATAAGCATATATTAATATATCTTGTCAACACATAAAGTAATACCTATGACAGGAAACTAATAAAAGTAGTTCTCCATCAGAGAGAATGTGGGAGCTGGGTGATGGAGAAGGGTCGGTGGCAGCAGGACTTTTCACTGTATACCTTAAACACTTCTACAATGAGATGCTAGATGGAAAAGAGCAGAATGTACACTGCCTTGCTAAGTCATTTTAAAGTGCATACTGAAACCATTATCCAGGTCTGGAAATAGAAACTGCATCACCCTATGAGCCTTCTCCTCCCCAGCACAACCTAAGATAACTACTGTCCTGATGATTATGGTTAGCACTTGCTTGCTTTATGGTTTTATTGCCAAGGTACACATTGCTAAACACTGGGAATGGTGGAGTTACTGGTTAACACCACATGTTCTGTGAGTATATTATGTATCCTTTTGTAATGAGCTGCTTCTGTTAGACTCGTTCAAGTTGTACATAGCTATAGTTTGTTTACTGAATGATGGGTACATTCTTATACTTTCTAAATACGCTATGATGTATATATTCTATTGCTGGTGAACTTTTAGGTTGTGTCCTGTTTAGGACTGTTTCTTAGTTAGAAAATTAAAAAAAAATGTATTTGGTATTTGTATGTGGTGCTGGGCTCATTGTTCCCCAAACCCTTGGAATTTCCTGAGTAATAAGAGCAATGCGAGCATTTTTGTTGTTGTTGTTGTTCTAATATTGGGTCTCTTTCCCTCTGTAGCTTCAGAGCCATAAAGGCAAAATGGGTGTCATCTCATTCATAGCAAATCCCTTTCTACCATGACTGGTTTTATGTGAATGAGGTGACTTTTAGAAAGTCCTTTATGGATGGGGGTTGGTTGCTAGGCAAATCAACCATATATTTAGAGTGTTGGAATTTTCAGCTCCCCGCCCCCAATCCTAGCTCTCACCTCCAAGGAATGGGGAAGGTTGAATCAATCCCCAATGGCCCATAACTTAATCAATGGTGCTTATGCAATGAAGGCTTCATAAAACACAAAAGGATGGGGTTCCAAGTTAGGGAGTCAGACCACTTCCACATGTCACCCTGAAGGGTCCCAAATACCATAAGGACTGAAGCTCCTTGGTTGAGGACCTCATCCTATGTATAGATTCATATGGCTGTTGACTTGTATCCTTTGATATTCTTTCTAATACGTAGTAATCTAGTGAGTAAATGGATTTCCTGAGTTCTGTGAGCCAGTAAATACATTGAGCCCAAGAAAGCAGGTTGTGGGAACCTCTGATTTATAGCCAGTTGGTCAGAAGCACACATAGCTGGACTTGTGAATGTGCTGTGAAGTGGAGGGCAGTTTTGTGGAACTAAGCCCTTACCCTGTGGAATCTGATGCAATCTCTGGGCAGATAGTGTCAGAATTGAGTTGAATGGTAGGACACCAGCCCGTTCCAGAGAATTGCTTGGTATGGGAAAAACCCTTCCCATACATTTAAATTAAGTCTACAGAACTTACAGGAGCTGTTGAAGATAAGGCTCCTGAGAATATTTTCGTATATGTATCTTGGTAAACAGCATTCTGTTAGTTATATACTTAGGAGTGAAATTGTTGAGTCAGAGTATGAAAATGTCAACTTGAGTAGACATTGCCAAACTGTTTTCGTTGTGGCTGTACCAATTTATAGTCCAGCCAATGGTGTAGGAGAGTTTACTTCACATCCTCACCAACCCTTGGTATTGTTAGTCTTTAAAACTTCAGCCAATTAGAAGATCTGTAATGGTATCACTTGGTGGCTTTAATTGCTATTCTCCTTTAGCTAAAGAAGCTGAGCACACTTTTGTATTTATTGGCCAGTTGGATACCTTATCCTGTATCCAAATACCTGGTCTCTTACTGTGTTCTTCCTCTTTATTTATTGTCTTTTTCTTCTCGTGGTGAAATGTTCTGTTAAATTGCAAATGTTATATTCGCCTTTCAGCAAGTGGTTAAATTCTCATTCTTTCTCCCAGCCTCACTTTCTTCACTTGGTAACATCATGCATGCTGTTTCATATCTTGTCCTTGAAAAAATATGATTGACCTGGGAGTTTCTGCCGTAGCACAGTGGGTTAAGAATCTGACTGCAGTGGCATGGGTTCGATCCCTGGCCAGGCACAGGGAGTTAAGTTGCATCTGTAGTTTGGACTGAATCCCTGGCCCAGGAACTTCCATATTCCATGGGGGTAGTAGCAATTAAGAAAAAAATGCAGTTGACCCTTGAACAACATGGGGCTTAGGGGTGTCCCACTAGTAAGAAATCCACATACTGTTACTTGTCTCAAAAACAAAGGAACTGATAAATGATGCAGTCAAGGGCAGGAAGTGGAAACAGTTGGGATAGAATCAGGATTCAAACTCTACTTCTTCTGTTACCAGTTTTTGTGATCTCTCATCAGATATAAACTTTCCTCAACACTTAGCTGATTTGTATGTTCATCTGTAAAATGAAAATACAGGTAGTATATTTATTGAAAAAAATTGACCCAGAGGAGACCCATGCAATTCAAACCCATGTTGTCCAAAAGTCAATCGTATATCCTGAGACCCTTTCCATTATTAGTACATGAAAAACTGCTCCCTGCTTTTTATAGCTGTATTGTGTTCTTATAGCAGTTTACCATCCTTGATTTTAAAAAAATCATTTAAGTATAATTGATGTACAATGTTGTATTAATTTCTACTGGACATCAGTGTTTCAGTTATACACATTCTTTTTCATACTCTTTTCCATTTTGGTTTATCACAGGTCATTGAATATATATGGCTCTTTGTGCTGTACAGTAGGATCTTGTTATTTATCCATTCCATATATAGTAGTTCGCCTCTGCTAACACCAACCTCCCACTCCCTACATTCCCGTCCTTAGCAACCACAAGTCTTTTCTGTATGTCTGTAAGTCTATTTTTTTTTTGTAAAAGTTCACTTCTGTCATATTCTAGATTTCACATACATGTGATATCATACATTATTTGTCTTTCTTTTTGACTTCACTTAGTATGATAATCTCTGGTTTCATCCATGTTGCTCAGATGCCATTATTTTGTTCTTTTTAATGACTGAGAAATACTCCACTCTATGTGTGTACCACATCTTCTTTATCCATTGAGCTCTCAATGGACGTTTAGGTTTGTCCATGTCTTGGCTATATGTGACTAGTGCCGCAATGAACATAGGGGTGTATGTATCTTTTTGAATTACTTTTTTCATCCAGATACGTGCCAAGAAGTGGTATTTTTGGATCATATACCATAATTTATTTTAATTAGTTTTATTTTTAAAAAAATTTATTGGCATATAACTGGAGCACGGAAGAGAGAGAAAAAAACAAACCTTCCGATTGGCAAAACAAAAATTAGAAGAAAAGGAAAAAAGCAGATAGCAACCTGGTGAAAAATAGCCATGACTCAAATCAGAGAGTAAGAGTAAAGGGCTAATTTTGCCATTATGGCCAGAACGCCTAGAAACTGAAAAGGAAAGGATTAAAACTCAAAAGAAAGATGTGCAAAGAATGTGAACAGACTGTTCACAGGAAAAAGAAATAAAAACAGTCCTAAGATACTTGGAAAGGTAGGGTTCAACTTTACACATCCTTAAAGAAATGGAAAATAACATGATGCTAAAGAGCCAGATTGGCAAAAATTGCTAGGTTTGGCAACACACGCTGTTGACAGAGCAGTGGGAAAATGGGCATTTTCATACATGGCTAGTGGAGGTGCAAAGTGGTTCTGTGTTGACCACTTCTAAGTTATATGTGCAGCTCTTCATTTTAGCAATTCAATTTCTGGGACTTTATTCTACAGATAGATATGTATGCCTGTCTGAAATTGGTATACCAAGTTACTGATTATGGCATTCTTGCAAATAGGGAAAGATGAGAAACCAAATGTCCTTCAATAGAGGACTAGCCATGGTACATAGATACAATGGAAACTGCAGATGTAAAACAGAATGTTTATGAGGAAGGGTGTCTAAGATCTATTAATTTGAAGTTCCCTTGTAGCAGAGTGGATTAAGGATCAAGGGTTGTTACTATAGCAGCTCTGGCTCAGGAACTTCCACATGCCATGGGTGTGGACAAAAAAAAAAAAAAAGTCTATTAATTAAAAGACAAAGGAAACAACCCTGCCAACAAAAATCAAGGTAGAGACTAACAAAATGCTTATTTCTTGTGTAAAAGGAAGGGGAGTAATAATATATTGACATACCCTGTATACACATGAAAAAATTTCTGTAGCAAGAAACTAATAAAAGTATTTCTCCATCAGAGAGAATGTGGGAACTGGATGGTAGATGAGAAGGGTGTCTGGCCTCAGGATTTTTCTCTGTATACTTTAAACACTTTTACAGTGAAATGATAGACAAGAGCAGAATGTATACTGCGTTGCTAAATTATTTAAAAGTGTACACTGAAACCATTATCTAGGTCAAGAAATAAAAACTGTATCACCCTATGAGCCTTCTCCTCTCCATCACGTCCTGTCACCTGAGATAACCACTGTCCTGATTATTACGTACAGCACTTATTTGCTTTATGGTTTTATTGCCAGGAGTGTGCCCTGGAGCAGGAGTGTGGGTTCCACTGTCTCACTGGCCCACTTTATTTAGTGCTGGTGTGGCTTCAGGCCAGGGCCTTGGCTGCTTGACTGCTGCCTGACCAGGAGAAGTATACACACCTCATAGGATGTGGTGATAGGCCATGAGGGTTTCTGCAAAGCAGGCAGCTTCTTTTTAAATTTTTTTAAAATTTTATATTGGAGTATAGTTGATTTACAATGTTGTGTAATTTCAGTATAGAAAAGTGAATTAGTTATACATGTATATGTATTTATTCTTTTTTAGATTCTTTCCCCAAATAAGTTATTAACAGAATATTGAGTAGAGGTCCCTGTGCTATACAGCAGGTACTTGCTGGTTATCTATTTTATATACAGTAGTGTATATATGTTAATCCGAAACTCCTAATTTATCCCTCCCCCAGCCACGATTCCCCCTTGGTGACCCTAAATTTGATTTTGTAATCTGTGAGTCTGTTTGTTTTGTAAATAAGTTCATTTGTGCTATTTTTTTTAGATTCTATGTGTAAATGGTATTTGCCTTTCTCTGACTTATTTCATTTAGTATGATAATCTCTTTGTCAGTCCGTGTGGCTGAAAATGGCACTATTTCATTCTTTTTTAATGGCTGAGTAATATTCCTTTGTATATATATGTACCACATCTTCTTTATCCATTCCTCTGTTGATGGGAATTTAGGTTGTTCCCATTGGCTAATGTAAATAGTGCTGCAATGAACATTGGGGTGCATATATCTTTTCTAATGTTTTCTCTGGATATATGCCAGGTGTGGGTTTGCTGACTCACATACCATAATTTTAATTAACTTTAATTAGATCCTATTGATGGACACTGAAGTATTTCTACTACTTTGCAACTATTTATTGCAAACAATGCTTCAATATTTTTATGTGTATTAAAGTATTTCTGTAGGGTTGGTTCCTAGAAGAAGTAGCACTGCAGGTCAGAGTAGTTGCATCTTTTATGTTGATAACTAGTGTCACATAGCTATCCATAAAGGCTTCCCTGCTTACCATCTGCACAATCTCATTTGTGTGGTTCTGTCTTTTCAAATCTAATAGGTAGACAACAAATGGTGACTTACTGTAGTTTAAAAAACTTATTGTGATATGACTGACATGCAATCATGTGCACGTATTTAAAGTTTTGAGTACTTCCCATCATGGCTCGGTGGAAACGAATCTGACTAGCATCCATGAGGACTCAGGTTCAATCCCTGGCCTCGCTCAGTGGGTTAAAGATCTGGTATTGCTGTGGCCATGGTGTATGCTGGCTGCTATAGCTCCGATTCAACCCCTAGCCTGGAAATCTCCATATGCCGCTAGTGTGGCCCTAAAAAGACAAAAATAAAGTTTTGATGTATGGCGACATTTGTGAAACCATCACCACAATCAAGCGAATGAGGATTTTCATCATGACCCCAAATTTTCTCCTGTCCTTTAGTATTCCCTTCATCTTCCCTTGCTACTCCACTCCCTCCCTCCCTAAGCAACCAACGATGGGTTTTCTTTCACTATAGATTAGTTGGCATTGACTAATTCACATATTTAACCGTTGAAGGACATTTGAGTTGTTCACAGTATATTTTTTCACTATTACCAAAACCATTTTAAGCATTTACATACAAGTCACTGTATGGACATGTATTTTCCTTCTGGGTAAATACGGAGGAGTGAAATAAATGGATTATATCATATAGCTGCTAAAATTGTTTTCTGAAGTAGTTGTACTCTTTTTCATTTCATTGAGAGTTCCAGTTTTTCCACATACTTAACACCTAAGGCAACATTTTTCATTTTGACCACTTGAATAAGTGTGTAGTGGTATCTTGTGGCTTTAATCTACATTTTCCTAAAGATTAAGCATCTTTATGTACTTTTTGTTTTGCCACTTGTATATCTTTTTTGGTTAAGTGTTTCAATCTCTAGCCTATTTTTAATTTGGGCAGTTTTCTTATTACTGAACTGAGAATTTTTTCTAATATTTTCTGAATACAAGTCCTTTTTTTTTTTTTTTTTCCTTTGGCCATTCCTGCTCCTGTGGCACACATGGAAGTTCAAACACCAGGGGTTAAACCTGAGCTGCTACAATGGCACACTGGACCCAACCTGCTGCACCACAAGGGAACTCCCAGAATATAAGTCCTTTTAAAATATCTTCTTTTTAAAGATTTCCCTCTTATCTGTAGCTTGTCTCTTATCAGTATCTTTCAGAGAGCAGGACTATTTAGTTTTGAAGATCAAATTTATCAGTTTTCTCTTATGTATTGTGATTTCAATGTCCCGTTGAAGAATTTTTGCCTAACCCAAGGTCACAAAGATTTTCTTCTATGATTTTCTCTAGACAGGATATTTCTAGACTTTATATGATTTTGAGTTAGAGGTATGTGTACAAACTTTTCTTGTATATAGATAATGGATATCCAAAGGTTTGAGGATCACTTTTTGAAAAAGACTATCCTACTATACATTGACCTGGAAAGTGTGTGTGTGTATGTGGTTTTTTGTTTTTTGTTTGTTTGCTTCTTTCTTTCTGAAATAAGTTTTTATGTATGTAAAGTTCTTCTATTCTGTTCCATTGATTATTTTCCTATCTCTATACTAATAAGCTGGTTTTTTTATTTATAATTTTTTAAATTTTCCCCTGTACAGCAAGGGGGTCAGGTTATCCTTACATGTATATATTACAATTACATTTTTCCCCCACCCTTTCTTCTGTTGCAACATGAGTATCTAGACAAAGTTCTCAATGCTATTCAGCAGGATCTCCTTGTAAATCTATTCTAAGTTGTGTCTGATAAGCCCAAGCTCCCGATCCCTCCCACTCCCTCCCCCTCCCATCAGGCAGCCACAAGTCTCTTCTCCAAGTCCATGATTTTCCTTTCTGAGGAGATGTTCATTTGTGCTGGATATTAGATTCCAGTTATAAGTGATATCATATGTCATTTGTCTTTGTCTTTCTGACTCATTTCACTCAGTATGAGATTCTCTAGTTCCATCCATGTTGCTGGAAATGGCATTATGTCATTAATAAGCTGTTTTGATTACTGTTGCTTCATGAGTCTTGAAATCAGATAGTGTTAACCCTTCAACTCTGTTCTTCAAAGTTGTTTGGGATAATCTGAGTCCTTTGAATTTTAGAATTAGCTTGATAATCACTACAAAATAGGCTAAGATTTAGATTGGGATTGATGGAAGTGAATCTTTTTTTTAATTTTAAATGATTTTTATTTTTTCCATTATAACTGGTTCATAGTGTCCTGTCAATTTATACAGCAAAGAGTCACACATACATTTATACATTCTTTTTCTCACATTACCCTCCATCATGCTCCACTATAGGTGACTAGATATTGCTCCCTGTGCTATACAGCAGGATCTCATGGTTTATCCAAAACAGGTGGCCGCACCTGCAGCATATGGAAATTCCCGAGCCAGAGGCTGAGCCACAGCCACTGCAGAAGCAACACTGAGTTATTTGTTATGCTGCAAGCCACACAGGAAGTCCATGATGGAAGTGAATCGTTACGTCACTTTGGAAAGCTAATGTTTATTGGTTCTTTGACTTTATTGTTGATAAACGTAGAAACTTTGAAGACACTGAATCCATTTATATCCCACCTGACCTATGTGCAATTTTTGTCACATGTTTGAGTTCTAATTCATTTATAACCCCACAAAGATTGTGAGTGTTTTAAACTCATCTAGATTTATTTATTTTGTGTTCTCCCTTGTTACTTCATTCTTGTATGTCCTCCTTGGATTGAATTTTCCAGCCTGAAGATCATTCCTTAATGTTTCAGTTAGTGGAGTCAGTCAGTAACCTTGTTGGTGTGCATCTAAAAATTATTTTCCTTCCTTTCTTTTTTAATGGCTGTACCTGTTGCATATGGAAGTTCCAAGGCTAGGAGTTGAATTAGGGCTGCAGCTGAGCCCCATGCCACAGCCACCACCACACCAGATCTGAGTCCCATCTGCCACCTATGCCAAAGCCTGCAGCAACACTGGATCCTTAATCCACTGAGGAAAGCCAGGGATTGAACCTGCATCCTCATGGAGACTATGTTGGGTCCTTAACTTACGTTAACTCACTGAGCCACAATGGGACTCCTTTTGATTCTTTTTTTTTTTTTTTTTTTTTTTTTGGTCTTTTTAGGGCCACACCCATGGCATATGGAGATTCCCAGGTTAGGGGTCAAATTGGAACTGCAGCTGCCGGCCTATGCCATAGCCACAGCAACATGGGATTCAAGTCACATCTGCAACATATACCATAGCTCAGGGCAATGCTGGATCCTTAACCCGTTAAGCGAGGCCAGGAATCGAACCTTCGTCCTTGTGGATGCTAGTCAGATTCATTTCTGCTGAGCCTCGAGCGAGACTACCCTTCTTTTCATTCTTGAAGGATAATTTCACTGCTTATATAATTTTGGGTTGACAATTACTTTTCCTTCAGAAGTTTGGTGATATTTTCTCCTTTCCCTTATTTTCTGGTCTCTATCATTGAGATTCCAGAGTTCCCATCATGGCTCAGCAGTAACAAACCTGACTAGTATCCATGAGGGCTTGAGTTTGATCCCCAGCCTCACTCAGTGAGTTTAGTATCAATCATTGCCATGAGCTCTGGTGTAGGTGGCAGACATGGCACAGATCTGACATGGCCATAACATAAGCCTGCAGCTACAGCTCCGATTCATCCCCTGGGCTGGGGTGCGACCCTAAAAGACAAAATAAACAAACAAATAGATAAAAATAGATTCTATGGTTTTAGCTCTTAGCCTAATTGTTAGGGAAACAATAAACCTTTTTTCTCTGGCTACTTCTTGATTTTTTAGGATTTTTCTCTTTGCCTTTGGTTTTTTTGGTAGTTTTCCTATCATGTGTCTAGAAAAGGTTTTTTTTTTTTTTTTTTTTTTAAATTCTACTTGGAGTTTATAAGGCTTGTCGTATTTGTGGATTATGTCTTTTATTGGTTTGGGAGGAATCTCAGGTAATTCCTTGTCAAAAATCACTACAACTCCTCTCTGGGACTACAGTTAAACATGAGAACTTTTTTCTCTTAGCTCTCATCTGAATTTTCTATCCTGTGACTCTGCTTCAATTTAGATACATTCTTTAGAATATGGGTGGTGGTCTGGAGCCTGCTTATACCAGTTTACAAGAACCTATTATTAAATTTTTATCAAGAAAATTTATGAACTGGTTGTTAAACCTTTGATAACTTGAAATGAGGTATGATAGGAATAGTGATACCATGGAAAGTGGCAAAAACTATAAATTAGAGGTACCCTTCTTCATTTCTCCTCGATTGACAGCATTGTTAATGTACGAATCTGTTTATTTAAAAAGGTCAGGAAATCAGATATGGCCTGGTTTACTGAAAAATTCTGTTTTATTCAGTGGAGATTTTCTTTGTTTACTATACACAGGTAATCTATTTTAAACAGTGAACCCAAAACTGTAGAATGATGTTGTGCTAAAAATTAATGGCACATAATTTATCTTTGAACTTGATTTGTGCATGATAGTGCTAATGTACAATGGTAGTTGATTTCAAGCTGTAGCTGAAAATGATGTGGGAGATGGGACTGAATGAATTCTGACCTAATGACATGCCTGAATTCTTAAAAATTTATGGAGTTCCCGTTGTGGTGCAGTGGTTAACGAATCCGACTAGGAACCATGAGGTTGCAGGTTCGATCCCTGACCTTGCTCAATGGGTTAAGGATCCGGCGTTGCCGTGAGCTGTGGTGTAGGTTGCAGACGCGGCTCGGATCCCACGTTGCTGTGGCTCTGGCGTAGGCCAGTGGCTACAGCTCCGATTGGACCCCTAGCCTGGGAACCTCCATATGCCGCGAGAGCGGCCCAAAGAAATAGCAAAACGACAAAAAAAAAAAAAAAAAAATTATTTATAGAAAAGTCCCTATTTCACACTCTCATTTGCTGTATCTTAGAAGAAGAGAACATGGTTTGGCTGGGTGGGGTGTGTTAGAGAAGAAACGTCATCTTTTATTTCCTATCAATGAGAATATAACAACTTAAAAATCAGTATGATATGGCTGTGCTTATAATGAATCTCATGGTGATAAAATCCAGGTATTGCCATGATGCTAGAATTACTGACACCATTGAACTCCAGATTTCATAATGAACTTTCAATTCAGCAATTTCTTAGGGGTTGGAAAATAACCATTCTTTTCTATATTGGAAACGTTTTAAATGAACATTTTAGGGGCCTAACTTTTCCTGTTTCAATGAAGATAGAAGGGATTTTTCTTCTTCCATTTACTTTTTTTTCCTGTTCTCTAAGGATGCTGTCAACTGTCAGTTGAATTTAGAAAAAAGTACCAAAACCTTATCCAGTATTCTTAGTGTTTGTTAACATATAAAAATCATTCTAGGAGTTCCCACTGTGGCTCAGCAGGTTAAGAATCCAACATAGAGTAGTTCCCGTTGTGGCACAGTGGAAACGAATCCAACTAGACACCATGAGGTTATGGGTTCAATCCCTGGCCTTGCTCAGTGGGTTAAGGGTCCGGCATTGCCGTGAGCTGTGGTGTAGGTTGCAGATGTGGCTTGCATCCCACATTGCTGTGGCTGTGGCGTAGGCCAGTGGCTACAGTTCCCATTGGACCCCTAGCCTGGGAATCTCCATATGCCATGGGTGCGGCCCTAAGAAAAAATAAATTTGGAAAAAAAAAAAAAGAACCCAACATAGAGTCCATGAGGATGTACGTTCAATTCCTGCCCTTGCTCAGTGGTTAAGGATCTGGCGTTGCCACAAGCTACGGCATAGGTCACAGATGCAGTTCAGATCTGGCATGGCTGTGGCCGGCAGCTGCAACTCAGATCCGACCCCTAGCCTGGGAACTTCCAAATACCACAGATAAAGCCCTAAACCCCCCCCCCCCCAAAACAAAAAACATTATAATGGCCTGTGCCATTGTGCCTTTTTATAGCTTTTTTTTGTTTGTTTGTTTTGTTTTTACTCTTTAGGTATTTGTCTGTACATAAAGACACTGAGATACTTATGTGAGTAAAAATGTTCGCGCAGTAAGCGTACTGGTTCTAAATGATTTAATAGTCATATATGATTCACAAAGTTCCAGTTATTTTCCTAAGTATCAAAAAGTCTTAACATTTTGAAACTTGCAGAGCCTAAAGATGGTTCTAATTCAATATCAGCCAGTAAGAGCTCAGGCTGTCGCTCCCCATGCCTCACAGGTATTTATAATCTCAGTCTCTTCTTTGGCACCTTTGCGAATTGAAAATACACTTTTTGAGGGATAGGGAAAAGCATGGAGAGAGGGGTGATGTGCATCTTCGATTTGGTTAACTCATAGATTTGGGTTTTATGCCTAATTTCTAGTATTATGTCATTTAATTAAGCGGCTTCTCTGGAAAGTCACCTGCCTTCTTTACATGGATGTTTCGGTCTCAATTGACAATTTTTCAAAATCTTGCCAACTCAGCCAGTCTGAAAAGAATAGGCAATTTTTACTACTAGTATTGCTGGGCAGTCTTTTGCATATGTCATGGATTTTGGTTTTAAAACTATAACATGACTGGTGTTCTCTTGTGGCACAGCAGGTTAAGGATCCAGCGTGGTCACTGCTGTGGTGCGGGTCTGATCTCTGGCCTAGGAACTTCTACATGCCTCAGGTGTGGCCAAAACAAAAACAAAACAAAATTGCATCATGACCATGAAGAACTCAACCTCACCTGGTGGCTTTATTGATACAAGTCCCTAATGTGAACCCATGAGGAAATGTCAGACAAAGGCAAGGTGAGGGACATTCCCTAAAATAATTGGCTTGTACTTTTTCAACACATCAGTGTCATTAAATAAAAAGACCGAGGAAATGTTCACGGTGAAGGGAGATGAAAGAGCTGTGACAACAAAATGCTGTACATGATCCAGAATTTTCTTTTGCAAAGGACTTAGGACAGGTGGCAAAATGTGAATAAAGTCTATAGGTAACAGTGTTAAATCAATGCTAATCTTCAGAGTTTGGTCAGTGCATTGTGCTGTTTTCAGAGAATGTTCTTGGGAGTTCCTGGTGGCTCCACAGGTTATGGATCCCCTGCTGTTTCTGCTGTGGCTTGTGTCACTGCTGTGGTTGGGGTTCATTCCCTTGCCCAGGAACTTGTGCAAGCCGAGGGCATGGCCAAAACAGAGAATGTTCTTATTTTTAGGAGATACAAACGGAAGTATTTAGGGATAAAGAGGCACCATCTCACCAGACATGTAACTGACTTTCAAATGGCTGGATAAACAAAACTACTAAAATTTGGAATCTTGTGAAAGGGTATAAGGAGATTCTTCGTACTACATTTTTGCTATTTTTCTATAATCCCATTGTGTCAAAAAGTTAAAAAAAAATCTTGCATAATGATATAATCCCTCTGGAGATATTTTGGGACAGAATGAAGAACCCAAATTAAAAATTCTACTGTGAAGTGTCACATATCAATTCAGATGTGGTGACATAGGAACATCTGTGCTGCCCAGCCAAGTCTACCCATGCAGAGCAGTGACAGCTGTTGGGATACAACCTACCCCTTTGCCTTTGATGTAAGTTGTAAGAAAATGGTATAGGAGATCCTGAGCACTTACTTGGTGTTAAGCAATTTCCCTACTACTCAATTTAATCCTCATAATGTTTCTGCATCTAAGAACATCTAAATGTTTCAGAATTGAGGAAATGAGGGCTTCGGGTGGAATTGAGAGGACTGGGTGATACACTGGCATGAGGAAAAAGTGGGTGCCAAGAAATGACTCTTGGGTTTCTCATAAAAGCCATTGGTACCATCTGCCAGCAGGAGACCTGGAAGAGAGGCAGTTGAGAGTGCACAAGATATCTAAGGGCAGAAGAATGCACAGATTTGAATTCCAAAGGAGAGAGGCTGGGAGCTGTCTCTCAGCTGGTCACAGAACATTTGGGATGGACGTATGCGTGTGTCACGAAAAGAATAGGAAACCCTGGTAAATGTCAGTTGTCCCACATTAGGTGGGATTTCAGGGATTCAGCACTAGGGCTGAGGTTCTGAGCGGTACCTTACGTGCATCCTTGGCTCTGTACTGAGGTCCAGGATGCCTTTAGGAGAGTTGAAGGCAGACAATCTTTAGGAGCAAGGCTTAAGTACTCAGCAGATTTCCAGTATTGCCCTTTTTCCTGGACCTTGAATCCTGAAGTTGTGAGTCATAGATGGTAGGATATTGATCTATATTGGGAACCGAGGTCATTAAATATTGTCCCAAATTGAACTCAGGCAGATAAGCTGATAGATTTACCAGAAATGTTTATAAAGTGCTCAGAAAGAGTATAAATTTTATCTATATTAGGACCAATAAACAGTAATAATTGCTGATCCTTGTCTCTTATTCTTGCTCTCTGTGATAACTCAAAAATCAATACATTTGATAATTATGCCTGGAATCTCTCAGGGGCAGATGGGACTAAGAAGTGCACATGCAAACACACTCCTCATGGAGGAAATAGCAAAAATATTTTTACTTAGTCTGGACAAAATATCACACAAGTAGAAATGAGCAGCGCAACAACTAAAACAAGATTGGACATACACTTCACTCCCAGGTGTCAACCATCATAGCAAACCAAGTTTCACTTTACACCTGTAGAAGTTTCAGATCATGCATTTACATTATAATCACAGGTCTTATCTCCTGGGGTGCATTGTTAAGAGAGATCATTCCAAGAAACAGGCAAGGCCACTGTTAGATCCATGTGTTCCCCAACATTTGCAGCCCCATGTTGGTTGGTAGCACCATGTAACCAGTTCTGGCCAATGAACTAATTAAGTAACAGGTGGAGTACTTATAAACAGGTATGAGACCTTACAGGTCTCCCTTCTTTGTGCCACAAAAATATCAGTCAACTTGACCTAATTGGCGATTCTAGAAATACTCTTCCCAATGACAGCATACTACATTCTTTTTAAGTGCATATGGAACACTTACCAAGATAGACCACATTCTGGACCATACACAAAACAGTTCTCAATAGATTTAAATGAATTCAAGTGCTACATGGTATGTTTTCTAATCACAGTAAAGTTAAATTAGAAATCAATAATACAACACTGGAAAATAATGCACATATTTAGAATTACACTTCTAAGAACGCTGGCACCAAAGAGGACATGAAAAGTAAAACTTAAAAAGTTTAAAAGCGGGAGTTGCCGCTGTGGTGCAGTGGGATCGGTGGTGTCTCTGCAGTGCCAGGATACCAGTTTGATCCCTGGCCTGGCACAACAGGTTAAAGGATCTAGAATTGCTGCAATTGCGGCTCAGATCTGATCCCTGGCCTAGGACATCCATATGCTGTGGGATGGCCAAAAAAATTGAAAAGTTAATGAAAACACAGCATATCAATATAAAACACAGCTTATCAATATATCTTGGATGTAATTAAAGGAGTACTTATAAGAAATTTTCAGTCTAAAGATCTATATTAAGAAAAGACTCAAATCAATTACTTCAGCTTCCTCTTTTAAGAAACTACAAAAAGGAGGACATGAAATCCAAGCTACATATATAAGGATGAAAACAGCCAATGAAATAAACAGAAACCATAGCGACCCAAAAATGCTTTCCTTCCAATTTTATTGGTTAATCATACCAATAAAATTGGAAGGAAAATAGCACTAACACCTGGTTCTTGAAGTTTAGTAAAATTGATTAACCTCTACATGGATTAGGAGAAAGGTGTTAACCAGTATCAGGAATGAGAAATGTGGCATCAGTTCAAATTGTACAAGTAGTGAAAGGATAGTGTAACTTGATGCCAATACACTTACTGGCACAACTTAGACTAAATGAACAAAGGCATTAAAAGACATGACCTACTCAAGCTTACTCAAGAAATGGAGAAGCTGAAGAGCACTAAATCTATTCAAGAAAATGAATTTGTAATTAACCTTCCCATACACATAATAGCAATATCCAAGCCCAGGTGGCTTCACTGGTGACTTCTACCAGACATTTAAGAAAGAGATAATACCTTTAAACTTTTTTTAGAAATAGAAGAGGCAGCCATACTTGCAATTTCTGTAAGACCAGGTATTTCTACAAAATAAGACTAAAACATTACAAGCAAAAAAAAAAAAAAAAAAACCACAGTAACATCTCACATAATTACTTATACAAAAAAAATTTTTTTTTTTTTCTTTCTAGGGTTGCACCTGCAGCATATGGAAGTTCCCAGGCTAGGGGTCACATCGGAGCTACATCTACTGGCCACAACCATAGCCACAGAACGCAGGGTTTGAGCCTGGTCTGCAACCTACACTACAGCTCCTGACAATGCTGGATCCTTAACCCACTAAGTGGGGCCAGGGATTGACTGGCATCCTCATGGATACTAGTCGGATTCATTTCCTCTGTGCTATCACGGGAAATCCTATGCAAAAATTCTTAACAATTAACCACAACAAAAATAAATAGTATATAAAAAAGGATACTGCACTGTGACCAGATAAGTTTTGTTTAGGAATTCATGCGTGGCCTAACATTTGAATATTGATATATTTCACCATGTTGAAAGACCAAAGAAAAAGCACAATTGTCTCTACAGATGCAGAAAATGCGTTTGACAAAATCCAACATCTATTTCTGCTTAAATTCTCACCGTAGGAATCCTCAAGCTGATGAAGGAAACCTATTAAAAACTGTAGCTAAACTTATACTCAGTGGTGGATGATTAAACCTCCCAAGGTTAGGAATAATACAAGAGTATCTACTCTTAACTTTATTCAACATATATTGGAGAGAGATCTGCTACCTTTGCCATTTCAGAGAGGAGCCCTAATGCCTGAGCAGCATGGAGAATGAGCTGAATGATAGTTGGTTCAAAGGTGATGAAAGCCAGGCAGCCAGTAGCTGAGGTAGACCTTATCATAGATCTTAGCTGCAAGGGCAGAGAGGGGTGACCTGTTTGTTTATTTTCTCCAAAGAAGAAATGTAGTGTCTATAGACAACACTTAATTTTCTTCTTCTTTTTTTTTTTTGTCTTTTGTTGTTGTTGTTATTGTTGTTGTTGTTGCTATTTCTTGGGCCGCTCCCGCGGCATATGGAGGTTCCCAGGCTAGGGGTCCAATCGGAGCTGTAGCCACTGGCCTATGCCAGAGCCACAGCAACTCAGGATCCAAGCCGCGTCTGCAACCTACACCACAGCTCACGGCAACGCCGGATCGTTAACCCACTGAGCAAGGGCAGGGACCGAACCCGCAACCTCATGGTTCCTAGTCGGATTCGTTAACCACTGCGCCACGACGGGAACTCCGAAAACACTTAATTTTCATATGCAAAAAAAGGAAAAAACCAAATTTCTCAGTATCTTGGAGTTCCTGCTGTGGTGCAGTGGGTTAAGAATCTGATGCAGTGGCTCAATTTGCTGTGGAGGCATGGGTTCCATCCTCTTCCCAGCATAGTGGGTTAAAGGAGCTGGTGTTGCTGAAGCTGTGGAGTAGGTTGCAGCTGCGGCTCAGATTCAGTTCCTGGCCTGGGAACTTCCATGTGCTGTGGGTGCAGCCATAAAAAAATTACAAAAGAAATTCTTAGTGTCTCTAATGTCTATGGCTAGATTAATGTATCCCTGAAGAAGTACATGAACATTCATTCTACAGGCATTCCCAGAGGCTCTGCTGTATGATATATATATACATGTATGTATAGTAATGTATATAGCTATATGTATAAGAACAATATTGATATTAATAGTGGTTAGAATCAATAATGATACTTAACATTTACTGAACATTTATTGTATTCCATGCTTTGGAATTGTACTTAATAGTCACAAAAACCCTATATGAAATAAACAGTTTTTTATTTTCTTATTTTAGAGGTGTAGATACTGATGCTTATAGAAATGATGTAATTCCCTCAAGAGCTGAGCGTGGCAGAGCTAGGACCAGAGCACAATTTCATCGAAGATCAAAGGTGGTTCTTATAAATGCTACCCAGTGTGGCCTTCTAGCAGCCTATTAGCACCTTATCTGTGAGGGTCTCCAGCCCTCAGTTATGGGGACACCCGGGGGGGAGGGGGAGAAAAGTAGTGAGGTGCCCCAACATAGATGCTGGAGGCCTGCTGGGTAAAGAATGTGATGCCACCACTGAAATCCTCTGACCTAAGGGAAACTTGAAGGAACCCCCCTGATGCAATTGAAATGTCATGAGCTAGCTGAAGGTGGGGGTGGGAGGGTGCTGTGAGGATCAGAGGGGTTCAAGGCGCCAGGCCCTTATCAGTATGGCCTGGGTCCCTTACCCAACCTGCCCCTCCCACTATGGTCATTGTCCATTGTCCTTGCTCTTTCCTCTGGGCTCAGCTTTTTTTTAAAGTTTCCCCACAACCACACAGGTCTTGCATGCTGGTATCAGGAGCGCAGCACCGCCTCTCTGCTCTCCTTTTCTGCTTGGAGATGGTGATGTGATCACCCCTCTTCAATTGCCACCAGCCAGCTGTATTGCCTGTTGCTCACACCTCCGGGTCTCCTCCAGATGTCTTGAGCATCTTGGCCCTTGGATCTCGGGCTCACTCAGTACTCAGTCGCCATCGGCTATGGGGCATCCGCAGGGTTTGGATGAGTGACTCATCCAACCAGCATCTGGCCCCACTGTGTCTTCGTCCTCTCCATGGTAGCAGCCTGCTGGGACAAGACCCTTTGCAGAATCTGGAAGTACAGGCTCTGAAGCTCATTTCTCTGAAGGTGACCTTTTACCTTTTCCATATCTTGCTCCCTCCCCACCCCACAACCTGCTTTGCAGTAGCCTTTCAGCTTCAGCCCACACTGCTTCCTTATTCTCCCACTGCCTTCATTTGCAGTCTCTATTCAGCTTGAACCCTGTGCTCAGCCACTTCGATGCTCCCAGGAACTTCCTCCTTTCTTCTCAACCTTAATTCCTTTTTCAGGAAACTAGCCAATTTTCCAACGCAGGTCAACCTAGTTGCAGATTTCCTGTACCTGTGCACACAAACTGTTGACACAGTGCTGAAAACCAAAAACCACAACCAGAATCTTGTTGCTTGAGCTGATTACAAAGTTAGGTACCCAAGTACTCACGATCTGCTTCACCTTCTCTGTTGTTGCTTTTTTTTTTTTCCATGGTTGCACCTGTAGCATATGGAGGTTCCCAGGCCAGGGGTCAAATTGGAGCTTTAGCTGCCAGCCTATGTCACAGCCACAGCAACTCAGGATCTGAGCCCCAACTGTGACCTACACTGCTGGTTGCAGCAACTCCAGATCCTCAACTTGCTGCGTGAGGCCAGTGATCCTCACGAACACTAAGTTGGGCTCTTAGCCTGCTGAGCCATAACAGGAACTCCAGTTTCTATTGTATCTTATATCCCTCCCCCAACCTTTAACCCAAGCATCCTCATCCTTAAACACAAACTCTCTCTTTCTCTCTCTTCCTTTCCACAGCATGGTGCTTGGACCTCTATGCAGCATCTGCTTTATTCTGACTTTGTTTTTTTGACCATGCCCTTGACATGTGGAAGTTCCCAGGCCGGAGGTGGAACCTGTGCTGCAGTGGGTTCCCAGTCACCCAAGCTGCTGCAGTAACAACACTGGGTCCTTACCCACTAGGCCACCAGGGAACTCTTGTTCTGACTTTCATGTTAATAAGCTGCTTTTGGGGCTTCATAACTTGAATCTCCTATTGTATTTTACCTTCTTGAGAGTAGGGGTTTTTTTATTACAAACATTTAAATTTTTATTATAATAATACACATAAGCATAGAATTTGCTACCTTAACTATTTTTAAGTGTAGAATTCAGTGGCATTAAGTACATTCACTCTGCTGTGCAGCCTTCACTACTATCCATTTCTGTTATTGTTTATCTTGTAAAGCAGAAACAATGTGCCCATTAAACACCAACTCCCCCTTCTTCCCTCCCCAACCCTAGATCCTGGCAACCACCATTCTACTTTCTGTCTCTTTTAAGTATAACTACTCGAGGTGCCTCATAGAATTGGCACCCAGGCAGTACTATTCTTTTGTGACTTGCTTATTTCACTTAATATCATCAAGGAGAGCAAGAATTTTAAGTCAACTTTGTGTGTTTTATTTATACTAGATGATGGAAATAGCATTTATCCTTCTCCAAGGACCCATTGAGTGTAGCCCTGATGAAAACACTCAGGTCAGTGTGCCCTGCTGGAACTTGCTGAGGCTGGTCGTGAGACCTGCCCATTGTGTGAGAGCAGGTAAGCACAGGAATAATGACAGGAGGGTTTCATGTTTTAGTTGAAACAGTGATGAAGTGCCGATTTAATCTGGAATCTTTACAGGACAGGAATGCTATGAGGTGACTTGCTGACAGTTGCCAAATGGCTAGAGTTTCCATGCTGACTGCTTTTTATCGTCAATTGGAAGAAAGAATCATGAATCAGATGGCAGTAGTTGTTGTAAGTGCTGGCTTCACAAAGTTATTTAGACAACAGAATCTCTGTAATGGGATTAATTCACACCTGGCATATTTGGAAAAAATGAACCTCTAAATGCTTCAGGGAGGCAGGTGAGTGAGCTGGAGGAATGTTTAAAAAAAGGGGGGGGCATGTATTACCTTCAAATCAAGAAATGTGAATATCCTGGATCAGCAGATCTCTATTATGAGAATCAAATGAGAAAAATTAATTCTATGATTCAACAGATTTTTATTTGAGTTCCTCTTAAGGGCAGGGCACTACTTTAGGCACTGAGGACACAGCAGAAGCAAAACAGCATCCCTGCCCTTCTGCTCAGGGAAGTCCTGATGGAGAAGGGGACATTTGAGGAGAGGCTTAAATGAAAGGAGGGATCAAGCAAGAGAGTATGTGGGACAAGAATGTCCTAAGGAGGGAATCGCATGTGCAAAGGTCCTGAGGCAGGAGATGCTAGAACGTTTGAGAACTAGCAAGGAGGCTATGAGAGAGGAAAAGAATGAGGAAGAGGAAGAATGTTACTGCAGATACAGCTGGAGATGGGCCAGCTGTGCCTGTAGACCCAGCTAAGGGCAACATGTGTGGGAAAGCTCTTTAATAGTCCCAGTTGCTTCTAAAAGGATTGAGATAGAATTAACTTACTGAATTATTTAATAAGTCAATTTAAAATAGAATTGATCTATTCTGTGTATCTTAATTATCCACTGACATAAGACAGTGTCCCACAGCCCTTGTGTACTCATTTGATGAGACCATAGGTCAGTCATGAGACATATCCTTGCAAATTTCAGCAGGACATGGCAATCTCTAATTGTTATATAGAAAAAGTCATTTATTATATATATATATATATTTTTTTTTTTTTTTTTTTCCTTTTTAAGGCTGAACGTGTGGCACATGGACATTCCCAGCCTAGGGGTCGAATCAGAGCTACAGCTGCGGGCCTACACCCACAGCAACGCAGGATCCAAGCCTGTCTGTGACCCACACTACAGCTCATGGCAACACCAGGTCCCCAACCCACTGATTGAGGCCAGGGATCAAACCCATATCCTCATGGGTGCTAGTCAGATTCGTTTCTGCTGTACTGCACAGAAACTCCTTATTATGGATGTTAGGTGAACATACTCTCCCTGGGTTACTGTTTGTCACTTGACATTGCTTGTAGTGTCTTGTGTCATGCTGAAATATTTAACTATTGTACTCTTAAGTAGCGGGGTCTTAACATTTTTTTTACAGCATCTGCGTTGCTTGTCTTGCTTTAAAAAAAATCACCTTTGTCTTTAAGCAATAAAATGTTATTCTGTTTTTCTAATAGTTTTCTACTAAAGCTAAGTTTTAATCAATTTGAATTTATTTTGTATATGGAATGAGGTGCGGATCTAACTTTATGCCTTCCGAATAGATAGCTAATTATCTGAGAGCTATTTATTTTATTTTTTCATCTTTTTGCCTTTTGTCTTTTTAGGACCCCACCTGCAGCATATGGAGGTTCCCAGGCTAGGGTCTAATTGGAGCTGTAGCTGCCCCCTATGCCACAGCCACAGCAACATGGGATCCAAGCCTTATCTGCGACTGACATCATAGCTCACTGCAACGCTGGATCCTTAACCCACTGAGCGAGGCCAAGGGTCGAACCTGTGTCCTCATGGATACTACTCAGATTTGTTTCTGCTGAGCCATGACAGCAACTCCCCAGAGCTGTTTATTAAATAAGTGTCTCACTGGATATATTGACCTGTGTTAGAAGAGAAAAATAGTGAAAATGTGGTTTTCTCAAGGTCAAACTAGCTGCACACTAATAAAGTAGTCCAAAAATACTTGGAAGGCTAGCTAAATGCAAAGCTCTGACTGGGACAAATAGGGATAAGGTGTGCTTCCCTTTGCACATGGAAGTGGCCCTTCCTCCTCACCTCCTTTTCTGATCTAGGTAATTTACTTGAGAAAGCTAGGCCTCTATTTTCTTGTCTGTAAAATGGCAGTAACAACAATGCAACATTCATAGGATTGCTATGCATCCAAATGAGTAAAACACTTAGCTATGTCCAGTCCATAAAAGCACTAAACCAAGCATTAGGGCGCTATCATTTGCATCAGGTTTTATTAGCAACACTGTAATTCCATCCATAGTCCCTCCAGATTCTCAAATTTTGAGAGCACTCAGCACTCAATAGTGATTGGATGAAGGACCAAATGAATGGTGGTTTCTCTGGAACCATGATTTACCTACTGCTCCTTCTCCAGCCTCAGACCTTTCTTCAAAGGAAAAGGAAAGACTTAGATTTCAGAATAGCATCTGATCAATAAGAACAAACATCTGCAAAGTATTCCTCCCTCCCTCCCTCCCTCTGTCCCTTGTTCTCTCCTTTCCTTCTTTCCTCCCTCTTTTTTTTTTCTTTTGTCTTCCTTCCTTCCTTTTTTTTTTTTTTTTCCTCTTTTTCCAGCCACACCCTTGGCATACAGAAGCTCCTGGGCCACACCCACGCCGTAGCTGCGGCATTTCTGGACCCTTTAATCCATTGAGCTGGGATCAAACTAGCACCTCTATAGCAACCTGAGCTGCTGCAGTTGGGTTCCTAACCCAGTGCACCACAGCAGGAATTCCGACAGAGCATTTCTTTGTGTCCAGGTACTGATTATGCTACTCTTAGGGCTTTACATATATTCATTTTTTATTGTAATTCTATGAAGTAAAACCCATTCTTGGTAAGGAAACCAAGGTGCAGAGAGGTTGAATAACACTTCCAAGTATATCATACTGTTAAGAAATAGAAAGATTGGGATTTGAACCCAGGCATCCTGCTCCTGCATTGGTGCCTGTAGTACTGTACTGGGCAAGCAGGGTGAGCACTGCATTGGCCCCTATGTGGCCTGGGCTCTGAACCACGTACAGTTGCTGCATCAGAAGTGGAGGCTCCTTCCTCACTGGATTTAGTTACTCCTAATACCAGCCCTTGAGAGAGAGTGGAATGGCTTCTTAGTGGTCCAGTGCCTTATCCTCAGCTTCATAGGGTAAAGCACTGGAAATTCACATATGGCAAGAAATGTCAGTCTCCTTCACTTGAGGATGTAAAGGTCACTTCTGGGTGGAAACATTTCCCTTATCACCATCTTTACATCTTCTTTTGACAGAAGTAAACATTATTTCAGATCCCTGAAACGGTACGACTAAGTCAAGTTCTGCTCGATTTATAGATTAAGAAGCCAAAGCATGAATGAACTGCTCCCCAGCAATTGATGAAATCCTATGACATTTTAGCCTGGGGACATTGCATTGGAAGGGCTTGATTGAAATGGATTTGCAGGAAGGCTAAGATATGGGGAGGAAGGGCAGCCCAGCCTGTCCAAGACCCAGTGCTGGGAGCATTATTAGGCTGAATGCTAATAATGGTGCTATGTATTTTTCGAGGACTAGGGGGTGGGGATAGGGAAGAATTCCTGCATCCTTGTGGAAGGTGACCTCTGGGTGTTTTATAATTGATGATTTGACCCGGAGATACCTGTCGGTCTCTTTTCTCTTTGGACGTCAGAGGACATTAAACCTATGAACTTATTTGCTCAAGCTGTGAATTGCGACACCTCAGTTTGTCCAAAACTCTCAGCCAGGCCAAGCCCATGGGAGCTTAAACAAATATTATCTAAGAAGCCTAAGACAACAGAAAAAAAATAAATCATTATCCTTGGATGATCAAACTTAGCATTTTCTGCTGGTTGATTTTTTTTTTTTAATTGCTTTAACACATGCAGTTCAAGACCAGCCAGTCAAAGAAATTATACTATTCAGAGGACAAGGCCCTCTACCCCTACCCCTCTTAGCTATAAGGCCCTGCACTCCGCCTACTGTGCAAACAAGCAGTTGGCAAATACTTGCTGCCCAGGAAGGGCTCTGTGAATGAAGAAGTGGGCTACTGGATGTCTTTGGGCTGGAATCTCATGGTGCCATCCAAATAATGGTAACAAAGAGGTCTTCATGGCATGAGTAATTGCCTAGCATACTGAGTGAAAAGGGCAGACTCCATAACTATATTCATAGAATGACTTCTTATATGTTAAAAAAGACTGGAAGTAGGCCAATATGATTTTGTGTTAGGAGAAGATGGGTAAAATTTTGCCCTGAAATTTTGTCCAAATTGTTAAAATATGCCCCTCTCTCTTCTATCTGCATTTAGATATAGTACCATACAGACTATAGTTCTTGGACATTGAGACTATCCCTAACCCTCATTTTAAAAGTTAAGAACATCATTCAAACCAGAGTTCCTGTTGTGGCTCAACTGATTGAAAACACCACTAGCATCCATGAGGATGTGGGTTTGATTCCAGGCCGTGTTCAGTGGGTTAATGATCCCACATTGCCGCAAGCTGCAACGTAGATTGCAGATGGGCCTCGGATCTCATATTGCTGTGGCTGTGGTGTAGACCCCAGCTGCAACTCCAATTTGACCCCTAGTCTGGGAACTCCCATATGCTGCAGGTGCGGCCCTAAAAAGAAAAACAAAAAACAAAAAAAGCCACACATACAACATCAAAATCAATGTAGTAGTCTCCATGATCTTTAATTTGTCACTTTTTTTCTCTTTTTATTTAATAAAATAAAAAATGAATAAATGACTCCTTTTTTTTTTTTTCTAAAGAGTTTTTGGTGCACAACTTGTAAATGAAATTTTAAAGGCTATGCTGCTAAAACTCAAGCCATTCCTTGTCCCACTCAGTAGACAAGCCCTTTTGATCTCAAGAGTAGAATATTTATTTCAAATACTGTGGAGTTCACTGCCTCCACAAACCCACTTGACGTTAAGTCCTGTCTTGAATCTTGCTGTATAGCACAGGCAACTATATCTAATCTCGTGATAGAACATGAGGGAAGATAATATGAGAAAAAGAGTATGTGTGTGTGTATACACACAACACACCGGATCACTTGGCTATACAGCAGAAACTGGCACAACATTGTAAATCTACTATAATAAAAGTTTTTTTAAAAAGTCCTCTCTCGAGGGAGTTCCCATCATGGCTAAGTGATTAACGAACCCAACTAGCATCCATGAGGATGCAGGTTTGATCCCTGGCCTCACTCAGTGGGTTAAGGATCTGGTGTTGCCATGAGCTGTGGTGTAGGTCACAGATGCTGTCAGATCCTGTGTGGCTGTGGCTGTGGCATAGGCCAGCAGCTACAGCTCCAATTCGATCCCTAGCCTGGGAACCTCCATGTGCCATGGGTACAGCCCTAAAAGACAAAAACAAACAAAAAGTCCTCTCTCGAAAGAGAAAATAATCTATTAAACACGATTACTTAAGTACTAAATAGTATTCCACTTGATATGAAAAGGAACCTTTCAAAGCTACTTGCTTGAGAAAAAGCAAAAGGAACCTTTAAAAAAGCTGTGTGACAAAAAGGAACCTTTCAAAGCTACTTGCTTGAGAAAAAGCAAAAGGAACCTTTAAAAAAGCTGTGTGACAAAAAGGAACCTTTCAAAGCTACTTGCTTGAGAAAAAGCAAAAGGAACCTTTAAAAAAGGCTGTGTGATAAAAAGGAACCTTTCAAAGCCACCTGCTGAACCTTGGGCAGACTACATCTAGCAGCTGTGTAAAATGCTCTGTTTCCCACCTTCAAACCCCAAGTAAAATAGGAACAACCAAATGGTGAGTCCCTTGATTTTTCTACTGAACCCACCCAAGTTAACAGGGTCAAGCTGACCCTCTTCATCGTCCGTCCTGTCATGACGTAGGAGCCTCTCAGGTCTCTGTCATAGTAACACAAAAACAAAACCTCTCCTCATGCTGCTTCTACTTTACAACCCAAGATTTTCTGCAGAGCTGTCTGCACACACACTATTTCTCTGCCTTGCTTGGACCTCTTAGACCGCTCCCAGCTAATCCAATGGTTTCCCCCCTTCCTGAGATCTCCCATACACCGTTCAGACTTTTTCTTGGTGACTTTTCTAACAGCATTTGCCAGTATTGACTTTCTGCCCGCTTCTTGAAATGCCCACAGATGTGGACCATCTTCTGTGCAGCTTTACTCACAGTGAGAGGCATTGCCTTCCATCCAGATACCTGAGATAGAAATTTGGCAGTTATTCTTGACTCTTCCCCCTTCTCACACCTAGTCAACCACAAAGTCCTATCAATTCTGCCTCCTAACCATCTCCAGAATCTGTTGTCTGTTTTCCCCCACCTTCAGGAGAGGACATGCAGTGGTTTAGAACAGGTCAAGTGGATTCTGGCTCTCTCCTCATTGCTCTATGGCCCTGGGGAAATCATTCTGCTTTTTTTTCTGCCTTAAAAATTAAGTAGAAATACTAGGAATAGCACCTTCCTTGTGGGCTCAGAGGTAAGTGATCTGTTTCTGTAACGTGCGTGACACCGCTCCCAGCTCTGTGAGTGTGTTAGGCAAGTTCTGACGGTGTTGCTCTCCCAGGTGGTTTTATTTCACTGGGAGCTGGTCTAAGATGCTCCTACCCGGTCCCTCTGCTTCTAGTCTTACCTTGGGCTACAACTCATCCTGCCAACAGGTTGAGTTGTACAGCTTATACTGTGTTACTCTCCCCTACCTGTACTCCTCGGGGGGGAGGGGGAGGAAAGTAAGATTCTTACCTAACTGAAAAGGTTTTTTTATGAACAAGCCCCTTACATTCTAACCTCATCTGTTGCTGTTGTCCAGATTTGAGATCTGCAGCCTCCTGTAACCTGTCCTATTGGAACCTTCCCTCTCTCTTTCTCCCCCAGCCCCTTTTGCTTTTTAGGGCTTCACCTGCAGCATGTGGAGGTTCCCAGGCTAGGGGTTGAATTGGAGCTGTAGCCACTGGCCTACACTACAGTCACAGCAACGCCAGATCCGAGCCACATCTTCGACCTACACCACAGCTCATGGCAACACCGGATCCTTAACCCACTGAGCAAGGCCAGGGATCGAACCTGTGTCTTCATGGATGCTAGTCAGATTTGTTTTCACTGAGCCATGACGGGAACTCCAGAACCTTCCCTCTCTTTGCTCATCTGCAAAGCTTTCTACGTGCTGTCCCTCTGTCTAGAAAATCCTTTCCCTTTCTACCTTTCCATGGTCAATGCTAGGTTTCCAGTGGCCCAGATGATAAGGTCATTTCCCCTGGAAAGTCTCTCCAGACCTCCCTGTTCTCCTAAGAAAAAGCCAGCTGGCCTGTGCAGCTCATTCGGGGGAGCCAGGTCCCTTGTCCATCTGGGAAGGGCACCTTCTTACCCCAAGTCCATGTTGCACCTGAAAGGATGAGAACAGAGCAGGTATGTCCTGGACAGCTACTTTAAAGATGATTTTAACCACCTTGCTATTTTTTGTTTTTTTTGTTTTTTTTCTTGTAGAACTTCTCAAGAGGGCCAGATTATTTCTCTGCAGTTAACTGGACATTCCTTGGGGGACCACTGTTTGATGAGAGGCTATTTGGGTTTCCCTCCCAGACAGACACACAATATCCCAGCTCATTCCTTGGTCTTATGCTGCTGCAAAGGCCCCATTTACCAGCTGGCTTGGGATGGTCAACTCTGGGGCTAAGGCTCAAAGAGCCTGGGACTGTCTCTCTCTTCTTTGAGTTTCTTCAGCCCAACTCAACTTGGCCTCAGGGTTGTCCTAGTCTAGCCCTTTCAGGTACAGAGGTGGATCTGCTCACCTTAGGCAGAATCCCTTTTCCATCCTAGAGATAGAGTTGGTGTGTATTGAATCAGTTGATGGCGGCCAGGCAGGGGAAACTCAGCATAGCCAAATGTGGCTATCATGTCTGAGAGCTGTAATGGGGCCAGTGCCACACTATTTCAGGGTATACGAGAACCACGGGGCTTGAAGGTGATGCTCAGCCCCTGACCTGGGGGTGTGTGGGGTGCCAGGGTTGGGCATTGGAGGTAGCATGGCAACATCCATGAATCTCTGCTTGTTCTGAAGGCAGCATTCCCAGCTCAGAGCAGGCACATTGATTAGAGTCACTGTAGAAAACAGGACCAGAGCATGGATCTGCTGATGCAGAAAAGAGTGAGAAAATAGGCATCTCCTGGCCTGGCCCTTTCCTCCTGGGGCTTGGCCAGTACCCATTGGGGTTTGGGCTGACACCTTCAAGCACTGTGAATAGCTCTCAGATGTTTCCAAGGTAGGAGAAGCAGCCAGAGTCAGGGCCCAGCCCTGCCACCTGCCCATCCCACTGCCACCCCCATCCTCAATTGAGTAGCTAAATGAGCTAAAAATTAAACATGTCATTGCTTTGCAGAATAGCATCCACATTTATTATATTACCATGTAGTGCTTAGAGTTTAACTTTCCAAGTGTGGCTACAAGTTATTTGGTTTATCAAAAAATAACTGTTTGGTTATTGATAATGTTGCTTGGTATGCCCTTATCTTAATCAGAAGAGGAGAGGGCAAAGAGGTTTTTGTTGTTGTTGTTGCTTTTTCCCACCTTCCATCTGGGAGCAGCTCTTGGTGCTTGGTATTACTCAATCCTGCTTTATGGAGCTGAACAATTACATAAAGTCTTTGCAGATCCAGGGACATGTAGAGATCTTTTTTTAAAAAAAAAATTGAGATATAATTGACATAGAGTTTCAGGTATACAATATTGATTCAATATATGTAATATTGTAAAATAACCACCACAGTAATCTAGCTGATATCTGTTGTCACAGTTATAATATTTTTTGTCCTATGATAAGAATTTATAAGATTAATTCTCTTTGCAATTTGCTAATGTACAATTCAGTACAAGTCACTATGTTGTACATTGCATCCCCAGGCCTTATTTATTTTATAACTGGAAGTTTGTACCTTTTGATCCCCTTCACCCATTTTGCCCATCGCCCACTGGCCCTGCTTCTGACAACCACCAATCTGTCTGCTGAGTTTGGTCTTTCTTTTCTTTTCTTTTCTTTTCTTTTCTTTTTTGTCTTTTTGCTATTTCTTGGGCTGCTCCCGTGGCATATGGAGGTTCCCAGGCTAGGGGTTGAATCGGAGCTGTAGCCACCGGCTTACGCCAGAGCCACAGCAACTCGGGATCTGAGCCGCGTCTGCAACCTACACCACAGCTCACAGCAACGCCGGATCGTTAACCCACTGAGCAAGGGCAGGGACCAAACCCGCAACCTCATGGTTCCTAGTCAGATTCATTAACCACTGCGCCACGACGGGAACTCCTGGTCTTTCTTTTAGTTTTAGATTTCACAGGTGAGATCATACAGTATTTGTCTTTGTTTTATTTCATTTAGCATAAATGCCTTCAAGCTCGATCCATCTTGTCATAAATGCAATATTTTCTTTTTTTATGGCTGAATAATATTCCGTCATGTATGTATGTTTGCATTTGTATGCGTACACTCACATACATACGTAATATACATTGTCTTTATCCATTCATCCACCACTCGACATTTAGGTTGTTGGCATTTCTTGGCTCTTATAAATAATCAGTAAAATGAGATTCCACATATCTTCTGAAGTTAGTGTTTTAATTTCCTTAGGAGGACTACCCAGAAGTGGATTTGCTAGGTCATATGGTAGTTCTATTTTTAATATTTTGGGGAACTTCCGGACTTTTCTGTAGTGGCTGCACCAATCTGCCTTCCCACCAACAAATGCACAAGGATTCTCTTTTCTTCATGTCCTCGCCAATACTCATTTGTATACTTTTTGGTAAGTCATTCTCACAGGTGTGAGCTGATATCTTCCTGTTGTTTTGGTCTGCTTTTCTCTGATAATCAGCAGCGTTGTTATACTTGTTAGCCATATTTATTTCTTCTTCAGAAAAATGCTATTCAGATCTTCTGCCTGTTTTTATTTCCTTCCCTTTTTGGCCCGCCTGCAGCACATGGATTTCCTGGCCAAGCCATAGTTGCAACCTCAGGCCAGGGATTGAATCTGCATCCTAGTGCTCCAGAGATGCTGCCAATCTCATTGCGCCATAGCACCAACTCCTCTTCTGCCTGTTTTAATCAGACTTTTTTTTTTTTACTATTGAGTTGTGTGAATTCTTTATATGTATAATAATGGGTATTAACCCTCTATCAGATGTAAAATTTGGAAATATTTTTCCCCATTCTGTAGGTTGCCTTTTCATTTTCTTGATAGTTTCCCTTGATGTGCAGAAGGTTTTTAGTCTGATGTAGGCACATTTTAAAATTTTTGTTCTTGTTGCCTTTGCTTTTGGTGTCAAATCCAAAAAACCATTGCCAAGATCAGTGTCAAGGATGCTTACCCTCACTGTCCTTCTAGGAGTTTTACAGTTTCAGAGTTTATGGTCAATTCTTTAACCCATTTGAGTTGATTTTGTGTATGAGGCGAGACAGTGGTCCAGTTTCATTCTTTTGCATGTGGATGTCTAGTTTTCTCAGCACCATTTATTGATGAGACATACTTTTCCCATTGTATATTCTTGCCTCCTTTGTCATAAATTAATTGACCATATATGTGTGGGTTTATTACTGGACTCTACTCTGATGCAGTGATCTATGTATCTATTTTTATGTCAATATCATACTCTCTTGATTACTATAGCTTTATGATATAGTTAGAAATTGGGAATTGTGATGGCTCCAGCTTTCCTCTTCTTCCTTAAGATTGCTTTGGCTCTTCAGGGCCTTTTGTTAACAAAAGTGACGTCCAGATGCTCGCTGCTCTAAAGCCAATAAAAAGGTGAAAGTTGGTGGAATGGAAAGTTTGCTTTATTTCAGATGCCCTCAATAGGGGAGTGGGTGGAGAGGGCATACCCCTGTCCAAAGACCAACTCACGCCACTGTCAATCAGTGTGCCGGAGCCCTTTATAGGCGGAGGGAGGGGACTACATCTAGAAACAGCACAGTCAGCTCCAACAGTTATCTTGAAATTGATCATATGGTGGTCTGATTACTGTAATTTTGATTATTTTAAGTACAGTTAATCTTTAGTTCCAGGGTCAGTTTGTTCCCATTTTCTTGAGGCTAAATCTCAGAATGGTGGCAGTTTATTTCATGGCTACAGTCTGATCAACAAGTAGTTAACTTCTTCCACCTTATAGGAGTTTCACTATCTATAAGACAGCTCATAGGATATGGCTCAGAATCTTTTATCTATAACCCTCAAGAAGGAAGTAAAAGTCCTGACTTTGCTTAATAATTAAATTATTACTTGGTCTCATTTGACTGTTTTCATTTGCTCCTGTATTTTCTCACTTCTCTGATTAAACTTATTCTTCAACTAAAGTTTTTCTATAGACAAAAAGCAGGTTTGGAGTTCTGTTGTGGCTCAGTGGGTTAAGGACCTGATGTTGTCTCTGTGAGGATGCAGGTTCAATCCCCAGCCTCACTCATTGGCTTAAGGATCTGTATTTCTTTGGCTGTGGTGTAGGCTGCAGCTGCAGCTGTGATTTGATCTGTGGCCCAGGAACTTACATATACCACCGGCATTGCCATAAAAAGAAGAAAAGAAAAAAAAAAAAGAGCAGGTGGAGGACATGGTGTAGGGGAAGGACCGTAAGGTCCTGCTCTGTTTTAATTCCATACAACTTTTAGGATTATTGGTTCTCTTACTATGAAAAATGCCGTTGGAATTTTGATAGGGATAGCATTGACTCTGAAATTGCTTTGGGGAGTATAGACATTTCAATAATATTAATTCTCCTAATCCATGAGCATGGAATATCTTTGCATTTGTGTCTTCAATTTCTTTCATCAATCTTAGAGTTTTCAGTGTATAAGTCTTTCGCTTCCTTGGTTAAATTTATTCCTAGATATTTTACTCCTTTTGATGTGATTGTAAGTGGGGTTTTAAAAAAATTTCTCTTTCTGATAGTTCATTATTGGTGTATAGAATTGCAACTGGTCTTTGTTAATTTTGTATCTGTAACTTTGCCTTTTCTTTTTGGTTTAGTATCTTCTGCTTCTTTTTCTTGCCTACTGCTCTTTCTGGGACTACCGATACCATGTCAAATAAGTGGAGAGAGTTGCCAACCTTGTCTTGTTCCTGATCTTAGAAGAAACACATTCAGCTTTTCCCTGTTGAGTATGATGTTAGCTGTTGGCTTGTCATATATGGCCTTTATTATGTTGAGGTACATTCCTTCTATATACAATTTGTTGAGAGCCTTCTTTTTTAAATCATGAATGAATGTTGAATTTTGTCAAATGCCTTTTCTGCCTCTGTTGAGGTGGCCAGGTGATTTTTATCCTTCATTTTGTTACTGTGGTGTATCACACTGATTTCTTTGTGAATGTTGAACCGTCCTTGCATCCTTGGAATAAATCCTGTTTGTTTATGGTGTATGATCCTTTTAAGTATTGTTGAATTTGATTTGTTAATTTGTTGTTGACAGTTTTGCATCTGTGTTAATCAGGGATATCGGCCTATAGTTTACTTTTCTTTTTTTTTTGTCTTTTTTTTTTTGTCTTTTTAGCTATTTCTTTGGGCCGCTCCCACGGCATATGGAGGTTCCCAGGCTAGGGGTCCAATCGGACCTGTAGCCACTGGCCTACGCCAGAGCCACAGCAACACGGGATCCGAGCCGTGTCTGCAACCTACACCACAGCTCACGGCAACGCCAGATCCTTAACCCACTGAACAAGGTCAGGGATTGAACCTGCAACCTCATGGTTCCTAGTCGGATTCATTAACCATTGTGCCACGATGGGAACTCCTAGTTTACTTTTCTTACAGTGATCTCGTTAGATTTTGGTACCAGGGTAATGCTGGCCTTGTAAAATGACTTTGGAAATGTTGCTTCCTTATCTATTTTTGGAAGAGTTTGGGAGAGATTGGTGTTAATTATTCTTTGAATGTTTGGTAGAACTCACAAATGAAGCCATGTGGTCCTGGACTTTTGTTAGTTGGGAGCTTTTGGATTATTGTTTCAGTCTCCTTGCTGATAATTGGTCTGTTCAGTTTTCTATTTCTTGATGATTCAGTTTCGGTAGGTTGTATGATTTTAAACATTTATCTGTTTATTTTAAGTTGTCCAATTTGTTGGTCTATAACTGTTCATAGTAGTCTGTTATGATCCTTTATATTTCTGTGGTGTCGATTGTGACATCTCCTCTCAGAGTAATCTTTTTTGTAACTTTCAAGTGCTGTGGGCAAATTATTTCATCTTGGGTATGGATATAAAAAATTTAACAGAAGATCTAGAGAAAGAGTCATATGAAATGTTCACTTACTTGCCATTGCTCTGGAGGGCACTCCTAACTTGGGCAGATTTTACGTCATGGGAAAAGCAAGGGCAGCAGAGCCAGAAATCCCAGGATAGATTACAGGCACCAACCCTGAAAGGAGAATATCTGAGTTGGGCAAAACATATGTAACCCAGTTGTCTCAGACTTCTCCAGCTGGTAGGGGTCACCTTCCCTTTTTACCCAAATAATACAGTTCTCACCTCTATAATGGAGATAGATTTTTCCCCTGGGTTCTCCTTCACAAGTTTTTCAGAGACTGCCTAGATGATGTGAACTTGTCTTGCTATCTATCCCAAGGTTGCACTTGTGTCAGCCACGGCAGGGGGAAAGTGCAAGCTTCCATGCCCTCTTCAAGTGCATCATTTTCCTCAAATGTGTTCATCAACTGAGAAGCTCTCCAATGCTATCCTTCTGGGATTTTATGGAGGCTTCATTACATAGGTGTCCCTTGGCAATTGATTCAACCTCCACCCTCTCTCCTTTCCCCAAGTTTCAACTCCATAATCATATAGTTGGTATTCCTGTACCTAGCTCCCAGCTTTCCAAAAGTGACTTCATTAATGTAGCAAAAGACACATTTTTTTTGCTCTCATAACTTAGAAAGTTGTAAGGATTTTAGGAGCCCAGTACCAGAAAGGGGAATGAAGACCAAATGTATATTCCTTATTATAAATCACAATATCATGTCCAGGAAGGAGGAAGTCCTCTCCTCCCATTCTCAGCATCTCATAGATATGTGGCTCCTTCCTCAATGATGACACCCCTTCAGATTCAAGCCACCTATTCTTGTGCAGGGTCTGGCTGCTTCCTTTGCAACACTAAAATAGCCATGAAATATTCCAAAATAAAAGATAAAATTTACCATCAAAGTTGAATTTTGCCTTTCCTTTAAACATAAAAATTCTGACTTTTTTTTCCAAATAAATTTTATTGGAGCATAGTTGACTTACAAAGTTGTGTTAGTTCCAGGTCTGCAGTAAAGCAAAACAGTTACATACTTATCCATTCCTTTTCAGATTCTTTTCCCATATAGGTTATTACACAGTATAGAGGAAGTTACCTTATGTAGTAGGTCCCTGTTACCTATATATTTTATTTGTCTTTTTTATTTTTGTCTTTTTAGGGCCGCACCTGAACTATATATTTTATATGTAGTAGTGTACATATCCCAGTCCCCTAATTTATCCCTCCCCCAGCCATGTTTCCCCTTCCGTAACCACAAATTTGGTTTCAAAAAATTTCAATCAGAGTTGCTGTCATGGCACAGTGGAAATAAATCTGACTAGGAGCCATGAGGTTGAGGGTTTAATCCCTGGCCTCGCTCGGTGGATTAAGGATCCAGTATTGCCACAAGCTGTGGTGTAGGATGCGGATGTGTCTTGGATCTGGCATTGCTGTGGCTGTGGTATGGGCCAGCAGGTGTAGCTCCAATTGGACCCCTGGCCTGGGAACCTCCATATGCCATGGGTGTGGCCCTTAAAAAAATTTCAGTTTGGAGTTCCCGTTGTGGCGCAGTGGTTAATGAATCCGACTAGGAACCATGAGGTTGCGGGTTCGGTCCCTGCCCTTACTCAGTGGGTTAACGATCCGGCGTTGCCGTAAGCTGTGGTGTAGGTTGCAGACCGGCTCGGATCCCATGTTGCTGTGGCTCTGGCGTAGGCAGGTGGCTACAGCTCCAATTCAACCCCTAGCCTGGGAACCTCCATATGCCGTGGGAGCGGCCCAAAGAAATAGCAAAAAAAAAAAAAAAAAAAAAAAAAAAAAAGACAAAAAAAATGCTATAAAAAAATTTCAGTTTGTTTCTGTTTTGTAAGTTCTTTTGTATCATCTTTTATTAAGTTTCCACATATAAGTGGTACTGTATGTTATTTGTCTTTGACTTACCTCACTTAGTATGATAATTACTAGGTCCATCCATGTAGCTGCAAATGGCATTATTTCATTCTTTTTTTACGTCTGAGTAATATTCCATTGTGTATATGCACCTAAACATCTTTAAGATGTTTATAAGCATGTATATACGTATATAAATGTGTTTATATGTATGTATACATATTCTTTATCCAGTCCTCTGCTAATGGACATTTAGCCATGTCTTGGCTATTGTAAATAGTGCTGTGATGAACATCAGGGTGCCTGTATCTTTTTGAATATTTGGTTTTCTCCAGATATATGCCCAGGAGTGGGATTGCTGGATTATGTGGTAGTTAATTCTATATTTATTTTTTTAATGTCCTCCATAGTAGTTGCACCAGCTCATATTCCCAACAACAGTGTAGGAGACTTCCCTTTTCTCCACACCCTCTCCAGCGTCTATTGTTTGTAGATTTTTTCATGATGGCCATTCTGAGTGGTGTGAGGTGGTACCTCATTGTAGTTTGGATTTGCATTTCTCTAATAATTAGTGATGTGAGCATCTTTTCATGTGCCTATTGGCCATTCGTCCATCTTCTTTGGAGAAATGTTTGCTTAGATCTTCTGACCATTTTTTACTTGGGTTTTTAAAAATTTTATAAAGCCATATGAGATGTTTGTATATTTTGAAGCTTAATCCCTTGTCGGTTGCTCAGTTTGCAAAGATTTTCTCCCATTTTGTAGGTTGTCTTTCATTCTGTTTGTGGTTTCGTTTGCTATACACAAACTTTAAAGCTTAATTAGGTCCCATTCATTAATTTTTAAATTTTTTCATTACTCTAGGAGGTGGATCGAAAAAGATATTGCTGTTATTTACATCGAGAGAGTGTTCTGCCTTTGTTTTCCTCTGGAATTTCATAGTATCCAGTCTTATGTTTAGGACTTTAAACCATTTTGAGTTTATTTTTGTGTATGGTGTTAGAGTGTTCCCCTCTTTTTTTTAATATATGTGGATGTATGGTTCCCCCCCCCCCCTTTTTTTAAATATATGTAGATGTCTGGTTTCCCAAAAATTGCTGGCGGCTTTGACATAGTGGTTTCCCTGGCTTCTACTTATCAAACTGCCAGAATTGTTGGGCACATCGATCACTGTGTGGGTGCCTTGAGAGCTTGATTTATCTGGAGGAGGATGCAAGGGGTTACTGTAAGGTCACTTGCAAAAGGCTGAGGAACTTTGCTAACAGGAACTCACCCCAAGGAAAGAGAAGTTCAGATTCAGGGCTATGGCTGTGTGTGGGGTTGGGGGAAAACCATGGGAACCGAGAGTACAGCACTGGTACTTTGTGCCTGGGTCCAGTGGAGCAGGTGATGGAAATGGACAGCAGCTCCAATAAGAGCAACAGTAACAACCAAACCAGAAGAGCTTTTTTTGTTCTTAGACATACACTATTGAAGAGGTTGAGCTAGCATTAAGCCCAGTTTAACACTGCAGGGCACATAGGTGAAGGAAGCAATTAATTCTTTTGGACATAACCTTTAAGATATTCTGAGAGTGTCAGCAATGTGGTCACATGACCTATGCCATTGCCCAGGGTCCTGCACTCAGCGGGGTCCTGTGCTTGGTTTAATGCTCTCTGTCACTGTCTTGAAATTCTTTTCGTCCTTTTTTTTTTTAGGGCTGCACCCGCTGCATATGGAGGTTCCCAGGCTAAGGGGTCTAATCGGAGCTGTAGCCACCAGCCTATGCCAGAGCCACAGCAATGCCAGATCCAAGCCTCATCTGCAACCTACACCACAGCTCACAGCAATGCCGGATCCTTAACCCACTGAGCAAGGCCAGGGATCGAACCCCCAACCTCATGGTTCCTAGTCAGATTTCATTTCCTCTACACCACAATGGGAACTCCTTGAAATTCTTATTTTTTTGTCTTTTTGCCTTTTCTGGGGCTGCTCCTGTGGCATGTGGAAGTTCCCAGGCTAGGGGTCCAATCGGAGTTGTAGCCACCAGCCTACGCCAGAGCCACAGCAACATGGGATCCGAGCTGCGTCTGCAACCACACCACAGCTCACGGCAGTGCCAGATCCTTAACCCACTGAGCAAGGGCAGGGATCGAACCTGCAACCTCATGGTTCCTAGTTGGATTCGTTAACCACTGCGCCATGACGGGAACTCCAAAGAACTCCTTGAAATTCTTAATACTTCTTTTTGGCAAGGAACTCTGTATTAACATTTTTCACCAGGCTGTGCCAATTATATAACCAGACCTGGGTGTAAGAGATAAAAGATGGTATCAGCATTGTTGCTGCTCCGTTTGCCAGAGGTGGCTAAAATGATCTGTCTTGGTGGAACACTGGAGGTTTGGTGAAACACTGGATGCCCAGCAACGTCAGGGCATCTTTGGCTTTAAAGGCATTGGTAACTTTAGGGGCAGTGGGTGATAGGTCTCGACATGGGTGACAATGCCATTAATAGCTGACACCAGAGAGTTCTCTTGTGGTAAGGTGGGTTAAGGGTCTGGTGTTGTCGCTATTGTGGCTCAGGTTGCTGCTGTGGTGTGGGTCAATCCCTGGCCCAGGAGCTTCCGCCTGCCCCAGGTGCAGCCAAAAATAGAAAAAGGTGACACCAGCTACAGTGGAAATTACGAGGTTCTTGCAGGTAGCTCTTCAGCCAGAGGATGATTCAAAAGAGCATCTGAGGAGTTCCCGTTGTGGCTCAGTGGAAATGAATTCCACTAGTATCCATGAGGATGCACGTTCAATCCCTGGCCTCGCTCAGTGGGTCGGGGATCTGGCATTGCCATGAGCTGTGGTGTAGGTTGCAGATGTAGCTCCAATTTGACCCCTGGCCTGGGAACGTCTATATGCTGCAGGTGCGGCCCTAAGAAAAGCAAAACAAAACAAAAAACAAAAGAGCAGCTGAGGAATGGAGGATATGGCATCCCAGTGAGAACAGGAGATAGTTTAGGGGGTGACTTTAAAGGACAAAGAGTGGTAGTCTTCGTCCCCAAAGCCTGTAGGGATTGGAGCCAGAGACAGACTTCTAAAAATTACCTTTTTACCTCAAGTCTGGTGCAGCCTGGGGAAACAGGCCTTACCTGTGAAGAGTGTAGATTCCCATTATAGATCAGTTCAGCAAACTCTGCAAGTGAGGTAAGACCCCAGAAAAAGGGAAACTTACGGCCCATTCCTAGATTTGTAGTGGGACATACAAACATAGTTCCAGACTTGAGGCGAAAATGAATGAACTTGTGCTGATGTGCCATTATTGTTGCCAAGTGTTGTCATTTATTTTGATATAAATGAACAAGAGAACAAACCTGTGATGTAGGTCAGGAAGGGATTATGCCTACTGAGACTAAAAACACCAATGGACGTGCAAACCTGCACATACAGGTTGAAGGCAGGTGGGTCTGTGTTCTTGCCTTTCCAGATGGTTGGGACAGTGCTTTCTTTATTCTGGCATCCTGGAACCCAGAATAGAAACTGGGGCACAAAGACAACCTTGCCAGTTTTGCTGAACTTGAAGTGAAATGATAATATGCAGAATCTGGTTGAGACTTGGAAATACAAAGAACTGCAATGCTTCATAGTTGTTGGGAATGAGGTCTATACTAAGAAAAATTATCTAAAACTTAGAAATGAGGCAAAGAGCCCTGCATGCCCTTTCAAAATCATATTTGACACTAAAACATTGTCTAACACACCTGCTAAGTCATCAGATTCTAAGAGATGTGATTTTAGCCTATTATTTATTGTTGACTAGGGCCCAGAGTCCATAAAATTTTTTTTGAAAAATTTTATTGAAATATAGGTGATTTTCAATTTTGTTTTAATTTCTGCTACAGAGCAAAGTGATTTAGTTAAACATACACACCTCATCCCCATATGTTAAAACAGAACATTGAGTAGAGTTCTCTCTGCCATATAGCAGGTCCCCATTGACCGTCTGTTCCATATATCATAGCATACATATGCCAGCCCAAGCTCCTAATCCTCCCCTCCCCCCATGCCTTTCCCCTTTGTTAATCATAGGTTTGTTTTTAAAGTCCTGAGTCTTTTTTGTAAATAAGTTCATTTGTATCATTTTTTTTTCAGATTCCACATATAAGTCCTATCATATATTTGTCTTTGAATTACTTTGCTTAAGATGATAATCTTTAGGTCCATCCATGTTGCTGCAATTGGCATTTCATTCTTTTTTAGGGCTGAGTAATATTCCATTGTGTATGTATACCACATCTCCAGAGTCCATAAAATTAACATTAACTTATAGATATTTGTCCTGGATACAGGCAAATGATTTTGTCTGTTAGAAAAGTACTCTGAAAGTTTACAGTTGACTTATCTTATGCAGTATTAACCAGAGGCTTATTTTGGCATGCTTTTTTCCCATTAATTATATATTTACCAATCTTATTCTCCTTGGAACCAGCTCTAATATCCTAATTCCCTTATTAATGAATTGAGTATGTCCCTGAAAGATGCTTGTTATTAAGTCATGTTTTAAACTTCTTGAAATTTATACTTTGATAGTTAAAAGCTATATTACTGAAATTTTCCTTGGAATAAGTTACATTATGACTTTAAAAAATGTAACTGCCTTAAAAATCAGATTTTCCCATTACTGTTCTATTCTTTGGTACATAAAATGATAAATTCCCAAAAAATAATTTTCAAGGATTGTAATCACATCAGTATTACATGTGACATTCTCCCACTGATGAGAAGGCACTGGTGGGCTCTTTCTCTTTTAATAGGAAATAATGCTTATTAGTTACAGTTCATAGAAAGTCATTCTTATTTTTGTATGTAATGTTTCAAATCTTTGTTTACAGTAAGGCTTAAGACTGTGGGTTTTGGAGTTGTCTGGTGGTGCAGTGGGTTAAGGATCTGGCGTTGTCACTGTTGTGGCTCAGGTTACTGCTATGGCTTGGGTTCCATCTCTGGTCCTGGAATTGCTGCAAGCTGCTCACACACCACACACACACACACGCCCTTCATTATGAAGCATTTTGAACATACACAATAGTGGGTGGAATAGTAAAATGAACCTCCACAAATCCATCATACAGCTTCGGTGTTCAGTAACACATAGGCATCCTTGTCCTTTTCATACTTCCATTCACTATTTTTTAAAATTTTTTATTGAGGTATCATTGATTTACAATGTTTTTAGTTTCAGTTCACAGCAAAGCGATTCAGTTATACATATACACATATCCATTCTTTTTCAGATTCTTTTCCATGTAGGTTGTTACTGAATGTTGAGTTCCCTGTGCTATATTGTTAGGTCCTTATGGATTATTTTATTTGATTTATTATTAATTTGAAGCATTCCAAGATATCATGTTATCTGTAAATATATTCTAAATTAGGACATAAAAGCAAGATACAGAGTTTGTTTATTTGAGTCATTGTTTTGGACTACATCTTTTTTTTTTTTTTTTTTGGCCTCGCCTGTGGCATATGGAGGTTCCTGGGCTGGGAATCAAACTTGCGCCATAGTGGCAGCTCAAGCCACTTCAGTGACAGTGCTGGATCCTTAACATGCTGCACCACAAGGGAACTGCCTGGCATACACCTTTTGAAATTGCTTGTCAAGAGATCAAATCTCACATAATCACATATTAAGTTTTCCCAGATGAAGCTAAATACCTTTTTTTTAGTGGAACTAACATGCAAGTATTTCTCTCCCTGTCATTAGAAAACTTTGCCTTGGAAAAATTCCCTAATAAAATGGACCTGATTTTAAAACTGTACACATTACACATATATGTAGCATGATCAAATGTGGTCATGTTGATTTCAGTGTTTTTGTTTGAAATTTTTAGGTAATAAAGAATAAGGGTAACAGGAAAAAAAAAAACACAAAGAGGAACTTATCTGCAGTGTTTTAGCTTACAGGATACGCTAGAGTTGTATAAGGGAACTATCCTACTAGGACAGTTGACCTTTGAACAACATGGATTTCGAACTGCGTGGGTCCACATATATTTTTTTTTCAGTAAATATGTTGGAAAATTTTTTGGAAAGGAACAACAATTTGAAAAAAATTGGAGATGCATCATGTAGCTTTCTCCTTCCCTGGTAACTGGAGAAACAGAATATCAACCAATCATTACAGGTAAGCGTTTTTTTGAAAAAAGTAAGAGTTTCCAATACTATTTTATAAATATAATTGAAATATGCACAGCATAAAAATTCTATAATGATTCACCCATTGAGGTATAGGCTAGGCTACTGTGAAGCAATCATACTGTTTATACTAGGTTACCATAAAGCGATCATATTGCTACTGCTTGGTTTTCAATGCACAAAATGTTCTACCTGTAAATAAATATGAATTTCTTTTCCACATTATCTTTTCACTTTTGATGTCTACTGTTAGTGATACATATAGCATCTATAGTGTCTTGTATTATATGAGGCGATATTGATGTAGGTGCTGACAGACTATTCATCTTGTAACCAGACCATGAAAATTACAGTGTTGGTAAATACAGTACTATAAATGTATTTCCACTTCCTTATGACTTTTTCTTTTTTTTTTTCTTGCTCTTCATTTATTTAGTTTTGCTTTTCAGGGCCACACCTGTAGCATATGGAAGATCCCAGGCTAGGGGCTGAATCAGAGCTGGAACTGCTGGCCCACGCCACAGCCACTGCAGTGCAGGTTCCAAGCCATGTCTACAACCTACGCCATAGCTCGTGGCCACTTCAGATCTTTAACCTACTGAGTGAGGCTAAGGATCAAACCTGTATCCTCATGGATACTAGTCGGGTTTGTTTCCACTGAGCCACGACAGGCACTCCCTCCTTATAACTTTCTTAGTAACATTTTCTTTTCTCTAGTTTACTTTATTGTGTTTATATATATAACACATATAATATATAAAATATGTGTTAATCCACTGTGTATGTTATCGGTAAAGCGGTTGTTCAGCAGTAGGCTATTAGTCATTAACTTCTAGGGTAATCAAGAGTAATATCCGAATTTTTAACCCTGAGGGCAGTTAGCTCTCCGAAACCCTGTGAGTTTCAAGGGTCAGGTGTGTCAGTAGAGTACTAGAAGGGAAACATGGAACTGGATTGCATGGGGTCATGTTCTGGTTCTGCCAGTTCGCAACTGTGTAACCAGCAGCTTCTCTGTGTTCTCTTCAACCAAAGGGAAGAAACAATAGTACCTACCTTATTATGTGGTTGGTGTGAGGATTAAGAAATGTTTCCAGAGCCACTCTTAGCACAGGGCCTGTCACATAGCACACCCCAAGTAAATATTAATACCAAAAGGGAATGATTCTCATGTTCAGGTTCTCTTCCAGACCTTACCCACGCATGCAGTTTATATTCTGATGATTATAGTATGCATACAGTTTTGTAATCTGTATTTTTCCTGTCCGTTGTCTGTCTTTATTTCCTAAATACTATCAGGTACACTACTCTAGGTGTCTAATTAGCGCCCACAATAATAATGTGGTCATTCCTTTCGTGGCTCAGCAGAAACAAATCTGATTAGTATCCATGAGGACACAGGCTGATCCTTGGTCTCACTCAGTGCGTTAAGGATCCAGCATTGCGGCAAGCTAGGGTGTTGGTGGCAGACACAGCTTGGATCCTGTGTTGCTGTGGTGTAGGGCAGCAGCTGCAGCTCTGATTTGACCCCTAGCCTGGGAACCTCCATGTGCTGTGAGTGTGGCCCTAAAAAGAGCAAAAAAAAAAAAAAAAAAAAAAAAAAATGTGAAGTTGTCTAGTATTTCATAATGATGTGGTCTGCTTTATTACCTGTTTCTCTAGAATAAGTATTTAGGTTATTTCCAATGCCTTGCTATTTTACAAAGGTTAGATCTTTGTGTGGGAGTGGCAGAGAATAACTGAGAAGTTCCAGGAATGGATAAGGGAAATCAAAAAGGAGGAAAGGGTTGTTGATGGATAAAGTGGGAGAAGTGCTTACAATTAGTCCGATCCTCACTTCTGTAAAAGCAGAAAAAGGTAAGTGCTCCAAAAATAGTTACAGAGGCTGATAGGGCTCCAAGGGGCCTTAGAGTTCAAAGCTACTGAATTGGGGACCAGAGGCTCTATTTGCCTGCAGGCACCCCACCCCACCCACAATGTGGCCACTCTGTATCCTGGAGGTCTTACCCCACCAGGGGTTCCCCACCTGCCCCACAGGATTATGGGAACCTGGAGAGTAGCCAACACACTGAACACATGGAGTTCCCTTGCGGTGCAGTGGGTTAAGGCTCCTACATAGTCACTGCTGCGAGTTTGATCCCTGGCCCGGGAACTTCCAAATGCTGCAGGTGGGGCAGGAAAACAAAACAACACACTGAACTCAAGGGATTGTTCTGATTGCTGACCTGACATCTAGGTGGGCTTGTTTCAGTTACTTCAGGAAGAATTTCATTGTTCCCATGAGCAGTAGGGTGATAGGAGAAAGGGAGGGGTTGTGAACTCATGGAGTAATCAAGAATGGAAGCAAGGCGGTAAACGGCCAGCTCCTCTGATCCTTGGCCTGGAGAGGCCCAGTTTCATAGCTTTGCCTGAGGCTGGCCAGCACCTGTGTCCCAACTCTACTACAGAACTACCTTTGGCATAAATGTTAGACATGGCAAATCCCTGCTCCAAAACCTTGATTCTAGTCCTCTGCCCTCTACACTGGCCTTGCTCACACCATTTGTATGTTCTTGTGTCAGGGAAGTGAGGTTGGTCAACCCTGGGCGTCTGCAGCCCAGACGGAAGGAGTGCTCACTGAGTACTGTATCTTTTTCAAGCAGTGTTGTGTAAAAATTCATGCATAGTTCATGTAACTCCATAATTTATTCACTTTTCTCTTGCTAGAGGAGATAAGCTTGATATCATCAAGTTAAACTAATGTGTGGCTTCACCCTTCTCCTGGCCTGCTCATCCCGCAGGAAAGAGGCCTTGGCTCTTGGGTGGGGAGGATGGCGTGGAGGGCCTCATGTCATTTCCTCCCCCTCCCACCTCTCTTCCTCTTCTTTGTTTTGGTAGAATACTTACTGGATTTAAAAAAAAAAAAAAAAAAAAAACTTTTAGATTGTAATAAAAACACATTCAACACACTTTTTTTTTTTAATAAAAAAATATGCGCAGAAAACTCCCGTTGTGGCTCAGCAGTAACAAACCCTACTAGTGTCAGTGAGGACATGGGTTCAATCCTTGGCCCCACTCAGTGGGTTAAGTCCTGCCATGAGCTGTGGTGTACGTTGCAGAAGTGGCTCAGATCTGGCATGGCTGTGGTGTAGGCTGGCAGCTGCAGCGCTGATTTAGCCCCTAGCCTGGGAACTTCCATATGCCACAAGTACAGCCCTTTAAAAAAAAAAAAAAAAAAAAAAAGTGCATTCTGAGACTAACAGAAAAGTTGCAAAAATAAAACCAAAAAACCCCATAGGTTTCACTCAGTTTCCCTAAATATTAACATTTCTCTACTTTTGCTTTATTGTTTTCTTTCCCTCCCTCTCCTATTTCCCCATCTCCCTGGACACATGAAAACACTGATTGTTTTCTTTTCCTGTGCACTTGCAAGTAGGTTGCATACTCATACCCCTGTTCCTATCCCCTAAGCCTTACTTCACTGTGTAGTTCGTAATAAGGACAGCCTCTTCTGTGACCTTAGCACAGTTAGCAAGTCCAGGAAATCTTACTTCCATCCTACACTTTTATCTAACCTATAGTCCAAATTCTAATTTTGTTTGTTGTTCCATTAGTATTCTCCATAACACATTTTTATTTATAATGCATTTATAGTGTATTTTTCTTGTCCCAGTTCAGGATCGCGTGTTAACATTTTGCTGTCCATCTCTTTAGCCTGCTTTAATCTGGAACCCTTGCTCAGCCTTTCCTTAGCTTTTAAGACAGTAACATTAAAAAAAAAAAAAGCAAGCTATTTATGTTACAGAATACTTTTCATTTTGGGGTTCCCTGATGTTTCCTCCTCATTATAGTCAAGCCTGGCTGGAAAATGATGTAAGAGGGTGTGTGTCCTTCTTGAGATGTTGCACCAGGAGGCACATTAAGTCTCTTTGTCCCTCACTGGTGATAATGATTAGTCACCAGGTCCAAGTGTCAAGGTACTGTTGGCTTTCTCCACTGTATTAGTATTTTACTCCTTGTAATTAATAAATAATCTGTGGGGGCACTTTAAGAGCATGCAGATATCTTATCTTCAGACGTCCCATCCTGTATTTAGACTCTGCCCTATATTTAGACTCCATTGATAATACCTGCATGAACCAATCTTCACTACAATAGTTGAAAATGATGGTTTTCCAACTCTGCCTACTGCCTTCAGATTCATAAGTTAGTATTTGACTGTAAGAAAGGCCATTCCCTCTTCATTAGCTTGTTTCTTGCTTACTTGTCTGTCCATCCCTCTGCCCATCCATTTACTCATCATTTATTTTATTGGTATGAACCCATGGATTTTATTCAAATCATTATACTCTATTACTCTTCTAATATACTTTAATGCTAAATTGTTTGAGGTATGTACCTTCAGGTTGGTTCCTGTATCCTTTTAACATGCCTCCCTCATGTCTGAGAACTCCCTTACTTTCTGGCACAGCAAGATATTCCAGTCTCATGTTCTCTCTTCCTTAACCTAGACCTAGAATCATCCACTTCTCCAAGGAGCCCTAATTCTTTTTAGGGGAAAGTGATATTTAGAAGTCAAGGTCTGGGCACAAGGTGTGCTCATGGTTTTGGGGATGTCATTGTTCCTAGGTTCTGTCAGTGGGTTGAGGTAGGGGAAATATGTATATACATTGTGTTTGATTCATGATTCTAAAAATTGCACACACACTTTAGCAACCATGAGGTCGCTTTGATACTTTCAATTTAAATTTTACCCCACACAGTTCTTTTTTCTTTGCTCATTCCACATTTATCTTTCCTTTCTTCTACAGTGAGATCATTGGCTCCCAACAATGTCAACATATTTCATATTATTTATTTGCTCAAACCTACAATTCACATAAAATAGTTTTAGATTTGCACACTTAACCATGGTGAAAAATAAACTGAATAGAAACAATTCGAGACTTGGCAGTTTTTTGTTTTTAGCTTAAAGATACAAAGTACTGCATTCAGTGTCCCTTGGCTTAGTTCTCTCCCTCACCACCTTCAGTGTGGTTATGTTGGAATTTACATTTGAAATACAGTGGGGCCAGAGTTCCTGTTGTGGCTCAGTGGGTTTAAGAACCTGACTAGTATCCATGAAATACAATGGGGTTTATTTATTTCTATTTGCCTTTAATTTTATTCCCCCCACCTCAACTATTTAATTTTATTTTTTGAACATAGGAAACATTATCATACTTCCAACAGTCAAAACTGTTCAAATAGGGGAGATCTCTGGCGGCTTTAGTGGGTTAAGGATCTGGCATTGTCACTGCTGTGGCTCCGGTTACTGCTGTGAATTATGCCCTTTCTCTGTTGAATCATCTTGAGTTTCTTCCAAATCCTTCAGTAAAGAGTGACACACCTGGACAATATTGTGGGCTGATTTCTTGGAGCACAATGAAATGATAAAACTTCTTCCTGGTGCTAGAGGACAGGGTGTGTCATCTTCTTATTGGAAGTGAACTCTAGGTAGTAGCCCAGGGGAACATCCACAGCAGAGCTGGGAGTAGGGCTAAAGAGTCACCCACAGTAGGGAGAGATCCCAAATAGAAACTGACTTCCTGATATTTACCAGGAAATGAGGGGAGGCCCTCAGTAATGGTCTCCACAAGAAACACCCACATAAGCCTCATGAGCTGGTATAAGCAAAAGAATGGCACGACTGACTGTGTAGAACTCTGCACGATTTTGTGTGACAAACAGTGGGTCAGCCTATAACATGTTTTACTGTGGGACAAAAAGACCACAGACTCAAAATGTTACAATATGCACTATTTCTAGAACCTCAAAACAGGAAGAATGGAGAGGAGTGATCCGATGGGCAACCACCACAGGCTACTTTCTTACCACATCAAAACAACACAATTTACTTTCTTGATGATCATGACCTAAGATCCCTTCTGAGTGTTGCCTTGTGTCTGTGGAGAAGATCACATGACATCAAAGTGAGGCAAATGAACTATGTAATAAACCTTAAGGAGGGGAGGCGGATCCCGTAATTCTAACTTGGCAAATTTCAAAAGGGCTCTTGGAAAAAGCAGTTTCCAGAGTTCCCATTGTAGCTCAGCAGGTTAAGAACCTAACTAGTATCCATGAGGTTGTGGATTCAGTCTCTGGCCTTGCTCAGTCTGTTAAGGATCTGGTGTTGCTGCAGGCTGCAGTGTAGGTTGCAGATGTGGCTCAGATCTGGTGTTGCTATGGCTGTGGCATAGGCAGCAGCTGCAGCTCCAATTCAACCCCTAGCCTGGGAACCTCCATATGCTGTGGATGCAGCCCTAAAAAGACAAAAAGAAAAAAGAAAAAGCAGTTAGCATGTATTTGAAAAAGACCCCAATGTTAGCCGGATAAGCCTTTTATGGGAAGTTCCCTTGTGGCGCAGTGGGTTAAGGATCTAGTGTTACCACAGCTGTAGCATAGGTTGCAACTGTGGCTTGGGTTGGATCCCTGGCCCAAGAATTTCCATGGTAGAAAGAGGAGGGGGAGGGATCATGTTTCTAAAAGTTTACCTTGCTTTCTCTAGTCCCTTCCCACTCTACTGTGTTACGTTATTTCAGAGGGGCTGATTTGTTCCTTCGTAGTAGTAGTAGCAATTTTCTTCTCTAGTTCGCAGAAAAATGTAAATGTGAGTAGCAGGGACACTTTGAATAGCACTCTGTACTGATTGTTATGAAAAAACGGAATGCATACTGTATTTATCTAGTATTAAGCATTAGGAATTAAAGGCAGACACATATCCTGAAGCTATCAGTAACAATTAGTGGTACTGAATTGGGAAACCGATGGAAATTTTAGATAAAAAGGAGCTAGTAGTATCAGTGTTTGTCCAGGCATTGTTAACAATTTTTTTTGTTTTGTTTTTTCATTTGACTAATATGAATAAAATGCACACTGGCTGAAAGAGGCTGAGGCAGTTCTTGCAGAAATATTTGAAATAGCTGGGGATCAATGTTTCTTCCACACAAGACATATGAACCATTGCACATTAAAAGTCATGTTTCATTAATTCTAAGGCGCACATTTCTTCCCAGTTTGAGATCTCTTACCATCAACAGCATCTGTTGATCCCTTCTGGCCTGATTGCAGTCCTGATGAAGTTGTCATTGTTCACACTGGCAGGCAAGCATGGACATCACTATCCCAACCATTCCTTCAACTGAGTCAGGTACATTGTTGGAATGATGTGAGTTAAGTTGAATAAATCTGTTTTATGTGATTATTTTAAAAAATTTTTGACTGCACCCATGGCATACAGAAGTTCCTGGGCCTGGGATTGAACCTGTGCCACAGCAGTGACAATGCCAGATCCTTAGCCGCTAGGCCACCAGGGAACTCCTAAATTTTCCATTTTACCCATTGCTAAGTGTACAGTTCAGTGGCATTAGGTACATTCAGATTATTGTGTAAAAATATGATCACCCTTCATCTTAGAACTTTTCATCTTCCCAAACTGAAACTCTCTCCACTAAACAATACACTCCCATTCTCCCCTCCCTCCAGCCCCTGGGTGCCCCTGTTTTATTTTCCATCTCTGTGAATTTGAGTATTACAGGGAATAAATTCTCATGGAATCATATAGGAGTTCCCTTGTGGTGCAGTGGGTCAAGGACCTGGTGTTGTCACTGCTGTGGCTCGAGTTTGATCCTTAGCCCCAGAACTTGCACATATCATGAGCATGGCCAAAATAAATAAGTGGGATGATATAACATTTGTCCTTTTGCAACTGGCTTATTTCACTTACCATAGTGTCTTAAGGATTCATTCTTGCTGTAGCATGTGTGACCATTTGCTTCTTTTTAAGACTGAATAATATTACATTATAAGTATTATATTTTCTTTTTGTTTTTATTGAAGTGTGTTTGGTACAGTATGTTAGTTTCGGGTGTTCAGCATAATGATTCTGTATTTGTATGTAGTGGAAATGATCACCACAGTAAGTCTACTTGATATCTGTCACCATACATAGATAAAAAAAATTTTTGTGTGTGATGAAAATTTTTAAGAGTTACTCTCTTAGCAACTTTCAAATATGCAATACAATATTATTAACTGTAGTTAGTTAATAATACCGACTTGCTATACATGACATGACTTGTTTCATATCTGGAAATTTGTACATTTTGATTTCCTTTATTCATTCCACCTACTTCCCATCTCCTCCTCAGGCAAATATCAATCCATTCTCTGTATCTATGAGGTCAGTCTTTTTGTTTTGTTTTGTTTTACAGATTCTACATGAAAGTGAATTCACATGATATTTTCATGTGATATTTGTCTATCCATGTTGTCACAAATGGAAAGATTTAGTTCTTTTGTTATAGCTGAAATATGTTCCAGATTTTTTTTATCCATTTGTCCATTTATGAACGCTTAGATTGTTTCCCTGTCTCGGGTTTTTGTTTGTTTGTTTGTTTTTTTGTCTTTTTAGGGCCTCACCTGTGGCATATGAAAGTTCCCGGGCTAGGGATCTAATCAGAGCTGCAGCTGCCAGCCTACACCACAGCTACACCATGCTGGATCCAAGCCGCGTCTACAACCTCCACTGCAGCTTGAGGCAATGCTAGATCCTTAATCCACTGAGTGGGGCCAGGGATTGAACCTGCAGCCTCATGGATAGTAGTCGGGTTCATGACCACTGAGCCACAGTGGGAACTCCTGTCTTAGTTATTTTAAATAATCTGCAAAAAACATGAAGGTGCGGGGAAAAAAAAGTGAGGGTACACATACCTTTTGAGCAATTGTTTTTGTTTTCATTGGATAAATACCCAGAGGTGGAATTGCTAGATCACATGGTAGTTCTATTTTTAATTTCTTGAGGAATCTCCACCCTGTTTTCCATAGTGGCAATTTATAATCCCACTAACAGTGTACAAGTGTTCCCTTTTCTCCATATCCTCACCAATGCTTGTTATTACTTGCCTTTTTGATATAGTCATTCTAAGAGGGGTGGTTTTGATTTGCATTTCCCTGATGATTAGTGATACTGAATATCTTTTCATGGGCCTATTAGCCATCTGTATGTCTTCATATGTATGGAAAAATGTCTATTTAGATCACCTGCCCTTTTTAAAATGGAGTTGTTTGGGGTTTTTTTGGGTTTTTTGGTTTGTTTTTGCTGTTAAGTTGTATGCATTCTTTGTATATTTTGTATTTTAACCCCTTACCAGATAGATGATTTGCAAATTTTTTCTCCCATTCTGTAGGCTGCCTTTTCATTTTCTTGATGGTTTCCTTTGCTGTGCAGAAGCTTTTTATTTTGATGTTCTCTCACTTTTTAATTTTTGCTTTTGACGTCAGATCCAAAAAAACTTCTCCAAGGATAATGTCAGATTGTTTACCTCCTACGTTTTCATCTAGGAATTTTATCATTTTAAGTCTTTAATCCATTTTGAGTTGATTTTTGTGTATGGTGTGAGATTGTGGTCCAGTTTCATTCTTCAGTTTTCCCAACCATTTATTGACAAGACTATTCTTTCTCTATTGTATATTCTTGCCTCCTTTGTCATAAATTAATTGACTATATATGTGTGGGTTTATTTCTGGGCTCTCTATTCTGTTGCATTAATCTATGTGCCTATTTTTATGCCAAACCATATTGTTTTATTATAGCTTTGTAATATAGTTAGATATCAGGAAGCAGAATGTTTCTAGCTTTGCTCTTCTTTCTCCAGAAAGATTATTTTCTTCTTTCACAAGAAAGAGCCTTTTGTGATCCCACATAAATTTTAGAATCATCTATTTCTTTAAAAAATACATTGGAATTTTGGTTGGAATTGCATTGAGTCTATAGATTTCTTTGGCTAGTTTGGAAATTTTAACAATATTTTAACAATCTTCTAATCCATGAATATGGAATATATTTTCATTTTTTGTGTCTTCTTCAATTTCTTCTCACAGATTTAAGTATAGAGGTCTTTGACTTCTTGATTAAATTTATTCCTAAGTATTTTATTCTTTTTGATGCAGTTGTAAATAAGATTGTTTTCTCTATATCTATTTCTGATAGTTTGGTATCAGTGTACAGAAATGCAAATGACTTATGTGTAATGATTTGTATCCTGCTACTTAATTCATTTATTATTTTGAACAGTTTTTTAGCGGTGAAATCTTTATGGTTTTTTATATGTTTTATATGTTATGTGTCATCTCCAAGTAGTGACCGTTATACTTCTTCCTTTTCAATTTGAATGCCTTTTCTTTTCCTTGCCTAATTGCTCTAAGAATTCTAATGCCATGTTGAATAAAAGTGAGCATCCTTGTCTTGTTCCTGATGTTAGAAGAAAAGCTTTCAACTTTTCGCTTTGAAGTATGCTGTTAGCTGTGGGCTTGTCCTATATGGCCTTTATCATGTTGAGATATGTTCCCTCTATACCCACTTTGTGGAGAGTTTTTATCATAAATGAATGCTGAACTTTGTCAAATGCCTTTTCTGTATCTATTGAGATATTCATATGACTTTAATTCTTCTTTTTGTTAATGTGGGTTATCACATTGATTGCTTTGTGAATGTTCCACAGTCTTTGCATCCTTGGAATAAATCCCACTCCATCATGGTGTATGATCCTTTCAATGTATTGTCGAATCTAGTTTACTAATGTTTTGTGAGGATTTTTGCACTTACGTTCATCAGGGATATTGGCCTGTAACTTTCTTTGCCTGTGACATCCTTGTCCGGTTTTACTATCAGAATAATCTCCCATGTAAAATAAATATGAAACTGTTTCCTCCTCTTCTTTTTATTGGAAGAGTTTGAGAAGAATTGGTATTAATTCTTCTTTGAATGATTGGTAGAACTTACCAGTGAAGCTGTCTGGTCCTGGACTTTTGTTTGCTGGGAGTTATTAATTACTTAGCCTCTTTACAAGTAATTGGCCCCTTAAGATTTTCTATTTCTCCATGTTTCAGTCTTGGTAGGTCATATGTTTCTAGGAATTTTCCCATTTCCTGTAGGTTGTTCAATTTGTTGGTGTACAATTATCCATAATAGTCTGTTATGGTCCTTTGTATTTCTGTGCTATCCATTGTTACATCTCCTCTTTATTTTTGGTTTTATTAGAGTCCTTTGTTTTTTGTTCCTGGTTTTATTAGAGTCCTTTGTTTTTTGACTAAATGTCATTTTTTTTTATCTTTCAAAGAACCAGCTGTTTCATTTATCTTTTCTATTGTCTTTTTAATCTCTATTTGATTTATTTTCCCCATGATCTTGGTTTTTCACTTCTTTTTACTAACATTGAGCTTCAATTACTCTTCTTTTTGTAGTTCCTTGAGGTGTAAGTTTAGGTTTTTTGGTTGTTGTTTATTTTTTTTGTTTGTTTTTTATTTGGTAAGCTTAGAGTTTTAAAAAAATTTTATTATAGTCGATTTACAAGATTCTGCCACTTTCTGCTGTACAGCAAAGTGACCCAGTTATACATAGGTTCTTTTTCTTATGTTATCTTCCATCATGTTCCATCACAAGTGATTAGATATAGTTCCCTCCGCTATACAGCAGGATCTCATTGCTAATGCACACCAAATGCAATAGTTTGCATCTACTAACCCCAAACTCACAGTCCATCCACTCCCACCCCCTTGGCAACCACAAGTCTGTTCTCCATGTCCATGAGTTTTTTTCTTTTCTGTAGATAGGTTTATCTGTGCCATATTTTAGAGTCTGCATATAAATGTTATCATATGGTATTTGTTTTTCTCTTTCTGACTTACTTCACTTAGTATGAGAATCTCTAGTTCCATCCATGTTGCTGCAAATGGCATTATTTTTTCTTTTTAATGGCTGAGTAGTATTCCATTGTGTATAAGTACCACATCTTTTTAATCCATTCATCTGGTGATGGACATTTAGGGTGTTTCCATGTCTTGGATACTGTGAATAGTGCTGCAATGAACATAAGGGTGGGTGTATCTTTTTCAGCGAAAGTCTTGTTCAGATATATGCCAAGGAATGGGATTGCTGGATCATGTGGTAGTTCTATGTTTCATTTTTTGAGGTACTTCCATACTGTTTCCATAGTGGTTGTACCAATTTACATTCCCACCAACAGTGCAGGAGGGTTTCCTTTTCTCCACATCCTCTCCATCATTTGTTATTTGTAGACTTATTAATATTAGCCATTCTGACCAGTGTGTGGTGATGCCTCATTGTAGTTTTGATTTGCATTTCTCTAATAATTAGTGATGTTGAGCAATTTTTCATGTGGCTATTGGCCATCTGTATGTCTTCTTTGGAGAAATGTCTATTTAGATCTACCCATTTTTCAACTGTTTTTTTTTTTTTATTGTTGAGTTGCATGAGTTGTTTGTATATTCTGGAGATTAAGTCCTTGTTGGTTGCATTGTTAGCAATTATTTTCTCCCATTCTGTAGGTTGTCTTTTGGGGTTATTTTTTTATGGTTTCATTTGCTGTGCAAAAGCTTGTAAGTTTGATTAGGTCCCATGGTTTATTTTGTTTTTATTTCTATTGCCTTGGGAGACTAATGTAAGAAAACTTTGGTACAATTTACATGAGAGAATGTTTGCCTCTGTTCTCTTCTAGGAGTTGTATGGTGTCTTGTCTTATGTTTAAGTCTTTAAGCCATTTTTTTGTTTATTTTTGTGCATGGTGTGAGGGTGTGTTCTAGTTTAACTGATTTGCATGCAGCTGTCCAGTTTTCCCATCACCACTTGCTGAAGAAACTGTCTTTTTCCCATTTTCTATTCCTACCTCCTTTGTCAAACATTAATTGATTACAGGTGTCTGGGTTTATTTCTGGGTTCTCCATTCTGTTCCATTGGTCTGTATGTCTTTTTTGTACCAGTAGCACAGTGTCTGGATTACTGTATCTTTGTAATATTGTCTGAAGTCTGG